>NC_064882.1:1222500-2445000 GCF_929443795.1 Astur gentilis
GCACCTTTGACCTTCCCCAAATATACCCACATGGGCACTATATAAAGACTCTATTTATTCTAAAAGTCCTTGAATCACCCTTAGAGGCACATTGTTTGGCAGGCCTATCAAACACTACCCACAGATGTTTACAAGGGGCATGGCCCGTCTCAAGCTATTTTTTGCCATTACCTTCTAGCACCAGGATGGGACTTTCCAGCTCTTTGCCTAGATCAGTCTACAATCATCCAGCTAAAGTCACCCAAAGCACTGGACAAGGTAGACTTCAGAGCTGGTCTCTGGCTCTCAACCCTGTCCAGCAGAACTCTGCAACTCTAAACAAACCAGGACTGGGTCTCTTTTGAAGTAACAGCTTTGTACGTGATCCAGGGTGGGAAGTTCAGGAAAGATCTATTTCTTATACATATGTCTAGGCTAAATGTTGGTGGGTGAGATGTGGTTGAGCACCTTTCTCTCCAATCATCTTTCTGTTCTTCTCCAGGATTACACATTACACTCTAGAGCCAGAAATTGGTGACAGCTTGGCTTGGTTGGGTCTAAGGAGCTTCTCTGCCCTTTCCTCAGGAAATTACATGTCTTACAATGTAGCTGGGGAAGTTAACTACAGCAGGTGATTTAAATTTGAAATGAGGAGTTCTGTTAGACTCGTCTGCATTACTAGATGGCATACTTAATTATGCCAAAGTAGGAGTTCTATTATCTTACTATATCAGTTCCTGTATATTGGAAAATAACACCCAAATGTGTAAGTTAAAAGAAGCTGTGTTGCCTGCTTTCTTCCACAACAATAATTCGTTTTCAAAAAGGCAGTCTGGAAGGAGGCATGTCCCTGTCCCACAGCAGTATCAAGCACGTCTTGACCACACCTGAAGACTTGTTAAAGTGGTTCTATGGCAAATCTCCCTTATTCCACATTGAGTCCATTACTTTTGGTTCTATTGCTGGTGGAAAGGAATATTTTTTTTCTTTATCTCTGCAAAACTTTTGTATATTGGAATACTTTTCTTCTTTGTCTTCTTTTGCCTCCAGTTCATGTTTTCTGGACCATGCTCTGACCATTCAAGTCATTCCTGTTTGTCCTGCCCATACCTTTCATTTGCTCCAAATGTTTTTATTGCCACCATACCCCAGTCCAAAGTGTTAAGCAACATGTACAGAGTCCTTCTCATGATGATATGTCTTCACAACTCTTCTTTGTATATAACTCAGTTGGACAATAACTTTTTTTACATTCTACACCCTTTTGTTCATGTTTATATTCACCATACAGTCCACTGACCCACTGTGCAGAACTGCTTACTGTGGTTTTTTCCCTTCCTGCAGTTGCATAATTGATTTATTCTAACTCCAGTGTAGTTCTTTATACTTCGTGAATTATATCCTAGTTACACCAGACAACCTCTCCAGTTTGTTGAGATCACCTTGAATACTAGTCTGGACTCTCCAAGCTGTTTGATGGCCCATACTGACTAAGACTCACTCCAAAGACTCTCAGCAACAGTAGCCTTGGACTCTAGATAGATTCCTGCAGGCACCTGAGTAAGAGACCCTTCCAGTCTGACAGTGACCCCAGTCTGATGACTATTGCTACCCATTGTTCACCCACCTGACAACAGTTTCAGTTCGTCCATGTTTCACTGCTTTACTTCTGAGAACACCACTTGAGACCATGTCAAAAACTTTATTATAGTCAATCTGTATCATATCTACTGCTCCTTCCTATTCACAATGCCATTAGCAGAAGGAATCTGACAAATATTGCCTGACATTATTTATTCTTGAGAAATCCTTATGAGATGTTTCTTACAATCTTGTACTTTTATTTCTGCTTGCAGACATTATTTATTCTGGTATTTTCAGGAAACCAAAGTCAGTCTGATTGGTCTATAAGTCCATAAAGACTCGTGCTTAAAAATTAGCTAGCATCTGCGGACTTAGGACCTGCTGCTGTGGTGAGCTTCACCCCATGAAGGGTTGAAATGGTCATACAGTCCTGGAACCATAACCCACCTGTGAGATCAAACCCCAGTCTTTCCTCCTCACACCACACCAGTGAGCCATGCAGACGTTCCCTGTGCATGCCTGCTCCCTCCCCTTTTTGCCTTCCTCAGCCCTACCCAGGTATTACCCAAAGTCTGTTTCACAGAACACTCATGTAAGATGGCTGAAGCTGTTATAAAGCCTCCATTCTCCTTCGACGAGTTATTTATATTTCCACTTTTTAAGCTCTACCTTTTTTCTTTCCTTTCCTTTTTTCTTCTCTTTTCTTTCCCTTTCTTTTCTTTTTTCTCTTCTCCTCCCTTCTCTTTTCTTCTCTTCTCTTTTTTCTTCTCTTTTCTTCTCTTTTTCTTCTCTTTTCTTTTCTTCTTTTCTTTTATTTAATTTTTTCTCTTCTCTTCTTTTCTCTTCTTCCCTTTTCTTTCCCTTTCTTTTCCCTTCTCTTTTCTTTTGGTTGTTTGGGGTTTTTTCCCCCCAACTACTTTTGCTTTGTGGAAGGCCAAAATCAAAGAAAGCAGTTTCTACATGTGACTTCAAAATAACGACTCCTCGAGTTGCTCTTCCTTCCTGGAAAAAGGAATTTTGTTGTCTTGGGCAGTCTGCCAGGAAAGACCAAGCTCCAGTCTATTGAAAACATCACCAAGGACAGAGAAAGTTCAACTGCTGAGAAACTGAGAGGGAGAGCATCGAGAGGGAGGCTGTAGCATTGAGAGGTAAGGTAGCCTCTTCAGCTTCTTGGAACCATTTCCTCATGAGTCTTAAATAGAACGAAGAAGACTTTGAATATTCAGTTGTGTGCCAATGACGAACACTGAAAATGAGGATGATGTTTACTACAATCTGTTTTGGTGAGTGGGAGACAGAGGAAAGAGGGAGGCACGGGATTAGGCTGCCGTTGGGCCAGTGACTGTTTATTCTATAACCTTGTTTGGGGTCCTTTTTTAGGGGAAACTGTAATGTGTTTGTTATAAGTATTTAGGATAAAAAAGTTGCAGAACAATAATGAATATCCCTGTGTACTCGTGTTATAGCAAGCTAGTATATTTTTTCTTTAAAATAACTGCTTTTCAGTTGCTTCTAGCCAGAAACATAGAATGATGATCAGTGAGTTACTTTGCCAATCATTTCATAAACATTCTCAACCTAACCTTAAATGAATAAATGACTAGTGAAATGACTGGAGCAAATGTCATCAATCAATCTCATAAACCCAATATGTAAGCTGTTTCAATGGAGTAAAACATATGGTTGTAGTTTAAAAAGAAAATCCTTTGGAAAACTTCGTACAACATTGCTTAAATCGAAGCTAATCTTTGACATAATCCAATATGAAGAGAGTGAGAGAGATTTGTTTCCTTCTGATGTGATTACGGAGTCTAGCTTTGAAAGAGTCTTTTCCAAATATTTTGTAAGTCACAGTAAAGTATTTTGGGGGAGAAAAAAATGAAGTGGAAAAAAAGAATTAAATAACATGTAACAATTGCTAAGGTCAACAGAGTTAGTGTGGTGGACAAATTATCACCTAGGAAGCAAAAGCCCATTTTATCCTCTCTCTGCAGTTTTGGGGGTGTAAGGACATCAGCTATCACTAAAGATTTATATCATCACCTAATGTAGGGAGTGACATAAAACTCTCTGCAGAGAGCTACCTGTAGCCTGGGCTGCAGCATTGGCAGGAAGGTTGGCATCAAGGCTTTCAATGTCCTCACTGCCAGGACAGGAATAAGAATGGGTGGAACTGTGTAAGACACTTTGCCCTGTCTCCAAAAGTGCTTGTCACCAGAGCAGGCTGAGTGAAGTATAGCATACTGCCCATGACACTTACTGGAGAAGGCAAGAAAACCAAGTGGAAGAGCACAATTACAAGACCCACATTGGCTTTTGAGACAAAACTCTGATTGTCTTTTATCCAGGCAGATCATGACATGATGATCTCATGCAAAATTTCTTCATGTTAAGTAAAAGCATCAGTGTGAGCCTTTCCTCAGTTGTTGGACAACAGAAAATATTTTTCACGAGCATCTGAACTCACTTTCTACTCTCAAACTTCATAGCTCAGTGGAATGAAATGTGGGAAAGAGTTTTAAATGTAGGTATTACTTTTGTCTTTGTTTAGAAGTGGAAGGAGACCAAAATTAGAACTGCAATATATAAAAATGGATATGAAAACTGCAGTTGTGTGATGTATGAAGTGCTCTGAAAATGACCAATATTTATATGCACTCTACTGAGAGTTATGCATCAAAGTTGATGCAGAAATTTCCTTTACTATCAAAGGGAATGTCTTTTAGGAAACAATCTCATAAACAGACCCATGCTTTCTTATTAGACTGCTATTCTTATTTTTATCATAACATTTCTTGGGTATTTTCCCATATATATATATATATATATCTCCTATACTGATAATCTAAACAGCAGACCGATTTAAGTAGTTTAAATAAAAAACTCAGTTACAAGAACAGAATGTAATAATGAATATATATTCTAAGCACTTTTCTGAAAAGATTAAAGCAAAGGTATTTTCACTGAAAGTTCCAATGGGGTGCTCCTGCTCCAAGTTCTCATCTTGCTGTTGACAATGCGTTGGTGTATTAAACAGCAAACAGAAAGTTGTCACCAGTTTCAGTTCTGCAAGTTTTAGTGCTGTAGTGAAACAAGCAGCAAAGCTGATTTGACTAAAAGCAAAAGTCACTTCATCATACCAGATCAGTGAAATCCTAAACAACAAATAGGGTTGGTTTTAAATCTTAAACATTATTACAGGCCAAATTTAGTTAATTTCCTGCTAAAAGTGATTTAGTTCCTACGTCACTTGCAAATAAGATAGGCACATACTCAGGCTTCATCTATCAAAATCAATCAACATCACTTTTAAATATTACCTAATTAATTTTTAATCTGGCCGTAGCTGTCTGGAAAAGTGTTCCGTTCTCCCTGCCTCCAAATAGTAAGAAAAATGTAATAGCTTTCTTTTAAATAAATCAAATGTTCATCATAACAGCAAACAGATAATAAATCCTCTTAAATATAGATATTTTTAAGTGTGTAAATTTGAGAAACACACAAACCAAAAAAAAAAAAGGGGGGGGGGGGGAGTTCTAGTACTTCTAAACTTATGGAGCTGTGAAAAGCAATATAATTCATGTGTAAATTTACAGGTTTCATTCTTGTCTCACATTATGCCAGAGACCCAAATTCTCAGTTGCTTGGGTCTCAGATTCTAGCTCTTCACCTACAAATAGAATATATAGCTTTCTTACAAACAAGAATAACCTGCAAGTCAGCTTGCTTTAGTAGAATACAAATACTTGTGAATGTCCTAAATGCTTGAACTTCTTTGGTGAACTTTGGAAAGCTCTGGAAATCATGATTAATGTCTAATCAGAGTCATTGCAAAGGGAAAACCAAAACCCGCAGGCTATATTCAGAACCTTCTGGCGTTCCCCAGGTTGGGAATGCCATCGTAATTGTTGCTTGCCGAAGTGAAGAACCTTCTCAGGAGTGTTTGGGAACAGGGCTGTCTGCCACAGCTAATAACTCACTCAGTATCTACCCCTCCAGAATCGTAATGCTCCAGCCCCAACCGCGCGCCTGCTCTATATGACAAAGAAGCTGATGAATGGTAAGAGCGAGCAGAAATGGTAATGAGTCTTGGGATTCAGGGGGACACTACCCACCTTATGTGTTGGAAGAATTTATGAAGATAACATGACATACTAATATATTTTTACAGCCCAAACAAGATATTTTATGCCAGCTGTGGGATCCACACGTAGTTTATCAATATAACTTCCAAGACCTTTCCCCTTTTTCCTCTGTGCTTGTACATAGTGTTATTATCAAAGTAGGTAAAAGCAAGTTGCTAAATAGAAAACTTGTGAACATGAAGAGAAACCCCTTTTGCTTCTATTTTTGGTCTTTTTAGATCCATTTTGAACAGTAAGAAAGAAGGTACAATGCTTTTCATGCATAAAATCTCTCCCTTGCAATTATACACTTCTCTTTAACCCTCATTTCTCTCCTGGTACGTTGGTGGATGCAAAATATTCTGTACAATGATGTCATTCTATGTTCCACAGACCCTTCAGCAAATTTTAAAACATAGTGATTAACGTCATCAAACCTGATCTTTGCTATAAAACTGGTGCAGCTGACTGAGTTGGAAATGTTATTTGCAAAACTGTAATGCTGACATGAAGTTCTTGTCAGTCCTCTGTAGCCGCAGCTGCTATAAAATACCAGCCAACTATCTGAGGGCTATGTGAAATTTAATATATTTAATTTACTTAATGCCAATCAATGAGCTTATTTTCAAGTAGCTGACTTCCTGCTTTAATGGTTAAACAGAAGTAATAATTTAAAAGAAGTAATATTTTTAAAATGCAGAAAAACTCTTTGACCACTAGGCAATGAAGTACGTAATAAGTAGCCTGACAATTCTATAGACTATTTTGTCTAATTCACAAAATGCGGAAGCTATTACTGTGTGACAGTAAGGAATTCCAGATTTCAGAATAATCATCCAGACAACAGTGACACAAAAATCCACATCATACTTAAAATATGGGTTTATTCCAAAACCACATGCATGTCAACTTTAAAGCCTTCCTCATTGCTTCTCCCCCAACCCCTGATCATACCACACCTCTAAAACAGGCCCAAGGAAGCAGGTTACACTGTATGGGTTAGTATGTCTTTTTGGTGTGTTTTGCAGGCTTGACCTGGCGGGGGGGGGAAGTCCGCATGTTTAACTATTACACAATCAAATGAAAAGAAAGGTGCAGAGCATAAAAAAACCTTTTGAAATCAAATTAATATTCTAAATGTATTAAAATATTCCTTTCCATTTTCCTTTCCCTTCCCCTTCTATTCTCTTTTCTTTTCTTTTCTTGTAGAAAAGGGGCATTAATGGAAAGAAAAATAACAAAAGGAATTGCTATGTTGCTTTTCAGGTGGACGACGGTAAACACACAGGCTAGCTTTGTTTGAGTTAGATAGAAAGGACCCAAGGTTTTAAACCAAGGAAATGAGTAATTCAACATGACCAGGAAAATGGATACTTTGATACATACCTAATTTTGTTTTATGGTGCTTTATAACGCATAATCAAATTCCACAACAGTAAATGTGGATTAAGTCAATGGTGAAAACAGATTGTTAATGAAAATATAATAGGTTTATGCTCATTTCCCAGGAGATTACTCCTTCACTGTACAACAGCTTATAAATTTATAGTGATCTAAAGTAAAATTACATTTCTTGGAATTTTCAAAGCCAACAATGGTATTCAGCCCCAGATTTAAAGGAAACCATTAGTCTTGGTCTGTCATGTGCATCAAGGTTTAGAAGGCAGTACACTGTTACATCACTGAACCTCTGCCAAATATCCCAAAAGGAAAGCAGAAGAGCCATACATCTGGCCTGCAACTCTGCCAGCTACACTGTCATGTCTGCGGCCTGGGCAGATATGGTAAAAGGTGCACGCTGAATACCTTCGCTCGCGCTGCAGAGGTGAGAATGTGATGGCAGAATTATGCCGAGGCCCCTACAAATTTCTTCTGGGAAGAATTTCAATTGTAACTGACCATGACCATGACCCCAATCCCACATCAAGGCTTCACTGCTGCTCAGGAGTGAGGCTACACATTTCTTAGTGTAGGATTGGAGTCCAAATACAAATTGAAATTTGCTCTGTCTTCCTATGTATCCCGTATGTTTGAACCATATTGTCAGCATCTGTTTAGATGAATCTAGTGAGTCAGGAATTTTCCAATGAAACCATGTTTTACTAGAAAGACGGCAGTTTATCAAAACTGAAATTTTGTGGCACCATGCCAGAGTTTGTCGAGAAGCTTTCAGGTCCTTGATAGCTTTCAGTGACAGAAAGAACCTGCAGCCCTGAATACCTAGTCCAAGTCACCACCGCATCTAATATGTATTTGTATGTAAAGACACATCTACCATAAACTGCGCTATCATACTTCTTTTATTCTGTGGGCAAGTCCTCCTTTTCAGTCCGGAAATTTTATTTAATTGAAGAAGATTCGGGCTGTTTGTTTGTGCTTTCTGGACACCTGGTACCCCAAAAAAAATAAATAGCTCAACTTCATTGTTGAACATCTGGAAATTGTAAGTAAATGACCACTATATGTGAGCAGACCAACTGCATGGCACATGAACCCATGTTTCCACCAGAGCTTTCCCATAGAAATTTGCCATGTCCGGTTCCCCAAGGCAATGTCTAGTAGCCATACCCAAATGAGCTGGCTTTGGTACCTGTCTATGTCACCTTGTTAAAACTATGTAACTCTCCAAAGAGCAGAGCAACCTCAGTTGGATGGATTGGAAAACCTATCATCAGGTGTGCTCCTCGATGTGGAGCGCATAACCGAGACTAACTTAGACGTGCCCCATCTGTGTGAATGCTTCCAACCTGCAAGGTCTGAGGTGCATTTTCCAGGCAATCTTATGGGAGCTGTCTGCTGCGAATGCTGCCACAAAGCACATCTGTATATTAGCCCAACCATACTTACAGCTCTCCCATACCTTATCAAACCTGTTAAATACACCTTGGTCTGCTTTCAGCAATAAATACCTCCAAACTTCATGATTTTGCCCGATGTGGCAGATGTTTCAAAGAGGAAAATGTTTTCAGCTCATTCTAGTTAATACTTTGGAGCAAGAACTGTCTCTGTCCATGATGTTCAGCACTGCCAACAACAGCAGTACTCTATAAATTGATAATAATAACACACATAATAAGAAAAAACTTGAGTCTTCTTTCTATAATAAACCACTTCGTAATTTAATATAAATACTTGTAAAAGCTTCTTATACCTCACAGACCATAAAGTGGCTCCTACTGTAGGATGACTATTTGAGTTAATGAAGATCATTCATTACTGTTGATCGGTGTTTGGGCTTTTAGTTGTGTAAGCTTACTGGAAAAAAAGAGTCTCCCAGAAATGTGGAAGAAGCTCATGGATTTGGAGTAGTCTTTTTCTATCTACCAATCCCTTCTAAATCTCAGACGCATCCAGTCAAGTTCATGCAGGTGCATTACACTAGTATTTTATTGAAGAATTTCCAGAGGGCCTGGAGCCCATGCTGCCCTGAAGACATAAGCAGCATTCCTGCATTTCCCTGTCCAAAGGACAAATACCTTGGTGCATCAGCAGCTTCAAATAGACATGTGGATAGCATCTCTCCAGCAGCCAGAAAGGAAAGTAGCAGTTTCTGCTCTGTAGTGATGCCATATGCATCCTCCATTTACTTGCTTGTAGTTGAAGAAATTTTTGTATTTCTTCCTACACACACCTTTTATAAGTTTGGCTTCTAGTCAGTTTTTAACACTCTCATGATACATGTTCTACTGAGAAGACAAGAGTTTTTAATTTTTCTAAGTTTTAAAATATTTTATGCCGTTATTACAGAAGGAAAAATTCATTATTTTGGATAGTTTATCCAGTGTTTAAATACAGGGTTTACTGTCAAAAGTAAATACAACTTTTGATTCCATGTGTTAAAGGAGAAAAGAAAATAAACACTAAAATAGAGATACACGCTTGATCTAACAGAAAAATGTTATACATGTCATTAATTACTACACACGACTGTAAGGAATCTACTGAGTTTCTTACCAATTACTTGGAATAATGTTTTCTAGATTAATGGAAAGCTTTATTTAGTTTCCGGGGACTACAACTGTATAATTGTATGTTATTGGCAGGAAAAGAAATATGTACCTTTTTATAGCCAGTATCAGCATCAGTTCTGGGCCCGTAACAACAAGATCCAAAACAGAGGCAGGAACAGAAAGATATGATAAGAAATAATTTCTATACTCACGCAGATATGTATATGAAGATGCTATTTTTTTCAATTACAGCCAAAGCAGTGTTTGTTTGTATGTATGAGTGAAGGCACTTTAAGCCTTCACTACACTGGACATTAAAAAAAAAAAAAAAAAAAAAAAAAAAAATTAAGAGGATGCTATAGCATAAAAAGACTCAGTTGAAACCAGTTGATAATTGTATGAGGAACCAGCAAATACCTCTACCGTGATGAACAAGGTTCAGCAGTAAGGATTGGTATGGAGTACTGCCAAGAATGTCAAGGTTGATTGACATTATTTATTAAATAACAGCAATGAAAAACACTGTGCTCTAACAGAGAATGTAGAAGGATATCAAGAGGTGTGTGTGTGATATGGATTCACGTCACGATAAGCAGCAATGAAGTACAATGGAGTGTTTCTCAGAGTATCTCTTAGAGACAACTCAGGAGAAAGACCCCATAGAAACACCTAGATTACAATACAGAATATATTCAAGAATTTTATAGTGTAAGACATGAGCTAGTCATGTGGTTATATTAAAAACGGCAGGACTTTGACTTCAGTCAAATCCAGCTGGGTTTTGCCTTTACCCTTGAGGTGAAGGAGTGCTGTGGAAGTCTTTATTATCATTGTCAAGAGAGCACTCCAGTGGCACTGACGATTTTGTCATGTTTCTTTCATGCTGAATTGCCAAAATAATTTTTTGAGCATTTGAGACACCAATGTTTCTTTGTTAACAGTTGGATTGTGTGAATCTGTTTATCTCACCGGCACTTGGTTGCTGTAGTCTGATAACACTTTTTTTTGTAGTACTGTGCTTTATTGAAGGGCAGAGGCTTCTTCAGAGTAGTGTTGTCGCTAAAGCCAGGACTTTTTCAAAGGAAATGATTATGTATGTATTGTCAGTTCTCCCCAAAATTAGTAACTGCCCATTCAATGAACAAGTAAAACTGGATTAAGATTTGCAAGACTATTAAGGTATCCCGTTTATACTTCTAGGCCTAGCTTTTCAAAGGTCAAGATGATAAAAAATAATTACTATCAAAATTGGATACAAATTCTATTTTCAAATTCGAGAGGCAGAAATAAAGCAAATTTTCTACAGAACAACAATTTGAGACAAATATGCTTCAGCTGATGCTTTTGAAAAAAATTGACTGATTTTAGTCATTGTCATGTCTCTTATCTCCTCAGTCAGCAGATTCATTTAGCTCCAATAGTTGTTCCTGACATTTCCTGAATTGTCTTCCTACTGTAAGATGAGAATGATCTTTCAGGTAATTATATCTTTCTGTCCTATAGAAGTCTTCTGGTCAAATTTACAAAAGACTGCTGCAGCCACCTGGACCTGGGGCTCCTTTTTATACCTGTCAGAAGCTCAAGTGCATATTATTTATTGTGATAATTGTGTGCTAGTATAATATTATATTATAACTTATGTCAGTAAATAACAGATTTTATTTGTATATAGCCACAATAAAGTAAAATATAAAACATGTACACAAGAAACTTTAAAGAAACACTTAAAGCAAGGTGAAGCACCAGAAGATAGGAATCACCAGAATCCATCTGCCCTGTACAAATCTTTATTTTGCCTTTTTTTTTTTTGGCTTGTGCATTATTAAATAATCTTTAACTGTACAGTAAAAAACCCCATGTTTTCTTTACAGTATCAGCTCCCAGTCCTGGCCTCTCTACCTTTGCAGTCTAGTACACCCAGAATGGTTCTCCTTTTCATTACAGTGAAGTTCCTTTTTCTTTATACTGCCTTAGTATGAATGGAAGGAAAACTAGTGAGGTAGTCTCTGCTTCCAGTCCCCATGCTCCGCTTCACATTGTCCCACAGCAGCCAGAATTTGCAGTTCCAGGGAAACCTGTCAGACTGCCAGCTCTGGCCAGGAGCACACTGAGCCCCAATGAAATACTCAGCAAATTAGCTGCTAAATTCTAAGGGGCGGTCCCAGCAGATAGTGTTTCTTTGATGCTGTTGCTGGGGTGGAAGGTGTTCAATGTGTTTAGCTTGGCCAAGTTTAGGTATATCACTAGAGATCCATCTGAACAGCAGATGGAATATTTTTCTTTTCCAAATTTTAAGGCTGTAGGGGCTGGGTACAGGAGAGATTCCCAATAACCTTTTTTCTTTTTTTTTTTCTGATAGAAAAAATTCTCAAGAGAGAAATATTCCACCAGAGGTTAAAAAAAAAGCAACAAAGAATTCTGCACAGTTAGTTTGGCAAATTCATACTGAAAACAGCATATTCTGTGATTCTACATTGAAAGTGGCATGAAAATGGAGCTACAGACAGCACAGCCTGTCCTGTTGACAATATCCACAGAGTTAGCGAGGTTTGCTACCTACTGAACTATAACTTTTGGAGAGTTTTTGTCGTTTAGTCTATCATGAAGAAAGTTTTAAGTTCCCTTTGGGATGGTGTATATATATGATCCCAGCTGATGTATTTTCAGTCCTGAGGAATGCATAGCCTTCTCTGGTAGCTAAAAATACCTTTATGAATCCAGTTGCTTAAGTTGTGACAGGATCATAAAACCCCCAAAAGCAAATAAAATTTACCTAGAAACAGAAGACAGCCACATTAACACTTTCTAGTTAGATGGATACAGCAGGGTGCCTCTGAATAAAAGAGCGATTTTTTGCATCAAAAAATTCAGAAGAAATGTTCCACACGCTGCACGCTGAGAGCTAACCTACACATCGTGGAAGTGCCTACAACAGAATACGACTGCAGAACCTGTGGGTAAAGGAGCATTGCTCAGCACAAATGGAGAAGGCTGCAAATATGAGAATAAATCACCCGTTCAGAGTGACGAGGCCCAGTCCCCTCACGGGCATCCTTCCAGTAGGATTTGGACTTGAATATCTACCACAGGCTGAGGTCCCAGGTCCCTCCTGGACTCCTCGTCAAGCCCCTTGGTCTTTGCAGCCACCCTTGGAGCAGCCAGGCTGGCAGACTGGCGCTCCTCCTCGTTTCTATCCCACAGAGGGGCCGAGCGAGACCAGCACCACCCTGAGGGTGAGGGACCTGCTCCCATCTGCCACCCCCTCTGAAGGGAAGTAGGAACCAACTGGACTGCCTCCATATAGCTCCCATTAGGGTTAAGCAGGTTCTCTAGCCCCTTTTAATTCTTTCTTAACAAGTACAGAATTCACACTTCTCATCAAATTTGCCAAAGCTGGGGAAACACTTCAGACTAAAAACACACCTGTTGCAGCTGAAAATTTTGCTTTTCTGTTTTTGGATAATGCCAGTGATGTACTTCTCGACCTATCTTTTTTACCACTGGCATTAGAGTCAGGCTCTGCTGCTGCAGAGGTCAGAGGAATGTCATTGCACCACCAGCAGCGCTACAAACTAGAGCAACAGGAGCAGGCAAAGGCTTTGCCTGCCACTACTCAGCCGTCCCAGGAGGACACAAGCTGCAGATGTACGAAACAAGAGGATGGTGCTGTTTGTGTGGGTTCAGCCTGTCGCTGTCTGGCAGGACATGACATCCTCTTCATGATGCTCACCAGAAGATGAACGTAGTTGAAAGGATTTGTGGGAAACACATAAGAGCTGATAAACCCTGCTGAAAGTCCTAAGTGCGGTCTGAGCCCATCTCTTCTCCGACCAGTCCACCTTGCTACACCTAACCAGGCAGAGGTTCAGGTTGAGAACAAAAGCCTTCCGATGGCTACAGGCTTACGCAGCAACAAAGGCAGAAGAAAAAAATATTCTGGCACTTGTAACGAGTGCTGATCCCTTCTTCACAGTTCCTAAGAATGAATCCACACTGAGACATTCAGATGGCTTGAGCTCCATCAAGGTATTTCAGTGCTTAGGGGCATTTTGCCAATACTCATACCATCTCTTAGTGGTTTTCCTTAATTTTCACTTGTTAAAATCCAGAAAACAGGTAAAGATTTCCAAAAGATAAAAATAGACGTCAATTCTGTAGCACGAAATGCGTGCATTAAAAGTGACAGGCTCCATTCAAATCCTCTGGGAATGAAGCATGCCAAGTTTCATCTGGCACTCAACCACGCTCGTCTATTTAGAAAAGTGGTCTCAGGGATTCCTAACCATGATTTCAGTCATGGGTTTTGACACAAATTCGTTTGTACCACATAAATCATGAATTCATTCCTTCAAATACCAAAGTCAATTTTGAAACCTTATGTTTATAGCGGATCATCAATATTCATCAGTACCATCACTTTAAAAAAAAAAAAAAAAAAGAACAGAAACTTTTAACAATATCACAAGTGAGTACAACGGGAACAGAGCACGAGGGGGGTTTTTAAGCTACAAATCTGAAGTGGAAGTGGATGGTAAATGTATGCCTCATACTAAAACTTTATGAAAAATGAAATGTACAAAAAGCTGGATCCTTGCCATGACACCCATTATGGTGAAGTCTGAGACTCTGACCCTTCATGTTATACTTATTGTGTTTTTGACACATTTAGTCAATTAAAATGGGTGAAGTGTAATTTGTTTTTCTTAAGTTTAATACAGCATGTCAATAGAAGCTAACCAAAATTTATAGTAGGAACACTAAAACTGCCACTTGCACTTAAACAAATGAACACAATTTATCATGGTTGAAATAAAAAGAACATCATGTGCATTTGACTTTATACTTCACATGAGCATGTTGCCAAATATAGGAAAGCATGTTACAGCTGACACTTCCAATGGAAAAGACATTTTATTTCACATTAAATATTGGTGTGAAAAATTTGGACCCTGTCCAATCCTAAGAAGTGTTAACGTTGGCACTTCCACTGTATACTTTTACTGTAAATTGTTGTAACATTTATTTGACATGGAATACCCAAAGGATTGATGAGTAAAGAAAGGAAGACTTTTTATTGTGCCATGTTCCCTTTTTCAGTCATACATACTAAGCCTTTACATCTTCAGAGTTTAAACAAGTCGCCACCTGTACTCAATCGGTGAAAGTTATTTTTCATGCAACTAGAGTTTGCCTTTTTTATAAACCTATAAAAGCACACATTTTCCATTTTATTGGTCAGCAAAGCAATGGCTGATTTAACCATAAAACTTACAAATGTTGTTTCTTTATGGAGATCTATGTTTTTTTAACTCTTTATAATTCCTTGGAATATAAGCCTCCTTCATTTCATTTGTTGTCAGAGGCTGAAAACAAAAAACAAACTGCAGTATTTTTTCTTTTCATTAAAAAAGTTTACCTAACACTACTACCACTTATATTATTATCCATGGACTACTAAGGATTTAGGAGGAACAAAGTACTGCTGCGTAAAAATTTATCCGCTTCAATTAAGTACCTGCACAAGAATTCTGGGTTCGTATTATGTGAGCTATAACTACATTTATCTGCAGTAATGAAGCACTGTAAAATGTCGGAAAAGTGCTGAGGGGCACTTCATATGATTTACTGAACTGATCTCTAGGTTAAGAAAGCATGCCTTAGACAAGGGATTTTTTTTATCCATATTTTTCAAATTAAGGAAATCCATAGGATTTTGAATTATAAAATTAAATTTTAGAGCCACAAACATGAAAATGATTGGGGTATTTTAACAATCATTTTTAAAATACCTGATCCAAGACCTTGAATTTTGATCTATTTAAATACAGTACTTTGAGCTTTCTGTATTTGATTACAATTAAAAGAGTAATGTACACATATAAATACTGGGAAAACAGATTTTCTTCAAAGTAGACAAGCAACACAGCTGTCCTGTACCAAGTAGAAAACTCAGCAACCATGTGACGTAATGAACCAAGAGAATGTAACCAGCAGAGGATAGGAGCTGGTGCCTAGGGGTACATCTGCTGGCACCCAGAACATCACATAGTGGCACCTTCAGAACACCTCTGGAGAGAGGGATAGGCTTATTATTTAAGTTTTTGAAGTACTGAAGGGAATATTGCTCCAGTAAATGTAGAAAAAATATATTCTTTCCTTTGTGTGTGCTTCTGGCCTACAACTTACAGTATGAAAATCCAATCAAAGTTTCTGAACCCAAGTTCCAAGAGAGGGGTTTTGAATAGAGGATCCATGTATCACAAACCCACCAAGCACACCTCCCCCTTCCCTCACTAAATTGCAAACATGCTTTTTAGAAAAGACAAAGGAGAAAAGAAACACCAGAGAGCAGAAAGGGTTGGAGTAGAGATAAAGTAATGCTTTTGGTAGATTTCACAGTGCTTGAGTGAAGGTTAACAATGACATCAAGAAAGGAGTGTCTGCAAAAGCAAATTCACCTCAATTTTCTCTCAGCCATTTATGATCAAGCTGTGATGCTTCGACAGCATGGGTACAGAGAGTGCCGTACATGGTTATTCTACATGTCCTAGAGATCTCAGCAACTGTTCTCATGGCTGATGCAAAGCGGGTTGAAAGTTAGAAACATAAAGTCCTACCACACTCTGATATAAAAAGAAATAAACGTGGCCGCATACAAAGACATGTTCAGATCCAGATGAAAATTCCGAGTAATTGTACAGGCCTTTAAAAAATCATCATCCTCAGTCTCATAGAGCCATTCATTCATAACAACCTAATCACACTGCTTAGCAATAGGGAAGGCAAAGAGATTATTCCTATCTTCTATCTCCTATTCAAAAAACACTCAAAAAAACCATACTGCCCATAGGCAGTTGTGTGCTTTGGAACAGGTTTCCCGAAGAGGTTGTGCAGGCTTGAAGGTTTTCAAGACCCAACTGGACAAACCCAGGGTAACCTGGTCTGATCTCATGGATGACCCTGCTTTCAGCAGGTCACTACA
Source organism: Astur gentilis (assembly GCF_929443795.1). NCBI lineage: Eukaryota > Metazoa > Chordata > Aves > Accipitriformes > Accipitridae > Astur > Astur gentilis. Next base: position 1,239,120 of record NC_064882.1, read on the forward strand.
CTAGATACCTCCTGACGTACCCTCCAAAGAATTAACCTATGACATATGATTAAATTCCTGATTTCAGCTGAGATGAGTTGAATTCAAAAAACATTCTTAAGCCAAAACAAGAAACCAAACAGCCAGCCATTTGATTGCTAAAGATTAATAAATTATAAAAACTTCTTGTCTGTGCTGCTCCCAATGCACTGGAACCTCAGTTCCTACTAGAAAGCAGGTAAAGGTACAGGTGGATATTTGTATTTGCAACTGGTGTTGGGGAAAGAACAACTGCAAGTATTACGGGGGTGCCTGGATTTTTTCAGGGAAAAAAGCTATCTTTTCCTTTTGTGTGGATGTAATGTCAAACCTGGACAGAAGAAGGTTGTGTTTGTGTTACTCCAGTTTCTAGCTGGAGTTAATAACGAGTGTGCGGGAGGAACCCTCCATTTTAAAGAAGTAGCACTACCTTTCCTCCCATGTCGTGCTATCATCTTTAATGGCAACAATAATTCACTTAAGCCAGGAAGACATTTTTTCTGTTTTATTTATAGATCATTAGGAAGGTCTGTCTCCTACATTAATGCCTGCTAAAATGGTATGCTGCTTCCCACTTTATGGCTCTATGTCAAAACTGTCTCTGATAGCTAGTTACTCACTCCACTTTGTCTGTTTTAAACAATCCGTCCCTTATTGGATGAACCACACTATCACATGTCAGTTACTTGACTTCTATAATATCCTCTATAGGTGTCAGGTCTCTGGAGGACTGTATGTCCTCAACTCCCACTGAAAACAAAGGTAGATAGCACCTTACAGATCAGATGTTGTGACTTTCAGAAGAGCTGCTTAAGCTTTTCAGTTAAAACTCTACAGCTGTGCAAAATGCAGGCAGTATTTTTAGCCATACATTGTATCTCTCCATTTGTGATAATTTACTACCATGCAAAATATGTTGCTATGATATGGCTCAAGAGATAATAGCAAGGGCAAATCAGTGCAAGTACGTAAGAACCCGGGCCAAATGCTTGCGGGATACAATCTAGCTTTGCTACATTGGCTCAGAGACTTGAGAATTGGATTTTTATATTATTGGAGCCTTTCTTTCTCCGCAATATAAATGATATTACAAAAAGTCATGTAACATGGTTTATGGCATTTAGTGAACCAATTTGACTTAATCAAATTCGGAATTTTTTTTTTAAGTTTTATTGTATACATTCTGGAGGTTCTCCACCCAGAAAGGTTGCATTTGAGATAAATACAGAAGAAAAGTAGAAAGAAAGAGAGGTAGAAGAATATAAAAAAGTAATTACAGAATTAACTAAAAATTACTATATGTACCAAGTGAAATGACTGAATCTGTTTACACAAGTACGTACAAATGGCACAGATAGGGTTGCTGCATAATAGGGTTGGAAGACACTGGGTAAATAATTCATCAATCTATATGGAGACCATAATATTTCACTGATTTTGTTAAGTGATATAACACACCTAAAGCTTTGCACAAAAATAAAGACTGTCTATAAGTTAAAGCTGACATACATATATCTCTCCTCTAATCGGTCATCTGCAATCTGCATGAGCTAGTTTGCACAAAAAGTTGTCTTCACCGTAGATGTAAGACTCAAAGGTCCAGTCTGCCATAGACTTCCCTCAACACAGCCTTTCACCATGGGTCTTTCAAAAAAATTAGTTTGAACCCAAAATGATAAATATTTATTATGCTTCTACTATTGATCTGGCTTAGAGTATGCATGGCTTACCTGAGTAGCGGACCTGGTCACACGCCACAGTGGTGAGTGTGCTAGACATTGTACAAACATAAAACAAAACACCTGATTACTACCTTAATCGCTAGCGTGCGTCAAGATCAATGCATACTACATTTACAACAGCACTACTTTAAGCGACTGTGTCACTTATTTGGTACTCAAGACAGTCATTCTGGATACCATATATGAAAGATCCTGGGTCATTTTTCCAAAGGTGGAGAAATTTTTCCCCTTTGCAGACCAAAATTTTCTTTTTGCTTCTCCCATATCAGCGTCATGAAGGGTAGTATTTTGCTGATTACTTGCTGCAGCCTCCTCAGGCAATGGCTAATACAATGGTAATGTGTGAAATTTTATAGATCTTTGAAATTTTAGACCTGACACGAATGAAAAATGTGAAAGGTGCTCCAAAGCCATCATTCAGAATCAAAAACCGCAAGGACTCAGAGAGCTCTCATGCTGTGCATTCTATATTCCTGCATCTTGTTGTTGTTGTTGCTGTTCTTATAGTTAGCTTATGGACCACTTTATTCCTTATATTAAGAAGGCAAGATAAAGCTCTGATGAAAATGTGAAGCTTACATTGAATCAGACTAAGCTCTGCCTGTTAGCCTGCAAGCGCTCAGAAAATGGTTTGAGGCTTCTCTTTTCAAGCTAGAGGATAGACCGTTACCTCCCACTTTGGACAGGAATGTCTTGGCTCCATTTTGATGTTGTATCTATTAGGTGCAGAGTGATGAGTCTATCTTACTGCTGATTCACACAGGCTGTTCCAGCGGCAACATGTGACTGTGATTCCTCTGTGGCCCAGAGGATATTTTCCATCAGTGGTAACAGATGTTACTAATTCAGCAGGCAAAAAGAAAGAATAAAATTATATGTACATAATACATATAAACATTTCGGTCATATTCTTTTGACCATAGGATCAATAAATGCAAGAGTTAACAGTGAATGCTGCTGCTGTTGATGTTGTTGGAAGACATCAGTGGTCAGGAAGGAGTCCTACTGAATGAGGACATGCGGCAAGTTAAACTGCTGATGGAAAATAAAAAATGACTTCGGTGTGATCCTGCTTTTCTGAAGGCCACAATAGAAATGGGTGCAAATTATCTGAAAGAGTCTATGAGGCGATGTGTTATGCTGAGGTGGCGATGAATTAAATCATTTTAGTTCTCAGTATACATGGTGGCGGGGGAAGGGAAGAGGCAAATGGAAGTTTGTTTCTGGAAGCTGTGCTTTAAGCGCAATTCTAATCATTTGAGACGAGTCGCTTAACTGCAGCTAATGCCTGGCCAAGCTCAGGACCAAAATGAGGACAAGTTGACTGATATTCAGTCCAAGCAAAAGGGTACATTGGAGAACTTATGTAACTGACATGGCTGGTACAAATCTCATCCCATCTCAATCTTTGGCAATAACTCTGTGATATCATGACTGATCATACCCCATCTAAATACCATTTTTGGCTAGACATTTATTCTTGAAAATTATCTTTCTACAGTAAACATTGTAATTTGTATAATCTGTTGGTCCACAAATGCTAAAAGAAAAAAATACCTGTTCCTTCAGCTCTACTTCCTACCTTATCGCTAATCAATCACCACTACGCACCTTTCTACAGCTGAACTGTGTTGTCTTTGTCCTTGGCATAAATTATTTGCTAAAAAAAACTAGCTTAGTGCCTTTTTTTTTTTCTTTTTTCTTTGTTTCTTTTTGGTACAGCAATGAACTCCATATAAAAATAAACTTACATTTTGGGGGATTAATCAAAGCAAAATAGTGATCCATTTAGGCAGAGGGAACCAATCACCTCCAGTTCATTACATGAACAGGGCCTTTGTAAATTGTTCAGGACACAGATCATGTCTTATTCACCGGATAAACTTTGTCATTATATACACCTATGTTATTTCAGGAAATATGGGTTAAATGAGAATAAAAATGGCCATTTGGAACCCAGCCTGAAACTCACTGAAGTCAATGAAAATATTTCCATTAGCTCCAGTATGAGCTGGATCAGATTCAAGAAGTGCTGTGAACAAAAACAGCCATGATAATATAATAAAGGCTGCATCATAATGTAATCACTCAAGGGGGCCAAATTAAGATCACACAGGTGACCTAAACTGTTGTATTTCCTCATGCTTTGGAGCACTTGATTTTGCAACCTCAACATTTTTAACATAGCTGTTTTGTCTGTGGTACTGGCAGTGTCACATTACACTGCAATGCAAATCAGCAGATGTCTACCTTTTAAATTTTATCTTTTTTTTTTTTTTTTTTTAACAGGCAAGAGCCTTTCCTGCAAGTCACTGTATCTGCAGAGTTGCTTTTTGAGCAATAAAAGCATTATAGACACATGAAGCAAAGCTCTTCAAAGTCAGATATAATTACACTTTCTATGAGGTACTTCATGGAATATTTATTTCCATTAATATTGGAATCTAAGTGCATTGTTTATTGACAAAATGAAAGCAATGTCAAATATAGAACTGCACAGGGGAATACATTGGAATTCTGGAAATGTTCAATCTAATTCAACATTTTTGCCATACATGTATTAGGAACAATCCCAAGTGCAAAAACTAATGTCTCTGATGTAAAACTGTCTTCCAAAAGTTTGAAAGTCTGTCATCTTTCTCCATATACTCACTTCATTAAATAGTTTACAGCTTGCAAGGGGATCACAATGTTGGAGTAACAAAATGACTGTCCTGACAGATTCAGACAATAAAACAACCAGATTGTTATATGAATGTTTTCTCAGAGACTGTTGCTGCAACACGTAATAAATACAAATATTGAAACACCTGCATGATAAACATAATACTTTTAACAGATGTTAATCCCCCCTGAATGCGACCAGTGGATTTAGATCACATAAATGCAACTTGCCCCCTTCAGGTCTCCCTGGAAAATTACCAATCACATGATTGCTTTCTGACCAACTGCTGCAACCTGCAGGCATGGTTTTGCTTTTCAGCTCTCCTACTATTAGCATTTTAAAAGCAATCCATAAATATAGCAATATGTATGTGTGACACTGAAGCTCATCTACAAGTTAGGTTACTTGTCTGCTGTCAGCATGAATCAGTTATATCATTTTCAGAAGAGAGTGTTCCAAGTGAAAAAACAAACCTATTTTCTCAAAATCCTGGCATTCCTTGGCCATGGCAAGTAGAGCAGAGTGTTTCTCTCCACTTAGTGGGACTTAGTTGTTCTGCCTCAATACCCTCCGATCATATGCAGCTTCTATTGACTTCAGCCAATTTAATGGACGTTCAGCATCTTTGAAAATTAGCTATTAACCCTATCGAAACACTACTGAGGTTTTGATACCCCTAGAGGAGAAGCACACACTTAAAACCCATTGGCTTAAACTTAAGCACCTGCTTATGCACTCTGTTGGGAAAAAAAAAAAACAAATGTACATCTGTCTTTTCATCACCAGAATGTATTTGAATATCTTTTGGTGTAACTTAAGTTTATACAAATAGTTCTGCACCCGTATGGCCATATTAGTGTCACAAAAGATGACAGTACAGATTTCCACTGTAGTGAGCGAGTGGCATTACTCAGTGTTAAGCTATCCAATCAGTAGGGTCTGCCCTACTGACACGTGTAAAACTGAAAATAAGCGATATTGAAAGCAGAAAATAACTGACAAATGATTATTCATAGAAACAGAATGGTAAAGGAAAACCTGTAGACTCGATTTCATGCCTCCAGTCAATAGCTGCATTAATTCAGATAAAATCGCACAAAGAGAAACAGAGGCAGAACAGAGATCAGCACAACAGAAAAATACCAATCCATCAGGGAAAGGCAAAAATTTGCTTTCAAAATTGACAGGTAAACAAAGGAAATTTAATAACACAATCAGTACAAAAATTAACAATAGCTTGTTCCACCTCCATGCACCACCTAGGCACATCTAAGTTGACAAAAATGCGGGATGAGGAGAGTATTTCAAACATAGAAAGGTTCAACTGGTGAAGAATTTCCCCAGAGCGATTTGTGGATGTAGATCAGGAGAAACAGATGCAGCTGACTAGGAAGTAACAGAAGTGTTTGACAAATGGCTCCAGTGAATCCCCGGAGTTTCTCTTGGTGACAAAGGAAGACAAATTTTTGTCATAGATGCATGTTGGAGAAGAATAACCATCATTATCAAAAATCAAGACTCAATTTATTCAGCTTCAGTTGTACTCTTGATGAAATAATTACAGAAAAAAATGTGATTGGTCATAATAATCAAGAAAAACCACCAAAAAGATGTATTGCTTGAGATATGACCAGCTACAGGGAGATATCTGTTGAATGCTCTAAGACAGAGATGGACCAAGGAAAGTTTCCAAAATTTTACTATTCAGAGATGAATAAATGGATTTACTTGCTTAGAGGCAAAGAGGAGGATTTTCTCACTACATCTAGTTAATTCTGCAATTAACCGCCAAAAGGTGAGGACACGGCACATAAGAGAAACTTTTCTACTGTTCTAAATTCAGCTGATTCTTCCACTTTTTAGAATTATTAGCTCATCATAATTAAAACAGGAAAGGATGGTATTGCATAAAAATTTTTCCAGCTGAGGCAACGTCATCAAAAGAGTAAACGCTGCATTACAGTAAACACAGTACCTAATGGGTTAGAAGAGAACACGGACTTTTTCTAAGACAACAGTTATGGTTATGGCATTCAGCAACTGTAATAACATGTGCAGCAGTGTTCACCACATTTTTAAAGGCTATTGAAGAATTAGAATGGGTTCATTAACAATTCTAAGTAATGCTGTTTGCAGGAAAATTCTCATGGGAAGAGGAACTGGTAAGATTCTTTATGTCATTAAAAGATCATAGAAAGACGCTGATAAAAACATCAATAAGATTAACTAAAAAGACCTTTTGGCCTTGTCTCATATGAGATAATAACAAGAGAAGGTTCAATGAAAACAAAAAGTAGCAAATTTAAAACTGGGGAAGAGATTACTTTTTTATTCACCCCATACTTAAACTGAGGAGTGATTCTCAGCTACAGAAAGACTCAAAAATCATTTAGTCTCTTCTGTGGTTAACAAGAGTTTCAGGAATTGTTATGTATAAAGCCTGATGTTTTTTCAAAGAAATTTTGCATCTTTTCCTTTTTTTTTTTTTTTTTAGTTTAATCTTAATTTTTAAAACTAAAGCCCTAGGCTCAGAGCAGGGAGAATAAACCTGCTTTGACGCAGCTTTTTCTAGCCACTTTAAAGAGTTGATCATATGAAGTAGTTATTTTCTCTGGCTTCAAAACTAGTTTTTGGCCTGCTGTAACTATAGCAGACATTTTCATGCTTCTTCTGTGTGCCGTCAAAAGACTGGTGTCTTGGTCCCTGACTGGCTTCACTGCTGTTATCAAATACAGAGAAAGGAGGAAAAGGTCTGGTGTCTGGATGCAGATACATCTTAATTTTGCCAGGACTGTCTCTTCTATTCATTACAATGCCACGTACTTTACCTTTGAAACTCTGAGTACCTTCCAATTTATAGCTACATGAAAAGTTTTCTATAAATTAATAGAAAAGTTACTCATAGCAGTAGAATATTTGCTCACAACACTGCCCAGACATAATGTTTGCTCTCCTTTCTCCCCCTGTCAGATTCCCATTAGACATTATGAGCCCACATTTCAGCCTAATCTGAGATTGTGCCTGAGGTGCACCATCCCTTGTGAGGCAACAAGGCTTTAGCATCAGTCAGGGGTGGTAGAGGAGTCTTTTCAGTGCCACGCTGCTGTTTGTCCTTGCAGGGAGAGGCAGGGGTGGCCACAGCAGGGATGGGGACAGCTTTGAGGGCTTTCGAAACTGGCTCCCAAGCATGGGACACCCCCGGTCCCCACAGAGCTGATCCAAGGAAGCTGAATGCGGAGCACTTGACTATTTCACAGCCTTAAAAAAGGCTGCTGCAAAGGTGTCCTGGGCTTGTGTTTTGAAAATAACGTCACCTCGCTTTACACTCAGACTTGCTCTAGCTTCTGTTGCGGCAAGTGGTGCGGTCATCGGGTTGGGGTCTCTGCTTAGGGCTGCACGTGGGCTCAGCCAAGCTCATCTGCTCATTCCTCTCCACCTCAAAACAGCAAAAACACTTAACCTGAGGAGACTGCAAGTGACTAGCACAAGCCAAACCGAAAAGGATGAAAACTGCCATTGCCCTCAGTGGTGGACTATACACTGCTTGGGCCTTTTTTTACTTATTTGTGCAAGCTCGTGCCTAGCCGGGCCTTGTGGCCTCCGCTTGCCCAATCCACTGAGGTTGCTCTGAGCTTCATTAGCCACTTGCATTTTAAAACTAAAGCCTTGAAGCCTTCCATGTGCAGCTCCTCCCACCTGGCATGAGGTCCCTGGCATAAGGGTCTCCAGCTACAACATTATCAATCTTCAAGATGGCGATTGAAAACTTCTCACCTCTCCGGGTACAGGTGCGCTGGTACCAGCACGGGTCACGCTACTAGCCGGCACTGTTTGCCTGGGCTTTCCTGGCTACACACGTCTGCATTTATCTGCTTTCTCTCACCTCACGAACAAGTGTTAAGGCTTTCGGATGATGGTTTTATTCTGTGTTTGCAGAGGGGAGGCGTGCCAGGGGATACTGCTGTGCGGCAATATTCCTAAGACTGTGTGAGCGGGGTAAACCATGGTTAAGATTATTATTAACAACAAGCAAATAGCCTTAACATGTTAAAAACAACCTTAACGATTTTCATTCTTAAACCCTGTTTTCACATTGTACTTATGCACTAGTGAACTTATGTTATTTAGGCATTTCTGAAAAGCCTACACTTTAATGGGTTCAAATGACTAAGCTGAAAATGAAATTTCAGTAATTAAAGTGCATGTAAGGGGAGGTGTTTCATTTAGGTTTTTGTTTGTTTGCTTTCATCTAAAGGCCTCCAGTGTTTTCGTATCTATTCTATAAACAGGATAAAATAAAATCATCTAGTTACAGAAGAAATGAAAAGTTGAATGATTCGTTATATTTATATGGCCCTAAAACATGTTGCAGAATTGTATTTATTACTCCGGAAAAAAAAAACCAAAACAATAAAACATCTTATTGAGTAGTCGATTATATGGTATTACAAAAATCTGCGTTCCAGTGGAATCCTTTGGCCTGCATATGTACACCACTATAAATCTTGCTAAATATTTGTTTCAGAAATTGTCCAGAAGGATGAACAGATTGATTTTCCAGACCTAAATCATTTCAACACCAAACAGTACTCTGGAGAAAACTGTGTTTCTCTTCTTGTTGTTTGCAGACACATTAAGATCACACACTGAGCTGCAGCAGTTCAGCTTTCTGGTGCTTTTGCTGGTTTGATAGTGACAAGACTGAAAAGACACAGCTTTCAGAGACTACCTAAATAAAAGTAGTTGACGAAGGGATAAAAACCCCACAGCAAAATTAAGGAACTACTGAAACCATTTCATTAATTCTGAACTTAGTAACAGACTGAATTTCTAGCCTGTGGCTTTGCATGAATTTGAAAACCTGAAGAAGGGCAAAAACAAAGGGAATCTAGGAGGTTTTCATAAAATAAAATAGCATGTAAAGGTTTAGGGTTTTTATAAAACAAAATATTTTCCTACGTTTTTACAAAAAGTCAGCAAAACCTATATTTTTCAATTAAACTTGTCAAACTGTCAGGACAGTATTTTGCAAAGGAAAATTTTTCAGCTATAAAAATTTCAGCTTGTAAGTTGTTTATAATTTAATACCTCTATTTAATGGTGTTCTGATTAATTTCCCCAAAGCATTTGCTGCTCTGTTCTGAGCTCACCGTTTCAATTTATATTCTATAGCTGTGATTTTTAAAATGCTATAATTTGTATTTTTTCAACTGAAAAGAGTACTTTTTCCAAATGCACTGAAAAGATATCCCATGTGATATACCTTCCTATTAAAGACAATACATTCTTATGACTTAGGCACTTAATACTGTGCCTTTAAGTCTCTGGTGAAAGCTTGATGCCATACTTTTCCCGTTTCTACTGCAGGCTCCCGCCTGAAGTAGCATGCTTGCCAAAGACGATATTCACAGATCTTTAACAGCAGAAAGAAAAAAACCTACATTACATCAGAGCTCATTAAAAACTGAAAAGTAAGGAGTGGTTTTTCTCACTTCTGTCATTCATAACATGCATCAAATACAATTATGTGTGTGTGCACTCATCAGTAACACTTTACGACCGCAGTTTTACTAGACTTCTAAGGCCCAGAAGTACTGATTCAGTTTAGGCTGGGTTTATGTAGTTTGATCAATTTTAACAAATCTATTTTTAAAATATGGGGGCCTGATTCTGCTCCATCTCTGGCAAAGATGAGGATTTATCTCCAGTATTGTCAAGTATGAACACACTGTATATCTGTCGTGAGACCAGACTTAGACCCATTATCATGTCTGCTAGATTAAATTCTCCTGAAAAGCTAAATGAAAAGTTAGGGCTCAATATACATTTTCTGGAGATTTACATCCCTTTAATGCAGGCATCCATCTAGAGCGCTATGTGAAGGACACTAATGCCTGTCCATGTAAGTTAACATTTAGTATAAAGAAAGTTTAGTGTGAAACATCTTTTTCTTCATGGAGGAAAAAGAAACCTATCCCTTTAGCCTGGCAAGTCACTTCTTTGTCTTCAAAATGTTTGGGGGTTTGGGTTTTTTTCTGACAGGCTCAGGTTAAAAGAATAACGGTAATAAATGTCTCAAGAAAAGTCTCCTTGCAAGTGCAGTATAGAAATGTGGAATCTATAGAAAAGGAAAAAGAGAAATTTCCCAAACACAGCCACAACCTCTATCATTTACACTTTAAGCTTCTTTGGACCACAAATAAACAAGTAAACCTCTTGCATTTAGTCCCTACTTCTGAAAAAGAACCGTATCATATAGACAGACCCTAAAAGCCATGTGGAAAGGTAGATTTTATGCATCTCTAAAAAAAAAAAACTTCAACACCTGTTTGTCAAAACTCTCATTTCCTATTAAGTAAATTAAATTGAATTGTTGGTGTTACAGTGGTTTAGTGGGTTTCTCCTCTTCTAAATGAACACAACCTGCTGGATCCAGCAAATTCATTAAAAATGTGCATTTACAGCATAGAGAGCTTTAGGAGCTGCACAAACCCGTGAGACTTTATGAGTTTTCAGACCGGTTGCATTCACAGAGTGCGAGTGAATATCTCCCAGTTCCCAGAGAGCCTCCCTTCACAAATAAAAACAACAGAGATAAGTTGAGAGACATGCAAGGTAAGCATAAAATATAATTAAAACATACTTGCATTCTCATTCTATTGCAGCTGCTAATCTTACTGATTAGCAGTTCTTCCATCTATGAGTCCTCCCAGAGATCTACTCATAGCGGGTCTGAGCTGAAAATCACTCTAGTTTTCAAGGATGCCAAGGAGCAAATATTCAGACGTAATTCCATGTAGGCTGAAGACCAGTAAACCCACAGCATGAAGTGACAAAATGTGTCTACTTTAAAACTATGACGTTAATGGGACCATTTACATATATGTTAAGTGCATACCATATACACTTGCTGGATCAACACTGGTGTTCTTTTTACATGCAGGATGTTCAAAAACCAAGACAAGCAAAGTAAGCTGCTAAGCACAAGTTTCCTCCACTTGATGTCTGCAAGATACACTTTGTGGTCAGAAAGTGAAAATAAAACCCAGGTAAATTCTGTGTTACTGCACTAATATCAGACGGCTGACCATAATTTTCCACTTACATCCCAGTTCACATAAGTGTTAAATATCAGTCCTGCTGGTGTTTTATGAACTTTACTCATAACGATTACAGATGGTACTAAAACCAAGTCCATTGTTTGGCCGTTCTTCACACTCCTTTCTTGTACATGTGGGTTACACATCTGTAGGAAAAGCATGCCAAGGTAAAAAACTCTTGGCCAAAAAAACGTAGAAAACAGGTGCTTGAATATTCAAATAAAGATGGGCTGAACATGTAGTACAAGATGCTCCTGAATGCTCGTGTTCCCCTCCTCCATTTCAAACTGACTTTTCTGTATTGTACGAGCCCATTGTCCTACATCGAGTCTTTCTGCATGCGGCAGCTCCCCAGCCCTGCCAGGAAAACTGCTGGTGAATTGCTGCCCAAAATGCCCGTTCCATTCAATGATGGTCTTGACAACTGTTAACTCCTTCCAGTCGCTTCCTCCATCACCCCAGGCTGAAGTGTCTTTTGTCTCTGTTTATGGAGACCTGTAGCAGGTTATTCTCTTCATATCATCAGGGTGAGTCTCCCCTATCCTCTGCAGGAATGTACCTGATCTAAGAAAAGTGCCTCAGTTCCTGCTAAGCATTGTGAAGGAAGGGGGCAACGAGAGAGTTTCCCCCTCCAGATCCATAGCTGATATTTCAGATATTCAACTGCCAAATTCTAAAGCTGTTTATACATTTCTTTCTTTATGTACCAGCTTCAAGGGCAATCACCGTACACGCCTAGAAAAATGCAGTTGTAGGGGAAATCTGATACATGGGAGTTTGGTTAGTAGCTGGGATTACATGCTGGTTTGATGTGTTCTATTGAAGGGAAGTAGATTCACTCTGAAGGGGTTTGTGCTGGTTCGGTGCTCTGCCTCCCCAGCTGTCATGTATTTACCTTGTCCCACCACACTTTGCTATCCAAGGCTGCCACTTGCACTTTTCATGCAATAATCTTCTGTTCTCATGGGGATTGCTTTCCTCTGGTCCATTCCCAGCCAGAAGGCTGGGGCACCTCTCCGATGGCTCTGCCATCCGTGCTTTCCTGGGATGGGAGCTGGGTGCAGCTCAGGCACGCACTAACAGATCTCTGTGTGGTTTCAAGAAATGTCATCCCAAGATTTTTTCACACTGTAAGTATGTTTAAGATTTCAGGAATACTTCAGTGGTTATTAAAATCAAAACCTTACAGATAAGAGAATGCAGATATCCACCGGTCAAGTTAAATAAATGCCAAACACACAGAGAGGTCCACCCAGGCATTTCTGGGTACGTGGATTTATGCCTTCATACACACCTACCAAGGAATGTTTTGCACTCCCAGTTCTGAAAACCACACCCGTTTTTGACGTATACGGTCATGAATCTCCTCACAGCATAAACATTTGTATTTGCAAGATGGGCCTTGGACAGTAAAAATTTTTACAGTTCATGTCTTCTTTGTCTTAAGCTATTTAAGTTTTAAAAGTTCATTACTCTAATTTCTAAATTTTTAACAACTCTATGAAAGATTTTACCACTGCAGCAAATGTTTCCAATATTTTTTCAAACACAAAACCACTAAGCAATCTTTCTATTTACTATGCTTTGCTTTAATACATAAATCAAAAGACAATAACAAGCCTAATGTCAAAGAAAATTTTTGACACTTCATACATTAAATAAAAGCAGCCGATAAACAGTTTAGATGAAATTATGGCTTGAAATGTAGTTCCCAAGAGGACTGTGGTTCATAAATTGTTTTTATACTGCCTCTGTCATTGTTGATTTGAGATATGCACAAGACACCCGCAGTCATTACCAGTGCTACCATTACTTAACCTGCCTTTGCTCTGACTGATATTTAGACACATGGAGACTACCAACCATCTATTTCTGTGAAAAATGCGTTGTTTGGTTGTCATCACATGTGTAGCGTGTTGCCTTCTATTTGAAAGCTTGACACGTAATAAAAAAATTGGAAGAAAATCAGCCTTTAGGTTCTGACCATGCCTGAATCCCAGAAGCTTCTGTAGCTACTTTGGAAATTCAAGGGGAGGGTGTTTTCTGCTAGGCACAAAAGACATTTAGTATTTGATTGGTAACTGACCTAGTCTCAGATTGACTCGCAAAGGTGCACCATTTCAAGCTCAGCAGTTCCTTATTGCATCACAGCTTTCAAATCTCTTTGAAAGACATACTTTCTTTTCCTTTTACACTTAATCTTTTACTATAAATGTGACCACACAAATCACTGCTTCAAAGTTTCTGGTCTGTTTATTAGCAGAATATTTATATTTACTTGGAAATTAATATGCCAGTGATCACCTTAGATATGGGAAATGGGGAATAGTTTGTGTGGAACTAACCTTTATGACCTACAGCAAGCTTCGGAGCAAGAGCTTCATTTCTTGTTCACTTCTGGGGGAAGAAAGAGTTTTTCAAAATACCTGAGACGATGTGATATTGCCCCTTTCACATTATGGTCTTGGTCCTTCAAAATTGCACTCTCCATACAAATATTTCCCTCTCATAGGAACAGAATGGTTCATTGAGCTGTACTCTCTGTTATTTCACCACTGAATACTTCAAAATAGAGTTAAGAGAGAGCTAAGAGTTAACTCAAACATTCACTGTAGACATGTTCTAATAACAATGAATTATAAACAAAACATCCATGGACGAATCTAGCAAAATGATAAATTTATTAAGTGTACCACTTCGGTTTTTATAGGTCAAGGTACCCTCTCTCTAGAAGCAAAGGTGGTAAGCTTCTCAAAGTGCCCTGAATCATTATGCTAACTATGTGACAGCACATTTGCTGAAAGCTATACAAATGGAGCATTGTGCCTGAATGGCAACTATATGCTTTCAGCACAAACAAAACTAATAGATTTTAAAAGAGACTTTATGCCTTCATGAGCAACTAGTCTTTAAGGAGCACACATCCTTAGCACAAATCCTGATGATGAAGTATGTGCAAGCAGAGCTCTTAAAAAGAGCATATATGAAAGAGAGTCTACACGGCCCAGCAGACTTCCTATTTGCTGTGCTTTCAGTTCACTCTTCTAACACCTCTACACAGAGATTTCACAGCAATAAACATTCAAGTGAGTCTATCCGAAATAAACCATAAATATATTCCCACTCCTCTACTCATGACATTTGTTGCCATTGTTTTGTAGGGAATGGTATAGCTAGCTGATAGCACCATTTTTTTTTCTCCCAACAATTTTTATTAGTAGGTGCCACTGACACTGCAGAAAAACCATAGAAGCTGGCTGGCAGCTAGCAAGGTAGATTTGTAAAGTGAGCCTTGGGCAACTGTGCGCATACAAGGGGCCAAACGGAGAGAAGTACGAACACCTATTGCACTCATACAAGTCACGAATTTTTCAGTGGGGACATTCATACCAATAAATTGGGTATATAAGCATAACACACACAACTAGATTAGAAAAAATTAACCACAAGTGGAAAACATCTAACCTGTACTATTCGTCAGGGAAGGTTGACATTACCTTTTTTTGTTTGTTTTATTTTCTTATTTATTTTAAATATAATGAAAAGGCTGCTGCTTTTCTTCCAATGCCATTAAAGCATATAATTCATTCCGCTGAAACCACAGGCTTTTCCTTATTTTCTTTCTTTTTTTTTTTTTCTTTTTTTTTTTCTTTTTTTTTTTTTTTTTTTGAGGGGATAGGTATAAAACTAATCATCCAGTGAAGGGTTTATCCTTTTATGGTATGAGGAGTTGAGCTCACCTTTGGGCTGTGTCCGAGGAAAAAATCTACAGAGACGAAATGTATTCCTGGAGGGCCGTTCAACTTGCGCTAGGCATTAACATTGATAGTACGTTGATCTAGCTTCTGTCCTCTCTCCTGCCCTCGTTAAAGTGACAAACAAGCTTTCCTTCATCAGATCCCACTCCTTTTTACTGAAATCCCTGCTAACTTCAACACGTGGGACCAAACTCTTCTTAAACCTTTGACCTTCTTAGAGCTTCCTTTGCTCTTGTCCATCGTAGCCAGGTAACTCTTCTCCTCACTCCCTCCTCTTTTCTTTCTTGCTGCAAAAAAAGAGAAACCCAGAATAAGCTTCAGAGCGTATCCAGACCAACGTTGTCTTCAGTGCTCAGGACAGGAATCAGGAGGATTTTAGCTGCCTCATATCTAAGCCAGAGATTCAGAAACCCTGTTCTTGAGCACAGCTTAACTCTGGAGGCTCCTAAATTCAGCACTAACTCCACTGTGGACTACAGGGATTCTCCTCAGACGTGGGTTCCCCACTTGAATACACCCTAACGTAAGCTGATAGTGGCTGTTTGCCCTCTGCCTGGCCTTCTGGGCAGAGCAATCAGTGCGGGCTACTCAAGAACCAGGCATCAGCCTTCCCCAAACCAAGAAGCCATCAACGTATGTACAGGAGGGGAAGAGACATCCGAGTGAGACCCATGGCTCTGAGCAACTCTGCCTCCTCTTCCCTTTCCAATGGTCCTGTCCTGCCCTGGACTTTCAGGCTTGGTAGCACTGCTGGGACTGTGGCGTTCTCCCCTGACCCCCCGCACGCTTGCAGTAGTGACAAGGTCGATCCCCAGTCTGGCAAAGACACAGAGATATCCCAGAGGGAGCAGAGATGAGCCTGCACGCACCCAAAAGGAATGAAGTTGGCCAGGCTGCTAGGTGGCTGTTGGAGAGGCAGTGGGAGCTGATGATGGGCAGGACCAGTGCCTGGGAACAAGATTAACGTGGGTGCCAGGGGACACCCCTGCCTCGCTTCTGGAGATTAAATGTGCACAAAAGTAGACGTGTTTCATCTCTACATTCTCCCCTCTGCTTTGCCGTTTTTCTTGATTATTCCATTACATTCCCACTTATATGGCGTCCCCGGTGGTCTTTCTCCTCTATGGCTTTCTCGGACAAATCCAAGCCTAAAACTCAGGTCGAGTCCCTCCATCTTTCCTTGTGATGACCTAAAGCTTTCTCCAAACCTCCTGACCTCATCTCCCTTTATTCTATACAGTAATTCACTCTGAAAATGATCATGGTTACCCTGCCTGGTAATCAGCTCTTCTAAGTTGGCCAGGGTTATCTGTGTGGTGTTTCCTCGGTTAGGTTTCTAACATCAGGCAAAGTATGCAGAGCACAGCCCTGCACTGGAGTGGAGCTGAACGACTGCTGCATTTGACAGCATCCTGCCATGGCTTAGAGCACCGTTTCTTGACAACAGAAAAAAAGCCTGCTAACAGCCCAGCTCAGCTCTTGACTTAAAAGGTTAAGATTCGGTTGTTAAGATTTCTTCTCTGCACACTTACGGATTAATTATTGCCAATGGGCTAAAAAAAATATTAGCCACAGAAGAGGTATTCTAAATTGTTTCCTTTTGATGTCAGTTAATGATTTAATTTTTTCAAGGGCTTATGAGAAATGGACTGCTTATTCTGGAACAGGTATATATAGTGACTTGCTTATATGTGGAACACACAGAAAGAAAAGACTTTTCACATAGGCCAAGTACAAACATGCCTGAACTACATTTGGTGCTTTCTTGCTTGTTCTTCCTGTGTGACTTAGTGTGGCATTACCAACTTTTTATTTTTAAGATTTTTTTTTTTTTTTTTTAAAGAAAAGCAACTGAGGAATGTAGACACATTCACAACTAAAACAACCTCTTTTTATTCTTGACTGCTTTAACCTTGTCCTCTGAGAATAGTCCCTTGAGCCAAGGTTTATAGTCAATCACCAAAAAAAAAGTGGGGGGTCCATTACCTTCCCCTTTTAATTGTAGGGCAGGGGCCTTTAACTTTCTATGAAGCTTTAGTAAGAATTTCTTCTGGGCAGAATTTCCTTGAACCTGGTAATCAAGACCACAGGATACGTGTTAATTGTCTTTGACATGCAGAATTATCTGCATTTACCCAAGCTAATAACATCACCCCAGACATACTGTTTTTTAAACACAGGGTTTAAAATCATCTATATATTCAATTACTATTCAAAAAAAATGCAAAGATTGACAAACACTAGAAAAGCTGAAAGAAATGAAGAGAATTATGCAACTTTACCCTTAATTCACCCTGTTTGAATTCTATTCCCTGCAAGACTAACATGGCTTGGGAAATCACTCCTGTTTATAGTTCCTGTTCTACGAAGGCACAATTGCATTGATTAAACATCAAGTTGCAGTCTTAATTTTGAATGAGTTTGCTTCTCTGGGCTAAAGTCAATAATCTTTATGATATATACAACATTTTCGTTTCCCTGAACACATTTTTTTTTCTCAGTGTCTAGCTGAATAAAATGTTGGAAAAGAAAAAAAAAAGAAAAGATGCACCTTGTGGAAAAGTGAGGGTAGAAATGACTGGGTATAGTGGTTCTGAATCAAAATACCTATAAGCATTTTTAGAGCTTTAACAATTTTTAAGTGTTTAGGTAACTTCTACTTTGAAAGAATATCCTAGCTGGTAAATGTTAACCAGATACGAGTAAGTTAATAGGTAAAACAATTTGACACAGTTCCATTTAATTTCCTCTTTATAATCTATCCACAAAACAAGAGAGACTGATTTAAACAATATTCATTGCTCAAAATTACTTGATTAATATTCTCTTAAAATTCATAACTTGTTTTCTTTACCCACTACTTGGCAGGTTTTCCACATGTAGCATTTAAAAGACAAAACTGGAAGCTGGTGTGGTTAGGCACCAATCATATTTTCATGACCAAGCTATATAATTTGATAAGAATAGCAGCTTTTTGTTTCCTAATTCATGCTATTTATTTCCTAAAGACATCTATTTGTCTTTGCTCCACCTCCTCATTCCCACCCAAATCTTAAGTCTTGTCTTACACTATTCTTGTGGTGCGCAGGCATGAATGTTCCATATTTTATACTGCAATAAAGGCTTCACTTAGTAGCACTACTATGTTTTATTTGTTAAGTAGTAATAATGTGTCCTGATAAGGTGATTAAGATTTTCAGAATTAGTTTATCCTGACACAGTTTTCACATTCAGATCTAAAATGTTGTGAACATTCAACAATTCTTACTTTTAAAAGCTGTCTTTCAGCAAATATTCTCATTCTTTGTTAGAATATCCACTGGAAAATGACAGCTCTGTATGGAGCCTGTGTAATGGGTCTGTGTATCTCTATAGCCACAGCTTCCATCCAAAGTTAATTGAAGGAGAATTAACAGGCTCGAAACCCATTCCTGCAAACATCAAAGCTAGTAATCATGGGAAAAAAACATTGCAATAACAGTTAAACCTTGCTAATACTTATGGTGCTGCACTGCCCTACCCAGTGTCTTTTCCCCTGCTCTAAATAACTGGACAGAGGACAGTACACATTGTGGTGTCTTCCCTCCTGCTGTAACTCTGTGCCTACTACACTGAGTTGTATCACTTTACTGTGAATGGCAGCAGCTGAAAGCCTAATGAATAGATATCAAATGCGTATTGAAGATGACATTATGAAGATGACAGAATGGTATGAAGCTTAAGGTAACAGAACAGTGAATTCAAGGAAAAAGAAAGGTTTAGAAGTGAAGTAATATTTCTGAGATTATTTTTTTTCTACCAGCAAGCACTGTTTATTACAAAAATAAGTTGATTGTAAGGTAAGAATGTGAGCGGTTTTAGGCACAAAATTGGAGCATAAATAGGAAAGGATGTAAATGCCTCCTAAAGTACATCAGGCTCTGCTGGCGGCCTGCCCTTGGGATAATCAGCCTCACCGGGAGCTGGCTTGGATGCAGCCCCCTAAGCCCTGGAGGGGATGGGTGCCCTGTCCTGCTCGGTGATCTTTGCAGCTGTAGCTGAGCTCTGTGGTCCCATCTTTCCCCATGTTTAATTCATGTCAAAAGCAGGCAGACTGCCCTGACATGTCTGCCAGGGTTGTTGGCAGAGCTGGCTGGGAAAGGTGGTGGCAGCAACCACCTGAGAACAGGAGGGGAAAGGGGAACGAGAATGGACTAATGCACTTTGCCCTCAGTCTTCTTCTTCCCCCATTTTTTTTCTTCCTCTCTCACGATGGAGCTGCCTGCCCTGACAGCTCCTTGCTTCACTGACTTCAGATGTCTCTAAACTTTCCTTTGAAGCTGTGAAAATCATACCATGAATCACAGCAGCGATGAGACACAAGCGCCGACAGACAGAACAAGAAGTCAGGCTGCCAGCCCTGTGCAGCAAAAGGCTCTCCCAGGTCAAAGAGGTGGGTATGCTTTTCAGCAAGGTAAAACTAATGGGTGAAACCTTCAATTAAAAGCAGAGATAGCTCTCTGGATCACAGTGCTTAGGGTAGTAATCACCTCGCACAGTACTGACTCGTCTGCCTTCGAGACTTCAGGCTTTGGTGCCTAAAGTGACCCCAGCAGAAGGTGACACAGTCTTCACCCCCTGCCAGAAGCCCGGGCGTTATCACTTCTGTTTGGCCAACTTCACATTCAGCCATAATCCTGGGGTTTTATCCTTCCTTAAATTTGATAGGTGCAAAGAAGAGGTTAGTAAAAAAGGGTCCCAGACCCATCTGCACCTTGCAGCTTGTCTTATTTCAGCACACGGCCTTGAAATGTGTGGGTAGGGGGGCTCTACCTGTTTGGTTTTTGCACGGCTTTCCACTGTGGTGACTAGTTATAAATCAAGGACTGAATATCTTGAAGCATTTTAGAGGCACAGTGAGTGGCACCAGGGGAACAAGCATTTGCAGAAAAGATTTCTGCATGTAAAGTTGTGAGAAGACAGTTCAAACTGTAACTTCCATTATCAATTACTTCTCTTCATTTGTATCACCAAAGTTTAAGGATAAAGCAACTGGAACAAAAACAAGCAATGTTTACATTTTACCAGTGTTTTATATTCAATTAAACATCTTTGCTGCTATTTACATAGTTGAATGGCACTACATTTGCACCATGCAATTTCATGTTATTTCTATGTAAATATTTCTTTAAAGCCAGATGTAAGTTCAAATTAGTTGTGAAAGAAACACTAAAATAAAATAAACTTCCATTTGGAGGTGATCACAAATTACTCTAAAACTGAAGAGCAAGCTTGTTAAAATACAAAGTGAAAAGCAAACAATATTAAACCAAGCTGAATAAACGAGGGAAAATAACACACAAGGATGGCTTTAAAAATGTTTACCTTATTGCAATAGATTCTGAGGATTACAGGTAAATTAAATTTCAATAGGAGTTTTAATTTAAGCAGCATGAAGTGACACAGTGGTTTAAAATAAAAGCTTGTTCCACATACATACAAGGTCTGAAATTCCTGTAGTGCAACTGAAAGCAGAATCTACCCCTTCTTCCTTTAATTCTAGTTAAATGGTAAACGGTAATTTCATTCTTCCATCCTGTTTCCTCCTTGAAATCTGCTGCCAAAGCACACACTCCCTCAGAACGCTGCCAAATTCTACATCATTTAAAAATAAACTTTAAGAGAAAGAATAGAAAAGCACAATCTCAAAACAACTAGCTCATAACCTTCCTTCACTCTTGTTTGTCTGACATCATGCTTCTCTCTCAGATGCAATCTTGTACCTAATTTAGACTGAAAAGTCCTCAGTGGTAACCACGGGTTTATTCCTTCTACCTTTTTTTCCATTCTACAGATGATGTTACGTACAAATAATTAGCCAGATCTTTAAAGTTGTACATTTCCAAGTCCCACACAAGTCTTGGGGAACTGCAGGTGTTGAGGAACAAAATCTGAGCATAAAAAAAAACTTCTTCAGTTTGAGCTTTTTAGGGGGTCTGTTTTCAACCCACTTTATCTGGAAGACTTCATTAATCACGTGGTAGCTGGATGTTCATTTCCATGTGTCCCTGACTTTATCCAGTGCTTGGATAATGGTATCCACAGAATAGTTATCAGTGGTTAGTTTTGCAAACAGAAAGGTGGATCAAGTGGAGTTCTGAAGAGATCTGTCCAGGGACTGATTCTTGTCAATGCCTTCAGGAATGATCCAAATTATAAACTACAGAATATACATAAATTTCATACATGAATTTTATACATAAAAGACAACATCAAGCTAGCAAGAACTCCATGTAGGTGGAAGGGCAAGACTGGAATTCAAAATTATCTTGATGAAATGGAGAAGTGCTTGGGGGAAAGTTATTACACTTTCTGGAGCAATCAACTGCATAATTAGATGGAGAGATCCCAGATTGCGCTAATTTTTTTAAGGAAGGATTTACTGGTTATTGTGGAACACAGGTTGAACATAAACCATCAATGTCAAATTACCATAAAAAAAAAAGCAAACAGCTAGCAGGAGATATTAACAGACATACAGGCTATAAAATAAGTGAGGTAAACCTTCAATTCCACTCAAGATAGGAGATGTCTAGTTGCGCTACTGTGTCCAGTCTTAGCCACATAATTTCAGGAAAGGTACAGCTGAATTAAAGAGCCAGCAAAACACATTAGACATTTAAGAAGTGTAATATTAATAAAAAAAAAAAAAAAATTAAAACTGTTGTCTGGTGTAGAGAAAAGAATGCTTAAGAGGAACATGCTAATCAAATACATAGAAGTCAGCTATAAAGAAGAACAGAATAAACCACTCTCCATGTTGACGGTAACTAGAAAATGCAGCGAGCTTCAGTAGCAGTGGCAGAAGACTCAGCAAAGATTCAGGAACAACTTCGGTCAGTGAGAAAGAAATACTGAAATCAATCACCTGGAGAAGAAAGGTATCTTCTCTGGAAATCTGTGAAAATACAAACCTCTGCCAGGGATGCTGTTCTTGACAGATCATCACACCTTGCAGTAAAAGGTGAAATATGTGCCTCTTCAGACACTGTCCAGCCTTTTGTTTTCTCGGGCTTCTTTAAGTTTTTACAGTGTAAGCTAAGATATCTTGACAAATTAACTCTAATATTGACATCCTTGCATTCTAATCTTTCTTTCTGAAAACAGTTTGGCTTTGTTTATTTGAAAACAGAAGAGAAGGGCCATTTTATCATGTCAGCAGCCTAGTCAGCATATTCATACTGAAGAAAAATAAATTAGTGGTAATTTTCTGGTTATGCCACCATCCATCCAACACACTTCCTCAGCAACCTTTCAGTCCCTTTATTAGTATGAATTTTGACCAGGCCCTCTGCACAGGGTCAGCCCCTTCTCAGATGAATGTTCTCCAGCAAGAGATGTCACTTGATTTCATTTTATTATTAAGGTGCTCTCTCCCGAAGGTGAGGGGTTAATGATGCACCCCAAATTATATAGAAATTTCTTTAAGGAAGAGATTCATCTTAGACCTGCAGCTACAGAAAAGAACGACAGTGATTGATCTCACCACTCAGCAGCATCGGCAAAGCTACAAACATATATTGTTTTTACTCCTCTGGGAGTTATTTATTGAGCAAAGGGAGGGTGGACAGCACTTCCTTTGAAGTCAAACATCTTGCTTGGATAAGGAGATATGTTGCATGAAACAAAAGTAATAAAAGGACAAAATGCTTTATTAAATCTTCCTTATCATAGTATTGTGTTCCAATAGCATGATCTAATTAAAGATGTATATGAACCTCTTTTCATCTGAGGATTAGTTCAGAGGCCTTCATTTATTCTGAAACAAACACACTGCTGAAAAGTTTCCAACATTTCCAATTATGTATTCTTTCCATTTTCTCTAATAGGTGTTGATGCTTTAACTATCTCTTCAAGATTTGTTGGGGGGGGGGGGGGGGAACAGCACTTTTTGAAAGGAAAAGACAAATTATTTCTTTCTTATCAAAGCAGCAAGAAATATACTGGTTAGTCGTTTAATAGAGCAAAACTTCATAAGTTGTACACACTTAACAATGGGTAGCTCTTAAAGTATATCTCATTGCTTACAAGTAGTTCATTTCAGGTCTTTCCATCATATGCAAGAGGTGTAATATCAGATGTTTTAAAGGTACCTTGCACCAAATGTCTTTAGGAAAATTGAGTTCCTATGCATTTACCTTAAGATCTGCATGACTCCCAAATAAGGTGGGTGGAGGGTGTTACCAATTTCCCTTAGGATGGGGCTAGAGGAAAATATTTTGTGGGCTACAGCCATTACCGTTCTCCTGAACCACTCAACTAATTTTCCCCCAATACTTGCAGTTGGCTTAGTCCTGCAATAATATTTGTGTTGAAAAGATCTTGGTTTACTTACAAAAACTATTTTAACAAAGTTTGTTTCCCTTTCCTGGTAAATGTGGTTCTGCCATGATTGGTATAAAACAAACAAATAAATCTGATATCTCATATTCAGTAAAATTGTATAAACACTATAAAATTGCTTAAGTGTACTATATTTCAAGTCTCTAATAGTAAGAATTGGATGACAAATAAATCCAGCCATTGCTACCTACACCTCAGTAACTTTTATGCAATAGAACTGTAAAACTTACATAAGAAGCCTGAGTATGTATTCTGTAGTGACAGATTTGAAGAGTTTTTGTAAAATGTTTTGTATTGCTCAGAATTTCATTGAAGTAGACCTAGAGGAGATTGTTCCTTATCTGGAAACAAACATTTAATTGAAGGGATATTTCTCTTTTTTTCTTTATATCTTTTGCTCCTAAATTATTCTCTTCCATATTGTGCACATAGTTCCTTCCTCTTAATCTGTAATTGCTTTTGCTTTGGTTGCTGCATTCAACAGTCATCCCTATTTCTGTGTATGAAGATTCTTCACTGAGAACATAACTTGAGTGTAGTTTTTGTTTACTTATGCTCACAAGTATACTCCCAATTCCCCTTGTAGCCCTTTTCAACTGTCATCAATCCTGCCTCAAGTCCTTTACTCTTCCTTTGTAATCATGTATGAAGTGACTGCGGTTAAAAATCTTGCCATACACAAGTACTTTTGTTCTTATTGATATTAAATATCTAAGACCTCTGTTCCTCCCGCTAAGCCCTCTCAGTGGATTCCTTATGACTGTACATTGTACTCCTTCTTACAGTCAAACAGAGCTTAGATTTGACAAATTTAGGACCTCATCCAAGACCATCTGTTTTATCAGGCCTTTTATCGACCCTTACTAAGCCATTATTTTAAAACAGAAAATAGGGATGCATTATTAACTTCTGTAGTCTGGAGGAAGACAAAAACATTTTCTGCTTGAAGTGGTATGATATACCCATCTGCTAAGGCAATTGGAGCTATTACAAACAACTTTTAAATAATGCAAATTAAAGCTTACCTACAGAATGTGTAAAGCAAAATAACTTTGAAGAAAAACAGATGAAATGGACTGTTGAAGTCAAAGGAGGAGATACAGTGTGGGGGATGGGGAGTTGCGTACTTGTATTTCAAAATGAGGATTTGTACTTCTAATAAAAATTTACCCTACATATTAAACTGTGGGGGGAAATGAACTGCAAATAATATCTACATTAGACTAAGTAGGAAGGTAATTCTACAACAGAATGAAAGAAGTATGAGCAGAATGGGACTTCTATTGTATATCATTTTATATAGTTCTTCTGATAACTGCAAAAAGATAAAGCCCAGCAATATTTAGATTAATACTGAAATGAACTGGCAGGTTTAATGGATTATAGAGCAGAAAGTTACAACAGTAACAATTCCACACTGTTAACTCCTAACCAGGTGAAATTCCAGTAAGTCACAGTAAGAACTGGGAGATTACTGTTGCAAAAACCAAGTTCACTGCCATCTCTGACAAACTGGAAGCTTCAGTATCTTTCTTCTAGACACAGAATCATATCTTGTATCTACATTTAAGTTAAACTTTTCTTTTTCATTTCTTTTCCTGTGCCCATTCCCCTGTGTATGTTCTTGACTTAAACTTATAATCTTGTTCTTAATGAATCTTTCAATGGATCCTGAAGGGTATACCAAGGTCCCTCTCCAACCTTCTACAGAAGGCCCCTTCCAGGTGTTACGTGTATAAATTGATTCTTGCTCATCAAGATGGATCATGCAGTCAAACACCAAAGGACACTGTACTATGTACAGCAGTCCTCTCTGTGCCACTTCCTACCAAGCTGCCATGCCTTCATCCAGCTGGCCCGATGAACTATCTAGATTTCAACAGAATTGCCTATCTACTTCTGCAAACGTTTTGCTGTCTTCTGATATTCAAATGCTGTAAGCCTCAGTCAGTGACATGTTGAACAATTACTAACACAGATGAAGAGCTCCCAACTGGTTCTGATATCCATCAGAATGGCAGGTTCAAAGACATCGAAGAACCTCGGTACATTTGGCCTGTAATATGACAATAACAGTTCCAGGAAAAATCCCATCACTTGCCAGTAGAACTGCTCATCATACATTTATTACAGCCAGTACCAAATTTACAATGTATTTCACAGATATAAGAGGAAAAGCAGTTAATGTCCCAAAACTGTTTCGACTGTAGCGAAGTGGAGAAATGTCTTTTGTTGGAAGAAGAAAAGAAACTGACCCAGGCCAAATGACAGCATAATGAAAGACACAAAAGTGGCAACACATTCAGCAACAGATTAGCAAGTCCTGAGCTAAGGTTAATGCTGGAAAACAGACCAAGAAGAGATTTCTCTGAGGACATTAAGGACCTCAGCAGCATCTACAACAAACCAGGATAATTCTGACAGTAATTAAAGCTCAGGAAAAGAAAATAAACAATGATTCCAGTTGTTTGTATGCAGGCATTGGATCTTCATCATTGGGTGCACAAGAGGTGAAGGAGAAAGGAGAGCAGTCAAGCTCATAATTAGCCGAGGAGAAGTAAACACACGCATTTGCGTATGTCCTTATGCACTCAGGTCTCACCACATACCTGGAATACCATCTATATATGGCAAAAATGGGAAATCTGTATATATGCAAATTCATCACATTTCTAAAAACTGAAGAAGATAAGGCTTTTTCATCAGGCCACCTGAAAAAGACAGTGCAGGTTCTCCAAGATCTTGAAGTATTTTGAAGGAAAGACTTCCCCTCTACAGTCTAAGCAGTGTTCATTTCTCTTTCACTGAAGGGATGGTAGCTCAGCTTGCCCAGGAACAGGCTCATCCTGTAGTACACCATAGATCTGGATGCCTTTTCTTCCTCCCTGAATGCTGTTATTTTTCCAGCACACAGATGCTGGTCATTCTGGCAGGTTTCAGATTGCCCTCCGTCTTGCTTGCGTTCTGCCCACCCAAGGAACCAGCAGCCAGCACAGTTGAAAAGCAGGGCAGCTCCCCAGCTTTTAGCAAAGCAAAGGGAAACCAGCCTTGAATTTCCAGGGGAACCCATTCAAAAGACTTGGTGCACATCACCTTCTGCTTATCAGTGGCTGTTGGAGCAGGTTCCCAATGCCTAAGAAAACAAGGTGAAAAGTTATGACAGTTTGTATTCTTTTGCTTTGGACAAACAGAATCCTAATTCTACAAAAATACAAGTTTAACTTAGAACATCCTTTACAGGAAAAAAAAAAAAAACCAAAATAGAAGATCCTATTACAAATGATGTCTCTTCCCACCTTAAAACCAGCCTTCATGTTAACAAATGAGGTTTTGCTTCACAGAAATTTTCTTTTTTAAATTGTTGTTTCCTGTATCATTTATTGTGTTCTTTGATCTTGGGCTGTAACTTTAAATATAAGTCATCTTCCTTGGGCTGTTTAGATAAACGTACCCTAATAACTTCGCAGTATTATCTTTAGTAACACAGATAACTATCGCACATTCTGTTTGCTGTTCAGTTGCGAACAAACACAAGATACTATTTTTAAAACTTCATAAAAGCCCTGCAGATAGCTGAAGGCACTCAAAGTATAATACTAGTGGCTATCACTGTGATTGCAAAAAAGACCTATAAACTAATGGGAGACATCTTTTGGTTTACTATTTCAAAAACAGATATCATCATTTTATAAGTTCTCAGCTATTAAATAATTTTGCATTTCTTGTGCATTCAAATCTCAGATTTTATTAGTCAGACTTCTAGTGACAAATTAGGTCCCTCCAGTATTCATATTACTTCTAAAAATATTTCAACTTGTAAATCTCTTTACAGACAGTAACAAAAATCTGAGCAGGAACACTAATATACAGCAAGGTGATTTTAAAATAATGAAGTATTAAGCAGACTTGAATGCTTTACTTTATAGAAACCAAGTTAAAGAGGTTATGAGTAAACTACTGAGTGAAAATGAAGCACCAGTGGACTTATTACTACGGATTTCTAAAGAGACAGGATTTCACACAGCGGGGAAGTGTTGGTGGCTTTACTGCCTAAGGTTTTCTGACATTAATGTCCTTCATGAATGCCTGAGAATTCAAAAAGAAAGATGAATCAAAAGTTAGGTGATAAATTATATAGTGGAAGATTTTGCTGAATGTGGTTTCCACACGTTTAATGCTTTACACTAAAAATTTATATTGAATAAGCTCTTCCATATATTTCAAAAGCATTCCATGGCACACAGAAAAAAATGTTTATTATTTTATCAGTTAGAATCTTTTGTTCTGAGCTTTTCCAAAATAGCTTCTGTGAAAGAACTGATTTGGTTAGTTCCAATTAAACATGATTAAGCTCGTATTTTCCCTAACATCATTAATCATTCTTCCTGTTGCAAGTGATCAAAAATACAGTGTGAATAGTTAGAGATCAGCTCTTCCCTTTTAATAGGGCCATATATACCAATTTTGATACAGGTTGTCTCAGGTGACAGCTTAGTTTGAGGAATATACCTACTGTGTAAAATCAAGATATGCTTATAGGGTGTGAGAGATGCCTACACCGACTAGACCTAGGTGTCCTCTCTGACAACACTAGTGAGGAGTCAGTGGTCTCTTCTATAATATCTGATCCTCCACAAAATAACAACAAGCAAGTCAAGCTAGGAATTATTACTGCTTCCTTTCACAGAGAAAGAAATATTCTGCTGCGATAAATTACCTTTCTACTAGCAGTAAGGCAGGATAAAACATGAACGTATATACAACACTCCCAACACTTTGCGAGTTACTCATTTTCTTATGTTGTAAGGATTGAAGAGCTGGTACAATGGAAATGACCACCTTTCTTTGCCTCAGTCCCAATCTTCATTTGACAAACTGAATGATAATGGTGTTTCCTGGTACCCTCTAAGTTGTTAATGCTACAGGTTCTGAGTAAGCTGGTTAGACCAGCAGCTGGGTAATTGGCAGAAGCACAAAGCAGGTGAAAGACATAGCAAAAAAATATCTCCCAGATTAGCTTAGCCCGATCAATGTACTCAAGTTCAACTAGTAAAGCTTACCAGTGATCATTCAGAAATGAATGGGAGAAAGCAGCATACAGACAGGGAGCACAGCTGATAAACATCCATGAGTCCAGCAGAAGGCCACCAAGATTATTTCTTAAACTGAAACATGGGATGGTCGGGATATTGTGGAAAAAGAGAACATATGAAGAGAGCTAAGCACTGGGACGCATTGTGCAAAGAGGCTGCGTAGTCTCTGTTCTCAAGAGTTTTCAGGACCCAACTGGAGAAAGCCTTGAGCATCCTGGTTTGGCCCCATAGATCACTCTGCTTTGAGACAGAGCTTGGGCTAGAGACCTCCAGAAGTTTCTTCAGCCTTGATTATTCAGTGATTGCAGATGACTGCAGATAGCAGCAATCAGTGGCATCTCAGATTTACAGCGATCATGAAGAAATTTCAACTTGTTTCAGACAATTTTGAAATTAAGAGTATGGACCATTAACTAAGGTGGAAAGCTGTGAAACAGGTCAGCTGTTTCACAGGTTTTCCATCTCATGCCAGCAGCTCAATTGTATGTGCAGGAAGAGACTATAAAGCTCTGAAAAAAAAATTATCCTTGCAAGTATCTGTCTGTCTGTTGGCTTACTATGACCCATCACTCTACAATTTGTTTAACTTTCACACCATGGCAGGACACTGAAGTTCCCGTTTTTAAGCCATACACTATATTCTGGCTTTGTAGGACTATTGTTTGATTTTGGAGTCGAGAATAAGCAAGGAATGAGAAAAGACCAGTTAGCAATTCTTTTTTTATTGTTGCTCTTGATAAATGTTTGGCTGTAAAAGGACGTACCGCATGATGAAAAAAATCTCAGAGAACGTAAAATTATTTGGATTTGTCAGTCTGTAGTGAAGTGGTTATTTCTCAGTTCTTTTAGCCTCAGCTTTATGGCTGACATTGTGTCATACTACTTCCATCTACAAGACTGCATCAAAACTATTGGTATGTTTTTCATATCAATGGGGGGGGAAATGAGTAAATAGAAATATTTCTTTAGTTAATCAAATATGGATTTTACATTTTGCTCAACCTCCACTGAGATTAAGGAATGCTGCTTGACCATCTTTTGAGGAAGCTCACTTAAAAAAAAAGATAGCAATGGAAATGTGCCATAATAAACACATATATGGACCCATTACTGTCCAGTTGCACTCATGTGCATGCACACACACACTTTCCACCATTTTATCATCTTGATTATTTCCCTGTGTCTTACTTAAGCTGTGTTTATTGTGATAAAAGGTGATATCTTTGTATGAGATATAGATAAGGCCCTCAGTTATGGCTTGCATAACACACAAAAGCAGAGTTTTCAAAAAGCCCATACTAAGTCAGAGATCTAGTCTGCCCTGAGAGTCAATGGGGCATGGGTGCCTTGCACACTAAGGGTCTTCTGAGAACTTCACTCTATCCGTGATTACACATACAGAAAGGCAACAGGACTACTAGGTAGAATTACCATCTTGTCTTTTAATTTTTCTTTTGTGCCTAAATCTGTATCTAGGGATTTTTACATACGCACTCACTTACATCTAGAAATTAATTAAAATATATATATTTGAGTAGACTCATTTGCTTCACTCACACTGAAATACCACTGTGGTTATTTGACGGCTTTCAGGAAAGTCACGTGTATCTGCTGTCCATGTACCAATTAATATATTTGCCTTTTTGCCCAGTGTTACTGATTGTTCCTTGGGCTTAACCTTAGACAGTGACTTAGTTAAACGCTATATTGAATTTCACCATTTCCATTTGAACTACCTTGCTAGTAGTTCACTGAAGGGTTTATAGTTATCATGAGTGACCAAAGTACTTGGATGTGTGTACTTAGGTCAGTGTATAGGCCTATACATGTGGGATGGGGGTGAAATCTTTTAAAATAAAACAGCTGCAGAAGAAATGGTCAAGCCATTGAAGGCAATATGATAGCTGCTATTAAATCCCACTTTGAGAAGCTTCCTTTAGCTTTGATGATTTTTTTTCATCTCAAAAGTTGCTATCAATTTTTCACTGACCTCAGCTCAACCTCACAAAATCAACCTAACTTCTAGTCTGCTCACATTTTTCTTGTGTGGGGACAAAAAGAATAAAATAAAAATAGTGAATTGCGTTGGAACTGAAAGTGATCAAAAGTCAGGTTGGTTTGGGTTAAAAAAATTCCATAAATTTTGTTTTGTTTTTGCAAAGCCAATACCCTGAGGTGGCTCACATCAGGATGTCTTTTTGTCTGAAGTTCAGGGAGGTATGAATAAGTAGTTTGAGGCTTTGACTTTAATTGTAACCAAATGCCCTCTTATGAGGGATGGAGGATTACCGTAAAGGTGTTCTCAGCTTTTCCGGGGTTGTTGCTGTTCTTGGAGTAAAAATAATTTACATGGTGCCTGCTCAATATAAAGTCTAAACGACTCATAATCTTTACTTATGTTAATAGCATCTTTATTAGGCATCCTTGTTATCGTGAACTCTTATATTCCTATTCAGATGGTAAATGCAGACATAGATAGACTAATGCCACAGCATTCAATGCAACACGAGCTCTGCATCGCCTGGAGTTTAGATGCCTGCCTGATAGTGGAACCTGGCAGCATGAGTCAGGCACTGAGCATCTTTTTCTCAGTGCGTACGAGGCACCTTGCAATAAGGTCAGCAGAATCACCATGCCAAGCAGCAAATTCCTTGTGGCCCTCATGCCGAACACATCTTAAAATATTGCCCCTCCTCAAGACTTAAGCATTTGGCCAGCATAGAGCTCCCATATTTCAGCCTGGGAAATCTGTGCAGCGTATGTGCACTCCACCCCACACTTCAGGAAGCAACACGTCCTGCTGCACATGCAGCATTTCATTGCTCTGCATATTCACAGTAAATCTGACTTACAAAGCCTTTACTGTGCATGTTCCCAGTGACTGGGCAGCACATGGGCAGTAGGTCCATTAGACGATCCCCAGAAGTGTAAGCCTTACTGTGCAGGCATGCGGTGACTTTGTCACATGTGCACAATAAATATGATGCTCTCTAAAAGTGTTGGCCTGACTATGAGGGTTCATGCAGTCTTGTGGTTACCACCAGGCTGTATACAACCTGCTCGTAGAGCAGCCTGGGCAGAGCATCTGACCTGCCACAGCTCCCAAACAGCTTGAAATCCTAACAAATGTATAAAATTCTCAACAGCTGCCCAAACAATGCTTCTGCGCTGAAAAAGAGAATGTGTTCAGGAAATCCAGCTGTTTGGTAGCCTTAAGTCTATGAAGCCTAAGTTTACTAAGGTGTCCCTGAAGTTCATGATCTTCTCTTGACTGTTGGCACCTGTATCTCTTTCCTCACCCTGGGATAAGTGACCCTCTACCTCCATCCACATGGTCCAAACTCCACCTCAGGTGGCGAAGGAGCCTGTTTCTTTCCTAGCCTGGGTGATGATTCTGAAAGATATGTGATTTTATAAAGCCAGTGGAGGGACTAGCAACCATTATATTCAAAGTGATATCTACAGCACTTATTCAGAGCTCTGAATAATTATAAACTAAGAATGATTTCCAAGCTGATAAATACCTGCTTGAGGATTTAGGCATCTGTATTTTGGCTTGCCCAAAATGACATAGCTTGCCCAAATGACAGAGAGCCTCTGGAGCAGAACTGGAGTGTCCCAAGCTACTAATTTTGTTGTCCCATCATGGATGGAACAGGTGACGGATGATTTTCTAGTCAAGCCTTTCAACACAGGCAGAGTGACAGGGATGTTCTCAGGAACGCTTTGCTTTCCAGCCTGCTCTCTTCTTCACAGAAGCACGCAGACCCCAACACCACGAGCAGCAGCATGCAGTCTAGAGCGATGGCATAGTCAGTGACTTGGCGTCTTTCTCATCCTGTCTCCTGTGTGCATTAAACTGCTTGCTAGGAGACTTTTTAATGCTAATTTTGTTTCTAAATGTACACATATTAGGTGGTTAGATCTGAAGGAGAAAAACAGGAAGAAAATTTCATATGTTGGAGCTGGTGAATCCACCTTTCTGATGGCTCTTAGTAACCGTGGGGTGTCACCTCACCCTCCTTAATAGACCCCTCTTCCAGAGTAATTTTCTTATGGTGACAGAATTTAGCATCCCAGGTGAGGGACTGGACTTGCCAGGCACACTGCCTGTTCTAGAATTACAGTTTTCTAGAGTTACAGTGTTTTTATCTGCAGTGTCCAGTGGCCATTGAACATCTGGATGAAACCTTGCACCACTCCACAGAAAGCCGACAAACACTGCGCAGGGTGGGTAGCAGGTACTAGTGCTTGGTAGGGAGACCTGCTGTGGCACTCTGCTACCTGTCTGAAGCTCCTCACACATTCACATCTCCCTGCTCAGCTGTGTGGTATTGTTTTACTTCATATGGGAGATAGCAAAGATGCGTGTAACAGAAGCAGGACCACTCTCCACCAAGATGAGGCAGCCACAAGAAATGTTAGATGCTATTATACACTGTTACAGCTATATGACAGTGTCAAGGAAAAGACAGGACAATTACTAGCACATCTTTGTATTTATTTTATTTTATTTCATTTAATTTCATTTTTTAAATTATTTTTTATTTCAATTCTTGAACAAAAATCTCCCAGAAATTTGTAGTCCCTAATTTTATGACAACACTATGAACTTTGTGTTACATGCGTGCTCTTGACAAATTTTCTTGTATAAATATGCATACTATACCTTTTTACAAAATCTCCAGCGGAGACCAGAAGAAGTGAGCTAACGTGGGGCCAGGTTCTGTTCTCAAATACACTCTGGCTCCCTCTGACTTTGGTGGGATTTTAGAATGTGACATAAGGGCAAAACAAAATGCCTAAGAGCAAGCTTTCTGATTAGCCATATTAGTTTATGAGGCACTGGCAAGCTTCCAGTGAGTGTCATTCTGATTTTTATGACAAATTTTTCACTGAAGGTCTTCAGCAGGAAGACATCTTATACGAGCACTTTTTTTAATGCCTCTGGGACCTCCCTGAGCCAGCAGCAGCAGCCATGATGCTGGTTGATCCAAGGACCAGGGAGTTGTACCACTGGGATTGTAAAGAGGGATCACAGAAGGAATAGCACTGGTGACTTTGTGATTTCATCACTGATATCAGTTTCAGGGAATCATCAAAAACCAGAAGCCAGACTGTGCATGTGTGGTTCTCAAGTCGGGAACGCTCTTTGGTGTCCACAGAGGGTCCTAGGTGACCTTATTAGAGCAGCCATAGGAGTCATTTAGCTTACAGCAAGGGCCAACTAGACTTTGAATAGGAAATGCCACAAAGTACCTGTCCCTCAGCCAGAACACAAGCAGTCATATGGAGTACATACAATAGGGTCTCAGTGCCCCATGGCATGCACAGACATGAGCAGGCTTGCCCTGTACACTTATACTGGGCACCTCCCGTGGCAGGAGCAGTTCAAGCCTTACCTTTCAGCTCTTGAGTCACTTCCCATACCTCTTCCAGTTTTCACACTAGGTCCTTCTCTCACGTTCCAGATCTTAACTTTTTTTTTTTTTTTGTCCTTTCCCTATAGTACTTTTACCTCTATTTTCTTCAGTCTGCTCTTCTTTCTTTGCTCTTGTCTCTCTCTATTCTTATTTCCCATTTCTTTTTTTGACTCAGTTTCTTTCTCTGACTCTTTCTTTAAAGTCTGTAATCTCACTCCCACTCAATAAATCTATTTTTTCTGCTCTTTTTAGGTTACTCTTTCATAATAAGTTTGCTTTTCACCAAAATCGTTAATTTCTGTCTTCTACATCTTCAGCTCTGATTCCTTTAAATTCTAAATCATCACAGTCTGCCCAGTTCCAAATGTAACCTTCTTCTCTACTGTCATGGTATCTGTCCATCTGATGCTGTCTCAGCCACAATCTGCTCTGCTTCTCCATTCCCTTGGTTCTTAAAGTAAAGGAAATGGCATACCGTGCTATGGATGAATGTCCATACAAAACTTCATAGTTGCCACCCAATCCTCTGCAGTTTCCTTCTTAACCCACCCCATCAGGAAAAAATGTATCTGTTGTCTACATCTCACCAACTGGTGGACAAGAACTCTTATTGCTCAAGAACACTAAGTCAAAGGCAATTTTAGTTCTTGGAATTCATCAGGAGTCCTATCCATTCTCTATCTATAGTGGAAGGCTTTTGATATCATGGGTATTCTCCACTAGAAATCTCTTTATCCTGGAACAATCATTCTGTTGCAGCATCAAGTCTAGTTATGGAACAGGGAAATATCGATATTGTTCTGACCAGAGTATATAAACTTAGGAAAAGGCAACTTTGGAGAACAAATCTGCTTACAAGGAATGATCTATGAAGGTATTCCAATTCTGCAGCTTTTCAACTGCATATATTTCCACTGAGGATAAGAAAAACAACTGTTCCTCTACCTAGTGTTTTTCAGTCTATCCCTCAAAGAAGTCATGTAAAGCATTGATTCTTATACTTCAGTCTATCTGCCAGTAACAATGTAGTATGAATCCATGGAAATGTTGCAAGAACCCAAGTAGCTGGCCCCATCCCGATAGATTTTTGAATGCAATCCTTACTTTTCAAAAAACATGCAGCAGATCAGATCTATTTGGCAGTCTCCCACAAAATCCTTTAAGAACATGCTTTACCATGTATTGTAGGTGAAAATTGCATATCTACCCATATCACTTTCAACCACAAAACCTTTCCCTTTCTATGCTGCTTCTCTTCTGATAGCAAATAATCACCCTAGACTGCCACACATCTCATCTAAAACTAGCAATAAAGACACAAATTACTCAACTTTCCTAGACTTCTTGCAATCTGACAAGAAATTCTTACATGTGAAGGGAAGCCCTTGCTCCTTGCACAACTATCAGTTGATCTTTTTTCTGTGAGAGAGCACCCCAGTAGAGTGTAATCTCTGTACTTCTCTCAGATCAAAGCCTGATCAAGAATTAAAATCCACAATCCCTTTTGCTAAGAATGATGGCAATTTGGTGCATTCAGAATGCTTGTTAGAAACATGAGGAGAAGGTTTGCAAAACTAGAAGATACATCTGCTTAGAGGGTTGTGAATTTGGTGTTTATTTATGCTGCCTAAAAATGTGAAGATGAGCAATGTAAGCACTCACAAATGATATTTTTCTTCCTCTACTGTATAGAAGGTTAAAGTGTAAACTATATAGAAGTTTAAAGTGTAATTGGGTGATGATTGTGTAGTGACCATCAGGATGATGTAAGGCATGTTTTGTATCTACAGGTGCATGTCATGAATAACTGCAGAAGTTGCTTCCGGTATGAGGATTAAGTAAATGCTAGACTATCAAGGAGGTAGTTGCCTATTTGCAGACCAAAAATTGGTCTTGAGTTACCAATAACAGTTCTCCACTTTCAAATGGCTATCTTCTCTTTCTTTTCCATGCAATAGCAGACAGATTGTGCCTAGGGAATAACAAGACTGTCAAATTTGGGGAAGAATGGGGGCAGGCTAGTATTAGCTTGGGATGCGTACCTGGGTCTCCTGTTGTGTGCTGGCTGGATTTCTCAGGGCAGGTCCTTCAGCAGAGAGGAAGACTGGACTCATTGGCACAGGCTTTGTTTCCTGCCTAAGAAGCTTGTACACATGCCGTTAGTGAATCCACCAGATTGAGATAAGTTGGTAGGGACTTGGACTAGCAACACAGAAATAAAAGGCTCCATTCTCTATTCATGGTCTCATAAACTATTAACTCCCACTTGAATTGCTCCCTTAGATTCCCACTGTAAGGTCTTCAGCTTCCTTTTGGTCTTTTTTCCTTCACTTTATCCCGTTGTTTGTGTAGGACACCATTTTAGACACATAGTATTTTAAGCTGAAAGGTCTCTTCCATTGGAAATTTAAATAGATTGGACTGCATGAAAACATCTTACAGCATGCATGTGTTGCATGCTACAAGGGAGTGCGGTTTCAGTCTGAGTCCAAGCTATTAATAATGATTTGTATGGAGACTAAGTAACAGAAAAAATATTTAGGAAAAGATTTCTTAGTTCTTATAAGATTGATTCTTTGGTAGGCAACTTTCTTAGTTTATGAAGTAATTTAGAAAGTGCTGTGTTGTAAATTACGAAGTACAGTACATAGCACTCAGGCTAAGGGCAGTTTTGTTATTATGACTGCCTGAGATCTGATAAACTATTATATCTGCCTTTATAAACACTTTATTAAATATCACACTATCACAAACTCAAGAATGTTGTATAAAAGCAACTTGAGCAATTCAACATCCACTTTTTGTCATAAAAAAAGAACTATTCTCTTGATTAGTTTCTATGAAGCATAATATCTGTAAAATAAACAAGATAATCCTTATGTAAACAGCACAGGGTACACATAGCACAGAGATGGATAGAGACACAAAGAACATTCTTGGCTCTAAAACATGAAAGCAAATTTCCGCTTCATTTAATCTAGTTTAATAATAGTTTTAATTGCAGTATTTTTCAGTCACTGAAAAAAAAAACTTCTCTAACTTTTTTTTTTTTTATTATTGTGTCTGTCCTCCTAGGTAGCATCCCCTGGACTGCAATGAATCTTTGCATTCGTGTGCCCCTTCAGACCTATCTCTAGATTTCAACAGTGGAGTTCTGCCTGGCAACTATCATTCTGCTCTTCGTATTTCAAGGAAACAAAATGTGCTTCGCCTGTCCTCAGAGTAAGCATCTAGCCTACAGTCTACTGGCAACACTCCTTACTCCGTACAAGAAAAACAACCAGTGTTTCATAACCATAACTGTAAAAAATACAGATTTGTCTCATAATCGGCTGTTTCCCTTCTATATAAGCATTTCCTTCAAGTCAGATGTAATGAATGGATTTTACTTTCTTTTTCTCATTATTTTCATCCCCAGTTTTGAAGGCACAAATAGTTTACATTTCTGCAGTGACTGACATCTAAAGCATTCTGTGCGAACGTTACTTAGTAAAACTCCATGGGGCCAGCTGGAATGAAGACACCTGCCTCCACAAAGGCCGTGATCCATGAGAATCCCAAGGAAGCAGAATCAGACATTTTTCAAGAGCTGGATAGTTCTCAAATATTACTAATCCTGCCAGATCCCAATGTTTCTTTTGAACTAGAACACTAGTTAACATGGTTAAGATGTAAATACTGAAAGGAAATGACTAAATCCTGTTTTTTTCAAATTCCTGTGTATACGTGTATATGTATGTGCATCTGCACATGTGTGTTTATCAACTTATATAGGATATAAACAGTATTAGAATTTCAAGTCCTGGTTTTGTCTTCTTTATAACTTCACAGCATCCACCCTACAAATAGCAGATTTCCTGTTGACAGCAACTGTGGGAAGGTGTAGTGGCAATCAGTATTTAAAATGACCTGGAGGTCTTCCAGACCACTGCAAGAGAACCTGTCTCCAAACTCTTTTACCTACAATCCAAAAGAAAGACCAATTCCTCCCAATACAGAAAAGTATTTGAATGTATTTTACTCTTTTCTAAAAGATAAATAGGCATCAAGGTATTTTTTTTTTACTTAGTTTACGCTAACGCCATGTTTCATCTAAGTTTCCATTTATACATCATTTCTGAAACCCCCAATTTTACCCAGTGGCAGATTTATAAGGATTCAGAGCAAGAAAAGGACTTTAACCTCCATTATTTACTTCTGGGTTGCACCGTACACACTCCTATGTCACATAACACTTTCTTAGTCACGCACCACCTCCATGTAGTTTAGGGAAATGTCCTCCCATGGATTATCCTCCCTTTTTCTTTATTCCCATGTCAGCAGGATCAATACTTCCCATTTGCAACATTTTTTTTTTTTTCTATTTAATGTCAACATGACAGGCAAAAGCAACTAAACGTCCCACAGACACACCACAACATTCAGTGCAACTCCACCTTCGATTGCACTTATGTCACTAGCACAGCAATCAATGCGTTAAGTGGTAGTCAACGCACATAATTACTCGTTCTTGAACAGGCACACACAGCTTAGCTTCAATATAACAAAAGCTAAGACAGGTATTGAAGTTTTTCCCAATTATTTTTATGGGGCACATAAAAGGGAGGAGGTTTCTCTCCCCTGACTTTGCAGAGGAGTTTCTAGCCCACGGTGCCTCTAATCGGGATTAGATGATGGTATCTGAAAGGCAGGCAGCTGGGGCTCCACTCACTGCTCTCCCCAGTTCCAAAACTGTGTCAGAGAGCTGATAACAAACATTTAAAAGCCTAACGCAGGCACAAACTCATCTCTTTGGGAGCTGTCTTGGCGAGATGAGGATGAACCCTTGCCCAGTATGCAGGGCCTGATGGTCAGAGAGCAGCACACAATAGGGATCCCATTACCTACAGAGGTATTAGCAAAGTGTTCCAAGCTGAAAGCCTTTATCCAATTCCAATTGTTCGTTGAACAACAACATTAAGGGCAGCATTGTTCCATTTGCTACTGTGTCAAACAATGCAATGACTGTTTAGAATCACATTTTGTTTCCCCGAGTAGCTGAATTTACTGTGGGAGTAGAGAAGCATTTACATCCAGAAAATCTGCATTCCTTAAAGCAGATGTTTTTAATTTTAATAACATCAGCCTATAGAAATGAATATCTGAAATATTCTGATTGCTGTGTGCGTGTTGCTGTTTAGGAGTAACACTCCATCTTGGTGGGTTTGCAGAAAAATTCGGGAGCCACCGGGAGAAATAAGCTGCTACTAACTGTGCTACCAAGAATAATGATGCATTTTTTTCTTTGAAAGCCACTTAAAAATGCCCTCCTGTGCAGAAGAACGTCATTTTCTGCACTGTAGATATGCCACATTATAGACCCATAGGAATGGAAAATTGCACATGTAAAATTGTTTGCGGTGTGTGCCTTTACTTTTCCACACATGCAGCCCAGATGTGTGCATGCACATATCATGCGAAATGGGCATGTACTGTTTTTACAAGCAAGGACATATCTGCATGAGTAGTACACGAATGGAGTCACGGGAAGCTCTTCATGGGCTCCGGGGTATGCGGGGCAGAGCCCCTGGCCTCCAGGTAAGCAAAGGTGTATGTATATAAAGTACTCACTTTTCCCACTACTCTGTGCAATAGCACAGAGCTCAGTCCAGGCTGCTTTGCCCTGTGAGCAACAGTAAAATTAGCCCGCACTGTGCTCTGCCTTCCTATGCAAGCCTGGTAATGGTATATGAGCTAGCTCGAGTATGTACAAATAGGTTTCCATTAACAGTAGGCGCATGCAAAATTTGAATTCATCCAAATAGGTGCCACTGTCATGAGCAGTTGGCTTATATACCACAACTTGTACCGATGAGGTCTGTGTCTGTGAGTTTTTGTGATCTTTCTTTTTCCCATGGATATATTTTGTAGGTGTTGTTCCACACGTGATTAGGATTGACATGTCTGAACTGATCATTCTACAGCCTTTCTTAAAAAAATCGGGGCCCTGAATTCACTTGCCTGTTCTGTTTTAAAAAAGCACAGGAAAAAGGCAGCGTGACTTTCATGCAGCTATATATGAGAAAAAAATTAACTAAAAGGACTTCTTTTTGAAAGAATACGTTTAACTGCATACACTACCTCTGCTTTCACAGCTGCTAGACTTCGCAGGGACCAGTCACTTAAAGAGCCATGCTGCGTGCATGTGTGTGTGCTGAGATAGGAAAAGCACTGCACTGTGAGATTATATGGGAAGCAATTGTTTCAAGCTCTGCGCTTCCAAATCACTTCAGCCCAGCAGCAAACCGCCGGACCTACCAGCTATTCCCTGCTCTCTAGGTGACCTAAACCCGGATTTGGGTGCTCAGGGGAAGCGATCTCAGGACTTGAGAGCAGGAAAGAACCAAAACAAGGTATGGAGGCAGATAACAAAACACGCCTCGCACCTTAGATTGCAAACATGCTTGCATTGAATAAAACCGTTTGAGGATGTACAAATGCTGTTTTACAGCGGAACGTGACTCCGAAAAAATACATTTTCCATGAGACGGATTTTTAAAGGTATCGAGATGCAGAGACCTGTGTATTTTGGTTTCCAAAAGTATCCAGGGTTTAAACCCTCAGAGATATTTATATGCTGAACCTGCAGTTATTTCGAGGAGCGCTAGACCCTTTGCCACTTTGAAATCCTCCCCCTGAAGTACCTACCCTTTTTTTAGCATGCGAATCTCTCTGAAAAACTGTCCCTGTAAAACTACAGCTGTAATTTGTCTCCACAGATGGATAAACGATCTGAAACGTTAATAGTTTTGGAGTAACTAGAAAGAAAATAGCCTCATGTGCGCATTGTGAGATGGATGGTGGAGCGTTACTTCTGACTTAAACTTCTGCATATCAGTAAACTCTGAAAGGGTAGTGCCGGTGGCACCATAAATACTCGAAGCGTATCCCTGCAGTGGTCAGACGCGGACTCTTGTGCCAGCGCTGCTCCCATGGAGGTCACAGGGAGTTTCGTCCGTGAACTGAGGGGGACAGAATGGGGTCTCCCCGATCCGAGGGGGCTGGAAGGTGGGATACGGCATATTCTTTTCTATGTAGGTATCTTTAGATGTACCTGCAAAATAGGCGAGTCGTAAAACCGTTGAATCCTTGTGTTTTGCTGCTAGAGAAAATCCATAAAAAGAGATTTATCGTCATATTTCCCTTTTGTGTTGTACTGTTCCCCTCCATCATAAAATATTCTCGTCGGTTTATAGCAAAGCAAATATAGCAGCTTAGTTCATAAACGCCAAAGTTTCCCTCTGTTACACCCCGGCTTTCAGACGTAATTGAATTAGCTCCTGTTTTTGTTGATACTAGCGAGCGGATCGCTGCCCCGAGCCGCAGCAACGAGCCTTACCGAGACCTGATGTGTGCAGAGGGGTCGTTACGCGGGGACCGAGACGGACCCGCACCCGCCCGCAAGCCTGCAGGAACCCCTCCAAGCAGTTTTAACTTTTATTCTTCCTGCCGAAGATTTAAAGCGGCTTTGTACAATAGTCAAAACAAGAATAAGCAGCTGTGGAAAATATAACAAATCGTAAGAGTGGTTTAACGGAGAGAGGGGGAGCCGACGCCCGTGAAGCAAACCAACCGCTCCGGGAACCCTGCGTGGGGACAGGCGTCCCGCCTGCTGATCCCTGACCCCGGCTTTAGGAAGCGAGGGGGGGCTTGGGGGAACTCTCCTGTGCTGGAAAGCTCGTGGCTTCAGAGCAGCGTTGCAAAAACCTCCGGCGGCAGCGTTTGCAGGGGGAGATTCTGCTTTTGATTTGGATTTTTTTTTTTTTTTTTTTTTTTTTTTTTTTTTCCCGAAGACCACTTGCTAAGTGGCTCCTCCGGGCGGTCCCGCTCACGTCCCCGGCCCCGGGAAAGGTGCTGGCGAGGGATTGGCGGGGGGGGGGGCAAGGGGGGCAAAGGGGGCAAGGAGGGCTCGCCCCAGCGGGCAGGTAACCACCAGCCGGGCCGTAATTACAAAGCAAACAAGGGTGAAATATTGGATGGGCCTCGCCCGTGACAAGATCTGCGCTTTTTGCCGCCAATTTGTTTGTGGAGCTCTATTTAAAGGCGCTTGATTGAGGAAACGTTGAAAATAGCAGTTAGGGTTTCCCTAATGAGACCTCTAGAGGAAAGCAGTGGCATTCAGGGGGCTCCGGGCGGAGGAGGAGGAGGAGGAGGAGGAGGAGGAGGAGGAGGAGGAGGAGGAGGAGGAGGAGGAGGAGGGAGGGGAAGCGCTTAACCCTTTCCAGCCGCCCCCAGCCCTGCGGGGCTCCTCCCGGGCGCGGCACCGCCCGCAGGGCGCCGCCGGGGCCGCCGGGGGGGACCGGGGCCGCCCGCCCCCCCGGGAGTCGCGGCGGGCAGCGGGGGCTAGCGGGGGCCAGCCCGGGCCAGCCCGCCTCCTCCCCCTCGGCCTTTAGCATTTCGACCCCCGGCCAGCGGGAGGGGCGGCGGCGGGCCCCGCCGAGGGCAGTGCCGGGGCAGGGCTGAGCATCCCCGGCCTCTGCCGGCGGGGGCGGCCGGTGCCCCCGGGTGTGCGCCCCGGCGGGGCCGCGGCGTCGGGGCTCTGCCGCCCCCCCCCCGCCGCCCCCGCCGCCCCCTTGATTTACTGAGTCGGCTCGTCGGGTGGCTACGGGCTAATGCTTCGACCCAGCAGCTCAAGGGCGGGCGGAAAAAAAAAAAAAAAAAAAAAAGGAGGGAGGGGGAGCCCTTAGAAATGCCGAAAAGACCGGGAATGTAGCGAACAAGATGTGTCCCGTCACCAATGTGCCCTGGACGAGACGTGTCACATCATCAATGTGCCCTGAACAAGGTGTGTCACACCAATGTGCCCTGCGCTGGGGCCTTGTGGCACTCTCGTCCGTGTATTCATTGGCCCCGGTCGCTGGCTGGGCGAGCCTGCCCTGGCACTCGTTCCCGCAACCTCCCGGAGGCTTACGTGCTCAATTAGCGCCTGTCCCAATCCCGTATGAAATACAAAGGAGAGCTTTGGTAAAACGCATGTTGATACTGTTCTGAAAGGTGCTAATGCCCGTGTAAGGGAGCGTGGGCTGCGGTCCTCTTTCAGGACTCTTCCTCGAAGCGCTGACACTTGAACGGTACTGAAATCTCGATTTTACGAATCGACTTTAGTTCCGAAAACCGGGGCTCGCTTTCGCTCTTTTGCCTGCAGCCCGCAGGGCCCTCGGCTCTCACCTAGGGCATGTCTGCCCGCTCCTCTCCCGGCCACCGCACCAGCTCCTGCACACCCATCGTGGTCCGCGTTTCTGTTGTATACGTGTGTCTATGTATGTATAGGTATAGATATACACACCTGGACGGAGATCAAAATAATCTTTTGGAGAATATCTAATAAAAAGGGAGCATCCCCTCTTCCTCGAGGGAAGAAAAAATGAAAAGCAGAAACACAAAGCGTTAACTTAGTAAAATACGT
Organism: Astur gentilis; assembly: GCF_929443795.1. NCBI lineage: Eukaryota > Metazoa > Chordata > Aves > Accipitriformes > Accipitridae > Astur > Astur gentilis. The sequence goes on from NC_064882.1 coordinate 1,282,746, forward strand.
TCTGCGCCGTGATGTAAAATACTTTTTTTGTTGTTGTCGCATTTACACCCAACGTTTTGGCCACGGTTCCGTTTCCCTGCAGGTATGAGGAGGTACATGACACTCGGTTCTCCATTTTTCGGCTTCTTCAGTTACTTTCCTGAAAAGAAGAGTAATGACAGTTGGGGTTTTTTTGGTCTTGTTGGGGTCTTTTTGGTTTGTTGTTGGTTTGCTGCTTTTTTTTTTTTTTTTTTTTTTTTTTTTTTTTTTTTTGCTGGCTAAAGCGAAGCAAATAAACATTTTGCGTATCCACGGACCGGTTGTATCATCTGTAAGGACAAATTACAGTACGGCCGCGCATTTCTAGTAAAGCCTCCTCCCTTCTGTTTACGTTATGCCATTTCTGTTTGTAATTATTTTTATTTTAATTTTATGTCATTTTTAACAGAAGCCAGACCGTTTTTCCCCTCGTATTTTGTACACAATGCTCTCTGTCTCGATAAGGCGTTCTTTCCTATCTTTTCGTTTTTTCTTTCAAAAATGTTTATAGTTCCCCACGAGCAATTCTCCAATATTCCTCGCTTGTATTTTAAGGACTTGTCCCTGCCTTGCTTTATTTGTTTGTGTGAAATTTAGTTTGAAAGGAGATCAGAGAGAGCAGGAGGGGTTTGTAATAAGAGAATGACCAAGTGACCTAAAGGCTGATTATATGTCATTAACTGGAGACTTGGTGTATCCAAATTACCAAAAAGACCTCACTCAGCCAGATCAATTACACCGAGATACGCATACAGGAATTGCGGTACAGGCTGATGCTTCTAACAAGTGTGCAGCCGACATTTGCAGGAGTCAGCTGCTGAGGTTTAAGACCAGCCCCAGCGCTCCAGCCGGTCCCGGGCAAGCGGGAGCGGGGTGCGGTGCGGCAGGTACACGGCGCGGGGGGGCACCGGCAGGACGACACCGACATTTGGGGGCGTGCAGTCAGAGCGAAATTGCAGTTAATTGTCACTGCTCCAGAGGGATTTTTTTTTTTTTTTTTTTTTTTTTCCTAAGCCAGGCGAGGTTACCTTTGATCTGTGAACGCTGCTTAAACCCCAGCCTTGTTAAATGGAGACTTTCCATGAAGAATGGCGATAGAAGTGTTGATTTTTGTTAGCCTAAACCCCAAACGATGCCAGCCTAACCTCTGCTTCCTCCCAACGCCTGAACCTCGGATGCTGGAGGACAGAATATTTATTCATTAAGACAATTAGACTGGCGAGCAATTTCATCAGCGCCGAGCCCAAGAGCGGCTTAAGATGCTCCTTCCCAGGAATGCAAACAACGCTATGTGACAAAAACGTGTGCGTGTCTGTGTACGTCCTTGTGCGTGTCGATACGTGTGTACATATAGGATACATATGTGACAAACCCAATAAACAGAGACGCACTGTGCGTTCACTGCAGATTTTTATAAGGTCTTTATGATTGTTCTTCTGACAGAGAAGGGGTCTTGATTGGCGTTCCTTGTGTTTTTCTTTTCTTTCTGTGATTCCTGTCTGGGGTCTAAATGGAACTCTGGATCCTCGGTCACAAATATAAGCAGTCCTCGAATAATTGTTTACACATGCAGTGGTAAAACGCGTAGGGTCCCGCTCTTACCGCCAATCATTGCGACTTACAAAATGGTCAGTGTCTCGAGTTTTTCTCGTCCCTGCTCTTTTTTTTTTTTTTTTTTTTTTTTTTTTTGTATACACAACGGCCGCGAGATTATCATGCCTGAAATATGTGGGCGTTCATTACCGATAATAGTAACGTAAACCAGGGTTCCTCCACCTCCGACGGCAGCAATTAATTCGGGCCTGCTGGGCCCGATTCTGCCCTCTGCCCTGGGCGTTGAAGACCAGGTTGTGTGAGCGTAACGGAGGGTACAAGTAGGCCCATTAGGCACGAGTCCTTTTCATTAACCCGCGCTGACAGGTTGACCTTCAAATGATATTTCTCCGGCGCCTATCCACAAAAATCCGTTTTCTTACGGGTTTACGTTCTTCTGGGAACTCCTCAGCGCTGGCCTCGGGACAGGCTGCGTCGCGTCCCTGGGACACGGGCTGCTTCGGCGTCCCCGAATCCGTCCGAGAACGATACCCCTTTTCTGCTACGTTTGGTGCCGGGTCAATGACATCATGCACTCTATAAATTCAAACGCGTCTCGACTTTTCAAGCCGTGCGCCGGGCGGTTGAGCGATGTGGTAGGCAGCCGGGCGGGAGGAGGACGGGGAGGCACCCTGCAGCCCCCCGGCCCCGCACCCCCGGGACTTTCGGAGCCGCCGGGGAGGGAAGCCGTCGAGGGGACTGCCCGGCCAGGGCTGAGCCTCAGCTGCGAGGGGTGCCCGCGGGCTCCTTTTGCGGCCGGGCTCTTCGTTTGCTTTACTGGAAACTGGAAGGCAGGAGGGAGGGTGCGGGCGCTGCCGGGCGCCGGTAGCGGGCACCGCAGCACGGCACCGGCGCGGCGCCCGTCGCCGCCTCCCCCGCCCTGCGCCGGGCGGCTCGGCGACCCCCAGAGTCGCCCCGCCGGTACCGGAGGCTCCTGGAAAAAGAAGGGGAGCAAACGAGTGAGACGCTCGCTGCTCAGGCACCGGCCAGGCGCTTTCACGCCCCCGGCCCGCTCATTAAAAGGCCCGGCCCGGTGTGCCTGCAGCTCTCGCAGCCAGCTAGCCCGACGGTCCCCAGCAGATGTGCGTTTCCGACCACCCAGCGTCGGCACCTCTTCCCCGTTTCCATGCGGTTTCCACCGGCTCGGAGAAACTAGCTTAATTTGCAGTTTAGCCTAATTCGCACGAGCCCGGGCTGGGGACGGGAGGGGGTGGGAGCACAGCTCTATTGTTTTGTTATCCCCCATCCCACCCTACCCTTGGCCCGGAGGACAGAAGGGACCCGGCGATAAGCGGCCCGGTGGCGGCCGAGCGCCGGGCCACGGCAGCCGGGTGGCCCCGGCGGCGGGACCGGGGCCGGACCCGCTGAGCGGGCGCCCTGCCCTCCGTGCCCCGCCGCCGCCCCGCTCCCGGGGCTCCTGCCTCCCGCTCCCCGGGAGCCGCGGGGCACCCACCGGCGGCGAGGGCAGCCCCCTCCTCCCACTCAGCGCCGCGGAGGGCTGTCGTGCTGGAGAGGCAACGACCGCGGGCCAAAAGCAACGATACAGCCCCCTACCCCCCCCAAAAAAAAAAAATTTTTTTTTAAAAAAAAAAAAAAAAAAAAGAGCGTGGGCGGCGGGGAGGGCAGCCTCGGCACAGTCGCCACCAAAATTTCTTAATTGCTGCGAACTAGGAAAGTCCTGTCTGGCAGCAGAGCCCAGCTAAATCGCCGCCTAACATGCAACCATTTTGGCAGTGATATAAGTGACATAAGGCTAGAGGTTTTTTCTTTTTTTTCTTTTTTTTTCTTTTTTTTTTTAATAAGCGAATGATTTGTGCGTGGAAAAAAAAATAAAAATCTAATCAAATCACTGAATGGAAGCTCGGCAAAACGCTGGTGCTTTTTAGCAGACTCGAAGCCTAGTCTTGGGAAAGGTACTTTGGGCTGCAGCGGTTTCCAATGCGTTGATCAAACAGAAAAGGCTGCAACCCCGGCTCGGGCAGCCTGAGTAGTTGAAAGTTGAGGGAGGACACAAGAGCTGCATTTGCTCTAAAACTCTCTTTATAAAACGCATAAACAACTGCTGGGGGATAGGAGGGAAAAATACATATATAAGATCCTGCTGGGTGCTTTATCTAGAGACCCTCTTTCTGCAAAGTTAATTAAGCAATAAGGATGCTAGCTTTGGAGACTGGTGTTCCGACCGGTATCTCCCGTGTCTTTTATTACTTTTTCTCTGCCTCATGTTTTCTGTTTCCTTCATCATTGGAGATGTTATCGGAGTGACCGTAGTGGCTTGCCCCAGAGACTGTCACAGTTGCAGTCCAGCCTGCAGTATATTGGAAAGCTCCTACACAAATAAGGAGAGCGCAAAGAAACACAACCCTGTTTGCAAGCCAGTATACCTTTCCGGCCTTGACAATGCCCGCTTCTTCTTCGCAGCAAGGAAAACATCGCAGCAAAATAAGACTGGAGAACCGCCGCAGAAACTGGGTGGATTTCCCGGCTGCGCCCTGCAGCCAGGGCATCCCGACCGGCAGGGCAACGCTGCCCGGCCCCTCCGGGGCTCTGCCTGCCCTGTGTGCCCACGGCCTTTCCTAGTTTAAAAATCCGCACGGTATGTCCTGAGGGTAATACAATATACACGTGTGTGCGCCTGCATCTATAGATGCAGGTATCCATCGGTCAGTTACGAGCATGTGGGTGTACATATAAGACGTACGTGTATAGACATCAGTTCTACATCTGGACTAGTTTTTCGCTTTCGGACTCAGTTTACACCCAGACGCACACACGCATATGTGTATATACTTCTATAAATGTACGTCTGCGTTTCTGTGCTCTGTGCACGTCTCCCCGCCGGGTCCAGCTCCGGGCTCCCCGTCCCGCCGAACCGCGGGGCCGGCGCCCGGTTTCCCTTTCGGCATTTCCCGGCCGAGGCCAGCTCCCCGGTACCGCCGCGGGCTGCTCCTCGGCGGGCGCCCTCGCCGGCGGACACTGCCCCCTCCCCGCAGAGCTTTCCCCGCCGAGAGCCCGCAGACCCACCCGCAAAGCCCCCGGCCCCACCAAGCCTCCGTGTCCCGGCGGCACCGCCGAGGACGAGCCAGCGGCAGCCGCTCGGGCTCGGCTCGGCTCCTCTCCCCCGGCGCTGAGTGGGTTCCCCACAGAGAAGCTTTTTCGCCCTCTTTCCACCCCCGACCCCCCCCCCCCTCCGCAGCCCCCCCCCCCCCCCCAGCGCTTCCCCCCAAGGCATCCCCACCGCCTCTGCAGTGGGGCTGGAGAGGGCACTGAGCCGCTGCAGATACCGGACTTGCGGTTCTGGCTGCCTCCTTTCGCAGACTCCTCCATCTCTATCTTTCTCTTTCTTTAATTTATGACCTCTCAGCTCCTGTTGACACAGTTTTCCACACTGCCTATATTGTAGGATTGCTTTGTAATATACGCCGAATCAGCCTAGCCGTCAGCCAACACACATAAGCGTGGGTATTTGATATTTCGCAGCTATTTAGTAATGCTCGGCTCCATCTGAAGATGACAACAATTCGCCTCGCCTCCAAGTTATCCATGAATTACAGCTTGAGATCCGTTTTCCTTTTGTAATGTCTTCAAGCTTACCAAAGCAAAACACCTAAATAGCTCCGGGAGATTTCCTCCTGGCCTGGCCGTTAAACAGACATTTAACTATTCCCTTTCGATAACTAAACCTGCTTTCCGGCGATGCTGGTCTTTTTTATTGCAGAAGCAGGAATGCGGCGAAATATTTATATATTTGTTAGTAAAAGCTAGAAAATAAGCTCTGAACATGCTGTAAAAAATATTCGGTTACTTACCGATCAGACCAGTGAAACGAGCGTGAAACTGATTTCAGGAGCGCAAGTCATTCGGGCGAGTACTGGCCGAGGTAGGCGTAGGCAGGCAGCAAGCTGGAAAAGAATCAGTGAGAGTCGGGTTTACTGTTAGTGTCTCAGAGCAATTCTTTCCGGAAGAAAATACCGTGCCTGGCCGAACCCCGAGCTCTCCGCTCCCTCGGTTAAGCCGGCGGCCGCGAAGCCGGAGCCAGCCTTCGCGAACTCGGACCGCAAGCCGGGTGACAGACAAGGCGGAGTAACTTCGTCTCCCTCCTCACGGCAACTACCGACCTCTTGGTGGATATTAACCAGCAGTAAAATTATAAGCCGGAGCGTTGCTGGGGCACGCCTGTCACAGCCGGGCAATCGATAAAGTGCCCCCCGAAGCTGGGTTTGTTTGTTCCTCTACCGGACCGGCACCGAGCGCTTGGCAAAAGCGACCTCGGAGCGCATCGAGCTCTCGCACAGATTTTTGCCGAGAAGTTCCCCGGATCCATACCGTACCTGGCTGGGCATTATCCGATATTTAAGTTTTAATGAGTTTGTTGATTTTTTGATTGTCGGTTGTTGGTTGTTTGGGTTTGGGTTTTTTTGTTTTTGTTTGGTTTTGGGGGTTTTTTTTAACGCAGATTTTACAGCGAGGCATCTGCTGAACACTTGCATTAACCTCTGCCTCCATGATAATTTTCCCCCCCTTGTTTTAATTACATTATGGATGCGGAGGGGCAGCCAATCCTAAAAGAGGAGCTCGGCAATTAGCAGGGCGAACATCAAAAAGTTTTATTGCGGAGGGCGGCGGGCCCCGCCCCCGCCGGCAGCCATTGGCGGCCGCCCCTTCTGACGACATATATTAACCCGAGCGGCCCTAAACATGTAGCTGTACATGGAGATCGTGCCGGGGAGCCCTGCCAGTGCCCCGCGCCGCGCCGAGCCCCGCCGCCACCGCCCGCCGCCGCCGCCGCCGCCGCGCCCGGCCGAGCGGCGCGGATGCCCCAGAGGAGCGCTGGGGCGCTGACCCCCGCGGCGCGGCGGGCAGGGATGCTTGCGCCCTCCCGGCACTGACGGCCCCCGCCGCCGCCCCGGCCGCCGCCGCCGCCGCGCAGGGCAGAGGGGAGCGCCGCCCGCCCGCCCGCCCCGAGCCTAGCCGGGGGCGCATGGAGGGGGGCCGCGTGTAAGTACCAGCCGGCCGGGCCGCGGCGGACTTGGCGAGAGCGGAGGGAAGCAAGAGGCGAGGAAGATCCCGGGCTAGGAAGCCAAGCCGTTTTGTTTTGGTCGACTTCTCTCCATAGCATTTTTTTTTTTTTTTTTTTTTTTTTTTTTTTTTTTTTTCTCCTGTGCGCGCTTCCTCGAAGACCCGGCCCCGGGCGAGGAGGAGGAGGAGGAGGAGGAGGAGGAGGTGGAGGTGGAGGCACAACGCATGAGCGGCGGCGGCGGCGCCTGGGGAGGGGGGATCGCTCGGGCACCCGCGGGGACTCTGCAGCAGCGCCCTATGGAGAGGCAGCGGGCAGCGGGGCAGTGCTGAGGGGTGAGCGGCGGGGAGCATCTCCCGCCGGTGCGGCGGGGGGGGGTGGGGGGCGGGCGGGGAGGGGAAACCTTTGTTTTGGGGCCCGGGGGGGGCGGGGGGGGGTGCGCTAGGGAGCGGGGATGAGTCTAGTGGGCGGCTTCCCCCACCACCCGGTGGTGCACCATGAGGGCTACCCTTTCGCCGCCGCCGCCGCCGCCGCCGCCGCCGCCGCCACCCGCTGCGGCCACGAGGAGAACCCCTACTTCCACGGCTGGCTCATCAGCAGCCACCCGGAGATGTCCCCCCCCGACTACAGCATGGCTCTGTCCTACAGCCCCGAGTACGCCAACGGGGCGCCGGGCATGGACCACTCCCATTACGGGGGGGTGCCGCCCGGGAACGGCCCGCCCGGGCTCGGGGGGCCCCGGCCGGTGAAGCGCAGGGGCACGGCGAACCGCAAGGAGCGGCGCAGGACTCAGAGCATCAACAGCGCCTTCGCGGAGCTGCGGGAGTGCATCCCCAACGTGCCCGCCGACACCAAGCTCTCCAAGATCAAAACCCTCCGCCTGGCCACCAGCTACATCGCCTACCTCATGGACCTGCTGGCCAAGGACGACCAGAACGGGGAGGCGGAGGCCTTCAAGGCAGAGATCAAGAAGACAGACGTGAAGGAGGAGAAGAGGAAGAAAGAGCTGGTCAGTGCTCCGGGACGCGACGCGACGGGGCGGGACGGGACGGGACGGGACGGGGCGGGGGGGGGGGGGGGGGGCGGCGGAGAGGAGGCTGCTCGGCCGCCCGCCGGCGCCCCATGCCCGCGCACACGGCGCTCGGCTGGGTCGGCTCGCCGGGCGATGTCCGGGGGCGACACGCCTCGGTCGCGCCCGCCCCCGGCCGTCCCTGCGGGCCGAGAGCGGGACAGGGCCCGGCCGCGGGCGGCCGTCGGCGCCCGAGGCTCTCGCAGAGCGCCCGGCTGCGGCCCGGCGGCTGCGGGCAGCGGCGGGGGAAACGCCGCCGCCCCAGGGACCCCCGGAGGGGGCCGTGCCCGGGCTACGGCTTGTCCCGGATCCCAGACCGCGATCGCGCCGGAGACGAGCCTCCGCTCGCTTAGAGAAAAGGCTAGAGGCGCGACTACCTGCTAAGCCCAGCCCGGCTGTAAACCCCGGGCAAGCCCGAGGTTCGCGGCGCGGGGCTGCCCTGCCCTGCCCTGCCCTGCCCGTGCGCTCTGCGCTGGAGCTTTTCCCGCTTTTAACGGGGGGGAGGCTCGGCTTTGTCGAGGCAGCGCAAGCCCCGCTTGGCGTAGGCCCTGCGGCACGGCCGGGCCGTAGATACTCTCGCAGATTTCGGTGGCCGCAGGCCCGATGTTTTGCCCCGGTACGCGCCGGTGCCCGTCTCCGTCCCGGAGCCCGGGAGGGGATGCTTTAGCGCGGACCTTACCGTAGTCCCCATCTCCCCGCAGAGGGTTGGCGCCGCTCAGCCCCCAGCCCCGCTCCCCGTGCTCTGAGCGCCGGCGTCCGGCCCCGGCAAGGCGGCCGCGCCGGCGCGGAGCGGGGCTCGGCCTCCGCCGGGGACGGCGGAGGCTTCGCCCGCGGCGAGACCCCGCGGAGGCCGGCCCGCTTTGTCCCGGCAGGCCTCGGCGGAGGCCCGCGTCTCCTCGTTGGTTTCCCTCTCGGGGCAGCGCAGAGGCGGCCTGGAGCGGGGAGGAATATCTCTAACCTTTTTTTCTCCTCTCCCCCTTCCTTTTTTTTTTTTTTTTTTCTCTCTCTCTCTTTCTCTTCCGTCGCATCCTGTCTCCCCAGAACGAAATCTTGAAAAGCACAGTTAGCAGCAACGATAAGAAAACCAAAGGGAGGACTGGCTGGCCGCAGCATGTCTGGGCTTTGGAGCTCAAGCAGTGAGCACGGCAGGACTGGAGGAGCCGTCCTCTCAGTCTCGGTAGTGAGCTCTCCTCTGAGGACTCTTTGTATTTGGAATCGTCCGGTTTATTTATGTGCAATTTCTCCCCCAACCCCCCCAAAATGTGGATATTTGAAGGAGAGGGAAAAAGCATTCCATATATGAAGAGGAAACTCCAGCTTGGTAAGGGGTAATGTCTCTAATAGTTTCGTGAATGTTACTTGCTCTGTATAAAACACACGGGGAAAACAGAACCATAGAAAAGGGAAGAAAAAAAAAAAAAAAAAAAGAAAAAAAATCCCAAATCCCTCCCTGGCATTAGTGTGTATGTGAAGTGTATCTTTAATACTTGGCCTTTTGGATATAAATATTCATGGGATTATAAAGTTATATTTCAACAGAAGCAGTTGCACCAATGTTTCGGTTGACTCGGTATTTAGTGTTGTAATTTTGTTGTGGTCGTTCAGTATTTGAAGATGTTTTCAACAGTTATTGGTTATGTGCACTTCCGTCCGTAAGGGAAAAAGTGGAATCTAATTAATATTGAAGGTGTAAACGTTGTAAGTACTCAATAAACCACTGTGTGTGTTTTTTACAAAACCAAAAAAAAAAAAAAAAAAAAAGAAAAAGGAAGGAAAAAAAGAAAACCCAAATCTTTTTATGTTTTATACCTCAAAATGTTTTGAATAACAGCGTTGTTTATGGCTTTTTTTTCATAATATTTAAAATATTCGGAAGTAAACTAAATTATAAAGATGGCTCCTAAGTTTATTTTTAAACAAGTGACCGAGCGAGAGGAGGGGTAGAGGGAGGGAGGGAGGGATCTCGCCAGCCCCGTGAGTGTTGAACAGACACCGGCAGTTCAGCCGAACAGGAATTCCTTGTGGTGGTGTTCTCCATGCAGGAGACCTCCTGCTAGCGGGAAGCGGACAAGGCTGCGAACCCCGGGCGGCTCGGGCCTGGCAGAGGTGCGCGGGTTTCGTGCCGCCGGAGCCGGGGCGGCGGCGGTGCCAGGCGCTGGCGGGAGCCGAGCCCGGAGCGGGGCCGGGCGGCGGGGGCGGCCCTGCGGGGGCGGCTTCCCCGGAGGGGTGCCGGGGGCAGGCGAGGGAGGCCGGAGGGCTGTGCTCGGAGTGATTATGTAGCAGGTAATTTTACGTCAAGGAAGAAAGAGCGAACAAGGCGAGGGATTTGCGGGGGGGGGGGGGGGGGGGGGGAGGGATATGTAAGATTTACAATGAGCTACGGTGAACTTAATATTAACTTTGCGGTTCCCAAAACTCTCCTGGGTTGCACATTTCCAGGCCTCCACGGCGAGCGTTATTTTCTGTAACCTTTTTTTCTGACTGCAGGCTGCAGCAGCCCGTGCTCTGGCTCTCTTTTAGGACGTTCATCTGCTCCCCCAGCATGATCTCTCTTCCCTCGTAACTGCGCAGTTATCTCTCGCCTCGTCTGCCGGCTCCTTTACAAGGGTCCCGGTGCCAGGCCGGTGGCTTTTCTGCTCCCCGGTGCCGGGGCGAACTGCAGACGTTCAGGGCTGGGAAATGCGTGGCATCCCTCTGTACCGTAGGCAGGCGAGGAAAAAAGTTAAAGCTTTTTACGTAAAGAGTCCGCTCTAGGTGGTTTTTGGCAATTCCCGGGGAAGCGCAAGGTTTCCCACCTTTTCCATAATAGAATTCGGGTTCGTATTTTAAACCCTTACTTAAATCATCTCAATTTAAACCAAGCTGGCTCTCTCTCCAGGTCCAGGGCCGCATTACCTGCCTGCCTTCCCCTGCCGCCGCGCCTAAGGAAGTGGCTCCCGAGGAGACCCGGCACTAAGCGTAGGTAGATGTGCAATTGCCCATAAAAAGATAAGGGAGCCCCTGCGCCGTTTCGCCGCCCCTGCTGACAGTGGGGAGGTTGCGGGGTTACAACAACCAGACAAAAGTGATGTGCCCTCCCTCCCGTCGGGTCAGGCAGCCCGGCTCTGCGCTCCGGCGTGGGTCTGTGTTTACAGACACTTGCCTTTGTTTATAACACTTGGAGAGAAGAAAATCTCCCCCCCCCCCCCCCCCCCCGTTTGCTTTTCCTTGTCTGTTAGTTGCCCAGCTGATAAACTGGAGCATCTCGCACTCCCTCCGCTTGCCCGAACTTTTTTCTTTTTTTTTTTTCCACGGCAGGCAAAAAAAAAAAAAAAAAAAAAAAAAAAAAGGGGGGGGGGGGGGGGCGGACGAGGGATGGCTGCGAGGGCTGCAGTGCGGCACGTCCCGGGCAGCCTCCCTGCAGATGCTGTGTCTTTCTTTGACCGAGTCGCCGGGCTGCAGCTCCCCCGGGGGATGCGTGGCGGGGCGGGGGGAGGCGGCGGGAGGCTCCGCTCCCCGGTGGGGCGTGGGGTGCGGAGCCTCCCGCCGCCCCCCGCCGCCTGGAGAATCCCGTCTCCGAAATTTCCCCATCAATAATTTTCCATTTTTGAAACGTTTATTTCTCAGAACCGGGAGCTCCTCTGGATCCGCTAAGGAGGATCTCTTTTAATTGCTCGCTAATGAGGATGTTGCCATTTTCTCAGGAGCAGTCATTCCCGCAGCTAAATCACAAGAGCCCTAGACAGGCCGGAGCCGACAAAAATGTAGGTTTTGACGTTAAAAGCTAAATGGGGAAGCAGAAGGTAAATTGATGGTAGACGGGGATGTCAGTGCTCTGGCCCCAGCTCTCCGCCAGCGGAGCCCAGGCCTGATAACAGCGGAGGGCTGCGCCCGCACCCTGCCCGCACCTGGGGGCATCGCCGCCCCGGCGGCCTGCCCGTTAATTCCCGGGGGCCAAAGCCTTTGGGGGAGCTTTTTCAGAGGTAAAAGGCACGTAGGAAGAGGGATGGTAGCCTGGCCCTCTCTGCAGCATTTCTTTGCGCTGTGCGGGTGGGGGGAAGGAGGAAAGAGAGGAGGGCAGGGAGGCCGGTGCAGGGCAGCCGGGTCCTTGAAGCCCCTGTCCCCGCAGACGGGCTTATGGCGCCAATTTCCTCGGATTTTAGCCAGTCGCCTCTTTTCATGGCTGGGGGAGTGAGAGCCTTCGCTCTGCCTCAAGAGAAAATAACTTTTTTTTTTTTTTTTTTCTTCCCCTCGAAGAGACACAGCAGCAAACCTCCCCCGGGTGGTGAGTGTCCCGCTTCCCCTGCCCTCCCAGGAAGCGTCCCCTCGGCTCCCCGGCATGCGGGCCCGGCCGCACGCCCGCAAACAGCGCGGCCGCTCTCCCCTCAGGTCCCCCGAGGTCCCCGGGTTCGGCAAAAAAGCAGCCCGGTTGTTTAGAGTTGGTCGGGGTTTTGGGGAGGGGGGAGGCAGCGAGGGGCCGGCCCGCTGGCCCGCCGCCGGCAGCGAGCGCCAGGCAGCCGCTGGCGGCACTGGGTTTTGGGGGGGCTCCCTGCAACGTGCGGGACCCCCAGCCCTGCCCCTGCTTTTGGGGTTGTGTTGCGTGCCCGCCTTGCTATCGGACGCGCACGGCGTGCCTGCATTCCTGCAGGCCGGGCAGATAAACGGTGGCGGGGCTTTTTTTTCTTCGTTTTGCTTTGTGTTGTGCGCTTTTTTCACCCTTTCGTTCCCAGGAGCTCTTCTCCGCGCCAAAAGATTATTGCAATAATTAGTGCTAATTTGCTATCTTTGTCAAAGAGGTGTAACGGGGCCTCTCCGGCCAAGCCGCAGACACTCCTAGAACGAGCGCCGAGACGTCCACGGGCAACTCTAAGCATGTAAACACGGCCAGGGGATGCCATGGAGACAACGTGAGCTGGAAAGGTGGGCGGGGGGCGGGAGGAGGTTAATAATAAAACGTCTAAGCAAAATATCCTCCTTTTGCGCTTGGAAACCTAACCTTAATCCTCCTTTTTCACACGTACTCGCCCGGCGACTCACAAATACGCACGGGAGAAACCTCCAAGTAGCGATGGGAAGGAAACGCATTCCGCACGCCTGCAAACATAATCCCCTCTGCTGTAACGAGGGGCTTATCAATGTTTTATATATTTTTAATTTGGGATTTTTTTTTATTTTTTTTTTTTTGCGGGCCATGAAATATGTGCCTTCACAAACGAGCTCCCATCTTTTCTATTTCTAATTGGCCAATTACTGTTCAGCTGTTTCAGCTCGTCCCGTACAATGGAGATTAAAGCAGAGTTGTTATCTGAATTATATATTCACATAAATTCTAGCAAAGCCGGGCGATGCGCGGGGCCAACACCTCTCTGGGAATCCCTGTGCCCCCCTCTCCCCCTTCCAAACCAGCGTGGTGTGTGTCTCCCTCTTCCCCAACCCCCCCCCCCCCCCCCCCGGTTTTCCTCTAGAAATGTCGTTGCTTTGATGATCCGATTGTAGAGCATTGATTACAAATTTATTCTCAGACACTATATAAGTCTTTATATCTGCTATTAGAGACATCTGGGAATGATTAGAGCCCTCCCTCCCCCGGCTCTGCTCCCTCTATCTTGCAGCGAGGAGCTAGAGACATGTTGACGTCAGATCAGACGGCTAGGAGCCATCCTGCTCTCCACTTGGGTGTAATCACGGCGGCGCTTTCCAAGCTCCAGCCCGGGCCGCGGCCGCCAGCTGGGATGCGGGTGCGGCGGGACGCGGGGCTCCCGCCCCCGGGGCTCCTCGGCACAGCTCGATTTTGAGCCCTCGCAGGCTCCGGCTCTTCTGGAGTTTGCCGCCGAAGTTGTTTGTTTATTTGTCTGTTTGGGATTTTGAGAAGGCAAAAGGGGTGCATTCCGCGGGTGGTGCTTTCCCCCCCCCCCCCGCGCCTCCGCTCCCGCCCAGCCCCCGGCCCAGCGCTTGCTTTATCTCAGCCCGATTTCTCCCGGCACATTCGCTCACAGCTCTGTCTTCCAAAATAAATATCGAGCCAGGCAGATTTCCACCTTATGTCTTGGCAGGGAGAAATTAGCCAAGCAAAGTGCAACGCTTACGCGCGGGCAATCGCCGGCGCGCTGACACCCCGCTATCCAAAGTGGTAGTCAGGTTTACAACCAGGCAGGAGAGCTGGAGGCTGCAGTAAAACAAGACGATTCCCTACCCAAACGGCAGTGCTGCTGGCGAGGAGATGACTTTGCACCTGCTATTAAATCCTAATGAATCGCCTCTAATTGAGAGCTGGGGCTGGCTGACGGTAACGCTCGACAGCCAGCATGGTAGCCCCGGCTCAGCGGGACCCGAGACTGCTTTTGCCACGCTTACTTTCACGAACTTTTTACTTTATGATTTTGTTCGCTTCCTGCCACTGGTTTGGTTTTTGGTGGGTTTTCTTTCTTTTTTTTTTTTTTTTTTTTTTTCCCCCCGAGGAGATAAAAAATAATAATTGAATAAATACAACTTGAGCCTCCGCCGGCTGTTCGCAAGGTCTTGGACGGCTGACACTTGTCCAGCTGTACGTTACAATCAGTGCTGCTACCAGGAAAGGGGGGTGGATGAGAAAGCAGTTGATCTCGTCTCCAGAGGAAAGAGATAATGTTAGACTATTTGTATGAAGGATTAAATTCTAGGGGTAAAATACGCTTGCCAGGAGGGGGGAAAAAAAATAAAAAGCCTCGCCTAAAAATAAATTAAAAAATACGCTTCCACTTCTTTGTTCCAGCAGAATACAATAAAATAAACCCTCTAAGATACCGCAACGCTCCGCTGTGTCTATCTGTAATCTCGAAAGGAAAAGGAACATTTCCTTTCTGAATCAGTGCAAACGGTATGCTGTGAGCTCGGCTTCCCACCACAGCCACCAACCCCAGGGCTCAGGAGGGCGGGGGTGGGGGGTGAAGCGTAGGAAAAGAAAAGGAAGTAAAAGGAAAGGGAGCAAAAAAAAATCACCCCGTGAAACAAACCCGAGCCGAAAGAAATCCCAGTAAATCCCGTCGCTGGGCTTTACGGGAGCCCCCTGACCGGTGACGGCTCTTCTGCAGGGCTCAGGCTGTCCCCCCGGCACCTCTCCCCCGGGGGGAGCCCCTGGCCCTCGGGCTGCAGCCGCCGGGTCGGCCGGGCCCCGGCGCGGAGCGGGCCGGGTCCTGCGGGCCCCCCCTGGGGAGGGCGCAGGGGTCTGCGAGCCCGGGGGCTACGTACGGCTGGAGCCGGGAGCGGGGCTCTGGGAACAGCAGTAATGTATTAGGGAAACAATGGGGCTCGGCGCGCCCGCTTCTCGGAGCCGTTTATTTGCTAACCGTGAGGGCCGTTCAAAGCAGGAACGAGCCCCTGCGTTGCCCAAAGTACTCGGGAGAAAAATGTAAAATTATATTTTAATGTATAGCAGTAGAGTCGTTTTCCCGGCCACGTATATTGAACAAACATGTGGGGATAATAGAGAGGACGATTCTCCTATAGGGGTCTCTATTTGCATGCCATATGTGGCCATAGGCCGAAACAGCTGCGTATAATGAACTTTTAAAAAAGCTAAAGATGCATGCCGACCCATAGCAGCTTTCTAAAAGCGGCCTAAAAGACAATGAAACGTCCTGCCAGAAAATACAAGAGGCGGAAGAGATTAAAAATAATATTATTATTTTTATTATTATTATTATAATAATATTAGCTTCCCCACGCCAGCCAAGCCTGAAGCCTCCGCAGGTTTGCTGGGAGCCCTGCCCGAAGGAGGACGCCGGCAGCTGGGGCGGGGTGCGGGGGTCCGTGGGCGCCCGGGGGTCGGGCAGCGGGGGGTGGGGGGTGGGGGGGCTTGGGGGCACTGGGGCGGGCTGGCAGGCAGGGGCGAGCCGAGGCGCACGGCCGGCCTTGACTGCCTCTCTCCCAAATCTGGTTTTCATAGAGCCGCGCAGTAATTACCTAAAGCCATAACTGTCTCCGAAATTATTCATTAAAGTCATTCTCGGGGATCTCGCGGCGCTCGCGCTTACATTTATGGCCTTTGCGCCATCCGAGCGTGACATCGCCTCTCGCCCTGCTTCCTCGGCGGCCGTGTGTTTAACATCGCGGAGGGGAAGGGGGAGCGGGGGGGGGGGGACGACTGGTCTCTCTTGCCTTCCCCTCGGAGTGCTTGTTTGCCGGGGGTTCAGGTTGCCTTCCCCCTTTTGGCGAAGGAGAGCGATGCAGCCCGGCAGACACCTTGGGAGCGAGGAGGGTATTTTGGGGAGTTGCAGTGTTGTGCGGAAGATCATGTCTGTGCCCTGTGGTGCTGTCAGCGGTGACAGATCCCAGATGCAGCCGCTACTGTATGGCAGATTGAGTTTCTCGGCAGAAAACTCTCTCCCTCCCTCCCAAACGTCTTCAAAAACCTTCTCCAGATACTGCGGGTCACTTCGGCTCAAACGGCGAGAGAAAAGGGGGGGGGGGGGGGGGGGGGAAGAAAGGCTTTCCCTCTCCCCCTCCCTCTCCGTTCCTCCCGCCGGATCTCTCGGGGGTGCGGGGGGGGCCATGAAGGGGCCCTTCCCCACCCGGGGGGCCCAGGCCTCCCCTCTCGCTCCCGGCCCGCTGCGACCACGCCGCCGAGCACGGGGAGCCTCGTCCAGGTAAGCAAGGGGCGGCGGCGAGCGGGCCCGGGGCCGGGGCCGGGGCCAGGACCGGGGTTGTCCCCGGAGCCCGTCCTCCCTCCCTCGGTCGGGTCTCGCTGCCCGCCGGGGGGGGGCCGGGGGGGAGGGGTTGCCCGGAGTTGAGCGGCGAGGGGGGTCCCCCCACCCCAGGCAAGACGGGGAGGGGAGGGGGGGATGTCGGGGGGACGAGGTGGGACCCTCCCGCCTTGCCCCGCCAGCCGCGGCAGGAGGCAGCAATCGGGAGCCGGGTCCGCCCAAAGCCCCCGGCCCGGACGGGGCTGGGGCTCCCGGGAGAGGTAACGGTGCGGGGGTGAATTCGGGGGCTTTACGGGGAGACGGGGGACGGGAGGGAGAGCGGGCGGAGGAGGGGAAGGGCAGCCGGCGGGCGCTGGGCGCAGACCCCGCCGGGAGCGGGGAGGACCCGGGGGCACCGCTTCCATCGCCGGCACCGGCGGCCGCCGCCCCGGGAAGCGGCGGAGGTCGGGAGCCCCCCCGTCTTCCCTCCCCCCCCCCCCCATCCCCGACTTTTTCTCACCGCTGCCAGTAAACGGCAAGAAGCACGGAGCTTAACAGCGCCGGGAAACTCAGCCCCCCCTCTTCGGGACATACATCATCTATCAGCCCTGCCGTCCCCCGTCCCCTCCCCGGAAAATATTCGCGCCCCCCGAGTACCGAAATCAGAGGCCAAGGGGCTGGGGTGTCTCCTCCGGGAGCCCTTCTGTCCCCTCGGCGCAAGCGGGTGATGCTTCAGAGCCTGTTGGGGGCTGCGGCCGTGGTGCCCTCTCCTCCCCACCTTAGGGGAGCAACGCACACGCGGTGCCTGGCACCAGCGAGCTCTCCCGCCCGCGGATGAGCCCCCAAAATATTTAGCACGGCCGCGGGGGAGGCTTGGTGCTCCCGACGGGCGATTTGGCGTGACAGCCCTGGGGCCGGGGTGACCCCCGTGTGGAGCGCCCCCGGACCTCGTCCCCCGTCACTTTCCCCTGGCTGGAAACAACCTGATTTCCCTCATGCCTCTTGGAAAGGGTTCCTAACAACCCCGCTCTCGGTCTTTCCTTCCCCAGATGAATTGAAAGGCTTTAATTCAGCCGCTCGCCCAGCCCCCTCCCCCCCCCCCCCCTTCTTTTTTTTTTTTTTTTTTTTTTAAAAAAAAAAAGCTCTTGCCTTTAGCAGAAGTATAATTGTGACCCTGCCTGATCCACAGAGCCTCCTGTTGGGAGCAGTTAGCTGTGGTTGCATTAGGCCAAAGGACCTCCCAAGTGGCGGTGGCCTGGGTGTCATAGGAAGGGACTCTGCACATTGTCCGTTCTTTCTCATCAAAGTCCCAGGCACCGTGGAGCCAACAGTTTGGTGGAGCAGGAAAATAGTAAACAAGCCTCCCCCCTCCCTTCCCAATCCGGCAGTCCCGCGATCTTCCTCGGACGCAGAAAAGGGAACAAACTTTTTCATAACTTTAGCTCTACGGTGTGATTTACATTTCCGGCTGCTCTGTCAGAGGGCCAGTAATTTACAGCCTGATAAAAAACGCTTTTACAACACTAGAACATGTTCAAGTGGTGTCTTACTAAGCAAAAAGATTTTAAAAGAGGACACACGTGAGAAAAAAAAGCTCATTTCTCTGCCTTTTTTTTCACCGTGGCTTTCTGCAGAGACGAATGGGTTGAAATTGTAGGGTAGGCAAAAGGAAAAAAAAAAGTAGGCACAGGCTGAAGAAAACGGGGATGAAATCAATCCTGGGCTTTTGTTTATATGGTGTATGTTATACGTCCACGTTTCTCCTATTGCTCCAAGGCTTTTGCTTAATGGATACTTCTATTTTCGTGCTCTCGGGCCAAGTCCTGCTTGTCTTGCCCCAGGGAATGCTTTCATTTGGGCATGGATCTATTGTGTTTAAACAATTTCTTTTCTTCCATAACTCATTTCTTCTCCGGAGTCTAAAATCGAGTAGGTCTGGTAGCGTTTATGAAAGGGGAAGCATCTTTTATTCAGTTCTAATTTCTCTAATCTGATATGGAAAGCTTGTCCAAATACCGCGGTAATAGCGTTATCCCTTTTTAAGGAGCATCCAGTTTGTTCCAGTCAGGCTCCTCCACCGGGGCAGGGCAGGGCGGCTCTGGAAGCTAATGTGCAACATCCCTATCCTGGTAGAGACGATAAAGTTTAGTAAATTACAAATATGTGAATTTGGCAAACGGTTAAGGATTAAAATGATCAAACGATTAAAAAAAAAAAAAAAAAAAAGCAATGAATAAACCACATGTAGCAGTTACCGCTTTCATGACTTTGGTAATTATTTACACCTGAATTACAGTTTACTCCAGCCACGGTTTCAAAAGTAAACCTTTAAAGAATTTAATTATTTCCAGTTTTCGGCGATAGAGATGGAAAAAAAAAAAAAAAAAGTGTAGGTTAGGGAACAAATGCTGTCTCCCGAGCTCTCATAAAAGGCTTTACGTGCATTTCCACCCGAAGATACCAGCAGCCCCTCCGCGTCCCCCGCCCCCTCCCCGACACACACGGGCGCGCACCGTCATCTGGGGGCGCAGTTACGGCCTAATGAGAGGGTGCTGAGGGGGCTCGCATGGGGCCAGCCCGCTGCATATATGTATAGATATGTATATAGATGTATACGTGTCTGTGTGTGCGTGTGTTCAGTCGAGGCACAATGCTGAAGCACGTGTGGATGGATTCCCCGGCTCCTTCCTTCAGCTCTATAATAGCTCTGTTATTTTTACTAAACGATCAGGATGGCTCTGCGTGACCCCTCGTCATTTAAAACCATTTTCTATCATTGCACGTGTGCCGGGGGGGGGGGGGGGGGATCGACAAGTCATTGAGAATAACCGGGAAAGCCTGTGATGTATAGCACGTTTTATCTTTATTTAGGCAACATGTCGTTCGCAGGATGGCCTGGGTTTCCATGCGCGGTAGGGGCACGAAGCGCATCCATCCTCCCACGGAGAAACAGGCAGGCTCGGGGAGCTCCTGCGGCTGGAGGGAGGCAGGGCAACCTCTCTTTCCCCTTCTGCCATTTTCTGCGTGTGAATTAGGCACTTTCGGGGAAGGGTGGGGGGAGAAAAGGAAGGGAAAAAAAAAAAAAAAAAAAAAAAAAAAGGAAAAAAAAGCGGTTCGCCGCTGCCGGAGCTCCGCGGCCGCGCTGGCCGGGGCTTGTGCGGCGGGCCCGGGGCAGCACCCCGGGGGCTGGGACCCCCCCGTTCCTGCCGGAGCCCTCCTTGCTGTGGGCACTGCAGTGCTCGCAGCTTGCGGCTCACTTTCACTATTTCATTGCTGCCTCTCCGTAAATTCACCCCCCAGCGCCCGCGTCGGGGCGACATTGGCATCCTTGCCGCAGCCGCGCAGCATCCCCGCCTGCGCCGTATCCCGGGGCCGGGCTGGGGTTTAAAGGGCTCGGAAACGGGCAGTTTGCCTGTGGGAAACCGGCACGGGCTTGACTCCGGTGGGGGTCCCGGGGTGGCAAAGGGAGGTGAGAGACAAGCCGTGGTTTGGTTTGGTTTGGTTTGGAGCGCAGCCTTCCGCGGGCGGGGGTATGCTCCCTCCCTGCGCACCGCAGCCGGGCAAGGGCTGCCGAGCTGCGCCCTGGCGGGAGCTCCGCGCATCCCCCGCGCATCCCCCGCGCAGCCCGCGGCGGGGGCAAGGCGGTGGCCGGGGAGCCCGGGGCCGCCTGCCGCGGACCCCCTTCACTCTGCCCAGCCGGTGCCTGGCGCGGCGGGCGTCTTGCACTCGCCGAGCGGGGGGCGGGGGGGGGGTGCCAAGGAAAAGAAAAGGCAAAAAATATCCTCAGACACAATGTTTGAAACTTTCTGGAGCTTCCCTAAAACAGCCAACAACCCCAAATGGCTAGACCTGTGAGGGTTTTATACGCACCCCCTTTCCGTGACCCAGAGGAACGCGGGGCTCGTGCGTTAGGCGCTAGCTATAGGAAAACTATCATAGGTGTATATATATATATATATGGGGGGCATGGATAAAAGAGCTTTGCATCCCCTCGGATTGAGGGCTCAGTCCTCAGGATCTTTTTTGGTGACTGGCTCCCACCCTGTAAAACATCTGTTAGAAGTGATGATCCCTGCCGGACAACGAACTCGCAGGTATTTTGTTCCGCCCCCCCCCCCTCCCCGCCATGGCTGAGGGAAGGGAATATCTCGCTGGATACAGGGAGGCGAGGAGGCACATAAACTAACTGCAACTCATTTTCTAGAGGTAAATCACCTCAAGCATGTGCTTAGTCATACTTTTTTTTTTTTTTTTTGATGGCCAGTCATCGTAATAGATGTCAATACTGCTGTATTTATTACGTCATGTGTAACGCCATTACTCGCGCGTCTTTCTTATTTTTTAAAACAAAGGTATTTCTGACCTGTCCAGCCCTAAGAAGACATACACTAACCTAAGATTAAAAGAGTACAGTTTGTTAAAGACGGGCAGCGATAGTTCCCACCGCAGCGTCTCGTTACAAGCTACAAGAAAATAGAGATTGAAACATGATAAGGTCATATAATATACTCTGAGTCTGAGCTGTATAAGCATAGAAGGTGTTTAAAACTTAAACATTTCTCTGTTATTTCTTTCGCAGACATATGGTTTAAAATAGACAAAGTCGTCATTTTATTTAATTGTACATATATAGAGACACACATATATATATAACCCCCCCCGAAGAGAGCTCTGACACCTGTTGTAAGCTCCAAAATAGGATTTCACATTGTAAGTGCTTTCTGCGTTGTTGGTGGGGGTTTTTGTTGGGTTTTGTTTGTTTGTTTGTTTGTTTTTTAAATGATAAACACTCTTCTCAGACAAAATAGCTACAGGAAAACTTTACTAAGTAAACATCCTACGAAAATATCCTCGAAGTTGAATTAATCTTCGGTTGGGACGAAAAACCTATCGGATTCGCCCCATGTTTCCCAAGCCGGCCACCTCCGAGGAGACCTCTGGCAATCTTTTCGCTCTTTTATTAAATTCTGTGGAGGCTCCTTTACTGGATTCGCTTGGGTTTATTTTTTACTTGCTGAGTAGCGGGACGAAAAAGCGTGGTAAAATTAAAAGGGCTTGCAGGGAGAGTCAGAAAAACAAAAATTTCTCGTTTCCCCCTTCGCCGAAGCAAAGACTATTTGGGGACCCTTTCCCGGGCTTATCTGCATCCAGCCCACCGAGTGCCTGCCTGCCGCTCAGCAGGGCTGCCCGGGGCAGCCGGTGCCCGCGGAGCCCCCGCACATCTCCCGAGCGCCGGGACGGCGCAACCCCCCCATCCCCTTCCCCCCCCCCCCCCAGCCACCAGCCACCAGCCGGCAGCGCGTAATGGAGGGGGGCCGAAGCCGCCGTAATTGTTTTCCCTGCAGATGTTGTCCTGGTATTTAAAGGACTAAATCCCAACTTCCAGGCACACAGCTGGGGTATGTTGTATCCTATCAATTTATAACAAGGAGGCATTCTGGAAAGACTCGTAAGGATATTTATTTTAAAATGTGTGCTGAAAAGATATATGCCGGGGGGAGGGGGGACAGGGTTGGGCGTCTCGAGTTTTGTTTCTAAGCCAAAATGGCACAGTTCGAGTTGTGAACAAATGGTTTCCAGAGAATAGTTCTTTTCTCTTTCTTTTCCCTGCAAAAAGTTTGTTTGAAGTTCCCGGACTTTTAAATGTTAAATAATATTAATACCAAAAAGAATTCTTCGGGGCTTCTTGTTTTAATTTTGAAGAGCTGGCATGTGTGCTTGCTTGCTTTTTCTTTCTTTCTTGTCTTTCTTTCTTTCTCTCTTTCTGTCTTCCTCTCCTCCTCTATCTCTTTCTTTCTTTTTCTCCTCTCTTTCTTTTTCTCCTTCCCTCTTTCTTTCTCTCTTCCTCTCTCTGTCTTTCTTACCCTCTCTTCTTTTCTTTCTCTCTCTCTCTGTCCCTTTCTTGTTTTTGGAAACTCCTTCTTTCAAACGGACTGGGTTCGGGGTATTTAAAAGAAATAAATAACCCAATAAATAAAGCAGGCTCCTGTTATGACAAGTTCCAAGCCAGAGCAACAATTTACGAGTTAAAAAAGCCCTTGAGGGGAAAAAAAAAAAAAAAAAAAAAAAAAA
Source organism: Astur gentilis (assembly GCF_929443795.1). Lineage (NCBI taxonomy): Eukaryota > Metazoa > Chordata > Aves > Accipitriformes > Accipitridae > Astur > Astur gentilis. The sequence continues at coordinate 1,305,154 of NC_064882.1, forward strand.
GAGCAAAAGGGTTTAATAACAGAAACGCTGTCAGTTGCGGAGGTGTGGGGCAGCGGCGCAGGGCGCACCTCTCCCCCCAGCCCCACCGCGGCGGAGCTGCCGGTGCCCCGGGCACCCGGGGGGACGGGGCGGGCGCCGCTCCCGGGAAGGAGGGCTTGCGGGATCAGCCCGCAGCGCAGGGTTTATCACCGGCAAACCCTCTGCAGAGCCGGCAGCACCGGGGACGGGCAGCTCGGCAGGGCGCTGCGGTTGCCTCCCCGCCGCTTTTCTTTCTTTCATCGCTGCCAGCGTGTTAAAACGATTGCGAAAATAGCCAGGGGATCGCGTCAGCTTTCTGTGAGGGCTGGACGCTTCCTGGCCACCTTCAGCCGAGAGTTATCCCGGCTCCGGGGGATGCGCCTGCGGCTCCTGCACGCCCGCCCCGTCGCTGCTGCCTGGGGTGGGCAGCGGCGGGGGCCTGGGGCCGGTCTCTGCCCGGAGCCCTCCCTCCCAGGGCCGGCAGCTCTAATCGTGCGGCCAGCGTGCAAACAACGCCATCCCGCCGTCTCTGGGCGGATTTTTCTCCAGAAATCGAGAGGGGAAAAAAATAAAAAAAAAAAAAAAAAAAAAGGTGTTGGTAGGGGAATTGTGGAGAGTCAAAGTTTCGAGACGGTTTTGCTCCTCTGCGGGTCCTGGGAGGGGTTTAACTCCGGCCGGGGGGGCGACCCCCAGCCGGGAGCGAAGCGGCGCTGCCTCTCCGGGGAGGGCCGGGGGGAGGCCCAGCCACCCCCCCCGGGGAGCCGCGCTGGCAGCGGTCCCTCCCCGGCCGGCGGGAGCCCCCCGCTCCCCTAATCGCTTGCATGTGCCTGCGCCCCGAGCAGCCCTGCTCCGAGCTGTGGCAAATACCGTAACAACTCGCGTGTCGTAAATTACGGAGACCTCACCCTGGCAGCGAGATGCCGGGGAGGCGTCCGGTTTGTCTGCAGCTCTGGAAGGCACGGGAGGAACCGGGCTTGCTGCTTCCCTGGTTTCCCTTTCCCCCGTCTCCCCCTTCAGCCGCCTCCTCCACGGAGGGTGATATCGCAGTGACTCACTGACACGTTTCGGTGGAAGGGAGGCTTTTTCTCTTCACCCCCCCCCCCCCTTTTTCTTTTTCTTTTTTTTTTTTTTTTTTTTTTCTTTTTCCTTTTTAAGCTGTTAACTCCCGTTTATGATCGAAATGTTACTCTGTGCGTTTTGTTTCGTTCTGGCTGCCATTGGTTGGCCTGGGTTTAATCAGAGGGAAAAAATGCTCGCCACAAATGTAGCTATTGTTTGGCTGGAGAGACGGGGACCGGAGGAGGAAAGCAGAGAGGACGGGGGACCGTGGGTGACAGCGGCGGTGGGACCAGCCGTCCTTCTCCCGGAGTTCTAATTCTGCGCTCAGCCCTTCCCAAAACAGAGCTCCCCCTTTCCCCAACCTGCCTGCAGCGGTATGCAGGGGAGCCGGGGGCATGTTATCTCGGGAACATAATACTAATAAACGTGCTCATATGTTGGACATTCCCCTTGCCTGTTTTATAGGGTTTCGCTGGTGGTGCTTAATGGGCTGGGTCACCGGGACTGATGCTAGCGAGGTTATTAGGATTAAGTAACCTAATGAATCGTATGGCCATTAGCGGGCTTTGAAAGAAGGTAGTTTTCCCTGTAACCTGGTCTTCTGCCTCTTAACACGGGCAATTATTTTTAACTGTCCCTCAATCACAGGTCGGAGGGGGGGACGTTTTTTGGTTTGTTTGTTTAAAACCACTCTCTGATGCTCAGAAATTGATCTATTCACAGGAGGAGCCTGTCTTTTTATCTCGGGGTTCCTCGGAACCGCAGGGCGAGCCAGACGCCGCGGCCGCTCCTGCCCTGCCCGGCCGAAGGCAGCGCAGCGGCCGTCGGAGGAGCCGCCGTCGGTGCCTGTCCCCGCCGCCGGCCACGGCCACGGCCACTGCTCGGGGCGCGGCTCCGTGAGTCCTCCAGGAGGATTCCACCCCCCCCCCCCCACCCCCCCCCCCCAGCGGAGGTTTTTTTCCCTTTGTGCCTTTTGCCCAAGCCAGGTAAGCGGCGCGATGCTCGGTTCCCTCTCCGGGTGCTCGCCCCGCATCCCCTCCCGGGGAGCCCTTGGAGTCTCCCTTCCTGGCGGCCCGGGCCGGAGGGGGGACGGGCAGGGGCAGGCGGGCGGCACCGGAGCCTGCGGTGGGGCGGGCAACCTGCGGCTTGTCCGCTCTCCCCGGGGCAGCCGCGCTCGGGGGGAGCGCAGGTTGACACGAGCGGGCTCTTGCGCCATCCACCGTCTTCTCTGGCGGGGAGAAACCAAACCTTTTTTTGTTGTTTGGTTTGGGGTCGATTTTTTTTTAATTTTTTTTTTTTTTTTTTTTTTGGCACCGGGGTTTAAGATTACGCCGCGGAGGATTGTTTTGCAAACCTCGTTGTTTGCCCCCCCCCCCCCCCCCATCCCCGGGGGAAGGGCGAGTCTGAACGTAGCCACAAGTTACGGGGCCGTAATGGTCACTCGGGGAGTGACCGTGCCAGCGGTGCGAATCTCTGCTTTAATGAGAACAAGTGTTAACGGCTGATTAAATTCGACCAGTTCTGAAATATTTGTTCCGTCTTGATTTTTCGGACCGTTCATACTGAAAAAAACCCCAACGCCCAAACCGGTGTACTGGGAAAAAAACCCACCCCAAACCCCCCCAAAAACCAACCGGCAAGAGGGTGTTGGGAGAAGAGAAGAGACCTGCGGCTTTTGGCCGGGCGCCTCCGGGAGCTCGGCGGTGCCTGCGCCGCTCAGCCGGCGGCGGCGGCGGGGCCGCGAGGGGGTCCCCGGGAAGGACATAGGGCTGTGGGGCCGCGGCGGCTGGAGGCAGAGCAAGGCCCAGCCTCCACACCCGGAGCGAAAGAGGCCGGGAAGTGCCGGCCCGGCGAGGCCGGGTTCCCTCCGGCAGGACTGTCACCGAGCGGCACCTCCCGCGCCCGGCGACGTGGCGCTGGCAGGGCGACAGGGGCGAGCGGACCGGTGGCAAAAAGCGATGCCCCGTTTTCCAGCTCTAAAAGCTCACGGTCGAGCACCTGCCGGGCTGCCTGACCCACGGCTGCCGGGAAAGGGGCTGCCCCTTTGGGGGCCCGGCGGCGGGAGCAGCGCAAGGTGTCCGCCTGCAGAGGGGAGGAAAGCTCCAGCCCGCCTGACTTGGAAAGGATCCACTTTCCCACAGCTTTTTCAATCCCCAATACTTTTCACACCCTGTTAGGAGTTAATACCGGCGAAACCGCTAAACGCTTCCATGCCTAAAGGTACGCCCCGCCGGGGGCTGCGCCTGCCGGCCCCCAGCCCCCGGGGCAGGCCGGGCGGCAGCGGCGGGGATCGCCGCCAGCCCCGCGGAAAGGGCTCCTTTCCCTGCTGGAAATTCCTCGGATGCTTCGTGCTTAGGCTAACACGTCGGGCCTGCTTGCTTTGCAAGGGCTTCGGAGGGCAGGGGAGGGGAAGGATTCCCGGGATACCTTTTGAGGAAGAGCTGGGGCATACCGCCAGAGCCGCTCCAGCTCCCGGGGTAATATTTCAGATGCCACTCCCTCGGGGTGGAGAGCCGGCTCGGGGTCAGCTCTGCGGTCCGGGCTCTGCAGCCAGCATCTCCGGGCGGCAGAGAAGGGTCCGGGGAGGGGGCTGTCAAAGGCAAGCTAGATCTTGCCTGTAGCCGGCAGATTGGTTTTTTTGGGTTGGTTTTTTTTTTTTGTTTTTTTTTTTTTTCGGTGGTGGGGGATGTTTTCCGCGTCTGTGGTTGAGCCTCGCACCTTTCAGCCGCCTCCCGCCCGTCGTGGTCGCCGGCAGCCGGTACCGCTCCGGCCCGGCCCCGCCCTGCCCGGCCGCCGGTGTCCCTGCAGCGGGCCGGGGCAAGCAGCCGCTCCGCTCCGGCAGAGCAAAAATGCAGCCAGGCCGGGAGCCGACCTCGCCTCTGATGTGTCCCCAGCCTCACCACTCACCCCGCAGGGCCAAGGGCGGGGAGAGCACCGCTCTGTCCCTAAGCTCACGGGGACGGTGCGGTAACTGAACCCACGCCGCAGGGAAGAGCCGACCGGGGTGAGCATTTCCCGTCCTCGTTCCCCACTGAAGTAATCGCCGGGAAATTCCGCGTGACATTTCTTGCCACCCCTTTCCAAACCTGCAAACGCCGTCCCCAGCAAGACCGACCGACCGGAGCCTCCCCAGCTCGCGGCAAGGGCACTCGTCTCCGAGAAGCACAAAATTCATCCAGAAGGCCTGATCCTGCAGTGCCTGACGGGCAGGGAGCTGTGCCCAGCCTTCCAGGCAGTGGGACTTGTAGCTTGGCATTCAGAGCCTCAAGGGTTTTGTTCGGGGGGGTTTGGCCCCCCAAACCAAGGAACTTGTCCCCGGCGGAAAGCGAGCGCATCTCGGGAGCCCAGCTCTGCCGCGCTCCCCTCCAGCCCTCCGGACACAGGGGTGCGTCTCTGCCCGCACCCCTCAGCTCCCCAGCAGCCCTGCTGTTGCGATAACTCCGGGGAAGGCCGGAACACCGGTTCGGTGGGCACTAAGTGTGCGGGATGTACCTTTAGGTACAACGTCCCCAGCCCCGCCCCCGGCGAGCGCTCTTAGCCTCGGAAACGTTGCAGCACCCCTCAGCTCCGCGTTTGCTCTCCGTTCAAACCCTTTAAAACCCTGTGGCGGGAAAGGGAAATCCGTCAGTAATAGGCACTTGCCGGGATGCTCCATTGCCCTGATTTGGCTTTTCCCATCGCCGTCGGGAAAGCGCCCGGGGAGCAACCGCGGGTGCGGTGCCGGGAGAGCTCCCGAGGAACAGGCTGCGCAGATCTCCGAGAGCGGCCCGTTGCCAGACGGGGGGACGCAGAGATTTCCCCGACTGCCCAGAGATTTCCCCGGCTGCCCTGGCCCTGCCCCTGCCCCAGGCACAGGCAGTCGCCTCGGGTTACGTCCCACGGGCTGTGGTCGGAAAGTGACACGGGGCTTTCTGTGGATGACCGGGGAATGGGGGACACTTCGGTTGTGGCTGGGCACGAACATTTCGACATCTGTAGCTTTCCATTGAATCTGCAAGCTCTCCCGTTGCTTTTTCCCAGCCGGAGCATCAGACCAGAAAAAAGAAAATAGAAAAAAGAAACTAGAGAAGGAGAACCTCTCCTCTCCCCACCCGCGCGGTGGGAAGAAACCACGGCAGCAGAGGCAACGACCGGCTTCAAACTCCCTCTGTAGCCCAAGGGCTCCCACCCCACAGCGGCTCAGCCCGCCCCTTCGCGCTTTCCCTGACGGCAGGAGCACCCTCCCCGGCGGCAGGAGCACCGCAGGAAGGCCCCCCCCGCCCGCTGGTCTCCAGCCCCCCGCTCCTCCCCGCGCCCACCCAGCGCCTTGCGGCCGGTGGGGATGCGGCTGCCCCACGCTCGGGGCTCTCGGCCAGCCCGGAGGGGAGAGGACCACCTCCTCCCCCACCCTCCCCAGCCTTCAGCGGGACCCTAAACCCTGCCCAAGGTGAGGGACCCGCGGTGGGGGTGCTACATAAACCAGGCAGAGGGCCTCACTGCTCAGGTGTAACTACAGAGGGTCTCTTCTCCCACCCAGCTGCAGGCCGGAGGCCTGAGGGGAGGTGTAACCCATACCCTGCCCGGCACTGAGCGCATTTCAACGCGGTGACATCACTTATTCAATAGCACACAGACCCTCAAGTCGAGAGCTAGGAGGATCTTCAGGCAAAGGATGCTCCCGTCAGACGCCAGGTGAGGGTGAGGAGGAGGCAGGGACCCGAGCGCCAGAAGGCACCGCAGCAGCGGGCACGGCAGCCGGCTGCCCAAGGCGGGCCCTTGCCAACAGCTGTGACCCGCGGAGAGCTGTCACGGCGTAACATCCGCGGAGAGCTGTCACGGCGTAACATCCGCAGCCGCGAACTCTGCCTCCCGCGGGGCAGGTGGCACCAGCGAGATGCAGGCGCCTGCACGCCCCACTTCCCCGTTCTCCCTTCCCTTCCCTTCCCTTCCCTTCCCTTCCCTTCCCTTCCCTTCCCTTCCCTTCCCTTCCCTTCCCTTCCCTTCCCTTCCCTTCCCTTCCCTTCCCTTCCCTTCCCTTCCCTTCCCTTCCCTTCCCTTCCCTTCCCTTCCCTCCCTCCTCCCTTCCCTTCCCTTCCCTTCCCTTCCCTTCCCTTCCCTTCCCTTCCCTTCCCTTCCCTTCCCTTCCCTTCCCTTCCCTTCCCTTCCCTTCCCTTCCCTTCCCTTCCCTTCCCTTCCCTTCCCTTCCCTTCCCTTCCCTTCCCCTTCCCTTTCCTCCCCTCCCCTCCCCTCCCCTCCCCTCCCCTCCCCTCCCCTCCCCTCCCCTCCCCCTCCCCTCCCCCCTCCCCTCCCCTTCCCTTCCCTTCCCTTCTCCCTTCCCTTCCCTTCTTCCCTTCCCTTCCCTTCCCTTCCCTTCCCTTCCCCTTCCCTTCCCTTCCCTTCCCTTCCCTTCCCTTCCCTTCCCTTCCCTTCCCTTCCCTTCCCTTCCCTTCCCTTCCCTTCCCTTCCCTTCCCTTCCCTTCCCTTCCCTTCCCTTCCCTTCCCTTCCCTTCCCTTCCCTTCCCTTCCTTCCCTCCCTCCTTCCTTCCCTTCCCTTCCCTTCCCTTCCCTTCCCTTCCCTTCCCTTCCCTTCCCTTCTTCCCTTCCCTTCCCTTCCCTTCCCTTCCCTTCCCTTCCCTTCCCTTCCCTTCCCTTCCCTTCCCTTCCCTTCCCTTCCCTTCCCTTCCCTTCCCTCCCTTCCCTTCCCTCCCCTCCCCTCCCCTTCCCTTCCCTTCCCTTCTTCCCTTCCCTTCCCTTCTTCCCTTCCCTTCCCTTCCCTTCCCTTCCCTTCCCTTCCCTTCCCTTCCCTTCCCTTCCCTTCCCTTCCCTTCCCTTCCCTTCCCTTCCCTTCCCTTCCCTTCCCTTCCCTTCCCTTCCCTTCCCTTCCCTTCCCTTCCCTTCCCTTCCCTTCCCTTCCCTTCCCTTCCCTTCCCTTCCCTTCCCTTCCCTCCCCTTCCCTCCCCTCCCCTTCCCTCCCCTTCCCTTCTTCCCTTCCCTTCCCTTCCCTTCCCTTCCCTTCCCTTCCCTTCCCTTCCCTCCCCTTCCCTCCCCTCCCCTTCCCTCCCCTTCCCTTCTTCCCTTCCCTTCCCTTCCCTTCCCTTCTTCCCTTCCCTTCCCTTCCCTTCCCTTCCCTTCCCTTCCCTTCCCTTCCCTTCCCTCCCTTCCTTCCCTTCCTTCCCTTCCCTTCCTTCCCTTCCCTTCCCTTCCCTTCCCTTCCCTTCCCTTCCCTTCCCTTCCCTTCCCTTCCCTTCCCTTCCCTTCCCTTCCCTTCCCTTCCCTCCCTCCCCTCCCCTTCCCCTTCCCTTCCCTTCCTTCTTTCCCTCCTTCCTTCCTTCCCTTCCCTTCCCTTCCCTTCCCTTCCCTTCCCTTCCCTTCCCTTCCCTTCCCTTCCCTTCCCTTCCCTTCCCTTCCCTTCCCTTCCCTTCCCTTCCCTTCCCTTCCCTTCCCTTCCCTTCCCTTCCTTCCCTTCCCTTCCCTTCCCTTCCCTTCCCTTCCCTTCCCCTTCCCTTCCCTTCCCTTCCCTTCCTTCCCTTCCCTTCCCTCCCCTCCCCTCCCCTCCCCTCCCCTCCCCTTCCCTTCTCTTCCCTTCCCTTCCCTTCCCTTCCCTTCCCTTCCCTTCCCTTCCCTTCCCTTCCCTTCCCTTCCTTCCCTTCCCTTCCCTTCCCTTCCCTTCCCTTCCCTTCCCTTCCCTTCCCTTCCCTTCCCTTCCCTTCCCTTCCCTTCCCTTCCCTTCCTTCCTTCCCTTCCCTTCCCTTCCCTTCCCTTCCCTTCCCTTCCCTTCCCTTCCCTTCCCTTCCCTTCCCTTCCCTTCCCTTCCCTTCCCTTCCCTCCCCTCCCCTCCCCTTCCCTCCCCTTCCCTTCTTCCCTTCCCTTCCCTTCTTCCCTTCCCTTCCCTTCTTCCCTTCCCTTCCCTTCCCTTCCCTTCCCTTCCCTTCCCTTCCCTTCCCTTCCCTTCCCTTCCCTTCCCTTCCCTTCCCTTCCCTTCCCTTCCCTTCCCTTCCCTTCCCTTCCCTTCCCTTCCCTTCCCTTCCCTTCCCTTCCCTTCCCTTCCCTTCCCTTCCCTTCCCTTCCCTCCCCTCCCCTCCCCTTCCCTTCCCTTCCCTTCCCTTCTTCCCTTCCCTTCCCTTCTTCCCTTCCCTTCCCTTCCCTTCCCTTCCCTTCCCTTCCCTTCCCTTCCCTTCCCTTCCCTTCCCTTCCCTTCCCTTCCCTTCCCTTCCCTTCCCTTCCCTTCCCTTCCCTTCCCTTCCCTTCCCTTCCCTTCCCTTCCCTTCCCTTCCCTTCCCTTCCCTTCCCTTCCCTTCCCTTCCCTTCCCTTCCCTTCCCTTCCCTTCCCTTCCCTTCCCTCCCCTCCCCTCCCCTCCCCTCCCCTCCCCTCCCCTTCCCTTCTTCCCTTCCCTTCCCTTCCCTTCCCTTCCCTTCCCTTCCCTTCCCTTCCCTTCCCTTGACCTCCGCAAAACTCGCAGAAAGAGAAAAATACAAGACCCGTGGCGTGCACAAAGGTGGCTTTAAGTGGTTTGGGGGTTTTGTTGTTGTGGGGTTTTTTGGGGGGTGCGAGCGAGTATTTTTGGTGTGCTGCCGCCCGGACCGCCGCGGCGCAGGCAGGGTGGGAACCGCGCCGCCCGAGGGGATGCGCGGGTTTAAAGCCGAATATCGCGCCCTCCCCACAGGTCTGAGAGCAGCAGCGGTGGGAGCAAACCCACCCCCTTCCCTTCATTTCCCAGCCCCCCCCCCCCGGCCCAGGTGCTTCCGTGGGGGGCGCAGCGCCGCGGCTGCTCCCCGCGTGTGCGCGGCGGGTCTGCGTGGGCTCAGCGCGGCGGGAGGGGGCATCGAGCCTGGCTTGGGGATCCCCAGCCCGGGCCGGACGCGGCAAAGCATGTAGGTACGAGCGTGTGAGTGCGTCGGCATAAATATCTATACGTATGTGTGTATAAGTACATGAGCATGTACGATTAATATATGTTAAATTAACACAATCGAATATATATTATAGTATTTTAGTTACCTTATGAAATAATAGTGAGCTAGTCCCACAGTTTCCATTCGTTTCACGTGCTTGGAGATCTGCAAGAAGTACAGGCTGGGCAATATTTAAATATACACGTTACATATTAAAAATATGCAAACATATACAAATATTTTATACTCGATATATGTAAACACATATCAGCATGTATGCATGAATGCACATGTGAATTTTACTGAAATGCCCCGGTTTGATGATATGGTAAAATGGGACTTGTGACATGGTATGACGCGATATGCTACAGCGTCCCTTTGGATGTGAAGCTGGCGGCGGGGTCTGCCAGGATCCCCCTCCCAGGGCGGGAAGCTGGGCCCCCCCCGATCCCCCCGTGGGCACCGGCCGCCGCGGCCCCGGCCCGGCCCAACCCGGCCCGGTCTGGATGCGGCCCGTGGGAAAGGGACGTGATTTTCCAGGCGCTGCTGCCCTGTGCTCGGGCGAGGTGGAGCAGCGAGACATGAGTGCCTTGTCTGATAGCACGGTGTCATCTCCGGCTCTTCCCTGCAGAAATACGTCTTATTTATCAGAGGAGGCAAGGGGCGCCTGGACTTACTAGCAGATCTGCCCCCACACCCCAAGAAAAAAAAAAAAAAAAGAAGTTAGAAGGAGAGAGATCACTGCTGGCAGCAAGCAAACGGGCCGAATGAAGTCCCTTCTCCGTGCACTGCGTGGAGGCGAGGCTGGTTTTCTTTCCTGCTTCTTTTTGCAAATCTTTCCCCAGTGCCTTAAGTCGTGCGATACCAGTTAAAAACTGCCGTTGCAAAATTCCCGTCTCACAGACCAGAGTTGTCAAACACCTCCTTGTGGAAGAACTGGCATTTCCCCGACTTCTTGTCTTTTTTTTTGCTCCTATAGCTGCAGGCTGCGGGATACAAGCAACGTGAATAAATGCATCCATCCATCCCTCCTTTAATAATCTCTTCTAAAGTCACCGTATAATATTTCAGAACAGTGACTTCAAACCTGGATCTGTCACTTAGCTAAAAGAAAAAAAGAAAGAAAACCCCACCAAACCCCGCTGCTACCAATAACAACAACGGAAAGGAAAGGGAAGGGAAAAGGAAAAGGAAAAGGAAAGGGAAGGGAAAAGGAAAAGGAAAGGGAAAGGGAAAGGGAAGGGAAAGGGAAAAGGAAAGGGAAAGGGGAAAGGAAAGGAAAGGAAAGGAAAGGAAGGGAAAGGAAAGGAAAGGAAAGGAAAGGAAAGGAAAGGAAAGGAAAGGAAAGGAAAGGAAAGGAAAGGAAAAAGAAAATAAAACCCCAATAATAAAATAAAATAAAATAAAGAAAAGAAAAGAAAAGAAAAGAAGAAAAAAAAAACAGAAGAAAAGAAGATAAATGAAAAGAAAAGAAAAGAAAAAAAAGGAGAGAAAACAAAAGGAGAGAAAAGAAAACAAAAGCAGAGAAAAGCAAAGCAAAGGAGAGAAAAGAATAAAGAAAAGGAGAGAAAGAAAAAAAGAAGAAAAGAGAAGAAAAGAAAAAAAGAAGAAAAGAGAAGAAAAGAGAAGAAAAGAAAAGAAAAGAAAAGAAAAGAGAAGAAAAGAAGAGAAGAAAAGAAAAAAGAAAAGAAAAGAAAAGAAAAGAAAAGAAAAGAAAAGAAACGAAAAGAAAAGAAAAGAAGAGAAAAGAAAAGAAAAGAAAAGAAGAGAAAAGAAAAGAAGAGAAAAGAACCCCCACCGTTTTGATTATTAATATTTCCCCACCGGTTTCTTGAGCGAAGAGCCGAGAGCGGGCAGAGAGCAAGGCAGAGGGAGCTGCCGAGCCCCTGGAGCCAGGGAGCTGCAGGCTCCCGGCCCGGAGTCCGGGGGCTTTAAGCAGCCCTGCCTTCCCGGGGGGGAGGTGGGCACCGCGTTTCAGGGCAGGTACGCGGCCAGGCCGGCTCCCCGCGGGGCACGGCTGCCGGCCCCTCGCTGGGGCAGAGCCCGGGGCTGCGCCTGCAGGTAGAGCAGGGATTTCGGTCAGGCCCGGCTTCGGTCGGGCAGGAAACAACCGCGTTTGCAGCTAGGAAAGCAGAAAGCTCGCTCTTGGTTGTTAGCGGGGGGGGGGGAAGGGAAAAAAACCGAAAAGGTAAAAAGGAGGGAAAAAACCAAGCCCAAACAAAAAAGAAAGAAAAAGAAAAAAAGAAAGAAAAAGAAAAGGAAAAAAGAAAGAAAAAGAAAATAAATAAAAAAGTGAGGAAAAGGGTAAGGAAAAGAGAAATAAGGAAAAAAAGGGGGGGGGGGGAAGGAAAAAAAAGTCTTGTGTGTTTGGGACTACAGGAGCAGCACTGGCGATGGGGCTGGATCCTCGCCCTGGGATGGACGGTGCCAGCCATCGTCACGGCTTGGTGTGCGGGGCTGGCACCTTCCATCCCGGGGTGAGAATCCGGCCTCACGCCTTCCCATGAACCAAACCCGACATCAAAGGGCACGCGATAGGCAATGTGGAGCGCACATGGGAGGCTCGCAAAGCCTTTTCTGTCAAAACGTGTTTCCTGGCGTTTTTCTGCCCTACCAGACCTAGCCCCCCAGCACCCGTACAGGACTGTGGAGAGGCAGCAGGGACCTATAGACTTCTAGAGATGGGCTGTGCATACATACAGCATACATACAGCCTCTCGAAGTGAGCCCGGGGAGCCGCTGGTTTCCTTTCTTCCCCCATGGGATGCAGTGACTTGCGGCAAGTTAATAGCCATTGTCATCCAGGGGTGTTTTTAATTATCTTTTTGGGCCTCTGCAGATTTAACTCGTCTTCTGCCACTTTGCTGTACAAACCGGGCGTCAATCCAACATCCAATTTCAAACTTAGCCCTTGCAATCAATATTTCACCTGCTTCGCAGCTACCCCACTGGCCAACTTCTAGTTCAGCTGAACACAGTAACCGTGCTCAGCTCAAGTCCAAGGACTTGATGGATATTCCTCTACCCCTGCTTAGGGACTGTGTGTGAACCCTTGGCACGATCTGCCAGGGTCTGGAGCCACAGCGGGATCCAAGGTGGGTTGTAATGGGAAACGGAGGAGGATTTCAAGGCTCTGGACTGGTGGGGACTGGAGAGGAGATGGGAAATGAAATTAGACCATTCGGTTGTGCATGAGTTTTCAAGAAAAGAGCCTTATAAAGGTTTTAGGTAATAAATTAAAAAAAGTTCTGATTTAGGAGGGAACTGGGGATTTGTAGCACATTTTAACAATGATTTGTTTCTATTATATTTTTTTGAAAAATTTTCATTCACACCATGTTGTTTTGAGAAGTGACAAAAAAGAGCAATAGGTTTCTGTGCATCAACTAATATAATGCAGTATACTACAAAAAATGCTACATATTTATACGTGTACTCATTTCTCATTGCCGTAACAAATCTAGAGGAAAACTTAACATTTTTGTAGAGATTCCAAGACACAGCATTTAGAAAGAGTCACTGCAATGTGTCATAGTGTCTGTACCTAGGAAACTCCTATCACTTAACTGGGACACAGGTCCAGCTCACAAACATACCAACACCGGGGATTAGGTGGAAATCTGGTGTTTAGATGCAGACTATCTTTTTCATATCTTCATGTCTTTACCAAGTAACTCCCCCGGCACCAGGGAAGTCTCTGAGATGCCTGAAGTTCTGCTCCGCACATGCACCGAAGCCTTTTGGTCTTGACAGGGCTAAGTGTGTATCTTGCACCTAATCCCATCCAGATTCGCAGACAAAGCATTTCTCCTCCCCGGAGGAGCCGGCTCTGGCGGTGCACATGTAACGTATGCTCACACAAATGGGGTCTGCACAAAACACGGTGGTACCGGAGCACGGTGGGGAAATGCCAGCAGTGAGACGGTGCAGTCAGCTCCCTTTTGCAGAGTAGGTTGTTGGTCATGCAGGACTCGAGGGAGCTAGTGACGTCCATCTTCTTCATCTCTCTGCTTTAGGGAATTCGCAACCACATCTCCCATCACTGTGGCGTGTGGCTTACGTAATATCAGGCATCAGAAGGACAGGGAGAAGAAATAGTTTTCTTTCCTTTGAAGCTGCGTTAATCTGCATGGCACAATTAATGATTTGGTCCCTCTTCCCTTCTCCCGTCTCCTGTGCCAGCACCAGAACAGCTTCTACCCAGACATCAGTATACTGTTAAAGAGGGGGGGAAGTAGAGGTTTAACCTCCTGAATGAGGAACTGAATGAGGTCTCCAGAGCCTCATTTCTAGAAAAACAAATGTATTTTTCAGTTTCTGGTTGCAAAGCTTTAATTTCCACCGCCACAATGCAGGAAAGGACTAGAAGCCATTCAGCCGGGCAGCCAGGTCCCTGACAGACCTCGGTGGCTCTGAGCTGCTTGCAGGGAAGTGACAGGAGATTTTGTTGCCTTGGGAGAAAGGGTGGGAGGGTTTTTAAGCCTCTGATATGTCTGCCTGTCTTGAAGCAGTTAGTGAAGAGGCTTTGGAAAAGGGGTGATGGACTTTTAGATGCTGAGTAAGGACAGTGAGTGGCTCTGCCCGTGTGGCTGGAAGGCAGGAAACACGTGTCCTCAAAGGCACCAGCACAGGATGACGCTCGTGTGGGGCATCTCTGGCATGAGCTAACTGCAGCTGGAGTCCCCGGGGGGTGCGTGCTCGCCAGATGCCTGTCCTTCTTGAGGACAAATCCCACAGGCTGTGTGCAGCCACCTCCTCCACCACCCACCGAAGCTGCCATCCCCTTGGTGGGGCTCCCCGCCCTCCCTTGGTTCCTTGCCTAGAGCTTGCTTTGCCCGTAGCATCTGAAAAATTGTCCTTGAAGTTCAGCCTGACCTCATGTACAGCCTTTGCGGAACCAAGACAAACTCATTACAGGTGAGGGGGCCTTTGAACGTGCATCTGCTTCGCTTAATGTAAAAGAACTTAAAGGTCCAAACCCATGCACCTATTAGTTGCTGAGACTGCTTGAAAAAGGAGTAGAGCAGAGGGTCCAAAAAGCACAACTTCTGAGAGGTCTGAACCAAGTCTTCCTTCCGTACATGTCAGTATGGCCTGTCAAAGAAATTTATTCCAATAAATATTTTAAGGTCCCAGGGATGGTGCTGAAATGGGATACTTAGCTCCTTACGCTGGCAGTCAAACCGACGTTTCCTAGAATTCACACAGCTGATCAATAGGGGAGGTTTTGGGGAGGTACAGTTTCTGGTAAAGAAAGGAAGTGCTGAAGTATGGTTCATGTGCCCAAGGCCTTAATCTCCCCCTACCCCACCCCCATAAAATTAACCACATAATTTGTAATCATTCATAACAGTTGGAATTGTCTTGACTTTTAAAAGACTTTTCTCATTAGACAATCCTTTATTCCTTGTAAAGCATATTATTGATCTTAATATGCAGAAAATGCCATAGCTAGCAACTCAGAATGTCTGTGCCATTTTTGCTAAACAATGAGAATTGATGAGGTTTGGCAGGACATTAAAATATTTAACATTATAGCTTTGAGAAGGCTTTTATGTGTCTGTACTAATAGGAAAATCTTTTAACAGAAAAAATGTTTTTCTCTGCTCCACTAAAATCTCCAGTGAGGGCTGATTCTATTTGCATTAAACCCAATGGGAGGTTCGTTACTGACTTCAAAGTCAATTCCGAGAGGAATTCCAGGCTGGAAAATCATAACTAGAAAAAAAATTGCAGCCTTTTAGTCACATGACTAAAATGTGCCATTTAAATTAGCATTTCATTACACGCCCTGACACTTCAGAAAGCATCTGGGGTTGGGACATTTGGCTTTGCCCAGAGAAGTTGCACATTACCAGCCTGAGCATGGTGGAGATGCCAACTCCTACACTGTCACGTCATCTGAAGCATGAGAAGGACCAGGTGCAGCTCCCAGGGGAGCCACAGGCCTGAGTCACATCCCTCTAAGAGCCTACATTTGAGACACATTTTTTTTTTTTTTAATTTTAGCTGCCCAGATCTCTGTTCTCACTATCCAAACCTGACTTGCAGGGCTGAGCTCTGGTACCTTGGCTGATTCTCTGTCTTTACAGCATTATGTGTAGGGTCCAGAGCTTGGGGGAAGTAATAGAGGAGACAGCCGGGTGTTCAAAAACCGGGCCATCGCTACGTAGAGCATTACAAGACCTAAATAGGTAACTGTGACAGGGAAAGCATTTGCCAGCTGCCTAATTTGCCATTTCAGCTGCTTAAGGGCTGTGGCAGAGCCCAAGTAAAACGGGGCCATTGTCACCTTAGGGCTGCAAGAACGTCTCCAGGCACTCCTCCATCCCGTGAGCCTGAGGTCTGCCTCGGGCTAGTGCACGCCAGCACTGAGCCCTGCAATGTGTTTAAGAGGAAGGAGGAAAATTATTTAGGCTAACTAGGCAGCCTAAAAGAAGGTTGTGATGAAAAGGAGATTGTAAAGTTCATCTTTCGGTACTGAGCTCACCTGAGGATACTGTGAACCTCTGGGTACCTGGAGCACAAAGGTCCTTCTTGCCTGCATTTCTCTCAAAAGCTCTAAGGGCAGACAGAGCTCAGGGGCCCGCTGAGGCCTCTTGGGCCTTTTGTAACATTAAATGAAGGCTGGTACACTTAATTTTAACTAGGGAGCTCATCCCCAAATTTTCCTGAGGTGGGCAATTTAAATATGAGCATCACATCATTTATGAAGATCAGATTTGCTTTACCATTCACAATCTTCCCTTTATCCCCAGAAGGACAGCACCTCTTATAAATGCCAGCAGGAGAAGAACAAAATGTAAAATTGGTATCCTGTAATCATATTTATTCCTGTACACAACAAGCTCAAACGCTGGGATCTTTTAATAGCTTTTTCCATATTGGACTCTTTGTTTGGATGTGGTTTTCCTGATGTATCCTAGTAACATGTTTAGTTAATTTATATTGTGTGTATGTGTAGACAGATATACACACATCCATATGTATGCACACACATAGTCCTCATTAAGTAAGTGTTAAACCTCCCACAGCAGAGTTGGGTTTGGAGGGCAAGAGGGCTGAAAACTAGAAGTCTGATCCCTTTGCAGAGGGGTACCGCAGAGACTACTCCAAGGAGGCACACACAGCCCCCAGCGGGGATCCGGAGCCCCCACGCCTCTGGTGTGAAGGTTGCTCTGACCTGTGCACCCCGGGCAGGATGAAACCCCTTATTTCTCACTGGGAGCAAAGCGCCATGCTCACAAGCCCTCCGGAGGGGGGGGGGCGTTTCGTGTCGTCTCCCCCCACCTATCCCACACTTGCACGTGCAGAGTCTGGACCGCTTGGCCAGCCCCTTGGTAGCAGAGGGGTTGCTTGCACGTACATTGACGGTGTGAGGACCTGATCCTTAAATCGTTAGAGTATCCAGGCTGTTGCAAGACAAACCCCAAACCCGGAAACATTTGGCGGATGATGAAGACAGGAGTGATTCCACATATCGCACAGCAAAACGCAAATATAACCTACTTGTCTGGTGTTACAAGACTCTCTCTTGAAGGACTCAATCCTGGCCATGTCTGTCTTCCTGAAAACAAGCGAGAGCTGGCTCCAGGGATACAATATGCACTCTTGGAAAAGCCTTATCCTCTTTTTTTTTTCCAGGCCCACAAGTGGATTGAATGAGTCCTGCACTGTCATGTTTACTTAATAGCAAAATTCCCTTTGAGGAGGATTCTGCAGACCTAAGGACTGAGGAGTCAGGACTGGGAGCTAAGGAGAGGACATGAATAACTTCTTTCATAGCTGGTTTAGAAAAAGCCAGCTGCTTTCTACAGTCATGCCAAAACTAAGAGGAGATGGTCTGAAGTTAAGAAACACGCGGGATAGTTTTCATACCAAATGTGAAAATGAGAAATTGCTTTAACTTGCCATAAAAACGTGATACGTGTTCCTTTCCACCTTTAAAAGGAGACTTTATAAGCTCTGCCATCTTTGATTTGTTAAGTCAACTTTATATTTATTTTTTTAATTCATAAGTTTGTGAGAAAACGTAATGAAATCCTTGATGTTGTTATGATCTCGATTAGCGCTTCATTGTATAAGTATTTGGTTATTGAAACATACACTACATATTACACTGTAAAATGCAACTTATTCAATATCTTTTGGAATTAATAGAAAAAAAATGACAAGATTGCAAAAATGGTATGAATTTTTATTTTATTTCATTTAATAAAAAAGTCACTTGACTGCACAGTCCTTTGCTTTATTTTCTTGCTTATTGTGTATATATTTGAAGAAAAATGTCTGTTGTATATCATCTATCTAACACCAAAAACTGATGCTGTTATTAATAAGTTACTGAGAAAAATAAACCAGTTTGCACTTTGATTTCTATCACTCCTGGCGAGTGATTCTTCTGGAATAAACATAGCTCTAACACATGTAAACAACACAGGAAATTAATAACAAAATTCTTTGGATTTATTTCAGATGCCGCATATACTTCATGTAAATATATGTGGCTTTCGATTTCAATGATTTTCCAGTAAGTAATAAACTTTGCTCATTAACCTCCTCTTAAACTAAACATTTATTACTTTATAAGTGTTATTTCAACTAAATGAAGTAGATGTTCTTGGTAAATTAATGCAACAGATCTGTTCAACCAGAGAAGCAGGATTGCTTCTTTTGAGTCGGGAAAATTCTGAGTTTCTGCTGAAACTTCAAGGGAATGAGATGCAGTATAATATGTTGATTTTTGATGCGAAAAATGTTGATAATATCTTTTTAAAATTAACCTACCTTTCCCTCATAAGCTGAGTGGTAAGGCATGTGAAAAATCCCATCAGCTGAATAAAGTTACATATATCTGCTCCATGAACCTTGGGTTAGTAGTTTTTCACAGAACTGGCTTGGTATTTTTTTTTTTTTCACTGCCAGTCGTGATTAGTCAATATTTTCCTGGAATAATGAGCGGGGCACCTTTTCTGGAAACAGAGGTCTTTTTAAGTGTACAATTTTAAGACTATAAAACCAAAAATATTTTGCATTTTCTGTACCAACAGGAAAAAATACATGTTAAGAAATATTCTGCTCTCGTGATTGTCATGATACACATTTGACTTCTAAAAAGTGGTCAGCACTGGCCTCTGTGGAGACTTCGGACCCTTAGAAAACCCACTCCCAGGGGTATAGGTGTGCAGCTCGTGATGTGGAAGAGGCCCTGCCACGATGTAAAGGTTTGGTGTGGGTCGCAACAGCACCTTTGTTGCCCTTCCTTACCTGAGAAACTAGGAGCAAACCCCTAGGGGACTGTGGGAACCAGCCTCTTCTCAACCCAAACTTCTCGTATTGGGGCCAGGACTGGGAGAAGCCCGCTGTGCCACTGCTGCGTGCCCTCGGCTCGCAAGGGTGTTTGGCTGATGTCGGCTCTTTTCCCATGCAAGAGCCAGAAGGAGGCGGGCAGTGGCACGGCGTGGGCATCTCTGCCTTTTTAGGGGGTTGCTAGCACATGCCGGGGCTGCTGGCTCTGAGGCCCGTGGGAGGGATTTCGTTGCTGTGACCATGTCAGATATCAGCGCACAGCTTAGTATTTAACATGAGTGCTAGGCTTCTGGATTTTATCTCTTAATGAGGCACAGGCTATCCTTGGGGGACAGTGAATCATCACATTTCTCAAGTGCGAGCTCGCAACCAGCAGCACTTATTTTAGGGATGGCGTTGGCCAGGAGTCTGCATGAGGTGACATTAGCTCTGATTACAGGACTCAAGCATTAAAATCTAGTAACTCAGATATAGCAGTTTTCGGTTCCTTTTGGTTTTATTTTGTTTGGTTCAGTTGGATTTGCTTCAGACGTGACTCATTGCCACTTCCTGCATCTCCACGATGGTTCCTGCAGGACCCTCAGTCGTGGAGCATGGCTTCCACCCACTTCAAACACAATGCAAATTCTCATGTATATTTTTCATACTGAGGCTTCACCTAAATTAAACGTGGCAGGCCAGAGGGTATGCAGTACACATCCTTGGTTCCCTTAGTAGACTGAAAAGAGAACTACAAAGAAAAAAAAAAAAAAAAGAAAAAAAAAAAAGAGAGAGAAAGAAAAAAACCTCTGGATATATAAAGGAAGAAGTCAGATTCCAAAAGCTCACAGGAAGCCAAATTCTCCAGGCACAAGTAAAGTGACATTATCCAAACCAAACCTTAACTCAGCATGGAAATGTGATGAAGAGTAGGGCTGGTATTTTCAGTGAGGCTATAGACATATATGTAAATACGATCAAATTGGGAACACATTCGAGGGATTAAAGAGATCTGCATAGCACTAGGAGAAAGAAGCAGCAGATGTAACTTGCTAACAACAAAAGAAGGGATTTCTGGCCAAAGTTCAAGATTTTCTTGCACCCAAGCCCATTGTTGCAAATGAATCTGGACACAGTAAATAACGTGTAGTGACTTGTAGATCCAACTTCTTTCTGTTGTTGTTCATGAACTAGCTACCATTTACCAACATGCTGACTTATATAAATGAGTTCCTTCAGAGCCGTTCAGCAAACACGTAATGCAGATGTATTTCCATCTAGGCAGTGTCACTGTTCTGTTAAACTGAGCTGCTACAGTGGCTACGAGATGGGCAATGACCGACAAGCATTGATGACTGAAGATGACCAAAAAGTTCTGAGCCCTGATCAGCAGGTTTCCAGCAGCAGAGAGGCACAAACTCACACGAAGCTGATCTTCAAGCTTCAAAGAGGTCCTAGGCATCATGCTTTATGTAAGCCTGTCTTGATGCAGGAGGAGAGGTACTAGATGGGGAAGATGCCTTGGTGCAGCAATGGCCAGGGAAACAAGACCCATCAGGATGGTTCAACACTGATTTTAATTTCTCGGTGTCTGTAGCCAGAGCTCTCTGGCCATCTTAGCAGCAGGCATTAAATAAGCCATTAAAATTAGGCTGCATAGTTAGAAAATTCTGCTGGGTCCAGACAGACATTAAAACAATGATAAATAAGTCACCTCAACTTCCACACATAGTTGAGAACGTCCCGAACACACAAGAAGAGTGCTCAGCCAAAATTAACCTGGAAATAAGACCGACCTTGACAAGTTGCTTACTTTTACTGGTCACCTGAGAAATATCAACAGTATTTCAAACATTATTAATTTAACATTCCTGTCTGTATGTTGTGAAGACCAGAAGCACATACACAGAAGCGTTGTATGCAGTGTTCACACACACTTCACAGGTCTCCACAGCAAATGCTGCAGTTCGGCAACTTAAAACTAGTCAGAAATAGGAATGCCAGCGCAGATGACAGTCCTCTGTCTTACAGCCTGCAACAAGGGGCTCTGCGTCTCGTGTCATTCAGTGATCCTGAAGGACAGAAAGGGCTACCATATTGTCCCAGTGGGAGACAGAGAAACAAATATCTTCTGCCCATCATTATTTTTAAGGGATTGGCAGCGGCAGACCTTCTAGATCTGGGAGAAAAGGAGCTATGGGGTGGCGAGAAAGCGGAATTCCTCTGGTTCCCACAATGGTTTTCCATGTTGACGCCATACCCAAGCAAGGCCACGCGCGGGGCCTGCCCTGTGCTGGGCGGTCACTCTGGCAGCCTGGCCATGCGGTGCTGCCCCAGCCCTAAGCGAGCATCATCGCCGGCACCTGGGCCTGCAAACCCACTGCTGCTGGTGGCCCCCCGTTCCTAGATAACCACCGTGCTCTCCCTCACTCGCTGCAAGCCACTGCTTCATCTCTGAGCCCAAACCACAAGCCCAAGGTCTCATCTCCTTTACACTGCGGATGGCAGTAGATTAAACAATGAAAAAGTAAGATTATTTGTTCTATTTATTACTCAGAACGAAAGTCCCACTTTGGCACACAATCCTTTTATTTTTGTAAGATCCTGTTCCGTCAAATAAAAAAAGGGGCAGATAAAGGAATCAATTTTATATATAGATTTGTACTGCCCTTTTAAAGTCTTAACGTCTACATTCAAGCACTTCTATTAATGATCCAGGATGCTAAACAATTTTTAATATCTTATTACAAAAGCTTTTCAGCTTGCTTTAACAAAAGGAAAAGCTGGTTTAATATATGAAGCCTGAAAAATTGCCAACTATAAAAGAACATCACTCTTTTTTTTTTTTTAATTATTTGAAATGCTTCTGAATTCCCAACATAGCTATTGGGATGCAAGGTTATGATCTAAGAAAAAAGATATGTTCATTTAATTAAAGTAGCCTTTTACATTTTTTAAAAAAGTTACTTTTAAAGTGTTCATATCGCCCTTTATGAGCTTTGGGAGGACAAGAAGCTCTGGGGATTGCTAACAACTTACAGATAGCCATATGTTCCTCTCACCTCCGCTGTTTTCCCTGGGACTGATTCTTCATTGCTTGTGCCACGTGCAAAGTAAAAATAATCTAGGTCTCTTTTATGGAGCTTTTCGATCTTTGATTGCAAAGCACTTAACGTTTATGTTGCAGATGGGAAACGGAGGCACTGGAGATGAGTTGATCTGCCCCATGGGGTCACACTGCAGATTAGTGGCCAAGTTTGTCCCTGAGCAGTACCCTCTCAAGTGACCCATGCTAGGTGGAAAATGCTATCATCTGAAACTGCTGACTCCTCTGCAGCCCATTGCTACTGCAGACGCAAAGAATGGAGAAACACATCTGTTAATTTCAGTGATTTATACCTCATTGAGAAGAAAGTCAGCCCCAGAGCATCATCAGCATGATTAAAAAAGAGCAATAAGAGATCATCACCTAATTGGTATTTAATAAGAGATCAGTTTGGCAGTTTCATCCCAGCTTCAAACAGACAAGCGTCTACAGAGCAATGCTCTGGTCACTCTTTGGGAACTGTATATATTGCAGCCACAGCGTGCCATCAGCACTGACTGCTCTTACGTGGTGTTCATTTTTTACCTACTAGATTGTCAAAGTAAAGGGAAAGCTGAATAAAAAGCCAAAGCTACACAACAACATGAAGAAATTCATACAAAGGGATCTCTGGCTCTCACTAGTCAAACAGCGAAACAGTTTGATTTTCTTCTCTTCCTCAAAAATTAAACCATGCTGACCTCCCTCAGAGCCACAGATGTACTTACGAGGTCTAGCTCCGTGCCTAATTACCAGAACGCTGTCTATGATGGAGCCTATTTTTAAATAACTTCCCTTCCATCTTTGAAATCAAAGAGAGAGTATGTGATGTAAAGAACAGCCTAGGTCCAGATAAAGTTTTAAAACTATAAGAGAGGAAGTAAAGAACAAGTAAAGGAAGAGAAGGATGGTCTAGCGGCCAAGATAAGGCTCATAAATTCCCCAGGTTTAAGGGCAGAGGAGTCATCAGTGTCAACCCTGCGCATTCCGTGGGCCACTAAATTTCACCCAGTCAGGCCGGCGATGAAGTCAGACTGACCGCAGCATAACTGGTATCGGCCTCTGCTTTATTTTGTCATAGCTTCAGTGAAAGGCTAACCAAATCCTCACTGCAATGAAAGAAAACTTTCAGGAACAGGGGTAGAAATACAGTGAGAATAAACAAAAAAAGCTTTCATTGGAACGGCCTGGGATGAGCAGCACGTCAGGGTAAAAGCTGGAGGATCAAAGATTGTGTCTGTAGTGTCCTCTTCCCTAGATGCTTGAGCCAGCTTCGCTGGTGACCCACATGGTGGTGTGACCGCTGGAGCAAACGTATCTTCCCTACCAAGGCAGGGAGACTGGCTCCCCTTGCCCATGGGGGCAGCCTGGATGCAACTAAGGCAGACCTCATGTGCGAGGCGACCGAAGTGCGGGCTGTGGGCAGCACATGCGCAACCACAGGCGCTGAGCCGCCCATCCCCCTTGCACCTGAACTGCACTACCACTCCTGGGAATTGTCACTCCTCCAAAAAGGCTGTGTTTGTAGCGGAACAGTCCTTTTTTGTCTGTAGGGCACTCCAAATGTCACATCTTCAAATGGCAGGAATTCCTTCTGTGGTTCCATGCCCTGGTAACATGCAGTGCTGGGGAGAAAAAGCAAAACCGAGGCAGGAAGCCTCCCTAGAACCACCGTTCCTCTCCTCGACTGGTACCACTGCAACAGTCTGCAGGAAAGAAGCAAGGGACGTATCAGATGGAGACGAAATGGCAAGAGGAGACTGCGAAGTAAGACACTTCTTGACCGTAAGCAGGTTTGCTTTCCCTCGACAAGCTCTCCTTCTATTCTAAATACAGCACCTGGTACAAGCCTGGCGTGCAGATGGCCCCGCCGTGGTGCGCACAGCGCACAGCCCTCTGAATCTGGCAGGCAGCTGTTTCGGTTTCTTTTTGCCAGGCTGCCAGCTCAAGATTGTTTTTACTTTTCTTTCCCCTTTTCTGCTCCCTCTGTACTCAGCCTTACCCTCCGCGATGTAAATTGGAAGAGCAGATGTATAATCTGGGAAATTTTCCACATCCATCTTTTAAAGAGGAAGGTGGATAAGCTAACTCAGCTTTTTAAGGCCCCAGTTCGGAAAAAGCACTTTAAGCACATGCTTAAGTCCTGTTGATTTAGGAAAGGCAAAAAAGGCTGGTGATTTCATAGGTCTTAAACACATGCTTATGTGTCCTTCCTGAAGAGCAATATGCACCTGAACAGTGGCCCAATTATGGCAGTGCAGAAGGCACAAAAATGAGTGTTCACTGTAAAATACACAAGCCGAGTAATGCCCCAGTTTAGGTCTTTACAATGATCACAGTTTCATTGATTTTTAAGGTCAAAGAAATATGCTGACTCTAGAGTCTCATGAGTATCGGGGTGCTCAAAAGGAAGTACTTAAATCCTGGTCGCCCCCGAATCCTCCAAGCTCTTCCTCTGTCAATAAAGCCCTGCAGCCCTTATCCCTCAATAAAAATGTTGACAGCCTTACCTGAACAGTCATGTTTGGATTTTAGAAAGGAGAAAATGAAAACAGCTAAGGATTCCTCACTAAGGATGGTTTCCACCAGATGTTGAGATTAAATGTTTTCCTCGGCTCTTGCAACACCACAGAGAGATGTGGTACAGCGTAAGCAATTTTGCTGGTCAGTCAACAGTACCTGGATATAAGCAGCAAACCAGCATGAGCTGCTCCCCGGGAGGACCAAACGAGCTGCGTGCGACGCGGTGGTTGTACCTCTCACACGTGGGTTTTTGCCCTTTGTTTTCTCTCCTTCCCAGCTCCTGCACGCAGCCTTGATCTCTCCTTGCCCTTAAGCCCCCCCCTCCCCAGCAAACCCTCTTGTTAGTGCTCCTCCGCCGAGATGGGGAACATGGAAAAGGGGGGGACCCCTTTGGACCCCACTTCTCCAGAGGGCACCCTGAGGATCTAGGCTGGCCTTTCCATCCCTGGCTGTCTGTGGTCACAGCTTCTCGGCTCGTCATCAAGGCCTAAAAGCACTTTGCAGGCTGCCCTGCCTGGAAACACCTTCCCCAGGCCCCAGAGCGAAGGAAGGGTGGGTAAACTGCCCCAGCCCAAGGAGCTGCCATCGTTGCTCCCACAGCCCTGTCACTGGCTGTCCCCTTCGATCCCCATATCTGCTGCCACCTGAGCTCCGAGGCCCAGGATCCCCATTGCGCGGAGTGAGCCTGGCATCTGCACCAGCTGCTTTTAATGGAACAGGCAGAAGTCTCATCTGGGTATTGTTGACACGGTCTCCCGAAACGCCTGACAAGCAAAGCAAAACAAGTGAAGCAGAGCTAGCTCCTGGGGCTAACGAGCAATCATCACTGCCATCTTCAGGGTCCTCTTTCCAGGGAAGAAGAATTCCAGCCTTCACGACTGCCGTGCCACCGGTCAACAAGCACAGAGGTACGAATATGGCGATTTGGCTTTTGTCAGAAGCCTGTTGGCCGATGATTTCTGCCAAAAGGTTGCTGTGAAGGTCTCCGTCTGACTTTGGACTTGCTTTTTACTGCCTTTCAGGAAGATCTGAGAAAAGCAGATAGCTGGAGGGCCAAGGCTTACCTCTGCCCTCTTGGTGCACTGAGGTTAGGTATCAACAGGCACAAGTCAGACCAAGGAAGGAAGAAGAAACCGGGCTGGAGAAATTAACGAGGAGACAGTTTTACCTTGTCTTTTCCCTTAATCATGGCTTGTGGCAGATTAGCAGAGATCAGCTTTCATTGCAGCTGCCTATACTGTACTTGACCTATGCAGAAAGAAAGAATTTGGTCCCCAAGCCTGGAAGTCAGGCACCCTTGCCTAGCTCTGATTTCTCTTAAATAATTTTAATTAAACAAGGGGGAAAAAAAAAGTGAACTGACAGTTATGAATAATGAAGTGGAAATGGGCTATGAATACAATAAGAACTAATTAAACAGTGAGGGTAAGACCGTGTTGATTTATTTCCCTCTTTTTTTTTTGTGTCAGACTTTTAAATGAAATACATGTGCATTAGGCCTAAGGAGGGATTTAAATCTGCTGCACACACTTTTCCTTCAGAGCACAACACATGACAGATGTTAGTCACATCACTTAATGCACTACTGCACCAGGCTTCAGACACTGGTGAACAACACAGGGTAGGAACCCATATGGGAGGGCAGAGGAAATGGTGCTGGAGAAGTACATTTCACCTTCTGTTACGGATGTGCTTGCACAAGTGCACACTGAGCCTGTGGCACAGCAAGTACCATAAAGCCAAATCATTCCCAAATGTTAAGATGCTTCAGTCTCTTCTAATGAAAGTATCTGTATTTCCCTAGCATGTTACTACTGAAGATGTGCAAATAACAATAGCAATATATTGCACCATAACGAAAACGAAATCACCGGCAAGGGACCATCCCACAGGCCACCTGCAGATTATATATCATTTCTTTTCAGAAAAGCTGGAGCAGAGGGGAAAGGGGATTATTTTATTCCACAGAAACTGATGGCAGCAAGCTGTAAATGTTACAGGCAATATTCATTCCTCGCTCCCAAAGAGAGGAGCAAGGTGCAAGCTACAGAAAATGTGAAGGTTTTACTGAAGTCTTTCCTGGATGAATTCCTCCGCAGGCTCCTTACTGCTGGTTTCGAGGCAAAGGACAGCAGAGCACTGAAACAGGCGACCTATACAGTAGCCTCTGCCTCCCCTGGCCCGGCACTGTGAATCCCGTCCTTTCATTAGCACTGTTAGACTTCCCACAGGGAAGTGGGTGGCTGAGCATCCCCCAAATATTATCGAGAACTGGCTGCCTGCCTCCGAGCTTGACACCGACTCCAGGCTTCCCAGGTTCTGCAAAACGTCCCTCCAATTCCCTCACCCTGCGTTCGCTGCTTGTCTGCACCGTCTTCGAGTTTATAATCTCCAGCAGAAAACGTCACTGAGCTGGAAGGTCTGTTAACACCCAAACGAACCATATTTTTCCAATTGTCTTACGGAGCGGATTGTGTGATGTGGTTGCTGTGGAGACTGTCGGAGCCACAGCAGTACATCTGAGAACGGATCACTTCATACATTCCTTGCTTCTTACACATTTCCCTAAACAAGCGCCAGGGAGAGAGGAGGCAGAGGTAGGTGGATCTTTGACCTGAGCCACCACGGCGAGAGCAGGGGGCTACACTTGATGCTTGGGAAGCCCTTCTGAGCCTGTGCCCCAGTGTCCTTCCTGCTTAGAGGGACTCACATCCACGTACAAACCTTTGAAGGCCCTTTGACAACCTACGTTCAGAGCTGCAAAGCAGTTTGGTCCACCTATGCAAAAAATGTGTTTTTTGTCAAAACGGAAGGGCTGTATTTTCACGGAGCTCACGTGCATAGAAAGTCTCATTTATGAATCTACTACACGCAGTGAAAATGTGCCCTTTTTTGTGAATAAAGCCCCAACTGTCTACTAACAGTGCTAACACACTGACATCATTCTGCAAACATTTTCACGTAATACAGTCTCTGACAAGCTTTGTTTCCACTTGGGTCAAATTACTTGGAAAAATCACACTTTTCCCATTAAAGAATCATTTTCTCTTTAAGCGGTTTCCAAGGTACTCCACCCCACCAACTTCCAGTTGGAGCTGGCTCACTTTGCTTGGCCAGGTCCGATGGCCAGACCACAGCCGGTCCTCAGTGCCGGAGCAGGTGGGAGCTGGGCAGATGCGCTCAGAACCAATATTAACCAAGACTACAATTGCTTAAGTACTTTCAGCTCTGACCGCAGTCTCCAGCCGACAGAGGTTAGAAAGATCTGCACCTCGATGAACAAATAACTCGTGGCAATTTACAAAGCAACACTTTTACTCCCTGCATTCATTCAGAGATATAAATCCGGGTGAGCCTTGCACTGGGGTCATTTGAATAAGTAAAAGCATCCTAAGCTGCCGAGTAAGGTCCAGATTTGCTGATACACTCTGGATGCTTTGTATTTTCTAGCAGTACAAACCCAGCACTCAGAGGCCAGTTTGTGACACAAATAAACTGAGAGGAGCGATTTTGCCTGCAGAAAAAGGTGTCACAAATCTAAGCGGAACAGCAGAGGAAATTTGATAAGTGCTTTGAAGAAGAATTGCTAACTGTTGCCATGTTAATTATCCTTGGGCATATTTTCAGAAAGGGTGAAACCTCTCTTTTGTGGCTGTGGGTTGGACTGCAGATGAGGCTCAAAACTGAGCTAAAAGAACAAATCAGCTTATCTCTGTATATGTCCACTTGACAGTAGCTGGAAATTAAGGCTCGATTTTCATTTTCACCAAGTCTGTGCAAATTTCAGGAAGGAAATTAAAACAAAACCATACACCCCCCAAAACCTCTCTGACTAAGAAATCAGTCTTTGCACGTTATCTTCTCCACAGGAAAAAAACCTGCTTTCAAGAATTTTGGCTTGATTATTTTTAGTATGGGTAATGACCTTCGTGTCACTTCCTCTATGAAATTCGTACTCTGACACCTTTCTACTTGATTCACTTCCTGACTTACTGAATGACGCTAAAGTGTTTTGTAAGTGAAAAGGCAAAGTTCACGCACCATCCACATGCAAACTTCTGTCTTTCAAAAAAGCTATAAATGTTGACTCTTCAGACTCACTAAGATGTATTTTGCTCCTAGAAATAATTTACTTCTATTAGCTGTTATAATGTGAAAGGTCGTTCTTTTTTTTTAAACTCCAAATAATAATAATACATAATGTTTTCATAGTGGTTTTTGCCAGCTTTTAAAATTTTTTATTATTTTTATAGAAAGCAGGCAATTTTGTTATCCTCATTCTACAGATGGGGAAAATGCAGCACAGATAGAGTGAAGTGGTCACGCACTGGACCGATGGTGAGGCAGGGAGAGCACCTATGGCTTCAGAGGTTCAGTACAGCGCTTCAGCATAAACTGAGCAAAACTGTTATGCCCAAAGTTTTTATAAGCTTGATGACAATGTGAAAGGAGTTGAGATCCCTCATAAAGTCATTTCTTTAGCCCATGCATCCTACAAAACGTGGAAGAAATGTCAGCTCAATATGGATTTCTTCAAACAAGAAAAATGGCACTGCAGTAATACTGTATGCAATTCAATCAAACAATTTTTCTTGTTTTGTTTTGTCACCATTCCTTTCTGCACATTATTTGTGTTTGCATCCCTACTAGTATATTGATCATCTAAATATCCTCCTGGGGAATAGGTATGTACTTTCTCTTTTTTCTTTCATGGTACCAATGTTTAGAATTGAGAATATTCATGTGCTCCTCTACCTAATAAATTACTATTCTAGGGTAGTTTCATTAACTACTATACCAGAACTTGTTTCATTTCATTAAAAATTGCCTATAGAGATGGTTGCAATGATTGCTGTGTAAACGCATAACACAGACATTTTGTGTCCTGCTTGGCTTAAAGAAAACCAGAAGTCACACAGAAAGGATAAATGACATAGATACTGCATAGAAGCACAGGGGGAAGAACCAGAACCATTCTTCATTTATTTGTAATGAAAAATCAAGCTATTGTTTTAAATTATTGGGGTTTCATAGAGGCAGGCAGGTGGGAAGAGGAGGAGAAAGGGAGGTAGGAGAGAAGGGTGGAAGGTGGGAAGGGGGGAAAGAGGGAAGGAGGAAGGGAAGGAGGGAATGGTTAAAGGTTAGCCCCCAAATCTGATCAAAGGACTGGCTTTCTAGGCACCAGCAGCAGAGATCTAAAGAGGCCTGAGGAATGTGAATTTGCTGTAGTGTTAAATGGCTTCCAGAACTGACCCTTGTCCAGCAGTTCCAAGCACAGGCAGAGCAGGTGTGCAACTCCCTGCACACGTCCATGGAAATGGGGCCTAGAGAAGTCTATGGTTGAAAAGAAAAGGCTAGGGAAAAGTACCTTTGGGCTATCTAGGAGTCTTGCTGTTGACGGGCATTTAATCTTGTATTTGCAGCCTATATCCAACCTTGCACTGAATAATCACATTGCTTTATAGACAATCACAGAAACTCACGCGGAGCTTTGCTAGCACGTATTGGGAAAAGTCTTCAGCTAAGGCAGTCCTGTTCAGTCTGAGCAACCGTTTCAGGCTTACAATTCCCCCAGGACTCCATGCCCCTCAGAGTTATACTAAGCATTTATGTTCTTCACAGTGAGCTAGGAAAAAAATCATATATAGATCTAAGGTAATCAATTAAGGGTCCTTCTAAACCAATTTGGGTGCAAATCCGCGTGATCCAATTTGTATGGCTGCTTTTGGGTGAACTTAATCACTCCTGAAAAGTCCTTATCCCTTTCCAATTGCTCTAAAAGGGCTCTAAAAGGGTAAGTCAGATTTAGAAATTTACATTATAGATGTCTGTAGCTGAACCCCAGTCTTAACACGGGTACCAAAGGTTGTGCCGGTAATATCCTTTCTTGACTAAGCTGAGGAGATGTTAGTGTCTTGAAGGTCCTAACTCCTTAAGCTTACCCTAAGCATGCTTTCATCCACTGGCAGCAGTGAGTTTGGCTCAGAAACTGCTAGGAATGGTCACAGCGGCTTGCTTTTTCCTGACGTCCCCATCAGAGCACTTGGTCTGGAACTGGGCGATGCAGTGCCCGGTCTGCCTGCAGCCTGAGAGGGTTGGCCCTCTTCCAAGGATACCCGAAACACCAGGCTAACGGGACGTTCCCACCCAAGTCTCAGCTGAAACTTGGCTGTTCTGCAGTTAGGGACGCAAAACTCCTTCCCCAAATTGACAGGAGTGTGCTGGCATCAGGAGTCTGGTGGTAACCAAAGGAGTCCCTCTTCCTCAATCAGGTGCCTATCCAACGTAAAATGAATCCGTATGCACTGTCACAGGGGAAGAGATAAGTGCCCAGTCTTCCTCAAGCCCGCAGCTGGACTGCAAAATTAAGCTCAAATTTGCTTTTCTCCCCCCTCCTCCCTGATGCGTTTAACGTGCCTGGCTGCCCCACCTCGCTCTGACTTGACTGCCTTGCCTACAGGCAGGATGGGCATTTGGGCACACATCAGCAGCACCGGCTGGGACGGCTCCCTCCTCCCTGCCCGCTCGAGCTCCGGTGCCAGCCAAGCCCCACAGCAGGCTGACCACCAGTGTCTAAAGCAGGAGTCCTAGCCTGGGCTGGTATCTAAGCAAAAAGCAAGCAAACAAACAAAACTAATCTGCGTGGTGTGTATTTTCGTGTGCTGCCGAGGTGCCAGATGCCCCTGCGGGCTTTGAATTCTGGAGATGCAGCTCAGCTCCAACAGCCACAATTTGCCCTTCGGCTGGCCTGGGTTGCCAGCAGCCCTGTGGGGCCACGCTTGCCAGTCCCAGTGCAAGCAGCCCACCCAGCCCCAGAGACGTTTGGTTAGCTCAGTCCCCTGGTAACTTTTGCTTCCAGAGGCAGCACCAGCTTCCAGTGGTGGCACGTACAGCACCCTTTCTGCTCTCGCCCAACACACACATATGGCTGCTCTCGTGTATCGTACCCCTTCTTATCCGCTGTCCTGTGTCGTAGGTATCAAAAACCTGCTCTTGGTCCTGGGCAAAATCTCCTGGCAATGCTCGTGGGCAGGCTGGTGCACTCATGCCACAGGCATTTTCTCACCTACGTCGCTGCAGGGCACGCCAGAGGTCCCTTGGGGTGTGTCAGGCTCGGGTGGTCCACTTCCAGTGGTGATACACCCCAAATTCACTCAGTGCAGTCAGTCCCAGATCGTGCCGTGCTCAGGAATCTGAGTCTTGCCTGAGTTGGCCCTCAGTAGACACCAGAACTTCCTTGGCAGGTAAAGGCATCTCCTTGCCTCTCTACTACAACCCTTCCACTGTTTTAAAAGGAAACAGAAATCCTTTCTCAATAAAGAGCCCCCAAAAGGTGTGCAACATGATGTGGTCCCATGTGGGCAGGATTTCCTGCCTGACATCTGAACATTGCTCAAGACTTATTTAGCCTAATTTTCCTTCTAACATGTAATGTGAAGTTTTCCAGTTGTTATTACTTACAAATAAGTATCATGACTAATTTGACAAATAACTCCAGACTTGAATACCTCTGCTAGAATCTTTATTGAAAGACTACATCATTCTGGACTAGTTGTTGTGCAAAGGAAAGGAGAAACAACCTCTTTGGCAACAGATAGAAAGCAGCTCTTAGTTCTCATTAAGGAATGAAATAGATTTCTTCTATACCTGTGGTCTCAAATTTGGTTTTATGCATGGATGAAATTTAGTCCCCACAGAGATCAGTGGGAATTCCAGCTGCCAACGTCAAAGGGCTGAGAATTAATCCGAGGTGAAAATTACGGTTTCTGGGGGAATTCTGAATTATCAGTGGTGTAAAGCAAGCCTGAGATTTCTCTTTGAACAGAGAATTTCCTGAAGAGAATTCTCTTAATTTTCATTTAACTATGTATATCAATAATGAATATGAGACTAGCAGTCTAGTCCCACGATACTGAATAAATTACTACCCTCCGGATCATAAATCAAGTGTTTGCATAATTTGGCTATTTACAAATCAAGCCTCAGTCCAGAAACTGCTTTTTCCCAATGCAGTCATTGTAGTTAAGCGGATGCTTGGAAAACACACAAGGCTTCATCTATTTATCAGTTTCTTTTAAAACAGCTGTTCATATCCGTAGTAAAAAGGAAGATGCAAAATGTTCTTGGAATGTATTCAAAATATGAAAATTATCATAGTAACAGTGAGAACAACATAAAACCTCACAGAGGGGATCCAACTTCCTTTTCATTGGCCCTCAGGACATGAATGCCGATGAAACAGAGCCTCCGGGGAGGACATTTTGATAGTGCAAGGCGGGAACACCTTTTCCTGGCCGAGGGATGGCTGCACGTGGAGCAGCCAGTACACCTGGTGGTTCGTTCCCAGCTCTGTCACCATATCCCACCACAGTCCTGCGAGTAGGTTCTCCCTTTCCAGAAGGGCACAAGTAACGTGTGCTGCCTCCTTCAAATGCTGGTTTAATGGAGGGATTTGCTGCTAGGAAGAAGTCCGTGCTTGGCCACTTATGCTCCTGCTATTGATATTCCTGAGGCAGGTCGGGCCAGCGCTTACGCCAAAGCCAGCCCCGACCTGAGCTTACTCAACCAAGTGTCCCCGTCAGGGGAGAGGGGGTGACCCTGTGGAGTTTCCATCTTTCCTTACCCACAGCGCAGGAGTTTCACCCTGCTCAGGTAAACGGCTAAGGGCCAGAGTCTGCCTGAAGTTAGGGCAGGACAACCCCCGTGCCGTGCAGCAGGCAGCTCGCCCCCGTGTCGCAGGGAAGTCTGGCTTGATGGTCCGAGCCTGATGCTGCTCCAGCTGAACGCCGTCTGCTGGGCTCCTCCGCCCACTCCACTCCACTCCAACCCGAGGCGAGTGGGTGCGCAACCCTAGCCAGAGAGTTGGAGTACGCAGCGTTTCCACCCGTGTAAATGACAGTGTAAGGACCAAACCAAAGAGTCAGCTCGCTTGGAAGCTGTGCCTCCGACCTCATTCCAAACAGATATGTAGAACCATAATATTGTACTTTGAAATAGATTTGAGTTTCCGCAATCATTTTTAGATGCAATAAACTAATGAGAGGCATGAAAGCTGGAATCAGCCACCATTCACATTTCCAAGATAAACATCTTAAAATACATTATGATCAAAATAAAGCAGACAAAGTTACGAGTAAGTTTTCCAAGAGTCGGTGGCTTGTTTTTCATTTTGTTTTGGTGCCAGCCTGCAAAGCAAAAATTCCAAGAGATAACATAAAGGTACATGCTCAAAGGAAGAATAAACCCATTATTCATCTATTGCAAGGCATGTGGCTACAATGAAGTAAGAGGGATGGAGAATGGCAAGCTGTTGACGTGTCCGGAAGATGGAGGTTATTTTATGGAATGTAGCGCGAAGTTTAGCGCTATCTATAAAATAAGAGAAAAGATTCCTGGGTTGTGGGAGAAGGAAACCAGCTACCCAGAAGACAGAAGAAGCCCCACAGTCACACCAACATCATCCTGGGTTAACCCGTCCCGGTTAACCAGTGTGCAAGCATGCACTTGGGCAGGAGACACAAGGCATTTACTTCTCACACCCGCAAAACTCTTTCCTTCTCCTCTGTAACAACCATAACACCCGCACTAAAAAAACAACACCTGCAACTATAAGATACTAGAGGAAAAGAATATTCTTATTTTTTTAATTCTGTTCACCAGCAGGCAATCATCACATACAACTCCCAGAACAGCCTAGGAAGTGACCCACACCTTGCACTAACACCAGCGATCCCTGCCAATCTAGCTCAGGAGGAAAAAGAGCTGCAAAGCTAAGGCTCAAAACGAAACACATGAGCAGGTTACAGGAGTTCTACTGAGAAGCATTCAGTATCACAAGGCTCTTGGGAAACGAGCAACTGCCAATACTTGAATAATACTGCTACTATTTGCCATTCTTACATCTCAGCTATTTTTTTTTTTAATTTAAAAATAAAGAATTAATCTGCTTAAGCAGGAATTTAAATCCAAGATTGCTGGATTACTGACCTCCATTTTTATAAGCTTTCACAGAACTAAACGGAAAGGAATGTCTGGGTTCTTGGAGTCTAACGAGGACAAAAACATAGAAAAGGGAAAGTTCAAATTTTGTTGAATGACTATATCTTGTTTGTCTTAATATTTTATATATATATATATAAATTTAATAAATTACATATGTGTATGATTTGTCTATAGCTAAGTCAACATATTTTATAGCAACATTTAAGAAAGGAGTTATGTTATATTCATTAAACTTCTGTTATATACAATTTGTTATTAAAAGCCATGTTCAATAATTATGTCAGTCCTGCATGAATGTCTCCCTGTAAAACACAGTCTACTTTTCTGGCTCACACGTATGGTTCTCAAGAAAATAAACTAACAAATGAGCTAAGAAAATTTGTCCAAATCTGATGTTGCTGTCCCTGTTTTAGATACCGCTAATCTCCAACAGCGGCTCCAGCAGAATGACATTACAGCTGAGGATCTGTGGGCGAGCACGTACTCTCCGTCTTTGCTGGGGAATCACAGCTCCGGTCCCTGCAGAGCTCTTAGCTGGCTCTCGCTGCCTGCTGGGAACAGCCAGATTGCCGGAGGAATCCTTCCACCCACAGATTCTGCAGGGAGTACCTGGGGGAAAACAGAAGGAGGGTTCAAGAAGGGGTGGGAAGTTCTGACCTTTACGCTGAAATGAATACTTGCAAACTTTTCTGATGATAACAAGTCTCAAGCTTTGGCCAGCTATAACAAAGTCGCCCCTGGCTGAAGGCCTGGGCTTTTGGGGAAGCGAAGAGTGTTCCAGTGCAGATACATCACCTCCCATGGTGTGTACTGCACCACTGATGCCAACGTAGCAGCTCTCCAGAGACTTTCCTTCCCCAAAATATAGTTCAAGACGAGCATTTTCAGCTGTGCCCTGGCAGTGATGAAGCTCATAATCTAAAATCACTGAGCATCAGGTGTTAGAAAGAGCCTTAATTTTTAAAAGTTATTAATTAACTTTAACACAGTGTTGATAAACAAAAGTACTATGATGACCGCTATCCAACTTACTAGGTCATAACTCATCACCTGTGTCTCAGGACTGTGCGGTGGCAGCTGTGTGATCAAGCTCCAATCCATCAAGGTTTCCATGGTTTTAGGGCTGTGGCGCTGGAGCCTGGAGCTGGCATCATAGGTATCAGCTGATGTTTTCCTGCTGAAGCCTTACTGCGCGAGTCATCTTACCATTCGGGGAAGCAGGTCTTAAAAGGGTTGTTTTACAGGCACAGTGGAAAGGACTGCAGTGGGAGAAGGCGCAGCAGGACTTTCAGAGGTTGTTCTTCTGGAGCTGGGAAGGTGCATGAAAGGGTCCAAACCTGGCACTTAAGAGTTAGAGTAACCCCTCTGCCCTCCAGTGCCCTGGATGGATCAGCATTTGTTTGTCCAACGTGCCTGCCAAATGAGCATCTGAATTAGTTAACAGAAGAATTACAATAGTAACACTGATGTTAAAATGATCAGGGAAAGTTCATTTCCAAGAGTGTTTTTTGAGGTGGATCAGTTTCTGACTTCCAATGCATTGTGATATAAATCCCAATACCTAGCTCAGTTATTGCTGATTTACACCGGTGTAACAGAGCAAAATTTGGTCTGAATATAGGCTGACAAGCAGTAATCACAACCTTCTGCTCCCAAACCACAGGCCTCTTACCACTCGAGCTAAAGGAAAACTTTCATTCATTTTGATTAATGTAGCGTTCTTGTTCAGGACTAATTTAGACCATCCAAAGCTGAGAAGCTTCTAACCTGACCTTTCAAACACACCTGGGGTACGACTTCTGGAGCGGAGTCGTATAGTTTATCTCTAGTTACCATAATTCCATGGAAATTTTGTGTCCTCTCACATACAGTTGTACAGAAAATGAAGAATTACAAAAAAGAGGTTGTGGGGGTATTTGTACTAGAAAAATAAATCCCACAGCATTTCAAATTTCCTGCTTGAATAGCAGTAGCAAGTTTTGGTTTTTTGGGTTTTTTTTTTTGTTTTTGTTTTTTGTTTTTAATGACACTCAGTTTATATCTGCCATGCATTTGAGTTTTGCCAGGCAGAGAATTGTTTCAAATCTGAACAGCAAATTTCTCTTCAGGAATCGGCAATCTTCAGTAAACCTGAATCTGAATTTCAGGCTCCTCAAAAAAAGCTGAAGGTGGGGTTTTGCCTGGTTTTATGTTTCATCATAAAAAAGTTGCACACCTTTACTCAGAAGTACTTGGTGAACCAACCATTAGAGGGTAAGGTTGTTTCCTAGTGGTCAAGGAAGTAAGGTTCTGCTCAGCAGTGGTTACAACTGCATTGTTTTCTTTTCTTCTTCAAAATACTTGATTTTAAAAAATTTAAGACTGCCAATATTTATTGTCAAAAATACAGCTTTTTCTAGTCCTAACATCTGAGGATATGGCCTTTTCCAAGCTCATGCTTGGCCTACAGGTTTTCTCCATCACTTTCTAGATCACGCATCCAGCTGATAGGCAGGATTCGAGTGCCTGCCTCCACTGACCTGCGTCTGGCATCTCTGGGTGGGCATGACAGTGTCTCTGCAGCAATAACTACATTTTCCAAATTCTCTCAAGGTCAGGATCTTGCTATTTGCCTCTGGTGCCCTAAGATTCTTCCTAATGAAAATTGCCAGAAATCTGCTCTGGCACGAATTAGAACATTAACACCCTCCTGAGCCATGAATATTTGATTTTTCTCACTTCTGCACAAGAATTAACATTTTTTGTTGGGCTGGTTTGCATTCAAAAGATTTTTTTCTTTTCTTTGAAAGGCCAAAGAGGGAGATTTTTCAAAATATTTTAGGATGTTAAGACATACATTTCCCTTAATTAATCCAATTCATTCAGATGGGTGAAAGGTGTTGAAATCAAAGCCAAGTACTTAATGAGCTTTGGAATCACAGTCAAAAGCATGTCCCTCTCAAGTACCACCCAGACAGTCTTTCTCATTCACAGTTAGAAACAAGTTAAAGCAGCAAAAGCTGGCTTTGCATTCAAACACAGCAAAAGGTATTCAGACCCTACCACTGAAGAAGCAGAGCCATCTATGAAGAGTAAGGATGCATCCTGCACCTTATATGCACCTTTATAAGGTCCTCCATAA
The DNA here is from genome assembly GCF_929443795.1 of Astur gentilis. Lineage (NCBI taxonomy): Eukaryota > Metazoa > Chordata > Aves > Accipitriformes > Accipitridae > Astur > Astur gentilis. The sequence continues at coordinate 1,342,122 of NC_064882.1, forward strand.
GGGAGATGGAAAAAAAAGTTGGTTTAAACCTTCTTATCCTTGATAATGTGCATTAGCACTGCTACAAAAGTGGAATATATCTTTGGCAAAGGGAATAACCCTGACGTTTGCCTTGTGAGGCTGAAGGAGGGAGATCACTAGCACTTCTCCAAATAATTTTCCTTAAGAACGATTACCCAAGACTGAGCTCTCTTGCAGGATTGACATTTGCAGCACTTTCTAGGCTGTGGTATATCTAGACCTCATCCATACCATAGGCCAGTCCATAGTGTGGAGTGTGCTGCAGGTCCTGGGCTGGAGGGCGAGGCAAAGATACCAGGACACAGAGGTGGGGGAGCAGACCTGGACATGGTCCCCATTTCACTCCATGCACTAAGGTCCACACCATGCTGCTTGGGTGTGCAATCAGACCCCTTGCCCTTGCATGTTTACACTTTGGTATCTGAAGCAGTCCTAAAACATCCCAGATAAGTGTCCCACCATCAAATCAAATTCACTATTTTAAGTTGCTCTCCTCACACTTATCCGTCTCCTCGTTTGTGTGTGGGCAAGTGGCTTCCAAACAATTGTGACTTGGTGTTTGGACACAAAACTGTTGTGGCTGACTCCTGTCTAGATGGTACAATTATCCACAGTTTGCAATAGTGTCAGATAGAAACCTCCTGTGGTTCTTTAGGACCCATCTAAAACACCTTTAATTTTTTCTCATCTTTTTATCACAAATGCTATAAAATGCAGTTAAAAGACTGAAATAACAAATTCACTCTACTTGGGGTTTTTATTCCTAGAATAGAATAGAAAAATTAGTTCTAAATAAGGGCATTATTTGGCTACTAACAAGTTATCTGGGTATCATTACTGCTGATGCTGTAAACCTGGCATCCCACAAACAGAAACCTTAGTCCTGTTCAGGTTTAAAGGTGGTTTCTGGGACTTGTTTGTCAACTAGGTCCTCAGCCTGTGGTACATGACTTTTACTCATGAAGAGGAAGATGTCATCCATGGAGTATCTGCACTCTTGGTCTAGTAATAAATTTGCTTAAAATATTACGTTCTGTATCGGTCATAGAGATTTAATCAGGTAATGGAAGAAATGGGGCTATAGCTGCAGCATCAGTAAACTGATTTTTGTTCTGCCCATTGTGCTGCGCCTGTGTAGCAGTGAAGTGATGCACAGAGGACACTTCCAATAATTCCCTATATACTATAACATTAAAATGAAATAATTCAGGACAATGTCAACATAAAAACATATTCATTAAAAAAAAAGTGTTGACAAAGAAGTGTTATGCTATGATTGTCCAGCTAAAAAGTACAAGATTTAACAACAGAAGATCAATCGAGCAAGTTAATTGTTATATCTTCTGTTACTTATATCAATACTTATTTCCCTCTCTATTGACTTAAGCAAAAGCCTCTTCTACTCTCTAAAGCACAATGTGTGCCTCCAAAAAACCTCAAACTGTTACTGCAATGGAGAAGTAGAAGTTAGAAAAACAGTATAGACAAGATTTGTGATTTGTACCAGAGCAGTGGGAATGATGAACGGTACCAAGAAGTCCCATATAAAAGTGGGGGTTAAATTAGATGGCCCAAGTGATCTCTCCAGCATACTGCCTACTACCTCATAAATATGCAACCCAGTTGCCATAGTGTGTGCCACCTGTAGCCAACATTACTACCTGGGCCTTCTTATTTTTCTGTATTGAGGGATGAGGCTGTGTAAGACAAGAAGACAACACTGTCCAACAGGTTCTTCACTCAGATCATTGGTTATGCTACTTTCTGCTTTAAATCTCTGAGCGGTAGCATACTATCCCAGTTTATTTAAACCAAAAGACTAAAGGTGCTCCAGTTTTTGCACCTTGGTCAGAGGTCCCTGCCATCTTGGGTAAGGCAGCTGAATGGCTCCACAACCGCCTCACAGGTAGCACCAAGTTGCCACTTCAGAAGGCAAGGAGAAAAAAAGGGCAATCCTACTGATATTTCAATTTCATCAGCTATTGTCAGCACTGATCCTGGATAAGAGGTAAATCCGTGCTTCACAGCCCTTCATAACAAGGTAACAGAAATTTCATGATCTCCTGGAAGTAACTCATTGTCCATGTTGTGCCTGCCCAGAGCCTATGGAAATTTTGTGACAGAGATGGATGAAAGAATTGAATCATCATGAATAAATGGTGCTACACCTACCTTCTAAAGTCCCTATGGCTCCTAAATCTTCTGACATGCTAAAGTTCCACCATTTTCTAGAGGATTAAGCAAACTTACCCTCAATTTTGTTTTTAATTTCTCTCTTTTATACCGTTTACAGAAGAAAAATATTTGGAACTTATAGGTCTGATATTAGTCTTTGGCTTAGGTTTGCTTGGCCATTGTTCTTGATTTCCATGTCAGATGGATGAAATCTGGTTTGAGGGGAAGGGAAGGAAAGAGGAGACAAAGCACGGCAGAAAGCCTGACAGGCATAAATTTTGCTTTCCAGCATGTCTGTGCTTGCAATCAGCAGCCTAAAAAGTTCTGCTATGATCATCAAGAGATGATGCCTATCAATCAGTCTTTAAACACTGCCCGTTAGTTTCTCTTGTTGAGGATGTAACTGAATCTACAATTCCCTGAAGGCTATTTTTATTCCATTTTGCAGCCAAAGGAGAAATAAGGGAAGTTCTTTTGCTTTCCAATACATTAAGTGGTGTGGATCAAAGGGATTAGCATCATGGCCTAAAAAGTCGTTTTTTTTAGAGCTATAATAGAATCTATACTGCTTTTTTTTTTTTCCATAGAATTGTTTCAGACATAATTCAAGTCACATAGTATTGATTGTAGAATATATTTGCAGATGTCACCCCTCAGTATAAAGAGACTTGATTTCTAAGTGTTTTATTTTCTGGTGCTGTAGGATTTCATACATTCAATAGGGCGTATGCGAAATGCATTATATCATTCTCTGAGTTTAGATTTTTTCCAGACGACAGGCGTTACTTTTATGATGCCCTGAATGGAATGACAGAGTAAATTGCCCTGATTTATACTCCATTACAACCAGTGATACTGCTGTCACGACTGCTGCTCTTTCTCATTGCACAACATCATACACTTCCTTGCCTAGCAATAAAATAAGTTGCAGTGTTCCCAAATACCAGCAACGCAGGTCGATTCCCATCATGTGTCTTGCTCACTCAGCCTGGGAACTTTTCCATTTTAGACCTCGGTCTACAGCTCCTCTTACGGATGGTTTCCATTCCGTTGCCTTATCTGGGGTATACATGGTATCCCATTCTTCATTTTAGATGTACTGTTTGGAGACAAGCACCAAAACAATAAATCATGGGGCTAGGTTATTTTTAGGCCACATTTCCGAATCAACATTGAGACTATTTCTGAAGAACCTGCACAAGGAACTTATTGTGTGCATACACAAATAAATGACACAATTCAATGGTTTAATACTATCTGCCAAGTTAAACTACTGCAGAGCAGCTGTGTACATTTAAAATGATCCCTGGCACTTCTGAAGAGTTCATAAATCAGCAGTAACATACTTTCTTCCAATTAAGAGAGTTAAAGGAAAAAAATCAGAAATTAATGTGTCTAGGACATAAATGACATCTCTATACACTTGTGAATGTGAATCTGAAAAAAAGAAAAAGAAACCAATGCTCTTTACATTATTAGGATTATAATAATTTTAAAATGTCAATTTTTGTAAGTAAGTGTTTCAGTTGTTGTCAAAAGTATTGTTATAAGGAGGCTTGCTTGAAGCCACTCAGTGATATTAACCCAGATCTACTGAAGATATGAAAGATGGTCATCAACCAAACCGCAAAAGTACCTTACCAATGCCTCAAACTATGGCTCCCTCCACTAAGAGTAACATGAGATGTACTCCCTGTACGGGCAGCCACAAATCATCCTTTAGAACTCACTCTGAAAGCAATCTCTAAAATACTGATTATTGCTCTAAAGAACCACATTGCATAGTTCCACTATCTAAACTTTCCTACCAATTTCCTGGCATCAACAGCAACCACCACACTATTGCTCAATGACTGTGTGCCTTTGGCTCTTGCGCTCTGCGATAACAAACACTGCAGAAACACGAAGGAGAAAACAGGCGTCACTGAGTCTTTACCACCTATGGCAGTCTGTCTCTTCTGTTTGCCCATCCTCTCCCTTGCAACTTCTTGCCTTCTCACCATGTGCCAGTTTCCTGCATCTTTTCACAGTAGAGTTTGTTACTCTCCTGCTGTAGCTGGATCTTCATCCCAAACACATTTGACGTAGTTTGTTTCTCCTTGTGACTACATGCATAAAAAAGTATATTTTCCTCCAGTTTAGCTCTTACTAAGGGAAGCAGAAGGAAGAACATGTGCCTTAATAAAAATATTTTAAAAATAAAAAACCCCCACCACACCAAAACAACATCTTTGCGCAGGAACCAACACCCCTCTGACCAAGTCATGTCCCTCTGCTCTTCAGCAGATTTTCCAAGTATACACCAGAAAACTCCAGCCAATGCAGCCTTGCTTCCTCCCTTTCTTCTTGAATGATATCTGCAACCAGCTTCCCACAGCACTAGCGCTGCAGGACACACAGTTCTTGCACACATGCAATCTGAGAAACGTGGGTTGGAAGGGACCTCAGGCGGTCACCTAGAGCATCCTCCTGCTCTGAGAAGGTTGTTAGAGCAGGTAGTCAACACCTTGTCCGGTCAAGTTTTGAATATCTCCCAAGATGGGGATTGCACAACCTGTCTGGACAATCTGCTCCAGGGTCTGATGACTCTTAGGGTGAAAGTTATGTTTTCCTTATACTGAGTTGGGATTTCCTGTTTTCCAGCCTGTGCCTGTTGCCTCTTTTCCTTTTGCTGCACACACCTGAGAAGACGGCTCCATCTTCTCTACACCCTCCCATTAGGAAATGATTCCCAGCAGTGGGCAGCACAGAAATGAGTTTCATTATTATAATTTATTTACTCATAAACTACTATTTCCATTGGATACTTCCTAAGATCCATAACTGGTCCTCTCTACACTCTAGAGGAGGGGTATCTCCTTTCACTCTGTGCTCTGGCAGAACGGAGGACTAATGTACGCCTAATTGCCAGTGTGTCTGGAGCATGCTTGAATCTGCTTCTTGTTAACTAGACCATCATTACACATTTGAAACACAGAAGCTATGCTAAAGCGTGTCCTCGTGTTTTAAGCTTGCAGTAATCCGGGCCGTTTTTGTTGTAAACCAAGTGTTGAATGGATAAGATTTGGAGGACTGGGAGACAAGTCTGGGTCAATGCTGTTGTATATTGATATAATGAGTTCATAACATCATTTAGCTGTAACTCTTAAACTAGTGCATAAAAGTTTCAGCATGGTATGATGTTAATTTAATTAGAAGTAAAAGGCTGGCTTTAATACAGATTTGTAAGATGTTTTACAAAACTGCCGTATCACTTGATTCTTCCATGGTATTATTTCCTTTGCCAGCTGTCTCTGGTGACAATGATCTGTTTGACAATTCAAACGAGGACACTTTAGGCCTGGAGAACTCCAGGAACTGAACAAGGAGACGTTTCCAACTAACAGCGTAACCCTTCTGGAAAGCTGACAAGCGTTCGGGAGTGCTATAATGCACTTTGCAGGTTCTTCACGGCTCACACTCATTTGACAACAAAGATGAGGAGTTCCTGTTCTTCAGGTGAAAGCTGATTTATGTATACAAAGTGTGGGCAAACAGGCATTATGGGGACACACTTCAGGGGGTGAGTCAGGTGAATCACAGCAGCCAGCTGGAAACAGGACTAACACGCCTAGGGCTGAGACTGTCCCGCAGGGCTTCTGTGTGGAGGATGCTGCACATTAAAGGATATGGTTTTCCACGACTAAGGCTCTCCCCTGTCGCTGTCCTCTTTGCTAGCCTCTGCAAGAGCAGCCAGAGGATCTTTCTCTTCCATGTCTATGGGGAAAGCCCGGGCATCACCTGACCTGATAACTGATATGAAACTGGTCACCATCATCTTTGCTTGTTTTTTTCCACCCCCCTGGAGCTAATCAACAGAACTGATTTGTTTTCCAGGGGAAGCAATCCTGTGACCAATGCACCAAACCGGATAGTGATGAGAAAGCTAAGGTGGTTTGTAAATTCCCGGTGACAGAAAAGTAGGTAGACTGAGTATATCACTAGTACATAAGTGCTGGAGAGTGCTAGGCCAAGAAATGGGCTTAGACATCTCAGTCCCCACTGTTCGATCCCCTTCTCAGCTGCTGCTTGCCCAGAAAGAAGGTGTAATACACCAGCACCTCCGCTTGCACCTTTACAACTTACTAGGCCAGGTCTGGACAGCACTGAACTGCTTTGCTTTGCCATGAATAAGCAGGTTTTTACAAAGCTGATCCCAACCCCCGCTGAGTTCTAGCCAAAATGTCACTGAAAAAGGAGGCCAGGTCAGGAAACAGCAGGCAAAGCAGAGTTCAGGTGATACATTGCTGCTTAAGTCCAAAACGGTGATTCTGCAACCTTTACTCAGCCAAGCCCTGCAGCATCAAGCTCAACTGACTTCTTGCTTTTTTTTATTATAACATTTCCCTGGCAGCCACATCTCTTGGGATTGCAGAAGAGCTCAGCTCACCCGTTAACCAGACAAAGAAACTAGCATCCCTCCCCCGAGTGCCCAGAGATGCTGCAGGAGGCCCCCCCCAACCCATCTCACCCCAATTGCCAGACACTGATTCTTCACAAGCAGCAGTGAAAACTGCCACGATGGTGTTTTTCTCAGTGCTTTCACAGTTACCCACCAGGAGAGTGCTCTTTGGTGTCTCGGGTGGAAAAGAGACTCTTTAGCCTTCTTGTTGGAGATGTCCCTCGAACCGCCTGTGGATGCCACGCAGAGAGGGGCCTCCCCTGCAGCCCCGCGAAGGGGACCGGATTTAAGATACCTGGTGCCCTGTACCTGCCACAGAGCAGGGCAGATCTGTGCAATTTCGGTCGGAGGAGCTTCCCTCCTGCAGCAACCCGCCTTTCTCCATGCACAGCCTGGGAAGACGGAGGGCCTGGCATCTGTTCCGGAGAGCAGGCACCTAAAAACCCATCGGCTAGGTCCTCTTCTGGCCCTAATGCTTAGGAATCAAATTCCCCCTTGTGAATAAAGAAAACCCAGTTTAATGCAATGAAACGTTTTATACTTTCCAGTAAGTAAATGAGTAGGAAATTGAAGATTTTCCATTGTGGAAAGTTAAGGAGTTGTTATTAGTAAATGCAAGTAATGCTGCAGAGTTTAAATTTCTGAGGAAGTCTGTGTTTATTCTTGGGGAAGATAGTAGGGCTGATCTGTTTTCTAGATTTTCATGCCCCTGATGAAGTAATATTTTGCAAATGTTGTTTACAGTTTCAGTCTTACAAAGCCATATTATGTATACATGTATGTGTGTCTGTGTGTATATATATATCTATATCTTTCTCCTTACCTAGACATTCTATGAAGAATCCATATCACGTGTGAAAAGTTAAAAATGCTTTTGCAGAATATACGTCTTACTTTGCCTGTAAATATCTGGCAGAGACAAGAGATTTATATGGTTATTCTTTACTTTACTGTCACATCTAGCAGGTATAAAAGCCAAAGTTTCAGTTAAAGCACAAAATATGTAAAGACTCCCACCTAAAGAGTAGTATGATAAGCACAAAATGCTTTCAAACAATCATAATCTGCCCACTTTAAAAAAATATGCACTTCATAGCTGTAGAGTACATGGCTAGATGGAAGGAAAATTCCACCGAGTATTTTATCAGCTGGCTGCCATTCTCTGTACGTGAGCCAATAAAAATGGAGAATTTTATTGGGAAGCAATAATTTCCTCTATATCAACTCTTGCAAGCACTATTACATCAAATCCCAAGTGTGCTCACAGAAACAAAACACCCTTTTAAATGTTTTCCCAAGATATGATGCAGCCATTCCATCTATCATTTGGACCCCACTATTTTAACCAAACATGCTCATACTGAGTCGTCAAAGGTTTGTGCTGCAAATAGCCCGGCCATGCAAAAGAACCACAGGCTTGGTAAGGCTTTCCTTCATTATTTGGGGGGGGGGGGGGGGTGGTAATTTTGGGGGGGTCAAAATAGTGGGCTATCCTGGCTGTGATGTAACACAGCTCTAAAAGGTAATGGCAGGAAGACCACAATTTTATTGAACAGCTCTGGTTACACAGGGAAGGGATGTGAAAAGCCTTTTCAACACAGGAAGCCATAGTCACTCCCTTGACCAGAGGCAACACTTTAAACCAAATTAAACAGAAGTCAGGTGACTAGAAGAGCACCTGCATATTCCCAAGACCATTTGGCTATTGGTCTCTGGGACCTGACCGTCTGAACCAAAATGTAAGTCAAATTATTCTTTATGACCTCAGAAAGCATTAGAGCTACCCCCCAACCATTTATGCCTTTACTGCAAAGCTTTGCTGATATGCTGAATTTAAATAATCTCCCATTTTGTAGCTGGCTGAGATGGGTAACAGGCCATCTCTTCGACTTCAGTCTCAGCCTGGCTACAATAAATAAATTGATGCTTCGTTTACATATTTTTGTTCATACAAAACTGCACTATCTGTATAGCCACCCAAAGCCCTAAGGAACCTTTAACAACATCTAAAAGCAATCATTCTTTTGCCATCAGCCTCAGTCTATGTTGCTGCCTTTTGCTCAGCTGGTTAGTCAGAACCGAAGGTGAGCAGAGAGAGAAAAATTAGGGATAACACCTCAACAATGCCCCAGAGCATTTCAGCTTTAGATGAAACCGCAGATAATTGGAGGACACTGAAGAAACTCATTCCCCTCCGGTGGCTGGCAGTACACCAGCTCCCTTAGCTCTTGGGGGCTCTGAAATAAATGTGCATCCTGACATGGAGGCAGCATTTGGACTCGAAGACAAAGAGGCGGTAGCTAGGTGGGAAGGGTGCCGTGCTTTCCAGATCTCCTGCTTCCAGCTCACAAATATTGAATTGTCTCACCTGAAAAGCCTCATTCAGCTCTTGTCATTGCTCTAGCTACAGACCACCAAACTGCCCACCAGAAACAACCCCAAACCCTGAACCGGTTACTGAACTACACGCCAGTGCTCAACAGCTGAGGTGGTGGAAAGGCACGCTACATCCTAACAGGAACGCAGTTGGAAAACACTGCTTCCAGACGCAAGCATTTGCACTTGCTTTGAGAAACCTTCCTAACCCTCAGTCAGCATTCTTTCTTGAAAACCCATAGAGGCAAGGAGACAACCTTTTTATAATATTTGTGTCCAAATATCCATCTCCACTGGAAAAAAAACCCAAACCCCAGGAAAATATGCAGCAGGAAAATATGTCCTTCTTTGCCTTTTGATCAAAAGCTTTTAATCCAGCTCAGTTGAGCGCCAATCGTATCAGGAGAAAGAAAACAGCTGTTGACACCAATAGCAACAGTCCTGCTGTATCATTTCATTTAACGATCTTCTATTTTTGCACTTGATATTTACCTCCTTGAAGCTGAGTCCCATCCATCAGTGATACATCTTCCTTTCTTCCTCTTGGAGACTCCATATACATCATAATGTTCATTAGTCAAAGCAAAGCTTTCTTCCATTTTTCTGCAGCTGGCATTCCTGCATAGCACCAAATGAAATAAGTCATACAGCAGCCCTGAAATTAAGATCCAGGCAGTGAAGACATAGTTTTCTCAAGGGTATCTAGCCTGACCCTGAGGACAGGGGGATGCAGCCCTATCACTGAACCCCTGATCTGCCTTTACAGCAAATGTCCCCAGTCCATCCCAAAGGTGATTTCAAGAATGGTGGTTCTGGTTTAGCTTGCTTGACTTTGAGCCTCTGTTTCATGGTGAAATAGGTCGTTAGGAGCACTGGGAGCCACAGCGTTGCCTCTGCACTAATCATTGTAGATAACTGCAGGGCCACTGGCAGGATGGAGCAAACAGCAGGAGCTAGGCGAGCTGCCAGCCCTTCTGCCTGAGAAGAGAGGGAGGAAGAGGAGGCGATGCTCCGAATGCTGGGTTTGGGTGTTGCTTTCTCTTCCCTTCTCTAAACTGAGTCAGATTTAGAAACATAGCGTTCTGAAGAGAAAAAAAAAAAAAAAAAAGAATGAGAGGGGTCTCTGTAGAAAAATATTGAAATGAAATATTCTGACTTTTCAAATTTTTCTTTCATGCTCTTGACTGAAAGGAATCTGCTAGGAATTTAACCTTAAGTCTCAGATAGTTTCAGTCAATCCAAACCTGCATTTCAGGCAAATGAGATAGATATCTAACATATGTCAGTGCAAGACTGCTGACCATTTTTCCCACCAGAATACTGGGAGCTCTCATATGTCACTGAGAGCTTAGAGTATAACAAATTTCTTTTTGTTTTAAGCAATTTCCTTTAGTGCTCAGTGAATTACCCTGTCACACATTTAGCAACTTGTTTTCATATTGCTACAAGCAATTCTGCTGGATGAAATTAATGTAGTAAAATGTATTCTCAGTTTTTATTAAGCTCTCTTGGCTGAGGAAAGATCAATATTTAATAGGAAGACGGGGGAGGCAATGCAAGCAGAGAGGTTTCTCTTTTTTGTCTAGTATCTGGGGAAAAAAAAAAGTATCTAATTTCATGAATGACAGACCAATTCAGCTGGCTGGCCAGATTCTGCTGAGTACCAGTTGCAGTCACAAAAATCTCAGGCCTCTGATGCTTTGAAGTCAACAGAGCTGTGCACAGGCAGTACCATAAAAAAGAAGAAAACAATCAGAAAGAAATGTAAAGGCCACATATACCGTTTAATTGATGTGACTTTGGAGATGCCTATGTGAGCAAAGTAATTAAAGCCCAGGCAGCAGGGAGAACAGGAAGAAAACTGAGAAGCAGTAATTAATTAAAAATATTATGATGTTTCTCTCTGCAAATTCAGTAATTTTCACAACCTAAAAGTAACATCTTGCACCTTCAGGATGGTGATCTCTGTAGGATATAGACACCTACCCAATACAGTATGTATAATAGACGAATAAAAGGAACAATTGTTTCAGCTTCAGCATGATGGTGAACTTTGATGGCATCCTAGTAAAACATATAACATTTATTGCCATGATAAACTGCTCTTGAGGGAGTGATTTCCCTGCCCTCCCAGCTGGAGCTGTCGTGCTGCAATGACAGAGTGGGTAAGGAAGGGATGGAACAATAGCAAAGTCAAGAAGCTGGAGCCTGACCTTAACAGAGTGGGTGGTATTTGCTGCAATCCAGAAAAGCAAATAACTCACTCAAAGGTGATAGATTTTACTGGGGAGTGGAAATAACAAAGCTGAGAAATAAAGTGGAGCAAACATGGCATGAAAGCATATTAAAGTAACTGAAGGGGCGGGGATTTACTTGTCAAAGGATCCAGCTATTAAGGAAAGAAAGAGAGAGAAAGGAAAAAGTGAAAGAGAGGTGACAGAAGAGAGGAATGGGGAAAGGAAAAAAGAAAGGAAGAAAAAAGCAAAAGCAAAAGCAAAAGCAAAAGCAAAAGCAAAAGCAAAAGAAAAAGAAAAAGAAAAAAGCAAGCCTCGTGACTGTAAGGTGTTCTTGATTAAATGCATCACTCAGTAACATGTCCAAAACACACCAACCCACTTCATGGAACACCTCGCCTGACAGCAAGGGTGTAATTGAGTAGTTGGTACTGGAAAATTTGTTTCTGTTTTCTCTTTTTTGAGACCAGGGATTGCAGGGACCTACAAGCAGGAGAAATGTCCTTCTTGGTCGCTACCTCAAGTCGAGAACACGCAGGAGAAAACCCCGGCTTTCCAAAGCATAGAGAGCTTTTTTTTTCTTTATGTAGGGCAACTACCTGTACATTTTAACCATTCTTACCTATTGCCCTATTTTCCATAAAGCCTGAAAATGAGAAAGGCCAGAGACCTACTCATTGATCTAAAAATTAGGAGTTGCTTTGGTACCAGTGACTTTAATCCAGTTGCATTTGCTGTGGGCAGACAAAACATGACACCAGTCATGATATGTAAGTTGGGAACTTGAAAAAGGTCAGTTTTCCGAAGCTGAAATAAATCAGTGGAATGACTGACTAAAAAGTGGTATTGTTCAAGGATATTTTATTTGCTCAGCAAAACACCACAGATTGATAGGAAAAAGTATTCTGGCTGAAAGGAGACACAGAAGCTGCAATAAGCCATAAATATGCATATAGAATGAAAGAAAAGGGGGGTGGGGGGAAGCATCAAGGAGTTCAAGTTGCAAGTTTTTATGTCTCACAGCTGATTTAAAAAAGGAAGATAAAGAAACTGATGAAGTATCCATTGCCTTTTCTGCAGGGGCTTTTTTCCAAAACATGTGTAATAAAAGATTCTCTCTCAGTCTGAGGTACTTTTATGACTCCTGTTCATATTGCATTAAACTGCTTCAAAACAGTAAGGTATTTAATTTTACAGCATACTTTGGAGAAGCAGATGTCTCTTTTGCCTCCATGTTACAGAGGGGAAACAGGTACAGAAATATTCAGGGATATCCCCCAAGGTCAATGGAATACATGCAGCGATAGAGCAAGATGAACTTACACCTCTGAAAATGGCAAGAGTGTGTCGTGGGTCACCCTTTCTCCAAGAATGACAGCCACTGCCCCTTTGAACCCTTAGGGCGAAGAGAATATCATCATCATCATCATCATCATTATTATTACTACTACTACATAAAGCTGTTGCTGGGGACTACAAACACCCCAAAGAATTTACAGACTAGCAGAGAGGAAAGAACTGATGAATAAGCCATTGGTAAGGCAAGGTAACTTGTATAACAAAGATATATTCTGTTCGTAGAGGATAAGGACCAGGAAGCCACCGCCACCCCTTGCAGAGACTGCACAGGTTTCAGTTTCTGCATGCCTTGTGACACGGGCCAAACCTAAACTGGGACTTGACTGGTGAACATCAGAAGTAGTGTTACACACTTTGACTGGCAAATTGGCAATGTGGCACCAGCTTCAGGCTGTTTGATGGAAACCATGAGCTGTGCTGATGGCCACTGGAGGGGTCATCAGATAAGATGGTTCAAAGCATGTGAAGGAGTTTTTACTTCTTTCTATTCTAGATGGAATGGTGGGACAGGAGCACTACTCTTAAAAAGACAGTAATAAATTATAAGTGAATGGCCAGCTCTACCGTATAACACCACCATGATTATTATTTTTCTTTCCCTTAAAGCAGTGTCTCTCAAAAAGCTGAGTGGCAACCAGCAGCTCTCTCACCCCACATCCCTCTCCGTGGCCTCCTCCTGCCCCAAAGCCCCCAAAGGAATGGAAGGAGACCTCAGCTGCCAGGATGCCGCAGAGCAGGCTGCAGCACCCCCACCACCAGATTATGCCGCTGTTTGCATCTCCAGAGCCCCCATCTCCCCTTCCCCTCCAGCACGTCTGGCCCAAATGCCTTGTCTTCACAGGAGCAAGGGTTACTGCTGGTTGGGACTGGGGCGGGACAGAGCATTTGGGGGACCCCAGTGGGGGCTTGCCAAGGCAAGCACACCAGAAAGATGCTGCTCCTCAGGATGCCCGGAGGCTCACCTCAAAGCTGCTTCTCACGCCCCACCACCTCTGCCCTCCTTTTCCCTTGCCTGCCAGCTTCAAGAATCAAATGTCTCGGAGTAGCTTCCTTTCTTTTGGTTGTAATTACCCTACAGGTCAGCAGTGGGCTCCTCGCTCTCCGCTCAAAAACATAGCAAGATACACACAACCTCTTGTGGAGAAGGAGAAAGAGAAGAGATGATTACAGAAGAACAAAGACGTAGATGGGATGTTCAGCTTATTGCATGTCTAAGAGGAGCATGGTTTCTAGAGGCAGTGAGGCAGCATCTTCTTTGCATCTCTAGGTTACGTTACTGCAACTCACGCTGCAGAGGCTGTACTAGAAGGCTATTTTCTTGTGTGAAACGTAGACAACCACTAGGCATGGAGCTCCTGGAAGATCTCTTCCCCTTTGCTCCCAGCCCCAATTAGTATGCTGTACTACATGGCACAGCTCTGTAAACCCCCTTACTCAAATCAGCACTTACCCTGCTCAACTCAACTAATTTTATTCTTTTTTCCTACTTTATTAAGAAAGTAATGTATTTACCAGAGTACTTTTCATTAATGAATCCTTTAAGACTTGCAACTCCTGCAGAGCTGATGATTTGCAAGAAAAATATTCAGCAGTTGAAGCATCCCATGGAATATCTAAAAAGTGATTTGCAAATCTGTGAGCGTGCCAATTGTTCAAACTGAGCTTTTCTAATCTTTTCATATGTGGCAAAACCAAACCTATGCCCAACTTGAGCTACACCACATAGCTGTGACTGCTTGGGTGAGTCATATAATACCATCTTCCCCAGCAAGAAACCACTTTCCTTTGGAAGAGACACATAAATCTCCCCAGAGAGCGAATTTCAAACCTCTGGGCTACTGGATCGCCTGAATGCCTGCTGAAAGCAGACGTCACGTAAAGAGCCTGCATTTAGAAATGGCATGGCTGGCCGCGGCATTTCCTCCTCCCCTGCCACTCAGCTCATTCCAGGTATCGCTCAGACTTGGACATGCTATCTGTCTCTGGGAGCTCGTCCCCTCTGATCCAGGTCAGCCGAGACATCCCAGGCTGCCAGTCCCTGAGCGGGAGCTCCTGGAGCAGAGGGTCCCAAACACACAGTCCCTCTTCCCCATGCGGAAAATAACCCGTTGTGCAGGGGAAGGCTAGGTATGGCAGGGTTGTTTTCCCTTCCCGGTGAAGGTACCGGAGAGGGAGATGTGGGAGCCGGACACATTTTTTTCTGTCAGAACCGCTACGTTGCAGGCAGTTTACTTTTAATATTCTTTGCGTGCACATGTTCAATACGTCCCTGCAAGTGCGACAGCAAGACTGTGATAGAAGGTATGTATAAACCAAAATACGTGAAATAAGTAATTCTTCATAATTCAATATGACATCCTTCCTTTAATTTAAACCTAATCAGGGAATAAGAAACTAAAAACAGCTGTAAGCATTCACATTACATCTCTCCGGGGAAATGTACATAAAGTTAGGATTTGTTTTCACCCAATGGAAATTTTGCGATTTCACACAGCCACTCTTTTTGTTTAAGCTGCTTCTTTATTACATTTTCCATAACAGAATTTACAATCTCCGCAAAATAAAAAGCAATTCCACTGCATTTTCCTTGGGTGACTCTCTTGCTCTACCTTCTCCCGCTCAAAACATGAAAAGATTAAACACATAAGTGTTTCTAGTAATCTGGCTATCTCGGCCATAAATTCAACAGGCAGGGAAGATTTTTTTTTTTTTTTTTTTTAAATCGGTAAAATATGCCTGGAAACTGCATATGGCCTGGCACGATGTGCGTGTTTCGGGTTTTTTTACCATTCCTACAGTAAATAAGCTTTTCGCAAACCACATCCAAAGGCCTTTTAAAGCTCTCTTCTCCGCATATATCAATCCTGGCCAACAGCACAGAACTAAAATGCACGGTGAGCTCAGAAGCGAACACTTCCAACGGTTAAAATGTTCCACCAAGCATTCCAGTAGGGAGACGCCAGCAGAGAGCACGAGGGAATGAGAGCCTTCACGGCACAAAA
This sequence comes from Astur gentilis, assembly GCF_929443795.1. Lineage (NCBI taxonomy): Eukaryota > Metazoa > Chordata > Aves > Accipitriformes > Accipitridae > Astur > Astur gentilis. The sequence continues at coordinate 1,357,730 of NC_064882.1, forward strand.
GGACACGGCCCCTGGACCGCGGCTGTTCAACAATACCTCAGCTATTAATGGGAGCAGGGAAGGACCCGACGGCAGTGTGAGACAAGCAGAAGCCTGTATCCTCTGCATCCAGCGGGAAGTGAATAATCTGATTATGGCCTTCACTCTCTCTGAAAGTCAGTCGCTAATGAAAGTTTTGAGAAAAATACTCCGCTGCTGAAGCTTGCTCAAATAAAATGCACAGTATTTGTGAACAGAGATGCCTTATGAGTCCAAAGTTAATGCTAGCAACGGCCTCTTAATCTGTACTTAATAATCTTCTGGCAGAGTAAAAGGCTGACCCAAGGCAAAGTTTAATGACCAAACTGGCAATTAGAGCTATTGGTAACAATTCATTTTTCGGCAAACGTGCTTTCCACGGTGGGAAGTGCAACTATTACATTTCCAGACATTTTTCACTACATTTTAAAAAACGTGACATTATCAGCCATAAATACTGCTCGAGACCATATCTGATGTTAAACCCAGGAAGAGTGGCAAGAAAAAAGCAGTAGATGCAGTCATGACATTTGGCTACGGTCACAGCCATGACCGTTTTCTTCGTCTCGTACTGGAGGAACTTAAGGAAAAAAACCACTCTAAATTTTGTCTCACAGCAAAAGACTGAACTTGCCTTTGTAAAGGAGCAAACCCACAATGCTACAAGCTAGCATCGCCTCTTGAGAGCCCATTGCCTTCAGTGGTACCGCCTGGGTTTATCAGAGGACAGACACAGGCCTCGCCAGCCTAATCCCCCAAAGTATGTAAGTACCTGCTTAATTTGAAACAAGTGGTTCCAGCAGGACTAGTCACAGCACATAAAGCGGGCACCGTGTCGTTCTCCGCGGCGTGGGAGCCCAGGAGCGTGACTTCCGACGCCTTCGGCGCTATCGAGATTGTTCTCCCCCGAGGCAGGGGGAATTTTGCAGCCACTGACTTTCAGGGGTACATCAAACAAGGCTGGATGCTCCTCTCTGTGCATCCAGAGGCGTTGGCCTTTCAGGATCGCAGCCAGATTATGCCAAGCCTTTCCGCTGCCCACATGCTCAGGGGAGAGGGGGAGGGATGGAGGAGATGCCCCTCACGCTTGATGGGGCTCACAGCAGTGCCACAGGCACCCCCCCCCCCCATCCCTCTATGTGACCATGATGAAATCCTTCTGTAAGTCACTGGAGCAGCATCATGTACCTCTTATTATACACCTGTAATGGTAATGTTGGAATTAAAGTGTTGATGTACTTTTTATGGCGACAAAAATGTGCTTGTAGGCTGGCGTACGAGAGAGTTGTGGGAGGCAGCAGGAAAGAGGCAGCAGAAGGAAAGTAAGAGAAAGAAGCCAACTAAGAAAGACCTGTTTTCACCCCGTTTTTAACAATTTGCCCAACCAATATTGTAGGTTTTAAATGTGTGCATCAGAAAACTGGTGAATTTTTCTTCTGCATTTTTGGAACCTCCTTTTGTCTTTTTTTCCCAGCAATTACAAGTTTAAATCCAAAGGAAAAGGAAAGGGAAAGGGAAAGAGAGAACTATGAAACGTAGATACTCTAAAGCATATTTTACTAGACCATTAATATATGCCTCAGGTTTACAGAGGAGCAAATCTGAACTTGAGGCGAGAATTCATAGCCTACTAAAACGCGTATCGTCATGTCTTAAAGATGCAGTCTGTAAGAATTATACTTCCACTTAGCAAAGACAAAAGTGTTCAGCAAATGCAGAGAGTACAAATGCATTTCATACATGGCAGTGAATATGCTGAAAAATACTTCTGGCCTATATCATCAAATTAAAGTATGGTTAAATTAATTCGGAATCTATCTAGGTTCCAGACTTGTTTTTAAGAAAAATACACACACATATACATCTATACATACATTGCCTAAGATAACCATAATCCTGTGTGCACTACACTAACATTTACAAGACTTTTTCAATCATTACTTATAAATATAGTTTTCCTTACAAATTTCCTCCTAGAATTCATGTACCCCATATAGTTGAAATCAGGACAAGACAAATCAAATATGGTTCAAGAATAAATACAGGTATATGCAATTCTTAAAACTGGTTTAATCTATTATCCTGACATTCCCTCTTGTGTGGGTGATTGTTTTGTCTGTTTGTGTTTGTGTTTTCTCTTTTTGCCTTTTTTTTTTAAAGCCTGGAAACTGCCACAGAAAAGTCTGGCAGCTATAACCTCCAGCTAACTACTAGCAAATGCTAACATGCTGTAAAGTGGAACATTTATACAAGATCCATCTGGCGCATACAAGTAGGAATCCAAGATTTAAAGCCATTACACTGTGCATGTGCATTTACACCTTCACCAAAGTTGGCAAAAAGAGTCGATTTTACCCCATGACTCCAGTAGTAAAAGGAGGGGTGTGAAACGTGTGCTGACCTACGCTCCTCCATCCAATTGTAGTTATTATATACTGCACTTTGGCGTGTTTCATCCCAGGCTTCATGCCAGGAGTAAATTAGTCCAGTCCTGAACTTGCCTATCAGAAATTAAATAGTACAAGAGTGAAACATGCCTATAAAGTATTAGAGTAGCTAAGCATTTTCTTTTGATCAGTCTTAGAGCTTTAAAAGGGCACTCCGCCAGGTCTGGTAAAACAAGCAATACTCCCATCAAAAGGATGTCTCAGCTGACTCTTTTTGCCATAACTGAACAGTAAGGAGGGAAAACCAGCTTTGAGCTTTTTCATTATTCTTCATGAAGCTCAGGCTTGCTCAACCATATGCCTAACATTTTAGTATTTTTCTGCTTGATACGTTCCCATCACCTCAGGCAGAGTAGACCTGGATCTGTCAGCAATATTTGATTTTATTTATATACAGAAGGTCTATAGGAAAATATGTGGATATGAAAACAAGGTATGCATGAATTAATGGCAAGCCTAGTCATCGTCATGATTTTAAAAAAAAAAAAAAGGAGGGGGGGGGGGGGGGGCGCTAAAGGCAAAGGGTACCTTTACATTACCAGTGAAGTTCAGAGTTTTGTTGGGCAGCAAACCGCGATGCTTAATGCATTCATTAATGCCCTCTGCCGTCTGTCTTGGCGAATTTCAGTGAACGTTGACCGCCTCTCCCTAAGAGAAGCACCAGCTCAGAAAGCCGTTTAGGATAACTGAGATTTCTTCTTTTGTGCGCATTGCCCCACCTGCACGACGCAGCAAAGCTGGAGCTCCGGTTTACCGCATCACACGATGATTTCTGCCTGCAACCCCAAAATACGAGCCCATTCCTCTGCAGGCACGGTTCCTTCCTCAGGCTGGTCATTTAAACACCAGGTGGCACCAAATAACAAGTTTCAATACAGCTGTGGACTTTTTTTAGTGGGAAAAAGGTAGTGAAAAGATCTCGCAGAAATGTGTAATGAGAGGGGGGGAAACCCCCCCCCACCAACCAAAAAAGGCTCAGCATGACTGTGGGGTGAGTTCACCAAGAGCAATGCCTCCACTCCATCCAGACAGAGAAGGGCAGAGATGGCAGGGCAGCCGGGAGCCCAGGCCCTACCTGGCCTGCGTAGATGCTCGCCCTGGGACCTGACAGCAGTTCCTATGTCAGTAACTTCCAACAAACGCCTGTCTGACGAGCACAAGCACTTTGGGAAGCTGCAACGGATCAGTCATTAGCCCTTCTAATTAACTGCTACGTAGTCATGAGGTTTTTGAGTGGGGCTCTCCTTGCCACCACCACTGGCTAACGCTGCTCAATCTGATAGTAACGCACCACCAAGAGCAAAGGCAGTACTCTGGAGGGAGGGAAATCATGCTTTTAGAGCATGTAAGCGCAGACCAGACATGCTGGACAACCAACAGACACAATTTCTAGCCCTGCGCTTCGGTCAGCCTGACAGGTCACCCTCTTTGTAACAGCCTAACTGTCAAATTTTGTATGCTCAGTGCAAAGCTGGGTCACGTGTTACCGTGCTGAGATGGGGTAGAAAGGGTGGTGATTTTTCCTCTGTGGAATATTGCTCAGAAGTCCAAGAGCACAAGTGGATCAACTGGCTGGTTTGCTTTTATTTCCATACTCAATCATAATTTTAGAAGCATTGTAACTGTACCTGGTACAAAGGCATCGCACTGTAGTGTTTCACGGAATCGTGAAATTATTGAAAGGGACTTTAAGTCACAGACTGCAGACCCCCAGCTCAAAGCAGCGCTAACTCAAGTTAGACCAGGTAGTTCAGCATCTTTTCTTATGAAGTTTTAGAAACATCTAAGGTGGAAATCCAATGTGTTCCAGTTCTCAGCCACTCCCATATGCAGTCAGAGTTTCCCTTGTTGCAACTTGTCATGCACTTTTTAATACACGCTCCTGGGAAGAGCCTGGCTCTATCTCGCTGATGCTCCTGCCCACCTCTGGGGGTTCCTCCCAAAGCCTTCTCCTCCTGAAGCTGAGCAAACCCAGGGTCTCCTCACATATCACCTGCTCCACCCCCCCCCCCCCCCCCCCCAAATCTGGCTGCTCTCCACTGGTCTCTCTCCAGTTTGCTGCGTCCCCTTTGGATTGTGGAGCCCAAATCCAGGTGTAGTACCCCAGCTGCAGCCTCATAAACCCTAGGAGGGGAATCATCTCCTGCTCCTGTAGCTCAGTAGATGTCAAGCATTCACCGGGACCGGGACACAGTGCTGGCTCATGCCCGACGTGGTCTGCCAGCACCCACGTGTCCTCTGCCTCTAAACTGGCCAGGGCTGGTCCGTCCCCAGCCTGCGCTGGTGCACGGTGTTACTCCAGCCCCGGTACAAGGCTGCACGTTTGTCTTTACTGAACTTTCTGGGGGTTGGTGCTGCCCCGTTCCTCCAGCCTGTGGAGCTGCCCACTTGACAGACCACTGAAGAGCTGCTCAGGCCACCAGTAGATCAACCAGGCCCTCACAAAACGTTTCTTGTTTAACAAAATCAGCAATAATTGCATCAGGAAAAAACATTAAAAAACCCAGGACAAATGCAAAACACCGTTACCTGTTCGGTAGCCATAAATCTCTATATTGATCACAGTGAAGTTACTTCAAATTTTCATTGATATAACCGCTGAAGTTATTCTGCTTGGACTTTTGTGTGCGTCTGTGCAAGAAGTGCAGACCTGAAGACTACCATGTAGGTGGTTGAGAAGCCGCAGTACTGCTGGAGGTGAATTTTCAAACTGAGGGAAGGGCAATCCTGATTACACAAAGTCAATACAGTTATCTGAATAATTTGTCTATTACGTGCCACAGGTGTTCAATCCGATCCCAATTATTTAATTTCGTTTCCTTTGCGGGACACGAAAGGGAGCGATCAGAAGTTATATACTCGCATCTTGCCAACGGGCAGAGGTGGCTCTTAAACTCACAAGCAGAAACTTAACCCCGAAGCTTCCTCAGGCTTTGAAAGAGTTTCAAGCCGCTATTAGAGATTGTCCACCAGATGGAGCGCGCGTTTCCCAGCCGGAGGGTCGCTCCCCACGGGGGGAAGACATGACCCGTGGGTACCAGCTCCCGCAGGCTGCGCATCCCCAGAGCCTCGGGGCAGGGCAACAGGGAGGCAGGACAAAATATGCCATATTATCTACCCAAATATGTATGTCCGTACTATACACGCGTGCTGTGTGACCGTTATGCTAGCAAACTAACCCTATGGACAGGCTGACAGTTATCATGATGTAATTTCTCCAGGCAACGGCAGGTTTAGGGGTGCGATTAGCACAGTCGGAACAAGACAAAAAAAACCAAACCAGCACAGCCACAGCCACGTCCTACCTGTCTGATCAGCTAACAAGTTGTGTGAAAGTCAGGCTTTAACTAATAAAAATAATTTTAAAGGAGAATTCCTTTTGAAAAAAATCAAACAGCCTGTTTAAGAAATGTCAATAAGGAAACCCAGTTCTGCACTTTCATACTTACCACTGTATTTTGCAGCTGAAGTTGTCCACAGCTAATTATATAAACCTCACTGCTTTCTGATACGGTAATGAGGTACGTTTTCCATGCAATGTGTTTCCTGTCCCTCCCCCCTTCCTTTCTCATTTACACTACTGGGGTACAATTCAAATAGGAGGTGGAGACCATGCCTGTCAGTTTCTCTGTATGCTAGATGTCTTCAGACCTTCAACTAGGCCATGAACCTTTTAACGTGTTTTCTATCACAACGAGCAATCAGGCAGTAGTCTTGAATTTGGGGTTCTTAAATGGCAGAATTTGTGTCCTTCCCAAACTCAAGAGCATTAGGGGTGCTCGCTTTCTCCACCGCTGAAGAGACAAAGTACGCTGCTGAAACCTCCTTCCTCTAAGTAGAGGCTCTGGAAGGATGGAAGGCATGATGCAATTTTGCAAACTTCAGACTTAATATCTGCATGTCAGAATTACTGTTTAGGGTGATGATGGTGATGGGTATAAGAAATTGAATACCAGCTTCAGTAAATGATAACTTTTACATTTGCTTCTGTGGCAGTTGTGTTGTTCTCTGCTGGCCATTAATATCTAAAGCAAGTAATGATTCAGGTTATATTTTTACTTTTGACAGGGCAGAAACAGTTTAAAGGATCTATTTTTAAGAATTCGTTATGAGCCAAATCTCCCACTCATCTGCTCTGTAACTGCCTGTCTCACCAACAAACAAATTCTGCTCTTCCTCCATCCACACATAGGTCCATAAAGACAAATTAAAATAAGCAAATATTACATGAGTAGAATGTTGCAAGATTGGACACCAATCACACAATATGGAGAATTCAAGATCAGATCCCTGTGACAAAAGGTCAAGGGTATACTCCTACAAAGCATTTCTCGTTCAAGCAAGTCACATAAATAACTTTTCTCAGAGAGCTACTCACATGAACAACGCGACAACACCAGGTTCTTGTGTATTATGTGAACTTAGATACTTTTAAAGTTATAATTCCTATGACAATGATACAGCATTTGCCTGCTAGAATTAAAAATTATTTTTTTTAAATTATATTCTACAGAATTTTGTTATAACTTCTCATTTTTATGTTTAACCAAACACCCCTACTTTTCAAAAGAGATTGATGCTTAATAACAAATGCTTTAAACTAGCAGACTGTACACCTAAAAAAACCCAGCCTGTGCTTTTGTGCCACCATTACATCATTAGAATGTAAGCTGCAAATGTAAGCAATAGTAGGCCAGAGTTACAAAAGGGCTTAATTACTTTAAACTAAAACTGTGATCCAAAACTCTCTTTATCCAAAACCTAGCATTCCTCCCAGTGCTCCCCTTAGGGCCCAGGCGGGCTGGTGTCCTCCAGACTGCCAAACAAAATGTAGGCAGCGGCGAGGGGAAAGCCACATTTCATGCAATAGCTTATTTACAACGATCACAAAGATCAGCCTGGGTGGAATTAGTCATGCTTCAGTTTGGCCATCTAGAACCGAGATGTCTGATCTGCAATTGCCAGCTCACCTTACCTGTAACGGAGACGAGTTATTCTCTCCTCTTTCCCTTCCATAAACAAACAAGTAGTTATGCAAAACACAACAGCTGCCAATTATCCTACACGAACTATACCCTGCCTCTCTTATCTTGGTAAAGTTGGCTAACCACTGAACTACTGTATGGTTGCCTTCCTAGCTCAAGGAAAGAGAAGGGCAGACTCTTGCTTTCTTTTCAAGTGAGAGAGTTTAGGCTTCTGCCTCTACAAAATACTGGGCTATAAGGGCTCTTAAAACTCCTGGTATATTGAATCTCTAAGATCTCACATGATGGGTACAGCCACAGACTTTGGATCTTCCTGACCTGTACGGTCTTCCTCTGCTCATCTTCTTTCTCTCCCTTTTAGTCTCATGCAGGAACACCTTCTCCATCCATCTGGCAAAACCACTACCCTTTATGGACGCAAAAGCTTTCCACGCAAAAGCTTTTTTGTCAAAAATCTCATTTCTTACGGAAAGTCGTCAAGGAAGTTCGTTCCTCACAGTTCCTACCTTGCCCTCCCATAAGCGTCTTGCATACTTTTAATGATGATACTAGATCAAGGACACATATTCCAGGGAGCTGGTACAGGGAAACATTATCCCCCTCCTCTATTAGCCACCCTGAACAAAACCGAGCCTTGGGGTTTACATTTAAGACAAATCCCAGCCACTGAGGAGGCAGTGCCAAAACAACCTATAAATGACACGTACCCTCTTCAAACCATACACTGGGAAAATAAAAGCCTTAAGGAATATGTGATGCCTACCAAAGTGACTTTTTTTAGAAAAATCATTACCTATCTAGTGATTAAGTGTGACCAGTCAGGGATAAGTTGTGGTCACTGGAAGTCTAATTTATTCCACTTCAGAATCCACCTTTGGTACGCTGCTACAGTGTGCTGTCAACAGCATTCATACTTCCATAATGTAAATGCTGTGGGGGTGGTGGCAGTGTCGTCCGAGCTTTACATGTGATAGAACAGTGATACAAATGGAATAGCAAAAAAAAAAAAAAAAAAAAAAAAAAAAAAAAAAGGCAAATCAGCTATGCTTAAGTTTATTTTTCACATTAAATTAGGCTCATTAATTACATAAGATGTACCATGGAGAAGGCAAGCAAAGAAAAGGGCATTACAGTAAACACTGCAGGAGTATTCAAACCATGAGAGTCTTCACGCTTTTCAGCAAATCCAGCTTTATGGTATACAATTAACAATGAATTACATTCCTATTGGATAACTAAAAGCCCTCAAGAACTGGCAGAATAAGGACTAGGATTTAAGTAAGCCTTCCTCTGTTTATTCAGTTGGTGAGAAAGCAAACCCAAGATATTTAATGCAGACAGCTTCCAAGCATGAACTCCTCATGATGAATTTATAAATGGTGAATATTCACCACCTCGAAGTCAATTTGCTGCTTTGCATGCCAGTTATTTTCAAGCACAGATTTGTCAAACTGTACAAATTCTTTTAGTGACTGTGCTGAGAGAGCTTATGTTTCAGGGTATAAAAATGGTCCCTGAACTGTGTATGCTAATGTGCTGGTACTGATGCTGGTGCTGACAAAAGCAATCTGATAAAATTGACTCAGAATTAACGAAGTTCAACAGTGAGGAAGAGCATTGGCAAGAGGGGTTAAATGTAGTTACAACTCGAGTAATCATTATTAAGTTGTGAATCCCAGGGAGACAGTCCCATTACAGGACAACAAAACAGACAAATATATGTTGGAAACAGGGAACTGGTTAACGTTTTGAACCAGTTAGCCAGCTCTCTGAAGAACATGCCTCAAGAAATGTGAAGAAAGCTCACGCTTGGGTTGTCACCCTACCAGACAGAAAAGTTTGTCTGCAATTGCTTCTGAACTATTAAAAAAGAAACTATGAACCAAAAAACCCCACAAAATATCAATCATTTATCTGTAATCATCTGCTGTAAATGCATGTCATACAGGCAATTAAGCTTTTATGCTGTGATATATAAACAAAAGCCCAGATGGAACAGTTTCTAGAGTTTACTCCCATTGAGCTATCCTGCAAATATGGTGATGAAATTTTTTAAGGAGAAGGATATGTCTTGATTGATTTAGTGGTGACAGGCACAGGGCAATACATAGAAAAGAGTAATTTTATATAAATACTTACATAAATACACACAGCATTCTCAGGTCAAATTATTTTTGTATTTTGCATGTGTTGGGTGTATCTTAAGCTTAATGAGTGCCAAGGTTGCTGAAGCCAGCAGTAAATTGTTTCATAGTTTTTGCTTTATGCAAAATTGTCCTTTTTCTTGGGCTACTTACTGTCAAAACATGAACTCTACTAGGTCCAAATTGAAGAGTTGCGTAATGCTCACCTAACACTCAACTGTCAAGTCTTGCTAATACAATCATGGGTCTGTGCAAACATTATACAGTAACAATTCAGTTCAAGATACCCTGAACATGAAGCTTTTAAGTCTCCATTGAAGCACAGACAGTCTGGAAAGTATTTTTGACTATTCTTTGGATTAAGTTCTCAATCATTCCAGTGACCCAAGGAAGACTGCATAAGAAGAAACTGAGTACCTATATATACACATATATTAGATAACTCGTAAAAGATACCTTTTAAAGATGTATATTCTTATCAAACCTTAGAAATCAGAGATCTACTGTAAGACTTGACATATTCAATTTAAATGCAAAGTTAAAAGCTCTGGGAACTGTTTACAGTGATGACAAGAAACATGCAACAATGAAGTAGTCACCTAAGTACCCTTGAAGGAGTTACCAAAACTGTTCCTCACGGAAACTGAAAGTACATACTCTTTATTGACTTAAGGTTCACCAAAAAAGGCATATGAATACACCAGTATATGAATTGGTTTTTCAATTTAATTATGGGTTATGAATATTGAGGAAATAAATAGTATCAGAAGAGTAATGCTCTTGACCATAGTGACCTGGGAGAACAATGTGAAAGGTATTCATTGTAAGCTGTATACCTCAGCAAGAGAATAATCATCATCCCCACTCAGATTCTGTTCAGCAATAAAGATTGATAAGCTGAATTTCACGTTTCCACAAACAACAATCCTTTGTGGATTTTTCTGGGTTATGATGACAGTAAACTGCAACAGTAAATGGTCTTCTTTTGTAGTTAAAGCTGATTAAAAGTGAGCTGCACTGACATACATTACAAATAAGACCATATTATTTGTCTCTGGCAAGTGTCAAGTCTAATATCCTTCAAAAAAAAGGTTTCAGCTGTGATTTGTAGTTTTGCTACCCAAAAGTCTCGGGGGCGGTCTCTCTCAATGTCAGTTATGACTGCAGTCTGTAGCTTGTACACATAAGACACTGACGTTTTGACTTCTTGTTTTGAGTCCGGCATAAAAATCTGGATTCAAAAGTGATTTTAGTAAAATTCCTCTTTTTTCATTATGGTAGAGAAGCCCAGACAGTGTTTAGCCTAGGGCACCCAGCATACTTAAAACAGCCCTTCCAGAAGTAAAGCACACTGTCTCGCTTTGCATAGAGAAGTCCCCAGATGCGACTGTGGAGATGTTCCTCTCTCCATCTCCATCCCCTAATAGACCCATGTCTGCCTAAAAGCCGATGATCTGTCTTTTTTACATATATTTCAGGGGGCTGCAGAATGCTGTATCTGCCAACAGCAGTGATGTTTGGGTGAAGCATCTAAATGCCTTGTGTGGGGCTTCATTTGGGGTACACGCATAGGTGTAGACAACGAGCCTCCAAAGTCTTCATCTCCCAAGATATGAAGTAATCTAAGCACGCAGCTATGGACCCTGTTAGCTCCATTAACAGTAGTGGATTTGCTAGCCATTTTGTATTACCCCTAAAGCTGGTAACATTTGCTATCAGCAGCTGTACGAATCAAAGAGCTGGTACAGATAGCAGCAGTTCTGCGCAGGAGCTACAACACTTTACAGATACAAAACCTTTGCAGGTTAATTTGAAGTTACCAAAGGACCTTGCAATAGATGCTGAAGGTAACAGTTGATGAGAGAGATTTGATGAGAGAGTCAGGATGGACAACTTTGCAAAAATGGGATGAGTACTTAAGAACTACAACCATTACTCTGTTAGTTATTAGAAAAAGAAATCCTTTCCTTCTCAATAAGCATCTACAATTACCCCATTATTGTCTATCAACAAATGAAGAGGCTTTGGTGAGACTCAAAGGCAAAAGTCCTTTCAGCTTTTATATGCCCAAAACTATTTCTGGCAGGTAAAGCAGGAGGAAGAACACCACTGCGAGATGAACTGTGACTAAGTGGATAAGGGTGAATCAGCTTCTACCACAGTACTTCACTTTCCAGAAAGTTTTTGGCGAAAATCCCTCATCAGAGGCTCTTAAGGAAACTAAATTGCCTATTCTCACTTAAAGTTCAGAAACAAATGGTTGCATACACAGTCACTTGCCACGATGCGGGGAGGTTGCTGTCCTCACAGGGCATCTGGGCTGTGACCTGACAAAGAGTGATAGGGACCGATAAGGAGTCTGCAAACAGAAGATTTGTTTTGTCAAACCACGATTACATGAGCTCATTCAAGACAGTGCACCCAGTACAGGTGATACAGTTCTGGAGCCTACGGTAAACTGCTAACTGACTTCCATTTGAGCATGGGGCTGAAATCACAGAGTAGTTGAGGTTGGAAGGCACCTCTGGAGACCATCTAGTCCAACTCCCCTGCTCAAGCAGGGTTAGCTATAGCAGGTTGCCCAGGTCAGGTGGGTTCTTCATATCTCTAAGGAGATCTCCACAGCCTCTGTGGGCACTGTGACCTTCTTCACAGGCAAAAAAGTTCTTTAGACTTTGAAATGGAATCTCCTGTGCTCCAGCTGCTGCCCATTTCCTCTTGTCCTGTCACTGGGCACCACTGAGAAGAGTCTGGCTCTGTTTTCTTTACCCAATCCCCACCAGGTATTTTTAGATAAACACAGATAAAATCTCCTCTGGGTCTTCCCTTCTCCAGGCTGAAGAGTCCTAGCTCTCCTGGACACTCTTCATACAATATACGATCCAGTCCCTTAGTCACCTTTGTGGCCCTTCACTGGACTCACTCCAGTTTGTCCACATCTCTTTCATACTTGGGTCACCCAGACCTGGAACCAGCACTCCAGGTGTGTTTCACCAGTGAAGAGCAGAGGGGAAGGATCACCCCCCTTCAACTTGCTGGCAACACTCCTCCTAATGCAGGCCAGGACACTGTTGGCTTTCTTTGCTGCAAGGGTCCATTGCTGGCTTATGTTCAACCTGATGCCCACCAGGACCCTCAGGTCCTACTCTCCAAAGCTGCATTCCAGCCGGTTGGTCCCCAGACTATCCTAGCACATGGAGTCATTCTTCCCCAGGTGCAGGACTTTGCATTTGCTTTTGCTGAACATCACGGCGATACCAACAGCCTGCTTCTCCATACCCTTTGAGTGGCAGCAGAACCATTAGGTACATGGTCTCCTCCCTCCACTCCTGCTTCTTTTGCAAGCTTCCTGAGGTTGCCACCACTTCCTCACTCAACTGTGGGCAGCCGTCTCCCTCCCCTGTTCTTCCTTGTTTAAGGCTCTCCTCGCCAGGTTGGCCAGCCTGTTGGCAAAGATGCTTTTGCCCCACGCAGTCACACTTGACACTTTCCAGGTCTCTGCTGGCTGTACTGTTGACCACACAGAGGAGCAGCAGGGGTAAAAGCCTGAGGGGTAGACAAGCCTTTATAGTCTCTCTGCAACAGCCCAGAGCTGAGCACCCAGCAAGCAGCCTTGTGTAGGGTCAGAGCTACCCTGTAACAGGCAAAAGGCAGTGGTGTGGTCAAGGACTTCAAAAGTCAGTGCAGCATCCGTCATGCTTTTAGCGGCAATGATGAAGGAAAACTAAGTCAGACCTTACAATTAACATAAGTTTGGGGGTTTTGTTTTGCTTTTTCATTTTTTTTTTTCCTTAAACTTCAGAGAAATTAGCACAAGTTATAGAGGCAAAGGTATCTCTCGGTTTTCTATCAGACTCCTGGCACCAATCACCTTCAGCAGCCACAGAATGCTCCACAACCTCAAGGCCAGGTGCCTTTAAGTATCAATAGTTAATGCCTAGCAAAGCAGTAACCCCCCCCCTCCCCCTCCCCCCCGCCAAACCCCAAACAAAACCCGGTAACATTCTGAATCAACAAAGAATGAGATCAAGCATGGATTTCTAGGTATCAGACAACCAACATCTGTGATGGCTAGTAACTGGGAACAGTTTCCCAATTTAGAGTAATTTTTCCATAATACATTCAGATTCATTTGCCAGCCTGAGACACAAGACTTTATATATACACACTTACAACTAACTCATTTGGCCTGCCTGGAGTTGATAGATCACAGCATCAGCAGGTTCTGAATATATTGCATCTTCTCTGCCTTCATAGAAAAGCAGCAACAGCCTGATCATGCCAATAGACCATCGATCTGAGGAAATACACTAAAAGATGCCTTTGATTAGCCCAGTGCTTCATGTCGCATATTTTAACCAAGCACAGACTGCAGCCTGCAGAAAGAGTTGAGAAAACTAACGGCAAAACCAGGAAGCCAAAAAACAAAGAGAGAGGAAACAGAAGGGCTCTGGGACTCCACAGAGAACAGCCACTGGGAGTAAAGCAGCACCCAACAATAAAGGCAGGAGACAGAAGAAACGTTACATGAACAAGAACTGCTATACACCTGATTTCTTCAGAACAATGAACAGTGTTCCAGAAAGCTCAGAAGAATCCCCCAGGCTAATGCAGGTACAAGGTATAAAGCAAATTATCAGATGCAGGAATTGCAAAGGCAATTGTAGAGTATTTAACAGCACAGACATTTTCTAAAAACAGTCATCAACAGAACAAAGGACACAAAATTAAAATTACACAAAGTAAAAGCACAAAAAACTGTTTTCAAATACTTTTTCTGACTGACATTACAGATATTGAGTGATGGAAGGCATGACATGAGAGGTGCAATGCGAGTTATATTTGTTTTACACATGAATATTTGCAAAATGAGCATGTAAGATTTTTATCTTTGCTTAAAAATCCATTATGCTGAAGATTGACTCCAAGGCACCCTACCCACTGTGATCCCGTAACAAATGATGACGGCAGTTAATGTCTTAGCTGTGCCGGCACTGTCATTAAGTCTCCGAGGGCTTTATGCATCCCTACAATACTACATTCCTTTACAATCTTCAAGTACAGGTTTTATACTGCATCATCCGCCAAAATCAGGTTGTAAGGTTCCTTACAGATCTCCTCATATAAAGTCAATGTATTAATGAGCCAGCTGACTCATAGGTTAAGTGGTATCTTTTAAGAAGATTTAATGTGAGTGGAGAAGCATCAGTATTTCTCACTGTCAGCCTGCAAAGAGCTGAATGTTGATCTCAAGGATACAATAAGATGCAAAGTGATTTTTGTTTACAGAAAAAAGCTAAACCTGTGTGGCTCGCGTTAAAAATGCAAAGCACATTTAGAATGCTGAATACTTAAAAAAAATTAAAAAGATTATTTTCCCAGAGCACATTACACAAATCTAGCCTAGAGTAATGCTGTATGTCAGAGGCTGCCATGCTTTTGCAGCTGAATTTCAGTGCTGCCTTTTCTTTCTTTTCTCAACCTACCAGGGGCCATTCCCCTTTGAAAACTACTTCTCTCCTATGGATTGCTGCTGCTACCTTGTCACCACCCCCTCCTGCCTCCATCTGCCACTGCCTCCTCACGGGCCATCACTTCTTGCTGAGTCCAACAGCTCCAGCCGGGGCGGGGGGCAAGAAAAAAAGAAAAGCCAAAGCAGCTCTGCTTTGCATCTTAACTCTAATATTGCCAGACCTCTTCAGACAGGAACAGGGATACGTACACATCTAATACAGAGTCTCTAAATATAGGGAGTTGAACGTGATCCATGATTACCATCTCCATGCAGATGAAGGAAGGTGAAAAAGCAAGATTTCCTTACGGTTCCCCTGCAGCTCCCAGATGCCCTGGTGGGGATCAAAAAGCCTCCGCGATTTTCAATACCCCTCCGTCACGGCTGGCACCCCGCCAGCCTGCACCAGACACCGGCTGCCGAGCCCGCTGGGGACGCGGTGCTGGAGCAAAAAGGCAGAAGGAAGCCGAAAATAAAGAGTGAGCCACCAGGGGCTGGAGACAGGGAGGGAGACAAAGTCAGTATAGAGACAGATATTCAGGGCAATGGGTTAGGGGCAAAGTGGGGACAGGGAAAAGGAGGTAAGATCTGGAAGTACTGCTTTGCACTTCGCTTCCTCCCGTTGCAGGCTCCCCTGCTCTGCAACGTATTTTCCTATAAACTACCTCGCTTTTCGCACCTCAGAGAGTTGTTCCTACAGCAGCCTTCTCCTGCCTCCTCTTGAGTTTCATTTCCCTGCCAAAATTCCCTAAAACTTTTGCTTCCTCCAAATTCCAGTTTGCTTCCCAGCCTTTACTCCGAAGCAGCATCACGAGGGAGAAAATTTCCTGCTGTTCCTGAGTGTTTTCAGTGACTGAAAACATCATACGTGGAGCTATGGAGGGAGAGGGGAAAAAAATCACCAGCAAAACTCCAGCTTTGTTAGAACCGTCTTTTCTCAAAATGCAGCAGGACGTTTCCTGAAGAAAACTATCCCTCACACGCTTCACTTTATAAACAAATCTTTCAGTCCACCGGACTGCCGTCCAAACAGGGCTCTCAAAATGTGTTCCGGAAACACAGACACTCCCTGGAAAACA
This sequence comes from Astur gentilis, assembly GCF_929443795.1. NCBI lineage: Eukaryota > Metazoa > Chordata > Aves > Accipitriformes > Accipitridae > Astur > Astur gentilis. The sequence goes on from NC_064882.1 coordinate 1,373,915, forward strand.
CAAGAGAACTTAAATGGGCAGCAAGAGAACAATCCTAATAGGTTTCCATTACATTTTCTGACAAAGACTTCAAATTATTCATACGTAAATTTATTTGTAATTAACAAACTAAAAGGGCATCCAAATCCAGAGCATCAGCACAGCGTGCTCTCATTCCCTCCTCCGCGTTTTATCCCTGCTTATAGCCAGTCGCTTGCTGACGGACACCCGCACCAGGCTCCCGGCCTCCTCCCGCGGCAGAGCGCTGCCTCGGAACACCGCGTACTCCCAGGGGCATTAGGATCATCTCATTTAAGGCATGGACTGCCCTGGCTGGGATCTGCACCAGAAGAGAATTTCTGTAGAAAAGCAGAGGGAGCGCCAGGCATTTTGTCACCCTGAAAAGGCAAAGGACGTCCCGTTCCGACAGCAGCTGCCCGCAGCTGCCTCCCCTTCTAAGTCGCCATGCCCGTACAGAAGTGGCAAGAAACGTCCTGCCTGACTTCTCTCATCTGAATTAGAGACAGGGGTACAAGACGCATCCTGCTCTCTGCTGACCCAGCTGCCCGCCTCCAGCAGAGCGGGGAACACCACGAGCAGGTAGGCTCAGGTTCAAGAGGTTTGCTTCTAAGCATCTGGGCCCTTTGCCTGCTCTCCTTGCTGCCCCAGAAGATGGGACATGCACCTCTTACAGAGGCCCCAGTTCACTTCTGGCATACGATAAATCAAACCGAACAAGCACCAAGACATCAAATTGTAAACCGAGACAGCTGAACAGAGAGGCACCGTTTTGTACTCCCGACAAACCCCTGCGCTGGAAGCAGCCCAACAGAGAGAGAAAACCAAACTCTTACAAAGCAACATCAGAATCAAAACGATGCAGACTAGAGAATCTAAGAATTACAGCTCAACAGCTAAGGTGCAATCACACTTCTCCGCTCACATCACAAAATAGAGCCGGGATGGCCATAATAGAACAAGGGCCAAATTGCAACAGAAACATGAGGACACACGCTTCACCCTCAAGACTGTTTTCTCATTATTACATAATACTTCAACTCCACTTAAGAACCTCATTCTGTGTTTTTATGGTACCAGATAATTCAATTAGCTATATTAGTCTAAAATAACTTCCTCTGAAATACTCTTCGGTGTAATGCTTTACCTCTTGGTTAAGTGTTTGGTCAGCAAGGAATTCAATGCATGGCATCATCGAGTATGCTGTACTAGCAGTCTGGCTGAAGTAATTACAGGTTTTTTTATTATTATTTCTGTTTCAAAAACCTGAAAGAATCCCAAAGTCAGGAATTGAAGTGCTGCATGAGATTGTTGGCTAGGTCTGCTCTTCTCCACCCAACGCAAAACAAGGCGTCTGTCCAGCAGCCACATTCTTCTGCCTGTGCAGCCCTGGGACCCCACCGCTTCCCGCTGGCCCCAGCCTGCCCAGGCTCCACAGCAAGACACGGTTATTCCACGGGGTGTTTCCTCTTCCCCCGTTCTGGATGTTCTGCTTCGCTCTCCGAGGAGACACCTTCTCATTGGATCCTGGATGAACGAATGGTTTCCCGCCGGAAAGGATACGTTCATCCCCTCCCCAGTCTAGGTTGGCAGTGACCGAAAGAGGTAGTTCTCGAAGCCCATCCTCTGGCCCCTCGTTGGAGAAGGGAGCACATCAGTCGCAGGCAGAAGTCAGGACAAACAAAGGGCTGTTTGTACAGTATCTCCCATCAGCCCTCCCTCTTCTCATCCCCGCTAGCTCTCGCTCTCTCTGCGTACATCTATAAAGAGATACAGCTGCCAAGGGCGCGGAAGGGACTGAAGCAGAAGAGAAAGGTACGTCTTGCTCCTGAAATTATCCTTGTGCACTTGTTCTGCTGATGCTAGTTACAGAGCAGAGAATTCGCAGACGATTTGGGAGAAGCAGATATATTCTAGACAAGAGATGCTATTCAAGACAGATGCATGGATATGATCCAGCTAAAGATAATTCTTTTACGACCTTGCTCTTCTTCAAAGTTGGATGCTACATATTAACATCTAAAGTCATTAAACATACTATATTGCCTTCCAGTGCTCAATATTATTGCAAAATTGGTGAATATGGAGGGGGGGGTGTGTTCACAATGAATTGCTGTCTTTAAGAAAACTAAATGGGTTTTAATGAGAACTCAGTTTCTGGAAAGAATCATGGTATTGATGGTAATTACAAAGCAGTAATTCACTGAATTCATCCTCAGTGGAATAGCTGCTGTCCTTACAATGCACCAACTGTTCAAGCAAAATAGATTTGAAGGATTTTTTTTTTTTAATGGAAAAAACTTCTTCGTAATATTATCAGTTATGCAGCTCTTGTGTAACGATTTCTTAGGAATGCCACTAATAAACCTAATACACACTAACACACCTAAATATTAAATGCTTAGCTCAGCATTTTACAGGTGTTTCTGAAATGGAAACTTGACAAACAAATAAAAAGACATTTTATTTTGAATAGATATTTTTAGCTCTTGAACTCAATGCACATTACGAAGCAAAGATATATTAAATTTTTTTTCACTTTAAGTGCGACTTGTTAACCCAGCACATGCCACTGGACAGACTGGAAAAGATCATACACCAAAAGTGTACCAATTAACGTAGCCCTTGTTTTCAACATTAGGCAACTGGAGATGCAGCCTGCTTAATAACTCTGAAGGGTGTATTTAATGGTTGATAGACCAAACTGTAAATATTTATCTTTTCCCAAACATGCAGGATGTCTAGAGGTGCTGAAGTAGACATTTTGTGCCATTTCTCAGCTTTCCATATTTCTATCCCCTATTTCTAACACCTGAGCCCCTACTAATATCAGGTGACCTTTAAAGGGCATCACTTCTCATGAAATATTACCCTGTTGTTCTTGGCCAAGGAGGCTGAAACTTGTTTTTTTTCTTTGTTTTTTTTTCTGCCTACCTCTGCATCTGGCAGATCCAAAGACTATATGGTGCCAAATTGCCTGGCAGGATAATTCAAACGCTCTCAGCTGAATGATCAGGGATAGCACTGATTCCTGGCTCACCACGCATATTCCCAAACTAATCATCTTCCTTTACACAAAACTCCAAATTACTTTAAAGCACTTGTATTCCCAGCTGTACTTGGTCTCAAACTTTACTTACACCATGTCAAAGTAACCAAAGTAATTCACTGAAAAGAACTCATGCAAATGCAAGGAGCTCGTTTTAAGTATTTTTAGATAGCTTTACTCCTGCTAGAATTTGAAATTATATAATCTCGATAGAGCAACCTGGTCAGGCTTAGCATGATTGGCATTGCTACCTTTTCAGAAGGTTTTATAAAATAAAGAAATATAAGAGGGTGCTTGCTAGCAATAAGTCTTTGAGTCACCTTAGCGACTGGACTTGTTCATCACATTTCCCCGATTTGTTTTATGAGAAAGGACCGTTTCTATGGTATGTAAAAGCAGGTAAGGTCTTTGACACGCATTTTGAAATAAATATGCACATACTAGCTCCGTTCTTTACCTAGGCAATCAGTGACATTCGATCACCCGTCCAACCGTATTCAGGAAAAGAAGTTGCAGCAGTTTGTCAGAAAAAGATGCTGCATCTGAAAGGTCTGCCGAGTTTATCAGCATCGATCCCGTGCAGGGAGCTGATGAAACGCTTCAGGTCCTTGGCAATCTTTCACCTGCAAATAGGGACCTTTCCCTCACAGGAAAGAAATAACTCGTTGAAGAAAGGTCTTCCGACTAAAAATTTCCTTTTGGTTATGATCTGAAAAAAACCCAGAGAAAATATAAAAGCAGAAATAAAGTTATAATTAAATAAATATTTTTTTTTTCCTGAATAATAACAATGCTGTGCATTGGCAAGATGCACAACTGACCGGTTAGCGAAGCTGTCTATCCATAGCTCACCAGCATATTGGCTTTGCTAATACTGATTTTGGCAGTCACCCATACAAACCCTCTCGATGATGCACTACACCAATATCCTGTTATATTCCAAGGCAAGTACTGAGTTACCTAAAATTGTAGGTTGCAATTTTTTAATCCAGCAATCTGACAGTCTATAGAAAATCCACCCATTTTCAGGACGGAATGACTTCCTATGAATTTTGAGCAGACAGGCAGCTGGTAACAGATTCAAATGAGCGTTCCAGCCGAACTCCAGGTAGGGAAAGGACACCCAAATTTTTTAGGAATAAAAAAAAAAACCATACACAAGAGCAAAACATGATGAATGCTTCATCCTCAGGGGAAGAACTCACAGAATAATCCAATCACAGGAAACAAAGGCATAAACCCCTTGCTTCCTATATTTCTCTTTCATGGAAATTTTCTTCCATTAAATACTTAAATAATTAAGCTCAATTATTTGAACAGAAGAATGTTAAACTGTACTCCTTGACATTGGCATTTATCAAGGTGTAGTATAAACAAACTTGTTCTGTTTAAGCATTAAGACTTCTCTGAGCAGGACCCTCATAACTGCAGTGTTTATACTCCTACAAAATAAAACCATTATTATAATAATACAGATTCTTTACTCAAGTCTAAAAAACAACATCAGGCAAAGTTAGAACAATGTTTACTTTATTTGAGAAGTAGTTTTGAGGTCTAAAACTAATAAAGACAGTATGTTATTCAATACTGCACTCCAAGGTAATTAAAAAATAGATCCCCAAGGCTCCATTACTAGTAGTTTATAGGAGTCTCCTACTCAAAAGTTCACATACAAGTTCACGGAAACTAAAAGGAATCATTCAATGAATTTTGCTTCTGCAACAGAAGTTAAAAAATACTCAAGAGCTTATTTTCACTTCAGTCATGTTCTTTAATGTATTGGTCACTTTTTAACACTTTATTTGGCTACTGGTCTTCAAAAAACAAGTTTGCAAAAACACAATTGAAGAGCATCGAGGTGTAGTATTTTATCCCTAGTATGAATCCAAATTCCCAGATTTTCTTATAGTCTCTGGCGTGTCATTCATTGGCTGAAGAAACGGAAGATCAGCAAGACAGCTAGCTATGGTAGTGATATAACTCCCCAGAAAAATTACTACATGTAAACTTATACATTTAGTAGCTTATTGTTTGTTTTTCAAGGGTGATCTCAAGAGTTTTACAAAGTAACCTAAAGCAGGACTATTAATTGGGTTCTATAACTGGCATGCCTTTTTTTTTTTTTCTTCTCCCTCTTATCTAGATAATAGCTCTGCCATCTTAACTGGACCCTTGATAGTCTTTGATCAAGGCATTGCCTTACGCCTAGTTATTTTGGGGTTAGTCTAGAGCACTCTATTCTGCAGCCCTGTAAGGAAGACTAGGGCCAGCCCGTAACATCATAGTGTCAGGGGAAGGACTCTGAAGCGCCGGCAGTACGAAGGGCAGCAAAGGCTTCCCGGAGGCTAACGCAGCTACAGCAAGGAGCACTCGGGGAGAGCTCGCCAGGGAGAGCTGGCCGTTGCTTTAGGTTAGCTTTCAGAGCAGAAGTCCTGTTTAAGTTCAGTCAGGTATCGGACCCCTTTCATTCCAGCACGAGGAAAGGTAAAAACCCCACTCTCTCTCTTAATATCAATAAAGTCTATGTTGAAGCACTGTTCAAAATGCTAATTTAAAAGCGAATGCAAGTTCAAGGGTCTTATCCACAGCATTGGGCATGGTCAGCCTCTGTGCAAAGCAGCACAGAGGAGCACAGCTAGCATTAAACAAGCTCACGCAGACGATGGAAAGCCTCGTCACCAACAGGCGAGTGTTACAAGGGGTAATTTATCCCGCCTTTTAAAAAGCCAATTAAACCATAATGACCTCCTGTAGCAAGACTCAACTAAGCAGTTTGCAGTACCAAAAACAAGAGGGGAAAAAAAAAAAAAAAGAGAAAATTCTCAGTAATGTTATACCATACCAGAGCCTGCAGTCCAGGACAGTGGCACGTGGCAGCACTGCAGAGAGCTTCAGCCTCCTTTGCTGTTCAACGCTTCATTTTCTCAAGCAGTTGATGACAGAGGATTCAATTAGCAGATAGTTTTTCCACAACTTTGATGGGGAAAGATACTATTAATTTTATGTGAGTGACTCTTGTTTCAACAGGCAAAATGACCAGGAAGGCAAGGAAACCCACCCGGACATTTTCCCCTGGTTTGGTAGCAATCGATACACTCACACCACCGAGAGAACACGGCCAGCTCAAAGCAATTTTCTCAAGGTGAGAGGCCAAAGAAACAACAAAATTGCCCGGAACAGAAGCCTCAATTCCCGAGGAAAGGATTCCCAAGGTTGTACAGAAAGTAATGAATATCAATTCTGCTGCAATATTATTTACCTCCTAGGAGAAAACACTCTCCAGCACTCAGGCTCAAACCTCCCAAAGTTCACAGGAAAGAAAGGAAAAATGCAAGCCAGGGAGCAAATTGGAGAAAGAGATCTGTTCAACAGCTATACCTGTGTCACGTACCTCATTTCTCTTTAGCACCCTGCTGCAGGAAGCTTCGCAAAAATGAAGATGGTCTCGGCGCTGCTTCTGCTGAGCACCCTCCTGGGTACCCCCGCGGTGCCTTCCCGGCGGCCCTCTTGTTACAAGAGGGCCCTCAAAGACCACGACTGTCACAACATCCCCGAAGGCATGGAGAACCTTCGACAGATCGATGACGGTCTGCAAGACCACTTTTGGGAAGGCAAGGGCTGCGAGGTGATCTGTTACTGCAACTTGAATGAATTGCTCTGCTGCCCAAAGTAAGACCACACTCATTTCATATAAACTTGTACAGTTCTGTATGACCGCCCATTGTATTTTCATCATTTTAGAGTTTCCACTGGTGGAATAAGCTACCATTTTAAAGAAATGCATCACTTCAGATAATTGGCTATCTCTTGATATAACTTGAAACTATCTGATACACTACCGGTTTTCAGGTTTTGTCCTTCGGGGGCTCACCTAGGACTTGCTTAGCGTATTTTATAAACCTGCATGTTCTGTTATAGGGGACTTTAGCATTTAAATCACCCAACTTCTCACTCTTCTGTTTGATCTAAACTAAGTACGAGAACTACATCAAATCTTTATTCACAGCACTTTGCAATGAAGATGTTTTCAGGACCATAAAAAACCCTATTCGATTTCTGTTCCATGGCAAAGAACTGTATTGCTATTCTAAGGCGCATGCACATATGTCAGTTGAATAACTTATTCTGTAATGACAGCTGTTCAAAGTAGGAATGCAAACAGGGGGGAACAGAGGTTCACAAATGCCTGCAAGGGAGGGAAAAGATTTAGCCCAAGAACATCAACACTCTGGCTCACTGGCATTGCTGACAAAGCTGAACGGCAAAGTTCTCACTGAACGTGGGTTCTTTTGTTGTTGTACTACAGAAAGAATGTACATGCCAACAAAATTAATATTGAGTTAAACGACACCACCAGCCCATACAGGTTTGAAGTAATAAAATGTATTAAGAGGTATTATTTCATTTAGCTTTCCAGCAACACCTTTTCTTCAGGAAATTTAGATTAAAAACATCAACACTTCAAAACTTACTTCAGGGACACTAAAATGTGATGGCATTACATAGGCAAGCAAAAATTACTTTTTATATGTGCTCCTCTTACCACCCAAGTTTCTCAAGTCCCCCAAAATCCAATATAAGGCAACTCTTCAGCATTCCCGTGGGGGAATAGTTTTGAACCAAGTGGGAATGAATTCTAAAGCTAGAGACCTCACATTCAAACTCAAAGCAGGGTTTAAGTATTTAATCTTTCACTTTCCCTAAAACTGGATACGGCATCCTCACCCTGAAGCACACTTTAGGTTTCTAGCTTCAACCTCTGAGCTTTGAGCAGCCTAATAAAGCCTCTTTATTTGATACAAATACCTAAGGAGGTCTTCCTTCAACCATCCTGAGGTACGGAAGACTTACTTTGCAAGTCTGCTCTTGGGACAAATTGCACTAAACAGTATGAGTGTACCTGCCAAAGTTCTGTATTTTTATAATATTATGTATTTGGTAAATTTACTTTCTCAAAGCTAAAGTACCAGGGTGGAGTCCTGGCACTCTGGTCAGTCAATGAAAGTTTTGCCATCACTTCCAAACCAGGCCAGCAGAGGTAGAAATGCAGTACCTTCATCCAGACCTGCATTTGCATTGCTGGAACAGCATCCCACAAACACAGTAATCCCACATATATCCCACCAGAAACTAAAAAAATCCACAACTGGAAATGCATGTCATGTTAAAGCTCTGATAAACCAATCTAATTATTTAAATATCTGATAATATCTTTCAGGGATATTTTCTTTGGATCAAAGATATCTTTTGTGATCCCCTGCAACAGTCAGTGACAAACATCAAGTCTGCCGGTGAAGCAACAGACGTCATTCTACCATCACATAACAATACTTGCAAGGGGAAAAACAAAACCACCAGCACCAAAAAAAACCCTTCCTTTCTAACCACAAGACAGTGCCTCTTTTTACACTGTGGAAAAATTACCTTTCTATACCTTTTTGGAATCTCAAATACATAAGAAGTTCTCCTCTCTGATTTGGTAGCTGACTTCATTTCCATAATGGTGTAAAAGACTGTACAAGCTCTTAATGCAACCTAATATGCAGCCCCCAGCAAAAAGCCTAAGTCTTGTTACTCAGCACAACATTTTCAATTAGTTTGGATGAAGAAACTTCAAGCCTAAGCCTTCACGTCATTAGGAACGTGACTCTCGTTGCGACCTATGGCAGTGCGGCTTCCTATTGCTTTTTTGCCATCACACAATGTTGTTTTAAGCTGAAGCTACTCAGTCCCTGGCACTTCTGCAGACAGGCTCCCACATTCTGTTTAAGCATCTTAAAATACATGCACATACAAAAGGCAAACTTTCACCATTTGTATAATTCCATGGGGGGGGGGGAAGAGTCAAAACTCACATTAATAGGACTAAAGCACACTTCGGTCTTAATTATGGTCACCTGCATTAACTATGCGATCCTTAAAACCTGAAACTTCTTAATCTTAACATTGAACATTAAAAATACTGTAACAGTTACAATAGTGCGTGTGTATGTATATACATTCAGAAAGACATCTAAAGAGGATGGGACTGATGCAAGGTCTGTTAAGGCAACAAAAAATCCACACTTCAGAAGCTTTTTTAAATCAAGCCTTGTTTGAAATACCGTACCCCAGAATTAAGTTAAAATGCTGGCTTTTTATTTTTAAGACTAGCCTTGTAAGGAAATAGCTAGGGAAGTGAAGACAAATCGGTATCTCAAAATACTGGAAGTAATCATCTTAATGTTCAAGAGGTATCACGATCTAGGCTGTAGATACACAGTCACCTCTCAACACCTGCCAATACCAATTGCAATACAAGAAAAAACAGCCAAAAATTTATGTCCCTTTGTGAGTTTAAGGAAAGCCACCTCAATGAGCCAGGCTTCCAGGCAGCAAGCCTGGCTTATTGCCTTACATATAAAAACTCTTTAGCTATCACGGCAGTCACATGGAAGGTGTGTAGTACCGAAGTAACTATTTAGTCTTTTCCACTCCAAAAGTGTACTGTTCATCTAATAATCTTACAGCATTACACCACAAAAACCGCCACCAGCAGTTTACCAGACTTATTTCACACGCAGTATGAAATATCATGATGACTGTTTTTCTTCCTCTGTTAGTAGATGAGGGTTGGATAGTGGGGGAGGAGGGTGATTATACATAGCTAATAATAAATGTTTCAAGTAAATCTGTGTGTACTATTTTTGCCAAGTAATTTTTAGGCTACTGACTGTTAAACAAACAGTTTGTGTCACCAGGCTTTTTAAGCCTGGTTTGTGTAATTATTCCCGAGTCATTTGGGCTTCCTACCAAATCATCAATTAAGGGTAAAAAAACCAACCATAAATCTGGCAACCCACAGTCAAAATATCCAAAGTCAGTGCTCTGCTAGGAAAACATATGGTATCTGCTCTTGTGCAAAGCCCTCTATAAGCTTCTAGCAGTAATACGGGCACATAACTTCTGTTGGTTGTGCCGTCTAGTTTCTACATGAATCATGTTGCATATGCCTGGCATTCACAGCTTTCCAAAGCAGCAGCAGCAAAAAATTTAAGGCAGATGCAAATCTGGGTAGTAAAGTTAGTAGGTGGTTTTCAGTTACTTTCCTTCCACTGCTCCTGGCTAAGGGAAATCCATAATCCACTGGAGAAAAATTTTGCTACTTTCCACATGCAGCAGGATACTTGGGCTACTACTTTAAGACTGATTTCCCAGAGAAACTTGCTTTTGTTTCTCTCCCCACCCTCCTTCCCTCCCAAAGCTTCTTCTACAGGTCCTGCCAGGCCTAGGTGAGAACATTCACCCTCAACACACACTCAGAGAAAAAGCCTTTATCTTTCGGATGTCCTATCCACAGCCAGGTTCCCTGGCTGTTTCTCCAACTACTACTTTGAAGATGACCAGCTGAATTTGTGCAAAGGACATTTAGCAAACAACTTTATAGTCACTGTAGTGAAATGGGCACTAAAACAGCTCTTCAAAGGAATACCAATTTTAGCTGCCACTAGCTAGATATCACTAACTGTCTTGAACTTAGGCCAACGCTGCAGAACTTTATTGTGGAAATACATAAGACACTGCAAGTGAAAGAAATCAGGCCACTGAGAGCTACTGGGAAGGCAGCCAGTTCGAGGTTAGGGTTTATCATCATTCAGCTCTGTGCAAGTGTCACAAGTCAAAAAAAGCAAAGTGGAGTATCTTAGTTGCAGTGATGCCAGCAAAGTAGTAGTTTTCAAAAAACTCACAAGATTAATATTGAGCAGATTAGACCAGAGACATACTGCTTTCTCATTTTTCCCAAATTAAGAGAAAGCTTTTAAACATCTGATAGGGTTATGAGTTGCAACAAATGCTAACTGAACAAGCTGAAGCTATGTTCTCATCTTAAAGCTACTCTGCTTTAAGATGAGAACTCTTTTTTCCTCCACCTTTTCTTCAACCTACAAGCACAGCTTAAAGCAGAAATCATATTCCATACACCACACATTTAGACTGGCAGAATAGTTAAATGACAATACAAGAAGTCATTCATAATACCATTTTCTTTACTAAGCTACTCAATTAAAAGCAAAAGTATTGCTGGATATTCTTCTCCTATGTTATTACAAGGTTTGGTTTGTGGTTTTTGTTCTTTTTTTTTTTTTTTTTTTTTTTTTAAACACGCCTGAGCTAATGCATGCAATGAAAAAGAAATAGTATGCCTATTAGAAGATACCATATTGACCCAGCACAGACTCTGTCTTCCATTCCCCAATTAAGTTCTTAGCCACAGTCTACACAGATGAATGAAAAAGTCAGCAGCTAAAGGATTTCTTACCGAGTGGAAGGATTCCTCCGCACAGTAAGCTGCAGCAGTCTTTTCATCCATACTTAAAGCTTTGAAATTTGAGCGCTGCATTTTTTCCCATTTCAATATAGGAGCAGGAAGGCCTCAGTGCTTGGAAGCACATATCCCAGCAATGACAAGATGAATAAACAAATCAAAGCCCCCATCAATCCTTGTTTCCAAAGGGGAAAAAAAGAAAATGTTATTCAGCCATTTTTGCCCAGCTAACAACTGGAACTGTCATTTAAAGCCTTTTACCTTAAGAAAAAGAACCTATTGCCAAGTCTGTTACAGCTTTTTTTTTTTTTTTAAAAGGCATTGCATCATGAGAACTTGAAGTACATTCATAAATATATCCTTGGCACAATTTAATTGAAAAATATTTTAATATCACATAATTAGTCAAAGCTTAACTATTAGGTACAAGTAACTCACTAAATAAGTTAGACACACCCACTTGAGCAACAATATCAGTGATATTTATTTAAAATACTTTTGCCGAGGAAATTTGTTTCATAAGAGATGTTTTTTCAAACAAATCAGCAAGATTATGAAAAATAAGAGACAAACTCTCTGGGGGAAAAAAAAAGTTACAAAGAAAGCTTTTGCATATCAACAAAAACCCTCAGTCTTTTGATTTGCAGCCCGAGTCTCAGTCCCAATTTTTTCTGTCTAATGAACCCCACTATCCATCTTTAGATCTGGTTTGTTCTTGTCATTCTTCACAGAGTAGATGAAATACGTTAAGGTGTCCTTTTCATTCACTGGAATTGTCCTAAAATGGCAGCCAATTATCTATAAAGGAAGAATGCAAGGAAATTAAATAACCACTCATATGCAGAAACTGAAGATTCAGATTTAAATTGACTACATTAAACAAAGCTTAAAAGCTTGATCAAGAAGCTTAAAAAAGAAACCAAAACCTACCTCTTCAAAAGTCTAACAGTCATAAAAAAGGTAGAACAAGAACCATTTTATTGAGAACTATGAACCAAGTATAGCAGGTTGTACCCTCATTTCCCAAGTAAAAAGCCTAGGAAAATTTCTGGGGTGGGGTGGGTTCTCAAAACAAGCATAGGAGTAGTATTACACCTGTATGGTCAAAGCTTGACTACAAAGCAAGTAATGACTATAGAGTATCAACAGAGCAACAGCACAGCAAGGAAAGACTACTGCTCATTACTCAGGTTGGGGGGGGGGGGGGGGAATATGCCTATCTGTATCAAGTCAACTATAGAAACATCTAAGACAATACAAGAATCTTCAGGATTACAGTTGAACATTCAGCTCTTTGAAACAGAGCTATCAATGATGGAAATTCACCATCTGTAAGTACTAAAATATGACAATCTCTAAACAGTTCTCAAGTCAGAGGTCTTTTCCTTCATCAAAATGAGCACCAACTTTAAAAGCAAGCACTCAAAATATTATACCTGCTCAAGCCTATTCTCAGGCTTTTTGCAGAATACTTTGGTAGACTAGAATTACCAAGTGGAAGTCAGAAAAAATGGGACTGCTCACTTAACTATTACAGGGTTTAAGTATAAATGCTTAGCATAATTAGCAAGTTGGAAAGCTTTCCAAACCCCACCCTCAAAAAATTCAGAGAAACAGTTTGAGAGTCCTTTAAAGTGCACTTCTAAGCAACAGCTAGAGGAGTGTCTATTGTACATTAGGACAGGTTACAAGGAATCACATGCACTGTAAACTAAGGAAGTTCTGCAGCTATGGCTCACAAATACCTGCAGGTCAAACAAAGCATGCGGCAGAAGCCTTGCCTATTTACAACAAACAGCGTAAGAAGCATAAACTAGCGCAAATACCTCGTGAGATGCACCTAAAGCAGACCCTTAGAAATGCTAGTTTTGCAGAACAAAAACTAGTTGTGCTTTTTCAAATCGCAGCCCTGCTAATTCAAGAGCTAGCTCTACCTCAGGTCATATAGAAAAAAACCGTAAGACTCATTTTACGTTCTTAATCATAGTGGCAGCAGCACTATTCTTTTGCAGCTCAGCCTTTTTAAGAACCTTGCCTTTAATCCACACAGATTAAGGGAGAGACCAACAAAATGTCACACCAAAGTAAAACTGGGCGTATCGCTGCACAGAAGTGAAAAAAACGGTAGCTATACCTCCCTGTTAAGAGAAGATCACTGGTTCTCCCACGTATTTCCACCAGCATGCTGTAACTGCATCTTTGCAGCACAGAAGTATTCTTTTAATATTAGTCACATGCAGCAAAGATGCTTACATACAGCTGCACTTACACACAGCTTCAGCGCTTTTAGAAATATTGGTAAGAAAAAAACTTAATTTCATAAAGTTGCATTTTTCTGATGGCAGATGCCAGGGGTTTTAATTAACAGAATTAATCATCAATAGAAGCCTGTTTTTCAGGTTTCCATAGTTCACATATGGAGAAACACGTATGTTTGCAGTAACTAGCTTTTTAAAGCAAAGTCTGAACCTTGCTGGAACGTCACTGCCGCCTCTCAGTTTCTAGTTCTTTTCAGCTGGACACTTTGAACGAAGGTGTGACTGACACACAGACTACAAATCCATGATTCTACGATATTCAGGGACACGCAGATCATCTTACTGTTCCAACCCAACACTTTGTGTCTTTAAGCAGCACACACTCCTTTCGGAAGTTGAATCCCTCCTCTGGAAAGGACTTTTACTTTTGATTTACTTGGCTCAGGAGCTGTGGCCAATGGAGGAAGCTAGATAAGCAGTTCCCTTTTGTTCTCATAAAATCCAGATTACATATGCTCTTTATGCAAGGATCACATTGCACAGAAAACCACATGCCAAAGCAAGTTGCATTTTCTATTATGGAACAAACACTCATACATACTTCAACGAGCTGTGCTTTGTTAAGTCCCGGTCTGGTCTGTAGCTTGAAGTGTCTTTTGTACCTTCTAAGTGTGTTTACTTGTAACTGATATAAATCAACCTAGAAGAAAGGGGAGGGGGGGGGAGGAAAGTAATCTAATGTAACTGAAAAGGATTCAGTCATTTATAGTTGGCCTCTCAAAAACACTTTAGACTCTCACAGATACACAAGCATAGACCATCAGCTCAGCAGATCTCATTTTGACAAAAAAAAACAACCCCACCCCGCACCTTCCAGTGGAAAGGAAAACAGCCCAGTTCAGTTTAAGAGCATTTTATTGTTACTGAGCACGGCTCTGCCTCCCGTTAGCAGCGGACAATATTTGTAACTCATTATTGTCCTTTAATCGGTTCTGGGTTTTTCGTTTGTTCCCCAGTTCGAGCAGGGTAACACAAAAGCCCAGTAACAACTTTCATACAACATCTATGAAGATGCCGATTCAAAGGAGGCCCCTATACTGTGTGATTTCAGCCATCAAATTTTACACAAGTGGCATGCAAGATATAGCACATCTGAACTGTCAGCACATATTAGAACCAGGAAAAAGTCTAGAACGCAAAGGTTTCTTGGCTTGAGGTGAGAGAAGAAAACAGCTGCTCTTGCTCTCCAAACATATCCCTGCTACATAAGCACAACGCAGGAGTTGCGTGCACAGGCATAGTGGTCCAAAACTGTTTTTCAGTGCGAGTTGACAGTTGAAAGAATTGCACAAGGTCCTCTCTCAGGAATACAAATACACAACCTTAACCCAGTACTCCCTCAGTTTTGAATCCCACAAACTCTGATCAACAGTCACTTCTCCCAGCCACAGCTTACCTTCCCACCCTCCTTGACAACATAAGAGAGCTTAATCGGATGACTGAGTGGGAAAGCAAGCTGAGAAAGCAGGCTGAATGAGAAATGCTGCTAGATCAGTTGCAGATACTATAGATACAGTAGTATTCTCCAAACTCACTGCATTGAAGATTGGTTAAGGCATTCAGTTCCATTTTAAACTCATTTAGCAGCCTCGACTATGGAATATTTAAACAACAGCAGTGCTACTGCATACTTGGTAACCTCGCCAACCTTGACATGATGCTGCCTTGCACGATAGAGGATGGGTAGGTATCCTTTGGTATTCTAAAGTTTACATGGCACAAATTCCATTTCCCAAGTCACAGTGGAGAACCCACACCCTAGAGCATCACGCAGGGGCGGAGCAGCAGCAGCTTTCCACCAAGTCCCTGAAGCTACCAGTACTGTGGAAGCCTCTTTCCCTCCCATAGGAATCACTTCTAACAGGTAATGATGGTCACGACTGAGATGGAAACGGGAAGGCCTTGCAAGTCTTCAGAAGAAGGATTTTTTTTTTTCCTTAGTAAACTGGATAGCAACTGAAAATGAAGAAAGTCAAGAGCCTTGTTCATCCCAAGTCACATGGGATGAACATACTGCCATTGTCCAAACAGCCAGCTGAAACTCCTCAAAAACACCTCCCAGGCAGTTTTCTTTCCTGCTGTAATACCATTAAAAAAAGCTTGCTTTCTTGTTCTAGAGAGATCCCTCGCTTGTGACACGTTTTATAATTTTCACATAAGAAAACCAAACAGGTTTGCAGGACAGCTGCAATTACCACTGTGCCAAGGAGCCACCTGAAGCCACAGAGAACATTAGCCTTAGAACTTTCAAAGAAGCAATCCCACATATTTAGCAGACAAACAACACTGCCCAGCATCCAACCACTCCCAATCCCCTAAAATCCTCTTAGAGGATCCTCTTAGCCTTCAGACTGGAACCACGTGCCTTTAGGCACAGATTCTTGCACAAAGTTTCATCACTTGCATTGCTGGTATCTGCAGATGCTGACCATAAGGTCGCCATTAAATTAACACTTACGGAGCAATTGCTTAAGAATGCTTTAAAAACCCCTCTTGGAAGGGACCAGGTAGGCATGACAGGCTCTGCTTAAAATTAACACACTGAACAGCACCTGCTAAGCCAGGCTGTAGCAGAAAGAACCCAGGGCACAAGTAGGAAAAAGAGCCTTAGGTGCGGTCTCTCCCACTATACTATGCAAAAGGTTTGAAAGCTCTAGCTCACTTTCGTAATGGGTGAGGTTTCACTGGTCTGCAGCAGAGAAAGCGGGAGAAAAACACCATCCCTCTCCCCTCCTTTCTAGCACAGCTCCCTGAACATTTCTTCCCCCAACGTGGGATAAAAACAAAGATCTGCCATCATTAAACTTTCTCTGTTTAACGTGACTAAGGCAATGGAGTAACTGCAAGAGCCATCTGCAACACATTTAGCACAGAAGGAAAGGATCAGAGGGATGGGGCAGCGAAGCATTTATATCCCGAGTCCTATGTGCAATTCCCTTCAAGTTGTCAACTCCTGCAGAAGACAGATTGTGCTGATATGTAGCAAAGTACCTCTTCTAGTAGGATGCTGGAGAGGAAGCACTAATAACGAGAAAGTTGAAAAAAGCGGTTTTCTGAGAGAACTAGCGGACACTTAAAAAGCTAGAGAGTTGTTCATTCTACTTTGCACAATCAGTACAGAACATACACTGTAAAATTCAGTTAGCTTTTGTTAAGAACTAAGTGAATCGGGAGTCTTCCCTTTCCCCGCACGCCCCAAAATAAGGAGAGCTGCAAGGGTGGAAAAGTGGTATCTGCGCAGACGTGGTAGCTGCCAAGTACAAGCTTAACACAACAATTAGGAAAAAACCCAACTACTTAGCTACCTCTGGAGTGTCGATGTCTTGCACTGGTGAGTCGCCATCATCATCGCTGCCTTTCCTCTTTCTTCTATTTCTCACACTCTGAATTAAGTTTTTGTGGAAGTCACAAATATACAGATGTCTTGCCTAGAAGAGCAATAGGGCGTCTTTCAATCAAATCCATGTAAGCATCTCCCAGACTTATAAACGCACACACAGAGACAACCCTTCAGCAACCACATTAACTGCATCGAGGAAGCTTTTCTACCGGATTCTTCTAAATAAAGAATGCGCTATGCTACAGATCACTGCCACCGGCTTGGCCCAGCGGACGCTGAAGCGCTGCAATCGACCGGTTCAGTGGTAACAGCCTGCAGACACACCAGTGCAACCCTCCCTCCAGCCACTCTTCCCAACTCGGGGATCGGGAAGCAAACAAACAAAAAACAAGCTTTCAGTTGTTCTTCGGCGGGCAAACAGCCGGCTCTCATTTCGCACCGGCTCTCACTCCCCATCTATAGCCTCTCCTCCTCGTTCTACTTCCACTACCTAGGCGAGGTCAAGCAACACACTTTTTTTTTTTTTTTTTTCATTTTCTTTCTTTCCTTTTTAAAAGTTTCCCTTTGTACGGATCTGCACGCTTTGGGAGAACTCTTTGGCACGTACCAACGCCGAATTTCAGAGTTGCGGGCTTTAATGCCAACGAAAGCGGGGAGCTGCGGGGGGGGGGGGGGGGGGGGCGTTGAGGGCGAGGAACCCCCGGGCCGGGCCGGGGGTTTGGGGGGGTCCCTGGGGGCGCACGGAGCTCCGGCCCCCGCGCCGGCAAACGCTCCCGCGGTACCGGGCAAGGGCAAACACCCCTCCGAAACGCCCGGGCGCTTCACTCCGCAGAAAGGGGCGCGCAGGCGGCCCCCCGTCCCTTCCTCCTCCTCCTCCGCCGGGGAGGGGGGGGTCCGCTCCCCCCCCCCCCCCTCCTGCCCGGCCGTGCCGTGCCGAGCCGAGCCGCGCTGCGCCTGATGGCTGCCGAGCGGAAGATCGAGAGGCGAGGGGAGACGTGCAGCGCTGCAACACGAGGCGGAGCAGCCGAGCGCTGCCCTCGCCAGGAACAGACACAAACCAGCGCGCCGGGAGCCATGCAGGCTCCGCTGCGGGGAGGAGGAGACCGCTCCCCGGCCACGCTTCTTCCCCCTCCAGCTACATGGGGAACGGGGGTCGGGACACACGCAGCCGATGCCCCCGGCTCTTGGGGGATGGGAAGGGACCCCAGAAGCAGGCGAATCCCTCCCCAGCCGCTTCCGCAGAGGGAGAGCACTTTCAGGCCGTGCTGCTGCAGCGCCAGCCGAACTCCACGGTCCTACGGAAAAAGCGGGAGAGGAGGGGAAGGGGAAAGGGGGGGGGGGAGAGCAACACTCCCGCCGCCGCCACCCCCCTCCCCCTCAAACCCTTAAACTTTATTCAAAGCCCCCAGACCAACTCAGCCGTGGGAGCAACGGGCCGGCGCGGAGCGGGGCTGCGGTCGGACACGTCGCCGCCGCCCGGGCACGCACCGCCGGCACCCGCCGGCCGCTTTTGTCTGCCCGCCCCGCCGGCGGCGGCGGGGGGCGGCCCCGCGTGCGTCCCCCCTCCCCGGACTTACGCTCTTGTCCAGCTCGATCTTCACCTTCTTCTGCGAGATGCTCTTCTGGATCCGCTTGCTGAAGCTGGCGTTGCCGGCGGCGCGGCCGCACCGCTCGCCCTCCTCCCGCAGGCAGCACAGCTGCCCGGCCCCGGGGCCGCCCGCACCCCCGCCGCCCGCCGAGCCCGCGGCGGCGGCGGCGGCGGCGGCCGCCGGACCCAGCCCCGGCGGCGCCGGCGGCGGCGGCACTACCTCCACGGCGGAGCCCGCGTTGCCCACCGCGGCGGCGGCGGCGGCGGCGGCGGGGTCCGCCCCGCGCTGGGTCACCTCCTCGGGGGCGAAGCCGTTCATGCCCGGCGCCACCTCCGCAGCCGGCGGGAAGCCCGGAGGAGGGCGGCGGGATCCCGCCCCGCACCAAACTTCCCCGGCGAGACGCCGCGGCCCGGCGGGGAGCTCCCCCGCTGCCTGCCCGCCTCCTCTCCGCGGCGGCACCGGAGCGCAAGCCCGCCCTCAAGGGCGGCCAGCCCGCACGCCGCGGGAAGGACTCTGCCCGCCGGCTGCCGCTGACCCGAGCCCCGCGGCTACCGGAGCGGCGGCGGCGGCGCCCCGCGGGTCGCCCCACTTCCTCCTTCCCCCCCTGTCATGTGGAGACTCTTCAGCTGTTTCCTATGTAACAACAGCAACCTGCCCGCCGCCCCGCCCCGCCCGGCCGCGCATGCCGGCTCCCCCGCCGCGGGGCGCCACGGGAAATGCAGTTCTTGCCCCCGCCGCCCCCTCCGCGGCCGCCGCGGCGGGGGAACTACAGCTCCCGACGGGCAGCGCGGCGGCGGCGGGAGCGCGGGCTGGTGGGGGGGGGGGGTTGGAGAGCGGCGCGGCGGGCCGCTTTGCGGCGCTCGGGCCGGCGATGCCGTCCCGCGGCGGCGGCAGCACCAGCCGCTACTTTTTTGCGCGGCGGCGGCGGCGGCCCGCCCTGCGCTGCGCTGCCCTGCCTTTTGCCCGCCGCCAGGAGGCCGGGCCCGCCGTGCGGGAGCGGCGGCAGCGGCTCATCTCACTTTTAAAAGGCCCCGTTCGTGTCCGTCCGTCCCTCGCCCCAATCCTTCCCCGCTTGTCGCTCCTCCCCGCCGGCGCGGCCGTTGGGATTCGAACGGCGGCGGCGGCGGCCGCCGAGCCCGGCCCCGCCGGGGCGGAGGCGGGAAGGCGAGAAAGAAAGGCGCGGGGCAGAAGGGGGGGTCGGCGGCCTCTTCCCCCCCGGGGCGGAGGCCGGCGCTGCCGCCGGCACAGCCGAGGGCCGAAACGTGCTCCAGCCAAAAAAGGCTGAGGCGCCCGCCCTTCCTCTTCCCTGTCTGCTCCCGTCGGCATTAACTGTCCCCGTTCGTACTTTTTCCAGCTCCGGCGTTTCGGTCTGAGCCGCGCTTGCCCGGCTGCTTGTTCAGGATTTTCTACGGGTGGCTGTGTTTGTTTTGTTATAATTTTTTGGTGGTTTTTTTTTTTTTTTTTTTTTTTCTTTTTCCCTTCTGCCTTCCGCCTCGCTGCCCTCCGTCTCGGTCTTGTCCCTCCCCGCCGGGCCGCCTCCTTTCTCCGCCACTCTTTCTGTCAGCCATGGCCGGAGAGCGGGTGCCCGGCCCCGGCGGCGGGGGGGGGGGGGGGGGGGGGGGGGGGGGGGAGCAGGCTCCCGCCGCCTCTCCCCGGACCGAGAACGACCGAGGCTCCGGGTCCCTTTGTGAAAGCCGCCTTTAAAAGCCGTTGTAAGCGGGGGTCCGTCCTGCGTACCTTCGGTAAAGGCCTTCGAAGGCAGAGAGGACCTGCGGCGGCGGTTTGCAGGTTTTGTCATTTAGAAGGACTTTTTGTTAATAAAGCTCACTTTAACAGCAAAAAAGACTTGAGAGCGCAGAATGCTTTTCGCTAGCGAGGAGCCAAGACCGTGCTGTGCGCGCGACCAGCTGAACCAGAAACGCCGCGAAAAGGCTCGATCGAAAAGCAAGCGGTTCGAGACTTGACGAAACTCCGTGAGGAGACGCGCTGGCGTTACACCATTTCACAACTGCGCTGCCGCCAGCGGAGCGGCAGAAGCAGCAAGCTCTGACCTACCGTTTTCCTTCCAGCGCATTCAAAGCGCACGCAAGGAAGGGTGCGGGTTTGCTTTCCTTTCGAACGGCCGCGGATATTCCTTTAAATCCCAGAACCGGCATCCGAGCTGACCCTACTCAAAGCGTCATGATTTAATCACCGAAATATTTGCCCGTATCGCCTGCCCTGCGTTTCCAGCCTGCAGAAGGAGGAGAGGAGTAGCGGGGAGGCCGGTGAATGATTCGAGGAGACACGGATCCTGCGTAAGCCCAAGTTCTGCGTGAGCCGGGAACGCGATTATAGCGCGGTTTTGGTTTGCGCTGCAGATGGCTCCTTAATCCGATTGCATAACCTGGTATTAGAGAGCAAGGCTAGGTCCCTGCTCCTCGCAGTTCCAGCTGAATGAAGGAGACGGGAACAGAAGCCAAACTGAGCGCGAACTCACAGACGGCCGTTACCTAGAAGGCATGTTTCAGTGATTAGGGAGGGGAATTGGATAAAAGTTGGAAAAAAAACCCCGCCAAACCCCGTGGTGGTGTTATCAGCCGAGCTGAGCGCTACATGGAGTGCCTGGGTTCGGTTCCACGCTCTGCCGCTGTATAATCTTGGGCAACAGATGTTTAACTCGCTTTTTGAGTTGCTTGTGATTTCACACTTGCGAAAAATGAAATAATGTTTAAAAAAACCCCACCACCCCAAACCCCAGTAACAATGATAGCGGGCCTTAGAGAATAACATAGGAAGCACGAGCTGGGAAAAGTGGGACAAGGGTGAGTTCCAGGAATTCTTCAGTGGAAATCTGGGTCATGAATAGCAATTTCTGGACTCTTCGGCTATGTCCTTTGAGGCCCCTTTTATTTCTTCAGAGGGATTTGACCTTACTGCGAGCATAAAATATGTCAGTCTGGGTTTGGCTGCTGTGATTCGGTACAACGGAAAGATCACTTGGGCATTTTAAATATGTTTCCGATCCTCTTTGTAGAGTTTGTGAGCAGTTAAAAGCCCAATTATGTTACCCAGCCATGCTTGGCAGTATGTTAATTTAGAAGCGGAATTTCAAGTAAAGTAGCGTCATGGTTTCGTGATTAGATCACGAGAAGACAGTAGAGGGGCTGAGAAAGACGGTTCTGCTTCTGCCGTAAGCTGCTCACTTTCACACCTGTGCCTTGTCCTTCTTTGTGCCTGTAAAAGCATTTCTATGGCTGCATGGCAAACGGGCTTGGGTTACAACTAGACCGTCAAGAAGAAAATCAGTTAAGTTTAGCCCTGATCTGCTTTGTGTGATGTCCCAGCACACAGGAAGGTCCAATGGAAGGGCAGGACCGTGTGACCGGTGCAGGGGGATGACCACCTCGTTTGGTACGAACGCCTGCTTACAGGAACAAAGAAATCATGTCACTTTTAATCTTGCGTCATATGTGGGATCAAAAAATACAAAGGGCTGCAGCTGGATGGGCTTATCGGGCAGTATGAAGCTCACTACAGGGTGGATGCGCAAACTTTTACAAAGCTTGGGACCCGTGAAATAAAAAAACCAACACTGGCCATACAGCGATTCTGCTAGATTGTACGTCGTCTAAAATGATGGGTTTATAACATAAGCTCTAGTAGTGGTTAGCAGAAGTATTCAGATATAACTGAAGCATATACAGGGAGGGATTTCTAAATAAACATCAAAACACACAGTAGTGCAACAACATACTGATTAGAGTAAAACATAGAAAATTGTATCAGTTCGAAGGAAACGGCAGCTCCAAACCAGTAACTCTGTACGTCAGACTTCACTAGCACTTACGGTCCGTGCACACAAGCAGAGCAAAAGTAATCTACGTCCCTCATGGGTGCCAAGAAAGACAGCATGGATGACTTCTAAGTGGCATGCAGAAGGAGCAGGAGCTACAGCATCTTGAAGAGCGTGCCTGAATTCGCAGCTCCGAAGTCAGCGGGACTTGGTGGCCCCTCCTGGCACCGAGGCGGGCCAGGCGCAGGTGGGAGCAGAGCAGCTTGTCCCTCTCCGAGATGCCATATGTCCCAGCTCCTGTTAGCTTTTGACTGATGTGTTTTGTAATTTGAGAGAGAAGAATAATTGGATGCATCACCTTGGATACGTTGCAAGCACACTGCAAACATATTATTAGTAATTAATCTTGGAAAGGAGATGGGGCTATAACTGTGTATGCATCTTCACATCATAAGGTTCAACTGAGGATGACTATTCCCTTCCCCAACAGGTACCATTCACCTGAAGTCTCGGTGTACGTTAGTGCGTTTGTGTGCAGCACCTGAAATTACCCTGTAATAATAAGGAAAACTATTGGTATACATTTTTCACAGCAAATGTACATTTTCTTTGTTTTGGATTGTAACTATTTCAATGAAAAATAGATTTCTTTAAAACACTTCAAAAATTCTGCAAATTCCACCACACGCCCTGGTGTTTTTGATAAAAGAGCACCCTAACCAATAGGCATCTATAGGCTGTGATAAGGAACAGTGACCAAACCTCTCCTTCCTTATCAGAAACAAGTCCTATTCTTTTTATTGGTTTTTTTTTCAGATTTTTGAATCTCTGATTTTTCCCTTCCCACTCTAGCACTAACTAACCGTGCTACTGCCTGTTGCTCTGCCTCCAATTTATCGTCCAAATCTGTTAAAGCGTAGAGCCCAAAGCACAGGAATATTGGGACTTACCTACAGACTATATATATTTTTTTTTTACTTCTATATATGTTTTACACGAGGATAGCTAAAATGTAACTTTGGATAGTTAACTGTATAACAAAACTTAATCCATATTAGCACACACAGAGCTTATTGTATATGATTCAAGTAATACAGTGAGAGAAAAAAAATAATCATACCTTTAACCAAAATGGTGATATTGGTGCAAAAGTGGTATTTCCAGGTCTTTGAGTATTCCAGCTGAAGCCAATGTTCCTTTTTTTTTTTAAGAATTCTGCCTCGTACAATGGAAACTAAGGGTGTATGAAAGAGTTTACGTAACACAGGCTTTTATTAGAAGATTTAAAGCAGTAAACAGGGTCCAAAACTAAACATTGTATTTTAAGAATAATCTAGGTGTTACGGGATTAAAACTGATAAGCCTGTGTACTGTAAAAGCTTTAAAGATTTGTAATACATGTCCCTTAATGGTTTGTGCCAATTCACTTTCGCAATAAGCCATTAGTTACAGGAGGCATCAAAGGACCTTCTGTTGGAAGGCTTCGCTCTTACGTGCAAAAATACAGAAACGTTGGTACAGAAACTTTAGATGTTCTTTGTTGAACGTAGGTGACAGGTTGTTTGGTGGGGGACTTAAACAATGAAGCGTGAGATAAGGGAGATACCTCAAACGCAAGAACTGCACGGAAGCAGAGAAGCCAGCCTCCAGCTTTGCACTGAGGTACCCCCTACATTTCAACACCCCCCTCCTCACAAGCCCCCATTCAGCCAAGTTAAAAGTGCACATCTGCCTGCTTCTTTCAGAGTCACTGATCACTTGTCCATCCAGGTTGCTTTGATTAACATTTTGTTTCACATGATGAGATCTCGCAGTCAGAAAGAGACCCAACAAAATTGTCATTAGTGCTCTTCTGAAATGTAATGCCACTGTCTGGAATGTATAGTGGAAAAGTATCACCCCCAGAGGTTTTGTGTAATAACGCCATAAAAATTACGCTGTGAGTAACAGACCGGTGTAGTATATTGCTTAAGAGTTATTTTTTAATCCCTTCAAAATAAAAAGCTTGCTCAGCTTTTTTTTTTTTTTTGCCTGTAAAAGAAACCGTCATATCTTTTCGGCAAATTTTGCTAGTCTCTAATGCACTTTTGATACCACAAAAAGCACTGTATACTCTTTGCTACAGCCTTACATTTTGTGAATCACTGTTTTCTGCTTATAGAAATTCAGATTCCACACCGTCTTTGATCATTTGCTTTTTGCTTTGAATAACGCATATTACACCATCTCCACAGTTTCATCAGAGGGTCCTAGAAACTACAGTGCTTCTTTACTCCATCGTGCCCTCCTCTGATATGGATTTGTTTTACAGAAAGGAAAATGGGAAACTTCTGTAGCCCTAAAGCCTCTTCCCGTGCCCTCGTCTCTGCAGTACAGTTATGAGCATCTCTAGGTCTGACTTAGCTCTTGTTGAAATTAACAGCAGGTTTTAAGTCCCCCTTGGGAGTGGGTGAACACTTCCTCCACCCGAGGCCAGAATGCACCATTTAGAAGGTCTTTAGAAGGTATTCGGATTCTGTCAGTAAAAACAAGATAAGAGTCTGATACTAATACAGATAGTTTTATAAAAATCAAATGAGTAAAATTACATGTGGGTTTGGGGTTTAAATGTTCTCCTGACTTCCCGCAGAGCTCATTCTGGGTAAAAGATACAGGCTTTTACTCCAACAAACTCAAGTATAATGATAGTTTTGAACCGCAGTTGGTTTTTGCTAATGTTACTTGACAATAAACCCTTACCTGAGAAATATTATGGGAAAAGGATCAGATAAAATGTTTTGCAAAGTTTTTCACAAAAAACAGGCACTAGGCAGAATGTACCAGGTTTTCTACGTTTGGATAGTACCTGCTGCTATAATTCATTCAATATACAGCAGCTGATCGAAAGCATTGCTTCTTCATTAGATATCGCCATTCATCTTTAATGCTTCTCAAACCTCAACTCCCATACTTGAAAGATAACATTAGAGTCTCAACTTTCATACTGATAAAGGTTCTAGCCTTTACAGTTGCAAAGGTAAGTTTGCAATCCCGTCAAGGACATATCCAAAGGCACAGAACGCAAAAGCCCCCCCCCCTCCAGTTTCAATGCAACATTTTAACAGATATGGTTTTGGAGGTTTTGGTATCCACGTGTGTGGCTGTTAATATTTATCAACATTATAAACACCACAGATGAGACCCCATTCTGCTATTACAGCTATCCAGAGGCACTAAAAGATCCTTACCTTTCTCCAGAAGTGACTGCTGAAGCAGGATTTTCCATGATCTTGTATATTATTTCAGAATTAGGAAAATAATACAGATCTTTTACCTCTTAAACAACTTTAACTTCTTTGATTAGCTGTGTTTCTAGTTATATCATGAAAGTCTGTTCCAAAATGAATTACATCTTTACAAAGTAAATTTTTAACTACTGGAAAAGGAGAATGGGGGTTTTATGCTTTTAATATTCGTACATATTACCATAATTTAACAACATGTAAATGCTAATTATTAGTGTAAACTCTAGTGATGTAAAAATTGCACGCCATGATCAAGCCTATGAACTGGAGTGTATTCATCAAGATGGTTTCTCTCTCAAAGGTTTACCTTTAAGTTGAGAGTTTACAGGTTTTAAGGATTCTTTTTTTCCAACTTTTAAAAACTGGAAAAGGCATGCTTTGGGCTGCACTTTAGTTTCCTGTTAGCTTTGAATAAGCCTGCCTTTCTTTGACACGGAACAACTTCACTTGAGATTTCCTTGTTTATTTCTTCAAATGCATGACTCTGCCGCTCCCTATTTCTTTTTCATTTGTAGTAGGTGTTTATCCCTGCCAGTGCTTAGGGAAAGCTTCTACTTAACTTCACACATGGTCAGACTAAATGATGAGGATTTATCATAGGCCCAAGGGTTTAATATCGAACTTACTGAAGATTTCCTCCTTCCCCCCCCCCCCCCCAAGAGTTGGGCTGTGGAGTAGAAGCATTAGCTTTTGACTGGTATTATAGACAGGCACATTTTCTAGTAGCATAAGATCTCTGGAACAACCTTCTTTGTTACTGTAAAACACTTAACAGTACAGAGTAGGGTATACAGTGGGATCCTCTAGAGAAACTGTACTTTTATATCATCAGTTGCTGGAAAATACTACAGGATCCGTGACTAAAAATGAGACTCATGAATCAACAATTTCAAAATTTCCTGAGCGTTTTCTTTCTGGTCTCAGATTACCTGTGTATCCTATGATCATTTCTATGACACATATGACAGCACTATTTGCCAGCAATGAAGAGGACAAATTAATTATTCTACTATGACATCTACATTAGCAACAGCAGAGGATGTACTCCGTGTGACCAAAACTTGAAACCCATTTAAGTTTAATGAGATCCATTGACATTAATTTAAGTTTTTCCACTACCTGGACCCAAGGGCAATGTGTTGACAAGTATCACAGTGCTTACAAGGAACCGGGCTTGTTATCAGCCAAACCCGCTTCTCTCTTCTGGCTGTGGGAGACGGCAGGGCACGATTCCTCCTGCCTCCTGCGGCCCGTGGCACGCAGCCTTGTCAACCCACACTATTCTTTCTCTTTCCCAAAAGATTTGAGAGCCACAATTACATTGGAAACAGCTTCTGCTGCCAGGCTCTGCTTGTTTTTAAGTTTCTAGCACTCACAACTGCAGAAGAAAACAGTCCCTCAGATTAGACACAGTAGAAACAAAACGTTCTGGTTTGTTCTGTCGAAGTTTCGACATTTCTAAGTCACCATGGGTTGGCACCTACTTCATTTGGGTGGCAGTGAGCACCAGCGGCTAGCCTCACATGGGTGCTTGGACTGTTCGGGAGATGGACAGTGATTACAGCCTCTTTGGATCTGCTCGCTGGATGTCACACCTCCGGCTCCAGACACAGTCTAACCCTTTGTCTTACTGCTTAGAAGGAGGAAAAAAAAAATAGTATCCTGGAACTATGTTCTCCACATCCCAAACGACACAACAGTTTTAGTAGTAATTACATTTTATTTCTTAAGAGCAAGTCATATATATATTTCAGGTAAAGTACCAATGTTTACCATGGCTAGAAGAGTTCGGTGGGTGGGGACCAAAGGATAGAATTTTTTTTTACCCATTTAAACTGATTTCATAGTATAAGTTACAGCTATCCACATTTTAAAGCCCCTCGAAACTGCCTGTGAAACTATCTAATGGATGAATAAAGGCAAATTACTGCTTTCTTCTCATACCTGTAAAAAGGGATTAACAATACAGCAAAATATAAAGGAGGTCTATTAAGATCTCCAGGGAAAATGTGTTATGTAAGTATTGCTTTGAATGTAAATAAGAAAGTAAATGTAAGTGAGGTCTAGGAATAGAAAAGTAAAAAAAAAAAAGCACATTAACCCAATGCAAGTGGAAAAAAGTTCTTGTCAAATTAAGACTGAGAAAGTACAGATAACAATTATTGTGACCAGGAACAGCTGGTGTTCCTAATATTATCTGCATGAGTACCACGAGAGATTTGTTGTATTTATTTCCTATCATATGACCTACTGCAGTTCAGTCTCTGCTCTGCAGCTGTCCCGGGTAGTGTCTAATGTAGGCTGCCTTTGTTTTAGGTATTTGGTACACAGCACAAAGTCAAAACAAGTTTCTGAGCTTTCAGAATAAACCAGCCTGGTGTAACACGGCCGCTGTTTGCCTACGAGCTGCTTAACTGGTTATGCAGGCTTTACAGTAGCACATACAATAAAACTGTAATGTTTAAAGAGTAAATATATTTCATTTTTATAAAATACGTATTATTTGCATGTTATACAACAACAGAAAAAATGGGAAAAGGTCTAATATTTTAAATGCAATTCTTTAAGATACTGACAGAAATATCAGTTTTGCGAGCTTTTGGGCAGCTGCAGTTATATGTTTTTATCAAAGTACAAAGAAAGCAACTGCTTATAACTGGAACACTACAGTAAAGTAACTTCTGCTTTGAATTTAGGTAAGCGGTAGCCTAGGTAGTTCTGGTTTTTGCTTTTCATCCTAAAGCTCCTACCATGTATCTAGTATGAGACACTCGCATGAAAGGCCAAAAAACATAGTTGCTGTCTGTAGACTTCGTAACTCGCATTGAAAGGGAGTTTTTAAAGCAGTGACCTGTTTAAATGCTTTTTGAGTCTTGGATTTTAATCTTTTTCTATAACACAAAATTGCTGATTAAAGCTAAATTTGCTTTTTCTTTCAACATCTTGCATTACTATTAGTGAAGTTAGGTGACATTAAAATCGAGAGCAGCTGTAACTCGCTTTCATTATTCATCCGGTAAATGCTGACTTCTCAAGTCCATAAGAGAGACCCTTTCAGCAGTAATCAATCGAGAACTTTCCAAAGCAGAATGTTATTGCCATTAAGGCATATTCCAAACAGGAATTTGGGTAATAGCAGAGTCTCTGGGGAGAGACAGTAGAGCTTCTTCATCCAACTGACTGAATTAAAACTGACAGTCACCACATTAATACACTTACACCAGAATAAAAGTTTGGTCAGAGTTAAGGTCACGCAACTGTAGTTTGCAATTTCCTCAGCTGAACGGTATCTGTTGCAATGGATCTGCTGATGGAAACGTTAATTCACATAAAAGGTCTTTGTTACTTTCTTCCCTTGCTTTGTCCATGCTGACACGATTATCCAGAAAAGCTGTAGAAGCTGCCCACAGAAGCCAAGAAATACGCTATGATGTAAAATATTATCACTCCAATCACGCATTTTTATTGTCTGTGACATACTTTTCTTTAAATCCATTTCTCAGCTCTGTAACCTGGTCTCACTCGCCTGGTCTTTTCCCTTCTTTCTATCCAGCACTTCTAGTCACTGCATTGCTTCTCTCTCCTCACACGCAGTTTACTGAAGATGAAGTGAAGTTAACAATAGCACCCAAAATTGTAATTGTGGAGCAGATTAGGAACTCAAAAGGGCTCAAAGCCAGGGAGCTATAAAACTTAACAGTCATTTCATGAGCTGAATTATTCAAGCAGAAGTAAGCTTCAAGTCCTGGAGTTTATGCTTCTTCCCCACAACTGTCTTCCACATGTGGTTAATAAATTAACCACGCGGACTGACCGAAGTCAATACTGCATACATCACTGCTTTATAAGAGTAACAGTGACCAAATCTCTCGAGACAGAATTTGTGGTTTTGTCTGAAAAGGAACAGCGTGGTGTAATGAAAAAACTGTGACAGCTTATTGTGGAACCAGGCGCACAGAGAAGTGCTTTTCCAGGCGTGAGGGTGCTGGGAGGAAGGCACAGCTTTGGGACTGATGAGTTTCTAACACTGGCATTCTTGCGTGGAGCTTTCAGCATCAGCGCTGCTGTGGAAAGCTTCCAGTATCATGTTCAGGCGTGGAAAATTTTCAATACTGCCTTCCTTGTTGGAGGACAGACAGATGTTAAAAAGTACAACTGTTTGGTTTCTTAGGCTGCCCTATGTTGCATGACATCGCACGACATAACCCTCTATGTATATATTTAATTGTACAAAAGCTTTCTTTTTCAGAGAAGAGAATCTAGAAAAACAGTATCTTCAAAAGAATCAAGAACCTAATTTCTATCTCAAAACATTTGATTACATCATTTGAAAGGCAGGTCTCATTTTTTCCCATAGCAGTAATTACACTTTCTCACCCTACCTGCTTTTCCACAATCATTTTCTTCATATTCTTAGAGGAGATATTAAAACAGATGCAACAGAGGAAGCCTCACTGCAATTATATCCCATAATTTCCAAAGACCGTTCCAAAGTAATTTTTTCCATGAACTTGCTATATTAATGTTAAAAGGAAGAGTAAAAATATGTTAATAATAAACTTGCATAAAGCTTTTTTTTGTCATTGTTCAGGAACTTACAGAGAATAGATTTGGATGGGTAAAATGAGAAAAATTCTTCTTTTAGCCGTTAAAAATAATTTCTGGTGCCTGTAGCCATCCTGATAACTTTTCAGTGACAAACTCCCAGAGGTCATGACTTGCTATTTTAGAAGCACTGACATTGAAAAAACTCCGTTTCCTGAAAACTAGTGGACCACTTCATTGTTCTTTCTACTGCACCAGCGAGGATTCAGAAATAAAACTGTTTTTGATGGAGTTAACCTACATTTTTATATGACTGTAAACAACGCAGAAGTTACCTATGAATTTGTTTGAATGGTGTGATATGGAAAGCTCTAGGTAAGTCTGGTGGACAAAAAATGGTTTTAGACCAGATATACTAATGGCTGTACTATGATTCATTCAGTACACATTAGCCTTGGAAGATTCTGCCATCTGTTACAAAACTACTTTAACAACTAGAAAACACTCTGCAAAAAACTGTCACATACAGGTGGTTTACCACAAGGTCAATGAGTAATCCATCTGGCAGCTTAATTCACCAAACAAAGTAGCACTTTCCAAGTAACATATGAAATAAAGGCATTTTTAAAGCTACATAACAAATTAAAACAACTCCTTGCAAAGTGGCCAGGCCTTCACAGAATTCAGTACCACAGAACTGAGAACACCAATTTGCTACTGAGAAGTAGTGGGATGGTTTACAGTAGTAAAGAGCCGAATATGGAATAGCCCTCATGTCAATGTTTATTTTAGAAGTTTTATCTGTACGTTAGAAGTTTAGAAGCTTTATTTGTAGGTTAAACACTATCAAAAGGAATAGCCACAGAAGTTAGCCAATATAAGAATTTGGGTAACTGGCTTCTGACAGGCTTTGACATCTGCAAAGGGAATACATACCTCTGCATTGCTCTGGTAACATACCTCCCAGTTATCCTCCCTTCATAGAAGATTTTGACTAACTTTTTTCCAGTTTACATTTTGTCCTTTAGGGCCGCAGTTTGGACAAAGACATAAAGCTTAAAACAAAACCGGGATAAAGGAGGCATTTAGTACCACATTAGCGAACTGTTCTGCATGAACACATCCTCCTTGGACAGAAAAAAAAAAAAAAAAAAAAAAAGAACAAACATGAAGGACTGGACCGGGTAAGTGCTTCTTATTCGATGCTCCTTACACCGAGTGAATCTGGAATGGGGGAGACTCTGGAGATGATTCATGACATTGGCCATGCTCACACCTGCAACTAGTCAATACCCTCAGATAGCTTAGGGACTCTTGCTGCTGTCTTTTTAAAGGTTTGGGGGTTTTCGTTGTTGTTGAGCTCGGTTAGCACGATTAAAACTCTGCTGAAGACACGGCATCTGCAGTAAGCAAAGTTATGACCTGCTTTTCACCAGTGCTATAAACTACACCTGAAGAAGCAAGAGTGCTAGAAACCGCCTAGGGCTGCCAAGAATATTAACCTCAACTGAAGTTCACCGGAGAATCGGATGAGAGTAACCAGACAGAAGAAAACCAACATCGGCAAAGCCCGTATCGTGTAGACGAGGGTCCAGTCACGACAAAACAGACCGACTGACTGCAGGGCAACCTCGGTTTTACCCCCAAACCCGAAGGGCCACATTCACGGCTGGCGGTTCCCTGGAAAGCAATCGACGCAAACCGCGGCCGTTCCACCTGCGGCCCACCTCTGCCCCCGGGCCTTCCGCTCCGCAGGCGGAACAGGACGCGAAGCCGGCCGACGCTCCCTCTCCCTTCCCACCGCCGGTGCTCTTAGCCCGGCCTGAGAGGGAAAACCCGCACCCCGCCACAGCCACGGGCCCTTCCTGGGAGCCCCGCCAGCCCGGGAGGCGGCGGACGTTCCCCCCCGGCCCGGGGAGGGAGCCAGGCGCGGGCCTCGCCAGAGCCGAAGTCAAAGCCCCGTTTTACAGCGGGCGGCGGCGGCGGCCGCTGCCGCCGCCCGCCAGGTTCGGCTGAGCCGCGGGCCCGCCCGCCCCCGGCCGGAGGAAGGTAGCGCCGAGGGGGGCCCCACGCTCTCCGGCGGCCAGGCAGCTGCCAGCCTGCTTGCCTGGCGAGCGCCGGCGGCAGAGGCCGGTCCCGAGCCCCGCCCGCCCCTGTGGGCCGCCGACCCGTCCCCTTCCGCGGCTCCTCCAGCTTTGCCCGCCCCACCATCCTCCTCGCTCCCTTTGTATTTTTAAACCACGCTACAGCATCCCGCGCCGTCCAATCCAAACGCGCGCAGTCCCCGGCAGCCAATGGCGAGGGCCCCCGCGGTTTTTTAAACCGTCCCTCGCCCCCAATCGCCGCCCAGCGCTTTCGGTTCCGCCCCCTCCAGTATCCTCACCCCAACCGGTTCCAGCGAGTATGAGCGCTAACGACTCCCTCACGCTCCACCTAGCCGAGGAGCTGCTCGGCCGCTGACGTCGCGACGGCGGCCAGCCAATCCTCGGCGGCCCCGGTCCTAGGGGGCGGGGCCGCAGGCAGTTTGAACCGGCGCGGCAGCCAATCCGCTGCGCCGGGGGGCGGGCCCCCGGGCGCCGCGGGTCAAGTTGCTGTGGCGGGTAGGGCTGTGGAAAACAAGAGGCTGTAAGTGCGCCGCCGGGAAACCATTTAGCAGCCGCCGCGGAGGGAGCAGAGCCCCGCGCCGCCGCCGCCCGCCCCACGCAGCCAGGCAAGGCCCTGCGCCCCACCCCGCCGGCGGCGGCCGCAGGGCAGCGGGAGGGCGCTGAGGGGAGAGAGGGGGAGGAGGGGGAGCCGCCGCCGCCGCCGCCGGCGGCGGTCCTGGGCGCGGAGGGAGCGCGGGGTGCCCGGGGCGGGCAGCGCGCTCGGGGCGGCGGGGGGGAATTCCCACCGCCGGGCGGGTGGGGCCGGCCGCGCCGGGTGGGCGGCGGGCGGCCCCGCCGGGGAGGGCTGGGGCGCGGGCTCTGGCGCCCTGCGGGCCGCCCGCCGCGGGGGGGGGTGTGTGTGGGGGGGGGGGGGGGGGGGCGGGTGGAGGCGCCTGGCGGCGGCGGGAGGTGCCGCGGGGCGGGCGAGAGAAAGAGGGGCTGCGGCGGGGGAGGGGCCGGCGGCCGCGGGGGGCGTGTTCGGGCGGGAAGGCGCCGGGGGGGGGGGGAGGGGGGGGGAGGAGAGGCGGGAGCGGCCTGGGCCGCGGCCCCGCCCGGCGGTGGCTCCGCGCCGCGGCCCCGCCCTCAGGGCGCCCCCCCCGCAATCGCATCGCAGGG
This sequence comes from Astur gentilis, assembly GCF_929443795.1. Lineage (NCBI taxonomy): Eukaryota > Metazoa > Chordata > Aves > Accipitriformes > Accipitridae > Astur > Astur gentilis. The sequence goes on from NC_064882.1 coordinate 1,407,377, forward strand.
ACCCGCCGCCGACCTCGCCATGGGCAAAGGCGACCCCAACAAGCCGCGGGGCAAGATGTCCTCGTACGCCTACTTCGTGCAGACCTGCCGCGAGGAGCACAAGAAGAAGCACCCGGACTCGTCCGTCAACTTCGCCGAGTTCTCGCGGAAGTGCTCGGAGCGGTGGAAGGTGAGCGGGGCCGGGCCGAGCCGCGCTGAGCCCTGGCGGGCCGGCCCCGGCCCCCGCCCCTGCCGCGGGTTGCTGGGAAAAGATCGCTGGTAGCAGCTGCTGCTTCTTAGGCGTTAGTGGGTCACCGGGCGCTTTATCTGATCCAGGCTCTTCTCCTTTCCCCCTCCGTGTGTCCGCAGACAATGTCTAGCAAGGAAAAAGGAAAGTTTGAAGAAATGGCTAAAGGAGACAAAGCTCGTTACGACAGGGAGATGAAAAACTATGTTCCTCCCAAAGGCGAGAAGAAGGGAAAGAAAAAGGACCCCAACGCTCCGAAAAGACCACCGTGAGCGTTTCTATGGCCGGGGCGGGGAGGGGGGGTGGGGGAAGTATTAGTTCTCACAGTCTGACTCTATTTTAGACTCTGCTAGTTTGACCCGTAATCATCACTGTCTCTCATTTTAGATCTGCGTTCTTCCTTTTCTGTTCTGAACACCGTCCGAAAATCAAAAATGATCATCCTGGCTTGTCTATTGGAGATACAGCAAAGAAATTAGGTGAAATGTGGTCTGAACAGTCGGCCAAAGATAAACAGCCATATGAACAGAAGGCTGCAAAACTAAAGGAGAAATATGAAAAGGTACAGTGAAAGCGATAAAATAATGGTTAAGGTTGTAGAAGTCACTGTAAGTGCGTGACTTTCTGTTTTGTACCTAAACTATATATGGTTCGTAGTTCTAAATGTTTATGTCAGCCTTTGCCAGGCTTCAGAAAGATGTGGCGTGGGAGGTATCTGGAACCCTTACAGTGAACCTGAATGTGGTTTTTACATGTCTTAAGAGATTTTACCAGTAAGACGCTTTACTTCCAGAAAACAGGTCACCTGCTTGGTAAAATACACGGTCATACTCCAGAGCAACCGCGGTCATAAAATTCCTAAAACTGTCTGGGTCACGCGGTCTCTTGCCAAAAGATGCAAGCATGGAAGTCTCCAGCTTGAAACACTCCTTTTCTGCACACGCTGTATTGGATGTGCACAGTGTAGTATTATTAAATTATTGAAGCAGTACAAATTTGTCTTCAGAGTTATATTGCCAGCAACTAAACAGCATTTTTCTTGCAGGATATTGCAGCATATCGTGCCAAGAGCAAGAGTGATGCAGGAAAAAAGGGCCCAGGTAGGCCTGCAGGATCTAAGAAGAAAGCAGAACCAGAAGAGGAGGAGGAGGAGGAGGAAGATGATGAAGAGGAGGAAGAAGATGAAGATGAAGAATAAATGAATGTCCTGCTGTAAAGATTTATGCTCAAAATCCAATATTTTGCTAAGAATGTGAACTCAAGTGCAGCTCATTGTTAGCTTCAGTATAAAAATCTGTACAGAATTGTGTATAGGTAATGTGGTTCTTTGTAGGGAGACCTCTATTTTTAATGTAAGTAGCGGCCAAGGGCTGCTACAGTTCGGTTTAAAAAAAAAAGGAAAAAAAAAAAAAAGAAGAAGTTGTGGAATGTTTCTGCATATTTAATGGTTTTGTTGAAATTCAGTGACTGATAGCCGGGTGTTTCTTTATAGCTAAGTAAAACAAAGGAGGTAGCTTAATAGCTGATCTTGTATTTTGTAGTATATTGCATTGTATTACTTTTTTAACAATTTTGTAATAAAATGTTGTACATGATTATTGTTGTATTCTTGATGTTTCCGAGAGGCTGGGTAATCCCAGAATGCTGAAGCTTGGGATAGTGCTTTGCATTGTTGTTGGGCTGTAATCGTAAAACTGGCAAGTTTCTTAAAGTGTTGACTCCTGGAGTTTATACAGGGGTTTAAACTTTTTTAATGGCAATTCTCTCTCCCGCATATGCTACCATTAGTTGCAATTGATGTTTTCCTTAAAGTGGCATTTGCTTCTACTGCCTTGCAAGTGAAAAAAATACCTCTAATTTTAAGTACTGAAGTTGCTGATAATTATTCCCGGATTGTTTTCTTTCCCCAAATTACTGAAGCACAGGTCTTAAAGTTTTGTCTTGGTGGGTTAGCTGATAATGAGTAAATCTTAGGAGCTTACTTCCTCTCACAGGGCTCAGGGTCACCGGCCTTTTCTGCAGTCCATATCAGGACAGGAAAGTTGGCTATAGGACAGATGTGGTTAGAGGTATGTTTTCCCAGATGTTCCCAACTCCTTCCCACTCCCCCTGGCCCCAGTATTAGTGGCTTCTCATAAAATACACAGCTTGCAGAACAGCATGAAAAATGCTGGAATGTTATCTCCGCACATGCCAATAGATTCCTGCAGAAAAGAGGAGGCATTTGTAAAGAACACGTGCTCCTGATTGATAGGTTCCTGTTTGTGGTGGTAGGAGTTATTGCCAGTTCCACTATTTGTTGAGTGGGGTTTTTTTTTGGTTTGTTTGGTTTTTTTTTTTTTGTTTTTTTTTACTCAACCTTTAGTGTATTTAAAAGTCTAAATCTAGCTATCTAACAGTATTTGCAAGTGGGGAGTTGGAGATCCCATGGCTAAACTAATAGTTTAATTTGTTGAGATAAATACTAGGCAATAGCTTTTACTAGCCTTTGAAAGCCCAGCACCGAAACACATTTAATGTCTAAAATATTAAGTACTACAAAGGGCAGGCTTCCAACTTTTTTCTTATGTTTTTAAACTGTCACCCTATTGTCCATCAGCTTCTGAAATAAATTTGCATACAGTCACATCGTACATCTGTAAGATAAAAAGTGATTTTGGCACTATAACCATGGTAAATGTCTGTGGTAGGCTAACAACGTAGCACTTTCTGAAACGAGTCTTGACAAAAACACTTTGTGTATTCCTGGAAGTATGGCAATAAGGTAACTGTAAAGACAATTAAAACATTTTTATACTAAAGTAGGTACTAATCTTTGAAGGCCTTAGAAACCCAGAGTTGTTTTTTCCTTCCCACCCTGCCCCTGAGATGCTTAAAGTAGTATCAGAAAGGATTAGCTGCTGTTCTACATGTTGGCCCTGCCAGAGATACTCAGCACAGGCGGGATCAATGGCTCCATTTTGCAAGCTCAGCTTTTGGGAAGCCGCAGACGTAAACTGGAAGTGAGAGGCAGTTGTTCTCTGTGCAGTCCATCCAGTGCTCAAGAACATTTTCTCCTGTAGAGAGTTTACAATCCTAGAGCACCTTTATTCTTAACTCAAAAATTCCCCCAGCTAGAGGCAATCCCCTGTCGTAGCGTGTAGCTGAGACTATACTGGTCTCATTTTCAGCATATTCTGTTCAGATTTCCCAGTAGAAACACACCATCACCTCCCCTCAATTCTCAGACTGCCTCCCTCAACAGAACTGTGATACTTCAAGAAGTTTTTCTGATTAGATTTAAATAATCGTTTGCAGTGGAGCAGTAGCATCAGAGTAAATTGACTAGTTTGATTATTTGAAATGTTTTTTACTTCTGCTCAAGTGCTTTTAAATTGAAATGAAATATAACCCTTCAGGTGTCCTAGAAAGCTGCATGGGTTACAGAATTTTAAATATGGTGTCAGAATAAGAGCATATCTTGAGGTAATTCAGAATAAAGGAGCTCTTTAATATTTTCCGCAGTGAGGTAAAATGGCTTTTGGGTTCTATTTCATTTAGTATTAATTGGCTAATTTAGCTTCAGAACAAATCAGTGCAGCCCTGCCTAATGTCGCCACTGTGTTGTCCCCACATCTTAACGATGCTCTATGAAAAGCCACCTATGGGTTACTTTTGTTTATGATCTCATTTACAAATACATCCCGACTGCTGGAGAGATCTTTATTGCAAAAATAGTCTATCGCACCACTCTACTAGCCTGACCCACATCATTACACAGATCGTTTTGTGTGCATGCCATGTCAGCGTGAGCTGCAGCAAGCCACGGCAAAGCTCTGCATCAGGCTGATCTACCAACTGAGAATGATGTCATGATATTTCTATAATTAGTAATTTTTTTAAATAATATTTTGTCCTTTCAATAAGAAGGATGTTGAACATAGATTAAAGGCAAATGGAAAAGAGCACGTGGAAATTACTACTTTCAAATTAAGCTTTAAAAAGTATGGTATGTCAGGTCAGGGAGTTCGGATAATGCCCATCTGTGAGCACTGAAAGAACTAGTGCTGGAAAGGACGAGTAAGTGATCAAAGGGTAACGGGAATGTTCAGAAAAGATAAGGTCATGGGAGAAAAGCTAAATTAGTTTTTCACATCCATGTTCAATATGGACAATCTTATGAAATGACTCACTGGAAACTTTTCACTGGAGGTGAACTGGGAGGTGTGTCTCAAGCCAAAACTAAAAGGGATGGCCAAAATGATTGCAGGCATCAGGGGGACTGCTCACATCGCACGAGAGGTCCAGCATAAAGGCATACCATCCAGTAAAGCAGACCAAAAGACCACCGAAAATAAGTCTGAGGTGGATAAAGAGCAGGTATGACAGAATAACCAATGTAGGAAAGCAGTCTTTAAAAAGTTGAAGTTATATTTCTAAACCAGTAAACCAGAAGAAAACTGCACCCCGACAGGCCAGACACAGCAATGTGTGGCAGGGAAAAAGAGCATCAGAGCAACTTCAGAAAACAGATGGACTTATAACTTTCAAACACATCAGAACCAAGAGGCCTGCCAAGCTGTCCTAGGGACAATAGATGCTCAAGATATAGTAGCAATGCCTAGAGAAGATTTCAGGAAAAGAAAACGACTTTTTTTTTTTTTTTTTTTTTTTTTTGGTTAACCACGTAGAGGAGCTTCAGGAAGTTTTCACAACAGAACTTTTTAATGGGAGAGGCATGGTGGAGCATCTGTCTCAAATCCAAGTGTAAAAGGTTTTGAAACAAAATGACAGGACAGATGGTATTCATCCAAGAGTTCTAAGGAAATTCAAGGATGAAATGGCTGAACTATGAACCGTACTTTATATTTTTTCACTTAAAACCGCCTTAGTTCTAGAGGAATGGAACGTCACAAATATGACACTAATTTTTAGAAAGCATTCTGTGGAGATACAGGGAACTTCAGACCAGTAATGCCCATATGTCAAGCTGTTAGGAACCATAGTACAGCCGAGCGTTGCTGGACAAAAGGCTAGACAGTCCTATTGCCACCTCACACGAGGAAATCCTGTTCCACAGGCCTGTAAATATTCTTTGAAGAAATCAGTGAACATGAAGGTAAAGGAGATCAGGTAGTTCTGGTCTTCTTGAGTAAGTCGTCATTGAAGGCCTTGCATGAATAAATAGCTGGTTAACAATACAGGAACAAAATGGGAATTAGTCATCAGTTTCAGTGGAGGAAAACCACCTGTGAAAACCCATAGGTTATTTTTGGAGATGGGGTTAATGACTAGTGCTTGTTTAATATATATACATATGTGACTTGGAAAAAAGTGCTGAATGGTGCTGCAAGAAAGATAAGAACAGCGAAGAACTGCAAAGCCAGCTTGGAGCCTGAAGTGACAGGATAATAAAACCAGCAAGTGAAATACGGCGTTAATACAGAATGTATTACATATTAAAATGTGCTTCCCCAACACATGTGAAGGGGAAAAAACAGGCCTAACGTTTATGTCATGGGTAAGGTGGGTGGACAATAAACGACATTCCATTAGTCTGGAAGAGATGCTGGAGCTTTAATAGATAATTTTGTGAAGAGGTAATAGATGTTTGCTAGAAAAACAAATAGCATGTTAGGCATTATTAGGTAAAGAGTTAAGAACAGAACAAATATTTAGTATTTCCTTACCGTCGTCATAAAAGAATATAAAGTTTCCTTTTTCTTAGATCAACTTAGAACAAAGCCTCTTTACAAAGTTGGTCTTGTTTTCCCCAAGCAAAACCTATGTCTGAAGAACTGTAAATATGCCTCTCTTGGTTTTGGGGGTTTCTTTTTTTGGTGTGTTTTCAGAAGGAAAACCTTGAGTAGAACAGCTACAGACCTGGGAACTGACTGCAGTATGTACAGGCTTTGGAACTCCAGCAACACAAAAGAAATTGCAAATGGGTGTGGAGAGAAAATCAGAAAAAAATGTAATAGGAGTTTTATCTTTGATTAGGTAATGATCTATTGAACTGTTTCGTAACAGTGTATCACAGGCATCTTGTATATAACATTGGTACATGATGTAGTACATATTGCTCAGCGATAGATTATTTGCTGTGGTGGTGACTGTCACTGCTCCTGTAGTGCTTCACTTGCTGTACCATCCTTAGCATATATTTATTTTTCTGCCTGTTTTCTCATTTTGGCTTGCATTTCTTTCCACACCTTGAAATATACGTGTTTTGTCAGCAACCCCTGCATTTCCAAAATTGCTGGGCCTCTCCTATGAGCTGCATCACAGCCCCATCTGCTTTTCCGTGATCCCATTTGAATCCAGTGTCAAGAATCCTGTAACGGAGCCCAGATGTCGAGCTTGCTGCTGCGTTCTCCAATGCAGGCAGCCCTTAAGGAACACATTAACTCTGCTAACTGTGGGATGTGCACGAGATTCAGACCTACCTGGCAAAAAAAGCTGACTGCCTGTGCAGATTTCTCTTCATCGGTGCAATTAAGTAATTGTCACAGGCCAGCACCAATTAGTGAGCGAACCTGTACATTGCTCTGACTATCCCGATATCCTGAGATCAATTATCCCCCCCTAGCCTCAGTGTTGGAGAGGGTCTTGATGTTCCAGGACTGAACATGGAATCGACCACCAGAAAAATCTTTATAGCCAGAAAATCTGGTGCTCCACCTCTAAGTTGTATGGCTACTCTCAGCATTTCCTGGCCCAAACATCTAATGGTAAAGTTTGTACCCATAAATCAGTTCTTCAGAGCTGAAGGAAAGATGTTTGTGTGGACAAGACCACATCCTTCTAAAAAACCCTGCGAAAAACATGCTGTGATGATGCTACTGTCAGTGCTGCCACCTTGAAGCCAGCTCCTGGCTGGCTGGACCCAGCACTGACCTAGCACTAACTACTCCCTTTAGGAATTAAGACCTTTAACAAGCCTTCATAGTTCTTCTATATCTCACCAATTTGTCTCAGTGGAGGAACGAACCGCAGAGCCAGCATGCCTGTTCAGCAACCTTGAAACCTTTTGGATAATCAGATGTGACGGATGACCAAAGTCTGCCTAGATTCAAACAGCAGTTAGACAAATTCTGGACTATTAAATAGAAAACGCCATCTCTAGCTCAGACGGTGCTTCAGTTGTATATTGCCAGAAGTAGGGACAATGCTAGACCCTTGCCCGTCCCTTCACTCTGCCCTGTACTCCTTGACCATGTTAATCCTACTGACCACTGAGGGAGACAGGCTACTGTGCTAGCTGGACTTTTGGTCTGATCTTGCACATACTTTTTAAGTTCTTATGTTAAGCTTACTTCTTATCCTAAGGCAAAATATTTTTCAACTTTGTCCATCAGAGACAAAGGGTCCTGGTATTTCTGGAGCGCAGACTTGATTCCTCTCATAATCATCACATGGAAGATAATGGGATGCCGTAACAGGAGGAAAAAAAAAAAAAAAAAAAAAAAAAAAAGGCAGGAGTGATTCCTATCTCCAACTGGGAATGGCCCTGTTCAACATTACTTTATCCCTAATAGCTTTATATCAGTAGGAACCAGACTCCACTCTGTTACAGGGTTACAGAACCGTTTTCCTCAGCAACACCCATGCCATCTTACCTTCGCTCCCAGGCAGCAGGACAGGCAGCTTCCCCCTCCACCGCCAGGTTGATTAGCTCTGTCTTTAGTGGCTCCTTGGCGTCTTCAGGGCATCCCTCAGTGCCACTGAAAGAGCAGTATGACTACAAGCACTTCCAGAGCTTGGCGTGCTTTCTCTCCTGTTCAGCTCTTCCCAAATCTCCCTTCTTATGAACCCGCAAGAATACTCCAGAAGGCTTCTACTTTCATCTAGTTCTACTTCCGTTCATTGCTTCTGCTGCCTCAGAAATAAAAATATGAAAATTGCAATCGTAGCTGCCTGTTGGGCAGCTGTGATGGCCTTGGGGACTCCAGCAAGAGGGCTGATGGCCGCCGATGGCAGCTGAGCCATCTTGCAGGCTTTGGCTAGCAAGGCATCCATTGCCAGGTGGGTCTCCCGAGCGCACCCCAGAATGACACGGTGCTCCTGCCGTGGGACGAGATCCCTGGCTGTGCAGAGGCACAGCTTGCAGAGGGCACCTTTTCACCCAGCAGCCCTCAGAAATGCAGGCAGGAGTCTTCGTGGCTCTGCCCCACGTTCGTTACCCGTACGCGCTAATCCTGTCTCTTTGTGACGGTCCCAACTCAGGGAACACGCGCCCGCGCACAGAAGATCCGGAGGACTTTATACTCAAAAGATCCACCACCGTTTAATGTCAGGGCTTGTTCAAAGATACTGGCCTACGCTATTTTCCTGCGGAAATCCTTCCACAAATTTAAAGGGAAGAGGTTGTATTTTGATTCCCATTTCCACTCTAGTCCCTTCAAGTGATTCAGAAAGCCTATTCCAAGCAGTACATCTTAATTTCACCTGAAGACTGTGCTTGAACAACTGTCTGGGCATGCCACCTTTTTGACTGACACACACTGCCACCAGCAGCCCTTTCCAGGAAAGCAAAATAACATCTCTCTGTTCATTTTCCCTTCCCCTTTCAGGACCCGTGGGATGCTCAGCCAGAGGGCTGCTGTTGCCATCATGCGCATCTCAGGCAGGCACTAGAGTTTTTGATTTGTTTTAACGGGAGTTAGCGCTGTGCTGCTTCTCCCACCTTTCTGCTCCTTTCTTGTGCAGGAGACATTGCTCTCGCACAAGAAACACCGCTGAGTTGTTTGAACTGGCAGCCCACCGGAGGCAGTCCTGCTTTCACGCTGAATGATCGCACTCGTGGGACCTGCGGGACCCACCTAACCCTCAGCCCTGCTTTACCTGCACACCACTTTGGATGGGGCACGGTTCCTGTCCCTAAAGCAATCGCATTTCTCTTCAGTGAAGTCTGTTAGTGAGAAAAAGAAGGGATCTAACACGCAAGCATACCTTTTCATCTTGGTGTCTAAACAGCTCTAACTCCTCCTTACAGGCTTTGATCCTTGTCACCTTTTGTCAGCCTGTTAACTGAGGGAACATGCATTTTTCATCAGTCAGTTAAGATCCGTCAGACCATAAGCTATTCCACTGCCTTGCTGAAGAGTCTCCATCCACACTGTTGTTCAGAACAGCCACAGAGCAGTGCAACCTGGTAAAAACCCGAAGGGTTGTGCTGACGGCTTATTTTTTCTTTTACCAGGACCCATGTTACGTGGTAATGGAGAATACTTAATTTGTTTCTCAGTGTAAATAACGGACTAGGTTTGTTTTTTGATTTAAAAACCAAAGGTCACTAACCATTAACTGGGTTACCAAGATGCATAATCCACACAAACACCTCTTCCCACTTTTGCTGTGCTCCATGCTGGTTAACGCAGCTGAGGGCGCGATGGGTGAGGCAGCACATGCCGACGCACACGCTTGTGGCAGCAGCGGGTGAGGGAAGATGACCAGAGGCTCCCCACAGTGAAAGGAGGGCCAAGGGGGCTTCAGTCTTCAGGGGTCACTCACAGTTCATGTAGCTTTTTTTTTTTTTATTAACACAAAGGGAGGCAAACTCATCTACATTTTTTGATAGGCTATCACTTTTTCTACCTAGACTTATTGTACGTAAAGTGCCCTCCTATACAGTGCCAGCCAAACTACACAACTTACTATTCCAACGCTACAAGAGTTCAGAGGAGGCTTGCAGGATAAGTAAAGTCAACAACCAGAAGACTAAATGCTGGCAACCGCTTCTCATGTTCCCAGAAAGTAAATACTACCCTGGAAGATAACCACTGACACTTCTCAAGGATTGCTCTCATAAATGTAAGCAAGATAAGATTTCAGAAAACAGCAAGACAGGATTTCAGAACACAGCAAGACCTAGCATTCCCATGCCTCTTCTAGCAAGGAGAAAAACAACCAGAAACACTGCTAATTTGTTTCTCCTGAGTTGTTTCTTTTCACCTATTACAATTAATGGGCCTTAGCTTACCATCAGGGAACAAACAAGAAATGCTTTTACAAAAAACCAGTTTGTGTTCAATGGTATAGATCATTTCTTCTGCATGTTCTGAAATTCTCCTCCTTATTCCTATGTCTCCATGGATCTTGCACAATTTGATCTTTTTTAACCTATAGGGAAAGTTGTGCTTGACATACAGCAAAATCTCCCAAAGCATCTTTTGTGTTTTTATAGGCAGCAGTATGTTTTTTCTTTTCTTGTGAAAAGTCTCACAGATCAGGGATAAACATGGAATTTTTACATCCCTGGCATAATGCAACAGATCTCAGGCTTCTTGGTCTAGTTTCATAGTAGTAAGTTGTTAACTTCTGGCTTTAGGGACTGCGATTTGGAGACAGATGGTATGGAAGAAGCAGACAGTAGTAAAGGAGATTCACTGGCATTAGGGAAAGAGGATGAATTAATTCTACAATGCCATCAATGGGGACAGCATCTTTGGTACTGCCCAAAGGGTGCTGTTAGTTCTCCTGGTGCTAGGATCTCTGGTAAAGAAGAACGATGTCCCCTCTTTCCTATCAATCCCTGTTTCTTTACATAAAAGGGTATTCCCTACATGAACTGCTTGCTGCTATACCGCCCGGGTTTTGCCAAAGGAGCCTTTCGAAATCTGAATACACAAAAGTGCACTGACGGATGTGGCTAGGGAACAAGAATCCCATCTGTAAAGAAGTACTGTAGATTTCAGCATTTAGGTTTGCTCTTAGGCCAGAACTTGTGTCTTCCATGCGCCAATTTACTTGCATACTCTTTTGCTAAGAAACCTTCTCAGGAAAAAAAAAAAAGTTTGTTCGAAACATGTTTGTTGGTGGAAACATAAATGGACTAAGATAAAATATAGAATCAAGACACTACCAACTAATCCTGACCTCTGGTTCTACTTTAGAAATCATTCTCAAGTTAATTTTTCTATTAGCATATTAAATCTACCTAATTAGATCAGGGTAGGTGATAGAAAAATCCAAATGTGTCCACGTGGCAACTCTCAGTGGAAATTTCATTTCATTTCACTGGAAAAAAACCTGAGTCCCCACGGATGAGACAAAAGGTACCTAGATAAAAAGTAAAATAAAACACTTTTAATATTTGTAAGTTTGTAACACTGAAGTTGTCTAGATTTTGAGATACGGGGTTTCTATAAAGATAATAATCCATTTTTACTCTGTAAAAGTATAGTAAACCCAAAAATTCAAATATTTTATTTACTTCACCTAAAAAACCAGCAACCCATAAGTAAGATATACATAGGTTTCCCAGATTTATCCCTAATAAATTTTTTTTAAGATTTATACAATTTCTACAGAAACATACAGTGTATCAAAATCTGCATAAATCAAATTTATAAAATATGTAGAAATGCATAGTGATATTATCATCAACTTACAAAGCAAGAATATGGGAATTATTTTTTTCCAAGCCGGCTATAGTAGGAAAAAGTCATTACAGCAACAGCTTCTTACGATCTCGTGTTTTGTAAGGTTTCAGTCTCACATACAGATTCATATTCACATACAGCATCAGCTTTTGATGAATTGCACAAAATACCCATTTAAAATGCACACCCGCACAATTTATGTGCCACCATTCTGTCTCTTATGCATAGTCGTATGATTAAATTAATCTACCCAACACACAAAAATGGAGTCAGTTTTCATACACACAAGGAACAAGTACCGGCACACCCCCTTTTTTTCCTTTTTTTCCCCAGTTTCCCCCTCCTTTATTTTCTATTTTTCATAGCTCTGAAAGGATAGATGAGAAGTTTAAAGAAACCAGGAAAGATCCCAAACTAATAGATCAGTGCAGACAGCCCTGTAAAGATCAAACTCTGTCACCAAATATGATACATAACCCTTGTTAACATCAATGGAAGCTGCATGCAATGCTATTCTAGATTTCAGGGAAGTATTTAGTCGTATTTAATAGTGTGACATGTTATAGGCATAACTCTTATGAAATCAGTACACTGATGTCCACATTTAACAGTCACAAAATCTGGAATAAGGAAGTGAGGACAAGTCATTTCTCCTCCACCTCTCTGTTCACTCAGAGTAAATATTTATACTCCTAAGGGAGTTTGCATCAACTCCTTTCCAGAACATTTTTAGAAACTTCTTCGCATTCTATTCTGTACACTATAGCACCAAGCAGTTGTATTTTGTGTTTGTAATCCCTCAGGAGAAGTTTCCAATGACCAAAAAAAAGAAGAAAATTAGTATGAATAAATGTGGTTTCAGGATTTCCATTTCTCTTTTCAAATCTAAATCTGGCATCCAAACGGGTTGACAGATGTCCTTGTAAAGAATTACACAGATGTGTTAAGAAGCTGGATGTTTTTTCCTAATTAAAAGTTTTAGTCCACCTCTTCAGTGATTTCCATTTAAAATAACAATATAAATGAAGCATTGGATTCTTTCTAAGTTTTACATAATTGTGCAGCTTTATTTTATTTATTTTTAAAATTATTTTTATGTAAGGCATGGTTTAAACAAGCAAGTTAGTGCTTATAAATTCTTAACTGGAATCGCGAGGGTGCTTACTTCCATCCAAATGTACCACATTAGCACTAAACTCGACACTAAGCTCTTCCTTGCACCGTACAAAGTGTCCAGTTGAAGTAGAGCAGCCGAACTGGCGATAGAAATTTGTCTTCGGTAACACAATAATTACAGAGGGTAGTAGGGTTGGTCCCTACCCCTGGTGACAGCTCAGAAAAACCCACTGTATAAATTTCCAACAAATGCTTTTCTTGTGAAAGAGAGAAATGAAAGAGGCACTAAATATGTTGAAATTCACCTTCCAAAAAAGCAGCATGACTGTGAGAGAAGGCCACCCTGGCTAATAACCTGTGGCAGTGCTTAGTAAGATGTAAAATTAAATAAAAATATACAACAGGTTGATAATCACCAAGTTCTGTGAAAATCTGGTTACTCCAACCTTTTCAAGTGTGTGTAAAAAAACTGCCTTCAGACCCCTGAGTGTAATCCCAAAGACGACGACAACGCTTTTAACTATGTTCCTATGAAACATAGCTAACAGCACATTAATTTACCAACATCTTAAAACAAAAAGATGTAAACATCTACGGAGTTTAAGGTAAAGCAGTTTTGTAAACATTAACTGCGGATGATAATGTTATTGTAATAATCACAGTTCCTCTATGTCCTTCATCCAAGCCAGGAGGCTCGCAGCTGTACAAAGTTAATAATTGCAGCAGTTTTCAGGCTATTTTCAGTCCTGTACAAATTAATGTTGTCAGTAGGTAGGTTTTGTCTGTCTACACACTAAGGATGTTGTTCATTTCCCATTTTTGCGTTGCTTTACTGGAGTCACACTCTGAAATGAAAACTTGATGGAGGACTTCGGAGCGATCCAAGCACTTCCCTGATGGAATGTGAGTAAATCTGTGCAGATTCTGGAAAACAAAACCATCAGGAACACGTGTGTTTGGTTTGGTTTTTTGGTTTTGTTGGGTTTTTTTTTGTTTGTTTGTTTTTTTTTAAAAACATTTTCTTCACAAGTGCAATATAGCTGTTTACAAAACCAGGTTTCAGGGTCCCGGAACAGATCAGTTCTATACTCATTTTACTGTTTGTTAAACCTAGACCTCCACAGCCATTCATATTATGAAATGTTTGATACGTGTAGGCCCACTTGAGACGCCTCCCGTTTCTCTTAGGCAACAAACTGCTAAGAAAATGAGCAGGACCGTGTCTAAAATGCTTCCAAGCCTTTTCATCCATCCTGTAACCAAACCAAAAGTCTAATTTTTGAGGACAGCTCTATCAGAACTGACTTCACTGGGCAGACCCTCCTTTGGTTAGCCCTCACATAAAGCAACTGCACACCACCACCACGAACCACGCTGGGGGGAAAAAACCCCAACAACAAACCAACCACTGACTTTGCTCCCTGTTTGGCTGGAAGAAGGAAGAGAAGCGGGTATGAGAGCAAGTCTGGCCTCCCGAGCAACAGGAGGCCGCCTAAGAAACCGCAGACCTATTGTGCCCGGCCCGTTCAGGCCGAGACTCGCACGCTGGGCTCCTTCCACCCGCCCCGCGCCGCCATGCCCGAGTCTCGTGCGTCTGCGAAGCGGCCTGCGGCTCCTCTCCCGCCTGCTGACCCCCCTGCGCCAGACGCAGCCCCGACTCGCTGACCGGCTGCGTCTCGCGCGTCGAGCAAAGCAGCGGGAGCGAACCTGCGGCCGGGCTGGGGCTCTGCAGCCCTGCCCCGCGCACCCAGACGCCCCCGGCACGGGGACCCTCTGCCTCCTCACCCCCCGCCACTCCCACGCGCATCTGCGTGTCCAGGTGCTGGCTCAGCTTGATACCTGCTCCTGCCGTGTGGCCAGACGTGGGGGTCCTCTACTGGGAGAGGACAACAGGCGTCTGGACAACAGCAAGAGGCGGGCCACCACCAGCCCTCTTCTGGATGTTCGCTTCTGGGCACCGAAGCCCTGCTACGGCTCAAGGCTCAAGCAGCACAGATGTTACGCTCACCGAACTGGCACGCAAGCGTTTGTTCCAGAAACAACCAACCGACCAACCAGATAAAATCTCCTGGCAGCTTTCATTTACACAAGGCCACAACATTTTTCAGCAGTTCATAAGCATTTCGCTCCTTACACCCTCCTCATTAGAAGAAACGGTCATACCCTCCGTACGGCACAGGGGAGCGTGCCAAATTTCTAATATTTGCTTGGTTACACACCCTTGGTGGTCCTTTCGCTTTCACCCCCCTCCCCCTTTTTCTTTTTTTTTTTTTTTTTTTTCCCTTCTGGAAGCCGGCCAGCGTTTTGTTCTACAGCCCAGACCGTGCCTTACTGGGCTTCCTTATAACTTGCGGTAATAAGCAAACAATTACACAACTTGGTACCACTGTGGAGGAAATGGATCTTCTCGCATGAAAGAAATGCTTAGAGAAGAGCCAAGTAACATGCTGGGACACACTAGAATGGCTGGAGAGTTAACAAGTGCTATATATTATTCCAATATTAAAGCAGAAGGTGGCAGGCACTGAAACTCTGCTTATTGATTTTTAAATTTCAGGTTTAAAGAATTTTGTCTCTCTATGCGGCACAAGAAAGCTGGGTGGAAATCCATTAGCGTGCTTGGTATTTCCTAGCTCTATGCAAATACCAGAAAACGTGGAGTGGCTTCAAGGATAACAAACAGATTTCGCTGCATTCAAACAGTGCCTACATCTTTCAGGCAAACACAATCCAGATAACCAGCTAATGAATTAGTAAATATGTAATATACTAGATAGACTGAAGAAAAATCCGACACGGAATAGTTTCTTAGACACAAAACCAAGTTATGTGTGACTATATCCAAGGATAACGTCACCCTTAGACTATTTGGTCTCATTTTTTAAGAGACAAACCTTAGACATTTTTTAAAGCAGCACTTTCAAAGCTAGCGAGGACTTAGAGATGTAGTGACTAAATAGACTGTAGCAGCCCTCACGTGTATAGGCCAACATTCCAAGTCTTTATTAAAAATTCATAGATTTTGCAATAGCATTACAATGGTACCACACCCAGTATTCACAACAGAGCATATTATTAGCAAACAGCTAATGAACAGGAAAAAGAAACACTGAAGAAGGCAAAGACAACACAAAAAGGCAGAGTAATGCTATGTTTACCTATTCCTATGTAGGCTTAAAAAGATCTTGTGTCTTTAAACAGAGCAACACTTCAATTTAGACCTCCCAAAATCAGACTTACTATTGACCCTAGCTGCTAAATGCACATCAGCATTTAAGTAATCTTCTCGCAGTGTACATTAGATGAAGAAAATTTCTTCACTGAAAACATACAAGCAGTGAAGGTGACGACACTACAAGCTTTTAGAAACTCTTGTCGCCGGTACTGGACATCCTCTTTGCTTCCTCTGAGACAACTGCTAACTCCTAACATACCTGTGGCAGCACATGTAGCTTCATCAGGTTTTCCTTAAATACTCTGCTACAGAAGACAGCAACTAGAACCACTAGCAAAAGCATCTTTCCCTAGAGGAAGTTTTCGTGGCAAGCATGGATTTCCAAGAATGCGCAATTAACAATTTACTCTACTTGGTTCAGTTAACCTTGTTGTAGATCTTTATTTTCAGATATACAGAAAATAATTTTTAAAAGGTGCAAAAAATCAGGATGCAAATTCTAATTTCTTTTCTGCAATGTATCTGTTACATACCTTGAAGTATTGCCAATCCTTGTATTCATTCTGATTACAGTGTGTAATCATAATTTTGGATCCATCCGGTCCTTTAGTTAAGCACTGATCGTACTGCATGAGTTGATTAGCTTCATTGATTCGGAAAAGCTAACAGGAAAAAAAAAAACACCCCACCTTTTTAACAGTTGAGTCAAAATAACAAGAATTTTAGAAACACTGAAAATACCAACAAAACTGCACCATTCAAAATATTCTCTGGTGTTATTACACCTGTCTTTCAGAAGTGTTCTTTATTTTACATGATGTAATGCACTTTTACTATCACAACACTCAATTTCATGCATAACTTTCCTGCAGGATTTAGAAGGCTAAGAAACTTAGCTAGCAAGACAAAACTGTAAGAGTAAAGGGATTCCTATTTGGGAGACTTCTGAAAGTGTTTGATTAAAAGCCTTTGTATGATTTGATGGCCAAACAATCCACTATCTTTCTAAAGGTCTGGTAGCAAGTCCTTGGTCCTGGACAGTAATTTCACGTGAAGACAGTAAAACTTCGGCATTTTACCCATGGAGGAAATCAGACTAATGCATCCAGATACATCAGCTGTCCTAGCTACTTCTTATGAAGTAATTGTTAAGGTTTTTTGGGGGTAACATATACAGAAAAAGTAGTTTAGGGAACTTTTTAATTAAGTATCAAAATAAAAGAGACATTTCCAGGGGCTACCAAGAGCTAGCCCAAATACAATTTTTAAAAGCATCATCCTGCACATGATTTCAAGACTGCTGTGACAAAACTTGCCTGGTTCAAGTCTACATCAGCATAAACAAGGACTTAAAATGGAAGTTTTCCAACTGAAAAAGGAGATGTAAAGACAGAACAGCCTATTTGTGTGGTAGTGCGAGTAGGTTTGTGAGGATACAGGTCAAACACAATAGCAGCTTGGATTGCAACCATCTATTAGTAAACATGTTCTGCCAATTAATTTGTAAACAAAGCAGCAAGAAATTTGCGTTCAATTTCTTGTCTTCTGTGGTGGAAGATGAGTTACTGCACAAAAGAGTTTTATACTTTCATTATAGCAAAACAACTTCGTGAAATAATTGATCCAAAGCAAGTAAGGGGTTGTTTTCTGAAGGATTAATTATTAAGTGAAGATAAATGATGAATCAGCAGCAATGCTAAGAGCTGCAGTTATTCTAATGCAGTGATATGGATGCTTTAAAACACAGGTCTTGTGTCCTCTCGTACCTGTTTCACTGAAGAAGAGATTACGAATTTGCCTTCAATTTTGTACTGTTTGTGTTTGAAATGATACTTTCAGATTCCCATATTTTAGCAATGTCAGTATGCTTACGGAAAATCCCTAGGTCCCATCTTTGTAGCTGGCACCTAGGTGACTTTATGTACAGGCTTAACAGAAAACCAGCCTGTTACCATCCACAGCAAGCGATTCTCCTTCAGACTTGCCTCCAGGCTCCTTACCTGATTTCCTCCCATTCTGTGGCACGGCCCAAGCTCAACGAAGCCACCATTGGTGTGCCCCATGCTATCGATGCAGTAAGCGGTTTCAAAGCCTCTAATCTGGAAAAGAGATTGTGCATTCTAAGTTAGTTTCAAGGAAAAAATAAGCATGAAGGAGTTCAGAAAATTCCCACGCATCTTTCAAACCGGAAACAGATACCTGACAGAGAGATACGAGACAAACCTGTGCATGAAATTTAAATTCGGATGTTAACTGTTCTGGGAGATGGAGCTTCAAGCTGCCCATGCTAATTTGCAGGCTCTTAGTGATTTAGAGTACACTGATAAAGCTAAAGTTGCAAAGCTCAGTTCCAAATTAATGACACCAAAATGTAGTACTTCCAAGTATTTTAATGTATTCAATCTCCTATCAAAGCATGTTCAGTCTCCCAGGTCTTCATAAATAAAGCAGGAGCTCAGCTAAGTTGCTCTCATCTCGTGGATGAGAGAAATGGGATGCAGAGAAGTTATGCACAGCAGTTATTAACTGCAGCCAGGCACAGCCCACTGACCCGGCTGCTCAGATGTACCTCCTCCAGCAGCAATTACATGGAAAAAAAGAGGTAAAATTGATGAGGGGCAGGCACAGGCATAGGGATAAAGAACAAAAGTCCTGTCAGAAAGCATGCCTCAACTGCTGATTACCCCATTCCCTTCTCAGAATGGCCAGCAAACAACTTTACCAAGACTTTATGACACCAATAACATTCTTTCCAGACCTATTTTCTTTGCCAGAGCCTCCTCCTTCTTTGTGATGGTAGAAGAAAATCTGGAGGACTAAGCTTAGACCTGACTTCCAGAGAGAGTGTTCAGGAAGACAAACCCCACACTTTCATTCCTGACAGTTTGGAAATGCAATTAGTGTGGTGTTACAGATGGGGGGCATGGGGTGGTGGATTTCTCAGATGTACGATAACTAGCAGCCAGCGAAGAAGTATTGAAGAAAACTTCAGAGAAGTCTCTGAACTTCCAACTTTCCTGTTACTTCACCAGAGCCACTCGCTTTTATCAGGGATGATTTCCCACAAGGTGGCCATTATTATTTTATTCTCTTCAGATACTTTCACCTCAGCGAATAGTAACATATAACGTGCCTTCCTAACCCTTTATGTCATTTCAAAAGGAGGTCTAAGGCTAATGTAGTAACTGACGCTTTGTGCTAGCTTTTAGGTAAGAAATAAAGGTGGCATTGTTCAGCTGGTCCCTCAGATCCAAGACTATTTGTACCCCCTTCGACCATGCACACGCTCTGTATCACTAATTCCTCAGAGAAATTAGAGATGGCACTTGCTTGGCCACAGGAAGCAGCACAGATCTGTACTTTCTGATGCTTTTTTGAAGTTACAAAAACGGGTCCATCATTTCTTGGGAAAGAAGGTTGTTAAATTTGGTGGGACACAGGAATCCTCCTCTGCTAGTGAGATGATTTTCCGATTTTGCCTCCACAATCTGCAAAAGTGAAATTAATAGCAGCGACAGGGCAAGGCTGGAACCAACTGAAAATGGCAAAAAACCCCCCCAAAAAACTGCAAGCAGGCTGGAGACCTGCAGTAAAAGCTCCTCAAGTTGTGGGCTAGATGGCAGAACAAAACAGGCAGGGTTCAGTGAAGTGTCCTGCATTCACCTGGCAACATGCTGTCTCTCTGTCAACCACGCCAAAACGCCAAATTTGTAACCACATTCCTAATTTAGCATAAAGTCATACTCATATACAATAATGCTGGAAATGACTGTTAAGGAATCACATCAAGTTATTACATGCAGATAAGGGATGTACTGAGGCTGTAACTGCATGAGTACCTCCCAGGACAGCAAACGTAGGCAGAATGTACTCCACCTGGATTTCACGATCTGTTCTCTAGGCCTTCACAGAAAAAGATTTTTACCTATTAATCTTTGCCAATACTCCTACTCACACAGGATTCGCATTTTTTCTTTTAAAAAAACCTAAATTCCCATTAAGGAAAAAAGAACTTTAGACATAATTGAAGACAAGGCTAGAGATAAAATTATCCAAGGACCTATGGAGCTAATAAAAAAAAAATTAAAATCACACCCCTTAAAATATATATATAAAATTATTTTCCTAGGGTTATAAACTCTATAGCTCTCTAGCTAGCATCATACACCGTAGTATACCAGTAATCAAAGAGCCTGTTCTCAGACTGATGTCAAGTAACAATTGCTTCCTTTTGAATTCCCAATTTAAAAAAAAATAAAAATCTCCTAAAATAAATACAGGTTATGTACTGTACTTACCTCTCCCCAGTCCACGTTTTTAGGTGGTAAGGGATAATATGAAGTTATATCATACGCTATTTCTTCCATAAACCACTTAAAACTTTTGCAGTTGTGATCTTCACGGAATTTTTTCAGCTCAGATATATCTCCATAGGGTAGCGCTTTTGTCTCCGGCCGACTGGCATAAAAGTAGTCTTTGTATTCGTCCCACCACACTTCTACAACTCTGACATAGTTCTGTGAAGAACAATGACATTGCTGCACACTCAAAGCACACGCAATGGGTCACATGCAACTGCGTGTTAATTCCAGAAATTTAAGGATTTCCCCTCTTAAAAAGTGGCAGCATGAAATTTTTATATAGCACTAATAATTTGTCACCTTCAGCAGATTATACAAGACACACGCATATAATTTTCAAACGACAGTTTAGGATTGAAGCCAGCAAAATAAACTGGCTTGCTTAATGAGAGTACAAAGTCTTTTTCCAAGCTTAGGGAATGTTTATTTGAACATAAAGACTCTTCAGTTACGGGTGCAATAAAATGTTGCAATCATTTGCTGTGTACAAGAACCGCAATTTAGAGTTTCTATTCACCTTCTCTACAGTTTTAATACAGAGAATGATACGCACTAAGGGCCCACTAAGGGTGAAAAAAATAAGTCTTAAACAGGTCAGCTATGACACACTGAGGAGATTTTATCTTCTTAAATCGCCTGGTCGCCTGGTCACATCCTTCTTCTCGGTCTCTTTGATGGCTCTTATCTCTATATTACCTGTACAAGTTCTAGATGCACACCTCACTTTGTACGGTTCTGCTAGCATTAATGACCTGGTGTTAAAACAGTCTACTTTAATAGATCTGACTAAAGGCACAAAATTATTGTGAGCTTTACTTTAATCCACATCCAGCATAAATTGAACAAAGCTATAAAAAAGCACATTTACTATGGGGACAGGAGGGTGCCCGAAGAGGGAGAAACCTACTCCTGCATCCTGCCTTACACAGAGAAGCAACTTAATGTTTAAGAACACTCAGCAGTGTTTCGTTGTATTCAGTAAGCAGACAAGCAGACTCATGTAAGGTGTTTAGATATGCAGCACGTATTTTTGATCAGCTTTTCAGAGGAGTGAAATGGTTTTTATAATTTCAGACAAGGCAAACAAACACCTTGCCTGCATTGAGCAATGGAGCTATCATTTGCTATCCTGCCTCCCATTGCTCTGTCTCTACTCCCAGCTATGCCCACTTCCCCCTACCCTCCCTTGCACTGGTCCTGGTGCTTGTTTGATCAAAATATTAATCAATTCACATTACTAATAGAGGCCTTTTTTTTTTCTTCGGGTGTCAGGTTAGTTTTCTACCATTAAGCTAGGCTGGGACATTCCCTTTTCAGCAGAACCAACTGCTAGCTTGGCTCAAGCCATAATCTGTAACCCTACCAATAGTCATCATCATTGCTAACGTCTAGGAAGACAGCTCTGGGATTGGAATTTACAGAGAACTGGGTCTTTGGGAATGGGATTTACCAATGCCAAAACACTGCACAAGAGAAAGCTTAAACTAGGCAATAGAAAACCTTAACAGGAGGGTTGTCTCTCTTCCTGCTGGTAGGTGCAAACTTACACGAAACAGTTTTTCTTGAGTCAAATTTTCTCTTCAGATATAGGCAGCTGGCACGCTCTTTTCTTGAGGTGATGTCTATTTTTAAAATCATGGATTAAGCAACACTTCTGAACCTGCAAGGTGCCTGTGGAGTTACCAACCTTTACGATGAAGTGCAGAGCACACCGTTTTCCCAGGTGTCATTCACTGCTTCTTAATTAACAAATGCAGCCACAAAGGTCTGAGAGATGCTACATTACAGCGTTCGCTCCCTCAGCCTAGAATCACCAAAGGGTGATTTCAAACCCACAATCATCATCTCCCGGAGTGACTAGAGTTGTCCGTGCTTCAGTTGGGCACAGCACGGCAAAGGCTTGGGGTGCTGAGAGTAACAGGAAATGCAGTTTGTACCTCAAAGGTGGGGCAGGGTGGAGCAAGAAGATGGGTTCCAGGAATCTCTAGTCTTTACAACAGTGGGATTGGCACAAAGATTTCCTTCCCATGGGGATGACCATCTTTACTGTAGACCCTGACTAGCTTTGGATGAAGTGCTCTCTAAATTGCTACTAATAATTTAAATAGATTTATCTTAAACTGTTATCTAAAATAAAAAACCACCTTCAAGGTTGCAGCAAAACAGTACCTTTAATGTAGGAGAAGACCCAACGTACACAGGGGGTGGATTTCCTTGCCAACCCTGGAGACGATAGATGTGTCCAACACGAGAACAGGGAACAAACAACAGTTTTCCCCCACACTGCCAGATCTACAAGTTAAAGCAAAGGTATTATTAATATATATGCACAGGAAATTGAGACAGATAAATAGATAACAAAATTATGGGAGAAACATCAACTATTTTTCTTACTATACCAACTGTGCGATAGATTTAAATATTTTCGCTTCAGATGTAAGCATCACATAATAGGTCTCTGAAATGAAAGGCTGTATTGAGTACATCTTCAACTCAGCCATGAAATTACTCAACTAAATTGCTTTTTAAAAAGTTTCCCATCTCATTTCATCACTATTTTAAGACAACAGTAATGAATGAGTGCACAAAATCTGGAACTGGGTATTTTTTATTATGACAGAATTAATAATATTTTCATTTTATTAAAGCAATTCACATACCATCACTAAGATGGGTTTTGGTTAGATGCCCATCACATTGAAGTTTTTCTTAATAACGACTAGTAGGAGATAAGGATGTCTTTGGTAACCCATTGTTCCAAGTACAAACAGATTTTTCTCTAACTATAGTAGCCGAAAATAAAAAAAATGGGTAAAACATACTACCATTCTGAAATTCACTCCCTCCCACACGTCCTTGGATAATACATTTATGTGGAAAAGAAAACATACCTAAATCTGAATATAGTCGCTCATAGTTTTGACAAGTATGAAATGTAGCATCAAATCGAAATTCAAGCTAACTTTGGGGATGTTCCAAATTAGTCTGAATTCCAGATTAAAAATATGATTTAAGAGTATTAGGAAAGATAGGCAGAATAGTTTACTTCCTTCATTGCATCATCATATTAATTTTCATCAAAAAAACCCTCAGATATGCAAGGCCATTATATTTGCTATCTAGCAGTCAGCATGCAAGACTGCTAAATGTTGTTTAGTCCTTCAGATTAGTTGTGATCTACATGAAACCAATTTGGAGGTCTCTACATAATCAGCAGTTCAATTACAAAACTACTGTATGTAATTTCAATCATGATTTAGCTCTAAGCAAGATGGAGAATTGGAAGGATAAAGACCCTGTATGTGTAACATCCTTAATAACTACCTTTTGCATATGGATTTACAGCTGAGCAAGTGCACTTGGAGCTCTCCTCAAAACCATGAAGAGCAAGAGTAGCTAGGGGAGCTCTGAATGTACTTTTAGTAAAATTCAGCTACAATTTCACAGATCGCTACTGAGGATATTCTATGTCTCCACTTTTGTTTGTTAATTGGGACAGATTCCTGCTGTCTGCCACTTGTGTCATTATGAACACTGAAGGTACAAGAAGCTAATGATTATCATCTTACATTTCCTGCTAACTGAAGAGCATGCATGTGCCTAGGAGTGAAAATAAAATCTTCTGCAGTGATTATGAATTATACAGTTAACGTTTCAATTATGGAGACTTCTCTCATAAAGAAGTTCTTGAAATTTTGAAAAGTATACGAGATCATTATCCACCCCTAAAAATGTAGGAAGGAGGAAACCAGCACAGATTACTTTTTGTTGCATCATTATATACTTTACAGGCATCTATGCATAAACTGAATGCTACTTGTTCTCTATAATCACTTTCATCAGAAACAAATTTTTCTATACTCACCATAAGAGCACTCAGTGTCCCCCCGTCCCATCAAATTTGTCAGTCTGTTTTCAGATTAAGTATTTTAGGGGTGTGTGTGATCCCAAACCATTAACAAAATCTAGATTACTCAGCATTTGGGTCTCAGCACTGGGCCACCTCTCTGAAGACTTCTGCCCCAAAGCCCACAAGGAAACACTGAGGACACACATCTCTGCCATAGTATCTCCTCACAACTAAACCTTCTGGGCTTCATGAGGCAAGAGGTGGCGCAAATCAGAGGTAGGTCTGTCTGAATGCCAAACAGAAGTATTTACAGAAAAAACATCTACTAGACTGAATTAGTTTTCAACTTTTGGTGTTACCTTGTAAGAAATTTCAAAATTTTCACCACCCCAAATTTGAAGCCCTGGATCATAGAGACCCAGTTCAAAGAAGAAATCGCGTTCAATGGCAAACAATCCACCAGCCATTGCAGGGGACCTGAAAGAGTAAGACAGTGTAACTCCTTCTGCCAAAAGGATATGATAATACTCGGAGAAAGCATTAATTAAGGAAGCAATTCACTGTTAGCATATAATAAAGATCAGATAAATGGCAAAACACTGAAAAATCATAAAGCTTTGTCATCAGCTTCCAGCAATTTTCTGAAGCGACAACTGTGTAATTTCTAGTGAAGTCCCAGTTTTTACTATGTTGTGGGTTTGGTTTTTGGGGGGGTTGTTTTTGGTTTTGTTTTTTAATTTAATTACACAAAATTTTTGGTTGGAATTATCCATTCAGCCAGCCAGCATGCTTCTATTAAAATAAACAAAGGTAAGAATCAGTCTGACAAGACGTTTCTCTTTTGAAAGTTGTTGGAGTTTTTCAGATAACACATAAGACTGCGTAGCAGACTTAGGTTTACGTTCTGAGGAGCTGCCACATTGAAAGGCATTGTCTATTAAACAAGCAACAGAGTTTTTCCAGCTAAACAATACCATTCTATCTTCTCCCTCTGGCTCTTTTTCTACCACTGCCATATGAGACACTTTTCATTATCATCAGTGAAAATTTTAAGAGGGCCTGGATCAAGTTGTACAAGGTTTCCATTTTGGTTTAGGTTTTCCTTTTTTTTTAAAAATGGCTTTGTAAATCTCTCCATGTATGCCAAGGTGCAGTTAGCAAGTTTTAAGGTGTCAAAAAGATGTGGCGGTTTGGATTAGAGCATTTTTGCAGAATGGCTCTAACCAAAATTCTTTGGTAGCTTGCTCACACTGAAGTAGAGAGTAGGGCATGTTAAGCCATTTCCAGTGCACATACCAAGCATTTTTCATCTGAGGATCAATAAATATATAAAAATCTTAATGGATACAAGCTGGAGTCCCTATTATGTTGGCAATTGGAAAAAAAAAAAAAGCTGGTAAGGAAAAAGTTGATTCTTTCTGACTTCAGATGATCTGCAGCACTGAAAGGAGGAGGATCCAAGAGTCTAGATCACTCTGGTGAGTCAAGTAAAACACAAGTGAAATATTCCTTCATGACCAAACTATTGAGAGATGGGTCATTTCTACCACTATTCAGTCTCTTCATTCCATTAGATTTTTAACTTAGTGGTGCTCCTTTTAACAGCAATGATTATTTATTTCCTTTCTGCACACGAATGTCTGGAGGAGAACTGCTTAAGAAAAAGTAACCTGTAGGGTTAACATGTACCCCCTCCGCATAGCAGGGGCAGGGCAACAACAAAAACAGAGCTGCTGGGTCTATCAGCTGAGTTAAGTGCAATGGTTATCAGTTTATTTCCTCTCCAAATCACCTGATCAGATGCTGAGTTACTCCTAAATGTCCCCTTCTACTTGTCTGCCTACTGTATTTTCCTCCAACGCTGCTTTTGCATCACAGGGCTTCAAAGGGTAGGAAGCCAGCGAGCACAGCAGGGAGAAGCATTTTGCATAGCACAGCCCTGTGGCTTTCCTGCATTTTTGGTTTTCCTCAGCGCCATAAAGACTTGGCAAGTGTAGAGGCCTCAGATGCTGAAGTTTCAGTCTTGGCCTCCAACGTGCTGTCAAGTGTGTTAAAGAACACAGTAAAATCCGCATAAGGTCAGTAGTTTATTTTATAGGATATGAAGAGGTAAGCATAATATTACTGAAAGAAGGATTCAGTCCTGGGGTAATTCTCGCACTACAAAAGGTTTGTTTCTGCACTTTAAGCTGTTGAGGGTTTTTTTGTTTGTTTGTTTTCTTTTTAAACTAAGCAATCCTGGCTATGGTTTCAGCAAGACTCTTACGTGGTCCTACTTGCCCTGGTATTGCTGCAACAAAATGCACACAGCCTGGACATAAACAGATGCAGGGAACGTCTCTTTTTAAAAGAAGCATTGTAACTCTGGAAGTATTATTAAAAATAAAGTCATCTTTTAAACCATTCTGAGAACATGTGTTCTGTGTTTCTGGGAACAGTTTAAAGGATTTTAAGACCTGTTTGGATGGTAAACACAGAACACAACAGCGATGTTTGAAATAGTTTATCCCCCTCTAAGCAAATATTAAAGTTCCAATGTGGACAGCCTTGTCAGAAAATGGTATTATTTATACTGTATACAAAACAGATCAAAGCTTCATAACTTCCTTGCATGTGTTGCCATTTTAGCAGAGAACAATCACGGGTGAGGATAGGGAATTACCAACATCAGTTCTTACCATGTTTAAATCATATATACAAGCAATAGAAGACATTAGATTCTGAAGATGTGAGGATTGCTTTCAAATGTAGTAACACGATTAGTTAAGTGTGAAGGGGAAAGTAATAAAAAACAGCAGAACCACAGTCTCCCAGTCTTGAAAAGCCATCCAGAAACCCTAGTTTCTAAGCTAGGGTTTCTAGCCAGTTTCTGTTTGCTAGGAAGAAAACATACCCCCTTCCAAAGCATAAGAAAAAGGTGGGACTTCTGTGAAAGCTATTGGAGTTTTCCCAGAAAATAAGGCGGTGTTTTTAAATTTATTTTCTTTTAATGTTGTGTGTATTAAATTAAAATCCCCAAACATACTGACACCTTAGAAAATATCTAGCCAAGATTCTTAGACAGTATGCTTCTTTGTCAGATGTGATCTATTATGAAGCAAGTGGGAGAAATATGACAAAAGGGATTTTTTTGATGCACTTGCATAATCCATGAGCTGTATGCATGCATCAAGCCATGAAAGCAGGCTACAGATTTTATGCATTACCGGCTATTACAAAGACTCACAGCATGCTCGTTATTTCAAATCAAATGGTTAAATAAGCACTGTTGTTTCCAACACTACTTTTAAAAAAGTATCACCGCTAAATAAAGTTTTCCCTGGAAACACAGTCATACAATATTTTATTCTGCCAGACAAAACCCTGTCATTCTAATGTGCACCCTATTAACCACACAAGAGCAGGAATGGAGAGGCAACACAAGGTAGCAAAGGTATTTTGAGCAAATAAGTCAGCTGTGGCAAACAGGTCTGATTAAACAAAGCAGCTGCTGTTGGTTAGAAATACAAAGATTTTCAGGCTAGAAGTACATGCAAGTTTTAGTGGATCAATATTGACTTCAGAAAAAGAAGAAACGGGTAAGTGATTTAGTGATTACCGATACGGTTCAGTTTTTGTCTTTCTGCTTTCCTTCTCTCGCTTGGTCAAGGGAACCCTCTTCCATAGCATACTCCAATCCCACGCTCCTCTAGCAAACCCATCTTCGTCACCACCCCCTTGCGGCACAATCTTATAAGTGTTGCCATCTATGACATCTATAAGCGGCACAGTGCATGTGGTTCTGCAGGGTGGCGGATGGTGGCAAGGAAGATGCAGTTATGTGCAAGGACCCGCGTGGCACACGTGCACCGACCGTAGTTCGTGGGAAAAGAGGGGGGGGAGGGAAAAACGAAAGGGTTTAGACAATTATTCATTAAGGTTCACAGTATGTAAACAGCTCGCTTTACCGATAAGGCTCAGTTTTATGTTTTCGTTTGGACTTTTCCTTGTGGCTTAACGGAATTCGTTTCCATAGCAAACTCCAGTCCCAGGCCCCTCTGGCAAAACCATCTTCATCCCCACCTTGTTGTGGCTCAATGGAATAATCATTCCCATCTATGTAATCTATTAGAGGTACAGTACATGTAGTTCTGAAACATTTATAGAAGGGAAAGAAAGAGCAAAATACAATTTCAGAAGAGTAATCTGTCTAATCTGAAGTTTACACCATTAATTATTAAGCTTATAGAGCAGTTTATATGAAAAGTCACTTGTAAACATATTATTAAAAAATGAAGCCTCATTAGAATAAAAAAGAGATAGTCCTTTCTTTGTGTTTTAAGAGGTTCTGAAAGCAGAAAAGTTAGGTCTGAAATGCTAATATATCAATTCGTTTATCAGTACTTTTTCCTTTATGTGTATTTCTTGACATGGGTCTTCTAATAAAGCACTGCTGGAGGCAACAGAGGAGCCCTTAGAAGACTAGGGTTCTCACACTATTATTATTTCTTGTAATTTCTATTCATATCAGATCTTAGCTGTCAACAAGTATGATAAGCTCTTAGCTTTTACTAGTGTAAACATGGATTTTCACTGTTCTGTCCTATTCGACTGCCCTGCAAATCCAACCTCTCGGGATAAAAAAAAAAAAAGTTACTGGTGCTCTCCTAGCAGCAGCCTTCAATAGAATTTTTCCTGTTTGATTTGCAATATACTCCCCACTGTGATCTATCACATACAATATTCACCAAGAAAAAGACATTATCTTGTTATTCTCCCCAAATTTTCCAAATGAGTTTCCCAGTCAACCAAACTTTGAGCATTTCCATCTTTTTAAGTCAAATCCTTTGAGATGGGAAAATAAGTGCGGTGAAAAGAAATGCTAACGCCGTGCTCTCCTCTGAGGCAGAAGCGGCAGCACGCTGCACCCAGGCTACCAGGGCTCGGAAGAAGGCTGCCGAGCGATGCCCTCCTGGCACCGCGCACCTCAGCTTCGCTGGTCCTCACGTAACCTCTGCTCGTGTGGGAGTGCTGGAGGATGCCTGTAAAGCTGCCCGCTCTCACCAGCCTTTCTCATGTAAAAGAGTAACACACACTCGATGGAAGCACACAAGCATTTCCATCTTCTCTCTAGTATCCGAGTCCAAATACAGTCTTGAAGCTGAGTTACAGCCTTTAAAACACACGAAATCCACCTCTTCAAGAAAGTTCTGGTAGTACGACAGGTTAACAAATAGTTTTTAGGATTGAGCAGTTATTTTGTGGGATTAAAGAGTTTACACGAGCGCATGGTTTCCTAAACACACATACCCCCTGACCGCACAAGCTAAGAGTGTGGTAGCGCACAGCAACAGCAGCATTTCAACAGTTGGAAGAAATGAAGCCCCTGGGGACGTCCCTCCTCTGTCACCCAGGCACACAGCGCAGGCATTTCCACCACTGACTCCGAGCAAGCGCCTGGGCTTGAGGCAGAGACAGGCTCAAGTGCTGGCCTTGGTTCGCTAGAGACAATGCTCCAAAATGCTTCAGAGGAAACAAATAAGACCATATTGCAAGACCGAAGACGAGAAGGTTATAAAACTCTTGCGATCACGGCGACTTTAAATGCTGTGATTAATCAAAAATTAAATCAAAACACTTACTGCTACTTTTCCTCTAACAAAAATCACATTTTTGTTTAGTTATTTTGTTTAATCAGGTTCCTTATTCAGCCAGAACATTTTTATAACAGTCCCTCAGATCACTGCAAAAGACAAGAGCTGTCTTATATTTAATCTACACTAAGCAAAATATTCAGTATGCCTATTAAAATAAATTATCCAGAGATTTATTTGCCTGACTACTTTCCTTCCTCCTTACATAGCTTTTATGCTGGGAGATAATAAAATAATCATACAGCAAATATTGATGTAGTTTGATATAGATATATATTGATATAGATATAAAACATATTGACTGTAGTTTGAAAAGTAAAGATTGTTACTGTGACTTTTTCTTCCTAAGAGGCCAGACACTGGAAATAATGGGAGAACATTACCTGTCCTTAGATATAGGAGCTATAAGTGGCGCATACCAATTAATTCCCACCTCACAATGGGCATCAAGGTAAACCAAAACCTTCAAAAGAAAAAGAGTAAAGACATTTACATTTCTGTATATGAGATCATGATGATTTAATTAAGCTTGTTTACACTGAAATGCTTTCATATTATTAAAAAAAAAGAAGTTTAAATGAGTAGAATTAATCTCTTTTTAAAACAATATTGATAATACAATACTATGTTTCTACACACCTATTTGAACATAGAACCACCACCACCACCACCTCTCCTCCTAAAAAAGAAAAATAAGACAGACTTGTGTGTGAACCGGCTCCTACCTGTCCAAGTTTAGCCTTCTGGGCGCCAATGCTCCTAGCTTGGATTAAACCTTCTCTCCTCTCATTTCGAAATACCTTTACAAGGCTGTTCCACTGCTTAATATACTCATCCAGCCTTTCTTTTAAGTGTGCTATCAAATAACAAAGAAAAAAAATAATTTTGGTAAGGTTTAATAATAAACAGTTTTGTACTCTTAATACAACCCAAATCCAACTCTACTTTAAAAATATCTACAGACATTTAGAAGAATCTTTAATTCGACTGCTCATACTACAGCTCACAAACACTAAACATGAAGAGATCAAGACTTGGAGCTCTCTGACTTCATGGCACAGGTTTGGCTCTGGCATATCTGAAGAAAAAGCAGCTGAAGCGGTTGGCCACACCACAGGGCAGGTGGGTGGACAATTCCCAGTCACTTCCATATATCACATAGTGGCCTTCAGGTCTTTGCCTGTATTTTAACCAGGCAGAGAAACTTCTACACTTCAGCACATGGTCTTTCCTCAGCAGATAAAGTCACATGTGCAGTTGAAGGCACCACTTGTCAGTTAAACATTTTTCTTCACTCGCTTTCTGCCTCACAAAATTTTCTGTCAGTCTATT
Organism: Astur gentilis; assembly: GCF_929443795.1. NCBI lineage: Eukaryota > Metazoa > Chordata > Aves > Accipitriformes > Accipitridae > Astur > Astur gentilis. Next base: position 1,438,433 of record NC_064882.1, read on the forward strand.
AGACCTGGTGTCATGGTTTAACCCCAGCCAGCAACTAAGCACCACTCAGCCGCTCACTCACTCCCATCCCCCCCCCCCCCCGGTGGGATGGAGGAGAAAATTGGGAAAAGAAGTAAAACTCATGGGTTGAGATAAGAACGGTTTAATAGAACAGAAAAGAAGAAACTAATAATGATAACACTAATAAAATGACAACAGCAATAATAAAAGGATTGGAATGTACAAATGATGCGCAGAGCAATTGCTCACCACCCACCCATCGACACCCAGTTAGTCTCCCAGCGGCGATTCCCCCTGCTCCCACTCCCCCGAGTTTCTATACCAGATGTGACATCCAGTTCCTATACTAGATGGGACGTCCCATGGTATGGAATACCCCGTTGGTCAGTTTGGGGCAGGTGCCCTGGTTGTGTCCTGTGCCAACTTCTTGTGCCCCTCCAGCTTTCTCACTGGCTGGGCATCAGAAGCTGAAAAATCCTTGACTTTAGTCTAAACACTACTGAGCAACAACTGAAAACATCAGCGTTACCAACAGTCTTCGCATACTGAACTCAAAACATAGCACCGTACCAGCTACTAGGAAGACAGTTAACTCTATCCCAGCTGAAACCAGGACACCTGGAAACCTGAGACAGAACCCCACCATATTCAAATTATTACCCTCCCTCATCTAGACCTGTTCCCCCTTGGGTTTGGGTGGTCTTACGGTAATCTTCTAATGAAATTACTAACAACTGGAGGGCCAAAATTGCAGCAAACGAGCTGTAGCTCATCATACTGATGAGCCAGGAAACCTTTAGCCAAAGGGACTTGGTCAGTAAAGGGATGAGTAACCGCCTAAGAATCAAGATGGGCTACACTTAAAATGGTTACAGATTTGTATTTGCACATTGGTCTTTGCCAAACTGATCTGGAAACCACATTCCTACCACACAATTCGAAAAAAAGGATCCTAGTATTGCATAATATTTTTGCACAGATGATTCTGTTGAGAAAACTCACAAAGGCAGAAGGGCCGGCAGCCAGGCACTGGCCATTTGAGGCTATGCTGATTTAACTACCAGTGTTCATTTAAAATCTATTTTTGTACTGAAAGGCTCAGAAGAATTGCCTGCAGCTTCAGATTCTCTCAGTTGGGAACCAGAATAAGCCACCTAAGCTACAGCCGAGGCATCCATGCACTGGTTTGCACCAGCTCCGACAGGCTGCCAGATGCCATGTCTGTGCTGATCTAACAGGAGAGGGGATGTGCAGAGGTGGAAGGAGAAGGATGTCCCTTCCAGCAGCAACAAGCCATCAGGTTGCTTCAGCAGCAACATTTTCTGCACCCTGAGTGAAAATGATTGAAGTCTGGACCTTGCTGCTACTTACGTTTCAGTATGTTTTATATTCTTGCCAAAAGTATTTAAAGAATTATAGTTTTAACAAAAGCTACAAATAAATAATTGAAATGGAAATGGTGTTTTTTGGAAGCGAAGTTTCCAAACTTGAAAATTCAGCTATTATACCAAAGAACAACCTTCTGAAACCGCTATCTTTTAATACTCTTGTTATCCCTCCTCTTCAACTTCATAAAAGAATAAGGTTTCTCAACTAAAAGTTTTACGTGTCCTCTTCTCCTTTCCCACACATATTTACAATTTCTTTTGTAAATCCTTCTGCATTAGGAAAACTTCAAGGATACATAAATATCAAACTAGAGAAAACAATTGTATCACATGCTATATAGAATAATATGCCATGTAATTATATATATATAAAATATATGATATGATAGCTGTGATATAAATTTTTATAGGATACAATCAACAAGAGTTATGAGGTCATACTGAAGTGGTACTAAGAGAATCTTTATACCACACCATTATTTATTCTGCAAATTCCAAGTACACGTTACAGAAGGACTGTCAGGAATGTTTTAAAGATTTAAAACCTGAAGTTATTTCCAGCTCTCCTGCCTACGAAGCCAAATGTTTTAGTTATCAAATGTTCAACTATGTAAGGCTTACAGGGAGCTGTAAAAACCTGTCATATTGATTGTGTAAAGCTTTTCTACAGTACAAGTCTCAGGACTTTGCAGTCCATTATCTGAAACCATGCCAGGGTTAGCAGCAAGTGCTATTTCCCACAGGAAAACGGATTTTTCCCTCCTTCCCATACTACAAAGCCTGCATGACAGTAGTGTATAAAATCCTGGTACTTTTACAGTTAGAAATACTGTTTGGCCAACATTAAATTTTGTTCACTTAGAATGTGTATTTATGACATCTGTTAACAGACTTACAGCATTTTGGTTTTTGTTTAAAAATGTGTATTTTACCTTTCAAAATATTATAACCATCTAATCTGGTCTTCCCTTGTTTGGGTTCTTCTCTCATGTCTCAGTGCATGATTAAAGCATGGATCAATGTTTTTTAAAAACACGTCCTTTCTCCAAAAGATCTTAGGCGTTGCAGATTACAAGGGGGGAGAGGAGGAGGAAAGCACTTTTTTTCCCCCTCGACTCATGGATGTCAGTTTGAGAACTAGAAAAATGGTATCAGAAGTCCTCCCTAAAGCAGCTGCCCCCGAGTCCCCTGTACTGTAATACTACTAATGTGGGGTGCTTGCTCTTAGCTCTAACACAAGCACTGATTAATGCTTCAGTTTCCTCACTGCAAGCACTGTTAAAGAAGTTAATAAAAATACTGTTACCTTTCTACGTTCATTACTTCCCCTTGGGTTATCTTACAGGATGCTGCATTAGTGGGAAATACAAATGGCGATAAAGGAAAAATAAGGAAACGCAAAAGGTAGACAAAGCCTTTAAACACTACTAGGAACAGAGGTATTTACCTTGCAGTCACTCTTTACAGGTGCATGGGCTACAAAAGCGAGCTGCACCAGCTGACCTTTACACTTCAAAAAGAAATAAAGCTGGTACCTAAATACAAATAGTTGTTGAAGACCTATATACACAACTTTGTATATTGTAATTGTAGGGAGCTTCAGAAAATCTGGTGTTATGAATTCTCATTGCCCTTCCAGAACAGCTGTATCCCCCACACAGATAGCACTCACAGCAAAATAAACTTTTTCTATCAAGAAGCACAAGAACGACTTGGCGGGGGGGGGGGGGGGGGTGTGCATGTGCAGCAGTGTGGCCACACTGACACTGTGACAGAAGCTGCTGCAACACTCTTGGACTCTTAACATGCATTAATACAGAGGTGTCCATTGAAAATACCAGAACTAGCATCATTCAATTAGCTTGGTGTCATCTTCTTGTTACTGTTCCCTCTGTGCTTTGACAAAGGAAAAAATGCCCGAGCAGAACTCAGCACATCTCCCCATGCAGTCCTCCACAGTTAAGCCCTGCTGTTTGCAGAAGAGATTAAGGAAGGAAGAGAGTGTCATTCAGCAAAAAGACTGCTCCCAACTGACTTCGTATAAAGAACTACAATGAAAAGAACATTTTCCAAGCATTGCAACTGTTCCTCCCTGTAAGGCATAACATATATAAGCTTCTATGCAGCTGTAACTCCCTTCTGATGAAAGAGGATTTCTCGTAAAGGAGGACAGGCTGGGCTCTTTATGAGCTAGCCTTTAGAAGTGTTTGCAACCGCTACACTCCATTTTAATTTCGTATCGCTGGAGAAGGCGGCAGCTAAGAAATAAGGACAGCCACACTGAGTGTGAGCAAATGTCTACCCAGTCCAGCATCTGCGTCCCTCAACATTGGTCTCAAAAAGCGTAAGACGCTTTTTCCTGGGCGGAAAGGCAGGTATGAAGTGTGCAGTCTGAAAGCAGGCGGGGAAGGAGAAAATCCTGTATCTGTGCTGCCAGCACTTCTTTTCTTCTGGCTGAAAAAGCAAAAAGCCACCGGCAGCTCTGCTGTGATTAAGATTGTTTGTGTTTTGCAGCTCTCCTAACAACTGGAGATCTCTTCAGGCAGCTTGGCACTCTTCGCAGCCTGTACTAGTTCATGCTTCTCTCTGGGGAGAAAGAAGTGGAGCAAGATTCTACTCTCCTGGCCATTTTTCACCTAGAATGCAATTTGAATTATTGAAATTAAGTTAATTATGTTTACCAAGTAATAGCCTAAAGCAGTTTGAAGAATTATTATAGTGAAACAGTACAGTTGCAGCAAGGTGTTCAGAGCCATTCCAGTCTGTGCTTGTTTTCCAGTCACTCATACATGAGAAAATTGCATCTCGAGCTTGCTTTACTGAATTTTCTGATTCAAGAAAGTTACCTGGGAAAATGAAGTGTGGGAAATATAGAGACAAGGGTCTGCTGGATGTTAGGTCCAGGCTAGCTGTATCTGCTAACCATTCATATATGAGCAGAAAGCATAAGTAAAGTTCTGTATTTCAAAACAAATTTCTTGAAAAATACTGCCTTTATTTAACAATCGATATATATTGGAAAACTGTAGTACGAGTTGTTATGCCAGACAAACTCGTTCCATGAATTACATATACACAGCACAGAGTCACCTACAACTCATGTGAAACCCGAGTACTGAGTCCAATCATCAGTAAAAAATCTGGTAATTTTTCTAGAGACCATCAGTGTCGTAGTTATTTTATACAGCTGACTCGGTCCTTGAATAGCTCTGAAAGAAAGCTGTGATCCCAGACGAAAAGGAGAAACACAGCACATGTCTGCTGACTGCATTATTAAAATTATATCCCTTAGGAGAGAAGATATTTTTGTTTTATAGTGTGTGTGTGTATCTAAGCCAAATTCTCAAAAGCTGTAAAAGGATACAGGAGACTATAATGTAGCAATCAGTATCTTTATTAGACTAAGCCAGATGTAGTCGAGTTTACAATACAGGTAACTTTTCTTCTCCTGTAAAAACAAACAGAAAATGATACCTACCTACCTACCTAAAGGTATGATGTAAAAATAAACATACAATAACTACTTTTAATGATGATTTATACTCAAAAAAGGCAACCCCAACTATGTGATGAGTTCAGTTTTAAAATTTATAGTGGGTATACCCACAGCAAACAACCTCCTGTGAGGCTGGAACTGGGAGAAGCCCAGATCACTTGATAAAACGGAGTTTCAGAACAGAGTCATCTGCTTTCCATGCCACTACCCAATTCAGCTATTATAAAAACAAAGAGGAGGGTAAAGGGAACGTATCTTATGCTGCTGACCAGTTCAAACTCGCCTGTGCTCTTAAAAGCCATCATCACCATTGCCTAGAAGAAACTGTCATCCCGCACACCCCAAGTTATGTTTTTATTTGCGCGTCTACTCTTTTTCTCTGTCAACTTCTATTCAAGAACTATGCTGCAATGAAATCTTGCAGACTGTGCAGCTTTGGTGCACTATTTTGAAATTTGTTTAAAGCTTAAAACCAGACAGATTTCCTCTATATCAATCATTTTGTATCTCTAGCATACCACTTCCAGTTCTTCTCTTTATTCAGCCTTAATTTGCATTGACACTGAAGATATCGCCATTAAAGCAAAGAAGTCAGTGTATGTTTATGTATATAAGAATCACACCTAAGTACATACATTCTGACTATAAACCAAGACCAGAATGTATATTACAAAGGAAAAGGAAAACCTCTGGACTTCTGAAAATGTTGCTATGCAAGACTCAAAGAAAGGCAGAAATTAAAACACACTTAAATTCTTAAAAGCCCCTCCCCTCAACAAGAAACAATAAACACCTTAACGTGATGTTTAATTAAAAAAGGATGTTGGAAATTAGAAAGATATTGAAAATGGATCAGAATAATTCAATAGCCTTAGATACATTTTTAGGATAGTAAAAAAAAAAAAAAACAAAACCCAGCCCCTCTAAAAACCGGAATCTGGATTCCTATATGGAACGAAGCAAGAAAAGATTCCTAAATAGGCTTAACTTAAACTCCTTCAATACTCTTAAAACTACTTGTTCTCATAAGAGCTAACAGAGGTACTAGCTATCCCAGCTTTCTACTATATACTACTCCACAACTGTGGTAGAGAGTCCACCACAAATCCTGTATTTCAAACAGCTGAACACACATAAAGGACTGCCACTTTTATGAAAGCAGTTCATCGGAAAAGAGCTTTCCCTTCACTGAAAACTGAAAGGACTGTGAAGAAGCAACTTACTTTTCTTGCAGAGTCAACTCAATTCTCCATGGCATGTAATAAACCAGAAGAAAACTATTTAAAGAAAAAATAAAGCTTCCTTTTCTACAAGTATTCTGTTAATATGCCAAATATACCTTTGTTGCTAAAATCATCAATCAGCACGATTTCTGCCAAGTATTTCCTTGGAGTTCTCTTAATGACACTGTGGACCGTCCTCATGAGTGTGGACCATCCTTCATTATGGAAGACAATGACAACGCTGGAGGTGAGCAGGTTATCATCATAATGCCAGTATTTGCATCTGTAAAAAGATTTGATTTTATTAGTTTTCACGCTATGATTTGCAGAACTGCTTAAGAACATCTTTGTGCAAATGAAATCTTCACTGATGGCTATTCTTCAGATTAAAAGAGAAACAGGATATAAAAGGTAATATAGCTTAAGCATCACAGAGGTACGAGACCCAACGAGCAGCTTGCTTCCAAGCCAGCAAGCCTTTTCGCCTCCTGAAAGAGGTAGGATGCAGCTGGTGAACGACTCCTGCCTCAACAGCTACATGCTTCCTCCTGTGTAGGTGGATGGCATTACACGGACCCCGCCGAGAGACAGGTCTACCGCCACCACCACCACCTCGCTGCTTGTGTTGCCAGTAGAGAACAGTGGAAGAAAAAGCCTCAAACTGCATCTGCCAAAATGGGGGTCCCCTTCAAAACATCAGATATCACAATTAGGATGGACCGTGCCTTTGGCTTGACCTACTGCATAACATCGCAGTTAAGACGGTGCTGGTTTTTTTCCAAGACTCTTTAAAAAAATCAGATTTACCCAGTAGAAGGACTGTCTATAAAGGGTTTCTGTTGGCTTTATACAGTCCACATGCAGAATCTGCATAATTAGCAAAGTTACAAACATTGTTGTAGCAAGGCAAAACTCATTAATTTCTGCCCTTTCACAATAAAAGAGATTTAAACATAGTAAGTAAGCTTGCTAGAAGCACAGCAGCAGCACGTGAAATGCTCATGTCAGCTGCTCTGCATAAGACTATCTCGATTTGCAAGAACTGTCAGAAAAGCAGGTACTCGTGGGAAAAATGTAATCCCATGGCAGACAAGATACGATCTCTACTATTTATTATTCATGGTTAAACTTTCAGGTATAACAAACGTAGCTAAAATACACAACCTTACCAAACCCATTAAACCCTCCATTCCCTAGTCAAAATGCAGAGTCATGTTTCACCACATGTAAGAAGGTAACAGCTTTGGCGAAATTTGTGCAATTGTACTTTTTTTTTTTTTAAACAGATAGAAGTAAAAATTTTAAAAAAGTAGACTGCCAAGGACAGGTTTCAAACCTGGCGCAATTTCAATGGGCTCCTTCCTTGAAAGAAAGGAAAGAGGGGAAAAAAACGAGAGACATGTGAGAAACCAAACAAAAACCATGTAGAAAACTCACAAGGAATAAAGAGAGAAAATGAACACTTAAAGGGCTGCCAAATTTTAGAAAAAGGCCAAGAATTTATAGATCATTTGAAAATGTAATGCCTTTACAAAATTTGACAAGAAATGCTATCACAATAACAAGATGACAAATTTTGATCAAAATAAACAGTTGCTAACCCCACAAATGCATTGAATAGACATTCAAGTAACGGGTTCAATCAAGCATGTATCTGGCTATAACATACATCTTTCTAGTAGTCAACGTGACAGATGACAATTGCGTCAACCGAACATGCAAGACTAACCAGTGTCAGAAAGAGTGACACAGGAAATGTAACTATTGCCTATGTTCATTCCTGTTAAATTTTTTTCAATTTAAGCATCTGTGGTGGGTTCCAGCTTGGCGTGCCATGAAAAGCACTGATGCATCCATTTAAAACGCACTGCATTTCAATTTTACTGTGGACCTGGACTCAGGTGTTTTTTCCTGAAGAATGACAGATGATTTAGAAACAGGCAAAATGAGTAATTCAGTCCACACTTTCCAATATTTATTAATCACATTTATCAACAATGGATTTCATTTGCAATTGTAATGTCTATTTCCCCAACTGCATCCCTAAATGAGACTGTTCCCAGTCTCCCTAACTACAACCAGTCCAGCTATTTCCGTACCTGGAAGTTTCCCTACCTGATCACTAGCCCCTTTCCCAACTATAATAATACAATTCCTGTCACCAAACCCAGAGACATAGCACTTTTGATTTCAATGGGCAAAAGACTTCTTTTTTTTCATCTTTTAGCAAGTAAAGTCTCTATGAGGGAGAATCTGACCTTTCACAAACAACTATTACATATCAAGAAATTATTCTTGACAAATAGAAACTTTTAAACTTACAGATGCAGGCTTCCATAGTTATATTTCTCTATATACAATAAAAAGCTTAAATGCACAGAAACATTCCTGTGTTGGAAAAATTACCTTAATCGTCAGAAATAACCAGAGTTTCTGAAACTCAATGAAGTTAAATGTGGAAACAACTCATGTAACAGATCTACAGGTATTTGAGGAGTGTTTTTTGGTGAAGAAGGATGTATTTCACTTATTGTCAGGGAACAGCATCAATATGTATTTCTCACCCACCAAGAAAAAAAAAAAAAGAAATTGGTAGAAACAAACTATTAATTTTGGTCCTGTGGGAAAAGAAAATTACAGAATCAAAACAGTCTGTAACTAAGTCCGATCTAATAAGGCATTTCTTCTCTTACTCAGGCATGCTGCAAGCAACCTCTGAAACAGCACTATCTCTACCAGTATGGTTTACTGACTAAAATCCTCCAGCTCAGTTGTTTTCATGCCTGAAGTAGCTGCAGCTAATCATATTTATCAGCTACCAACATACAAGTGCTAGACCAACTGTTTAAAATGCACGGTTCGGGCCACTGTTGCCTTCCTTCCACAGATCCCTCTCAAAAGATTTCAGCTGATTAGAGATTGCACTACTTCCATTTGTAGGACAAGCTACAAGAGATAATTTATTTAGCCATTTGCAGAGATAAAGTGGATATGCTACCTAGGTACGTTAAGTTGGCTGCGTAGAAGATTTTCCATTGTGAGTTTAATAACAAATTAATACCAGAACTGTGTTGCTTTACACATATATTCACCTGGATTAATTTTGGTGATACAGTTATGTTAAGATGGAGGAAAATGGGGTGTTACACATTCAAGATCGGCATGCCAGCAGAATGCCATTCAAGAGCTCCATGTAAAATACCGTGGAAATTAATAGCACCTTTTGCCTCAAAGGAGAAGGCAGTATCTGATGCACTGTGCCACTGACCTGCACCTTCAGCAGTTTAGCTAGGAAACCTTTTTGCTCTCCAATAACAAAGACAGCCAGCTACAACATTTCAGACTGCCTTCAACAGAAACAAGGGAAACACTGCAAAAACCCCCAAATCTTTCGGCTGCTTACTTCTCTCACTTCCGGTCATGTAGGTAAGTCATACTTAGGAACAAAATGGTGAAGAGCGTAAGAATGAAAGACAGTAAGTAACTTAACGTAATTTAAAAAAGCCAAACCCATTACAAAAGCCTGAACTGAACAACACATCTGTGAGCAATTTTTAAGCATTTTTTGATCTGTATTTAATACCTTTTTAAAACATAAAACCAGAGGTCTAGACAGGCTTTTTGCTACATATCCAACTTAATCTCCTCACATCTGTCAGCAAGTTTTACTTTTTAAACTTGAAAAATCAGGTGTTGCTAAATGTGCCATTTGCAAGCCATAAAAGCACTACATTTATACCTCTAGTAAGATCATACTTTTAGTTTTTTCCAGCAGCTGTATTTCACTTATTGGACAGTCCACAGACTGACTCATCAAGCCCATAAGCTCCAATAGACTGCAGTAACTCCTACACACGATCTTGTATCTCATCTTGCATTGAGAATTGGAGGTTTGAAACATGGTCGTTGTTTTCGATACGTGCAATTAAGAAATATTTTGATCTCTGTGGCAATTTTTCCAAGAAATGCAAATGTCGCTCAAGTATTTGAGCGACAAAAAACAGGAGCCTCCACTCTCGTTTCCTTCCCATCCACAGGGAAGGAAGCGGGGAAGAGCTTTTCTTCAGTGGAGCAGCACTGACATCCAGTGGTTGGCAAACCAAATACCAAGAAACCAGAAATGCTTTTTCCTTGTGTTTGAAGCTGAATTTTACAGTACTAGTTTCCCTGTAGATTTTAGGGGCCAGAAAAGGAAAATAAAAAGCCTGAATTTCCAGACTCATGCTTCAGTTTTAAAAGGTAGGGTCAAGGAGATATGAGTGTCCAGGCAAAAGCGGCAAGCTGTTGAAAACTGGCACGGGCAGATGCAAAGTACAAAAGAGTCTGCGACAGAGAGGACTGAAATATGTTTCACCTCCAGCTTCATCCCTGGGTGCTGTCCTGCCCACACACAGTAGCACGGTGCCCTTTCAGGTGTAGCCTGCAGGACAGCTGTGGTTACATACCGTGAACCAAATCAGTAGACAAACTCACTTAAAAAAATTTAGTCCGAATTCTTATTGGTATAGCTGAGAGGACGGCACATTGCAGCAGATATGCGGGAATGAGAGGGTAGCATCCTTAAGCTGGTCTTGCCCCTAGACATTTCCCATCGCTCTTCCTGGCCCCTGTAGAGAGTTACTGTACGGGGCAAGAAGGAGCAGGCGCGCACCGATCCGTGAAGGGCTGGCAATGCCTCCCCTCGGCAGCACCGCAGGGAAGAGCAGCCCTGTTTGCTTCCTTTCCTCAGGGAACTCGGGAGTGAGAGGAAGCAACACCTTCAGATCAGTCCATGAATAAAAACTTCCCGTCCCCAAATCAGCACTGGTGTTACTGAGCAAAAACATGGACTGACTCATCACTGGAACGAGAAGAAACCTTTTGAAAGATACAGTAGTGACCTAATGGAGAAACAGGGTGAGTAACACTTCTTCTGACTATTAGCCTGCATACTTAAGACATGAATTAGTCCTGCTCCCTCTCCACCCCTGGGAGGGAACAGCACTGTTGGAGACCCCATCCCTCGATCACAAAGTCGTGCACCAGCCATAGCAGGAGAGGAGCCCCTTTATGGGGGACCCATATGGGGCTGGAGCGCTCCTTGGCTTGAGGAAATTTCTGCTCTTGCAGCGTTGTACTCCATTCACTAGATTGCTCTTACTGATGTCTCTTGGCCCAATCAACATGACCGTGGGTACATGCTCCAAGGACTGGATGACCCTACAGCCTCCCTGTTAGCAACCACTGTGGCTGCAGATGTGGACTTAAATTTCCTCAGGCTAAAAAGAGCCCAAGCTAGAGGCTGCTTCTACTGGAAGAGAAATCCAGGCATCAAGCAATAATGCAAGGGAAGAAGGAGAGCACCTCAACAGCAATTCAAGGGTGAGCCCCAATAAGATAGATACTTGGAGGGCAATTCGAAATCTTGAGCCAACAGAAGTGCTTCTCATATCATCCTGAATTCCCAACTTCCCTAGCATACCAGCACCTAAGCTCCAGAGAAAAGTAAGAGGTATTGTGGCCACAACTGACTCTCTATCCCGATACTATCTTCCTCAGGTCAACTATATAACTAGCACCTGCACTTTCCAAAGGCACATCAGTCCCCTCTCTGGGTTTTAAAGCACTGTACTTTTGTGCTCAGACCAAAACACAGCAGCACAGATTTCTCCAAGACACCAGGCAGCTGCCGTCACATTCCTGTACCCACTCCAGCAGCCAACTCCTAAGAAACTCGAGTCAGCTGTTTCAAGCCGAGAGCCCTGAATCAATACAAAGCTGAAGGTCTCAGGTTAGCACTTATCCTGAAATTGTAGTTGACACACAAAAAAAGGAATCTCTCTTCTCCATTAATACAAAACTGTTCACAATTTAAAATTGCATTTTAAGTTTTATTTCATGTTTAAAGTGGTATGAGATTCACAGTGATATTATCACCTACTGATAATTGCTTTATAGAGCATGCATTTTTCTCACTCTTTGAGAGGGTCTAGCACTAGGAGAGCCCAAAAATAAGTTAGGAGCTCTTTTTCCATTTGCAGCTTCCTCTTGTAGTAAGCCCTGTTCTCATCTTACAAGGAGACAGTCCTTCAGCAGACAGCATGCCATTTACATACTTTAATAGTGAATTCAGGGCTGCTTGTTATTTTAAATCATCAATTTATTATGACGACTGCATCACCCCCTAAGACGACGTGTGCCAGTTTCTTTCATAAAACACCTTCACCAGTTTGCTCATCTGTACAGTTGACGCCACCAAGGTCCTAGCTGCGACCGGCTGCTTGATGCCTGCAAGTCAGATGGATCATTGCCTAAGTCTAGAGTAGGCAGAAACAGATTACAGAACTGGGCATTTCTTCGTTAAGGTATGACTAAGTAAATCTGAAGTTAATTCTGGATTTGTTACCTATGAAGCCTTAAAGAGTATTTTTATGCATCATCAACATCAATGTAAGATTAGTCAACTTAAAAAACAGGGGTTCTGGAAGAGAGGTGAACAGGCAACCCCAGAAGTACATTTTGATCAGCTGAGCGAATTTTTTTTCTCCCCTTCAGCATACAGCAGAAAAACCTCTACTACACACTACCCAACAGCTTAAACCTACGCTGAAACAGCATTTCCTATTTTTACAATAGCTACAAGCTTCGTCTATTTCCATTCCTGAAGTAGCCTGCAAGGCTATGCGACTAAATTTTGTTATTAGTGCCCCTGGAAGCACAAGCTACATCTCCTACCAAACCTCTGAAAGTGCCACAATCCAAATTCAAGGCGAGGTCGGTACAGAGACTCAACGTTAGGGCTAACAGGAAAATTAAAGGAATACACTTTGCATTTTTTTTTAACCACCGGATTCTTGCCCATAGTATCACTTGCCCAACACTGAAGAAGTTAAAGCAATAAACACCATACGGCAGGAGAGCTGGGGCAGGTAGAAGGTCAAAATAAATCAGGGCAGGGGAAGCCACACGACAGGGAGACGGAGCCAAAGCCCTCTCTTTTCCTGGTTCGGTTTAAAGCGGTGCAGTATCTCTCTGCACATCTCCAGCCCTTCCGCAGCACCGCTACGCACCGTGCGCTACGGCAGGGAGGAGCCGGGGCAAGCGGCTCGCTCAGCACCGGCGCAGGATGGGGCTGTGGGTCAGCCGCGCGAAAGCAGTTTGTGGCGATGCGCTCCCATCTCCCCTCTGAGGCAGCCAGCGCGGTGTCCTCAGAAAAGGCTGGCAAGAAGCTACAACTCGCCGCGTGCAGCAGTTCTCGGCATTTCTCCATTGGGGTGGGCACTAGTTTAGGAAGTTGCGGCTTGATGGGTTTGCTTACGTACAGCTCAAGAGAATCCAGGCTGTGCGTAATTTTGGATTTATCAAATGCTGCCTAATATAGTATACCTAATATAATAAACCTAATTTACCTAATAAACAAAAGGCTAGAAAGAAGCTCGGGGCAGTGGACTCAGTCCCACAGAAGTACTTTATTTCCACCATGCCTTGCTCGTCAGAGATTAAACCTTGAAGTTCCTGCCTGCACTCAGCTGGACTGAATTATGACTTATATCATGCATGTTTATTTAAATGCTTTACAACAGTAAGTTCTGGTTAACAGGAACAAGACAGAGCATAAGAAGTTCATTTAATTTTTTTAGTTTCACATTCAGATTACAACTCATTTGACAGAATGCTTCTGCCATTTGCCCCAAAATTTCTATGATGCAAGACGGCACCTGGAAGGTTACACACGCAGCTGCAGGAAACCTCTCAGACTTCTCTCTGCCCTCTCCTCCAAAGTCAAGGTTTAAGGCAGTATTTAAATATACTCCAGGTGCTGCACTAGACTTTTCTGTTGAGCAAGTGGTCCTGTTCAGAGCTTGGTCTTCTCATTTCAAATGCACAGGCAAGTAAATCCAACTACAGATAACACATCTGGTGCCTCTGTCAACTTCTTTGTACTCTTCCAGTGAACTATTTCTCTGTTGAAAATTAAAATTTGAAACGCTAGCAGCCAACACTAAAGAGACAGGATCCATCTTCGCTGTAGTTTTCACTACTGGGACCTGAAATGTTAACAGAAAATGCTTGGTTTTGCTTTAAGGCCAATGCCTGGAATTCAAATCTTTCCTGACCACAAGGAGATGCTCTGACAATACATGGCTAATTACATTTTAAACACATTTTTTTCCTCCAGGAGTCTTGCCAGCAGTAAGGCAGCTGATAACCTGCAGAGGAAAGCCAGCCTTCCTGATTTAGTGTGACCACTATAATTCACCTGATTCTCAACCCCAGCCTTCAGTAAGGCAGACAAAGATCTATGCGCATGCTATAAAATTAGTTTTCTTGCTTACAGAACAGTTCCAGTGTACTATGTGGCACTTGAATAAAAGACTTTCCCAAGGTACCACATGAAATGAAACCAAATCCCTAATGCTCCCTTTCCAATGACACAGATACCAACAGTAATTACTGAAATCTTTTTTTCATATAACAGTATCAAATATGTAATTTGCACAGTGCTATAATTAAGGAACTAATCACATTCCTGAAGAAAGCAGGCTCCACTCCAGAGCTTTTCTATTCAATCTCCTTAGCTACAACAAGATTGACTGGACACCTAACTACTTACTGTAAAATAACATACTAAATTCATGTTATTTGCCCAGAGTAAAAAGACCAGCCATTTCTAATGAGCAGCCAAGATTGATCTGCCTTATTTCATACCCTGAGTAATTGTTTACAACTAAAGATTTCGGTATTTTTTTGACTCAACTCCAGCACCAAAAATTTTCTATACAGTTTGATACTTTTAATAGCACTTCAGCCAACCAAAGGGTCCAAGCTGTCACCATCAAACTTTGCTTTCCCAACACACAGCTCTGCATGTATGTATTCTTAAGTAAAGCCAGAAGTCTTTATTTTTGGCAAGAAATCCCTCCTCTGCTTGTACTAAAAATAATAAAAAAATAAAACAAACGCCCTTCAAAACCACATGTATGATTTTAAAAAACAAGCCAATTCTCATTCCCTTTTGATTTGTTTTATAAAATGTCGTGAGCTGCAAAAACAGTTTTCCAAAAATACATTTCTGTACACAAGGAACATTGTACTCAAACAAGGAAGAGTTACTTTCCGAGGTTTTTCAACAAAAGCTTATTGCCAGTTGTTCTGTTTGAAGTAAAAAGGTGACCCATAGCAACAGATCCGATTATTCGAGTACAAATTTGTACGGCCCAGGGGGCATGCCCTGTAACAGCAATAACGTCATTAAAAAGGAAAAGTCAAACTGGATAATCCATAGAAGAAAAAAAAACACTTTAAAATATTTATTTTGCCATGGTCAGACTGACAGATGTGTGTGGGTGATGCAGGTGAAATTCTGGCTCACGCTGGTGAGCGGACAGTAGTTATCTATTGTCATACTGAAAAAAAAAAAAAATCCAGGAAGAGATTGATTTGTCTCACGCCATAAACATGCACAAAGAATCATGATGCTTCCTTCTCCCAGTCAAACGACTCAGGATGAGATTCCTGCAACATTTGTCAAAAGAAGCTGTCAAAAAAAATGTAGTCTAAATAGAGTCAAAATACTAAAACCCTCTAGGTCAGTAAGAAAAATATGTAAGCAAGTCTTCCATGGGTTGAATAACAACAGCGTATCAAGCCTGAGCAATGCACGTTGAGCACCGATCCTTTCTTACAGCCAACACAGTTAATTACCCTGGCAAGAAATCTGATCAACAGTATGAACATCCCTGGCTTAAGGGCTCTACAGTAACGTAAGTTAGTTAATAGGACAGATAAGGAGTTTCACAGAGCATCACTTACAATATACTACAAGAGAATGCTTCTTGACTTGAATTTCAACCCAAAGTGCAATAAGCATGACCCAAGCCCAGCAAAATATACCAACGGAAACGGCAGATGTGGATTGGAGTGTTCTACTGTGAAAGTGAACTTCATAATGGAAAACCTGCATTGCTCCTTAGTGGTTTTGAGATAAAAGAAACTACAAAGAGGCTACTGCAACTAATGCATTGTAGATACCTTTTTTTAAAAAAATACTGAATACAGATTCTTTGGAACAACTCACATTGCTTTGGTCTTGTGTAATCAGGTGCAGCTCTTGAAATGAGCCAGGTATCAGACAGCCTCCTCTCAGAGCTCCACACTCATAGTCATCAGTGGTTTTACCCATCAGGCAGTTTCTTCTCCCTTTTTGACTCTTTCACAGAGAAACCATTATTTGAATGTTTCCTAACATCTGCCATGAGAAGTTCATGATCTCAGGTATTACAACTTTGCCAAAAAGGGCCCAGGAATGGCTACTCTGAGGACAACCTACCCAAAACACAGGAACAGTCCACTCCCACATGCAGCAAGTCCAACAGGCACGGCAGAAAGCCCACCTGGCTGCACCAAGAACTCCTGATGGAGCTCCAATGCAAAAAAGGAAGAGTAGGGAAGGTAGATGCATGGACTGGCTACCTAGGAGTACAGAAACATTGCCTGAGCACACGCAGAGAGAATTAAAGGCAAAGCTCCAGTGGAGTTGAAATCTGTGAGACGGGAAGGGCAACAGGAAGGGCTTGTAGGCAAAAGGAAGACTACAGAAAACACGGGTTTACTGCCGAATGAGGTGCAGCTTGGTGTCAAAGGACAGAGAAAAGACTGAGGCACTTAACACCTGATTTCCCTCCGTCTTTACTTGCAAGGTTTGCTGTCACACCTCCCAAGTCCCTGCATCTAGTGGCAAAGTCTGCAGAAGCAAAAGAATATCCACCATAGAGGAAGGGTGGTTCAGGGACCACTTCACTGGACGTATCACAGCAAATGGGATAAACGTGCAGAAGTCCATGGGACTGGATGGGCCGCACCGAAGGGTGCTGAGGGAGCTTGTGACGTTATTGTGAGGTCATGCTCTACCATTTTTACAAGGTCCTGGTACTTGACAGTGGTCCCTGACGACTGTCAAAGACAAATGCCATGCCCACCTTCAAGAAGGAGGATCCAGGGAACTATGGCTAGCCAGCCTAATCTCAGCCCCTGGAAAGACGACACAGCATATCCTGCTGGAAGCCATTTCCAAGCGCATGAAGGAGAAGGTGACTGGGAATAGCCAGCGTGGTTTTACCAAGGGCATATCCATCATCCTGACCATGAAAAAGCTTCCAACTCAAAATTAATACCTTCTCCCCCAAAAAACCAGCTATTAACAACAGCCACTGGGAATAAAAAGCATAAGGCTACGTCCTGCAAGGATCCATTTAGGATAATGACTTCAAAAGCAAAATGCAGTTTGCCTCTGCCTCGTCAGAAGGAGGCCAACACACAATGACAACGTTCAACACTGGGATTTGTATTAATATTTCTTTAAACATACTGGGATTATTACACAACACTTTCTGCTTAGGTAGTCACGCAGCAGAACTAATGTCTTCAATGCGAACGTACAAAAGAACATTAACCACAGACTCCATGCAATTGGACTTCTAAAAGTGACAGTCACTTCACTTAGGTCTCTATTTTAAACCCACTGAATTGGAGGCCAGACTTTGCAGCAAGTCTCTTCAGTGAGGCTTTTACCCACAGCTCCAAATGCCACAGCCCCTTTGGCCAGCACCGCGCCTGCTTTGCCATGCCTATCTTTAGCTACACCATGGAAAGTAGTAACACAGATTGGAAGAAGCACAGCAGAGGCCTGGCCCGAGGGCTCGTTCAGCATCTCATACCCACAGTCATGGGGCAGAGAGGACATGGACAATTTATTTATTTTTTCCAGATGGGAAGAGGGAGAAAATAGCTGGATTTACCAAATTTCCAGGCAATGGCCAAAAACCCAAGAAGCAGAGCTTCAGCGCCTGGATGAGAAAACGGTGTAGGGCAGCGTGTTTTGAATTCATTAGTACCTGCTGAAATTTTTGGAACTGATTAACTTTATCCAGGAAGGACTGCCTTCTCTAAAATAAACCACATTACTAGAGCTTAAATGTGCGAGGGACCTTCTAGCATGAAGATGAGGGGAAGCCATCGATACCACCACACAGAAGTACTGGCTGCCCAAGCAGGACTCAGACAGCACCTGCGGACATGTATGGAGGAATCGGAGCACCTGAGAGGACAGAAGACACAGGCAGGAGACTCCCACTGCCTCAGAGACACAGTAAATATAAACCGTGCTTCAGAGACCACCATTTCAGGCATCACTAGTTAGTGTTTCCAGGGGCAGCGCATCACAGAACCCAGAGGAGAAGCAGCATATTTTGAGCCCTGAGCGCAATGTGGAGCTCAGCTGAAGACGTACCTGTGTAGAAGCCACACTCTAATTGGCGGGAGTAACTATGACTCTCTTAAGATGGGATCATAGTTACTAACTGGGCTGAGCTGCAGAGGTTACACCTCCTCGTGGTCCCGCTGGATGCCCTTCGGGGTAACCAAGTTAACCTCTGCCCCAGTGGGGGAAGTATAACTACTTCCTTCCTATCGTCTGGCCTCACCAACCATTCGATAGATTCGGACCGGTGATATAAACTCCTGGCAACGATTTTCAGTCGCTGCCCAAAGCCTCGCCTACGGGCACAGTTGGGCTCAGTCACACAGCACTTGAGGGGGTGTTGTCTGACTTATACTACTCCTCTATCTGGACTGGCAAAATGGGTCGGCCGATGCGAATTTCCTTCGTGTCGGTGGCCACACAAACAAGTCCTCTGGACTTGCGTGACAATGTGGTCTCCTCTTCCATCCAAGACCACAAAACTGGGGGATTGCTGGAGGCGAGATTTGAAATAAGGGGATTGGAGTTTGTGAACTCTGATCTGGAGGGTCTGACAAGCCAGCAATCTCCCACCCTGACTGACCTCCTGGCTGTGCTTCCTGAGGTGTATGAGGTACCTAACTCTTTAAGTCTCAGGGACAAGAACACCTGTCCGACCCCGGTGGAGGACGAGAACGAAGAGGAGGAGTCCCCACCTCTCGGAGCTGCGGCTGGGACCTCTCCATTGCCATCGACTCCGGTCTCACGGTCCCGTGAGGATCTCCCAGCGGAGAGCACTCCTATGGTGAAGATCCTGGACAAGAATCCATCATGTCCGTGTTATGTCAAGGAAAGCTTTATTTACTTCTGTCGATATCGTACATATATTTGTGAGTCATTCGAGATCTCTTGTAAGGACGTAATTATTGTTTTACTGTTCTGGTTGTATTGTTTTTTGCTATATTACTGTTGGTTGTTCTTATTGTATCTATTGCTCTGTCTCCTATTGTTCTTGCTTTATTGTCATTTGTTGCCCTGCTGTCTGACTATTGATTCTTTAATAAAACTACCCCTGGTACTCCTGCTCTGTTACCCTGGCCCTGGAAAGGTTGGGAGAGTAAGCTGGAACTCGTATTCATGACGTGTCACATCAAGACAAAATATGAATTGGAATTGACAAATTTTACCAATTTGGACTACTTACTGGACTGGACACAGGTGGACGGGCCACCTTTACTTAACTCGGAAAAGAAACACATATACTTTTATGTGTTTGTTAAATAGCCACAATGCACTGAAGTTCTAACGCCAAGAGAGAGGTGTCCTAGTAACACCTCCTTTTGAAAAGGGGAACTACAAAGAAGCGAGTTGGCTTACTGAAGAGAGAAACTAAGGGTAAAATGCTTTCAGGTAGCATGGAGCTTTTTCAAAGACTCCGTATTAGAAGCTGAGAGTGTTTATCATTAATCATAAAAAAAAGAAAAAAAAAAGCCTAGTCAGGAACTAGGGAAAGCCAGCATGATTGAAAAACAGATGCTGTTAGTAGTAAGACAGACATTCTTTAAATGCACAGGGTGGTGTCCAAACAAGGAAAACAGAAATGAGCACTAATTCAGGCAAACTGAATGTAAATAATAAGATAGATTAAAAAAAAAAAAAAAAAAAAAGTTTGAGAAATAGCTTAGTGAACTATAAAAGCTGCTATTGAAATATTTTTTTCAACCACCACAAGTAGGATGCCTGCCAGAAAGTCTGGCTGATAGATGATCAAAATGAAAAGAGACCACTTCAGAAGCAGGAAAGCTAAATTAAGTATTTCCGTTGAACTCCTAGCAGTGACCAATGCCAGATACCCAGGAAAGAGAACAAAAGCAGGGCAAGCACGCAGTAATACTTCCCCCATTTTATGCTCCTATCTTCAGCTACCTAAAGCTTAGGGACTTTGTAATTTGGAGATAAAAGATACCTGCATGATAGCTTCTACTGGATTTTTCTGCCATGAATAGCCTAATTGCTTTTTTCATACTTTTTTTATAAAACCAGTATTTTCAAAAGAATGCAACATGAATTGACAAACTACTGTGGTGTATAACTATTGCTGACACCAGCCTTGTTATCAAACAAACAGAAGGAGGAAAACATGACACCAATTTTTATAAAAGGGCCCCAGGGAGTTAAAGAATTGCAGACCACTAAGTCTGACTTCTGTGCTAAAAAGAAGCTAGTAATAAATAACAAAATCAGTAAACCATAGACACGGCTTTTGTGGAAGAAAGCCATGCCGCAGAAATACATTATCATCTTTTGAAGAAATCAAAAACTATGTGGACTTGGGTGAGCCTATTAATAGAGTAACTTGATTTCCAAAGCCTTTGATGAGGTTCTTTGCTTTCTTTATAAGCAAAGTTCTTCATCAAAGTATGGCAGGGTAAGATAGAAGATCTCTTAGATTAATAACTGAAGTGTAAAAACTGTCTGTTCAGCCCAATTTTTTAAACAAGTTTGTCGCTGTAGCAGCTTAAGTGTCTGTGCTGGGCATCAAGCTGTCCACCTCCTCTTCCAGGTCATATCTGAGCAATAAAAAAAAAAAAAAAAAAAAAAAGAGTTCTTGGTAGTTGCAATTAAAATGACTATAAACAGCTGCAGAATAATTCAAGGACACTATCAAGGAAATGAGCTGGCAGGAGAGCTCACTGCAAGTGCAAATGAACGTATATGGAGTGTTAGACCACTCTTAGTGCGTATACTCAGTGACAGACCCTAAATTCAGCATTACCACTCGAAAAAAAATAGATCTTGGAGTCGGACGCGGATAGCCCTTTGAGCATTTTAGCTCAGAGTTAATGAAAGGGCAAACTGAATGGTAAGAATAATAAGGAAGGAATATGAAGCATTTATATAGTAGCTTGATGTAGATTATCTCCCATATTCCCATATCACAGGGTGGCAGAGTAACAGAGTTACGTGACAGTATCCGGGAGGAGAGGTTAAACAAACACCATGTTCTTCAGCCTGGAAAAAAGTCACTGACTCAGGATGTCATTAATTCCAAGGGTATAAATGCATTTAAAAGACAAGTCTGTGCACAGAAAAAAGTCTATGAAGCATGACAATCCTGTTGCAATTTTTGGCTCAAGTGTCCAAGCCCACTGGTTGCCAGGAATGAAACTTAGTCCATTCTTGTATGTTTTCTCCCAAGCATATGTTATTGGCCAGAGCTAGAGACCAGATTGTCAAGAAAAATGATCTCAGTTCAGACCCAGGATAGCTGTATTTTTTTAATTTAATTTTATTTTAAAATGCTCTGAACTAGTG
Source organism: Astur gentilis (assembly GCF_929443795.1). Taxonomy (NCBI): domain Eukaryota; kingdom Metazoa; phylum Chordata; class Aves; order Accipitriformes; family Accipitridae; genus Astur; species Astur gentilis. The sequence continues at coordinate 1,460,072 of NC_064882.1, forward strand.
GCTCTTTATGCTATAAAACAACTCAGTTCTTGCTCTCCCTAGCAGCAATGCTCTTCAGTTACAAATTATTTTATTTTTTTTTTGAGAGGACACACCTTGTTACCTGACAGCATTCATCCTCAAACCTAGGTCCATTTTTTATTTCCCTAGCATGGTGTGTTTATCTTGAATCCAAGATAATTCAGAAACTTTATCACTCTATTTTTACTTCAGCTCTACCTCTGTGCAGACTCCTGATCACAAAAAAAAAAAATATCCAGGGAGCAATTGAATTAATATCCTTCTTCCCTAAAGCTAACATTAGTTTTATCACAGGTCTGCTAGAAGGCAGGGACAACATGTAAAATTCAACATACATGACTGCTCGTAAAAGGCTGCCACCCTATCAGTATTAAAAAAAAAATAAAAAAATAAAATCCAAAAATGGTAAAAATTACCAAGTTTTAAGAAAAAGTTTTCTTCCAGCAACTGTACAGGGGTTTTGGACAGGGCCTGCTAAACCTGCCCTACTTCTTTGCAACTAGAAATAAGGTGGAAAATAGGTATTGCTCCCACCTAAACCCAGTTTATGGCTCCCCTGGCCCTCCCGCAGAGCGCTGAAAGGCTGCAGCGAGATGATGCCATCTTTGAGATTTTGTACACTGACTTTCACATATCCCCATACATTCTTGATTTTGGTTAATCAAACCTATGACTTGCTGTATGCCAACAGAAGTGTTTGGCTTCAACCTCAGAATAGATTGGTTAAAATCCGTAAGGCAAAAGTATGCAGTACTGGCAAAACGGAAATATTCTGATGTACCTGACAAACAACTTCAACATGCCATCCAACGTTATTCCTCTCTACAGGGCGCAGCAAGAGTTAAGGCTTTTTACAGCAGCAGAGGCTGCCCAGAATCACCAGAAGAGTTCCTACTGAATCAATAAAGGCAGCTGGCAAATCATCTTGGCAACGTGTCCGACTCCAAAGTCAAATCTAAACAGCAGCATTGAATCCTCCTTTATTAGCATTTCTTCCTTCTTCCCCCTCCAGCAGGGACAAGCCCTAAGGCTACGTGGCTTTTAAGCTGCGAGACGCAGTTCTTGCAGCACTGTTTCGCTCCCCGCTAGCACTGCCTGGAAAAGCGGCATACTTCACTGAACAAACCTGACTGCTTCGGGTGACGCTTAGAAATTCTGATGCTTAAAGGAAGAGAAGGCTGAGGTGAGGTCTACCTGGATTGGAATGTCTACGAACGAATGAACACGGTCTCTGCCCGAAAGATCTTCCTCAATGAGCAATGCCAAGATAGCATTAACCAAAAAAAGATGACTATACTGCTGTTTGGTAGGATTAAACTGACTGTTGATCAGCCTTATCAACCAAAATGGCTTCTGGACTTTCTAAACAGATCAGTGGGAGGAAAAGAAATGGTGCATCCAGCAGGCAATCTGCTACCTTTTGCTGCATTTCTTACTGATATTGGGGGATGAGCAGGAAAGCGAGTATGTTGATACCTGAAAGCATATAGCAGTATCAGCCAATCTTACACTGCTTCCCTTCTCTTCTGCTGTTCCCAGGTGACACACAGAAGCTATAAACCTTTAACCCATTTAGGGCAATTGCAAGCATCCCAAGTATTCAATACATGAAGTATTTTGATATAAAGTTGTCTGAAAGATGCCTTTTGTTCATGTTTCTCATGCTGTTTTGTTTGCTTGCTTAGAACGTTAAACAATAACATGTAACTTTGATTTGAGCTGCTGGCTTGGGCCTCCATGGAAGACTTATCTGCAAGTGTGCTTGGAGGAAACTGCTTCTAAATTTCATCTTTTCCGCTCTGATCAGTCACATGGCTGTCTCTCCTATTCCTCAAAGTACACGAAGTATTTAATTCTTCTTTGGGAATTTCCATTTATGACTCCCCTTCAGAACAGAAGTAAAGACAAACTCTGAGATTATGCCAAGAATACTTCAGGAAGCTATAGGTGTGGAACTATTTGGCAGATACGTATGCTCTCTGATGCCCTCCACCTTGGCGAAAAACGGAGGGGAGGGAGTACTTTGAGCTCTGCTGCCAAAGATCTGGCTGATAGCCTGGGCAGAAGCAGCCCAGTCCCACCTGCACGTGACACGCTGCCACTTCGGCTTTGCTGTCCTTGCGGAGCACAGTCAGGAGGGGAGCGTGCTTCCAGCTCCTTCCCCCTCTCTCTCCAGGGAAGGCAGGGCCAAAGCGAGCTCTGCTAATGTGACCTCCTGCCATCAGCTGCCCTCTGCTCAGTTAATCACAACACCCGATGGGAAAATGGTTTTTCTCTGCCAGTTTCCTTAGTCCTGTTGCCTCCTACAAAAGGGGCCCCAGTGGCTGCAAACGCCTCAGCAGAAGCAGCAGTGTCTAGGGAATAACCTCCTGAAAGAAAAAGCTGACCTACATTACCCAGATCATTTCTTCCCCTTCAGAAAAATCTCATTAGCAGAGAGGTCCAACGCTGATCGCAGCGAAGAAAGAAAACTGAAGTGAACCCTAGGACGGCCAACGCTTCCTCGCCACTGGCAGCAGACGGGCATGGTCCTCTCCTCTGACTGCTGGCAAGTGGAAACCTTTAGTAAGTCACCTGAGGAATACGGCTTGATGGAAGGGAAACGCTGTACTCTGTGCACTTTGTTCACTTTCAATGGGTGCGCACCAGGTTGTACATTCAAGCAGGCAGCCGTACGTGCACAGGCATGAGTCAGACTCACAGCTGGCCAGTTCTCTTCTACCTTGCAAAATGGAAAAACAACCACTATAAAAAGCCACAGCAGAGCCTCAGTAACCAGCCAGTGACCAACCAAACAGATCAGCTGCCACAGCTGGAAAGATACAACCCAGAGGCTGGTACCCACTCCAAGGATCGGCATGGCTCCACTGCTAGGGATGAGGGGGAAGTGAAAACAAGGCAAGTACCTCATTTCACACTGAACTCATATACCCTCCCCTCCAAATGAAAAAAAGCCCAACCAAACCAAACCAAACCGAAACAACCCAAAACCCAAACAAACAAAACCCCTACCAATCAATCAGTTTGCTCAGAAGACCTGTCCTTAGCTGATATTTAACAAGGAAAATTGTATCAAATGCAGATCAGCCTGAGAACAAATTTGGCTCCAGCGTATACCAAAGATCAGAAGAGACTGTGTAAACCTGTTAGTAATTATTGAACAAATGTTAGTAACTTCCCAGAATTTCCCCACACCAAAGCAGACACCCTCCCAACGAGTAAAAAATGTTTTTTCTAGATTGCTTCTTTCTTTATGATAAAGGTGGTGGGAAACTGTTAGAAGGCTACTCTTCCATCAGCTCCATACCTGAAACACCACTATGGCAGATCCATACTTCTGTTAATGCAGGTAATTAAGCAGAGTTATTTAAAGGGAACAGTATTTCTTTGTTTCTGTTCTCTTTAGTTAGTTAGTTTTCATTTTTAAAGCATCAAGGTAAAACCAAAACTGAATAAACTATCTAATGTAGGAATTTCTGCAGGAAATAATAAAGAAAATCATTCTTTCTTAAGAATAAATCTTAAGAAGTTGCAGATTAAGAAGAGAAGATAGTGCAATGAAGACTGCAGCTGGACCTGGAACGTGCAAATACCTGCAATTAGACACTAAAACAGATGACTTCAGAGATAAATCAATATAGATAAAGTATTCATGAAAGGAATCATTGCAACAGCATTAAGAATAATATATGGAGACATTTGGTATAGTACAGCACTCTTGCCTGTCGGGACAAGAAGCCTTAAGTATTTGGCCTAATTAATAATATTATTTTAAGCATCCATTAAGATATATGGAAAGAAAATAATTAAATCCCATAAAAACAGAACTAAAAGAAAACAAAAAGTTTGCTTACTCTTCTTGACGCAAGTCATTAACGCTCCGATCTAGTGAGATCATATCACTTGCCACCATATTAAACCCAAACTCTTTAATGCTGGCTTGAATGGATTCTTTGTAATCTGGTCCTAAAACATATGGCTTCGCTTCCTCTCCAGGGCCACCAACAACTCCATGAGGCTCAGGCTCTTTGGGTTCAAAATTACCAAGGACTCCAGGTCGTAAAACAGGATCTCGGTATACAAATGTCTGAGGCTTAAATGTGAGATACTGCCTCTGGATGATGTTTTGCTGTTTGTTATCACCACCACCATGATGATTTAGTTCATTTTTGGCCTTATTTTTCCTCCGAATGGATTCTAAGTCCACTTCCACACCTTCAACATGAGGCCAAGGTACCACAGGTTTGAACTTCTCATTTCCTAGTCCATGGTCTCCTTTGTTTGGCATGGGTCTGTTGGCTTCTTTGTCATCCTATATATACACACACAGAGAAACAGCAGGAGATCATATAAATTGGTGACCCTTTATTTATTTAAATCCAGCACCTTAATGCACTGAGGTACTAAATATATGTTACGCAAGAAGAGAGAAGTCTCCGTTAAGGGGCTCAGTGAACTCTTTTTACTGAGCAACGTCACCAGCCGTTGCCCACACTTACCTTAGCGAGTAGGTCCTGGAAACGGCCTAACACCCCAAGCATTCCCCAAGACCAAATACCCACGTAGGACGCGATAACCCAAACCTCGTTCAGGCAGCACACCAAACCAACGTGCAGGGAGCACCGGCAGAGCTTTTAATGAAGGAGAGGGTGGGACGGAGGCGGACAACGCCGCAACGCGGAGCACGGCGTCCCTGGGGCCACCCTCGGACACAGGGTGCTTCTGAGGCTGCGCGTACCAGCCGCTGAGACCTCCGCAGGGTCTCGGTGGTTGCTAGATACAGCCTCAACACGCTCCCGTTCTGGGAAAGAGCGCCGTGACTACGTGTGATCCGGCACGCACGTCTGCGGCAGCCTCGAGCCACAGCTGACCCCTACCCTGCAGCCCCGCGACTTGCTCCCACCACACACCGCTCCCTCTGCTGCAACAGCAGCCGCGAGGTACGCTGAGGGCACCGGGGACAGCCGGCAAAAATGAGACGCAGCTCTGATCTGAGCTGCTGCACGACCACACAGACAGACCCGCCTGGGGAAGCAGTGCCGGGGCTGAAGAGAGCTGCCCCAGGCACCGGCACCGATTATCTCCTGCACCCGTGTTTAAAACAACTTTACCGTTTTACGAGCGCTCTTCCCTGCCTCCACACCCAGAGATCTGAAGTTCTCGCTGAGAACAAAGGCCGGGATTCTGAAAACTGCTCGGCATTTTTGGTGATCAGTGAGGTTGGTGGGGTTAGGAAAAGGGTGGGTGATTTTGGAAGAAACTGGACAGAAAGGCTCTGAAGTCTCCAAGTGTGAAGCCTCCAGAGTACAGCAGTCCCACCCACGAACGCTCCCCAAAACATAGAGTCACTGCTTTTTCCAATACTACTGTCCAAGAGGACAACTGGGAAACACTGTTGAAAGTTCAGATTTCCTGCTAAAATCATCTATTTGTAAACAGGACACATGTTAGATCACACCGAAACCTGCAGAGAACAACGCACACATTTTAGCAACGTCTCACTAGCTATCCACAAATACAGAATCAAACAAAAATTGAAATCAGAAGGACGTCACCTATTCAAACCTGCTGGAGGCAAGGACAGCTTCACAGTTAGACCAGGTTTCTCAGGAGGCTCGTCCAGTCACACCCCGAAAACCTCCGTTTTTCTCAGGACAACCTGTTCCAGTTGCTCGACCAGTTCACAGTGAAGGTGTTTTTCCTCATACCCGAGTGGAAGCTTCTCATGTTGCACCTTGTAATGACTCCCTCTTGTCCTTACTGTGCGCACCCCTCCAAAGATTTTACTTCCATTTTCTCTGTAAACCTCACTTTTGAGGGTGAAAAGATGCAATTAAGATTCCCCACTAGACTTTTCTCCAGCCAAACCAAGCCAAGCTCCTCTACCCTTTCCAGGTGTGTGTCACATGCTGCAGCCCTCTAACCTCCTTAGCAGGTCTTTGCTGGGTCCTCTCCCATTTGTTAATCTCTCTCCTGTGCTGGGCAGCGCAGGAGGAGAAATCAGACACAGTGCTCCAGATGCAGGGTCGTTAATGCTGTGTGTCGGGAAACAAACCACATCCCTTTCCTTGGCGGCTAAGCTCTTCCTAGTGTAACCCAATATGCAGTTTGCCTTTACTGTGGCAAGGGCACAAGACTGACTCATGTCCACGTTTAACTAAACCACACAATACTTACTACTACATTACAGTGTTTTCCTCACATATCATTCTGCACAATAAAACTTCAGAAATTAAGAAAAATCCAGTATAAAATACGTCTAGGTTAACATGATAACAATGGGAGTCAGCCTGGTTCCAATTCAAAATAATAAGAGTTTATTCAAGAAACTTTCTGCTCTCTCTTGCTCATTCTAGTTTAAACAGGGAAGACGTACAAAACGCAGAAGTGTTACATTAATCTGTTCTGCCATCTCCGTTTTTTGAAGAACGCAAAAGCCAGTGTGAGAAAGGGAAGGGTAAGGGCATGTGAAAAGGCACATTTTGCTTGCAAGGAGGTAGAAGGCTGCCATGGATCTATAAATAAAGCCCCAAGAGGACTTTTGAAGAGAGCATCATCTCACGCTTACCCTAGAAATCAAAAGGAAAGCTATGCCACTCGACTGTCAGAACACTGCTGAGCACTCAGCTCCTACCAACTTGCATCTAATTCCTGCTCCAAGTGCGGAGGCAGCTATAAAAGCCAACAAAATGGTAGGCACCATCAGGAAGGATCAGGAAGGCTTAAAGAGGGCATTAATCTGGACTGCGCAAAACTTTGAGGCATTCATGTCTTCAGTAATATTTAGTTCTGGTCTCCACACCTCAGAAGGAGTTAGAGAAGGTACAGAGCAGGGCAACCAGAATGAAGGAGAAGGTAGACAGGTGCCCTGAGATGAAAGATCAGAAAGGCTGGCCTTTCGTCTTAAGACTCTGCAGTTTGGGGATGTGATGGCTGAGAGGGATACAACTGAAGTTTAGAAAATCATGAAGGTGATGGATAAATTGAGTGGAAACCCACTATTTACCCCAACCACAAGAACTGGAGGCGCTTGATAAAACTGATTGGAGATCAACCAAAAAATGTTCTTTGCACAGTGACCTCCTGGAATATGCCACACAGGAGGCTGTGGAGAGAGACGGTACAAACGGTTGAACAAGGGATGAGGCAACGTGATGGATGACAGGGCCTTAAGCAGACTGTAAAAGGGCCGAGCAGGGAGGTACCTTCTAAAAGCTCTAATTCAACAGCTGTGGCTGCTGGAAGAGTCCAAAGGGAAGGGAACATAGAAAGCAGCCAGGTTTACATGCTGCCATTCTCGGACACCATCCTGGATCACTAGTCTCAATCAGGCAGGCACTTCTTATGCCTCTGGTCTGCATGGAATTAAATATCCTTTCATTCCACTTCTGTCACCCGTTTTCTAACAGTTAGGAGCTTCCACTTATCCAGGTTTTCAGCTGAAACATAACACTTCTTAGAGTAATGTGTTTATTTTGCTGTCATCGGAACTATGACTTATCTTGTATTACATTTAGCCTCGTTATAACTGTTACGCACAATTTGCATTATAGTGTATTTATTTGCTGCTCCTTTCCAGATGCTAAATATATTCCATTTTTGCAGGCCTGGGAAAATATAGCATAAACCAAGAAAATTATACACAGACACACTCATTCACCTCTTTCTTCCAATTTTTATGTACCTAGGACAGATATGATGGAAGGCATTTGTTATTTGTTGTGGGTTAACCCCTGCAGGCAGCTCAGCACCACACAGCTGCTGATTGCCCCTGCCACAAATCTAAACCACAGCATCATATGGGATGCTATGAAGCAAATTAACTCCATCTCAGCATTTTACGGGCATTTTTACAAAGAAAAAAAAAAAAAAAAAAAAAAAAGGAACCAGCAGTGTTTAAGTGCGTGCTGCAGACCACAGCTCCTGGAGGTTATTAGTGTCTCCAGAGATAACTCAGACAAAGGTTTTCCAAATACTGTCTGGAAAAAAAGCAAAGTCAAACTGCAATCAAAGAACTATTTTGGTCATCACATAAGCCACAATGCCTTAGTTAGGAACCTCTACAGCTTCTCGTCTTCTATGAATTATGACTCTCCCCCCTCTCCTTTTTTTAAAATGATTTAATGACATATCAAAACAAAAAAAATAATTTTTAATCAGTGTGCATCACTGATTAAAAGTTTGGCTCAGCTAAAAATGTAGTATCAAACTTCTAAAAGATTCATACAACAATGACAGTCAAACTAGAAGGCATGCATATTAAAAAACCACAAAACACAACAACCTTTCTAAAGTAGAAAAACAAGGTAGTCTTAGAATTGAGTCTTAAAGTCTTTAAAAAAAGTCTGAAAAACTTTGGAGGAGACAAAAGGGAGGGCTTAGAAGAAGTGAGCAGTGAGCACGACGTACTGCACTTCTAGGTTATCCAAAAATGAGGGGAGAGAAGCAAAAAAATCTGTGAATTCTCTCACATCTGAAGACAAACAACAACAAAAATCTCATTACATCTTTATTAAGGACACATAGTAAGCTCTTTACATACAGTAATATAGAAAAATGTTTTTTTTCCACAGATCATTGTTTTTTTTCTATAGGGCTAGATCCAGGATTTCCTGCTAGCTTTTCTAGCTCCAGTTCAGTGCATGTTTCTTTATTTTTCAAATGTTCTTTTCACTCCTTAGGGGATGATGTATGAGTCACTGCAACGGGTGTTTCGGAAACAGTGAGATGACATAAATACAGTCAATTCCTGACTTGTAAAAAAAAAAAAAAAAAAAAAAAAAAAGAAGAGGTATTTGGTATAATTTTTTTTGCAAATTAGGTTCTTCCTTTTTGTGAAAGAGGAATGCAATTGAAGTTTTAGGGAACATAACTGTATCCTCTTGGAAACATGCTTCTAAATTATACAAAGTAAAAGGAAAAAGCGGGAGAGGTCTTCAGAGGGCTGCAAGACTGGTCAACTGGTAGGAAGGTTGGAGTTGTCGCTGGCAATAAAACCGCAAATGTAAAAGTTGCATAATCTGCTTTTCTTCAGTCAACCAGGGCAAGACTGGCAACTCCCTAAAACTCCCTATGAAATAATGTCTGAAGTACAAATTGATGTTAAAAAAGTGGATTTGCTTCATTCCTAAAATGGAAGATTATCATACTGAAAAAAGTCTGCTAATTTAAAGCAATGTTTATGAAAGCATCTTGCTCATCTAGACAAAGATCAGTGATGCACAAAAAATGAAAAGGGTAATAATTAAGTAGAATCCAGTAGTAGTCTCATTACCCAAGGATGCAAAAGGAAATTAAAAAACCCTTTCACTCCCAGAATATACATGTTCATACCCAGCTGATTAAAGACAGATACTGAGTGTTGCAATGTTCTGGTGTTCCTCATGAAAAAACTATAAGAACTGATACAGTTTAATATTTTAGTAACCTAGGAGGCCAATCGCTACGTAGTTCTATTTTCTTCAGTCCAGCTTTTACCTTTCTTAACTCTTGGCTGCATCTACACCACTGTACTTGCCATGAAAGGCAAATACAATACATGTTCTTCTACCATAAGGAAGGGTTCAAGGACTTTTAACTGAGGATGAATCAATAGCTCTCAGACCTCCCCTGATGCAAGTTCCTCTTCTACACAAAAAAAGAAGCATTTTGAATAGAGCCTCTGCCACAGATACTCTGACAGAGACCACACAGCTATGAATTTAGCAAGGATTTCAACATATTTAAAGTATTTTGCGTTGTTTGCCTCAACTTAATGCAGCCACGCTCCTAGTTTATCGGAATAAAAAGGCCACCGGAGAGAAAAGATACAGAGCCTAGCGTTTTCAATTATTTGAGTAAATAGGAGGGGGTTGTTCCAATTTATTCAGTTACCTTGTAAAAAAAAAAAAAAAAAAAAAAAAAAAAAAAAAAAAAAAGAAAAAAAGAACAAAGTCTACAAGCTGGATTCACAGATTTCCTTATTGATTAGAGTCATGCTGGGAAGATGCTAAAATAATGCCTGTTCTCAGCCAAGCTTCTAGCATAATTCTGCTCTGCCAGCTAATAAGAGAGAGAAAAAACCCCAACATGTAGTATATTTCAGTTTGCTTTGAATCATTATGTGTGGGTCTTACTTACCAGGTTACAGGGCAGAGATGGAAAAAATAAAGTGCTACACCAAATTACATAGTCCTGTAACTATTTTTGTGCCACATGACAGAAAGATTCCACAACACACTCATGACCAAAAAACGGGAAGACTTTTCAGTATACAGGATCAAACACAGACAACAGGGAAAATCAACAACGTATTTCTGAACAGATTTCACTCTAGATACCCACTAACTTCAGAATAAATAAAAGGAGTAATGATTCCCACAACAGAGTTGGCTGACTGTGAAAGGGACCCCGTAGGATTGCAAACCTTCCACTTCCACCACCTGTGGCAACCTCTATCCAAGCAATCCGAAGTTCTAGCTACTGCAGGACCAGCTGCAGAGGGGAAAGCAAAACCAAAAGCACACACAAATGGAAATCCACAGGTTCTCACACAAGGATAAAGATCTATGGCACAACTGATATCACTTCAGAAAATAAATAAAGAGTTAAAAAGCCCTTTGTAATAATTACAACATTTTTTTAGCAAAAAAGGCGCCTGTTCTAAGCCCCACATGCAGCACTGCCTTGAAGTCATATTTTGCAAAACCTTCCATCAAACAATTTCATCACAAGGCAACCACATTGACTCAAATTAGGGCAGAAGTTGGCCCAGGAGAGTTCTTTGCTGAATATGAGCAGTGGCATTCAAGCCACCTGGCTCAAAAGGGGCATTCCCTGTCACAGCGCCTGGGCAAAACTGTCTCTCTCTTGCTTTCGCTTCTTCTCTCAGTGTATTTCAGAGGCACTCCAAAGGTGATGGAGTGCATACTAATGTGCTCAGTAGCTCCTACAGTGACTTTTAAAACTTGTGTAAACTTAGAACAGAGCATTTATGGGAACTGTAGAAACAAAGAGAGAAATACAAGTTCACACTAAATTATAGAAAACTTCTGAAGTTTAAAAACACATTTGTAAAAACAACAGATTGCCAAATCACTGTAATTGCATGCTTTGTACAACTCAAGTGAAAAACCATACTGTTGATGGCATTTGTCAGCAGCGTTTCCAGGAAAACATAAGTCTGTAAGTTATGTTCTTATGTTCATAATTGCTCTCAATTTTGAGATATACTGACAAGATCAAAGTCCATTATGCAACCAATGCCATCTCTCCATAGTAGATTTTTGCCCTGTCAAATATTCTAGGGGAAACAAAACATACTTAAACAAGACCTAAATTATACCTATTAGCACTAAAGCTGTGTAAATTGTGCTATACCAATCCAGAGTAAGCTTTGGTAGACAGAACTACCTTGACTACAGTTTTGTACCACAAACATTACTGTGATGGCATCTCCAAAAAGCAAGTAATCCTACTAGACAATGACTGCATCAGCCTACTTTTTGGAGTGCTCAACACAAGACTTGGTCAGAAGTCACTTATGAACCACAAAGAAAACTCCAAACAATGAAAAAGAACCTTGATGATCTAAACAAGCAAGCATTACATTATATGCATAATTTTTATATATAGGTATGCTCTAGTAATTAAAAAAATACAGAACTCCATAGTGTAACTGAGGTGCAAGGGCCACAAGCAGCTTTAGAGAAATGCATGTTCAGCACTAGCTTTATACGACTGTGTATTGTACTCCCACTTACATCTGAAGAACAAAAGGTAAAAATGTGTTGGTTTTTTGTTTGGGTTTTTTTTTAATTTAAAAAAAGCAAGGCAACTTCCCCCTTCACCTACATTTCACAGCATCTGTCAAGCTGATTGATATGTGATGCACTACTCATTGCCCTGTGCCATCCTTTATTCAGCTTACTTTTTCTTGTCCATTTTCTCCGAGTTCCTGAGTAGCTCCTCAAGAAGGAACTTTTTTGCCAGGTATAGATACCTGTAATAAAACTGCTAGTCAGCAGTATTGAGGAAAATCCCTTTTCCCACTCATTCCTTATGTCCTATCTGATAAGGCAAAACAGGACAATCATTAGTATTTATGCAAGTAAATACAGAAGTAACTTAGTTTTCAATAGATAGCAGTCATTAATATCGACTCACCCCACTGGAAAAAAAAATAATTAAGTGGCAGTATCTTTGATCCCCCAAATTACCCGAGTTACCCGAGGCAAAACAACCTAGGGAGTAAGATCAACAATTTTCTTCTATCTTAGGGTTGACATTCCTGAGGTTTGAGAGCATTGCTTATGGAAGAGTAAGTTACGTGTTCAAAAATAAAAAGGGGACATAATAAAGGAGAGGAACTGTTCGTAAAAATGTGAATTTGGCAACAGCTCTATGTTCTGCTATTATGAGGGAGTTTGACAGAATTTAGCATTCAAGTTCTGAGTGACTTGTGTTAATCTCCGTGAGTCTCTGTATCACTGATTCCAAAAAACGGTAAAAACAACTTCTTGGTACCTACCAATGAGTCTAAAACCTAACAATATTCACTAACATCTGAGGTCATCTCTGCTGGTGTTTGAACCTGTGAGTGGAAGAAAGACACTGTGGAAGATAAGGCTCAGTTTCTCAACTTTATTTTATTTTTTACATGGTTGCTGTTGCTGTAAGAGTTCCCTGGGCAAAAAGACCAACTAGCTCTTCCTGTCATCTTAGATTTTTGTGAAGATACTGTCTACTTGTCACAACGGAAGCATTCATCTAGGGCAGTGACTTCAGGCTATTGCTACATACTGCCATGGTCTGCAGCCAACATCTCACAACGTCGTTGCATACAAACTTGTATTAAGCTATGGAAGCTCTCAGGTTAACAAATCAGATGGAAACCGCCTCTGCCCCCTGTCCTTCCCTTTTGTTTGTGCCATATCAGTAAATACAAGTAACGCCGATATTCAGATTTCTAACAATGCAAGAATACTTATTTTCAGTTGAAATAACTTGACTGCCCAGCTATTTGCCTAACAGAGGGGAACACCATAAATCCTGAGTTTTACCTGCAGAGTACCTTGTTTAAAGATATATCCACATTTAGATAAGTCAGTATGATACCCACCTAAGCATCCCATTTAAATGAAATGGTTCTGTTGCAATATTATCTTTCACTTGCAAGGGGAATTCGTCTGCACTAATGATGCTTCTGTCATCCTCTTTGGCCTTGCTGTGCACATATCACTTAAATTCCTGCAGAGCAATGCAATCCTGCCGCAAGTGCTATTTTGGCTTGTACTGCTTTACAGGCAAGCGACAGGCAGTTTCACAATTAAGACTCTGCCTGACTGAAAGCAAGTAAAAATAAAGACAATGAGTGCTTCAGAACAAATTACTGTCAGAAATAGCAGTCTTCTATTGTCCTTGTTTTTACTGGCACTCAGTGTTTGAGGAATATCAAACCAGCTGTTAAACCTTTCAACTCGCCCTCCTTGTTGCTTGAGATTCAACTCTTACTCAGCTTTTACACATCCCATCCTTCCATTCCTGGTACTGTCATAGTTTATTATACTTGTCCCATACTGCCCCTGGTCCCATCTGTAGTTCAATAGTCATGCTGCATTAAAGAAGTCTTGCCAGAGATCCACTTCACTCAAAGCCTCCACTTAAGAGATGCCCGAGAACTTTGTGGAGGTAGCCACAAGCAATGCACCTCTCCTTATGGCTCTAGAAAGCACCATGTAATCTGGGATAGCAATTAAGGAGATCTAAAAATAGAAGGACTCAGACAAATACCTGAATAGCAGATATTAAAGAAATCTCTGCTTAACTTTGTAACTTAAGGCTAGTTTTAAAGCAGGCAAAATAGCCTCTTACCATTAAGATTACAATAATTTTCAAGTAACACAAATACTCTTTAAGTCAATCATAAATGAAGCTGCTGTATTACCTAAGGTGATGTTGCATTTTAGTCTCTCCCATGTTCTAGAAATGGAAAGATGTTGGCACTAGTAGCCTGTGCAATAAAAAAAAACCAAACCACATTTGCAGCTGCCTGCAACAGAAAAGTTATTAGAGGACCCTGGATAAGACAGAAGTATGATCCAAAGCCTCCTAGATCCTTTCCTCGCAGACAGCACACCGAAGATGACAGAAAGGCTTTTAAACTCAGAACAGCAAGAACTGACTACAAGTTTATTACAACTAGAATAATCAACATTTTCAGTAGAAGAAAGCCAAAGTGATCAAGTGGGACAGAACACATAAAAAAGCATAAAAGCAAGCATCTCCCTACACACTGCACCTTTTCAGGTGTGTTTTTGCTTCTTGTAATCAGGGGGCTTTCTCTGTTGCCTCAAACTGCAATTTCTCTGGTCCCCAAGAAACCAGAGACCACAAGAGACCACACGATTTCCTTGCCTGCAAAGAAGGTTGCCTGCACTGATCGCGGCCCCCTCTTCTTAATACAACATGACACAAATCGAGACAAGACAAATACTGTACATCATTCAAGTTAAGTCAGTTTAGGTTAAGTACTTAAGACTGGACTAATCAACCACCAGCTGACTCAGAGACTGTGCTTCAGCTATAAGAGTCTGCCATCAACTGCTTTTCCGATGTTCATAACCTTCCTTCTTTCTCTGCACAACAGACAAATTTCTACATACTGCAGCCTACATTGTCATTAGCATGTATTTAACATGGTATTTCAACTGCAGACTTCTGTAGAGCATCATCCACAGTAATTCATTCTCAGAGACTGCAGTGACTCAGACCTTCAAGCCAACAAAGCAGCACCTGTTCGGTGTGTTTACCCTCAAATGTACCATATGGGTTGCTATACCATAGATGACACTCCACACAAATTTTAAAAAAAATAAATAAAAAAATTCGTATGCTGGTTGACTCACTTCATGCTAAATTCAGCCATTTAAAATATTTTATTGTAATTTAATTGTTCAGAACACTGTTACGGTAACAGCCAAGCCCCATAAACAGGCCAAAGAGCAAGAAGAGCACCAAGCCCTGGGGCACAGTTATCATTCTACTGCAGCACCAGGGAGAAACACTGCCCCAGGTAAGCAAAGCCCACCAGACACTGACTGCTATCTTTCCAAAACAAAGTCTAGCTTCTTGTCTAGTCTTGAGAGCAGAGACCCTAAGGACCAATCGTTCTCCTTCTTTTCCACAAGCAACTATCTACTTGAAGTCTTAGGGGATGTCAAATTGCATCTACTTACAGGAAGGACAACGCTTATTGCCTAGAAAGTTAAACCTTGTTTTCTCTTAATGAAAATAATTATTTTTCAACTTCTCAACTTGGAGGCAATCCATGGGGTAACCTTGCTGCACAAAAGGTTCAGCAAGGTGGCTTGTTCCTCAAGCAAATGTGCCAGCTGCTGTTGGTATCACAGGAGCAGCAAAGCAGTAGATGAACTGATGCATTTCTAAACAAAAAGGGCAACAAACTGGCTTCTAGGGACAGAGTCAACCCCAGGAAAATGTTTAAGCAGATGAAGGCTGTGGGAAGTCTCCAAATGCTCAGACTTCTGGCTGGCTCTAATCAATATTATCATCTCTCATTTCTGTAAACATTTGTTGTTATGTATTTTGTTCAAATGCAACCTTCTGTTCTCCTTCTAATTTCTCTCAAATTTCCAGTTTTGTTTACATTGCTTTGATTAAGTCGGTGCCATTGCTCACCCTATTTTAGAGGGGCAGAAGGTGGAGGCAAAAGTTTTTTCTAACGCTTTCTTCTAGACAAAAGCTGAATATCAGGAAATCCCTTTTGAAAAGTGGATTGCAGAAATGGATGGCAGAAAACGCAAGATCTTTCTCCCTGTCTCCCTCCTCCAAGTGATGAGGAATACCACATTTGCATGTGGCTATGTGGTTTGGAGCAATGCTACACGTTCGATCAGATTTTGAAAACAGTGCTGAATGGCTCACATATAACACATCTAGAAAACAATAAAATCATCAACAAAAAAGGAAGACATAACTCTGCCCTTCAACTTGCATACAAGGGCTTCAGAGTCAAGTATTACATGCCTTTCTCCATCTTCCCTAAGCTTTTCCTGAGACATGCGTTTGGACCATGTAATACGGAACACCTCACAATCCTAAGATACAATTTTCTAATGAGGCCTGATAAACTAAAATCCATTTTCTGTTAATAGAAAAATAGACTTTCAAGTCAAGACCAGCAAAACAGAGTGAAGATAAAGGCATTTATTATCATACATTTACAGTAAAACTAATCAGAAGCATACTTGGGCTATAATAAATTGCTTCATAATAATTTGAATAACCAACACATTACTGGCCGATGAAGTTTTTCCCTAGGATACAAGGAAAAAGAGGAGCATACCATAATTAGACAACCGTCCACAATTTTCCTCTGTAGAGGAATTTTATAAATGCTTGACTGGAAAAATTATGAGTATTAAGAACAAAATGGACAATTGCTTAAGACATCATTTCCATCAGAGCTGACGGCAAGATGCAAAAGGGCCTCCACGTATCAAGTGAGGTATCTACGACTCTTGGACTATTTCTTCCCTTCTTCAGAAAAAAAATGCATTGATTTTTCATCTGAGCTTTGCTATCTTTCCCTGTATTGCCAATTAGAGGCTAGCAGAATAGCAGATATTCTGTTAGTCAAATAGATTAGTAAAACGGTATTCACACAAGAAAGCACATCCCATTTCTTAGCTTAAATGACCTCTTTCCCTTGTAGATCCCTAAGAGTATTCAGCTTTAACAATTAATAAAAATTTAGAGGAAACGATCCTGAATACCTGAAAATAAATATAGTGTTGTATTGATGTCTTGTCAATTTAGTATATGCTGTTCCAAGTAGTTTAACTATTTCTACAGTAGTATTCTACTACTGCCACATGCACACGTGTTCAAGTGCTTGGCAAACAATTCCAATAGTTTTTGCAATCAAACGGAAGACAGAGGAAACAGCCATGAGAATTGGTGATTTCACTGGAATACTGCCATAATCCAGAACACTATCATTTCTATCACTAAGACCTTCTCTCTGGTACTTTCTCATTTCACTTCTGCACTCCATGATCTTCAGCTGCATCGCCTTGTCTTTTGTGCCCAGCAGCTGGTCTTGTCCAGTTCTACACCTATGCTCAAGGCATTGCTACAATTGCCAAGAACTTTCTTCCACAGCCCTTAATGGTTCAGCAGTAACAAGCCATCTCTTTCCCGTCCCCAAAACCTCTTTCATCTTTTTTCCCTGGAAGTTGTGCCCTCCAAGGTGAAAGGCGTAAAACACAGCATCACCGAAGAGGTTCAGTACAAGATTTGTTCCCGTCACTGCATTTCAACATTCAATGAAGCTTGTGACCTTTGTAGCTGAGTCATTGCTCCTTCCACATTCTCTCTTGCTCCAGGAATATCCTTCATTTTATGCACATGGTTGAATAAGATCTTAAAAATAGAACCCATGTTTATTCATATGGGCATTAGAGATTCTTAAGGACTTCTAATATGTCCAGCTTAATTTCCTTCCATAAAGGAAGGATTATTCTCCTTTTCCTGTGTAGTAGTGTTACACAGTGGACTGTGAGGGGGCAATGCTTTTCATTTTCCTAAGACCAAGCCCCTTTTAGGAGTGTTCTCTGTAGACTGAAGAAAGAAATAGATGAAGCTGTTTCTTCTGGACTTAAACACTCAAAATTTAAGTAATCAAATTTTGAGTTGTAGAGATAAGCAGGTAAAAATAAGCATATGCTTCGAATTTAAAAAGAGGCCAAAGAGTTACAATTTATAATCCGTAACTTTGCTATTGAAAATACCAAACTTCTATTGTTTTTCCCTCCAGAGGGAAAAAGCCTCAGAAAGAAACAAAACCTACCATCAATCCTCATGTTCTAAGCGGCTAAGGACAGCTTTTCCGGCCCTCCAGGCATCAGCTATGAACATTGCACTGGTTAAAGCCCGCAGAGGAACTTCATCTCTGTTTCTCAATCATCTGAGACAGATGGATATTTAAAAATCATGCATTTGTCTTATATACCTCAGCAAGTAAATGACATTTACAATACAATAAATCCATCACTGATGGACATGCTTGAACAAAAGATGCATACTTCTGTGCTGTATCTCGTCTGCCTCAATTTTTAAAGACACATACGTCAATCTCATTCCATATTTCTTGCCATTAAGAAGCAAACTGCATTAGATTTTCATTTATCTTGAAATATTGTTACCATTCGCAAGCTTTACAACAACCTATGTCTGTCTTTTTTTTTTTTAAATTGCATTTCACAATTTGATCAACCCTACCACTCTGAAAGCTTTTTCAAAGAAACAGCCAGCTGAAGCCAAAAGCTGCATTGTATGAAAATTACACATACAATTTACGACCTGTTTCTGCAAGTTTCATCTGAACTCCCAAAAGATTTCAGAAATTCAGAGTACTTATGTAATTACCTTGTGTACTGCTTGACTAGATAAGTGAGGGGAAATCACTTGTTACAATCAATTGTGTTCTCTGTCTCATCTTTCCTTGACCCTTCATTCCTGCGTCTTTACTACGTAGGATATTAAAGAGAATCTGTGTGGTATTTGACAATAAATTAGTTACATTCTACTGATTTGTTGAGGTAAGGTAAGTTCTTATCTGTCCTAAATACTTAAAAAATAAAGAAATCAACACAATACATGCATTTGAAGCGTCAGAAGGAAAAAAGACCTGCAACAATCTAAACTAGTAAGAACCAATTTATTGACCAGATAAATCAAACTGAGTACTCTTCTTGTGACGAACACAGCTAGTGACATTACTTGTTTTGCTGTGAAGTAAACATGATGAATATCAAAACCTATTTCATAGCTTTGCTTTAGAAGCCACATCATGTGTAAGCACAGCCAGGTTCTTTGCATCGGCAGCCAGCAAGAATACTGTAATACAACTCACAAACTTCTTCAAAAGGCCTCCACTGAACCTGTCTGCTCTCCACTACGCTTCCAGCCTTGCACTCAGCTCTGCACTCTCCATGCAGTATCTTTTATTTCGACTACAGAAGCCACCACGCTCACGTTGAGACCACAAGACCTAGCAGAGAGGCAGAAACGCCGCACTGGGACTTCACAAGAAACAGACTGCCTTGACATTTACTTTGTTAGTGGAGATGATTCACGGTGGTGCCAGCAATCTAAACTTGAAGCTGCCCGAGACTAACACTCAAAACATTGCTCTCAAAGCTGACTTCAGGAACCGATATCCTACTGCTTTCTGTTAACATAGCACCAAGGATCCTCCTCTAGCCCTGAACATCTTCCAAGGGACCTGCCTATGTCTGTCAGATCCTGAAGAGAGTTTTCACATGACCTTTGCGTTTCCAGCTCAGGTACGCTCTGACCAGCATTTCTGATCACGCCCGGAAAAGATGCAAATGAACAGCATCCTCCCACATGCACCGATTCCTTTGCAATTGGGCTGCAGCATTCTACTGTTTAAATTATTTGGCATACAGCACACACAAAGAAAGATGCGTGAGGATCCATCTTGCTTGCAACGAGTGAAAGTCGGTGTTCGCAGCACTGGGTCTAACCGCAGGATACCCTCACCATCCAAACAGCGTAGCGAGAGGCATTTCCCTGAAGCACTGTAATCTTTTCAACAAATGTTCACTCCTTGGAAACAGAACTTCTGTTATGAAATCAGAAGTCTTGGCAATTCAGACTCTCCGCGTAAATAACGAGAATGGAATTTTGGTTAAAAATTGATCTCAAAACAACAGCGAGCCTTTCCTCAGGTTATACTCGCCCCAGTTAACGCTGTTCCCAGCTGGAGCGATTTCCACAAGCCCTAAGCGTGCGCACTCCTAGTACACTTCAAATGGAGCTGCTAATAACTGCATTTATGGAAACCGTGCCCTTCACTCACTGCATCTAACACAGAAAAGACAATTAGCAAAGCATACTTATGATCTATCCAGGTCATTAAATGGGTGTTTAAATCAGAATGCACTCTGCTGAATGAAGACCTTTACGTGCTAGCCTTGCACTTTAACTTCTAACAAAGACAATGTTGTTAAAGCCTGTCAGAAAACTCATTTCAAAAGTTCTCTGCAGTCCCCAAGAAAGAGAGTCTGTTGTCTCTAACAGGGCAAAATCTGGCCAGCAGCTGGAGAAGGAAGAGTCAGTAAAGCAGTTCATAACTTAATGTCTGGCTGGGGAGAGACAGTTCGTCCCAAGGGGAAGAACTGCAAAAGAAGAAAGATGTCAGCATTTTGATCTTCAGTATGAAAGAGAAGCCACATGCATAAGCCATCAAATACCTGAGAAGGATAAACTGACAGATGTACCAGGACAGGACAGTAAACAACATAGACTTGTTTACTGTACATCAAAACAGAATCAGCAAAAGAAACCCAAAAATCCTGGCCTGGTTTCAGCTGGGATACAGTTAATTTTCTTTCCAGTAGCTGGTATAGTGTTATGTCTGGGATTCAGTATGAGAAAAGTGTTGATAACACACTGATGTTTTCAGTTGTTGCCAAGCAGAGTTTAGACTAAGTCAAGGACTTTGCAGTTCCTCGTGCCCAGCCAGCAAGAAGGCTGGAGGGGCACGAGAACTTGGGAAGGGGCACAGCCAGGGCAGCTGACCCAAACTGGCCAAAGGGGTATGCCATACCATGTTGACATCACGCCCGGTATATAAACTGGGGAGAGTTGGCCAGGGGCAGGGGTGTGCAGATCGTTGCTCAGGAACTAACTGGGCATTGGTCAGCGAGTGGTGAGCAATTGCATTGTGCATCACTCATTTTGTATATTCCAATTCTTTTATTTTTATTATTGTCATTTTATAATTAACAACAACAACTATTATTATTATTATTATCTTCCTTTATGTCCTATTAAACTGTCTTTATCTCAACCCATGAGTTTTACTTTTTTCCTGATTCTCTCCCCATCCCACTGGGCGGGTGGGGGGGGTGAGTGAGCGGCTGTGTGGTGCTTAGTTGCTGGCTGGGGTTAAACCATCACAATCCGCAAGGATGACACTCGCATCAAACTACAAAAGAATTAAAATCCTACCTTTCAATAACCTGCAAAACTGTTATATTGAAAATACTAAGGAAAAGCTATATAGAAGAGCCTCTTCTAATAAGAGACAATGTATTCACATGGTTGTCAACCAAGCCAATATTACTGCAGTCATTAATCAGTTACCTTTCGGGATGAGGTGCTTTCTTTTTAAAAGTTCTTGCACACAAGCACAACATAAAAGGTATATGCTCTGTTTCAAACTGGCACATGCGCGTTACCCAAATCAACATTTTCTCAATATATTACTTTATCATATAATGTAGACTTGGACAAATCTTCTAAGGTAAGATAGAGAAAACCAGATTGAGTCACTATCCCACTAAACAGTTCCAGTAAACTAAAATAAACAAAAAAGCAAAACAAAACAAACAAAAACCCCAATGCAAAAAAAACCAATAAGAAAACCCACTAATTTTTTTTCTTAAATTACAATTAAACAGTTCTACAGTTTTAAGACTCATGGCAGACTAAAAATATCAGGGACAGCAATGAAGAGGTGTCAGTGTGTTCTTTGGTGAAATTGATGGAAATATCCAACTGGATATAAAAAAAACCGGCACCATGAGAATGGCCAAACAGTGGGACAAGTTAGGCAGAGCGGTTGTGCTGTCTCCCTCCTTGGAGGTTTTCAAGGCCCAACTGGACAAAGCCCCAACTAACCTGTCTGACTGCACAGTTGACCCTGCTTTGAGCAGGACGTTGGACTGGGGACCTCCTCAGGTTCCTTCCAGCTTGAAGAGTCCTATGATCTTACGTAAGAAATTTGAACAGCCTTTCTGACATCATTAAAGCTGGAATTTTTGACTTTTTAACCCACTTCAATTAAAAAACATAAATGCTTAAAAGTAAGCTACTATTCAGCTTTCCATTTTAATAATTTCAACAGAAACATGAACAACAGAAACTCCGTGCATCTCTTTAGCAGAGAGCAACTGAAAGCCACAAGCAGTAAAAGTCATTTCAGACATAATATTTTACCTGGAAACAGTGCATTTTCCTTGTGTTTAGTATAGCATCTCCTGCTCTATAATGCTTGACAATATGACAACTGTAGATTTGTAAAGGAAGTCAGATTTATGTAAGATGTGGTGCAAAAAAACCCCAAACAACCAGAAACACTTGCCTACTCTTCCTCCTGTGTAAAAAGGATTCAAGGCTGACTTCCTTGTTTTATTTAAAAAGCAAAGTTTGGAAGACTTCTGAGCGTCAATACTATGATGCATTACATTGACGTTTATCTTCCCAAGATTGCAGATATACAGTAAAACCTGAAGGTGATATTTTTCATCTCTGCTGCAAGGTGAACTGTGGAATAACAGGAATACGAATTACAAGATGCACCTAGCTCTTGCAGAAAGTTAATGAAAACTGTATTTTTATCTGCTGCAGACGAGCCGCCTTTACATTTTTGCTTTCGCTAATTTGTTGTGGCTTTAAACCTCTGTCTGATGGATGCTGGATTTTTCAAGCTGACGTTCTAGAGTAGGATGGATCCATTTCTACAAGCAGATTACCTCTCTACTGCACATTTTTGTCCCGCCTGCGCGCCAGCACAAGCACAGGCTTACCCCCGCGCGCTGAGCCGGGTCAAGGACTGCCCGTGGCCAGCTGAGTGGGCAAGACAAATGAAGCTGGCATCCATAAGCAGGGCGAACACCAGCGCCGAGCTAGTTCCAAACAGGAGTGTGAGGGAGAAAATTTTTTAAAAAAAACAAAAAACAAAAAAAAACACAACCAAAACAAACCACCAATACCAAAAGCTGCTGGAAGCGAGGGACAGCTGAAAAACACAGAGGAGAGTGCCCCAGTAGCAAGACACACAGAACACAGCTGCCTCCCCAGGCCGCTTGAAACCATTGCTCACGCACACAGCCGAGAGGTAAGGGCCGCGCGGCCCTGCTCCGTCCTCGGGGCCCTCCGCGGGACGGACCTCTGCGGGGCACCGGGGAGAACCAGCACCTGCAGGCTGCCTGGCTCCAGGGAGGGTTTGCTTCTTTCATACCTCTGAAAGAAAACGACACAACGCAACAACCCCCCCCTTCCCCAGAACACCACAAAACCCCAGAGCGCCTCTCTCTAAACCTTTCTTCCCCCTTGGAGGAGACCCGCTTGCTGTGCTGAGGACGGGCAGGTGTGAAAGCAGCACACTTGCGTCCCTACGGAATTTAGGGCCAGATGCTCACGGTGCGCTAAGAGCATCAGAAAAAAACAGGCAGGCCTGCCCGGCGGCGTGGTTTTCCGCGTCACCGCACCCAGATCCCATCTCAGCCTGAGCGTTCCCAGTGTTCCTAGGCAGGGAAAGCCTGTAACAGTAAACCAGACTGTGTCGGGTGGCCCGCGTAATGGCTGCTGTTCCCCTTCCCAAGGCACCCAGGACTCTTCTTCCAGCACTGCCTGTGGTAAGTGCTAATGGTAACGCAGGAACACCGTTGCGCCCTAAACAAAAGGACGTTTCTGTTAAATATTCTTAGCAGTATGAATCTCCCTTTCCGCTTCTCAACCAAACCTACAAAAAGAAGATTATTTTCCCTCTTACTACAGAATTAAGGAGACAGCTGCATGTTCTTAAATTCTGGGAGGGGAGGGAAAGCGTGCATAACCAGTGGTTGCCCTGCATTAGGTAAGGGCACTTCTCCCTTTCCAGAAAAGCTCCGAGCCTCAACAGAGTTCTCATTAAAAACATATATATAAAATTTCTCAGCATGATGATATGAACACACATTTCTAGATCTCCAGTACTACGCTTTCCTTAGAAAATGCACCCAAATGTCAGGCAGAACTGCCCTCCACGTCAGTATTTTCTTACTCTCATATCCATTCTTCTATGCCACTGCAGCTAGGTAAGAAAGGGTATTAGGGAATATGCCAGTCTAGTGCTGGCCACATTTCTTCAGTCTACAGACAAAAGAAATCAAACTCAGTAAAGAAACCAAAACTTTAAAAGCAAAAGTGTATGAAGGCAAAGGAACATCACAGAGGTTAACATGCATTGGGATAAAGCCAGCACTGGTTATAAAACATTAGAGTTGCCATAACTGGTCTCTTATATGGTTTAAAGTTTCTTTGAGTCCTGTAGCTGATACAGTATAAAAACAGTTAAGCAACATTAAGGTCTGACAAAATTAACACATGCGTGCGGGGGGAGAAAACGGACTTCCTACAGGGAAGTTGTTGGGGTTTGGTGCTAAGACTATGAATAGATCTCCTAAATATACACTGCTGGAAGGCTTCCATTTGTAAAGCCAAAGTGACTTACAGAAATTCAGCTACATACAACTACATACGGCAATATTTAATGGGTTCAGCTATAAGACACTGATTCTGTATCTGAAACCTTAAACTCCTCATCAGTAAAAACGGGCTTAAAAATAAATGCCCGTGCATTTTAGTAAATATGTAAAACGTATATTGCTCTGGACTTAGGAAATCTCAGGTTTGAGAATGTAAAAAGAAAGACAATAAAATACAATTATTTCTGATACGTGAAAGCATTCTCACCAATGAACATTTTAAGGCATCAGAGTCAAGATTATTCAGTTGTTATTAAAATGTATTTTTGAAGCACTGACCTAAAAAGTGTAATGAATTCTGCCTGCAACATTATGCCTTTGATAACGTTAAGCCGTAGATTATGGTTGTTAAATACACCAAATGAATAGATAAAAGTTCTGCCTATTTCTTAGAAATTAACAGCCGTGAACCATTCCTGAAAATTAGGATTGCTGGGATTAGACTGCAAACTGTATTTTGACAAGTTATCAGTACAGACTAAATTCTTGGAAATATCATGCAAGATAAAACCTGTTCAAAAACCTGTTCAAGCTGCCTCTCCTTTGCAGCAACGTTAACTGGCCAAGTTCTATCAGTGAAAACTTTGGTGCTTAGCGTTTAAGGCTGTGAAGACTTCTTTAATCACAGACATGAACTGTAGAGTTTAAAATGAAACCGTTTTTTCCCCCCATAAAAACCTTAGCATTTTATATCCTGTGACAAACCTGTTAGAAGTCAGACTGCCCAAGCTATTACAGAGGATAAAGTCAAGAGAAGTAGTCTGATCATTTATCTTTCTCCCTTATTTCCAGATATCCATATCATTTAATATCTTAATGCAATGCAAGAAAACTCTTAAGCTGTTGAACAGTGGGTCGTGAGAATAAGCCTAATTATCTCCCCAAATTCCCACAAAGAATGAATGAGGGAAAAAAACCCAACAAATCTGACCAGGAAAAAAAGAAATAAAGTGAAGTATTCATCCTTCAGCTGAGAATGAGATTGGAATAAGAACCCGGAATAACAAGAGATCAATGCACCTCATTACACTAACATGGACTTGTGCTGGCTGCAGTCAATCAATGATCACCATCAAGCCTCCTTGTAAGGATCCAATCATACCTTCATCACCTGATGCAAACATACAGGACTGTTTAAAAAAGTTTTGGTGGGTTTTTTTGTTTTGTTTTTTTTTAAAAAAGATACCATATTGCTTCCAGGAGATATAAAAATTATGTTAAGATCTGAAAATCAGTGTCTCATATGCCTTATTCTAAGCCCAGCAGCCTCTCTGTCCCCAGCTTAACAGCAAAAACCTAACTAGCTACCTCTGATTACCTGCAGCCCCTGTGCACATTTCACCACGCGCATAGTGCAAGTCAGCTTGGGTTTAGAAATTATGCACCCCTGGGAAATATCGCCAAAACAAACACCTCCCAGAGAGGCACAAGGCATCTCTCAACCACAAGATCTAGGCATATGGGAATCAGAGAAAGGGGACGTAGGACAGATGAATTGTGCTCAAGGACAGCAGATTTCAAAGAATTCTAATTATTTTTAAAGTAGGCCAACCCCCAGGACATATCCATTTCATCCAGAAAAATTAATCCAGCCTGCTCCCTGCCATCCTCTTTTCCCAAGGCCCCTCAGGCATACACAAAGATTAAAGGCTACATGAACTATCCTGGCAGTCTGCTCCCTTTTATCACACGAGCTTGACAACTCCCCTGTCATCACCAGCCTTGGTAGAAGATAATAACAGGAGCAAAACTTGTTAACTCCCCAAGAGGTGATTGACGTGACTATTTGTGGAAAAGCTAAGTCTGCTCTCTAATACGGAGACTCTGTATCTTGCAGAGATTTGCCCCCCAAAGCCCCATTTCTCTACATGAAATAATGGCGATGGCATTGACACTTTGGACGCCTGTCCGCTGCTCCATATATGAGCACTCAAGGGTCTCATCATACGTTGCCAAAGCTGAGCCAGAGTAACCGTTTGGCCGAGGTTTGACATCAAAGTCTTCTCCCAGTCTTCATTCCAGTGCCATGGACAGCTGCTTTCCTTGAGGATGTTTTTTCTGCTGGTGACCCTGAAGGAGGAGCTCATGCCTGGACCTGCTCAAAGAGCTTCACGGCCTCACTGTTGAGTCAATGCTTCTTGGCCTTCCTTAGCCCAACCTTTCTTGTACTGTTTACATAACTTAAAAATAAGCAAGTGTTCAAGACAAGTATTTTGGATTGGTATTGCCAAACACAGAGAGGGACAGAAGACAGAAGGAGTCTTCAACACTTAGACACCGAGATCACGCAAATGCATCCCAGAAACTAACCTGCAGTCTTGCTTCAGACACCCAGGGCTGGAATACCTCCACAGAGAGTACTCGAGACCACTTTACACACTCAGTAACTATCTCATGCTGTAGGAGTACCTTACATTGCATGAAATAGCAGCATTTGGAGCTGAGGATCTCCAAAAAGTGATACAAGAAGTAGCAGGTGATTCTTCTCCCACACCCGCAGGAGCTGAGGCACAGGAGATGCATGCACCATCCTTCTGGACTTGACAGCTTCTGGCTAAGAGCTCTCTGATCAGAGGCAGGTGGTACACTTACAGGCAATCACTAAAAGCTCATATTCCATCAAAAGAAGCAAACAACAAAAAAACCCCACCTCCCACCCTTTTTCACCTCTGCAGAATACCGAGATACTGTTTTTAAGCTAATCACTAGTGAAGGTCTTGGTCCTGTGCAGAAGGAACATATTTCATAGAGAGGAGGGAAGTAAGGGTGGAAAATGTGGAAGAGGCGAGAAAAAACCAACATATTTCATAGCTGCTGTTTAAAGCTTCTCAAGGGCTTTGGCATGTTAGAATAACACTGTGGGAGATGGATTAGCAGAGACAGAGCAGGTGAAGCAGTCGAAGGTGCATGATAAATGCATCATTGACACATGGATAGCTTATAAAAGACATATATTACAAGCCTTGAAGAGCTGACTTCAAGGCCTCATTTAAGTGAGAGTGTAGCAAATCTTGTTTCAAGACTAAAGCATGCAGAGAACAACTTATTTTCTCTGAAGACCGCGTTATCTCAATAGTCTTTCTTGGTCTTCCTTCCTCAATAGGTAGAACAGAAAACTTATGACATTAGCATCCCAAATGCTTTTAACAGGCAGCCTGGTTACTTTTTTTGGCTTTGCTTCAAAATGTTATTACAGATGAAGCATTTCCTACAGGCAACTTAAAATTATAAATATCTCTTTCTTTGACATATCTAGAATTCTTATTAACTAGCTCAAAACAAAGAGATTTCTTAAATATCTCAAATCCATAAAGGCAGGAACTGAGAAATAAAATGGGATGCTGCTATGCTTCAGCCCTGTTGAAATGCTACTCCTCGTTTTATTTAGTCATCCTTAAAAGGGAAGTCTTTTACTACAGGTCAAAACAAAAGCAAATTTTAATCCCCAAATTGAGACAAAAATGTTCAAATATGAAAAAAACTTATTAAATTTCATTAAAAATCTTCTATTTTTTTCTAAAACACGCTATTTAACATAATACTTTCTGCCTTATTAAAAAAAATCAACTGTATTCACTCAAGTCAGAACAGTTCTTGCTGAGCCATTTTCATTGCCAATTTTTTAAAAGACAACAAAATAAGTAAGAAACTTTGTGGGCTGAGCACCATCTGCTTATGCTTTAATTTCATTAACAGTTGTATTTTGAGACTTTCAACTGTAAAGAAAGTTTTCCAAATGTAAACAGCATGTAAACCAGTATATTATTTTTACCTTGTACTTTCCTACAACTCTCTCCTGCTGCTCAGGGGTTTACTGCACATCGGTGCTGACTGCTGCTATTTGCAACTGAACATTCCACAAGGAAATCAAAGGAAAATAAGTTGTAGCTTAAGGAAAGCCAGAGCAATACTAAAAAGCATTACTGGAGTCAGAGATTAGAATGAAGGATTCAAGAAGACGTGGTAGGAGAGAAACTTAAAAGAAATACAGACCACCATAGAGCAGCAAACAGTTAGTTTATTATAACAGAGCAGGGGGGAGGGGAAAGCAATTTGTTTTGCAAGTTGCAAGAAAGCATGCGTACGCATGAAGAACCATGTTTAATTCCTGCTTAATACAATCCTTTTTTAAGCATCGTATCTTCATTACAAAAAGTAGCCATTTTTGTTTCACTAATAACGTATTGTATGTATGTAGCCTGGTAAGAATAACATTTTTATTCCCACACGGGAAGTCAATGGGTTTTCAGAGAATAGGAATTCTGTGCTATAAAATGCATCCCTAAGAAAGCACCAACCCATTTCAAAACCAGCTCGTACTAAGCAAAGAATTCTTACAGATTTTTTCAAATTTCAGACCTACCAATTCAAATTATATTCCAGTGAGTAAGCAAGTATTTTAAACCTGTTTGGTCCCAAGCAGGGGGAACACAATAAGGATGTTTATTTGAAAATCAAAGGTAGAATACAAGTATTAGCCTTCTCCTCTGTATCTTTTTGCAATTATTAACAACAAACCACCCCCTTTCCACAAACACACATACTTTCCCAGCAAGCTCCTGCGAGGAGGAGGCTATAATTAAACTGATAAATCCCCATCCAGAGATCTGCCATAAAGTACAAACTTAACCTTTGGTTTAAGTTTACAGAAATCTACTGAGTTTAATTTTTTTTCTCCCCAAGACCTGTATTAGATGAAAGGCCAGAATACCCCCAAATCCAAGCCTGAACAGGATCACAGGTTGCAAAGATATGCACGCTGCTGGCTGCTTATTGCTCCCCTTTGTTAGGCCATTCTGCCAACAACTGAACACGTTACCTTGGCATTGCTCTTGGTTGTGGGTGGGGGGGACCTCATTCACCAGAACAGTGTCTAAACCTACAGCGCTGTGGGGCAGAGGTGGACTGCTAAGGGCAGATTCAGCAAGATAAATTCCCTTTAATTCACAAAAAGATTAAAGAAAACTGATGGAGGAGGCAGCCTTTTAAACAGCATGTTGCTATTTTTAAACTAATCGTTCACAGTAGACGTTTGTTTTCCATACTTACGGAGGAAATCTAGTAATTAAACGTAACTGTTACCAGACTTGGAATCCTTCTCTCAGATTATATGGCCTAGTTTCTGTAAAAAGCATCCCACCCACCCCCCCAAGGTATAAGTCAAACCTATTAAAGTAACAGCTTATCCTGCCCTATTTCTACTTCGCAGTCTCCCGTAATGCTGATTTAATATCTGACAAAAATAGGACAAAGATACTGTCATTTTTCATTAGGGAATGTCAGCTCAATACAAGCAATTTTAACTCTGTTGAGCTTGGATTAGGGAAGGTGCATGCTGCTTGGCCATGTGGCGAAAACCCCACATACCTACTTCTGGATATGACATGCCTTCTCTCAAGGCTGGCATCCTGATGACCCACTGAGCCTTTTCCAATAACTAAGTTTACTAGCACCAGCACTTCTGCTACTTCAGCTTAGCCATCGTACCTTAACTCACCACCTTTAAAATAGAGAGTTAACCATTACCTAGATTTTTATTTAAAAAAGGTCTTTATAACACGCTATTTTTAATGCCCCATTGCTTGGCCACTAAGCAGCACGAATTATCACTTCCGTTATCTTATTTTTTCTTAAAGAACAAATGATAACCTACCCAACCCACTGTGTTGATCCTTCTTTATTTTGGTGGTCTTACTCACGGTTTCTCCATTAAGTGCTGCAACAGTGGCATAGTTTTACCTGTGTGATCCCCGAAACAGACACAATCACTAAGTTTTTCTGTTGCATAATCTTACCTAAGAGTGCGGAGCCACCTTTCGTCCTATGCTGAGGATCCTGCCAAAGGCTCACTGGATGCTCTAGATCCCCTTCTCCTGCAATGGGATTCTTGAAAAGCAAATGCCAGACTTAACTTAAGATCCTTGATTTTTCAGCTGTTCAGTTCTTTTACATTACTCATGAACGGTAACACTTGGGGCTAGAATAGAACAAAAGGAATCTTGTCACATACGTATAAAATGGTGTGACACTGCTGTCTCTGGAGGAGTAGACATATACATAATTAATAGTATTGAGATAATAATGAATTATTTACCTAACTTATTACAAAGGATCTTAATGACAAAAGAGTTCAAGAAACTTTTAATACGATCTATGTATGTATACATAAATTGTAGGAATTATCTAGGCTTTTTTTTTTTCTTCCCTCATTTCTTCACATAATTTGCTTTGTGGTCATTTATTCTGCAACATAACTGGAAGCATTTGTCAAAAGATTTCACTTTTAATATGGTAGGGATTGGGGTTTTTACACTCTCCCAAGGGTGACAAGCTTTTTCAAAGCCAATTTAGATGAAAGCATACATTAAAAAAAAATTAGCATTTAATATCTCACAAACATTTTGCCTATTACTGTCGCTAGCAACACTAAAGATTACTGTAATAAACAGAGGGGAAAAAAAAGTGATGCTTGCTTCCTACAACAGCAATACTTTGGCTATAGCAAGCTCACTGCCTCCCTGCACACAGATTTCAAACCAAACTTGTTGAACATGAAAAATTTGCCGGTGTTCATTTCTGCTGTCACGCAAGCAGTAGTGACTTATTACGGCTTTGACTGTAGAAGGCGGTGTGCCTACGTCTAGCCCTGCACCTGTAGGGAGCTTTTCACACCCAGATGATGAATGATTGCATTGAGCTTTCAGGTAATGACGGAGCAGCAGAACTGATGTGGCGCTCCTTGTGTTAGGTCTCACCCCATTACAGAAAGGCAAACCAGCAAAAAAGTGACCGATGTCTAGATAACTATACAAAGCAATTGGGGAGAGAGAGAGAGAGAGAGAGAGATTATTCTGTTATTTGATCACCTGTGTACCGCAATGTATCATGTCTTTAGCAAACTCGGACAACTTGAATCCCTTCACTACTGAACACCACTCTCCCTGTTACATCAGATTTATCACCTTATTCCCTTTCCTCCAGTAATGATATCAACTTCAGATTCCTGCATCTCGGTTTCTCTTCTAAGCACATTTGCCGTTACTCCTTAAGGGAAAGTGGAGAATTTCCGCTGGGACTTCCACTGCAAAGAATCTAATTTAAACCACAATAACACCTCAAGTTCAGTCTGCAACTTGTCATTAAGTTCTCAGTGACAATCCAGCCAAGGCATACAGGATATTAGTGGTCCTTAAAGTGGGGGAGAAGGGGTGTCACTAGAAAGCTCAGAAAACGTCCATTCAGCTTTTGCTTTTTTTTTTTTTTTCTTTTTCCCTAACTCCTCCGCCTCCACATCATAAATTCTCCACCTTCTAGTGGCCACGTGGGAATTGTAATGTTTAAACTTGGCGGTTGGTGAGGTCCCACAGCCCCAGCTGCAAGCCCACCATCTGGCTTCCTGAACCGGGGGGACATGCCAGAATCGCCACCTGCAGAAGGGCCCTCGGCAGAGCCTCCCTTCCCGATCCGAGGGCACCCGCTCCTCCCTCGCTACGACACGGCTGCCGTGACCTATGGCAGCAAGGACAGCTAACCGTCCTGGTGGAGAGACGAGGGTATAAAAGTCTAAGGGTGGGAGACTGTGCCCTCAAAAGCTCCCGTTTAGTTACAGAGCACTGAGAGCACAGCTGGCGTAGGAGATGGGCATGCTTTCAGAGGTGGTAGGACGAAGGTGACAGTTTTCTAATTACTTGTACACACAAAAAAAGCCCTGGGAACCCAGTCCAGAAAGTCTGAGAACTGTTGATGAACAAATACTCCCTAAAGGAGAGCGCATTGAGAACATGTCACTTGCAGACACAGAAAATTAAATGCCTTCAATACATGGCAAGGCAAGTTAATGGCAGCCCATCAGTGGCTCAGGTGCAGTGAGCTACAGGCTAGCTGAAGTCGGGAAATACTGCAAATACTGTAATGCTTTGAATCTGAAGCACCAGGTTCCCAGACACAAGGCCAGGCAGCCCATGCCGAGATTTCAGGAAGTTCTCCTTGCTGCACAGAAGAGGAGGGCAGAACAGGGATTTTATTCTGTGGGTTTTCCCATCTTGCCACCACATTTCTGACCTGTGCAAGGTCAGCCACACACCTCCAGCAAATCTTTTACTACCTTCCTAGGCTCTGGAAGGGGATTAGTAACAAGCTGGACAGTCTTTCTTACTTACTGTCCTTCACAGAGACAAATGAATAGGGTCATTTCTATCAGCTTCTTGGAGTGCTCCAGTGAGGATTAGAGTAAGTATGACACCACTGATCACGCTACTACCACATAGACTATGAGCATGCAAAGTTGTACTTCGAGTTTTGCCGCAGGTAAGCTAAAAAGAGCTTTCAAAAAAAAAACCAAACACAATACCCAAAAAACTCAAAACCCCAACAAACAAACAAACCAAACCCCCAAAACACCAACCTCAATTATACATAACTTTTAAAGCTTCTGAATACTAATCTGGTCACTTTAACGCTTTGTAATTGGTCAGATTTGGAGCGTTAAAGTTGACTTTATATACTACATTTATATGTACATATATATGTAGTATATACATGTATATACTACATTTATTCCTCCAAATAAGCTGTTTCAGTCATGAATCTTTCTTTACCGTTTCAGTCCATTGGTTCTGCCTGCTGTTCTACCCACTCCTCGATGACAACAGCTTTTAAGGCTGTACCTCTGAGGCTGATCATTAGCGACACATCTCGCTGGAGACCAACAATAGCTGCGATCCCTACAGCAATCTTCTTACGATGAATAGCCTCAATCATTTCCTGCTAGCTCGAAAACCATGATCCCTCAGTCCAGAAGAGCAGAAGGTATCAGAAAACATCCCAAAGACCCCACAACACGTACATAATAATCAAATCAATGATTCTACCTAATCTTTTCTCACAGCCATGAACAAGAGTGTCCCTGCCTAAATCTTCAGTACCCTTTTAATCCTTACTATCAGATAGCAGGTGTCGTTACTTACATAAAAGCAGATATGCTTTTAAAGACTCTGAGGATAGACCTTAATATATTTTCATTGTTTCCATTTGGTTTAGATTGGAAACTAAAAGCTCTCCAGGATAAGAATTATTTTATTCTGTTTGGATACTTCTGATAATGCAGATAAATAAATACTTAACTTCTCCCTCTGAATCCTGCAAGCACTTTTTCCTCAAACGGTGTCTTGCAGAAACAAAGCTCCACAGTGGGGTTACCTGGAGAAGATCTTTGTGTCCCCCCCAACTTCTGAATATGCTTTCACAGAACAGATACATCTGTGGCAGTCTTCTATCAGAAAGAAAGGTCTTACCTCCAACTGCCTGTATTACTGTTATTACCTCTGTGTTCTCTCATTTCCCTCCTGAACAGCCACTTCTCCACTTTCACTTTTTCATTGAAAACTCTCTGTACATTAATCATCTTGTCTCTCCAAAAGATCCCTGAAATCTTTTCCGATCAGTAGAAACAATATTAACACAATGTTTGAAGGGAGAATATACTTTAAAAAAAAAAAAAAAAAACTTTTTAAAGTTATAACACTTCTACAAGATCTTCAGTACTACCCATTCTTGTCTGCTACTGTACGCAGGAAAGATTCAAGGTTATAAACATAAAAAGAACAACACAGCAGAACTTTTCATCTTCGCTTCTTTAATGCCTTGGTGTTATTAAAAAGTGCCCAGGGTTACAGTGCAGAGAGGGAAAGGGTACTGCCTGAGGTTAGCTATAAAAAGTTAAATTCTATTTTAAGCTGGTACTGTCTGAGAGGGAATTCTACATTTGTTGGCTAGAGCCTTCAGCACAAGCAAAGGGAGGAGGAGGGTGTTGTACGGGAAGAAGAAGAATTATTCTGTTATCTGTAGCTTAACAAACTTTCTGGCAACTAACAACAGAGCAAACATATTTGTATGACTTAACAAAGTGCATGCCACGAGTGCATTTCAGAGAAGCAGTTATGATTAAACTCCTAGTTCCAATGCGCAGGAACTGCACCGACGCACAGTCTGTTTCCAGGTGTTGCAGGGAGCATACCCCCCAGAGACAAGCCCACCTCACGGGGTCAGCGCTGCCTCACCTAGCAGGATGCAGGATCCAAAGGCCCTTGCCTCTGGACGTACTCCGGGGCTCTGCCAGCTCCCCAGAAATATGCTGGAGCACTGCTAGTAGCGAGCCCGCTCACTAATGTTTAACTAGTCCTCACCTGAGCAGCTTGAGGAAGAAAGCAGTCCAAACCAAAACACAAATTTAGTAATAACAATATTGCTTCCCAGAAACGGTGAAGAAGCACATATTACCCACTCATATATATCACAACAAGTAAACAGCTGATCTAGCTAATGAACCAGATATTCTGTTTAGATTTCATCTTTGACAGTGTTTGCTTAATATAATTGTATTTGTTCCCAGCAAAGACTGAATTATTTCCTGAGGTGGCTGTCATAGACGGGCATTTCCTCCTCCAGTTAAGGCGTGGGTAATCAAGACAGAGTGCCGCTTTATCAGGGGCTGGACTGTAAAAATTCTTCCAACTCCTTTACTGCCACGTGCACCAGCTAGAAAAGATTTCCGAATTAGACCTCACACGCGAATAGAGGTGGATACAAGGGTTCAGCTCAAAAGTCTCCGAGCAAAAGCCTTCAGACTCATGAGAAAGGACAGCATGACTCATTACAGCACCTGAATAAACTGATAGAGCACGCATGCTGTAGGACTGCAATATTTCAGCTGTCATCCCAGAATAATCATCTGAAGACGGTCACTGCCCTACCCAGCAATGCAACCACAACTTTTTTTTTTTTTTTTTTCTGCCAGAGGATGTCACTTACAGGTCTGTTACCTGTCCCTAAGCAGGAAAAGTAATTTGACTGGTTTTGACGCAAAATGTTTACTGCCCGACATTTTCTTGGGAGGCATGCTAGTAATATTCCTGAAGATTTTTCTGTACGCAGACAAGCCCACGTTGTATCTAGAAGAACAGATTACAGAAACTTCACCGCTTAATAAGCTGTGTATCTCCAAAAGAACCACTACGGCCTATTATCTCAGCAGTAACTGCCAAGACACAGAAAACTGTAACAGCTTCGGAAGACAGAGCATCTGCTGAAAGAGTCCGAAGTAATTCCCAGTTTTCAAAAGCAAGAATTCTGTCAGCTCGCTTGCCTTCTGCAATTATTCAAAGCAGCCCACTAGAGAGGACCAAGATCGTGAGCGAACGCATCGTAAAAGATCACTTTTTAAGACAATCACCGCAAAATTTCATGACGTTACCGAAGATCGGTATAATCCTGACTAATCTTACTTCAAGCAGATCTCCTTAAGTCCAGTTACTTTCGACAGCGCTAAAACACCTGGTGAAAACGGAAGAAGCCCGTTGACTCCAAGACCCGGGTGTCGAAGGGTCAGATTATTCTCGCCTGATGGACGGACACAAGGCCGTGGCAAGGCTTGCTCTGCAGAGCTGCCCGCCTGGCCCGGAGCATTTCCAGGGCTTGCCAGTCCCTTTCGGCCCAAGGGCTGCCCAGCCGGCGCCTCGCGGGTGGGTCGCCCCACCGTTTCGGGGTGGGAGACCTGCACCGCCCGCACGATCGGTCCCACGCCGTTGGGCTTCCCGTGCCCTGTTCTTAAATTACCTGACCGGCCGCCTCTCCTTGGCGAAACCTGCCGCTCGGTTAGTAAAACGCCAGGAGGCAGATCCGTGGCGGCGGGGCGAGCGGGAGAGGGGAACACCTGCACCCCTCGTCGGAGCTCGGGGCGAAGACCTCCGCGGGGTGCTTACGCCGCCTACACCAGCACGCTGATTTTAGGGACGGAAAAGCCCCCAGAGGGGACACGGACCCACGCGGTTTGGGCGCCCAGGGCGTCGCCGGCGGGGAGGTCCCGGGGAAGGGCCCCGCCGGAGCGCTGCCCGCCCGCCCGCCCGCCCGCACCACCGCGCCGGCGGCGGACACCGGCGGCGGACACCGGCGGCGCGCTCCCGGCCCGGCCGCCGGCGGGCGGGGGAGCTGCGGCGGCCCCGCGCCGGGCGGGGCGGCGCGGCGCGGACCGGACACCCGCCCGGACCGGCTGCCGGGGCCCATCGCGGCGCGACGGCCCCGGGCCCCGCCGCGGCCGGCCCCAGCGGCGGCGGCGGCTGGCCGCGGCGCCGGATCCTGGGGCCGGCCCCGCCGCTCCGCGCTCCCCTCTCGGGCCTGCAGGCGCCGCAGGCCGCAGCCCGGGCAGCCGCCCCCTACCCGCCCGCCGCCGCCGCCGCCGCCGCCGCCGGCGGTCACCCCTCGGGCGGCGGCCCCGCCGCCAGCCACTCCGTCCCGTGTCCCGTCCCCGTCCCCCCGCCCAGCGCGGCCGCACACTCACCCGCGTCCGTCCCGGGGGAGCCGGCTCCTCGGTGCGGGGCGACAGCGAGGACCAGAGCAGCAGCAGCCCCAAGAAGCTGCCCGCCAGCAGCACGGCGCGCAGCAGGAAGCCCAGCTTCAGCCGCATCCTCCCGCCCGCCCTCTCTCTCCCTCCCGCCGCCGCCGCGCACGCAGCGCCCGGCCCCGCACACCGGCGGGCTTCCGCCCCCCGCCCGGCACGGCGCGGCACGGCACGGCACGGCACGGCCCCGCCGCCGCCGCCGCCTCCTCCTCCTCCTCCTCTCCCCCTCCTCCCCCGGCCGCCGCTGCTCTCGGGCAGCCGCCCGCCTGCGGAGGCTTTCCTCCCGCCGCCGCACGTACAAACTTTCTTCCTTCCCGCCCCCCCTTCCTTTTTCCTTCCCCTCCTCCCCGGTAGTCCCCCCCCGCTGCGGGCTGCCGCGCCTGCCTCCCCGCTGGGCACGGCGGCGGCGGCGGCGGCGGCTGCCGGGGTGATGCGGAGCAGGAAGTAGGAGCCGCGGTTCCACGTGGCCGCCCCGCACCGGGGCGGGGGCGCCTCGCACCGGGCCGCCGCGCCGGCCCCTCCGCCGGCCCCCGGCGGGCGGGCGGCTGTCGCTGCACCTGCTCCAGCCCGGGCTGCGGCCGCCGTTAAGCGCGCCCGCACCCCGCCTGGGAAAGGGGAAGGAAGGGACGGAGGAGCTCGGGGGCGGGGGGGGTTGGCTTTTCTCGGCCGGGTCGGGGGGGGGGAGCAAGTCCGCCCGGGGCAGCGGCTCGTGAAAATGAAGGTGCAAACTTCAGCGGTTGTCGTAGGGGGTAGGGTAACACGGGCCCATTAATTGCAGCGTGCAGCCTGGGCAGAGGAACGCTGAAAAGTCAACAGATTTTTCTTGAGCATAGGAGATGAAGTACGAGATTAGAGAGATGCTATCAGCCCTTACCTTGCGTGCGTTTTGTTACTAATTTTCTGCCCTAAGTGCTAGGGATCCTATTTCCTCCTCGGAAGGAGTCACACGTGCACGCACACGCACACAAACCTGATAATACGAGCTCTCCACAAAGCGGAGTGATGCAAGAACAATACTTCCAATGTAATACTTTTGCCTCTTCTGTGTATTCAGTACTACCCGCTTGCCTTGATGCTTTTCGGTTCTCTTTCTTGTGGGCACTGGGAGGATATCAGACCCAAGGATCCTGAACGTTAAGTTTAAGTGATAAGCACTGTAGAAATGAAACGGGATATTACACCCTGAACAGGATCACTCTGGAGGAAAAGAAACCCCACACCTAAGTGACCTTTGTAGTTGGACACACCTAGACACAGAAGTCTTTGTTTATTCGTACAACTTGGGCTGTAGCACTGTGTGCTTTCTTTCCCCATTCTGTAAGATCATGGTACGAGACATAGACAAACGCGGTGTTTCAAGTGTGGGCAACAGCTCTTATCCTTACGAGCGTTGGCACGGCCCTCTGTCTTCCACAGGTCCCCAGAGGTGTTTTCCCCGAAGCCCCCTCCCTGTTTGCGGTTGCAGTAACCACACAAACGTCCCAGCGCAAAGGTTTACGTGACTGTTTTCGGGTAGGTAACAGCACCTGCACAGGGGTGGGAGGGATTGGGTTTTTTGCTAGGAAAGGCATAGAGTTGAGGTGTCCGCCTCTAAACAGATCCCTCGGCTCTCTGAGCCAGGTAGGAAAAGGCAGGTTGGGGCTACAAACTGTGAAGCTGTGTAGGCTGTCAAAGGTGTGGAAATGTTCCCCCAACTCTTCTTTCACCGCTTTCTGGAGACACTACTGTGGCAAAAGGTTCTCTTTCCTCCCTTTGTTTTATTCTCCATTTTTGGGATCCCGTTTTACTGTCCTGTCCGGGTGCTCTGGGCACATTCAGGAAAAGCGAAAAGAAAAACAAAGTTACTCTTAGCACTGCACAGAGGGTACTGTAAAACCAGCCACAGCCATGTGACATGATACCTCTGCTGCTGCTTGTCAAAGCTGAGAGTGACAGAAACAGAGCCCTCTACGTGCGAGTCGATACTACATGAATTCACATTTGTAAGGCTGCCTGCCGAAACTTTTTTTTTTTTTTTTTTTTTTTTTTTAAAATGGAGGCTTACATTCTGCAGAAACCCATGGGTGACCCATGCATCCGTGATTATCACAGCGAGCTGCGTGCTGGAAGTTTTGGTGTGTTTTGGCTTTAGATCCCAAACCCAAGAGTTTTGTTGTGTTTTGGCTTTAGATCCCAAAAGGCTCGCCATCTGTGAATTCCTCTGCTAGTTGTCTGAGGACAATGGTTCCTGTACTGGGCATTTTAAAAAACCTTGTGTTTTCCCCTGAAAGAGAAGTTGGTGCCCACCGGGAGGCAGTACGGGCCAATGGACAGGGTGTTCATGTCAGCTAGCCCCTCTCTCTTCTGGAACTGCCCCTGACCGGAGACTGGAGAAGGCATCATGTTTCTGTTTTACTCTTACACCTGCCTGTCCTGGCCCCCCCACAACGGGGAGCATCATCTGCCTTTCTTTCTCACACACAGGCCATACAGTGACTCCAGACGTATCAGGTTAATACTGACCTTGGAAGTAGGGTTTTTCAGTTTTATCCTCATTTAAAGACGCACTGAAGTTTCAAATTCTGCACTTACAGTTTTTCCTATGTAGTAAAGTGCCTAAAAAGACCTGCAGAACCTATTTTCACTCTTGCTGAATTCGTACCGGCTAAGACAAAAAATTCAAGTTCAAGTTGGCTTTGGATTGCCTCCAGTAACATTCAAAACGACTTTAAAAAGTCTTTTATGACCTGGAGAGGGAGAAAGGGAGGGTTAAACATGAATCTTTCCCTCTCTCAGCTGCAAAATACTGTATAAACCGTGATGCTTTTACTACCCAGCCAGCACTAAAACAAGACACAATCCTGACTGTTATTAGGGAGTTAATCATCTCTGTTAGAGTGATATTCTGTCATTCAAATGCTTCTAACAGACTGGCAACTGTCATAATGTTTGTATCTCTATGTGGACATGTCTACTGCTTGCTGCATGGAAATCATATGTTTGCTTCTTCCTATACCTCCAAATAAATATCTGATAGTGTTTAAGTCATTACAAAGCCTTGCTGCTCTTGAACCAGAGACCTACGATGACCTGGAGGTGAAGTATCCGATTACCAATCCCCTAAGCCATGCAGTTACCTTATTGCTGGGGATTTGGGGGATGGTGTCTGGAGCAGGGTCACTAGCAAATGTCAAAATCTCATGCAGTCGCTCGCATTGGAGAAACATCACGATCTGGATACGCCTCTTCACTCTTGTCCTGAATATCTGGCCGCAATAAAGCACTCTGCTTATTCATTAACACGCTGTTTGAAAGGAAATTCCTACAGACTTTTGTACCTATCGAGATGAAAGTCATGTAATACAAAGTTCCATAATACAAGCTGCTGTAAAGGCTTTGCTGTACATAAACCCCCCCCATTTTGCTCATCTGCGGGTTTTTTTTCTGACAACACATAGGTCTCCTTTGTAAAATCTGCAAGTCAGAGACCAACTTCTCTTTCTACCCAGCGCAGTAAGCACAAAACACAAGTGGGTTTTTTCATGTAAATAGGTTCTTTGAAATTAGCAATGGATTGTAGACCTCAAGCAATTTCACTTTCCTTAGAAGTTTCCAGATTTATCTACCAACACTTCATTTAGTGCGGTATTTCACTACAAAATATACGCGAGGCTTCCTGTAACGGCAAACTTGGTCATGCTTTGATTAAAGAAGAAAGTGCTGGAAAATGCCAGCTGGCAGACAGTAACTTGCTTTCCTAAACTGAATACTCTCAACAAAAGCAACAACTCTGCTCCAGTGAAAACTTCCAGCTCCGTGCGATCCCTTTTCCCATCCCTTCTGACCTTCCCTACTCCACTGTCAGCCCTTCTAAGGTCATTTGCATTGAAGTGGTCACCTCTGAGCAAAGCTTATGCAGTTTTCCGTATTGCTACTTCAGCTCTAAGGCGAGCTGCCCATTGACACTTATGGAAAACTTCCGTAGTGTATGAGGACTACAGCAGATCTATTAGTGCTGCATATCGAAGTCCTGGGGTGTCCGGGTGGAATCCAAGACACAACTTCCCTAGTTTGCATCTGATACGGTAGACACTCAATGTGTGGCTGGAGAAGCCTGGCTAGATCTACCTTAACTTAGGTTAAACAGGCTTATACTCCCTTCTGACAGCGTTCCCAGCATTGAGGGACGTGCAGTGAGATTCTGGATTAATGAGGTGGTCGCTGCTTGGAATAGTCCGGAAGGACACAGTTTGGCATACATATGCCCTAAATATTTATAATGTGTGTATATATAGCCTCAGAGTTGATAAAAAGGAACTGAAGTACAGGATTTTAAATTCTTAATTTCTGCGTTGTTTTAAAAGTACTTAAATGAAATAAGTGGCTCGGTAATACTTAATACATGCTTTTGCCAATTAGACTGAGATGGGCTTCATCTTCATTGTTTTGTGTTCATGATCTCTAGTCTTTACTACCATTCTTCCTGTAATTCTCATTTATCCTTCTTTTTTTAAGCCAGAGGTTTAGCAACGTGTGTCCTACCAGAAATTATCCTTCGGTATTTCAGGATTTGAATGGATGCTTTTGACAGAGTGCAGTTTGCCTCCTTTGCTTTTCCTGTCACTTTTATGAAGAACATGTTATGAAGTTCCTGTCATATTTAGCCCCCATACTCCTGTCATGCCTACTTAGTCAGTTTTCCTCCTGCAATATCACCTCCAGCTCCTCTTCTCTTTTCCCACACAACAACAGTAAGCGAGCTTATTATTTTGTACTGGTCTGGATTCTACCTATGTCCTGAAGACTGGAATGGTAAAAAAAAACCCACAAAACCAACCAAACAAAAAAACCCACAACCAAACTGTATTTTTTTTTTTTCAGCTGCCCCTTCTGGTACTGAGTAGCAATCAATGTTTATGAACGATGTTGTATTATTAATACTGGTTTTGTCTAAAGAAATTTGACTTCTTTTGGATTTGCAAGTCCTCAAAATATCCACACTGTGATGAGTGTTGACAATCCTATGACAGATTTAGATCTCATTAAAACAGCGGATGGGATGGTCTGTTACGTGGGTGTTTCATTTAAGTTTGAAGAGAATTGGAATGATTCTAAGCATGGTTTTGCCATTTTGAAAGTAAAAGTAAAATATTATTTTAAGTGGCTTTTTTTAGGAACTCTCACCTGTGTTTTGAGCCAGATGTAAGTGTAAGTGGTCATATATCTCAGGTCCGGAAAATATCCTTTTCCAAGGTGTCATATTTCTGAGCACTTCGAACAGAAATTAACTTGCATCATTTTCTGAATCTAGGGCAGAGAAAATTGAAATAGGTTGCTGCAATTTCTGTTACGCTGAAAAAATGAATGGTGTAAACACCCACATTTCAGATGCTGATTTACTTTTCCAAAAAACTTTTATAATACAGTAAATTAGTGGCGTTAACTCCATGAAATTGTCGGTCTGAACAAGATCCACAGTGCATTTGAGGTACAAAATGGGACATTTTACAACTATAAATCAATGATATTTTCATATTTCTGTGGACTTCTACTATTTATTGATAAACTGTTGCTAGTCGTAACAAATAACTGGTAACTTGGCTATTATCTATTCAGTAGCATACCTGCTATATCGGCTGTAAATCTTCAATAAATTTGAGAGCTTTTTCTTCAGGTTATATTCTGGTTATGCTGTTCAAAATGAAACAAAACCTAACTGATGAACAGCATAAACATTTGCAAAGCATTAGATAAATTCAATAAAGCCAACATGTCAAATCTGAACAAGATAAAGCCCTATGAAGCTTCACAGACAAATAAAAAAAGACACTCAAAAGTTGTTACACAGGAAAGCGTGGACGTGCAATAGTTACTAGTCCCCAAACCATGTATCGTTTGTTGTTCCTCAACTTAGTCACAGGACAAGCGAGCAAAGTGCCATTTCAGAAAGCGTCATCTGCCTCATTTTACATAAATACGTAATGGTCAATTAATAATTACTGGAAAAGTCCAGTCCAGTAGATAGGTTTATACATTAACATGGAAATAATAGAAACTGAATAACATCACTGAGATCAGCTGGAGTCTGATTTTCAAACTGGGGGGCCTGGATGCCTGGGGAGCGGGGAAGGTGTCTGCAACAGAAAACGAGAGCAAGAGTATTGCCATTAGTCATTAAAGTTTGTGGTACAAAGCTTCCATCACAAATTGATAACTGGAAGTTGAGAGTCTTAGCAGCAAAGAATCATTAAAGCATTGCTAGACAGCTCTGAGCTTTCTTACTTCTTTGCAGATTTCATAAGCTCTAAGTTTGATATTACCAGTGGTTGAGAACCAACGCCAGGGTGCTGAGCAGCTGCTTTTCTTACTGAGCTGCTACTTGGAGAGAAATTCTTAAATGGTGGATTACTTCTATTATGTATCATCTGACACCAAATTGTATTGGTTAGTAATTCAATGAAATGATTCTGTTATAAAAGGCATGTTTTGTGGGAATTGCTCGTGGAATTGCAGGCAATAGCAGCTGTTGGATCATAACACTGCACACCTTCAAGTCTTTTACTAAATATAACCATAATGAAATAGATTTTGTAAGGGCTTTAATACATCAGGCACATGCATTGTTTTGTGGATGTTCCTCTCTTTTCTCGGGTCCAAAGTTACCTATAGATATCCTTACTTGACATGAATTAAATGATTTCCAACTACAGTTTTAGCACAGGTATCAATACATATACTTCTTTCAAAATTTTTTTTTTTTTTTGAGTATGTTTTCCATCCTTGTCCCAAATTGAAAGCTACCCCCCCCCCCCAAAAAAAAAAAAAAAAAGAAAAAAAACAAACCTCAAAACAACTAACTAAAGAGAAAAAAATTCCTAGGCCTGTCAAAAAGACTTTGAAATAAAGGTGAAGAACAGTAATAAAGTCATCATCTTGGCAAGCTGAACTCTATAGCTTTTTAGTCATCTGTGACAAGTAATAGTGACAATGGCAGGATCTCATCCATCTTCAAATACTGTGGGTTTCCAGGTCTCTCAATTCACTGCCATTCAAGTCCCCTTTTCTAATGTATAACTGCAATGACTTAAAAACTAGTTGGCTGAGTATTCCAATTACACCAAAAATTTTTTAAAATTCCCAGGTGCATGCAATTAGCAGGAAGCAGATCTCTAGATTGTACTTTTATTTTAATACTGGCTTAACTAAATCTTTGTCCTGAGTGGTTTGATCAACTCAGGGACATCCTTTACGTTTAGAAGTTAGTTGGAATTTACAAAATAAGTGGGAAAAGATTAATTTAGAGTTTTCTCCTTAAAAAAATAATAAATCAATTTATTTCACTGGTTGCAACTTGAAAAGCATGCTTCTAGAACAGAAGACTATTCCAATTAACATGATTTCAAATTAAACTGAAGAATTACTGATTTATTCTTATTCCCGTTCACTGACCCTTTGAGTAATGAAAGCTGCTCCTGTAAACCTTAGGCCGAAGTGCAGT
This sequence comes from Astur gentilis, assembly GCF_929443795.1. NCBI lineage: Eukaryota > Metazoa > Chordata > Aves > Accipitriformes > Accipitridae > Astur > Astur gentilis. The sequence goes on from NC_064882.1 coordinate 1,504,308, forward strand.
TTATTCCATTCCTCATTTACTATCAACAACTTTGACATATTTGTATATATTGAAAAGTGAATACAGCATCTGTGTAATTAATTGATTTTTTTTTTTTCCCTTGAAATGGTGCTTTGGGACAAAGTAGAAGCGATAGGAAAACTTCATATTCTGTTAAAGCACAGTGATCCACAGCAGGGCTTTTGTAGACTCTTGGCTAACTGCTTGAAAAACATGGTTGACTTCTTACTAACCTACAAGATATAGGAAGCTAAAACACATCTTCGATACATTTTAGATTTAAATAACCAGACTTATAATATGAATAAAAAATAATGTAACAATTTGTCTCTCTTTCAGGCTTATATCCAAATGCTCTCTCCAAACTTGGCCTGCTAAGCCTTTGGTGTCAGGGTTGATTAACAGAAAGAAGGAGAGAAAGGCACTGTTCCTCGCAACATTTAGGTCAGCTCTGATACTCTCCGGTATGTATCTAGGCCACGTCTAATTAATCCCAGAATATTCCATCACTGCTGGATTACCTCTGTCAGCTTCTCCCACAGAAACCTGGCAGCAAAGATTTTACTTTAGGTGAGGAATTTCCCTTTTCTAAAGGCAAATGGGAGTGGTTTTTTTCATTGTCTAACTACATAATGTTTATGCAACAACTTATTGAGCCCTTAGGGTATGAAGTATTTAGTGTGGGTGAATACCTTCACTTGAAATCAGTGGAATGTTGCCGCTGATTTAAATAGGGCCAAGATTTCACCCCCGATTGTTTTTAGGATGAAATTTACCAGCTATGGCCTTCTCAACTCCAAATCTGATGCTGCTGTTCAGAAGAATCATATATTTTTTCTTTTTTCTAAGCCAAATGTCAATACAAGGTGTTTAATCAAACTAAGATCAGAAAATACAGGAGGTCTGCAAAATAAAATAAGAATTCCACCTAAAAGCCTGTTGCAGATTGGTGGAAGTTAAGGGGCTAAATTGTATTAATGCACTTTAAACTGCAGTCTACAGTTTTCCGTGGTCATTACTAGAATTACATAAACGGTTTGCAAAGACACCCACCAGCTTGGGGAGGTGCTTAAATCAAGATGAGCTGCCACTGTGGAGCAGTGGATACACAGCTGGGGGCTGCTAAAATATAACCCAGACACTTACTGAACTAAGGATACGCTGCATCCATGTTCTGTGTATCACAATAGCGATGCACAGAATCACAGTACTATAAATATAGCATTAATTAGCAATGCCAAATTTATATGCAATTATGCAAGGTGCTGGGTGTCTCAAGCAGTACCACGTTTGCATCCTGAGGGCAAAGTATTGTGATTTTTTAAATCAGTGCTCTATAAGCATGCATTCATCTAGTATGCACAAAGCCAGATGATTTTTTGTTATACCTGATGGCAAAGTACTAGATGACAAGACAACTTACTACTTGCAGAACAAGAAATACCTGTTATTGGAGACCTATTAATATGCACTTAGAACATAGGCCAAGAACAGCACAGACATTTTTGTAGTGGGCAAGGTATGTTTTTTAACCCCACCCTCAGATTTTCAAATTATGTCGTTACAATCTCCTTTAATTAAACATCAAAAGGATTTTCACTGCATTTGGTACAGCACTGTTGTCAAAACCCTCATTTAAATGCTTCTACTTATACCTTCAGAATTATGTAATGTAACAAATGTAAATAAGATGCAGATTTTTCATGTGATTTCCTTTCCTGAGTTGATTACTAAAGCAGGAAATGCTATTCATAAATGCTTGATACCAACACATTAAAAAAATCCATATTGAAAATCTTCTTTTTTTAAATTTCATTTGAGAAGTAGTCAAATCAGTATCAACCATGAGTTTTGTCTGAGTTAAGATTTACCTGCCCTTTAAATGTGCGGTCGCGGGTCAGCTGGTAGCTGCATTAACGTGCCTTACACGTACGTACTGTGTTTGAGAAGTCGTCTTATGTTTTAGCTCACATGAGAAGCAGGAAAGCAGATTTTCTTAGGCGTAGGATGAGTGCACCTGCAGGAAAAGTACATATAGGTGTATCACATTCCATGCTGTGAAAGCGCCAAATCTCACTGTCTTGCGCTTAATGTTTTAGGATGAATCCATAGATATGTAATAAAATAATGTCATTTTGACAGGTAAAAAATGCACACAGGGTGGTGATGACATTAATAATACTCCACGTTAGTCTAAGCTGTCACAATGCACGTTGCTCTTCCACCAAGGTCTCCTACTATGATACTGGTCTTTGCTGTAGGGGAGACACTCTTATCTTTTTCATCGTGGCCCACGTTTCTGGCTGTATCTCAGTGTCCTACAAGTACATGCAGCAACAGTGTGCAGTAAGGCAGGTAGGCTCTGCCTGGATTTTGGTCATGCAGCTCAACTCAGAGCTGATGGATGAATTAGATTTGTCAAAGTGTTTCCAACAGCAATGGACTTCCCAATGCCATGCATTAATCAAGATACAAGCTCGAAGGTGTGGGACAGAGCACAGTTAGTGAGGGATTATAGCAGATTTGTCCTTCTGCTTTAGAGATGTTACCCCTTCTTGTGCTTCATCACTCCATCCAAACACTGTATGAATTGTGGTTTGGTGGTGGTAGCAATATGAAGACACCAACGTGCTCTGTAACCTCGTCATTCCCCATCATGTACGCTGCCCACTAAGCTACTAAATTTTCACCACTTTTTTCTGACCAGCCTCTCAAATTCGTCAGGTTCAAGTAGCTGAGCAGGTTGTGGACTATTAGTGAAAGTTACAGCTGTTTGAGTTATCTGTAGTCTTCATGATATCAGCTTGATGAGACAGAGATAGATGAGCACTGCAGGGGGAGTTATTTGTGTGGATTATACAGGCACTAAACTTGGACTGTTACTGCTCTGTACACAGCAGAAAAACACAAAGTTGTTATTCAAAAAGCAAATTAGTCACATTAACTTAAAAATTCCCTACATTCAAGAATCTGCATTCTAGACTGTTAGGCATAATTTTCCTTGTAATACCTACAGAAGTTAATTAAACAAGTAGTTACTGCTTTGCAATCCAGACAGAGATGCACTATTAACTTAGGTAGGAGTGATCAATAACTTGCACTCTCTGAAAGAGTAAGTGCATATAGTACACATAAAATGCATGCAGTTATCTTAGAGCTATTAAGTTTTTATGAGTGGCTGCACAACTTGAATTGTTGTTGAAAAATTAAAATAGTTCATTGTATGCCTCCCAGAAATTGCTTCATCTGATAACGGTGTCCTCTTTGATCATTCAAAGCTTTCACCAAATCTTTCCTTTCCTGCTACTGCCCTTTTGTTAGTCAGTCATTCTTTCCTCTCCCTCAAAAAAAAAAAAAAAAAAAAGAAAAAAAGAAAAAAAAGAAAAAAAAAGAAAGACAAGATTGTTTTATACAGTATAAGTTCCTCATCAGGCTCCAACCTTGATACCCGATTTCCAGTTTCCTGGTCAATTATCTGGGTACAATTTAATGATTCTCTGTGTTTCATTAATCACAATAATCTCCATTATGAAGGCAAGGGTTTCACCCTGCCCACAGTGCATGGAGAGGACCAGGGACAGCATCAGCATCTACGCTCACTACATAGACTAAGGAAAAACCAGAACTTTTTAAAGCTTCTGGTGTCGCAGCCTTCTCCCTGCTACTTGCAGGTGTGGGAAAAGCTTCTCACAGTGATCAAACAAGCCTCCAGCACTTTAGGGTAACGCCAGTCTGTTGCTGATGAATCCTGAGACCTGGTATAAAAGACAAATAGGCAGATACATTCAGTAAATGGCTCTCATGGTTGAAGATCTTCTGACAGGCAAAGTCCTTAACAAATACCTGTGCCCTGGGGACGATCATCCTGATGAGGTTTGCACCCAGGTAAAAAAGATGGTGCTTTTTTTGTTGTTGTTTCTTTTGACATAATAAAGACCTGCTGTCCGTTGCTGGTTATCCCAGATCTGAAGCACTGTCCTGTCTGACTTTTTAAATAAAGTTGCATACTTTAAGAACAGCATTATGTAAATTGATCTGTCTAGAAATGCTTAGTGGATGCATCTGGTTTTCTTCATTCTCCTGTGATGTCATGTTTCAAATTCAATACATTATTTTATGTATCCCACTGACAGTGTTTATTTTTATGACCATGCAACTCTCAGTACTTGTCTATTCTTCCTCAGCGCTGACAGTGCTCTGAACATGGCGCTGGTTCACTGAAGCAATGAAAATGAAATACGAGTCACCTTAGAAATGAGTCTGCTGAATGTCACGACAGAGATTCCCTCGCCTTCTGGTTTTGAAATTTCAGTATGCAAAATGCAAAAAGATCCTAGAAGGTCTGCAGGCTCAGCAAGGGAGTACAAAGTTTGGGTGCTGTCATGCTGACCTGGTTCAGCTCTTTATTTACCTTTCTCTGCTGTCGTTTTGCTTTGTACACTGCCTGTTGTGTATCTTTGTCCCATGTTTGCTCAGTGCCTAGCACAGACTAGTCCAGTCTGTTACTAGAGCGCCTATAGGACGGTGCACGTACTTACAGTCTCTAAATCCTGGAAGAAGTTGAGACCTCAGGCACGCACACACATGCACACACAACCCACTTATGCAGGAGTTTCAATATGTTTTCTATAGTTACAAAAACCCCGCAGGACTTTCAAAAGGTGTATCTGCACTAATTAGAGTCAGTATCATTTGCATGCCAGAGCTTTCCTCATCACCTCCAACTGCCCCCTCCACAAGTTTTAACATTAATATCTTCCTGCTTCTTTGAGGACGCATTTGAAAATTAGTTTCAAACTCACAGTTGATCTCTGAGGCAGTAATAAATCCTGTGACAATTTTTGTTTTCAATAAACCAGCTTGCATAGCAAGTCACAGCTTTCATTACTAAGTTGCTTAATTCCCTAAGACCCCTGAGGCTGAACTACCTGCAGCTGTTCAGTACCGTTGACTGGGTGTTTCATCTCTGAAAATATAAGTACCTTTTGTGCATCAAATACTATATACTACTTTTTTCTGCTTGTATTTTAATAAGCTCTCATCGCTATTTTTACCTAATCATTCTTAAGGTCCACAGGCCAGATGCTGACTATGTATAAATCACGCAGCTCCAAATACATCAAAGAAACCATATTCATTTGTCCTAGGATTTGGCTTTCTACTTCCAGTTTTACCAGACTTTTCTTCAACTAATCTTGCAAATGCCTTAACCACATCCACTTCCTCCTGTACTCCTCTCGATCCCTTTCAATTACCTCCTTCTTAACATATAACCCCTCCATAATTCTTTCCTTTTAAATCCTTTCAAATCCTATTCCCCCCCCCCCCCCTTTTTTTTTTTTTAAATTAGCTAATTGTTAGAAGCATTTGTAACTCTTTGAAATTGTACTTCTGAATGCATTGTGTTATGTTGACTCTAAGGGCTAAAGTTTTTAAGCAGCTTTCAGAATAATGAGATTTGTGCGCATGAAGCCCTTGCGCTGCTTTAAAGATTTACTCTTTAGAGTTAAAAGATTTAAAAAAAAAATCAGTTTCTTTGTGCTGCTGGCTTGTAAACACTGCGCTCAGAGCATGCAACCTTTACAGTGCAGTTACCCTTTTCTCTTCCAGGTTACATGCTGCGCTCGAGGAGCTTGTGAACATCTACTCTTTAACATGCAACTTTACAGCCTAGGGGTGTGCCACCCTTAGCGGCAGCTGCTATGTGCTGCAGTTTTTGTCCCATTTGCCTCCAGTCTGCACTTAGCATTTGTATGCATAAAATATTTGCACCGCGCATTCCTTTGACAGGCTACTCACTCTCTCTCTTTGCCTGACCAACATTTCCACCAATACATGGCAGCAACGTGTAGCTATCTTAAGTGCAAGTGGCAGTAACTTGCAGATATCCTATGTAAAGTTTCAGTCCAATCCAAAACGGTAGACTCACGCGCCGCGTTTTTCAAGTTAGCAATACCTAAAGCGTTCCTCTAAAATGCCTGGGTTTTGCAGGCTGGCTTGGTTGCCAGAATTGTTCCTGACGATTTCATAGCCTGATATACTTTGTAGTATTATTTCACATCAAGTTTGCTGACAAGTAAGCCTACCTAGCATCTAGTTATTGCCTGCAGTACGCTTGACCTGGTGATTTGGGTTGGGTCTGCTTGCATTAAGCGGAACGCCTTTGTTCGCTTTGGCACGGAGGCTGTAGCGCAGGTACGCCGGCGTGCCACACGGCTGGCCGGCTGTGCCAGACAAGGTGGGCTGGCTTCACCGATTGCGCCGGTGGGTCCGGGAGCCTTTGCCCGGTCTGAGGTAAGGCTGGCGCTCCCCCACCCGTGCCTGCGGCTGTGCGCGCTCTCCCCGGGTGCTGCCGCGCAGCCATCAGTCGGAGAGCCAAGGCTAGCGCTCCCCGATGTGAACCAGGGTGCAGCCACGTGCTGTTGCCTTTTCTTTCCTCCCCTCCTTCGCCTGCCTTCCCCAGCACAACTAAACTACCTCTTATCCTGCTATTTTCTGTAGAGCTAATCAAAGCACGTGCTGAAGCACTTTGAATCCCCCAAAAGCATATTATTCTACTGCTTCCTCCGTACACCACATCTTGAGTTCCAAGTTTTTGCCTCATTGGCAGCCTTTTGGTTAACCAGCTGATTCTTTTAATAATGAGCTATTGAAACGTAGCTACAAACAGTTGGAGAATAAGAATGCTATGCAAGTCTCCTGGAAGGAAGGGAAGGGGGGGGGGGGGGGGGGGGGGGAAGGTGCTATCTAGTATGCTTAGAGGTTTTCACACATGGCCTCATTTGCCCTCCCCTTGCCTCAGGGATTATGGGATAGTGACTTTATGATGACCCAGTTATCATGAAGCTACACATATGCCTAAGTCATCATTTGATAACCAAAGTACTAAGGCTTGTGCTGGGTCTGTTCTTCACACTGCCCAAAGCTGTGTAAGTATATTGGCTTTTTCATAATTCAGATGGCAATACCCACTGACTGGATTTAACTGTTCCCTGAAGAGAAAAAAAATATAATAAATTAAACTGTTAGCTGCAGACTTCTTAAAGACCCTAAAAAATGTTAGGGTTACAAAAATGACATGCATTACAGATAGACATGAAAAGCTGAATGACAGGTAGAAAAATAAAGCATAAAGAAAAGTTAAGACCGTTGAGTATTTCCACATGTTAAGGTGTTTAGAAGGCTTCATTCTTATCTACGCTCTATTTGTTCCTTGTAACAACTATGCTTTTATAATTATTTTTTACATCCTTAACTTCTTAGTAATACAACTTTAACACCAAGCATGTTCTGTAGGTGTTTTAAAGTGTTTTTGTTTTGAAGAAAAGGTTTCCTGCATTCAGAATCAACTACTTGCTTAGCATGCACTGGGAATAGAGGAGCCTGCAGTAACCGAGGATGCGGCTGAATCTTCAATACGCATTCCCATCCAGCACCTTTTAGCTGATCCTCTTTAAATGCAGAGGGATGGTGCGTGTGTGTGTGTGTGTCTGTCTGTCTGTCTTTGCTTCATTTTGCTGCCCAGTGACATTTACTTGGCATAGCCACTTTAGGAGAGGCGAAGGGAAGGAGACCAGAGTCAGCCTTTTGTTCCTTGGCCAGTGCAGCATTTCAGGTCAGTGAGCCAGCCTGTGTTTGCTGCTGTGCCTTCAGCCTCTTCCCTGTATTAACCCCAGCAGCCTTAATACATGTTTTTTTGGTGGAAAAATATGCTTTTCTTCTCGAAATAGTTATCATCAGACATAGTTTATACACGTTTAAGGAAGTGTTACACAAATGCTTTAAGGATGCAAGAGTGAACTTCTGCAATCATGTACAGACTTAAGCATGACAGGGTGCATAAAAATTTGAAATTCTTTAAAAAGCTTTCCAACCAGAGGATGATCCTGCCTGGACCCAGTAAACGGACCCAACAGTTCCCACAGATTCAGCCTGTCATAAGTGGTAGGGCTAAGCTGTCTCTGACGACCCCAGACCTGGTACTGTAACCAGCATCCCCAAAAGCCGCGTGCTGTTTTTTACATCTGCTCTGCCACGCGCTGGAGCAGGAGAGTGCAGAAAACAAGACAAAGGAAAGATATTTTTCTCCTTTTTGATGCCAGCTCTTGCAACTCTGGGGCTTTTTCCGTGAGGCCTCAGTCCTTGCAGCTTTATAAATAACTTCTAGCAGTGACAACTGAAGAAAAACGCAGTCTTCCCATCCTCAGTCCCCAAGTCCTATCACCCTCTGCTCCCCCCAAAACCCACTGGGAGCTCAAATAGCCCTGAAGTCAATACAAACACATTAAAAATATACTTTATGAGGTAAATTGGTGAATTTTGGATGCTTGCCACTGGCAAGCCATTTTGTCTTTCCAGCTTCAGACTTGCGCCTCTTCCTCCTTCTTTGAGGATAAAGCTTCCCGGGGTTCCTAAAGGTCTCTGGTGACCTTTTCTGTACTCTGCTGGCTTTTTCAGTAAGGAGCACTTCTGTTGCTATGGCAGTGGGAGCCAGGGCCCCTGCTCCAGTCAAAAGGTTTGGGGACTTCCTTCTCAGGCTTCGCTGCCACAAGTAAGTCAGCAATTAGGCGAAGCCTTCAGGTGTTGCAAGGAGATATCTATCTCTATCTCTCCATATCTATATATGCTGCCCGGGTTATCCGACATGGCATCCTTTGCTGCAGATAGCTAACTATGTGGTTTACGGAACAAATTACATTTTTGTGACTTTGGTAACTCCAAAGGTGCATTTTGGGAGGTCTTCTATACTTAACCTCACCATGGCCCGAGAGCACGTGCTTCAACACAGTGGGTGGTGGCATACCCTGCAAGGGGAGTTACGGAAGCCCCATGAGCTCCGTCTTGTTGGCGATAAGCCAAGCACCGATAGGTATTCTCCTTGTAAACTGTATTTCATTAAGAACTAGCAGACTCCTTCCCCCACCACATGAGCAGCTGCAGTTCACAGTCAGATTCACAAACTATCTGGCACTGCAAAGCCCAAGCGCCTTCACTGGGGTTTGGCTTCGCTTATGGGAACATTTCCATGCAAGTAAGCTCATATTTGGTCCTTGCACACAGCTGCTGCCATTACAATCAATAAAGCTTAAAGAGAGACCTGCAATACAGTTTTGGGACCAGATGCATTCTAACAACGGCAGTACAAAACTCCCTTGTGCCAGTTCACTCTGCTCACACGACACAGCCAGACCGAGAGACTGCAAGAGTCTGCCCGAGGGCGATGGGTTAACTGGGCTCTTCCTATCCTTTCTTACTCCCTGCTGCTTCCTCCCCTCTCTTGTCATTACCTCTACATGATCTTTGGAAAAATAGATGCTGTGGAGAGTTTTTTTCCTCCGGCTGATCAATGAGATTATGATTTTTTTTTTTTTTTTCTTCTTTCTTTTTCGAGCCAGAGAGAAAGAGAAGGACTTAGAGCCATTCTCAGTGAAAATGCTCCTGTTCTATGAATGGTCTAAGACCACTAAACTAACAAGGGCAATGAGGTTTCCTACCTTGCTTGAAAGGAGAACACTGACGAGCTTATGTTCACCCTCTCCAGAAAAGCGAATACAGACTATGAGCTATTAAAAAAAATAATCTGAGAAACTCCACAAGAAACTAGACATGCCGTACATGCCACATGCTATAAAAACTCAGATCTAAATCACTACTGATTTTGGAAGTATACAAATTCAAAGGTATCAGCTGGTCGAAATCTAATCGTTTTACTTAAAGAAAATTACTTAGCACACAAATGAAAACCTTAGTTAAAAACAAAGCTGTAAGCTTTAGGTATAAACACTTACCAACAAAAAAGAAAAAAGTCTTAAAATGCTGTTAAATTATCTGTAAATTGCTGCTTTTCTGGGTAGAGTAAATATTTTATGATATACTGTTGTCTCTTCATTTGAAATGCAAATTGTATTCTTTATTACTGATATAACACTTATGCTTTTTTAAAGAATAAGCTGCAATATTTGCATATGCCAACCACTGTGCTCGGACACCAAGTAAAGAATATTGTGGCAGGCAAATAACAGAAAGAAGTTTAGTTCACCTTGCTTCAAACATGCGCTTTAAAAGGGAAATATTTTATTCTAGGTTTACTTTGATGGAGGCTCTCAGGGGAACTGAAAATGTTATAGACCTTATTCATGGCTAGACTTTCCTTAAGTTCATCACACATGCATTGACTAGTCTGTCCTGAGAATCACCACAGCTTCAGCCATTTAAGAGTAAGCTAGCTGAAGATTATTTCAGTAATGGGTCAGATGAAAGACTGATGCAAGAGAAAGATTTTTTTGCACGGAACAAAAGCTCAGCAACATCCCCTATACCAAAAGTAGCTAGCACAAAGGACATGGAATTTCTGATTTTTGTTTTTCATTTACTGGAAGTTGGAACGTGGTAGCTCCTGAACCAACATGTGCTTTTCTAGTACTTTGCATTTCTTAGTGCAAAAGCTATGTCAGAAAGAGGGAAGAGGCAGGATCTTGTACTCAAAGCTTTTAACAAAGTACTAAACTCTCTTCTAATGACACAGAAAAAAAATGTTCGAGAAGTGTTTGCCAGCCTGCCACACAGCATCAGATAATATAATATTCTGCCAGATAATACATGTAAAGTTACCTTTTTTGCATCCCGTAGCTCACCTAGGCCACGCTATGTTGCCTAACAGCCTAAGAGACTGCTGGTATTGCTTATACTGCAAAAAAAGTTTTGTCCTTATCTTAGCAGAAATGGCAACAATCACAGCAGTGACACAAATAGCACTGGACATGCTGACAGCCAGGTGGGATGGGAAGCAATGCCATGTTACCTTTGCTCAGCAAGGCGCACATCACACCATCATCCTTGCCAAGTGGCCAGCAAGCAGATACGGCAGGCTTTAGTTTCTTGAGCTAGAGCCTTGAAAAGTAGGTTAGCGCTCCTAAAAGGTCAGAGGCATAGGTCTTAATTTTGTAGCATGCTGTTTAGAAGAAATAAACCGAAACCAGCAAATACAGCTTGCCGTGGATTTTTATAGTCCTATGTCCATGGTTATCCAAGACAGAGTGCCAGTGTGCCAATCGGCTGGTGTCCCTTGTTGGTACTACATTCATGAGCTCGTAGTAGCAAACCCGTCCGCATTCTCAGCGGACCACACTGCAGTATTGTGTCCCCACCTTTTCCTCCCCATCCCAGCTGCTGTTTCAGAAGCAGTTAAGCAGACAGTTCTTGCCATCAGGTCTAAGCGAGAACTGCACATGACTTCATGAGCTCCCTTACGGTACTGACACTTGACTCGCCAACGTTAAATAGTGTAGTCACTGACCTGATTTTGAGTTGGTGTGATCTCCTTTCAGTTGCGTGTTCCAGTGCTTGGAGAGTCAGGGTCATATCTTCCAAGGCGGCTGCAAATGCAGGTTTCTTGGCATGAAAATGGTGGAGCCACAGCTGTCACTAATCAGGAGGTACAAACAGGAGCCCCTGAAGCAAAACAGCTCAAAAAAACCCCTGAGCGTGAATCTGTAAAGGCTTTATACAACCTTTGGTATGGTCTGTTGCTGTGTGGGATTGGCGAGAAGCTGGGAGATATGGGATTGCTCAGGTGACGGCAGTCCCCCCCGAACTGCAGTCTCCTATGCTGGTGGTGCTAGCACGGACCCTCCTGGGTCACCTGAAGCCTGTGGGGCGGCCTAAGGAGGCGCTTCAAGGGGATGCCCACTGACGACTGGCTTCGTGCTCTCAATTTAGGTTCTGGGAAGCACCGGGGAGATGAGGATAACCAAGCAATCCAGACACAGTGCCCATCTTTTTGTCTAGTTCAGGCAGTGGCTACTGAGCCAACCTCTTTGGCAAAGGGCTGCGAGTTAGCTTGCAGGTACTACTGCTGGGCTTAGTCCCCTGGCTGTGCTTTCTCAGCTCTTCCCACTTGTCTGTCTGCCTGCCTGTTGAGAGCTGCTTGCTTTCTCTACTTGTCAGCTTTGCTTCCCCCTGCCAGAATGAAAGTTTACCCTGGCATTTCCTTAAATTAGAAGCTTATTAGTTCTAAATCAGGAGACACGTTTAACTAAGACAGTGGTGAATGTCACTTAAGAATCACTTAGTGGCAGAAGGAAAAAAAAAAAAAAAAAAAAAAAAACCTTATTTTTTTCCCCTCATCCCAAAAGCCAAAAAAAAGAATTAATTGGAATAATCCAAACACAAACACCCCACCAGACACCCTCTTCTGCATCCACTCCCCAAGGCCCCTGGTTGAAAAGGCCACTCCAATCCCCTTTCAAAACCAAGGAGGAGACCCTTCTGCTGACTAGGAGTGCACAAATGTGTCTCCTTCCCAGCCGGCTGCGGCAGTTTGTTGACCAGAGCTCATCGCATTACCAATCGTGTGGACAGGCAACACGTCTCCAACTGGTGCGGGGAATGACCAGTCAGAGAAGCAGGGATGTAAGTGCCACCGTTGAGCTAACAGGCAGCTAAAGCACGAGCTGGTGGTGTCACAGGATTCTCGTGATGGAACTCCAGGCCACTGCAAGCGCTTCCAAACAGCTGCTGCTGTCGTGGAGCCGCATCCGAAGGCTGGTATCTTGTAGCTGCTGCTGACCTCCTCTGTCGGAGCAGTCTCCCTCCTGCACAGGAGCTGCCCAGCCGGGAAGATCCCAGACTGCCCTCGCCCTTCCCCATCCACAGGCATCACAGAGCAGGGAGGGAGGGAGGCGAGGATGTAGGAGCCAAGCTTGGATGCTCCTCTGCTTCCAGACCAGCAGGAATACGTGTGGCAACATCTCAACCCTGAAGTAAAAGGAGAGTCAAAGCAGAAGGCTGCTCAGCCTCCTCGTCCCTCTTCCCAAGCTGAAATGCTGTGTTCTCAGTCGGCAAATGTGCACCAGTAACTGCTACGCAACTCCTCTCCATCGTTTGTCCCTGCAGCCAGGGTCACGCCACTCATTCCAGAGCAAGCTGCAGTCCCTCCTCCTTTCTTTTTCTCCCTGCTTCAACTCTTATTACTTTCCTGATATGTCCTTACCTGCAAAAGCTCTTTAATGCTTTTTCCTTGAAGGTTTGCACCTGATGTTATCAGGGGTAATTAGATAATTGATACACAATTCACATAAGGCTCTCTGGTTTCTTTACACACAGTGCTTTCCCAAGCCTGTGAACTTTGAATGATGCAAATGGGAGAATCCTTTGTTGTTTTACTGTGTTTAACTTTAGGCTATGTTAAAACTAATGCCTAATTGTTCTTTTAATAATAATTATTCTTTCCTCCTAGTTCCCTTGCCAAGGGTAGTGCCTGTAACATTAATGACTCCAGCCTCATAGGGACTTGATGGGAGTTTTTGCTACTCATAAAGTCCCCCTCGCTTGTATTTGGTTGTATTGTTATAATCACCATTTCAGTTTATCATCATTCTGGAAAGATATTTACGAAGGTTTATTCAGTAGAACTGCCTGTAAGGAATTAGTCCCAAACAGTTTAGGTAGAAAACATTATTTTTTCTTTTCTTTTTTTTCTTTTTTTTTTTTTTTTTTTCAGCTGGGGATGTCATCAGCTTGCATTCGACTATAGCACCTTTTTAAGCTCTCTACACAAGGAACGGTCGTGTATTTTCAGTGCATGCTTAGAGTTTTCTTATTTTTGCTACTTTTGATGTTCAGAGGTCTTCAGAAGCAATGTTCACTTTAATTATTCCCTCAGAAAGCTGCCCGAACAAATAAAAATCAGATTGTGTCCAGTCAAATCCTACCACAACTCTGCCATATGCAGCAGATGTCAGGGATGAATTTAACCAACTAATTTAGATTAGAAAGTTTTAGGGTAGAGGTACAGCACGGAAGAACGGAAGTGTATGGGTATGCATAAAATCAAGTTATAGGGCTTAAAGTAAAGAGATGCAAATAAAAAAAAAAAGAAAATCATTCTTTTAAAGATAAATAAAATAATAGGTAATAAGCAACTTTTCCTTCCCTAGTCTTTGAAGATGATTGATTGGCTCTTACTGGTCCTCTACACGACTCCTAAACTTCTGCAGTGTGGGTACTCGCTTTCAGTAAGCTAATCCTGTTTAGGAAGAGGATGTATTTTATATCCTACCACTTCTAGGTAGAAGAAGAACCAGTGGCACTGGGAATTTCTAGTTTGGGTGTTTTTTTTTGGTGTGGAAGGGGGACAAATAAGTTTTTACTTAACATGACTTTTTACTAGAATCAAGTCCTCACTGGCTTTTTCAACGCTTCCTTACTTGTCACTTGAGGACTATTATGTCCTCCTCATTTCTGCATTTGCCTCTTATTTAAGTGGCCATTCAAGGTAGGATTTACACTATTGCCAGAGCTAAGAGCGCTCTTCGTTGGAGATGACGACTTTGGTTTCTCTTTCTGTTGGTACTACACAGCTGGTGTGGCTGGGGGCTGTGGGAATGGCAAGCAGCCATACAGCCCTGGGCAGCCCTGCAGCTGGTCGGGCTTGTCCGGTCCTTCACCCACTCAACACAGCTGGTTATTTAAGCGGCAGTAGATGTACAACAAATTGAAACATTAATGCTGTAGCTTCTGAGAGGTATTTATTCATTCAGATCATGGTAATTTTTTTTGAAACTACTTCAGCAATCTTCTTTTACTTTGTATTCTGTAACGTAATACATCCAAATATAAAATAGGACAGGTGTACAATTTTTATTCCATAGTTCAGCTTCTTAATTACAGTCTAGTAATTTACAGGCATGTGCTCTCTGTAAATCCTTTAAGCATGTCTTGAAAACATTATTTTAATGCATCGGTAAGTTGGTCAAAGCTTCTACAGCTGTTGTTTAATAACATCTAAGCCAACTATCTCTGACTAGTCAGCACAGAAGTGTATGTTTTCATTTTACTTATTATAATGTATATATTACTAATTGTAGTCTATTATATAATACTTCAAATGCACACACCTGAAAATGTTTCCCCATTTTTTCAGAGAGCTATATTTCCTAAATTACAGTAACCAAAGAATTTGACCTTGATTCCCAGAAAATTAGACAACTCCGTCTTACTTGCTGATTGACCTCTACTAGCCGCCTATCAGCCCAGCTCATCACTGGCTGCCTTGCCTACTAGCACATTGGTTAGGGATTACACAAAGTTGTCTCCAGCTCTTCTTGGCCCTTTAAAAATAGTTTGTAATAGTTGAATCGCCAGGGAATGTTTTGTTCTGAATGTTGTTTAACAGTGAGGAAGGCTGTAATTCCAGACTCTCAGAAAAGTGAGAGAAATGGATATTTTGCAGGATACCTGCAGGAAAGGTTGTGTATTCACAGAGATGCCTGGAAAACATTCTGACCATCAGAAAGGCTAGTTGATACACAGAAGCATCTCAGAGGCTCAGAAGGGATCACAAATTTCTATTTTGCCACTTAATGCTTGGTAAACTGTGTGAGTGTTTATGTGGACCGGACTGCTGTGAAGCATTAAGACACGTGCAACGGACCGCATCATCTGGAGAGCTGGGCAATACTGAGCTACTTTGGCCAACAGAGTTTGAGGTGGAAAACCGCAGGTCAGGCCAAAGTCAGAAGGAATGTGCCCCTTGCAGGGACAGCAATGGTGGAGAATGATCCCCAACCCCAAAGAACAGGTTTATGTAGCCACGGTGCAGATTTGCATGGAAAACTGGCAGCAGAGCCCTGATGAAGCATCATTATCCCTCCAGGTGTAGATTACCATGAAAAGTTTCAACATAGAGCAGGACCTGCAATTTGGAGGCTGATATGACAGGAATAAAGGAAAACAAACTTTAGGAGGATTTATTTTTCTTCTGTATGAAATCCCTCTTCCTTGGCTGACAATCCTTTAAACAGTGCATTTGTACAGCCTTCACACTGGTACTCTGATTTTCTAGGAACTCATTTAACGAAGGGTCAGGGCACAACTTCTATCCATGGGTTCTGGTTACAGATAAATGACTCTGGGGGCGTATAAAACAAACAGGAAACAAATGAAAGGGTTCTCTAATAGGAAAGTAAGGGTGATGTTTTACTGCCTCCTCTGCAAATGCAGCTTTGATAATGAGAATCGTAGGGACATCTTTTTATAGATAGTAACTTTGCTGACATGCTGGGGAAGAAATTGGAGCCCTGTACAGCTGAAAGCAAAAGCTGCTGCACGTTAGAAAATCTCTCTCTTTTTGGGGAAAGCCCTTCTGATTCTCTGCAGCTTGACTGGAGGTTAACCTGTATCATGCATTCATCAGACATTACACATCCATTTCAGATTTGAAATAATGCCTTCAGCTGAACTTGTTATAACCCCTCGGTGGCTTATACAAACCACATTTTAATATAATTCTAACTCAGTTTCTTGTATCTACATTAGCTCAATAAGGATAATCACGTGTTAAAACCTGCTTGCCAAGCTTAAATTCAGCTACTTCTAAACATTCATAAGAAGTATAGCCACTGAATAAGATGCTTCTGTTCCTACATATTGTCCTCTCTGGGTAGCGCTGAATTTTGAAGATGGGCGAGAAAGTAGATCACCAATGCAATCTTCTCCCTCAATGATGTTTGTCTGTCTGTGCTATGAGCTACAACTCTTCCACGGACAAAATCTGTAGTGAGACTGACACATACAGACAGAACATCTCCCTTCTCCTCAGGTGCCTTTCTCCTCCCCAGCCTTCTGCTAGCACAAGCTGCAGCAAGGAAAGTACCCGAGGCAGAAGGGCTTGTGGCTCTGCCAAGTCAAGATCAAAGCAGCTTTAGTCACTCTTATTTTGAGGAAGGGATCTGCAACAGCAGAAACACCTCTCGGCACAAACCAGAAAGGAGGGAAGAGAGAGGACCAGCATCTGGCAGAATCCTGCAGATGGGGAGCCAGCAGAAGGGAAGAAACACCAAGCAGGAAAAAGGATAAAGAAAATAACCAAAATGGATAAGAAGAGGTGAATGCTGCAAGGAGTCATGAAAACAGAGCCACACTGTTCTTTTTTAAGAGCTGTACGTGATATCTGAAGAGAAACATGGGTCGTCTTGATCCACATACGGAGTAGGCAGAGCTACTTTGTACTGATCTGGGTTGACATTTCCTGGAAAATTTAGCTAAACACTCTTCCTCTTTCAAGAAAGCCTGAGATGCAGAGAAATATTAATCTGAGGTAAAACAGTGACCATAGTGTTCTGCTTCTATACACTATCCACAAAGTATCCTCAGGAATGCACATACATACCTTGGAAAACTCAGCACTGGCTTGGTGTCCAGCAAAGCTTTGCTCTAGTTGCACTCACGTATTTTGTGATCAATACATTTCAGATGATGCAGTTCTCTTTATTCTAAATTTAAGTAAGTCCTTTGTAGAAGGCGGTGGAACTGATTGGCTCTCAATTCCTGAATATTTGTGATGGAAATAAACATGCAAGCTCTGGTGTGAAGAGGTATCCAAAATTATCGGTGGCTGACCTTTGCAGGTCATACTCCCTTCGTATCCAGAATTAAACCCGATTCCTGCTTCTTCCCTTTTACCACCTATTTCCTCCTTCCTTTCTCAATTAAACTGCCAACTCCTAATCTCACCATTTGGCCTTTCACCTCCTCGCAAGCTCATGATTCCTGATCTTCTTAATCTAGGATCATTACCATCAATCACTCCTTTAGGCAAGTGAAACTTTTTTTTTTCATGGAGAGATGCCAGAGGCCTACAGATCTTTCAGGCTGATAATATTGTTTTAGTTCTGGTGCCAAGTCGGGGTTTTTCACTAAACTGTGCCTAGTGGTGTTTTGTGCCAATTAGATGCTCCACACTGATCAACAGAAATTTGCTTGGGCTGTGATTCCTTCCAGCTTTCTTCATTTACTGGGAGAGGTGAAGGATTAACTTAATTAAATCAACTAATACTTTGACAAAGCATTAGGGATACTGCCAGGGTTAATGAGGGCTAAGGTTAAAGAGGACCAAGTTCTCCTTTCCTATGTCTTAATGTCTTTTAGATAGTACCGCTTACCAGACTTGCCTTATTACAACCCCCCTCACGTCCCTTACGCTGTCCGTGATATCCATCTCAACGGTCTATTCATCTGCTTCTCTAAAATGGCTCATTGTGACTTTTTCTACATTTTCTGCTGAGTACGAGCTTTCCTGCCGGCCCTCCTTCTCATTCATATATTCTGTGAAGCTGGGCATCAATCACAGTGGCCACACAAAAGAAACAAACTTCTCTTTGTGGATAATTAACCTGCTTGACAGTGCTGTGGACGTGACACCTTCAGGTAACCACAAATTCTTATTGTTTTAACCCATGTCCTCTTTGTTCCCGTTGTCTGCGTTGTTTTCATAAGGGCCATTGAAGCACCTACCGCACTACCAGGTCCTGTAAAAAAGACAAAAATACTAAGATATTGGGAACCTTATAAATAGCTAAGACTCTTAAGGCATACCAGACTCCAATGTTTGAATGCAATTTTTTCAGGAACTGTTCCTAGAAAGTAATTTTTTTTTCTCTGGCACCATGCTGTCCATCTACTGTGCCAAATGATGGCACATAATTTTCAGAAGTCCTGCCTCAGGAGTAGTACCACTGATATTAATGATACACGGAAAGAATAGAAAGCCACCTAACAAAGCAAATGTATTTTCTGAATGCTGCTGAAGCTTTGGAAATGGGATGCATTTTTCTGATCATCTCTAGCTAAACTTTCTCCTTGTTTGTTTTTACACAAGTTTCTTAGATAATTTTAGAGTTTTTTTTCCCCACTGTTTAGATTTTCTTCAGTCCAGTTCATTCAGAATTATAACAAGGAGATATGAGATGACAGGAGACCTCACAACAGATTTATGTATTACACATGGTTAAAAAAACTCCCTGTCAGCAACTAACTATACAAATTCACTAAAATTTGGTATTTTTTCAAGAGTAAAAATCTTAAACAGAAAGCACTATACACTAACGATTTACTAAACTACATTACTTATTAATCTAAGTTTTTCCAGTCAATGGATACTATTTTAAAACAAGAAGTTTTGCAAAAATCTCTTGGTACACTAGACATAATAGCTTGGTATTTTTCCTTGGGTTCTTTTGTTACCTTTTGGCTTATACTTCCTAATTTTTTGAAGGTCTTTCAAAACTTTCAGACAGGACAAGATCCTCAAAATGTTAGGTAAAAGCACTCTTGGACCCTTGTGCTCTTTCTAAGAGGATATATGGAACAGATTTTGAAGAGGGTTAAACAAATTAATTAATGAACTTTATAATACTAATACCAGCTATAAAAAACCCACTTCTGATCACCTTTTTTCTTTTCAAGAGTTTTGAAATGGTTTCCCTTAGAACCTCGATGGATTAAAAACCAAAAATAAACCCATTATCATATTCTTTTTTAATGTACATCTTGTGCTCTCTTGAAAACAGCATTAAAGATTGATGCTCTTTAAAGAGAAAATGGATACGCCCCTGGTGCCAGCCGCATCGAAAGCCTCCCAATACTGCCTTCCTAAAGTGCTCCATCCCCAATCTGCCTGCGTAGGTTAAAAGTGTCACACTCCCTCAGTCCCCTGCAGAAGTTATCAGTAAAAATGCAAATTAATTCTGATTATGATGACTTTTTTTTTTTTTAACAAAGGTGACATCCACTCTTACAGAGGTTCAACCCATCAAATCAATTTGGTTAAGCTATTTATATATGTTTCTTCTATGATCTCTGTGGCATCCAATTTCACTGAGTTCATGGAGACACTGATGCCTGGTAAATTGCCAGTAATCAAAGGTTGTTAGGTGCTTGTCAGCTTCCTTTCAAGCTTAGTCTATCTTTATCATGAGGAAGACCTAGTTCAGCAGCTACAGACCATTTATTCGTAAACTTGTAACACCCAGGAAGTATGCATTATATCATTAAAATATCCATACTGTTGCAGAAACATTTGTTCTAAAGCCACCTCATTTTTCTGAAATAAACTGTGCCCAAAGTGAAGTCTTGTCATGCCCCTGCAACAAGGCTGCTCTCCAACATGTGAAATGCTTTGTTTCCCTGCTCCTCCACTCTCGTTTAAGCCCTCTCCTCCAAGGCTTCTGTTTAGTTTAGATTCTGGAAGAGATGCAGGGAAACACATGTGATTTTAGAGTTTTAGTTGCACTTGGTGTTTATTCCAGTTTTTCCAGTTGCTCTCTCCTGTAGTAGTAGTTTGCTGGCCACAAAAAAAAAAAAAAAAAAAAAAAAAGTCAGATAACCTTAAATGGAAAAAGTTTAGGGTAGGTGCTGATGAACTCTTAAGATACAAAAATCTGCTTTTCAGGCATGTTGATTAAAGCCCTCAGTCATAAAGTAATTAATTGAAAAAACTGAAGCAAGTCTTCAGTTGGGCCAGATTAATATAGCTCCACTGAAATGATGAGCTCCCATCAGTTAATGCTACCTGTGCACTAGATTCAAAATATGTTCAGAACTATCTGGTATTTAAAAAAAAATTCTGTGAAGAAACTTCATAGTCTTTTGAAGAAATGCATATTAAAGCCTGTCCTATCAAGTTGTTCAGATGTTTGTTGGGTGGAAAAGATACGGTTGTAGGAAGACAAAGAAATTCTGAATGTTAAATTAGTCATGAAATACTGTTATCAGTGGAAAGCTTTGGAGAATGCTGAGGACAGAATTTAACTGAGAGGTAGGGGTGATCATTTATTACTAATAAAACTTGCTGTTGAAGGAGCCCTGTGCTTAGCAAGTCATAACCATTTTGCAAATCCATCATCCCAAACGTTACAGGAGCACAGCTCTGAAGCACTGTCCTTAGGGCCACCTTCTACCCACAGGAGGAGGATTACAGTTGTCTGTGGTGAAGCTGCATGCTAGCTTTTTTTGTCTCAGTTTTTAAAAAAAGAGTCATTTGCTTAAGCTGAGAACAGTGAGATAACGGTCTTCACTATCAGTCTAATGTGTCTATCATTTTTTTCTGTGCAGTTCTGGTTATACTAAATATTTGAAAGATCAGCCCATGAAGCGAAAACAAACCTCTCTCCTTCAGCTTACCTCTTTCCACTGGTCACATATACATATGGACATATACAGACACACATATATGTGTGTGCATGTGCGTGTTTCTATGCTGCACTGTGGCAAGCTCTAACTGAACCTTCCTCAAGATACGGACCTTCATTTAACCTTTCTATTTCCAGACTGATCAACAGTTGCTCGCTGCTGACCCACAACAAACTCCAATATATTTTTATTGTATTTTGTCTATAAAACCTGAAAACATTATGTAGATAATATTTTTTCCCCCAGAACATCTGAATATTAGTTATCTGGATTGTTTTCTGACAAGGACTGCTAGAGCTTACCATTCATGTCCAGCTACGAGTGAGGGGAAGGTTTCCTTTGCCAGTGCCAAGATGCTGCGCAATATTACTCAATGAGGGTTGTAAAAGGCATAGAAGTTCTTTGCCCCAACGGCTGCCTAGTTCCCATTAGACATTTCAGAATCAGACCACTGAGATGCAGTCAGACGCTGAATGATATAACCCTACCAATCTGTGCATAACATAAACTGCTTAGCTGGTTTAGCAATTCTTCGCCTCTCTATTTTGGGCATACAGTGTTGCTTCCAGGACTTTGACAGTTTGGGGCCAGTTACAATCAGCAGCTTGAGGGCTGCATTTACATTTTAGGCAGCCATTTTCTTCTTTTTTCCAAACCCTCTTTCCTCATGTTCAGGCTGCAAATAAATGATGCTGCACCTGGGAAGGCTGACAGGCTGCAGTGGCTAGTCTGGTTCTGTGTACTGATAGCTGAACAAATCTGAAGTATCCTCATACAGTAGCCTTACTGCTTCCGTTCCTGAGTGCACCATATCTTCAAGTTAAATTTAAACAGTACCTAAACAAGCTCACTTATTTTAAAATCATAAAATGAGAAGTCTAACTCTACAGACACATTTCTTTCAGAGTATTTGAAAGATCTCTTTGCTAACTTGCAGCAATTGCTCGGTGTATGGATGCATTTCACAATTTTCCAAGTGCATGCATCCTGAGTGCTACAGGATCTCATTCCCCTCCTAAAAAGTTCCTATAACCTATAATTTTGGGTCTTACTTTACAACTACAAGGTGTTGCCATAAAACAGCACATAGTTATTGCAATCAATGCTCTTTGTGCATAAACACAGCTTAAGGAGCAATAAACAAAACACAGTCACCCTACTCCCTCAAAACAGGGTAGATTGCACATCAGTATTTTGGTTAGTCAGCCACCTCTCCAGCAATCAGAATAAGCAACTTAATTACATGTGATATTTTTGGAGCCTGAAAGCACTGGTACAGCCACCTCTTAAAGGATGTGATCTATCTGCATTTATGGTGCTTTCATCTGTAAATTCATCTCTCAAGTAAAAGCAGGCCATGTACTTACTTGCTATAAATTTATACTTGCTCTTACCTTGAAAAATCCCAAACCTATCAATTATGTTCCACACATCAGTATTAACTGATCTCTGCTGAGAAGAACCATAGGCCACCCAAACAAATTTTAGAGGCCTCTCATGCCAACAGCCTGATGGGTCTGAGGGACACCACGGGCCATAATGATCATCAGTGTGACAGAAGTCTGTCTTACCCTGAATCGTGCCTGTGCCTAAAGTACCAAAATACTGTAACATTTAACTTGTTTGCACTTCTTGTTTCCTCCGTCATGTGAGATCTACAATACCATTCACTTGCTAACTCTGGAAAGTTCATGTGATTCCCATCACAGATTTCAAAAACTCTGAAACCACCCAACTAGTTTCATGTCAATTTTTCTTTCCACTCCTATCTGTCAAGAGCACTGTAAGATCTCTGCAAGATCTTTTAAGCTGCACTGCAGGGAGTCAACACGCTTTTAGGTCATGGCAGTGTACCAACGTTAATTTGACTAACCTAGTTCAGCATGCAGTATGCAATTATTTCCTAGTCTCCTGATGTGTTTTTTTTTCCCCCAGCCTATTTTCAGTTTAATTTATATTTTGGTAAGGATTCTACCTTTAGAAAAGATAGCTAGTCCACAAGCCTTCCATTATGCTGCAGCTGCTGCTGTTATATTTGTCACTAAAAAAAAAAATCTCACCTTGTATGACAATGGGATTTGAATCACAATTGCTAAATATATCTTGTATAGAAATTTGATTGCTTTACTTTTTTTTCCTGAAGGGGGGAAATGTGATGGCAAAACCTTACAGTTTATTTCATGCTTCACTACAGTGTAATTCTAGACCCTAAGATTTCTACCATTCCTATTTTGGTAATGAGTGGAATGTAAAAGGGAGGTATTTAAAAGTAATTGCAGCAGTTCTGAGGGTTAAACCTGCTTAACCCAACCTTTTATTAAGAGAATGTCAACAGAGCATATATCTTGTCTAGGGAGTGCTGGGGCATCATTATTCTTCTACCAGCATGTTTAGTTCTAAACCCTGGGATTTCTTCAGGTTCCTGTAGCTGTCATGCACACCATATACCCATCCCAAGTTATAGTGTCTGTTCTGAGCTACTCACTACAGCAGGATTTGACCTGAGAAACTCTAGAATTTTGTTTTACTTTATTAACTTGGAGTACTTTTAAACAGTTTTTAAACAAAGTTTTTCCCTTGACCAGCAAGGGAATTTTCAGCCTGAAGTTCTCAGCAGCATCCGGTGAGGCTCTTGGCCAAGTTCTTCAGATACTGTACATCCACAAGGACAGCCTGCTGGCTCTTGCTGTGGCATTTTCTTAATCCTCAGAACAGATTTCCTGGATCTAGGAAACTTAATTCCTGACTCCTTTGACCCAGATGCTGGCAAAAACGTAGTCTGCAGTCTGTACGTAATTAGGTGTGTTCATTTTTTCTTTTTTTTTTTTCTTTCTAGGAACTGGCCTTGCTGTTAAATTTTTCTAAAACAGTCATATTAGTATGTTCAAAAATCCACTGTTGAGTTTCAGATAAAGGATCACATCTGTTCATGAAAATCTTCTTCTCTGCTGGGTTGCAATCTATGCAGCTGCTGCTTACTGGATGGAACAAAGTTTTGTCCTACAGGAATAAAAAAAAAATAGAATTAAGAAGCAAATGCCAAGTCATTGGAAGAGTTCTCATTTTATAGAACATAGATTAACACAGCCCTATCTGAAATGATTTTGTGGTCTCTGCACGCTAACCTTGTGTAATAACCACAGCTATTATTAGGAAGCTGTAGAGAATGGAGTCTTTTTTTCCCCTTGGGTTATTATCCTTCATGAAATTGGGGATTCAACAAAGAATGAGGAGACATCTTCTGGTCTTCAACTAACAACCACGTAATATAATGAAAAAATAGAATGCCTTTTAATAATCTTTGCATGTCATGTGCTTGCCTGGAGCCCATTTAAACGTCTGAACCTGAAAAGCGGAGTGTTTTTTGTTTGGATCTGTTTTTGACAGTTTCTATTGTGCTTCTGGGCAGGAGGGTCTGTAACAACCTGTCTGGAAAATGGATACTCTTCAGCTTGATGGAAGTGTTAATAATTCATTTTTAACTGAAGTGGTGTGATGGACAGACAGACACAGGACTGATGATCTCAGTTCTCACCCCATGAAATGCTGACTTTGCCTATGGCCTCAATAAGACCAGCCACTGAGATACACTCTCTCTCCTAATAAGAAGGAAATCCTAACACAGTTTTAGCTCCCTATGGAGATTTTGGGAGGATAAGCACGGATTAAGTTGCTTTAAAAAGGATATTTATTATGATTAGTTTTATTAATTTTACTTCACAAAACTAGAGTTAATTGTAAGTAACCTGACTATGAATCTTTGGTAAAGTGGAAACTACCCAGACAAGCAACTGGTATACACAGGTTGGGTAGTTTCAACCTACTTAGTTTATGTAGGCAAGTGTTTGAGAGAGACAGATGTGGGAGTGATTAGATGGTTTGAAAGTTTCCAAGGATTATACATTTACTGTATGTGTTGAAATAAATTTCAGATTACTCTTGGTAAGTCATATCCAGGCTTTTCCCCTCTATACCAAACATGCCCTGCCAGTATTTTAATACTAATCCAGGATGCGCCTGCTTGCCCAGTTTGTGTGTGTGTGTGTGGAAAGCTACTTGTCAAATTGCAATTGATTAAAAACTCAGAAAAAATGCTCTGCATGCTGAGCAACAACCATACAGAAACTTCTCTTTAACTAAAAGTACCCCACATTCAAAAAAGAAGCATGAAGACAAAAATAAATATAACACAATAAACTGATTAAGAACCAGTAGCTATTTAAAAACACTTTCGAAAAAGAAAGTGTTTTGTTTTTGTTTTTGTTTTTTTTTTTTTAAATTTAGGAAAGATGAAATTGATTGATTTTGGGGGTTGTGAAACACTGGTAAAGTACAATGCCCTTTTTTTTATATTAACATATGCAACAAAGAGCAAAGTCAAAGGCATCTCGTGCTCTGGCTGAGGGCGACGGTGTTACATCTGCCTTTCACAAGCACTGGTTTTCATCTCCAGCATCTGCCCTTCCCCCAAAACAGTGGGTAAACACATGCACTCACAAGACTGTAATTCAGAGGGATGCTGTCAAAGCCAACAGGACTAAACTGAATGGGTAGAGGCCTTTCTGTCGTGTTCTGTTTTGCTCTATGAGGTGAGCAGGTAGGATACTTCAGCTTGCAAGAAGGGGCTAACTGTACCATGTACAAAGGGCTGTCGTGTCCCTACGAGGAGGTGGGCCTGCCAGAACTCCCAGGCACCCGATGGGGTGGTGCAGGCACCCATTTGCACCTCCCCAGCTCCTCCTGCCCTTCTGTGAGAGACTGATGGAGCGGCACTGCCCAAAATCAGGACACAGTGACTGCCACGGCCACCCTGCCTGCTGTGGGACCTTGGAGGAAGGTGGCATCTGGTTTTCCTTGCATTATAGCTGGGCATGAGGGTCAGCCAAGCTATTAGGAAGCTGAAGCTGGAACACTAGAAGCTTTCATAGGATAGCTGGTACAAGAAGAAAGGAAATGGCTTCAGTACAAAAAGCGTGCTATGAAAAACACTCCAGCCTTTCCAAAGAAAGCTGGCAGTCGTTCTTCTCAGAATAATCCAGGGGATGCAATTTTTGAGTGAAGCATTGTTGGTGCTTTCTTTTAGAAAGTCTGGTTATTAGGACAGAAGAGCATCTTATAAGAACTGGGACACAGTTACCACTCTGGAAAAACTTCTGGCTGCCTTAGCTATATATAAAGGCCCATTAATTTATCATCTCAAGCTTATGCTGACCTAAGGTCAAAGCCTGCTGCTCTTACAGATTTCAGTGGCCACAGGCTCAGGACTTTAAGGGGTAACAGTTGCGTGCATCCCAGAGAACAACTTTCCAAGAGAAATATATAAATTTCTATTCACACCAATACTAGAAAACCACAAGAGCTCTTCTGGAGACACTTCTAACATCTGAAAACAGCAGAGTGATTTTGTTTTGGTTTTTTTTTTGCTTCTGGATGAAGGCAAGTCTGAAGATTATTTGCAGAAGGAGAAACTTCTTCATAAGATAATGGGCCTCAACAGTTCAGGGGGTTGGTAATGAAACACAGAGCCTTTCATTTCTTCTAGGTCACTGCTGTAACTATGGCCAAGGTCAACAGCAACTGGAAGTCATTATCAGCTGGTGGCTGCAGTAGTTTATCTGAAATTAGTTGGTAGCCCCAGCGCAGTTTCAGCAGGACAGATGTCCATATGGTAAAAGCCACCATCACAGTGACATGTCTTTGGTTGTCTGAGGAAACAATCTATGCACCTACTGTGTGAAGAGTGAACTTACTCTTACAGTTTGTCCCTGAAGCTGTCAGGAGTGTATGAGCAAAGCATGCTGTTCTGGGCACAGTTTTTGACGTTGTCAGTCTAGCGTCTATCATAATCACTAGGCTTAGGGTAGAATTATCGTACAATGAAATTGATTTTGCACAATTGTTTCTTTTTAAAGACCTACTAAATCAGCCCTCTCTTGGATACTTGTGCTCTACAAATAGCACTAATGGGACTAAGGCACATAAACTGAATCGTACTTTATCAGAACTGATGTATTACCTGTCAACACAGAATGATGCTACACTGAAAACCAGAGGTGTATTCCTTCACTGGGAGGAATGGAAATTTGTAGGCACTGTTGCTCTTTGGCTCTGGCGTGCTTAGGAAACTCAAATAGAGTTAGCAAATGGCTTTAGCTTGGGAAGCCACTGTTCTCCCAAATCTCTAATAATTTCAGGTTATTTACATTTATTTATCTAATTTCTCACATTGCTCCCATCACTGATGGGAGCCCCATTATGGTGTCAATATTTTTTTTCCTGGTATTAAAGTCACTTTCTTCTATTTCCAACCCACAGTAGTGTTTACAGTGTTACTTGGATTCATTCTACTCCATTGTTTCTTACGGGGTTTTCTTAAAGGTACACTTGTCTGTAGACCACTATTTTGGATTGGTCCTAAAAAAATTGTTTACTTAATATCACAGACTTACTAGACTTTCAAATAGTTGCTCAGATGTAGTTTAAGCAGCATGGGAATAAGAATAGTTTTTTGACACATGTTTATTAGTGGTAGTTTTGGTTTCATTCATCTGAAAACAATCCAATTTCCACAACCTGAGACTGCACTGCAATGAGAAACAAAGTGCAGGTAATGGGAATAAGCTGGAAATATTTTCAGAAGAGCACTCCTTACCCAAAGTAAAATATAAATGTATTCTAGTTGCCGCTAAAATGTTTAAGCTGTTTTTATTTGCCAGTATTCAAATACAGGTTGTTAGGGTTTCTATGCTATAAGAATATGGAGTCTTAAAACAGTGCCTGGCTTCAAACTGTACTTGCAGCACTTCGTAATCACTTCACAGCCCTAACTTCTTCTTACCAGTGGCTCAAGGATGCAAATGATCATGAGAAGAGACTCATCCTTAGAAGAATAAAAACCTCTTAACTTCTAGTTTTATAGGAACAGTATGACAGCATGGTAAGAAACACTTCATATTAAGCATATTATAAGATACTGACAAACAAGGTCATTTTTCCTAGAACGTGGGAAGAATTATTGGCAGGATGGATATGTGACCATGAGGAAGCTACAGTGTCTGTAAGTGGTGCAGAGAACAGAACAGAGTTGCTGACCTGCTCTCTGTTTTTTAAAAGGAGGCACTTCTTGATTAACCAGACTACTCTTATTTATTTAGGGTGCAATCTTAGTAGCATACCATCCTCCAGGTAAAGGGCTCTAGTACAGATACAGTTAAACCAATATAACATCCTTTTCTTGTACAGGTTTTTTTTTTCGGGGCGGGGTGGGGGGGGTGTGGGAATGCTATAAATACTATTACCAAGATGCTTTCAAAACTAAATCAGCATTTTATCATTAGGATTTTAGAGGTATAGGTGTACCACCAAAAATCTCTAATGTAAATCTGCCCTGTATCTGAGGATATAGACTATGTGAAACAATAAAAAACTACTCACTGTGTAGCCAAACTAAAACTAAGCTTAAAGAAAACCATGTATAGATAATTCTACTATTCCAATGCAGTTTCTTAATTTGAAGATTTATGCAAACTAATCAGCTTGCTGTCAGGTTGGTATTACAGTTAAGACTGTGTCAGTACTTCCATCATAACAAAATTCTGTGGTGTTTCTTGCTGAGATGGAAATGCCTGCTTTGCACTGAGAATTTTTATATGAGCCCTGTCAGCCTTCTGGAAATTAAAAATGAAGCTGTATAGAGAATTTAATAGAACTCATACTGTGTATTTTTTTCAAATATCATTTTTTTTAGTTATCTGCTGTATTCTGTCCTCATCAAAGGTGATGAGCCTTATAGAGGGCAGCTCCAGACCTGCATTTTGTCTTATGAACCAGCTACATTAAGCACCAATGAAGTGCTAAAGGTATGAAAGCTTCTTTCTTGCAGGTCGGGTAGGCAAAAAGATAAATCGGAAGGGTTTTGAAGCAAGAAGGTATTATTATGGCATTATAAAGCCAGATATGCAGCAATAGAGCCATGACAATTTATATCCTCTAAATATCTGGCCCATACATTCTAACTTTATTACAGGTAATACCTCAGTTTCAAAGGGATTACACTTCTGGAAAATCTTGCGGTAGATCTCCAATTGCAACATAAATAGGGTAAAAAAGGCACAGGCTAATAAGTAGGCACTCAAAAAACCTATTTTCAATGGTTCTGAATTAGTTTCCTACTATATGGAATTTCAAACTAGAAAGCAGTATTGAAGTTTATCTGGCAAAGACCAGTTCCTGGCACTTTGGCCTCAGCTTAAGCAAGGCGGTGGGCAAGGCACAGTGGTCAAAGAAAAGTGAAAGATGTGTGAGAGAAATCCTCAGTGCTTCAGAGAAATGTATGTCCCTATCTTGCATAGAATACAGAGTTTATTAGTGAAATCTTTAATCAAGGCAACTTGCCGATTAACCATTTAAAAAAAATAACAACAACAACTTGGTAGCATTACCAGGACTTTTTGACCTAAATGAGGCTCTGACAGTTTCTAGCTTGACCTCCTGTTTCCAGTGATCTACAGAAATGGGCTGAAACTTAGCAGATCAAAGTAGTGTCTAAGCTGCTTATCTTTAGTTTATAAACTCCTGCCTTCTTTGGGCTTACAGCAGTGCTTTTAATGTTGGGTTGGGTTTGGTGTTTTTTTTTTTTTTTTTTTGAGGGAGATTTTTCTGCCACTTGTAATCTCTAAAATGTAGTAAAATAATAATATTTAACTCATGAGCAGCATTTCTTGCTGCTGTCACATTGGATGAAAATATTTCCAACAGTGCCTCTGTTACAATGACATAAGCATCTTGAAGTGCCAGAATGGTAAAACACCTTTCAGGGAACAGATCCAACACAGACACCCTCTGAGCTGGATCAGATCCATTTTCATTTAAATTTGACCTAAATAGCTGAATGCTCAAAAGGAACATACTCTAGAGGGATTACCACAAAATTAAATTGGAATAAGACAGGGTGGATTTTAAAACAAAATTTCTCTGATGGGAAAACACAAGCCTGTGCTAAACTGAATATAGGCTCAAGACAGTCTGAACCTCTGAGACGCCCCACAGTGACTCCAACCTTCCTATAGCTCCAGTGCTGGTTTCCCTTCATCCCGTGACAGTCATACAGTGTGACAGGGCTACTGTGTGAAATGGCGTCAAAGCAGAACTTCCTGGTGTGAAGTGGCTCCCCAGGGCGGATGTCTTCTCTCCAACCGAAGGTGAAGAGCTAGAAAAACAATCAGGCAATATAATGATACATTACTAGTGAAAAACATTTAAAACCACACACAAAGCTTGATGCATGTTTCCCTACTCTGCACATCCCAGCTGCTGGTGAAATGAGATCCTGCCTGTGTACGTACGATTCAGTGATGCCAACTGCCTTAATTAAAGTGCATCAGCGACGATGTGGAATATACCCCAGGAAGGCACAATCCCTATGGCAGGGAAGAAAAAAAAAAAAATCTCTGGCAACGCAGTACTGTGGAGAGGAGAGGGGATATGCTGTATTAAAGCCTTTAGTTACCCCAGTTAAACTAGCACTCGTTTGCACCAGGACTACAGCTACCTAGGACTCAGAAAGCCTCTGTTAGTGATGTTCCTCTAGCTCTCATTTGGGTCTGAAGAAGCTGCCTAGAGAGATCTTGACATCATAGCATCTTTCCCACATTTAATGAACAGTTTCCTTCTGTTTATATGGGATACTGTTAGCATATCCTCTCTTGACTGTCTCCCCCCCCCCCCCCCCCCCCCCAAAACACACGTTAAATGATCTTCATATTTCTACTGCGAAACCTGTGAGCTACAGGCAGTTTGTTAAAGCCCTTCTTCTTGCTGCCCGAGAGGAATCATGGAGGCTCACAGTTAACAGAGGAATCCTTCTAAATTAGACACCAGCTGTCTGAAATGATGCTGTGACACTGCAGTCTTTCAATCATTAGATGAAGGTGACAGGTGTGACAGCACCGAATTTAAAAGATGCAGAGTGCATTTTCCTTTCCCATGGACCAATCCTTGCAGAACACAGGTTGCAGATTGTAAATTACTACCCAGAAGCTCTGCTGAGAGCTGTGAGGTTTCTCTTTTTTTGCCTTTGTCTTTTTGGTGTCAGTGCTATTCTTTGGCTTTCTGCATGACTTTTGATTTTCCGTAGTATAAACCGAAACATAACATTGAGAAAGTGAAGCTCTGTTTAAACAAGCAAACTTTGCTAGTGGAAACTGTTTAGCTCTGATGGTTCATGTGGAACTGCACACAGGCTCATTACCCAGAGAAGCAGCTCCCCATATTGTGCTCAGACTGCCTCCAGCACTGCAACTACTTCATCTCAGCGTCCTTATCTAGCACCCTGCTCCCTGCAGCGTGTACATTCCCTGATAGAACCAGTACCTACAAACCCAAGCTCAGTGTCATGCGGGTCTGATCCTGAATACTTCTGTTGTGGTTCCCAGGTTTTAACCCTTTCATGGTGATAGCTATCTTCTTTCCATGGTCTTCCTTAAAGATACATCTTTTTAAAATGCTGCATCTTCAATGCTGTACCATCCCTCAAATGCCACATTTGAGAGGCGTTCCTGTTTCCCTTGGCCTGCAAGCACAAAATACAAGCATATATCTGCATATTTGCCTTTTTTTTTGTTGTGTGTCTTACTGCAAGCCCTTGTGCTCTCTGTTAGCTGCTGTTGCTCCCTACTTACTTCTGTATTACAGGTTTTCTAGACAACATTTTCTTAATCTGCCCCTGTGTCTTGCTTATTTCTTCTTTCTCCCAGAGTGCATTTTACATTTATCTGCAGTAAAATGCAGTGGACAGCTTTAACTTAATTTTCAAAGCAACTTCTGCTTTTCAAAAGGTTAAAGGTTTTCAAAAGGTTTTTCCACTTTTCATCATGTTTCTTCGAAGCACCATCATTGACTCCCTACAAAGATAACTCATCATTTCACAAGCAAAGACAGAACTAAGATTTGGTACAGAAAAAAGCTACGCTTCTGTTTCTTTAGAAAGAGAGAAGTCTGAGATAATTTTCCTTTAGGGAAAAAACCAACAAAAGCCATTTTCTTTCTCTTAGCCTTTACCTTTCTACAGCCAAGTAATAAACCTAGAGTTCAAAGTGATGAATAACAAATACCTAGAGGAATGGTGTGGAACAGTGCTTCTGTGATATTCTTGCTCTCATCACTACCGCAAGAGAGAGATGCTCTTGCAGGACTTGCCTCGTCTTTCCCAGTGGGTGCCTCTCCCAATTTCTCATTCTGTGCATGACTGGTGAGCTGAGGGGCCAATTCCTGTGGCTCTCTGGACCTTGGCCCAACGACTACCACCCCGCTGAATGCATTGGTACACCTGAAAGAGCTGAAGCTAGCCTTTAAATCAGATCATACTGATCCAGGCTATCCCTTTGGCCTTTCCACTTCTGCGTGGTTTCTGAAGATGGCCAGGGCTGTGTCCTGTTTGAAAGTCAAGACGTGGTAACAGATAGGGCTTTTTTTTATTCCCTTCCACTGAAAACTGGGATCTGTGTAATACTAGATCTCAAAGTTTAGACTAGCACAGATTCTTTTTTCCTCCTTCTTAGCCTCCTGTTTTGTAAAACAGTTTCATTTTTAAAACAACGAGTACGTTTTCTCCCTAGTGATACTATTATAAAATCAACGTTGTTAGGGGCAGGAACTCAGTTTTAGGACTAAGAGAGAGAATAGAAAAAAAATTGATCAGAAAAAAGGTTATACTTCCCTACACACCCAATTGATATTAAGATCTTGTAATTACAGGCAAAATTTGAAGGTTTACAGTCCCAATCTCATCATTCTAAGCTATCCTCCATTAAACAGCAAATTCTTTCTAGTGAACACTGGATCTGGCCAATATAAAAATTATCTCTCTGCTGCCTAAGGTGCAACAATGCTACACGTTATTAGCGGACGTCCTGTGTACATAATGCTCTGCTTTGCCACCACCTGTCACTTTGGATTTTCTTGTGCCTTTGACCTAAGCTGTCAAGAGGCACCTGCATCAGATTTTGCGAGAAATGGACAAACCCTTTTGCACCCCTTCATTCATTCCTGTCTGCTTGTTGATTTGAAACAAGGCTGCACTTAATTCTTAACAACATTATTAACAAACAGCAGGCTGGTTCTTCAACTGCAACCCGCAGGGCTGCTGTTCACTGCTCCTTGCTGGACCCAAGAAACCCTCTGTCCTGGCTCAGCGGATGCTCATTCTCCTCCACCACCTTCTCTCATACCACAGAGCCTGTAAAAGACAGCCCCATCCTCTGCATTTGCAACCAAGCAACCCCTCCGCCCTCGTGCTTTAGCTTTTCATGCAGCCTAGCCCTGTCACGCAGTAACTAGGGAAAATACAGCTTTCCAGCTTCATTTATAATTGGCACAGGGCCTGAAGAATGATTGCCTGATACACCCATTGGCTTGTGACCATCTATAGGACAAAGGCCCTTTTGATACCATTAATGCTTTCCAGCCTGACAACGTTGCTCAATTACTCGCTTCCTGGCTGGGGTCCGTCAGCTGGTGTTGTGTGCTTTGACTGTGGCGTTAGACTGGAGCCGACGGCATGTGTCGTGCACAAAGATGAAACGCTGTGTTTCGGAATTGGGCTCCACCTCGCACTGCACCTCCAAGTAGAGAAGAGCAAGCTGGGCAGGCTGCACAGCTACTTGCTGGGCTGCGTTAGAGATGATGCCTGTCCACCTACTCCCTGGACAGGCTGGGGACTTGAAGAGAAAGACAGATGCCTGTCATTTTCCTTTGCTGCTGGTTATCAGATCAGTGGAGTCCCAGTTTCCCCTGAAGCCAGAATTTAGCTCTGGGAAGACAGAGGTAGAAGAATACCATGCCATGCCATGCCATCCTCCTGCCCCTTTCCTTCCCCTCTGGTTTTTAATTTTGGGGAAGTTTCCAGAAACCGCAGCAACACTTATCCTTGCTTCTCCTGTTCAGCAGAAAGCCTGCAAGTGCCCCACAAACCTTTTGTCTGCTATTTGCCTGCCGGGGCTTATACAGCCCTGGGGTGGAAGGTCTCCTTCTTCTCCTGGGGACTGCTAAAGGGCTGTGCCCCCCCAGCACGGCTGCTGAGACTGTCAGCTTTTAATTCCTGCCTTGGTAATGTGACATGGATCAAATGGCACAAAGGATCGTATCTCTGTCTAGTGGCAGCATCAGCACTAATGCCTGCTGCCCTGGTCACATCAAACTACTACAGTTTGCCAGTGAACTCTCTGTAAAATTATGCCAGACGTTAAAAGACCAGCTCAGTGTCAATCCATGCTATTTGAAATACGGTAATAAAATGCTTGATATTTTCATTAACACTGCTAGTTTCTACTGCAATAGGTAGAAATCATGTAGGCAACAAACTCAAGAAGACATAAGCAATAAAGAGGAGCTCTCTGAGGGTTGGTCAGGTGTTTGGCAGCTCATCCCAAACGTTCTTTAACAAAGTTGATCTTCATGGCTTACTGTGGTGCAAGTGGAAGATCACACCCTTTCTTCTTGGATGTTTGAGATGTTTCATTAGACAGTGGTCTTACACGCACTACAGGTAACGTTCCTGCCCGGGCAGCCTTTGGGATCAAGTAAGGAGAGCTCGCTGAGAAATTTCCATCAAAATATAGCAACGTAAACCACGCTTTTGTGGGAATTTTTTCACTTCTATAGACTGTCACCAACATAGTGACAGATTTTGCTTGCCAGGTTGGAAGCTGACATTTTTGCCCTGCAGGTTTCTGGGGAGCTACAGGGCATGGAGGCGTTGGCTGTGGCTGGAGTAGTGGATGCCCAGGTACTAACACAGTGCGTACGGTCCCTGCCCTGTGAGCTGTGTGAAACTTCAAGAAAAAGGGGGGAAAGGATGCTATCTTGTTTCTGAAAAGAATCCCCCAAGTCCTGCATCACCAAAATGTTTTGACCTTCTGAAAGGAAACATTTTCAGAATTTCTTTTCCAGAGGAAAACTGAAAGTTATCCTCTGCATGAAATATTTTGCACATTGTATCCCATTTCCTATGGGATAGAAATGCTGAGTTTCAGCCAGGTCTCTTGATTCGGTAATTCTTTCCTTTCTTTCTCAGCTGGTATCTTTAAAATCTGTACCTTGCACAAACTCACCCTTGAAATCTATCAGCCAGATAGATGAACGTGCCTCGTAACAGGAGTCTGAAACACTTGAGTAAAATTAGTTTTGTTTTGTTTCAAAACTAATCCAGAAACCAACAGGATATTACCACTACCGAAATCATGCAAATAAAAAGATGCCCAGCAATACAGTAGCAGATATTATGCCAGGTTCTTCTACATTATGCCAGGTCCTTATCTGGTAAGGTAGAACACAAAATAATCTTCTAAAACTTCTGTTTTCTAGTTTTAGAAAATAAGGTTCCTTGCCAGGAAAAAGTGAAATTACATTTATTCATTATAATAAATTCCCTTATATTTTATATATATATAATTTTTTAAATATATATCCACAGATATATCGATAAATGGATCATAATTGTATTTATTTATCACCGCGATTGTCTCTTCTAAAGATTCTCTAACATTTCTCGCCAGGATTTTGGCTGACAGGCGGATAAACCAGGGGTAGCCACCTTCCTGTCAGAGGGAAGAACAACCCGCGAGCGCAGCCCTCCCTCCTAGAGGAAAAAAACAACAAACCAACCCAACCCAAGCCACCCCCCCCAACCCACAGGAACCGAACCGAGAGGGGCTGAGGGCCGAAGAGCCGAACCACCGGCAGCTCAGGGAGCCGGCCCCGCGGCCGCCGTCGCTCCGCTTGTGCGGAGCTGCCCTCTGCCGCCCGCCCGCCGCCCGGCAGCCCTCCTCCCGCCCGCCTCAGCGGCCGCGGGCGGGCCCCAACCGAAATGGCGCGGCCCGGGCCTCGGCAGGCCCGGCCCAGCGCAGTCGCGCCGCTCGGGTGGGAGAAGCATCCCCTCCGCGGTGTTTTCCACGCCGTCCCGGCGGCGAGAAGGCGCCGCGCGGTTTCACGCCAGCCCGGCAGAAATAATTCCTGCTGCCCCCCGCCCCAGGGAGCGCGCCTCAAAGCGCGGGCCTGCTTGAGGCTCCCCGGTTCTGGTTCGGCCAGCCGAGGAGCCGGTTGGCTCAACTCCTTTCGTGCTAGCTTAACCCCGCTGGTTTTCATGGAGTCACCTTTCATCGTTAGCGTAGGATGAGGCCTTTGCGTCCGACCCGATCCCAGACGTCACAGTGCTCTGGAGCGGGCTGAAACACGGATTCCTCCCCATCCTTCTCCCTTCGCGTCCCTTCCCCTTCCTCACAAGTACTGCCTCCTTCAAAGGGTATTTCGAGTCTCCCTTTTCCCTGCTAATTTTTTCCCTTCTCTCACCTTTTCGTCCAGTTTTCCTCCCTCCTTTCTCTCACCCCAGGCAGTCTCAGGACTGCCTCCCTTCTTGAGGAGGGTTTGGGGGCTCTTCAGGTTTGCGGATTTTAAAGCCAGGGAGCACTGTGGTGATGCAGTCTGGACCATGCAGCTTCCTTCAGTTAATTGTTTGAATTACTGGATACTTTCATGACCAAAACAGGATTATATTTATCTAGTCTCGGCATCCTATCACTGTGCTTTATCTGTGGTAGCTATGTGAAGAAGTCTCCTTTCAGCAACTTTCTTTTTCCCATATTGGCACTTACCTAAATTGCGATCATCCCTCAGCTTCTCCGCTTCATTCACTTGCACCTCTTCCCCTGCATTTCTCAGTATCCTCAGAGAACGATTTCTTGACCTCAGCCTTCCACTATCCCTCAGAACTCCTCTCCTGAGCTTTTAAGCTTTTACAAAGTGCCACGTGCGACTGCCAGGTCAATTTTTCTCCTCGGCACTGGGAATTTTTTCTAATCTGGGGCTTTCCCCTGTGAAAGGCACATTCACTAAAATTGCTAATCAACGGTTAAGTTGTACTTTTCATCCAGATTCTCTGCTCACCTTGGCCAGACCCACAGCCTGTGGGTCATGATCCCTTTCCTGTGGCACTCACAGCCACAATGAGTACAAATCAGAGCTCTTTTCCTCCGTACTCCTGAGAGCTCATCTTTTTCTACCCAACCAACCTAGATAAAAGCTTTTTTTGAGTCTTTATCATTCCTTGTCTTTCTGAAATCCTTTCTTTCTAGCTTTTACCCATTTATCTCACTTACGCCTCACACTCATTTAAAATATAACCGCTTATTGAGATGAAAGCATAAAAGCAGAAAACCACTAGAGCTTTACAAGCCCAGGTACTATATTTAAAATATTTTTAGGTAACTGAACCAAAATCAACATGTTTTCATGACACAGTGGGGGAGAATGGGGCACCAAAAAGCTCTTTGGGCACTGCAATTCCTTTTGGAAATGAAGACTAACACGCAGCCTGGGTGGCAGTTGGAATTTCCGAGGTTATGTTAAAGACTACTTTGTAAAAGCCATTACGGTCAGCAATCATTCGCAAATTATTTCTACACCCTGCTTTGCCTTAGGAAAAGGAGAAGCCCTCAGAGAAACATTTAGAAACTGGAAAAGAGAAGCAACAATTTTACCCTGTTTTTCTGCTGTTAAAATACCTGTTCGTGTGACCATGTCCGTTCTGAGCCATCCTTCACGCAGATGTCTAGCCTCAGCTCAGTCCCTGTGGCTCCGTGTTTACTGTCCACACACAGGTTGGCTGCCACGTTTCGAATCTGCAGAATCAAGCAGCAACGTTTCACATTAAACCAGGCAGCGGAATAGAGCTTCCAAAATTAGGGTGTTAGGAGTTTAGCTCTGAAGGGCTTGAGACTGACCATTAGTTACATAAAACTGGTGGGAACTCCTTTTTACAGGGTAGGAAGCCACGTCCTTACTCTTTTGGGGAGCTTTAGAAGCAGCAAAGTTTGAAATAGTCTGCTTAACAAATGAAAGCTAAGTCTGCATGAAATATTTTCATGCAAAGAAACTAAGAGAAAAAAAGGTCCAGAAAGTTCAAAGCTTGGTCTGACTGCTTCTTCCCTCCTACCAGAGCAAGACAGATCAACTGTATTAAGAGGAAATGATTTCTGTATGAGTCTTTCACAGGCTTTGGAGCAGTATTTCTTGAAAACTCAGGCACGCCCTGTTCCAATCCTTGTTCTTACTTTGACACAATAACACCATTGTAGATAAGGTTACACACTAGTGCCCGAAGTGCATAAAATTAAAAAGTACTCAACAAATCTGTACTGAAACTATGCTTACCCATGGAGGTTCCTTGTCCTGTCTCCACGCCTTCTGCAAACACTCTGCAGTGTAACTTATTCTTAAAAGGAAAATCTCATTTTTGAGACTGAAGCAACTGCATAATAATTAATCTGTGACTATCTGTCATAGCAGTTATGTACCACTGCTGCCACATATATTTTTTTAAAAGACTGGGTTGAAAAGGAGTAGGATGCCCACTGCCACCAAAAGGAGTAAAATCCCAAATTTATTTTGCAAAACCATGCACATTTCTCCTTGAGTACCTTGGGCTATTTAAAAATCCTTTAGACACCTCCAGAATGAAGAGGATTTCTTAAAAAACCTTACCCTGTCAATGAGATACACAGAAGCTGAGTGAGTAATCAAAATGTACACGCATGCATGGAAACATGCACAAATTCTGTATGTATAATATATAGAAAGCAGGTGCATATTTTGACATTAGCCACTACTTTGATCCTTATTTAAAAAAAAAGAAAAGCTAGATGCCAAATGGCGATACAGTTGAGTTGACATTTGTATCTTTCCAAGGAAAATATTTTAGATGTCACTGTTGTTGCCATATTATATTAGACAAATGTAAACGTCACCACTGCATACCTCATCTACATCCAAAGGACGGAAAACTTCTCAGCAGAACACAAAACATTGCAAGGAGGGGCAAGCCTCATGCTTGCAAGACACATGGGAGAGCTACTCTGCTCTTTTTCTCATTCTGGAGGACTGGAATTGAGTCTATTCACCATGATGTAAGAAAGATTTAGACAGATGGGACAGCAACAGGAAGTGGAGAAAATGTAAAAACCGTCACCTTCAGGAAAGGTTTTAGGAGCCGGAAAATAGCAGATTGGGCAAATGATGGGGGAGCATCAGTTTGAGCAATTAGCTCCAAGAACCTTTGAGCCTTCACCAGAGCTGAGAGAATTATTCTTCTAAAACTTGCACGAGCCCAGTTATAGATTGTGTTTACTTTTTTCAATACAATAAAAATTGCTATAGATGCGGTAAAACACTAGCATTTCATACACCCAACCAGATACAGAAACCCAGCACTGAGCAGCCCCACAGTACAAAAGGTCATGTTAACTGAAAAAAAAGGATGAAAGGTGATTAGTTCTCAAACCCCCTGCCTTTATTTTCATATCATCCAGCAAAAGATACAGGAAAGAATAATGAGAGGAATAGATTTTAATTTTATATTTTTAAAGTTTCACTTGAAATACCTACTCCAAGTGTAATTTTTTTGAGAGTGTTCAATCATTTCTCAGTGCACTCACATTTACATCGTATAAATAAAGATTACTGGCCTAATACAAAATTAAATGATACATCAATTCTGTTCTTAGAGCGTGCCAGCTAATTAAAGTGGAGCTGGTAACAATTGCCATTAATAATTGGGGTATATTTATGTGATTCAGAATTGTAAAATGGCAGTGAACACACTCCACATCCAATGAATCCTTACTGGATTAAAGGGCTTTCATAATTTTGTCTCAATGCCATTGTTCCATCCCATTCTGAGTCATTTGAACTATCTGGTAAATGTGTTCAATGCATTTCTGGAAAAGGTTTGAGCTGAAGCTACATTTAGTTCTTTCACTGCTGGAGTCTGTCTCCCCTGTTCTTTATTTCCTCTCCTCTTCCCTCTGCTCCTGAAAGGTTTCCTTGAGTTAGTTTTTCCTCTGGTTTGTTGCAGCTTACGTGTTAGCTCATCCTTTTTTTTTGTTTGTTTGTTTTTTGTTTTATCCTTCCTTTCAACTGCAGAGGGGTCGTGGTTTGTTTTTCATTTTCATTTTGTAATAGAGGCGTTTCAGTCAAGTCTGTGCTTTTGTTCTCTGGCATTTCTGTGTGGCCTTGGCAGTTGCTAGAAATTGAACCGAGCCATCGTGCTGCTGCCAGAGCCACGGGGAATGTTCTGCTGAGCACCAGCACCACACGGTCTGCAAATCCCCTAAGATGCTTTCACGGACAAAAGAAGGAAAGCAGAAGCACAGCAAGGAGAGGCTTTTTTCTCATTTATACATCAATATGCATTTGAACTGCCTTGTCTCCAGTCACACAGCACAATGGATTTTGGATTTTTGAGGTTATGAGTTACAACTAGCAAAGAAATAGCTAGTGATGGTAATACACTCACATTTCCAACATTCGTATTTGTGTAATCGTAGAGAACTGGGGATGAACAGGAGACAGATTTTATCACCCATGCAGGTAGGGCACTGAGTTGCTTGCTGCATACAAAGCTTATTTGCTCAACCTTAAATGCTATCATTTGTACACACATATGGCCATACAGGAAAAGCATGCTTTCGATGAGTCTGTATGGACTAATAAGGATGGTTAGCAGTGATCTTAAAGGTTGTTTCAGAATTAAATACATTCCGAAAAAAGCACAGGACACTATATGTAAGTCTGCATATTTAGTTCTTGAAATGCCATCCTAACACATGGTGGGACACAGATACTAAGACTATGGGCCCTGCGCTCCTCATAGAGAGCAGGTGAGGCTTGAAAGCACAGAGAATACAAACTCTAAGGGGTCTGTTTTCTCCCTCTTCTACACTGGAGGTGTCTGAGCAAGGATGTACAGGCTTTTCAGTGCTGCACTGACACTTGGAAAGCAGAGACGTGTCACATGAGTGGCATTTCTGCTGGTGTAGCGTCTGACTTCTGTGCTTTAAATGAGGTAGCAAGCCATAAGGGGTAATCACTGGGTAAGCCTAGATGCAGTAATCCATGAGTTTTACAAAAAGCAGTGAACTTAGGTTAAACCCACAGCTTGGCTTTCTCTAAGTTAGCCAGCCCGTGTTCAAAAGACATTTCTCCAGAGTACGCCAGGCCTTGAGAAAGAAGTAGCTTAGCTCGCTGGCACTGCGATGGGGAAAGAGGAATGTGATGTAAAATAAGAGCTGGAACACTGGAGGACAGAAGGCCTGAAAGCCTAGACCTTAGGTTTGAAGAAGACACTGTTACCTCTTGACATTTGAAGCTGCTGATTTGATAGACAGGTATTCAAGGGGAAAAAAAAAAAAGAGATTTTTTTGGACACCGATCAAGAAAGGAGGATAAATAAATAAATAAATAAACAAATCCCGGGGTTCACAAACAGTGTTTACATATTGCAGAATATATGGTCTCCCAGATTACTTGACCTCTGGTTAAATTTATGTTGGAGTTTTGCAGAAAGCCAGCAGTTATATGATTTAATAAGCTCCCCATGGGAGAGGCAGATTAAGATGGTCTAGCACTACACTCTCAAAACCGTAGTATTTGTCATTAGTACACAGGCATAGAATGGAAACTGGAAAGCAATGGATGTGTTGATTACCGTGATAATCTTCTTGTCGGAAAAGCAACAGTCTGCTGAGGAAAAAGAAGGGTCGTAGGCCATTGATACAACCTGCTAGGATTAATTTTGAGATTTTTGAACATTTTGGTGGGAGCTGTATAACGGACACTAGCATGCTCCAAGTTAAATGGAGAAAAAAAACAAGACAACCTCCCCCCACACCCCTATACTTCAAAGCAAAGCGAATTTCCTCCTTCCTTTTAAGGGAATGTACTTTAGGCTGAAAAATAAATTGTAGGGAGAAATTACAGCTTCCCAGAGTCCAGCAGTTATATCAACCAATATTCTTTGACAATTCTAAAACTCTACAACTTTGTTCCCAGGCAAATGAGTTCCTGCGAGATTTGCTGTTGAGATGGTGGGCGATGTCCTGGCTCCTGCAGCCTTGTCCTGCCCGCACTGGAGCCAGGCTGTCACCCAGGGACATTTCAGCCTTCCTGGGGGCAGAGTGAACCAGGGATGGAGAAGCACTCCCAGGCGTCCTGGGAGCTACCCTGCATGCTTGTGACGGCACGAAACTGTCTGCACCAAAAGCAAAAAGTGGGAAGGTGTAGCAATCTAAAGACAACTTTATATTCAATATGGTCATCTGTTAGAATGATGAATGTGGAACTGGTGCTGGGACTATCCTTAGGGTGCCTCAATACAGCAACAAAAGAGGCACTTTGGTGCTATCAGTTTATATAACACTTTCCATGCATCTGATTTAATGCCTCAAATAAGAAAGTGGCTGTAGCTCTTAGAAGACATTAGCAATGTTCATTTATGTTGCTTTTTTTTCATTTGAGCAGCACTTAAAGCCAGTTTTAGTGCACTGCTTACATTCTCGGATAACCCTAGGGCCATCAATGTCTACAGATCAAATATGGAAAAATGAGCCACCTTTCCCGTCAACTGATACATTGTAATTTCAAAAGTATTTATCCTTTGTGTGAGCCATAAAAAGTCAAAGTTAAAAGAAGTCAAGCACTGCCAAAGACCTCACTGAAGAAACAGAGGACTCTGTTATTCAGTGTGACACTGATCCCAATGAAAGAATTTGAACAGCCCAGCTGCGCAACACTTGGTCTGTGCAGGGTGGGGAATAGCTGGTTGTATCACTTTCGTACAACAGACATGTGACACTTGGTGGGCTGAGATTGACTCATTAAGGGTATGAAGATGACACTTTAAAAAGAAGAAAGTAATCAAAAGAGAAGTTAGTGAGTTCTTAGGCTTTAATCCTTTTTCAAATGTGCTACTTGACTTAACTTCATGGGTGACATTTTCATGTCAGTGCTGTAAAACAGTTCTGTAAAATCCAGGAGTTTGGGACTGAGAAAGGGGTATTTTCAGGTCCTACAGCTTAGCACTGCTGCAGTAATTGAGACACTTGCTGTGTATTAAATCACTGACTAACAAGTTCATGTAACAGCAAATGAAACCAAGCTTAAATATTTCCCTTTTGACTGAGTAAAACAAATTATTTTTTTCATATCCCCTTGACTACAGGACTCATGAAGTCTCAAATAAATGACAATGGCTGACATTATATGATTGTTTTACTGTAAAATGTGTTTTTAAAGCTATTGTTGGAAGCTATGATATGCGCATAATATATTCATGCTGGATCGCAGCTTGTAGATTCATGAATACTTCCTAAGAAAACATTTGGTGTCCAAATCTCACCTAATGCTGCCATTATTTTAACTTCCTTCAACAGGATTTCAAATACACATTACAAATAAATTATTCTGTCTTAGAAAGAGAATGGGATGGGTATTACTGTTTTGCAACTGGTAGCATACTTTCCAATATATTTGGAAGAATAAGAACAAAACCTGATTGAAAACGTTCCTTTTTCCCACAGTGGGAGAGGAAAGAGTACCGTTATCTCACCCAGACATTGAACTGACAGTCTCACTAACCTTAATCTGTCTGGATTCGCTGTTATATTGCTTTACTGCCCATATATCAGATGTTACATGGCAGAACAGAGTATCAAGGGAACGTACACCCTGCCAGCTACAAAGGACAAAAGGCACAAACACGCAGAAGAGAGAAGGCTATGACAAGTGTAGTGAAGAAGATTTTTTTTTTGTTTTTCAAATTTCCTTCTTTTCCACCATGAACAGATTTTGTCAAGAAATGTGAGAGTCAGATTTTAAATAAATGTTTGCAGAAAAAGAGGAGTTGTGCAGAGGCTGTTTATGAGATGGCTGCTTTCACACCACATGCTTT
The DNA here is from genome assembly GCF_929443795.1 of Astur gentilis. NCBI lineage: Eukaryota > Metazoa > Chordata > Aves > Accipitriformes > Accipitridae > Astur > Astur gentilis. Next base: position 1,548,055 of record NC_064882.1, read on the forward strand.
TACTAGCTAGATATCAAAATACTGGAGCCAAAAATTGTCTGAGTACTTCATTGTTTATTCTTTCTCAGACTGGCATAGGCAAGCAGATGTAAAGTCTTTCCAAGTGGAAGCAGAGAGGGTACTAAATGACAGTCAGTCTTGGCACAGACTTTTGGTGTGTATAATCAGCAAGGTTTCTAGAGCTCCTTGATTCTTACAAAGCAATAACACACAGTCTGTTTTTCTCTTCAAGCTTCTAATTATGACAGCCATTGACCTTCAAGTTTGTTCAAGTTCCTTGGAAGTGCCAACAAATTAATTAAAACTTCACAGGAATGTGACAGTCTCAGGAAAAAATAGAGTAGTAGGGCTGAAACTTCTTGTTATTTTAGAGAAAGTACATTTTAGGGGAAAAAGAAAGCCTTTGGTCTTCACTTCCTTCCTAAGAACTCAATAAGTGCTTTTAAGGTACAGATTTGATACCACTGCTATGATCTTTGATTTACTTTTTAAAAGTCTTGCTTTTATGCAAAGAGTATATTAATATTGCTGTGAAAAGAATGAATACCTGAATCACAGTCTCTTCCACTTAGACGCTCTGATTGAGTTATGGATTGCTCAGCTGGCCAGAGAAATTACACATCTCATGATCACAGTCCTCCAAGGATGCACATGTATATGTGGAAGATGGTGAAGGAAGATCACAGTAGCAGTCACAGCACCTGATCCAGCCTGACTTATACTGATAAACTCCTTACCTCGTGGTATACATTAATCCCATAATATGTGGGCAGCAGTATCAAAGACAGAAGAAACTTTAACAACAAAGGAGTTAATTATTGCCAAGAAGTAGCAATCAGTAAGACACACATAAATTGAAATTCCCTTGAACATCTGTAACTGGTATCTTACAAAGAATAGTTAAGGACTGCTACTACCACAGAAAGTTATTTTTAAATTTTTGCAATGAGGTAATTTGCATTTTTAAAAAGAAATTCTGAAGAATAGTAGAGGCACCTATGTTTAGAAATCCCCTGCATGTTCCAGCCTTGACCACTGGGGATATGCAGAGGTGTGAGGGGTCTTACCAAATGTTTTAGTCAAGGTTTCAACTTCATCCTTTGGTTTCAAATATAAAAGGTAATTGTCTGAGAGCCCCAAGAAGATCTCCAGCAAATTAGAGAAGGCCAGAACTCACAGTGCAGATATTCCTATGGTTTTTAAAAAAGTAGCACAATACACTGAAAGAGCAAAGCCTTCTTTATAAATCTTAATGAATTGAGAGGAAAAAGCCCTCTGCATACCACCTTTCCATGGAGTGAATCCACTGTGGTTCCTAGGAGTAAAAAGGCCACTGCAATTTTTCAGTGCAGCTATGGAAGTAATTTCCTGTCCCTGCACTCTTTGCGTTTTCATCTCTTCTACACAAAACACACTGTCAGAGCAAGGTGTGCTACGGCTCTGCTCTTCAGGGAGGTCTGAATGCAGGTCTGAATCTTTGATCAAGGGTGGAGAGTTCCAGCAGGTTGTTTGCTTCCCCCTGCTCTGGAGTGATGCTTGGATATTGGCTTCCGTCTTGGTGGTCTCTCCCTCCCTTCATGCCCCAAAAGAAAAATTGCATTTGTCTGCTACTGGTACTTGGTCATGACAGCACCTACAGAATACAGATCACAAGCTGAGCAAAACCAGTCTTTCTAGAAGAAAAATATCCAAGCTTCGCTTGTCACGTTTGCACGTGCGAGCAGAACAGAGCAAACCTAACTCCACCTACATACAATTGTCCTTGTAAGAACAAGAGGAGATATATGAGTGGATATGCAAAAAAAAGTGTTGCCCTCAGACCTCCTTTTTGCTAAGGTGATTCTCAGCATCTAAAATCATCTTGTGACATGCAATAATGAGTGCTACATAGTCTTTTTCACATTCTTCTCCTCATTGTGCATGCATCTTATGGCCTGTACACACAAAATTGTAATGAATTATAAAAAGGACAGCGATCGTTCTAAGACATGATGGTTTCTCATTTTAATGGCTAGTCCAGGGTTTGTTCCAATCACTGTGAACTCCCTTAATAACACTATTTATCATAGGAGCTGAATCTAATTTCATAATTTTAATTTCCTGCAATGTAAAATGTTAGACTCATTTAAATTTGATCTAATTTGTGTATTCCTCACCTCTCCCCAGGCAGCAGGTGGAGGCTCCACAGGAGGATAATATTTGGGGACATCCCAAGCCACTGCAGCCATGAACCACTTGAAATCTTTACATTTAAGGTGCTTGCGAAGTTCCTTCTGGGCAGAGATATCACCAGTTGAGAGATGTCTGTACTCAGGCCGTCGCTGGTAAATGTACTCTGCAAACTCATCCATCCATGTCTCTGCCACGCGCTTCAGGTTCTGTGTAGCAGAAAAAAACCAATCATTAATTTCTTCATGCTTTGAGTGAATGATATTTCTAATGGGGAGAATTAAACAAAAAAAAAAAATCAGTAGTCCACACAACTTTTAAGCTTAGCTGGTCTGATTTCTCAGTCTTAAACCATGGAAAAATACCAATAAACGTATGCTATCTTCATTACAGCGTTGAGCAAACACTACAGAGTATTAAGTACCCTGCTTTCCTGCTGATAGAGTCATCTGTCTGTTGACCATATTATTTTCCTTCATATTCTTTACGCATCTCCACATGGGTTTTTGATTAATGATGGATATTGAAGAGAAATTTTCTTTTAGCTGCTCACATTGATACCTATATGTTTTTCGTGTTAGTTCAGAACCTGCTGATGTGCAGGAATGGTTCAAATTATTCCTTTGCCTTTGAAAGGCATCTGAATTTTCAGCTGTCATCATACTGCTTAGTCACCTAGCAATTCCTACCTAAATTTTAGGGCCGGGTCTTACATGTGTATGTATGGGGGCAAACAGTCATGAGCTTCCTCCGCCCCATCTCACAGGTGGTTTTGCACTACCTTTGGACTGAAAGCTTCGCTGTGCTGGCGTGCTAGCAAGTCTGTGCAAAAGCATAGCATGTATCCTTGAAGTAGAGCTGATCTGAAGCAAAGCAGCTCATGGGATAGATATGGCAACTTGTGGCTTTCTGCACTCACCCTATAGACACATCTAAGACTATTTCTGTTCCGTGAAACCCAGTTCTGGCTTATGTCCCACAAAGTTTATTTTTGTTGGCATTTTACAGGAAACAGAATTACCTATTTTGTTGCATAAGAATTTATTCAAATTATAATTAATTAAATTAGCTGACTCAAATTATAAAATAATAATATAAAAAGACTTGCAAGGAAAAATCCTGAATAGGTGAGACTGAAGAGATATATTTTATTGTTATTTAATGTCATGGAGTCTAAATAGGCCCAGGGCAATTTTTTCTGTATTTTTTGTTTGTTTTTAAAATTCCTCCTGCAACTCAATCCACACAGCTTTATATGCAGATGTTGTGGTGGAGTACAGGCTTTGTCTATTCTGCATTTCCACAGCTGCCCAATAACCTCTTATCCCACCAACAAAGCAACATCTCACTGGATAACACTAAGACACTAGGGCATTCTTATTGCTTTGCTTGTAAAAACAAGATCATCAAGTTTTGTAATATTCTTTTTATAGTACGCTAACTGCAAAATTCTGAGATTCGCTCTGTAATAAGCTGGAGGACAATATACATCTGATTATCATCAACGTAAGGTAATGTTTCTTCTCAGAACATTCTCTGCATATAAGTAAGCCTGATTCGTAGTCTGATTTGCTTTCAAGATTCATTTGAAAATTCCTTTCTTGAATTTTATTAATCCACACAAACTAAATGTCTCTGAACTAATAAGGCTTATCTGAATACAAAGACAGCAAGATACAGAACAAACTAAGTACTTTTAGCTGACACTGCAAGATAAGTTTCTATGTGCTTTCTTTCCGTGAAGCAAATATCTTATAACCTGCAGGGATAAAGCAAGTAAAATGAAAGGAGTATAAGAATTCACGACACACATCCCTATTAAAAAAAAGGCTCGTGCCCCACATAAGGTTGAATTTTGCTGTAATTTCATGAAAACCTGTATTATCTCACAAGAAATTAGAATTCAAGAATACAGGAACTGGGTAGGACAAAGAAAACCAGAACAAATTCAAGAACAACATCTAAATGACAATCCCACCTTTCTGGCAGAAACCCTGTAACACAGCAATCTCCTGACAAGTAAAAATACTATGTCATGAGACTTTGTAGATAAGGCCAAAATATGATTAAGCTCATTAAACTAAGAAGCCCAAATCATGGAAATAGGTGTGATCTTTCTAGCATATCTTCCACTATAATGCTGTACACCTCATTTACTACAGTACAAATGCAGTTTAAGACTGTTCTAGAAAATATATTATTTTTTGCAATCACTTTATCTGATAGTGCTATTTTCATATTTATAAACCATGCTGTAAAAAGAACCATACAGTAAAAGTACAGTAAAAAAATTCTCTTAGGAAAGAAAAATTCAAAGTAACTCCAGCAGCGACTTACCCCATCAATATCAAGAGTAGGCTCTGCTGGAGTTTTCTCTTTAGTTATTTGGCTGCACTAAAAGAACTGAATTCTGCTTTAGATGGTTATAACTGAATAAAAGAGGAGTCCAACAGAAATCTTGACATTATACCTGGTCACTGGCTCGAACTTCTCATTCACCAGTCAAAAACTCCTTGTTTTCCAAGTGTGTGTGCATAAACCCACCAAAACATTGCATTAGAAAAAAAGAAATTCAGGTCTTCCCACCATTCCCCAAGTATCAGGTAAGACACTTTAGACAAATCTATTTAAAACTTTGTTCCCCAGTTCTTCCAAGACCGTTTTCTCCATCAAATGCTAAATATCTTCCCAAACCTTGCCAGATCCTGTAATGAACCTATATGTTATCCTTAGCATGTTTATACATTGCTGTCATAAGCTGAACCCTTATGAGGCAGCCCTTTGAATTTCAATAGGTTCCCTTTTAAAAATACAAACTCTTGATATCTTTGCTAGCTCCATATCTCCAGACTGTTTATGAACATGACTGCAAGGAACTCTCCATCCTGGAGTAGTGGGAAGCTCGCTCTGAAGTTGCCAGTTAACTAGGAAGCAAGCACTCAGCATCCAAACACTAGTTTTAAAGAGGTTTGTTGCCTTCAGTTAGCATGGGTTTCTTATCCTTTTTATCGTGATGCAAGCTCAGTAACCACCACACTTCCTTTTAACATAAACATGTACAGACTAGTAGTAAAACTTGAAATTGCAGTTAATCCCCATACTTGAACTGAATGCAGTCACGAAGAGTTGCGGTCCTGAAAGTTCTCTGGTGCAACCTTGCACAGTAAAGGCAAACACCATTTACAATCCTATTTAGAACATGCTAACCCAGCATGTTCCTGGAGCAAAAATATAGGCTGTCCAAGATGAGTTAAGTGAGCTCTCCTAAGCTGAAGATCCCTGTTCTGTGGCTGTCTAACAGCATGAAAAGTTGCCCTGTGTGAAGAACCTCCTAGGGACATAACTCTTCTCTGCAAATCATGTCCATGAGCTGCTGGTCTTTTGCTCACCTTATCACAACAGAAAGGTAGAGGAGCATAACCAAAATGAGAGCACTCCTCCCTGAACACTTTAAGGCCTACCGATCAAGTGACTTACTGTAAGGTAAGGATGTGATTTCAAATCCTTTACGAGTCTCCCAGAGTTGCCCTTTGCGCAATCTGGGTGAATGTCTGACATGGTGGAGAAAGGAGGACAGTCACTTCCCCCTTGCCTGAGCCTTAGGTCAGGCTAGACACAATCTGAGCATGTGAACATCTTACGCCTACAAGTGGGCATGGTTATGAAAAGCTACCAAATCTAGACAGAGTCTAGCTGTAATACAGATGCTAAGCAGTTCAACTTTGTTAGGACTTCACCGTGTGTGTGTGTGTGTGTGTGTGTATACTGCTGCAGAATTTAGAGGTCAAAGGAGTTTAAGAGCCTACCAGATTAGGTGGCATTTTGTGAATGTCTTATAGCATCATTTAAGCACTCCAGTCTCACGGTGAAGATAATCTACAAAGAATTTAGAACAAAGTAAGAGTTATATTGCAATCTTCTTGATTTCTGTCTCTGTTACTCTTTGTGTAATCTTCTAAAGAAAACTCCTTCAAATGCCAGTTTCTCAAATGGCATCAAATATCTTTATCAATAAGAAGAATCAGTTCTGGGATATCTTTGTGGTGGATCACACTTGCTTGGATTTAATCTGAACACCTCATCTAAATGCATATGGAAAGGAAAAATGAAACATGTTTCTACAGCTGAAAACTGCTGTAGCTTAGTTTGGCTGTCAGATTCATTGCAAGGTTACAGATGTCCAGTTTGGTTACCCTGGTCTTTGAATAGAAAAAAAGAAAAAATAAAAATTAAATAGGGGCAATTAAATGAAGATCAACTCAATCAGTTACGTGAATTGACACACAATGTAAAGGAAGTCACAGGGACTCTTGATGGACATCTGAGGAGTTTCTCAGGACCCATCCATGACAGACCAATGATAATTTGTTCTCTCTTGTCATTTTCAGTGAAAAATTTCTGTACATGAATAAATAAGGCCCAATGATATTTCAGTAGATACATATTTCTATATGTAAGGTTGTGACAGCTGTCACCAAGAAGCTGAGATGCATACAAAAGTGATGGCAACCACACTAAGACTGACTCATCAGCTGCCATCAGTTGCCTATGTATGCATTCTTGATATAATTAAGTTCTGTGCCACTGTTACAGTTTTACTCTCTGGTAAATCCTTTACCATCAGGCTTACTTTTAGACAAGTTTTCTTTAAGTTTGTATGAACTCAGACATTTAAGACTGTGACTTTGTTTTGTATTTTCACTCACCAATAGTCTACAAGACAGTAAGTTACAATGTCACTGATACCTGGACTTCAATAAAAGAGTTTAAATCAACCTGACTGGAGAAAGAGAGAGATAAATGAGGACTTCTCCACTTGAAAAAAAGAAATTTTTCATGTACCGTTTTGTCCCTTTCACTTTCTTCAGTGACTAGGGAAGATATATCTCTCTGATCAAATGACTGTCCCTTCTTTTTAAGCATGTAAGATCATCCATCATTTTCAAGAGACGTGATATTACTCAAATAAATGCAGTGAGAAGAAAGTAGACACTGGCCATGAGAATGGAAAAGTGGAGTGAGGCAAGGACATGTCAAAGGACAGATTCGTAAATATTCCCTCTAAGCAAGGTTTAACTAGATTGGTCCCTAATATGAGAGGTGTAGTTCCACGTTTTGTAACTGTGGCAGGTGTGCTGGCTTGCAATGACAGCACTGGTAAGAGAGCTACGTTGCTGTAGCCTGTTCGCTGTTGTGAGCCTGCACAAATCCATCCTCTAGTTGCATCTTTTCCAACTGACATTCTAGAGGTAGCAGTTAAACTAATATAAAAATGCAATTCCTGTTTTCAGTTTCTCCAGATGTGCTAAAGTAGCTTTTTGTTATCGGGTGGCACTAAAGCAGCACAATGGTTTTATTATTTGTTTCATTTCACCTGCATAACCTGTTTTTTCTGCTTTTGTGCCTGTCTCACTGTTTGCATGAGACCAACCCTGACCCCAACCCATAGACTTTACTTTTATCAATATTAAACTACTACAGGAACATTTGGGCCCTGTAATGAGTTCCTGTTCTCCTGCATTTAATCTGAACAATTTTCCAGGAAGCTGGCTGTCACCAGCTGGTGTAGGCTTATTTGTCGTGATAGTAATACCTCTCATCAGCCTGAACATTAAAAATCACTTTCCATTATACCAATCAAATATGAATCACCACAGCACATCTGAGGCCTGACTGCATTTCAGTTGTGAAATATAAGAGAGGATATAACTGTTTATTTGATAAAAATAACCTAACAGTCTCTGCAACAACTGACATATTAATCTCTTTTCCTTCCTAGTAAAATTCCAGTGGGGTTATTTTCACTCCACCTACATCATCTTTCTAATATAAATTGTATTGTTTGTTTTGTGAAGCACAGGGTTGTTGCTACTTCAGAATGGGTGCCCTGTTTACTTCTGGAAGCAGCTGTATTTCATTTGGCTGGAAATAACATAATATACAGTTTGTTTTATGTAAATTGTATTTAAAAAGTGCACTGGGATCCAGCCAGCCAAGACAACTTCATGTTCCTCTGGAATACGGGTAGCATAAAGTCACAATAAATCATCACAGAGGAGGAGAACAAAGTATGACTAGAGCAGCCCATCCAACAAATACAGATTAATATGACAGAGGCAGCAGGGTACAAAACTCCAGAGCACTCACAAGGATTAAAATGGTACCCTCAGTTTCATGCAAAGGTCCTTCCATCAGTGTTGAAACAAAATAATTTCTCATTTCTGTGTATTTCTACAGTGAAAGCACAAGAAAACATTTCCTGGACACTAATTGCAGCTTTCTGACGTTCACATCTCAATATCTAAGCTGCCCACATCAGTTAAGTCTAAATGGGGGTTTTCATATCTTTGCCCTTCTTGCCTAACTCCCTTTTAACTTCGGCAGTGCTAGTGTTTGTCAATCTTTCCCCCTCTTGGGTATCTATCTTATTTTGGTCCTTTACACTTAACTGTGTTTAAAACTTTACAGGGTTTCATTCCAGCAATGGTTTGTATTTGTGTAAAACAACCCCAACCAAATACAGAGATGTCTGCAGGCATAAAAGAAATGCTTCTCCATGGAAGACAGTATGCTAACTAGGTGACAGAGCCAGTGGTGTATATAAATAAATCTTGTGAGGGTTAGCACAGCTGGCAGAGAAGCAAGAGACTATTTATTCTCAGCCTGTAGTCTGCAAATACCTAGAACTAAAATTCCACAGATGTCATCTGAAAACAGCCAGGATTTCATTCTCTCTGTAAAGGTTTGCATCTCCACCGCAAAAAATTCTAAGACCTGCACATTGGAAAAAAGTGAAAAAGCAAGCCCCCAAACCAGCCCACTGACGAAAGGCTACATCTCTGCTCGCTGGCTTGCTTGAGGCCAGCCTGCGGGGCTCGGAGGGCAGGGATGGGCAGGGTCCCCGTGAGGATGCTGCCTGCCCCCAGCTCTGCAGCTGCAGGTCTCTGCGGGCTGGCTGCAGGGGAGCTGCGGGAAGCAGTGCCAGTGGAACAACATCTCCGCAGATTTGTTGGCTACTGCCATGCTTGCTTTACAGACCCATAGTCTGCGGGCACGTACAGACCATAGCCCACCTCTGCAGCTAAGCCTGGAGAGAGTTCAGGGGTTTGACTCGAAATACATTTCTTTAGTCACGTAACTTGGGCTCCAGCGCTGGCCTATTGAACGAACCCTGGAAAGTAGCTACCACCACTTTGATGTTATCATCCAGAAACATCTAGTTCTCCATCTTCTTTGTATTCCTTTTGGATAGCTAAGCTGCCTGTCCTGTTGCGTTATTATCTTAAAAGCAAAACTTCTATTTAGATTGGAGAAAATATAGAATATTAGCATTTAAAAAAATTACTTTGACTTTCTTGTATTCAGGGATTAGAAGATATTAATTTGAAGATTTTCTTTGGTAAGCACTCTCTTTGAGATCTCGGTTCAAATAATTTTAATGATGAATTTATAAAACTGTTAAATGAAAAAAGTTAGAATGGAAACTTAAAAGCTGTATTGTATAATCATCATCATTATATATCATAGCTGTGCTGTTGCAAGATGGTGATTCTTGCTTGATTCCTAAGTAATTTGCTTATTCTAAGCTGATGTTTCAGCTGCTTACTGTGACTGCTGAATCATAACTGACTTTGTGCTACAGTCTGTTTTCCTACAGAGGTGATTGCAGAAGTGCCAGCAGTGCTCCCTTAACAGCATGCAACATCTATTGGTTTGCACTCCGGTCACGAGAAAACATAGCCATTACCTAACTGATTCTCCTTGGTTCTTTAACTTGCCTGGAAACCAAAAAGAAAATGTTCATGGGCTGCTTTAACAAAACCCCAAACAGTATTTGCAGCTGGGACCCCCCCCCACCCCCCAATGGTCACAGTATTAAAGGAAGCTCTGTCACAAGTGTAAACGTGGTCACAGCACCAGATAGTATAGCTACAGTAATTTTCTTTGAAGATCCCTTCTGAAGCCACATGAAAAGGCTGAGCAAATGGTTCAGGTGGGAATCTGAACCCACCTTTATCAGCTGAATTCCTGAACCCAAACTCGTGCAAGTTCCAATTCAGCGACACTGTGTAATGAGGCAAATGTCATCGTGCTTGTGCCTGCTGGGTCAGAGGATCACTGTGCTCTGGGATCCCACGTCCTGGCGTGCAGGGAGGAATTCAACTTAAGGTTAGGATTCACCACGCTGCTGGGTTAGCATCCAAACTTGAACTTCAGTGGGACTGCCCTTCCCTTCAGAAAGGCCTAATGCTCTAATGTTCTGTAGTTAATGCTAAAATGCTGTGTAAAATACCTGCAAATGAAAAAAATTTCTGTAGATATATTTTGAAATTCTGAGTTCATCTCTGCATATCCTATGGAACAGTGAGCTTTTATTGATAAATTTCTTATGGCTTTCATATAATCACAAATAGAAAAAAAATCCCCCCCCCCCCCCCCCCAATAGGAAACTAAATAAAATAAATAATAAACTGAGATACACCTACAAGAAAATGCTAATAATATTTTAAAGTCTAATTTCATAGGTAACTGGCTAAAAGAAAATGGCTTAGCTAGAATTGTTAAAAAGGAAGCGACAGTCAAGAATACCACAAAGCAACTAAAATAATCCAGTTAAAGAATTCAGAAGTTTTGAATAGGGCAACATCTTGCATAGGACTTCTAAGATTTGGGGGTTCGCTTTCTATATATATCTTAACTAAAACAAACAGGCAAAATTAGTTATTAGTCACTGCAGTTTTGTGCAGAGGTTGACAGGTTTGGAATGAATGAATAATTATGTGGTGCTTCCACAGTATAATGTGGAATCAGTGTTGACATCTGCATGCCCATTAATCTTTCTTTATGTGCAATTACCTGTAAATTGGACACAGACTGCATTTGGCAAGCAGCAACATCTTAAGACATCTCCAGACAAAAATATTCAGCTTTTTTGGTTGTCACAGTCTGTTTTATAAATCTACTCTGCATGTTTGCAGCTTGCTTTACTTTTGCTCTGTACCACCAAACAGTTTTACTGACAGAGTGTTTCATATGTGGATGCTTTTCAATTTATGGGGAATGTGTCAGCAAAAAATATGCGTAGGCTTTGCAGGTCTTGAGTGACAGATAAGAAGGTAGGAAATACGATAAGAAGGACATAGAAAATGGATGTCACGATACATACTATTGTGTGTGGTACACCCAATATGTTATTGTGTGTTATTAAATAACAATGGTTATTTAGTGATGGGGAGGCAGAACAGAGTTTTTGACAAGTCTCTCATTTAATAAAGCATATGTGATCCTCATGTCAGGTTACAGCTCTTCAAAAAGATATCTGGATTGGTCAAGCATTATGCAGCTGGCTGAAACTCTGTGTTGAAACTTGTTGCTAAAAGATATAGAGAGCTGAAATCCCAAGGGAAGGTAAAATGGTCACTTTAAGCATTATTTGTTAAGGGTAAACATAAGCTGAACCAGCTTGAAAGCAAACCCATGGCATGATTTGGGCTATGCCTGAATTTGTCTAGAAGCTCTGCCCTCTTCCTAACTCCAGCCTCCATATCCCTTGTGCTGCTGCTGTGGGACAGGATGGGAAAATCTGTCATTCTTTAATGCAGTATCTGCACAAGGGAAAATTCTCCCTTGATTAATGAAGGGGCTCTTGCAGTCATTTATACAATCACAGTTGGGCTTCATAGGGCTCATTCCTTTCTGAACTGCATCTCCAGCATCCTTCTTTAGCAGCAGATGGAAAAGGATTTAGTAAAAACCTTTGTGGAAACTACTTAGAAGTGAAAAGCATTGCCTTTGGCAGCAGGGATAATACTTCCAGATATTCTTGAGTGTGTTATTCATTATATTCTTGAACTAGAGGGAAGTTTTAGATAAAATACTCATAAGGCGTAGGCTATAATATTTGGAGGATATAATATAATATAATGTAATGTAGTATAATATAATACAATACAGTATTTGGAGGATAATGCAAAGATAGCTGAAATATCCAGGCCACTCCTGTACATATTCCCCTAGCATTATTTTGGCTAACAGCTCCATTTGGGGCAGTTTATTTGGAATGCGAGTGGTCTGTATCAAAGGGATTGACACACCAAAGATGAATACATACTTGCTTTTCATTTTCCAGCTTGGATGAAAGAGAATATTTTTAGCCTTAAAACTACGCACAGTTTGATGGGTCAGGGACCAAACTCTCTTCCTTGGCTAGTTATTGAGGTAGCCCCAAACACTAAAACATACAGAATTGTCTTGCGCTCTTGGCAGCCTTGATGCAATGTATCCTAACATCAACGTTTTGGTTTAGAACATTGTACTGGAAAGAAGCTGGGAATCTAAGAATTCAGATTTTCTTTCATTGATAAATATCTGCCAGAAATTTCCCTAAGCATCATGTTTTGGACCCCCACAACACAGAAGAAACTATGCATTATTTGAATGGGATGGACAAGACCCATCCTATCAGCACACTAGATCTTTCCCCACAAGATACAGGGCAGTCAGTCTGTGCACAGGCAGAGATTTCAGTTTTATAACCAGGAATGGTTTTTGGTAATACTTCATGAGTGATTTATCGAAATCAAGCTAAAATAAATGGTACAAGGAGGCTGCAGGCTGTGGCTACCTGATGGCTCTAAGTACTCACAGTGCCTCTGTGAAAGCTAGTTAAGTTTTGAACTGTATGAGATGCTACTAGTCCAAATAGAAATGATTGGATTTTGCTCCTACAGGTAATGCACGAGACAGCATATTCGCTAATGAGATACTTTGTGCTGTAATAGAGAAGAACAGAGACTGAGGTTTGGATTTCCTGTTTCAAGTTGTGTGTGATTTTTGCAGTGGATACCATAAACAAAGCAGTTTATTTCAGCCAGTGCAAAAATCTGGATGGGGAAACTCTGATACTACACAGAGCTATAATAGTGGGGGAAGATTTTCATCTCACAGTTTAGTCAATAGAGTTTTTGTCACCACCACTAACGCCACCACTAATCCCATTACTGTATCGTGTGTCGCACTGTCTGCACTGATGCTCTTTTAAGGCAAATCCTTCTCTCTGTCTAGCCAGCTGTCAGGCAGGCAGCGCAGGTGGCCTCTTTCCTCTGCTGCAGTTACTACAGCAAGCCTTGTCCCGTGGTGCTGAAACCAAGAACATCTCCCCCTTAAAGCAAGAAATTTATTATTTTATTCATACCACATTTTCATTATTAAGAAAAAATATGATTCATAAAATATTACCCTATGGCAATATGCAGACTTTAATATTAATGCCATTTTATTAAAAAAAAAAAATAAAAAATCCTCTAAACCAGAAAAGATTAAACTCAAGCATGAATAAATACTAGTATCTGCCTGGAAGCTACATCTGTGCCCTCTGTCTCCCATCTTTTGACATCCCATGAACATCTCCAGAAAGATATAGAACATTTTCTCTTGAGCAAAAAGCCCCTCATGGATATGGATGTGTTCAGTAGTCTTTGAGAAATGTCTAGAGGTCTTGTAATTTCTCACTCACATGGCTCAAAGCTGGCTGTATTCCACAACCAGGTTTTACACAATAATTAGACAGTTGCTCAAATCATTGTTACTTAGTCCTTTTGCCTCAGAAAAAACATCCCTTCCATGAGATTCTGCCTTTTCTGCTGACTAATAAGAAAATGTGCATTCAAATTGGTCCTGCTTGTAAAAACTATGACTGACAACACTGTGCAATTTGAGAACCGTAAGCCTGAGGTTATTCCTAAATTCTTTTGAATTAGCATGAAACGCACTTCTGTGCTGAGATGTCCAATCCTGTATTTTTAAGCTTCTGTTTTATTCTTGGCAATCTTATCTCTGGAAGGCAGCATAACTGCAGCAATTGCACATCTCATTTCAGAAAAATAAAGAAACATTCATTTTCCATTTTAATGGTTTACTGGAAACTAGTTCACAGGTAATGAAGAGACTGATGATGAATGAAAATGAAAAACAGCAGGACCCAATTACTCACCCGTGCTAGGCTGGTTCCAGAAGGGACTTTATAAGGGACGTACTTCCTGTAGATATGCCCAACTCGAGAGCATGGAACATCAAACATGCCACCTCCACACATCCACACCTGGAAAGGAGACAGAAAGCAAGTGAAAGAATGATTCCTGGAAACAAAGGAGGCAAAAAAAGGCATTTTAAGTAACGGGTATGTGAAAATGACACCTTGTTCTGTATTGACCCCTCCCGCAGTCATAGTAGCGGCCTTTTCCATGCTGATAGCTGGGATTAGGTAACATGGCAGACTCTCCTACCTGGGATCTCACTGCAAAAGCAGAGTATGTTCAAAATAAAATCATAAACCAGATTTAGAATATCTACCAATGGTCCTCCTGCAGCACAACTAAGGTATTATTGTATCTGTTGTTTAAAACGTACAGGATCAAAATTTCAAAGGAAGGCTATGTGAGTAAAACAAGCCATCAACTGGAAGTAAATTTTTCTTTTTTTTCCCAAAACACCTGGCTTATATTTTGAATAGTGAATACAGAGCTCAAATATTAAGATGCTCTTCATTTTGCAAGGTTGCTCATTTTGTAAAGAAAAAGGAACAAAAATCAATTTCCTTCTGATCAAATTTATGTAGGCAGAGGAAGAAGAGCATGCCGCTACACTTGATCATTAATACTTTAATACTGAAACAGATGGAACCATCTGGAGTACACAGGTTTGATGCTTCAGGTCTGAGCAACCCAAACTCAGTCAAAACTGACAGGAGCTGCAAGTACTTCACGGCTCTAAAAATCAAGCTGTATCCTGATGGGCAGCAAGTAGGGAATTCTTCACAGTTCTTCACCTAGCATGACTACGTTTTACCAGGTGTACATGAGAGCAAGGTTGTGCGCCATGTCAGAGGAACTATGGCAATCATGCCAACCTATGGGCATGATTTTCTAAGCTCTGGCAATGCAGAGCCACTGAACTCCAACATGGCTGTTAGATGACTTGCATAGCATACTGACAACATTCATAACTTTCTGATTCAGAAAAAGCAATTTGACTTTGCAAATGAAAGAAATGGAAAAGAACACAAAACCACCCCCAAAGTCCCAAGCAGAACTGTTTAAGTATCCTAAACCAAACCACACGGCAAGAGTTTAAAATACATTCAGAGTGAAAACACTGGTATTATAAAAATTATTTCCTAATGCTGGCTAAACAATTTTTTGTTCCCCCCAAATTTAGAACAAAATGACTGTTATTCCACATGAGGGACAATTATGGTCTCAGCTTTCAGCCTTTAGACTGAAAACAAAAAAAAAACCCATCCCCCTTCCACCCAATTTAAAAGAAAACCACACCAAAGCTGAGAAAGAGAGAAGGCTTATCCTTTCCACGTCTTTTTATGGGGAGATACATAAAGATGCTTCATGAAACCTCTCCATGAATCTAGATGAGAATTTAGGTCCATGCATTACCTATACGAAGGAATTTTATCTGTATTTGATGTACTCTGGAGCAAAACAGTGTGAAATAAGTTTGCAACTGAGGCTCAAGCAGAGCAGAACATAGACAACTGAAACTTTCACCACCATTTTCCATACAGAAAGGAATTAATCCGAAAGTTGATACGCTCTGAATTCAAACAACAGTAACCAGACCCTTAAAAAACCAGTATCGGAAAATATGATGTGACCACAAATACTTGACATTCAGCATGAAGCTTGCGGAGAACAATGTGCATCTCTACGCGTTTTTACCCTACATTTCTTATCCCGTCTCTTTTGTCCTGCTCACCGGCTGGCTGTAGCTATTGGCTTTTTGAAATCACGGGAAAACAAAATGATCAATTCCATTCATTTAAAACAATAGTGAAAATGGGGAAGAGTCTGGCCTCTTCTGCTGTGCTTGCCTCTTTGTGTTACAGTGGGTATATCTGCTTGGTCCTGGCAGTGTGGCAGTGAGCTTGGGACTAAATTTTAGTAATCTGAACATGCAGATGCTAAACACTGCAATATGGGATAACTTAGCGCTTCAGCACGACTTAAAGCACTTGCTGGAGGTAGCGCACTGGAATTCAGCCCCTGAGACTGACTGTGCTATTCATACTGTGAATGGAGAAGATGGGGGTTAGAGTGAAGGCTTGAGTTGCCAAGTGACTTAGGAAGCTGCTTCTTATGGGTCATTTCTGTACTAGCCCTTACAGTCCCTTAGCTATTAGCCATAGCATCCAGCTGAGACCTGGTAATGCAATGTTTGAAGACCTACACCTCATTGCAGAGCAAGCCTAAATAGGCTAGAGTAAATGTTTAAGGAAGGTTTGAAACCACTGAAAGTGGGACAAGATCATGTGCTTGGCTTTGTCCTGAAATTCCACGGACACCCTTGCACAGTTGGGTACAGCCGAGAGCTTCTCAGGAAGCTGCTACTTACCACCTCCCATCACAGAGTTAACTAAGGCATAGGAGCTCTGGGCAGGTGCTTCTGGTGCACGCTAGCATCTCAGAAGAGGAAGCAAATTTTGCAGGTTAGTGGCACAGGGTAATAAAGGCAGTTGTCCTGGGCATCACTCTGCCAAATGGAAACACCTATGTTGGCGGAATGAAGAGTATTTCAGTACCTATTTCTGCGGTGAGGATATCCCGTCCGGTCTCCTAGTGAGCACAGTCCTTCTCAGGGAGGAAATTTACTGGTGGGTTGGAAATGGAGACCCAAATGAATGCTCTCCATGCCAAAATAGCTCATTACCGCTCAGAGCAGTCTTTCAATGCCATGTAGACATGACCATTATTTTCTTTTCAAAAACATTTTTTAAAATCTGCTTCTTAAAGAAAACCTTGAAATCCTCACCCATTTTAAAATGTCACCTAATTCACTGGAAAACATGTTCATAAACATATTAAAAAATCATAAAAATGATAGTGTTAAAGTAAGTTGGGTAATGCCATTATTAGAAAAACCCCGTTAATCACTTTTCTACCAATACTTGTTTGTATGGTACATCACTTGTACCTTTTTCAGTGGGAACCTCCTCTCTGTAGCTGTCTTCAAACAACCCAGTGTACCAATGAAAGTGCAGACCTATATTTACTATTTGTGCTTTTTTAAAAAATTAAGGTATGATTTCAAAGGCTAGACAAGATATTACAGTGATTAATCAAGGTTTCTTAGCCTTTGAAGACTGGACAGCATAGCAGTTTGACTCAGATGAAGGTCAGCCACAGAACAAATTTAAAAGACAAGAAAGCAGAAATAGATGTATATAGGCCAGTATTACTTTAACTCAGACAATGAGAGCTGAAGTAGACATATACTGCATTTCCTCTCAAGCAGTAGGGTATCAGTAAAAAAGAATAAGAAAAGAAAAGGAGAAAAGGAATTAGAAAAAAACCCTGTCAGATATGCTGAGGCAATAACAAGTGGGAGGAAATAACACTTTGTGTTAGGCTTATATTTGATAGATATAAAACTTGAAAATGCTGTGCTGCACCTGAGGTGCACTGTGCAGGGTAATTGAAATGAATCTTGGGCTGCCTTGAAGGACATTTAGCAGCTGTTCCTATTTATCTTTCAGCTTCAGAATTATTTTAAAAGCATTTTTTCTATTTTCCTGGGAAGATCAATTCTGGCAACTTTGTCTTTCAAATGTGCATTTTTATGTTCACATGCACTAAATGCAAGAAATTGGAGAATGACTTCTGTGTTAAATATTACAGACCTCCAGTGTACCACAAAAGGAATTCAGGTGGTGTGGGACATTTGGCAAAATGATATCACAACACTGATGCATCTCTGTTTATCTAAGAAGCAAGCTGTGAAACTCTCAAGATAGCTAATGTCTCTTTCTTACAAAAGCAATGAATCTGGTTTGCAGCTGAGATATAAAAACCAAAGACGAAACCCAAACAATGCAATTTCAGCTTGGAAAGATCAAAAGAAGAGTAGTTTATGCGTCAACTATATACTATATCACAATTTATCTTTATATAGCTCCTTCCAACAGAATGTTGCAAAACACTTTATAGGGAAGGTTGAAAGCAAAAGGCAGGCATTAACACAAGCTTTAAAAGAGATTAAGCTGTGGTTATGTGGCTTTGTTCCTGACTGGAGCTTAGATGTCACAGATGCATTTTTTGGCTCTGTTCTATAGCTCTTGTGAGATTTTGGGTGAACCACCCTCTTTTCACATCACTCTGTCTTTAAAATTGAATTCTGCTTGCTCTTGTGGTTTTTTTCCCCTTGTCTTATCTCTCTAGTTTATGAGTGATCCAGCCCGGGGACTATCTGGAAAATGTAAATACTGTGCACGAGAGAATGAGACTTCAATCCATATGCTACACTGTAATCATAATTACTGCAGTAAGAGACTCATGATTTTTAAGCAGTGGAGGATGTGTTGCTGTGGAACAGGAACATAAACATACAGCAAATTATGTAAAAGATTGAGGGGGGACTGAATGGATTTTGGATCAGGCTTCAAAACTAATTGAGAAACATACTGCTGCCGAGTCAGTAACAAGACAAACAACAGTGAGAGACACCAAAACGGATGGAAAAACCAAACAAACAGTAAACTGGTGGAAGAGGAATATAAAGTATATCATGCAAAGCTGTCAGTGTGGTGCTCTCAGCATTGTGCAAGAGGGATGGACTACAGACAGAAGAAACGTATTACCACAGTGGGGTTGAAAAAGTTGTAGAAAATAAGAATATAAAAAGTTTATGGGATTTTTCAGTCACTCTTCCTGAAATAAGCGCCAAAGAACAGATATAGCAGTTGTAGAAAAGGAGAAAGAAGAATACTTTCCTGTGAACTTTTCCACGTATTGAGAATGTTCAGCTAAATGCAAGAAAAAATTGAGAAATAGCATCACTTGCAAATCTGCAGTCAATGGGTTCACAAACAGCAAAACCATTTACTTGTGGTGCAGTGGGATTTCCTGTCAGAGATATTAAAACCGTACCGTGTAAACTGGGAACTGATGACTGTGGCTATTTCAACAATACTCACCGGCACCTCTAAAATGCTGAGAAAAGTGGCAATATTCCATGTTTGTCAGTTCTTCATATAGATTACAACTGCATTGACAAGTGGTAATGCTCCCCCACTCCCTAACTCCTGCCAAAATTGCCAGCAGTGGAGGGAATTAATGATGATGATAAAGAAAGGGATTAATGAACATGGAGGGGTGTGTTGGAAAACAGGGACGAAGAGAATCTGGAAGATGTGTTGGCATGGATAAGCATAAAACAACTCTAGATATAGGTGACTGGCTTCAAAGAGGCTAGGGTATCACCATTAGCATTTTTGTTAGGGTATGATTTACAATGCCTAAGGAACATCCAGTGTTAAGAATTGTACTGGGTGTGCATGGCAAGGTTTTGGTAGCAAGGGGGGGCTACAGGGGTGGCTTCTGTGAGAAGCTGCTAGAAGCTTCCTCCATGTCCAAAAGAGCCAATGTCAGCCAGCTCCAAGACAGACTTGCCACTGGCCAAGGCCGAGCCCATCAGCGATGGTGGTAGCGCCTCTGTGATAACATATTTAAGAAGGGGAAAAAGTTGCAGTGGGCACAGAAACAGCAGCCAGAGAAAGAAGTGAGAACATGTGAGAGAAACAGCCCTGCAGATACCCAGGTCAGTGAAGAAGGAGGGGGAGGAGATGCTCCAGGCACAGGAGCAGAGATTCCCCTGCAGCCCGTGGGGAAGACCACGGTGAGGCAGGCTGTCCCCCTGCAGTCCATGGAGGTCCACGGTGGAGCAGGTATCCAACTGCAGCCCATGGAGGACCCCACACCGGAGCAGGGGAATGCCTGAAGGAGGCTGTGACCCCATGAGAAGCTCGTGCTGGAGCAGGCTCCTGGTAGGACCTCTGGACCCATGGAGAGAGGAACCCACGCTGGAGCAGGTTTTCTGGCAGGACTTGTGACCCCACGTGGGACCCACGCTGGAGCAGTCTGTGCCTGAAGGACTGCAGCCCGTGGGAAGGGACCCACACTGGAGCACTTCATGAAGCACCGCAGCCCATGAGAAGGACTCACGTTGGAGAAGTTCGTGGAGGACTGTCTCCCGTGGGAAGGACTCCACGCTGGAATGTGGGAAGAGCGTGATGAGTCCTCCCCTGAAGAGGAAGGAGCCGGCAGAGTCAATGTGTGATGAACTGACCGCAACCCCCTTTCCCTGTCCCCCTGTGCTGCTGGAGGGGAGGAGGTAGAGAAAATTTGGAGCAGAGTTAAGCCCAGGAAGAAGGGACAGCTAGGGGGGAAGGTGTTTTAAGATTTGGTTTTATTTCTCATTATCCTACTCTGATCTGATTAGTAATAAATTAAATTAATTTTTCCTCAAGTCGAGTCTGTTTTGCCCGTGATGGTAATCTGTGAGTGATCTCTCCCTGCCCTTATCTCAACCCACGAGCCTTTCATTATATTTTCTCTCCCCTGTCGAGCTGAGGAGGGGAGTGATAGAGCGGCTTTGGTGGGCACCTGGGGTCCAGCCAGGGTCAACTCACCACAAGGATCTTCAGCCAACACAGGAGATTTCACTACTCCACATTTTGGAGATTACTACATAAACTGTGCCTTTCTAAGAGATTTAAATTTAGGATTTCCTAAATAGTGGCTTCCCTGGTTACTGAGAAGAGATGCTATTAATCAGGTTAGGTCCAGCACCTTGCCAGCTTTAACAAGTCTAGCACACGCTGAACAGTATCGTCAGTAAGATATCATACATCTTTTTAATTAAAAAATCGATCCTGAGGTTATGCTGCCAAAAAAATTAAAATGCTGCACGTTATTTCTTATGTAAAAATTAATCTAAGAAACTATTTAATGAAGAGGTCATATTTTGAGACACGGGTTGTGGCTGCCTCACCAGTCACTGAATGTGCATGCATGTGCTCTGATTTGGAAACAGCAGTTAAACAGCATGGCACCCAGCGCTATGCTTGCTGCTGTCCTCTGCAGCAATGTTAGCAAGCAAGAAAAGAACAAAAGAGAAATATGTTGGGTTTTGTAGCCAATGAAATAAAGGTTAAGCAAATTTTTAAGCAGCAGCTTTTTTTTATCTCTGTGCTCCTGACAACTCAGCACCTGGAACAGTCATGCCTGAAGTTTGAGGAAGTTTCCTTTCCTGCTATGGCACAATTCCAAATGTCACAGAAACATTATAAAGTGTACTGTATTTTGGAGAAACTTATTGCATTATACTGCAGTAAATTTAGATTCACTGCAGACTCACTCTCTGTAGTATCTTTCTCTTTCCGGTGAACACATTTCCCCCCGAAACACACACAAACATATATTTTTGCTCACACCACCCATCTTCTGTGTCTGTACAATGAGCTAATGCAACCTCCCCCCCCGAGAAAAGGACTGTTGGTTAGGTCTGTGCTTTGCATTGAAGCCTGGTGTCTGTCGCCCCAGGTCACACCTAGGGAAACTGCCAAAGAGAAACATCAAAACTGACACCTTCCCTTCAAGCTTCCCAGCCGGAGTAGCTTTCCTAAATCTGCTTTGACCTCCTCTTGTCAGGAACTGCTGCCTGACTCCCCAGGCAACCACTTGTCCTGCTAATCTAGTTTTTAATCAGTCCTTGAACTCTGTCTTAGCATCTTGAACTCATAAAGCAATATGGCTTTGCTATTATTAGTGATTCCTTTGAGCTTGCATGATGGCCCTTGATCCAGCACCAGACTTTAATTCATTGCGTGTCTGGGGTTTGCAAAGTGCAGTAGAAGGTTACAGTGAGCAGAGCAGAGTAGTTGATATTAAGTTCATGATGAAGAAGCTAGTAATTCCTTAAGTCAGAAAAATTTAGACAAACTATTTTACTGAGTCTTGACTAGCACAGATCTAGCCATCATACTTTTCTGAAAGATCCAATTTTTTTTGACTCTCTAAGCCCACACTTTGCACTCATGGCTTCCCACTTGCTTTGTAGCTAACACTCCTGTAACTTGAGTTGGGGGGATGACTGTGGATGTCTCTGGTACAGCAATGCAGAGGCTTTTGGTTGAGAATGTGCTCTTCCTTAATAGGATCTTAACTGTTAAAGTGTTTTTTTCCCTGTATAATGTGTGAATGCTTCTGTGGAGTGGAGTTTCCTTCCAACATCTAGGAAATTCTTCTCCAAATAAAATTAGGCCAGAGAATATCAAACATATACTGTTTCTTCAACATTATTCCACATTTGCCACCAGTGAATTTGGACATATAAACATGATTTTTGACACAAACATTTATGAAAAATCTTCCTGAACATACCTGTAAGCTTTCCTTTGCATCAAAACATTAGCGATGCTAATTAAAGACATGCCGCAGCTTACTTGGACTTTGTAGTACCTGGATCTACTGTTAAATTGTTAAGCAGAAGGGTTACAGTAGTCTGTTGATCCACAGAGTTTAAAACGCATCACTGAGGACCAGAAATGATCTGCAAACACTCCTCACTCCAGCTCACAGAGCAGGGCAACCAGTTCAAGATGAACCAGACACTACGCCATTTCAGGGAGCACATGACAGCTCTCGCTCTGGCATGCATCTCTCCATAACTACATCACTGTATTATTATTTGAATTAACCACAAGAATCCCCAGTCTGACATTGGGAAGGTCATGTCATCAGCATGGTCTCTGTTTATAGTAGACAGATTGTTTACTTATTTACCCTTATATTGCAGCTTTTGTACAAATAAATCTCAAAGTTAAAAATGAGATAATGAAGGACATAAAAGGAACACCGTGTCTGTCTCTGAGGTTAAAGATCAGCCTGAAGCAGTCCTCTAAACACAAATTTGCCACAGTTACGGGACTTTTCAAATTGGCTTCCTTTTGCGACTTCTTAATGCAAATCAGTCCTATCTTTACAAAATACTTAAGAATTAGTTGAATCAAAGATGAAGCATGTGAGAATAGCTAACTATTTGGTGGTTAGAGATGTTCTTGAGGCAGGATGCTCCAAATAATTATATGCCAAGCAAAATAACATTAATGTGAGACATGGCATCAACACAGGGCAGCCATCTTACGACACTTCCATGGGCCATAGATGTGGACACTCTAAGAAAAGGTAAGATGTAGTTTCAGACCCACTCAAGTAGCCGAGGAAACTGAACGAGGCTGGTTGTCCGGCTT
The DNA here is from genome assembly GCF_929443795.1 of Astur gentilis. Classification (NCBI taxonomy): domain Eukaryota; kingdom Metazoa; phylum Chordata; class Aves; order Accipitriformes; family Accipitridae; genus Astur; species Astur gentilis. The sequence continues at coordinate 1,571,321 of NC_064882.1, forward strand.
TTTCACTGACTTTGTGAATTACAGAGAGATGGAAGGTCCACCATCTTCCCAAGTTTTGTGAATAAAGCTGGTAAATTAAACTGTCTAGCTAACTTGTCCTCATTTAAATAAGTTTTAGGATGACTGAATCTATAGCTACAGTAGAAACTGTTGAAGCAGAAACCTTTCCCAAGCTGATATTGGTGATTCTGATATAATAAACCTCAGTCCTTTCTGTTTCTTCCTTCTGCCTCCATGATTTTTCTCCCATTTTTTGTCATTCCAAACCAAACAGCACTCTTCTTTTTAAAACTTACATCTATTAAATCCTTCCAAAAGAAGTTGTTCCTATTTGGTGATCATTTCTAAAGAGTATTTTTTTCTTCTTTTAACACTAATAAGAAAGGACAGGGACCCTAAGGTTAGTGTATACTAATGAGATGCATCAGGAGATATGACTGAAATGAGACCCAGTGTGACACAGCTGCCTCCAAAAAAACCTGTCACTTGAGCAAAACACACTGGGACAATCTAGTATCTCAATTTCCAGTGCTGTTGCCATGGTTTCTATACAAGGACTGGAGAGCATTACAAGTATATTCTTTGTGATGATGAATAAAAGGAATATTTGAAATAGGATAATAAAATCATGGGTGACCTGTCAGAGACCATTGTGACAGCTACTAGTGACTACTTACATTTGCCCATGAAACAAGCTAAATAGACAAAAAGTATATCAATATATTCTAAATACACTGCCTAGCTATTGGGTTTCCCCTGCCTTCCTGTTCTATTTTGCTGGGGTATAAAAATGATATGGAGAAACAGGAGAGTAGCACAGTTAATACAAACCATTTCACTGTTCTTGAGAACTGCAAAGACAGCCTGGCAGTCCAGTGTCGGGTCACGCTGTATGTTTTGTTCAACAGAATGGCCTCAGCTCTGTTGTTTTAATCACTGCTGAAACTCAGATTCAGCAAGATGCATGATATTAGTCATGGCTGACATAGTGAATTTATTTACTGAGCTTTACACTATCGGAGTTTGAAAGTAGGTTGGAAAGATCCTGAAGCTAAATGTGAATCATAATTTCAGTTCCAAGCGCCATGCAAATATGCTTGACTCAATTCAGCTATGTCATGAAATTCTATCAAGTCATTAAAAATCACTGCATGTAGAGGCCATGAGGTAAAGTTCTTATGTCTTTGGGTATACTAGACCACAATAAACTCAATTTTCAAGATTAGACATGTTAGTCCTCATCAGACTAATTGAAATACCTATTTTACATGTGGAAAGGAACAAGACTTTCAACTTGACATGTAAAAGCCAAGTAACTGATTTGAATACAGATGTCCACATGAAGGACATAAGGATATACCATGGCTGGTTGTACATAACCTGAGCACTTGAAAACTCCCCGTATATTTTGTCATTACAATAATTCAAAGGCAATTAAAAGATCATCTGATTTTGAAAAGCTGGCCTGTAGATAACAGCTCACAGCAGACAAGCTATCTAGTGATTTACCGCTACTGAAAGGGGTCCTTCTGCCTATGACTTTCTTCTTCCATTTCCACCCATTTCCCTGAGCTGACTCCCGGGCAGTCTACCCGTAGAGATGATTAAACTTGTTGATCTGGGCAGAAAATTATGCAATTTTCTTTTTTTCTGGATTCGTTCTCTGTGGGCTTATTGAGCTGAGCTCAGCACTTGATCATGAAGTAAACGCAGCATCTGAGAGAAGGTAAATGGAGAAGACGACGAAAGGGACAAGGTAGAACTTCATTCTTTGATGGTGGTAAGCTACCACATTTTCAGAGGGAACTGCACTCACTGTGATCTTTGTATGGCTTCTAGAGCGTATGTTTATGGCATAATTCTCTGAAATTAGTGGGAATTCCTAAAGAAAAAAGTAGTATTGTACTTACCTTACCTTAATTTACCTTAAAGGACTTACCTTAAAGGAGATTTCATACTGCTCTCCTCCCCATATTTCTAGTCCCGGGTCATAGCCTCCCAGCTGCCAAAACCATTTCCGGTTGACGGCAAACAGACCTCCAGCCATTACAGGAGACCTGAAGGATGGATAAAACAATACAAACAGTAACGAAGATGTTTGGACCATGTGTGTGCGTGCGTGCGCACGCCTGTGTGTGTGTTTGTGTGAATGTAGCTGGTCTGGCTTCCACAACTGCAAAGCTATGGAAGGCATAGACAAAAAGTACTGTAAACAAACAACATTTACCTTTATTCACCCGAAAATGGACTCTAGATGAGAAACAGGCAATGTGATAGACATGTAGATAGATATAGAGCATGGCAGACAGTCATGCACAAACTCCTTTTTTAAAAAAAATCAAATTCTGTTCATTACTGAATAAACCCATATAACAGAAAAAGAAAGGGACTCTGGAAACCTGCCAAAGTGTTTAATGTGGTCTCAGTACGCCATGCGAAGTAACTCACATTTGAAAGTTAGCAAAACTTTTCAATTCATTGCAATCTCATAGGTGCTGGCTAGAGAAGGCAGAAAGGTGACAGCAGATGGCTACAGAGCAGCTGTTGGGAGTTAAACATCTGCTTCTCTACAGCAGCATTTAAAACTCCTAAACTTTGTCTCACAGTGGTAATTTAACTCATAGGCAAATAATTTGCTATGTTTCAGTTTATTCCGTGAACAAACACGTGGAATTTACTTGAATTAACTCAGCCTTTTCCACAGATAGTACAGAAAACACATGGGCTATTTAAAGTTAGTGTTAGAGAATATTAATGAAAAATGCATTTTTAATTTCTAAGCAGGAATATTGTACTGGAAACTAAGCTTTTTTTTTTTTTTTTTTTTTTTTCCACTACCAAGAAGACCATGTTTCTAATGCAGTAAATACATTGACAGCTCTCAGGATTTAAATGTTGCTCACTGATTCCTTGAAGTTGTGGTGGCAGGGGGATACAAATGGATCACCACTTAACACGAAGGAGACAACAAAGAAAGTCCAACCCACCCGCTCAGTTCACTCAGTGCAGGTCAACACTTGCCTTATGAGTTTTAGAGCAAGAGGCTAAAAGGAACACATTCCTGTGGATGGCTGGTCAGCAAAAGAAAAGACACATAACGTAGGAGAGACCTAGATGGCTTCCAGGCAGTGCTTCCTTATCGGAGAATAGACATGAAACTGGATCCTATGCCGTGTGCTTTGTAACACTGCAGCCCCTGAGGGAAAATTATCCCACCTAGGGGCATTTTTGTTCTAAATTACTATTGGTGGTTTGTTTGGGGCTATGGAAGCAGATGGTACCATCCCTGAAGAACCGACTGGAAAATAAAAACTTTCCCCTTTGCCACCGATTTAGGATTTGGCAGTGAACTCAGGACTGGTAGGTATCACAGGAATCCATGTGTAAGTTAGAAGTTTATTCAAGAGGACATGAAATTAATGGAACAACATTCTGCCATATTTTCTCTGCCTTAACACTTTTTATATTGCTATAATTTATCCAAGCCAGTGGAGAAGATAAAATAGCAAGCAGACAGCTGAGTGGCCTTTGCCACCATTAGGATGCCAGCAAATCCCCACATGCATGAATGTTAGAAAATGATCCTCTCACTTGGATTCATGGTAATGAAAAACATTATGGATATTTTGCCTTTCACTTCTGTAAGATAGCTTTTTAAATATATAGATTTTTAGATTATATCTTACATTAAACTACCCATTTTCATGACTAGGGAGCTCTGTTTTTAACAGACTAATTCTATTTTCCTTTAGAGATTATATTTTTAAAAGCACATAGAAGCTTTGGGAAACAAAGCTGCAATACTCTAACTGGCAAGGCCATGCACTGTAGCATACACTGAATGCCAGCAGTTTTTTACTTTTATTGACATTCATACCTCAAATATTGACTGTTCTTTCCACATATGAATAAATTCAATGGAGATTTTATTAGAAACCTTCCCCTGGGGATTCTGACTACTACAACACATTTTCAATTCCTACTGAAACAAACCTAATTACAACATGCCCTTTGTGACTTCAAGTTCTAAATAATCAAAACACAATGTCCTTTTATAAAGATGGACTTGCATGGAGAATGCTTACAACTAAATCATTACTAGCAGAAGAAATGAAGTCCCAGAAATCACTGGGGAAACGCAGGATTTGGCTAATTCTCTTAGGTACAATATCTTTCATGAGCATTTCTCTTGACACTGTGAATGGCCTAAGAAAAAGGCAGGTGAATCGGATGGAAGATGAAAAAATCAGAGATTTCAAATTGCAAAATAATTGGCAGATACTTACAAATGATACTTTATAACTAATCTGTAGATTTTCCAGTGATAATACTGAGTAAAGAAACCCCTTGTTATTTAGATGCGAAAGTTCAGAACATTTATTACAATTAGCAAAACTACCAAACAACGACTGGAACAGCAGCAAACGCATAGCTCTTGCACTTACTGAAAAAAAAAGGAAGGAAAAAAGAAATTGCATGTAATATTGCTCCATTCATTCTTGTTTCACAATATGTTCTGACATTTGTTGTTTTGCAGGAAGAGCAATGGAGAGGACAACCAGGACGGCTTTCTGGTTTTCACTGGAGTGGGATGAGCAATAAGCTGTGTGAACCTGACCACTTGGCACAGGATATATATTCTACTCCATGCCGCAAGCAGCTGCTGCTGAATAGGCCTTAAATTGTCTCCAAAATATGAAGACAAGAGTCCATTCCTACAATCATGACTGATATGAAAAGTCCTTTTGTAGTCAATAGGATCACTCATACAGATAAGAACTGCCCCGAGCCCAAAGGAGAAGAATTAATCTCTTGTTTAATGGCATCTGTATAGAAATGTCAAGTATCAAGCTCTGTTTGTAGAAGTAATTTGTCATGAAATGTCCTACTTGGGACACTTAAACAATCAGACTTGAGCTACTGTAGCGTAATATTATGTGAGTAATTACAGTGGGAAGCTGTAAAATACTTATAGTCAAAAACTTAAAAGGACAAAGACTCCCAAAACATCGGAAAAGCTGGAAAGACTAAACTTAAAAACAGTTATAAAAACCTTCCACATGAGAAGTACTGCACAGACTTACTGACTATACCTAGAAGAACAATATTGCAGTTAAAAGGCAGCTGATCAAAAAATGGCCCAAGAGGTCACAGATTCCTGTGCTGAGACAGGAAAAGAGTTTGATTTAGTGAGACTGCAAAAAAACCCCCCACCCCAACACAAGCCAGCAAAGAATTTTGTAACTTCTCATAATTTAAATGCAGAGGAAGAAAAGAGATCATCTATGAATTTTCAAGGTAAGAGAAAGAATGACACGGACTTAAAAGGAGTGTGAAGTTACTTGCATTAGAAGCGACTGTGGTATATTGCAAACAAATGAACTGCATAGTAGCAGGGTCTGGAATCATTACACTGCAAGAGTGATATATACAGTGCACCTAAAGGATTTGTGAAGATGTGAAAAGGAAAGAGGAGCTTTGACAGCATGCACAAAGACACTTAGGAAAGTACCTGTGCTAGATGACCTATGTAGTAGGTATGCTGATGCTGAGACTGGAAGATGCCCAATGACACATCTATTTAGTGTCATATGTCAGTAGGTGAACGTAGGTTTTGTGATCTATTATTCAACATAAAGAAAACATTACACTGTGCATTGATCATTGTTGAATTGAGGTGCTGCTGCTGCATACTGGGGCACTTTGGAAAGGGCTGATAGGGATCACCTGCTTGGAACAGCTGAAATTTGGTCATTATAATCATATCCAGTGAATGGCATATTGCACTATGCATCTCTTTGTATAATCCAGACCGATTAAAAGCTCTGTGCTGACCTACCAAACAGAAACAGATGAGTGCCGAAAAGATGTGTCCACCTCATGCAGAATACATCAGACAAACTGACCTTCAGTGCCAAACCAACTGGCACGCAGTACAAAACCAGGAGTAAATGTCAGCCCCCATCAGGAGTCAGCGCTGGGTCCTGCTGAGCTTGTGGAGTCACAAATGTGACAGATGAGAAGGAAGGGGTCTGTGTTGCTGCTGGCACAGTGACAGTCCCAGAAATGACTGGTGACCTACCGAGTGCAGCTTTGAGCTGGGCTTGTGCACTTTTTATAGTGAATTTCCATGTCTTGTTAATCAAGGAGAGTGCCACCCCACCCTAGTGATACCACATGAAGGCACCTCAGGAGAGGGAATAAATTCAATTAGCTTGTTTCAGTGGTTACTGCTCCTGGTGCTCTCCACTGTGATTTCTGATACTGTACCAAAGCTTCTTAAAGCAGATAGCAGAAGCTGACACTAATCCTAGATAATAAAAGGTTCTACTAAAACTAAAAATTAAATTCGACGTATGTGTAATGTAAAAGACAGAATTGGTCACTCACATGAAGTGAAGTGAGTGCAGAAATAAAAGAAACTGAAATTAAGATGAGTTGATCAACTGGCAAGGAAGTAATATAGATTAATAAAATAAATGACAAAAATATGAACTTAAAGGTTGCTCCAGCTAAAGATAAACTGAGGGGCAGATTCTATACTGTGCATAGAAAAAGATGTTGATGTAGCTGGAATGAATATGGATGAGATTTACTGAATTTTTCAAGAAGTAAAATAGAAAGTGGAATCTTTTATATACTTAACTCTTTAACGAAATATACTTGAAAATGTATTTTTAAATGTAGTGACTTTTTTACATTTAATATTTCTGTAAGGCACTGTTTTCTTTTACCTTTTATCCATTCTAACAACATGAATAATCTCCATGTTTATAAAATCATCAAAATTTAAAAAGTTATCGTGGTTTAACCCCAGCCAGCAACTAAGCACCACGCAGCCGCTCACTCACTCCCCCCCATCCAGTGGGATGGGCGAGAAAATAGGGAAAAAAGAAGTAAAACTCCTGGGTTGAGATAAGAACGGTTTAATAGAACAGAAAAGAAGAAACTAATAATGATAATGATAACACTAATAAAATGACAACAGTAGTAATAAAAGGATTAGAATGTACAAATGATGCGCAGGGCAATTGCTCACCACCCGCCGACCGACACCCCGCCAGTCCCCAAGCGGTGATTCCCCGCCCCCACTTCCCAGTTCCTAAACTAGATGGGACATCCCATGGTATGGAATACACCGTTGGCCAGTTTAGGTCAGGTGCCCTGGCTGTGTCCTGTGACAACTCCTTGTGCCCTGGCTGGGCATGAGAAGCTGAAAAATCCTTGACTATAGTCTAAACACTACTGAGCACCAGCTGAAAACATCAGTGTGTTATCAACATTCTTCGCATACTGAACTCAAAACATAGCACTGTACCAGCTACTAGGAAGACAGTTAACTCTATCCCAGCTGAAACCAGGACAAAAGTAAAACCTGTATCTGACATTAGCCTATGGGATTTACTCTTTCCTTTTTTTCCTCAAGAACAAGCATCCAGTCTTTTGAACAACTTTTACCCTTGACGAATTTGTGCCCATCTGTACTAAATGATCACATAGTTTTTGCAAACTACTGCATTCCTGATGTCCACATCATTACCTCCTTACAGAATCTAGAAACAGTACCTTAAAATATATGGCAACTACATAACAAAACGCTCTGTCTTAAAGTTGATTTGCTCCCCATAAAAGCTGCCTCCACCCCAGTTCATTCACTGTACATTCAAAGCTGTCACCACAGTACACTAAATAGCCAGATGATTTTTTTCCTGTGTTAACATATGTAACTCTGAAGTCCCGACTGTTTATGGTAAGGTACACCAGCAATTTTCACAAAGCAAACTGAAGATACTCTTGTGCAAATTTGAATTTGTAGAGCTGTATCCCACTGTGCAGACTCCTTCTATACATGCAGTTAGTTTCAGTAATCTGTATTCCCTTATTAAACTGTTGTATAATTTTATTGTCACTCCTAAGCAGTTGGGTTATTCTTATGTTAGTTTTCCTTCACTATATCTTTCTAATGAGTTGTTTGCAAAATTCATCATATGTTGATAGATTTAACATGGGTGCACGCTGCCTCCATCTTACCTACAATAAATACCTGTGTATATCCATGCATGTTTCATACATTTCTACTCACTGGCACCCAGTCAACTATTTTACAAGTGATAATTAAATTGTCCTTGAAGAGGTGTAGCACTAAAATTTCATCCATGTTTATTTCTGTGCTAAAAGTTCTCCTGATTTTTTTTTCAGTCTAAAAGAGCACTCATGCATAGGCTAGCACAAAATGACTAACTTTGCAGTAATAAGTATCTTGCTTTTTAAGCAGTTCCATTCAAATTCTAGTCAATGTTGACAATGAAATCATTCCTTTCTCCAGAGCACAGGTGCATTCAGATTTAGCAGAGTTCCATTATGTTTTAACTTAAAGTAACATCTTTCTTGAACAACTCAAACTTGTGAAATGCTAATGTGGCAGGAGAGTGGGTATGTACCCAACAGTACCCACTACTGATAGTAGCTGCTTGTGACAGGTTGTGACAAAGTTACACAAGCTTTTCCTGACTTTCTGCTACTTCCCAGTGCGGAAGGCACTGTTATGCTGGATGAAGATCCGGGCTAATTTACTTTGACTCAGACTTTTGCAGCCTACATCTCCACATAATCAACACTCTCTCCACTGAAATTGCAACAAGGCCTCATTTTGATGCGAAATGTGGCAAATTTCTCATGACCAACAGAGTTCAAAAAATTTGGATAAAAATTTGCACTCTTATGTAGTGACTGTTGTTGGAGATTATGAAAGTGCTACACAATCATCAGCTGGTTTCATTACATGAAACTGGTGCAAGTGGCATCATACCTATATCACTTTTTTTGGTATTTAAGCAAATATTTTTACAAGTATGAAAAAGACAGAAAAAGGCATCAGGCTTAGTTTTTACATAACCTATCAGTTCAAATCATATTAAAATAGATCATTGTGCTGAAACATGTAGCAGCCAAGTTGTATTACCTAAAATTAACTCACAAGGGCCTATAGAATTACTTTTCATTTTTTAATTAGACTTTTTTTGCGGGGGGGGGGGGGGGGGAATATTAAGATAAAACCCCATTCTTCTCCAATGGACAGCCAGAATGTCAGCTGCAGAGAGTCAGCTACAAAGAAAGCTCTAAAAACGTTTGAGGTTCAGTTTATAAAAATTTGCACTGTGATTTCATCACATGGCTTCTTAGCATATTTTGCATATTTTTCTTAACACATTGCTAAACTTCATTGAAAAAATCATATTGTAAAAGAGTGATAAGCCCTTATGTTGGTAATGACGTTGAGGCCCATTTAGCCTTCCCTCCCATATTTAGAAAATTAATGAAGCTGTAGAAGAGGTGAGTCAGGTGAGTAGAGATGGAAGACTCTGAAGAGAAGGCTTCCCCTTCTCATAATTACCTCTCATAATCCAAGGAAAATCTATCTGAATTCTTGTTAGAAGAGATCTACAGGACTCAGACTAAGGAGGTGGGTCAGCAGAAACGAGCATCCTGAAGCAAAAAGAAAATGAAAGCTTCTGGAAATGTCCTGCAGGCGAAGGTGTTCACAAGGATAAAACTGAGGAGCAAAACAACAACTGGAATATCATGCTGCAAGTCGTAGTAAAGAGACGGGTCCAATACACAAGCAGTCTTACAAGACTGAGACCTGAGCGCTGTAAAAGCAAGAAAGGGGAGCCGAGAGCAGCACTTCTGCTGAACCACATTCATGTCATGAGCAGACATGGATCTTGGACATACAGAGCTCAACTGAGCAAAAAAACCTTCAGCCTATTAGTAGGAAGTGAGTAAGAACTGTTGTGGAGAAAAAGCCCAACCTCTAAGCCGAATTTAACACAACTCCATCAACTGACAGTACCTTTTCACATTGATGGGTACCATTTCTATTCAAGGTTGTCCCTTGAAAATATAATCTCTGAAAATTAAAGGTAAAAATAAAGATTGATCTGAGGCAAAATATTACCAACTGTCCCTAAAATAGGAACTTACTTTATCCCTCCTGGACTTTGGTAACCTCCACTTTGAAGCATATCTAAAACTAAACACAAAAAAAGATTTTTTTTTTTTTTTTAAAAGGATATATTCTTCCTTGACTTGTTTACATTCCCAGCTATACTAGCTTCTGCATTTAAAGCTAACCCAAGGTCAGAATTCAAACAGGTAAGTAGTGTTTAGCACAGCCTAAGAATTTCAGAAGTGTAGGAAGGCACCCTGTCTCTGATTATTGTGAAAATCCAATTATTTTGATTATGAAAGCACGATGAACCTCCTACTATAATCCCTCTTAATAACCCCTCTGGGTTATTATGAAACATGAGGCTGGAATTTTAAGGCAATGCCAATATTCTAACCTGAGTGTACAACTTATTTTTAAACAGGAAAAATCTGCTCAAGCTAACAAGGAAATCCCTGTCTATGGAAAGTAACACACAGGTAAATTGACATCTCATTTGAGATTAAAATTCTATTTTCAAATAAGGAACAAAGCCAGCATTGTGTCTTTAGATTATCCGTCCTGGTTGCACAGTAATTCCATCACCACCTCCCAAGCATTAGGGAATAACAACAGTTCATTAAACCCCATCACTACCTTCAAGGATGTTCTCTCTGAATATATGGAGGCAGCAGCTAAACAGAATTACAATCCAATTACAGTTATCTTCCTCTCTTTAGATGTAGAGGTATAAACCAGAGAACTAGCTTCCTTCTCCAGTGCTTACTTTTGCTTTATTGATTTACTTAAGCCCAGTATAGCATCATAAGCAAAGTTTAAAGTCAAGGAGAAATTTTTAAATTTCATTAAAGACGATAAATGATCGCTCTTAAAACAAAGCCACTGGCCTGAACATAGGTTCTTATTTCCAAAATAGTCCTTTAATTCAGACCTTGTCTGCCCAAGAGAAATTCCTAGACAAATAACGATAACAAATCCGAACAGTTAGCAGTCTGCTATTAAAAGTTACAGGTAATTCTGATTAAGTTATTTGGATTACTATAACTCTATGACTCTGATTTCTGTAACTCTAAAACATTATGTACTTATTCCAGATTAAAGTAGATTTAAAGGCACCACAGCTCAGAAAAATGGCTTTGTACATAATGTGTAAAACTGACTTCAGAACTGGGGATTACAAACTGCTCCAGGAACATACTTTTTTGCGCTGCTCACACCTTCCAGCGCAACCTCACAAGCGGACCAAGCCAGCTGGACCCTCCGGCAGCGCTGCTCACCGTAGCGTCCGCTCTGCAGGCAGGACCAGCGGGGCTGCATCCATCAGACCTGTGTCGTTACCTGTGCCATATACACAAGTAAAACAACTGCTTGGTTCTTTTTATGGATGCCAGCTGCAGAAAAGAGCTCACTCTGATAACTATACTACATGCTGCTGTATAGCACCATATACATATTTGCAACAGTTGGGAAACTTTGAAAAAAAGACAAAAAAGGCAGTTGAATTACAATCACCACCATAAAGTCCACACAAAACAGAAGCATTTTTTTTCCTGGCTCTCCTGCAGCATTTCAGGCTGAAGCTTTGTTTGTGCAGCACTGAATGGTTTAGGTGCGCAAATGTGAAGAGCTAGTATTGATGCACTGCAAGCAAATGGCAACAGGAGTTTCAGTGGGTTTTCTTTTTTGTTCACCCCACCGTTCACACACCATATTAGACTGAATAGTTAGTAAAGGCCATTTCCAGAACATTTCTGAGTTGCAAAGATTTTAAATACGTGGAAGCATAGTTACAATAACCTGCTCGTGATTTTTTAGCAAAGTCTTTTAAGGTATTGCTGCCTAGCATGCTGATGGAATCGGCTTTTCTTCAGGGTCCCGCAAACTACCCCTAGTGACTCTGATTCAGGCACACAGAGCCCTCACACTAGGCTAAGTGGATGAGACACAGAGTTAATGATACGGTATGCGGTCTGTCATGGAGCTGAGGATGTGGATGAGTATTATTCCATTGATCAGTTCTTCACTAGTACCGCCAGCAACTGCCCCCACTCTACTCTTACACATCCATGCTGCTTCAAATGCAGAAAGGAAATGGGGACAAAAGGTAATTTTAATATTTCATTTATGTCTGTCTGTGGGGGTTAATGCAGAAGCCTAAAATGAATACGTTCTGGCAGGGAGGCAGACTGGAGCCTGTGTAGCCATGACATTGCTACAAAAAGCAGGTCATCTGTTTGCCAGTGGTCAAAGGGACCTTAAAGATCATCTAGTTCCAACTGCCCTGCCATGGGCAGGGACACCCTCCACTAGACCAAGTTGCTCAAAACCTCATCCAGCCTGGCCTTGAACACTTCCAGGGATGGGGCATCCACAGCCTCTCTGGGCAACCTGTGCCAGTGTCTCACCACCCTCACAGTGAAGAATTTCTTCCTTATATGTAATCTAAATCTACCCTCTTTCAGTTTAAAACCATTACCCCTTGTGTCCCATCACTACATGCCCTTGTAAAAAGTCCCTCTCCAGCTTTCTTGTAGGCCCTCTTTAGATACTGGAAGGCTGCTAGAAGGTCTCCCCGGAGCATTCTCTTTTGTTCTCCAGGCTGAACAACCCCAACTGTCTCAGCCTGTCTTCATGGGAGAGGTGTTCCATCCCTCTGATCATCTTTATGGCCTTCCTCTGGACTCGCTTCAACAGGTCCATGTTGTTCTTATGTTGGGGGCCCCAGAGCTAAACACAGTACTCCAGGTGGGGTCTTATGAGAGCCGAGTAGAGGGGGACAATCACCTCCCTCGACCTGCTAGCCACACTTCTTTTGATGCAGCAAAGAATGCGATTGGCTTTCTGGGCTGCAAATGCACATTGCTGAGTCATGTTGAGCTTCTCACCAACCAACACCACCAAGTCCTCCTCCACAGAACTGCTCTCAATCCACTCATTGCCCAGCATCTATTTGTCTATTTGTGCTTGGGATTGCCCCGACCCATGCACGGGACCTTGCACTTGGCCTTGCTGAACCTCATGAAGTTTGCACGGGCCCACCTCTCAAGCCTGTCAAGGTCCCTCTGGATGGCATCCTTCCCTTCAGCATGTCGACTGCACCACACAACTTGGTGTCATCAGGAAACTTGCTGAGGGTGCACTCAATCCCACAGTCCATGTCACCAACAAAGATGTTAAACAGTGCTGGTCCCAATACCAACCCCTGAGGAACGCCACTTGTCACCGCTCTCCACTTGGACATGGAGCCGTTGACCACAACTCTTTTGAGTGTGACCATCCAGCCAATTCCTTATCCGCCCAGTGGTCCACCTGTCAAATCCATGTTTCTCCAATTTAGAGACAAAGATGTCATGTGGGACAGTGTCAAATGCTGTGCACAAGTCCAGGTAGATGATGTCCGTTGCTCTTCCCTTATCCACCAGTACTGTAACCCCATTGTAGAAGGCCACCAAATTTGTCAGGCACGATTTGCCTGTAGTGAAGACATGTTGACTGTCACCAATCACCTGATTTTCCATGTGCCTTAGCACAGTTTCCAGGAGGATCAGCTCCAGGATCTTGCTGGGCACAGAGGTGAGAATGACTGGCACGTAGTTCCCCAAGTCTTCCTTTTTTCCCTTTTTAAAATGGAGGTTATGTTTCCCCTTTTCCAGGCAGTGGGAACTTCCCTGGACTGCCCGGAGAGGGCCCGTGTTTTCTCTAGTCTTCCTTTTATCACCGACGTACCCGTAGAAGCTTTTCTTGCTGCCCTTGACGTTCCTTGGCCAGACTTAATTCTATCAGGGCTTTAGCTTTCCTAACCTGATCCCTGGCTGCTTGGACAATTTCTCTGTATTCCTCCCAGGCTACCTGTCCATGCTTCCACACTCCGTAGGCTTCCTTTTTGCATTTGAGTTTGTCCAGGAGCTCCTTGTTCATCCATGCTGGTCTCCCCGGAGCAGCGTTTTTGCCCGACTTCCTCTTTGTTGGGATGCATCGCTCCTGAGCTTAGAGGAGGTGATCCTTGAATATTAACCAGCTTTCTTGGGCCCCTCTTCTCTCCAGGCCTTTATCCCATGGTACTCTACCAAGCAGATCCCTGAAGAGGCCAAAGTCTGCTCTCCTGAAGTCCAGGGTAGTGAGCTTGCTGTGCGCCCTCCTTGCTGCCCTAACGATCTTGAACTCCACCATTTCATGGTCACTGCAGCTAAGGCTGCCCTTGAGCTTCACGTTCCCCACCAGCCTCTCTTTGTTGCTGAGAACAAGGTCCAGCAGAGCACCTCTCCTCATTGGCTCCTCCATCACTGGGAGGAGGAAGTTATCAGCAACACATTCCAGGAACCTCCTGGATTGCTTATGCCCTGCTGTGTTGTCCCTCCAACAGATATCGGGGTGGCTGATGTCCCCCATGAGGACCAGGGCTTGTGAACGTGAGGCTGCTCCCATCTGTCTATAGAGGGCTTCATCAGCTTGGTCTTCCTGGTCGGTGGCCTGTAGGAGACCCCCACTATAATGTCACCTGTCCCTGCCCTTCCTTTAATCCTGACCCATAAACTCTCAGTGGGCTCCTCATCCATCCCCAGGTAGAGCTCCATGCGCTCCAGCTGGTCACTGACATAGAGTGGGACACCCCCTCCTCCTCTCCCCTGCCCGTCCTTCCTAAAGAGCCTGTGTCCCTCCATTCCAACACCCCAGCCATAGGAGCCATCCCACCACGTCTCCGTGATGCCAGTAAGATCACAGCCCTGCAAGCGTGCGCACGTGTCTAACTCCTCTTGTTTGTTCCCCATGTTAAGTGCGTTTGCATAGAGGCGTTTAAGTTGGGCCCCCAGTGAAGCGGACTTACCGGCTGGAATTCCTTTGTGCTGCTCTTCAGGTGCTCTCCTGCTGACCTGTGATCCCTCTCCAGTCTCTGGGCATCTATTGCTGGCACTGGCATCAAACTGGTAGGAGTGGGATGGATTGAGGTTCCCCTCCCCAGCAACTTTAGTTTAAAGCCCTCTTCACCGGCTTGACAAGCCTGTGACTGAAGATGCTCTTCCCTTTCTCTGACAGATGGACCCCATCAGCCCCCAGGTTTCTGAAAGCCAGTCCTTAACTACAACGAAATGAGACTTCTCCTTGTCTGCACCAGAGGCACAACAATATTTTCTTGTAAAAACTGTGAAACAGTGAAAGCAGTTTTTCAAAAATGGAACTGACAGAAAAACACTGGAAAGCACTTCACGATGAAGGATGAAGGAGCTGAAAACTGATGAGGTTGAGCACTTCATTGTCCCATGACAGCATCTGCTTTTAATTTGATGTTGTTGTAAAGACGGGCAGGCAGGGCTGTGGAAGCCCAGGGAAATGAACCTTCCTGTTTTATCATCATAGTAAATCACATTAAAAAAAAAAAATCTCCATTTGATAATAAAAATAAAATGAAAGTCTGGTCTAGGGATAGCTCTCCACATTTGCATAAGCTCATTCACTCTGTACTAACAGTGCATGGAAATGTGCCTTAGCAATAATGAGCTAGAGAGAGAATATCTACATTGTGATCTATGGGAGATTAATATTTTTGAGGTTTTCAACAGCAAGGCTGTGACAAATTGCAGAAGATATCCAATAGCTTATTTTATTTCCTCAAAAAAGAGTTATATCTAGTGTTTTGCTTTCAGAATTTGGATGTGAACTGGTTGTTTTAAAAAACTGTGTAGACAGCTTTCATTAACTGTTAGTAAAATGTTCTGATGGCAAGAGTTGCTGACTGCTGTTATGAATGCTCATTTCTGTTAGAAACACTTTCAGCTATGTGAATATTTTGGTATGCAGCTGAGAGGAACATGGTCTATCCCAGTTGAAATATCACATTTTTCTTTTATTCTAAATATAAGTGTAGATTTACCTAAGCGTCACAAGTACCCTTATTACACTACTTACTAATAAATGGTCATATCTAGAGGTGAAGCACTAGAAATCTGTATGGCTGAATACACAGTTCTGCTTCCAGCCGATGTCTTGCAAACCTCCAGCTGGGTCTTTAGATGGTTTAAGTGTATGAAGAATACAGTGCCAGTGAAATTACGCTGTTGTATGTGAACTCTGGACCTGACCTTGAAGGCAAATAGGGATAATGAATTTGCCAAAGAGTTCTGCTAATTTGTATAGGCCATAGTGGAAACTATTCTGAACAAACCGTACCACTCTGATTGCTGGAAACGAGAATCCCTATGTAGTGTAGCTGCCCACACACAGAGTACCTCCATCCAGTGAGAAGCCCAACCTCCTTGACCCTAGGAGTTGCACACTAAAATTTCCATATAGCTGGAAGGTACAAGATATATTTCTGAGAACAGCAAGCAGAAAGGGGACCCCTGAGGGTAATTCAAGAGCAGGATAATGGCAGTTCCCCAGAAGTAATCCTGCCTCATGTGGGATAGGGCTGGACTGGGTAGACAGCTGGCTTTTGGGTGACTCACCGATAGAGACTGCAGCTGCCTTGCAGGCTTTCTCCCTCCCAGATCCAGAGGCTCATGCAGCGCAGCTACTCTTGTACCAGCATGGTCCCACTGCCTGCCACGTGACACCCTAACCTATACGTATCTATAATGAAAGTACTGCAAGAAAAAATTGAGAACTGAAAACAATAACATATAAGCACTGCAACTGCATTAACTCAAATCCCAAGACACCTGTCTATACTCGCTTCCAGGAAACGCTATTTTTTTTGCATTTACCTAGACTAATAGTATATGGATAAAATAAACAATATGGTTATTTTAAGAAACATCTGAAGCGTTGGAAAAATTGGGGCAATCACCCCTGAATAATTTCCAAAATTTTGCTAGTGAAAGCCCTATCATTTCAGAATTAAATTAGAAAGCACACAAAAGGCATATCAAATCCTGAACTGGCAGGAAGGTAAGCGGGACAGTAATAAGGACTCTTGCAACTGACCTATAAGGGCTTTATTGTTAAGAGTTTACAAAAAAACCAAACCACTCCAAACCCACCAAAAACCAACACAAAAAACACAACAGAAAAAGCAAATCCTTAATAACAAATAATCAGAATAATCTTTGTTAGAAATGGCAGCTACCAGCCCCAATGAAACTGTCGTTTCATCTGATCTCCTCGATCACGGTCACATTCACCACCACGAACAAAGGGGCTCTATATTGTCCAGATGGTTAATGACAGACAGTCTCGTTAAATAGCTGACATTCATAGGACGGAATTGGTAATACTGTTATCACTTTACAGACTACACAAAGAGTGCTCAGTGCTTCTGATCTAACAGGTTTCTTAGCGCCTCATGGAAATACTTCAAATGCAGATTCAGAGAGGATCGTCAGTGGCTGCTTTAAGGCCCCGAGTCCACACTCTGAGGCGTTTCCACTTTTCCCCGGCTTCTTGGCCTCAAATGCGAAGGCTGTTCTTGGAAGTGTGAACTGAATCTCAGTAAGAGGTCAAGGTGCTGCTGTAACCCACACTCAGTGTCTGCCTACGGACGGGCTTCATACCTCAAATCATCTGTTTTCCCCAAGGAGTCAAACTGCTCCATCTGCCCAGAAACCTCTCACCGTGGGACGTCGCTTTAGCCCTGCAGGTACTTACGTCACCTCCCTTGGACTGCTCAGTAATCTATCCTTAATCTTTGAGATTATCGTCTGTTATTTAGTGGCAACAGCCAGGGTCAGCACGGATTGTGCTAACTGAACAAAAGCTGTATGCATCTGAAGCACAGAAGTCTTCTGATGAGAGGACTGCTTGTGTCCACGCTGTCACCATAACCTCCTTCCTTTTTGATCTCTCAACCTGAGTCCCCAGCTACCCACACTGACCCCATCCTACCTCGTTCCCCAGCTCCCCTCTGGGAAACTCCGCCAGGTCCCCTGAAAGGGGGGAGCCCTCAGGGGACGCTTTTCTCTGGCCAGCGTAAGCCAGGGAGCTTGGGTCTCACCAGCAGGTTTCACTCCCTCCACTTAGGGCAGTCATTCCTTTACTTTCATAAGTAAAAATATTCCCTGACTACCAGCTAAACAGAAATGGGAATTATGATGCCATAAACAGCGGGATAATGAATCTGAATACTTTGCTAATGAATACATTTTCAAACCACTCCATCTCCAGCTAGCAGAGGAAAGCCCATAGAAACTGTAGAGAAGAACAGTAATTAGGTCAGCCTGACATTTGTTGTCCTACGTTTGTGAAAATATTTTCCTGAAAACTTCAGTTATACAACAACACATAACCAAACTTAATACACACAGTAAATTGTTGGCTGTCATTACCAGTAATAAGAGAGGAGAGTTATAGTTGCAAAGCAGCTGCTGTAGCATTCAGCCATATTCTGCTGGCAAGAAAATAAAACTAATGAAAGATTTAAAGGAAGAATGTTATGCACGAGCCTTCTCAGACACGCGATTAAATACAAATTGCAAAACACAAATAAGTACATTATAAAACACAGAATTGCAGGTCAAAACCTGAGATTATTAGCATTGACAGAATCACTTTTATAGCTTTCCTTCTGAAGCTATACACAGGATGCTATTCTTCTAAATGCTATGCTCATAAATAAAGATAAAATGGAACAGAACACTGGAAATATTTTCCCCTCATAACTATACTTTAACAACAGAACTATGTCTCCACTGTAATTACAGAAGATGCTATTCCGTTAACAACTAATATTAGGAACGAGTGGGAAAGCAAACAAGCCAAAGGGAAAAAATCTGCTTCCAGGTATTGCTAAAAGAAATCCATTCATAACTGAGTCCGCTGTTTAGTGATGAGGCTTAATCTCAGTGGAGGCAGAAAAGCAATTCAGTCACAACTAAGCTGTCTTTTGGGGTCAGGTGAAGTGGATTCCTGACAACATCTTTCAATCATTTGCAGATGCAACTATTCCTGGAGGCCAAAACCTGCTGTAGCTGGAAGATACGATTTCTTGACAAAGAGTAATAGCAAGAAAGAAAGACTGAGTACATTTTCTTAGAAGAAGAATGAGCTTCACAGAGGTCAGCATTTTGTCTTTGTTGCTTCTCTTTTCAGAGCAGGGACAGCAGCTTCAAACAAATCTGACACAGCATGCTCTGCATTAGCAGTTTTTGTCCTCCATACATCACCCTGTCTGTACCAATACCCTTTAGATACCTTCCCGTTAATCTGGGAGTGGTTCCTACACCTGCATTTCCCAAGGAGAAAACTCAGTGTACTCTGACTCCCCATGTAGAAGCAACATACAAAACAACCTTTCTCTCCCTGCATCACAAGGGAGGGATTCACCTTGAGACTTGATTTCACTTCCTATGGGATTTATTAAATCAGAGAGCAATGAAGCAAGAGATGCACTGTCTGTTTGGGGTTCAGTTTTTAAATATGACTGCTGTAGGAGACAGACTCTCTTTACTGACTGTACAGGTGCCATCTGAAGAAATGACTAAAGAAAATTAAGAAACAGTGAAAAAAGTCTTCCTATTTTTGCTTTGCTAACTTGAGGAACTCTGAAAGTACAAAGTAGATGCCAGCAAAAGATCCATGTATGCATTCCTGGTAGTTCTTCAAGATCAACACATTATTTGCTGTGCACTAATAATAAAGATGGGTGCCAGGCAAAACTCCAAATGAATAATATCAGCCTCCACAAACTCCTATTGCCATGAGCAACGGTGTCCACATGATGAACACTACACAACCGAGCCAATATTCCTACAATAGATCTTCACATCTCTGTGGAATAATGAAGTTCACTCCACTGTCAAGATACATTCAGAGCACGTGTGTATGTATTTCATTATCAAGACAAAAGCCAACAGCCAAGTATTCAGCAAGAAATATGTATCATATTCTTGACAAATAGTGTGAGTAATAAAAAGCTCCTGTTTCAGAGAAGGGAATATAGTCAAGAACATTTTTCTTCTTGCATGAAAGATTTTGAGTTTAGTTTTCCAGCTACTGAGTTTTATCGAAGAAGCACAGCTAATTTGTACTCTAGGTGGAGATTAATGTAAGATCTTTTAAATATATTTTCTAATAAGAAGTCAGCACGCAATCTACTGCAGTAAGTAGCAAAACATAAAAATAATCCATTTTCAGGAAGTGCATGGCTTGTCTGCTGATGTAAACAATCCTTTGAAATATCAATTCTTGCAAAAAGGTGTTTGTTTAGGAATTGATACATGAGGAGGGCTCTCCTCAACCACTAAACCGCTCTAGCTGGGCCTGTCTCCAACAGCCTCGGTGCAGTTATACATCCTGCATTCACGCCTGCCTAGTTAGCTGCTGAAAACCTTATTTTAAGAAACGTTATTTTTAATTTTAAGAATTAAAATACTGACCTATAATACCAAATAAAATGTATTCGGGGCTACTATGCAGGAAGCTACATTTTAAAACAATCCTTTGAAATATGATTTTGCACACATCCCTAATGTTAACTTTGAATATATTGTTTGAATTTTTGCTTGAATTACTTTTCAGTACTATATAATCTTTATCTTTAAAAGAAAACTTTTTAGAGTCAAACATTTCCTGTTATTGTAAGCCTTGCAGACTGACTTTATTACAAAAGGTTTAATTACTATGCTATATTTCTCTCTTAGGAAACAAACACATAAACGAAGTACTTCGGTGAATGAGGAACGCTCCTCCCTACATCTCAGTTACTAAATTAAGTCCCTTGATTGAGCTGAAGAATTCAACAAATCACTAAGCACTGTTCTTTGTCCATGGAAATGCAGTTTTCTCGGCAAAACAAATAGCTGCGCACAAGTAAACCATCGCCACTGGAGTTTTATATAGCACTCCTTAAAATATTAAGGGCTGATGAAGCGGATCGTCTTCTTGATCACTTCACGCACTGCCTTTGCCTGATGCAAACTTCAGTAAATAAAGGGGGGGCAATGCTACAACTGTTTGAAAACCTTCCCAACTCTCCATGGGAACAACTAATCACTATCCCCTTTTTAATGACCTTTTTCATGTCAGAAGACAGATACAATGTTCTCCCTCTCAGTCCTCTGTTCTAGATGGAACAACTGAAGTTCAGCTGGAATCTCCAAATGACTGTTGCATGGTTCCCAGGTATGGTGATCAAATCTGGACACAGCAATGCACCTGCAGCTTCACAAGTATGCAGGCTGGAACAGTTACCTGCAACTTCTTATGGATGTTAACACATTGCACAATGAAAATTGAACGTTGCTGTTTACTTATAAGTAATAATATATAATAGTATAATAATATAACACTCATCCTTTCTCGCCATAGTGCTGACTAAATAGCTATTTGCATTTATGCTTTAAATTTCTCCTCAGCTGTGGCACTTGATGTTTTTCAGTGCCAAAAATCATGTTATTTTTTTCTAAGTATTTCTTCAATTTGCCAGGACCAACTTGCATTTCGACCCTGTCTTCGCCATGACTTGTAAGCCCCTGCCAATGCCAGATTGCTTGGTTTTTAAAAATTTACTCCCTATTTATTGTTCAGATAATTAATGAAGATATTGAACAGAACTAGTATGTGGGGTTCTGCAGCGACATTTGCTTCAGGGACCTGCATCAGTATTTGACACAATCTCACAGTTTAACATCAAACCATTCACAGCTACTCTTTGACAGCAATTTCTTCTCAACCTGTTGTGTAGTCATCTGATGAAAATAAAAGATGTATCCACACTCTGTCAGCTTTATGAGAAAGCAACATTGGCAGCACCAAAAGCCTTGGAAGGAAGATGGCATTTACTGCCTCCCTATTCTTCTAAGTAGCCAAGTTCCTAATATTGCTTAACACATCTAATATCTTGCTGCTACTGAAAGGAGAGAAGTCACTCCCCACTCCCTCCTCTAAACCTCCCTGCTGTAGCTTGCAGGTGTGTGGTCTGCTCCCCATGGAGTAGCTTTGTCCTCCTCAAACTGCTTAATTCAATCAAATGCTAGAAAACTAATTATTTTTTCCTGAGTGTGGGTTTGGTTTTTTTTTTTTGCCATTTCACTGAGTTTACATGGCTCCTGGAGGTGGGTACTGTAAAGCACAGGAGGCAACACTAAGTCAGCAGTGTGACAGACTGCCCCACAGCAGGATCATCCTCTCTCCAACCTGGTGGCAGGGAGCTGGTCGTGTTCTCACTGTGTCTCATGGCACCACATCCTCTGTCAAAGAAGGAAATTAAAGTTCTATGACAGGGTCAGTTCCTGACAAGCCCGTATTAATAATTTTATTATCTTTCAGATAACTGCAAGTGGATTATTTAGTATTTTTTTCTAATGTTTGATCCATGCTCAACGAGAGCCTTATTCACTTCTTTCTGATTAGGTCATTTATAATAGCCTCCAAATGCAGATTAAGTATTCTATAATATCTACGATCATCCTTTTCTTTTCCCTTCTTCCCTCATCCAGAGCCATTCAATAAACCTGACTCTCGCCTGTCCCAAAATTTCATAGCAAGTATACATAATCTTGTGTACCACACAAATCCTCCTCGTCACTCTCTAGATCAGATTTGCAAATCACTGGGGAAATCCCTGCACCTGCTGTTCTTGATAGAGCACTGCTGGGAGCATTCTGAATTTTAGGCTGCTTCTGAGACCCAGAACGGTGTGTCCACCCTTTCCAGTCATGCTGCACCCAGCAGTATCATTTGCACCAGCAATAATGCCCCAGATCTGCAGGTTTCTGGGTGCTTGAAATCAGAACAGCAGAATCACTTCAGTTTTGGAAGAACCTGGGAAGCCACAGCCAGCACAACCTCCGCCTCAAACAACTTTTCCCTGGCTCACCTCTTCTGCTTGTTTTTATTATCAGAGTGTGTTGACCGTGCCTTCAGGGCAGGAAAGCGCGTCTGCAAGGTGCACTCAGACTGATGACATCCAGTATTTCCCTCGGAGAACACCAGCTGGAGTGTCCCTGGAGCCAACTCTGACATCACTCCTGTAGGTAACTAATATGGACAGATGGCTAATTTGGCTTTAAGCCTGTCCTCCAGGATGTTCTACTCAGTAATCAAGCTTACTTCTGATAATGATAAAACATAACAATTCTAACAAAGCATTTGGTTTTATACCAGCATTTCTGATTCTTGTCTTTTTTTTTTCTTAATATTGACATTTGCATTCAGAAATCTCAAAATGAGAACATTTTCCTTGTTGAAATCAGCTTCTTTTTAGGCCTATAAAATACTTGTGCACATTTTTCTCCGAGTATCTTTGTCATTCAAAATTACTCCATTAATAATATTTTGAAATTTATCTTCATGGATCAAAAGCTCCATGTTCTGAGCTGTACTGGTTGTGACCGGTCAACTGAGTCACCTGGTACGATACTGCTGTCTCTCCTTGCTTCAGTGTAAATATACGGCTGCCCATTTGCTTTCCAACAAGTCCTGTACACAGAAAGCTGAAATATAATTTCCATGCGTTTTGAGATAATAGAGCTATGTATGCAACAACTGAAGACAAACTGAAAGGGGTTGTAGCTGACATTAAATATAGGTGGACTTTATTTTTGTGTTATTTCCTTAAATGTATACATGTGACAGCTAAATGTCCAAAAATATTTTAGGAAATGCTTGATTTTTTTTTTTTTTTTTTCCAATTTCTGCCCAAACCCGAATTAACTAGTTAGTTTAAATTAGTTAAATTATAAAGAAAGTTAACAGCTGGAGAAAATGGGGGAAGAAGGTCTAAGATGTGGCAGCAAAATTTGGCCTCAACAGTCCTCTGTGGACACTTCTGTTTGACTTTAACACTTCAGCACCATAGTGTATTGAGTTCAGTATGAGACAGTTTATAGACAATTGGATGGCTGACAAATTCTTCACAAATTCAAAAGCTGATAGCTACAAAAAGCCTCTGCACTACCAGTGACATCCAGCAATAAGAAGGAGCACAGCCCTTTAATTCCCGTATTCCAGTGGAAAGTGCCATTTCCTTCCTCAAGACCTCAGGTGTAATAATGATTCAAAATATCAAAATGATCCAAATCCAGAACATCTAATTATTTTGTCAAGACATGGAGGAGGTATTTGTGATAATTACACTGAATTTTGCTCTGTTCCTAGCTTCGCCACATGCCTCTCCAGTAAGTCACTTGTTCTGTACTTCATCTATTAAATTCAATATGAATATCCTTCTACTTCAGTGGGATGCCTTGATAACACATTCACTAAAGCTTGTGATAGAAACAAAAGCTTTTAAGAAACATCTTTAAAAGCTCCTAGTGAAAGGTCAAAGAAACAAAAAGTAATTTCTTTTCATTAAGTGCTCATGGAATTAATAAAATATTTTTCTCGTTTCATTTCTTAAAAATTTGTTTCAATCCCAAGAAGAAATGTGTCCATTGTCTTTCAGAGACTGTCAAGGGTTCATTTTAGCCAGCGGCCATCTGACACAAATATCTGTGTTCCAAAGGAAAAATCAAAGTGGGTTCACTTGGCACTGACCAAGGGACCAGCAGCAAAGCCTATTTCTCCCATATACATCAGTCATGGCAAAGACAGAGGTTATGTATTCTGCATACCTGATAGTACATTTTGCCATAGATTAGAGATGCATGATGGTTGCCAAGCAGAACAATGCTTTTTAAGCTAAACCAGCCTATTCATATTGAAAGGAAACCAACTGGGAATACTCTGACTTACCATGAGACAAATATTAAAGCGCCTAAGTACCTAATCAAAAGCTTACCAAACTCCCAATCCTGAAGAGTCACTCCTTTTTTTTTTAGCAAAACATAGCTCCAGCCATAAAAGCAGTAGATCAAACACTAGCTAAGTAGTCTCATTGTTATCTTGGTGAGAACTAAATTAATTTCAATTTCCAAAAAGGGTGAGGCATGGAAGAAGAACAACCAAAGCATTTAACACATGGAGAAAGGGACTGTCCTTCCATTTCTCTTAACAGTGAGATGGATTTAGGATAGATCACATTTCAGCATTAGTTTAGATCTATCTGTTTTTAGATATCTTGAGTGGTTTAACTTTTGCTGTTTTATATAATAGGAGTTTTTTTAATTAACGTGACTGAGACCAGGGTATCTTTTCCAGAGTTTCCCAGCCCTGCCTTGCAGGTTCCTATGAACTATAGTTGGTATTTTAAACTGCTATTCAAGTATTCACAAAGCAATGAATATGTAATTGGGAGATTTCTTTTTTCCTGTTTTTAACCATTGCTTAGCTAATTATGCTCCAGAGACACTATGTGACTTAGCAGCAGCAATGCTGAATAATTCAGAAATACGGAATATCAAATGTGCAGAAAGGAAAGCTGTCATGAAAATCCCCAGGGGTCTGTTTTAGCTAACAAATCTGACAGCACATCAGTTACCAGCCCTGCCTCTGGCACTCTGATGAGCTACTACTGCTCCAGCTACTGTCATAATCTACAGATTTTTTGAGTCCCAACAAGAGAATCTCCAAAGCGGCACATTCTTCAGACTGAAATACCTAACTTTGAAAAATGGATTAAGGACACCAAAGTTTACCTTTTTCCATTATTATCCTACCTCTGGAAGGATGTGTATACTGTTAACGTTACTCTTACAGGAACAAAACCCAGAGACAGACCCATAAAAGGCTCAGAAAGGCAGAATTCTCCAAAGTAAATATTAACAGACTCTGACCTTATGGCTAACATCAAGTTTATTTAAACAGATAGCAAATATACAAGACATCAGAAGTCTCAAGGAGTATTTTGACTATCAAAATGCTAGTCATCCCTGTCACACTTCCAGCTGGCAAAATTTACTTACTAAAATCTTGCTCACCGGTCATGTATGCTCATCTATGGTTTTCAGAATTTTCAGAATAATTAACTGTGATAATTCTTCCCCTGAAAATGTATTTTAACTTAGATTCACATGGATTGTTTCATCCCTAAACAAGTAGTAGTTGAAATGTAGAGATATTAAATATTATTTATATCAGAAGGATCAAATAAGTCGTAACACTCCTCCTCCCAACATACAGGACCTATCCAAAATACTTTTCACTTCACAACTTTACGAGAACCGTTCTCAGTACCATGCCATTACTATCAACGATGTTGCCGCAAATAAGAAAGTAAACAAAAAAGCACTGTTAATTTCAGGCTTCATTAGAAATGGAAGTGAAAAAACATCAACACTTATTGAAGGAAAATGGACTCAAGTAGTGGAAAAGCCACACCAAAGTTCGCAGGCGATCTTTCAAATACATCTCATGTTGCTGCTCTCCCATACATCTTGTGCCCATTACCTCATCAGAACCAAGACTGTATCATTTGAACTGTTGCAAGAATAGCTGTTCTAACTATCTGAGATACGCAAGGTCAGATAGTTCAGGAATGGATGAAACAAGTATTAGATAAGCTTTGGAAAGGGCAAATGTAACTTTAAGATCTATTAGTAGAGATCCTTCCAGCAGATATAGATCAATAGCACTGCTGAGGATTGCATGCAGTATGATGCTGCATACAAATCTGGCCTGCTATTTTCAAAAAAGGAGAAATGAAACTAAACTTAGAGCTGTGCCAGAACTATGAGAGGAATTATGGATCCAGTATTTTAAGAGAAGAGGCTAAAGGAGGCCACTGAAGTGAAGACTGAAACAGGATGTGATTTCTCGTTAGCAACAGACCAGGAGTTATCTGACAGATCAAATATTTTTAAACAACCTGGCTGCTTGGGTATGTTCAATACATTTCCAGAAAGACCAGCATTTTCAGAGATCTGAGGCATCATCTCTGCTGCTGTCAAGTTGCAGGAAGCCCTCTAGTCCTGCTGCTGTTGTGGCTTTATGGGTTGAACTCCACACCTTTCTGTTTCAATTCTGCTCTCGAGGTATTTCGGATTCTCGATTATGTCCAGAATGTCACAACATGCAGAAATTTACAAATTAATTAATAAAGTTTCATAATTAACTTTTGCTAGCTGAGTCAAATGAAACCATTCAAAAATCAGCTATCTTGAGAACTACAGCTA
Organism: Astur gentilis; assembly: GCF_929443795.1. Taxonomy (NCBI): domain Eukaryota; kingdom Metazoa; phylum Chordata; class Aves; order Accipitriformes; family Accipitridae; genus Astur; species Astur gentilis. The sequence goes on from NC_064882.1 coordinate 1,598,195, forward strand.
TTGTCTCACTATGTAATTAATATTTCTGCTGGTGCCTACTGTTTACAGATACAGAGCAAAGTGCCTTTCAAGCGTCTTTCAGTTATCTTCCACATTTCTGGAAAATTTCTTTTCCAGCTGGGTAATAGCTAGCTGTTTTTCCATTCAGGGCACGCTCCTATTTTGTGTTATTTCTGTAACTATTTGAAGAAATTGCTCAGGGCAAAAAAAAAATTTAGAAGAAACCTATTTTATTTATCATCTGAATTCTAGCACTGTTTAACATGAACTTCTGTAGAAAAAGATGCTTAATTCCAAGTGGCTCATATGACTTTTCTGTAGCTGCACCTGATGGGGTATCTGATCTAAACTAAGTCTTTGTAAAACTAACAGTGTGTGTGTGGGAGAGTTACTATTGCTCAGCCCAGGCGTCAGACTTCTAGTTTCACCACATGCTGTACTGTATTTATTCTTTATGTGACTACTAAGGAGACTCTGTACTTAATATCCTCACAACAGTTAAGATTTTACCAATGTATCTTTAGTAGGAAGCTTTCAGAAGCCAGAAACTTGCTAATTAAGCAGAAATTAAGTAGAAATACCAGTCAAAGATTTTAAGGTGCAGGTAGAGAGGACATGACATCAGCTCTCACAGGTGAATGCCCCATCATAAAGAACAAGAAAGCAAAATCATTGGAGAAAATTAAGGTATAAAAGAACACCTCATGCTGTAATTTTGTGTCTATTTATTCTGTGTTCTCCCCTCTCCCTGGGAAAATGAGGAAGAAGTTGTAGTGTCTGAAAGACAATAGAAGCACGAGATTCCATCTGAGGCTGAAAGGACATGATATCCTGACTTGTGAGGAAAAGGAGTAGGGGGCAGCTAAGATTCTGAAATATTTTGTAACCATGAAGGGCCAAGGGCTACAGCAAAATTATTTCCAAGATTGCATTTGCCTTTTTACAGCTGTTATCACTCTGGAAAGTCATCATTGTCTATGATCATCAGCTTTTACAAACAGCATTTCTCTACCTCTGCTGTAACCAATGGATGAAATCTATTCTGAAAGAAATTCTCATTATCAGTTCACTTTGACTTTGAACTTTTTGTTACTAAATTTCAGCCTCTTCTCTTTGCTAACCTCCAAACGGCAATTGGGATTTTTTTTGTTTGTGTCCCCCCCCCCTTTTTTTTTCTGCTGGATGCCAACACTGATAATCACCCTACAGGTCAGCTGTATGAGTTCTTTGCTACAACAGATTTTCTGTTTCTTTTTTTAAAAAATCCTTTCCCTAGTGACATAATTTTTGTTATGCTATTAAGCTTTACTGAGTTACATAGGAATAACTTCCTGCAGGTCTACTGTGTACTTGCTCTTGGATGTGCTCCTGCATTCCCACTGAAAGGATCTGTACGTGGGTTTAAATACTTTCTTTATTCTGATTTAAAAATCTTGTCATATTTTCTATGTTAAGACCTAGGCTAATATGCATAGGTCAGCGAGTGTGAAGTCAGTGGCATCATTATATACGTGCCCAAAGAACTTTGAACAAACTTCCCCTGAAAATCGTGGCTGTAAATTATTTTAATATCATAAGAAGCGCTTTCACAGGCAAAACACTCCTTGGATTTCATTTAAACTAACATTTGAATGGGACTTTGCCCCATCAGCCAGTAGGTGGAGATGTAAGTCCAGTCATTACTGCAGAAAACAGCTATTTGGCAGTCCTTGATACAATTGAAGGTGTGTATAATACAATTTAACAGAGGTTAGATTTCTTAATAAGCATTAGATGAGACAGATGAAATCTGTCTGCAGTTAAGGCCCATCTATCAGCCTTCCTTGCCACAGACATTCTTACCACCTATGGTCAACTGTGCCTGTGGAGCTTAGAAAACTTTCATATTCAACAAACTATTAATGAAAGTAAAAAGGCAAAAACTTAAAGACCAAAAGATGTATTTTCTAATACCTGACCACGTGTTGTCAAGTTTTTTGAAAAAACTTGATCTGTATTCTGTTATACCACGTTAAAAAAAAAAAAAAAAAAAAAAAAAGGCAGTATAAAAAATGTGTGGTTAGTTATCTCAGTTATCCCAATACCCACATTTTGGCAAGTTTTGAGTCCTTTCATGCCTACAGAAATTATAAGCATGATATTACCTTCCAGTAGATATATGAATGTTCTTAAAGTATTGCCACTTCCATTGAGACAGTCACAATACTCTGTTTTGGGATTAAAAATTTATGAATCTATTACGTTATCATTATAGGAACTCATACTGGAAATTGGTTGCAATAGCAATAATATCTTGTGATTCACAAAAACGCAATAGTATCTCTTACACATCACTCTGCTATAGAATAATAATAATACCCTATTTAGCAGAAATGGAAATGCAAACAATTACAGTAATATAAAGTGTAAAAATTAAGGCAATGTAGTTGGACGTTTATAGTAATTTTTTTGTCTTGGTTATGCTGCTTGATTTAAGGTCAAACGAGAACACCCCTGAAATAACAGGGCCCATATGATTTAGCTATATCAACTAATTATTTATATTGTAACTACAACTAACAAAGGACTATTCTTCTTCCCTGAATGCTGTTTGAACAAGCCAGGAACAAAGAAAGATTGTGCTTTGAAGAGTTTTGCTGTTTAAACTGTCATTCTGTCAAAAAGAATCACTACAAAATGGGCTAGGCATTAAAACCTACTGCAAAGCAGCAAGCTGGGGACTTGAAACATTTCCTGTGGGCCGAGAACTTGGGAAGTTTGCTCTCCTTCAGTGCCTTCTGGGAGTCTCTTCAAAAGCACTACCCTGAGGTCCCCAGACAGCGGTCTGAAAATACTGCTCCAAAGGACTTTCTTCCCCGCTGTTCACCTTTTCCTCGGGTACTCTGGGAGGTCCTTTGCATGTTTGCAATGCTTTGAAAGGGAAAAATAACATTACTGTTCTCCCCCTGTGCTCCTGGCTTATCACCACCTCTTCCACTCCTAATTCACTGGATGTCCGCGGGTCATCTGTACTCATGGGAAAACAGAGCGGTTATTTGCCCTAGCACAAAAAAAGCCAGGGAGGTTCTGCAGAATCAGCTAAACTTTCTGCTGGAGGAGGACCAGGGAGCGGTGGGGGTGGGGTCTCCTTTCTCCTTGCAGGCACCTCTTTCTCTGTAGGGGGCAAATGGACTTGTGCAACTGAATGCCTACAGCTCTGAAAATAACACTGACACACCAACCGAACAAAAGAAAAATATCAGAGGGGTTGATTTTCCAAATAATTCACTTAAAAAGATAGTTGTATCCTGTTTTCCCCCAAAGAAAATAGGTATTTTCAGAAATGAGCAAAGCTGATATATGATATATTGTTCCCTAATAAAGGATACTGTCTTGGCAGTTTATGGAACAACATGTCAACTGTGTTGAGCCTCATTTGCTCCTGGTCTCTCAAAAGATATGCATAGCGTTTTATAAATAAACTAACACAGCAAAATTTGGAGTGTTTATCGTAATTTTCACCTCACAGGTTGCTGGAGACGTTTGCCTTTGCCTCTTGACAAAACTTGTCTTCCAGCTAGAATAATGATATTTTGGTTACTTACATGAAAGGAAAACAGACGCCAGCGTGCCTGGGGATAATTCAGAAAGTGATCCTGCATGTCTTACTTCTAAGGTCCTCATCACATCAATACCTATACTGAACTCTCCTAATATTTTAAACAAAATTTGTATTAACTGTCTTTTTCTCACTCCAGTCTCAGATAAAAGATCTGATTCACAGATAACTGTCAGGATTAACAACTACAGAAATATGGAGGAGTTATAATGACTGTCAGAGAGATGCAAAAACTGCTGATAGCCATTACTCAGAAGCAATCACCTATAACCCAACATCGAAATGGAAATTGTCTTGAGACAGTATCTGCAAACATTGTCCTGCATCTGATTCTGTTCAGTGTTGCATTAAAAACCTGCACCGTGCCATCCAGCAACCCTACTCCATGGAGCTTTAAATAGGGCTTTGTGCATAACTGTATCATCTTGGAGCATGTGCCCATGAGGTCCTAGATCTTGGTCTCAGGTCTGGAAAGTGACCTGAAGAGCCAGGTGCCATTGTGCTGTAAATCTGATGCCTTCTAGAGCATGTGGAGGAAGTCTTTTATAAAGGTTTGCTCGGCAGGAAGCAAGGCTTCCAAATCTGACAAATTTTCCAGGGCCACAGAAGTGGCACATGCTGCGTTTTTGGCTGAGAAAACAGAGGGACTACTGGATGTATTGTTGGAAAGCCAGAGACTTCGCATATCCTGATTTCTGGCCATGACGAAACAGACATTCTCACAATCGGGATTTAGAAGTGTTTGCCATTTGCATGAACCTCAAATACAGCTCATAGGATGTAAAAATTGGAGGTTTAATCAAGAGTTCAAAAATCCTAGCAAATTGGAGAAGTGAAGTAAACAAAGGCAAAAAAGATAAAATTCAAAATGTTCAGCTACAATGTATCACACTGATCTAGGGATAATGAAGACAGATCACCTTTTTGGACATGGCACTGCAAACAGATAGGAAGACAAATGCCTTACCTTCAGCCATGTAAAATCTGAATTACAAGAGGAGGATGATGAACACTTGGCTAGACACCAGTTCTGCAGAAAATGATGTGGAGCACAAGCACAAGCCTGGCATGAATCAACAACATCAAGGAACTATAAACAGGAACATAGCCTCTGAGATAAGCAAAGTCACACACCTATTCTACTAGGCAATGATAAGGCTTTGGCTAGTGCAGTATCTGCTCTCAGTATGGAAAAAGTTCAGAGGAGAGCAAAGATAATAATCAGAGATCTAGAAAACACGACTTATTAAGAGAGACTGAAAAAATAAGATAATTTACTTGAAAATGAACAGTGAACTGATCTCACATGAGCCCTCAAGTGCTTAAAAGGTCTTCTCCCAGTGTACATGACAAACTATGAAGGGGCTAAATCTGTGGCAAGAAAGTTTCCCATTAGATACTAGAAGAATAGTACTAAAACACTGGCTATATACAAATTTCTTCCCAGCCCCTTCTTTTCATGCTTCCAGCACACACTGCACTGGCAACTTAATTTTTTCAGAGTGGAAGCCAGAAAAATCTCTTCCCCTCAGGGCTAAGGGGGTCCTATGCCAAGATAGCTGGACAGTCAGAATTATTCTATGTAAACAAAAAATCAGAAGGTATATATTAGCAGGTGAAGATGCTTCTATGCCATGCTTAGTTGATTGCTGCCTCTGAAAAAAAACCCATGGGCATTGGAGGGGAAAGGAAAAAAAGCACTGTGATACTGTGGAGTATCTGGCAGACCCTAAAGAGTATTAGTAAACTTGAGCCAACGAGCATGTATGGAACTTGCATCAATGTACAGATTTGGAAGTGGTTTGGCATAGAGGGGTCTAACAAAATTAGTTGTTTTAGTCTTTGTTCTTTCTTCTGTTGGAAGCAACTGTAGCGCTAGATTGAGGCTTTAGATAGCAATAGGTCATTCTTTAAAAAACCACAATAACAAACAAACAGAAATGGAATTGGATGTAGAGATCACTTCCAACTTCATGCTGGTAAACACTATAAAATGTAAGAGAAGGGTGTTGGTTTTCTGTTTCTTAGTACCAATAGGTGTCACCAAATTCTGCAGGAAAGTTCTAGAGAAACAGCTTGAAAATATACAATTAAAAATAGAAATAATGATCTCTTTTTCTTCATGGAAAATTGTTCAGATATGATTTAAAATTCTGAAAGCCAAGTCATCTGTGTATCAATAGCATGTTGATAGTGTTAAACAGCTCACCTGTATGCATCAAGCAACATATCTCTGTCTTCATCTTGGCCACCATCCCAGTCTTTTTTATGTAAAGAAATATTAAATTCATGTCCAGAAAAGACTTAGTTTTCTAATTACTAGTAATTTTGGTGACCCACTCTATGAATCTGCCCCAGCATATGGGCATATAGACTGTCAAACTCTAAGTTAATACTTGTGTGAAGTAGCAGGCTAACACAGCTTTAGAAACAGTACGTTCAAGATGTTTACATTTTTATGCTAACCATGAAGCTCCAAGTGTGAAAGAAAATTGGAAATACGAGTTTCCACAGACACAGAAAAAACATAGCTATTTTGGCACTGCAGCGTCAAGGCATTATGAACAAAATCAGTTCCCTTTTGTCTTGGGAGGCACAAGCCACTAGCAACATTCAAGTGAAAAGTTGTGTATCGAGCCTGAATCTACCCAATTCAGCTAGTACGTAGGACTTGACTAATTCCTTGAGTGACTCTTGTGGGGTTATAAAAATTATACCAGCAGCAGCTTTTTATCCTTGATGGTTTTGTTTGGTTTTTTTTTTTTTTTTTTTTTTTTTTTAATTCTGACAGGTTACACTCTGTAGAGTTACCTCTTCTGAACTGGCCTTCAAAGCAAATGTACTGGTTGTACAGAACCTCTACACTGAAATCCCACCAAAGGCAGGAGAAAATGATCGAATATGCATATCTTCACTCATAAATGGTGTGTTAGTGTCAGCATTTTTCATCGAAAAAAATCTTGATATTTTCATGGGGCCATGGGTGGATGGCAGTTTGTAAAAGCTATTGTTATCTCAACTAACAGTCTTCTACAGACCATAGCTTGTCAAAACAATAAATCAAGATCTTAAATTACACAAACTCATACTGGTTGGAGACTGATTCTCTGTAGAATAATGCCTTTTCATCAAAAATTCCTGTAGCACAGTTCAAAACAGTAGATTATACTCAGGCTTTAAAAAAATAGATGATTGTTTCTGGTTGTGAGACGTTTTATGAATATGTTTATAGGCAGAAATCGGCCATAAAAGACACAGACTATAAAGCACTGGGAGCTATAGAACAGAAATCATTGTCCAAAGCACTTTCTAAACTTCAGAAAATGATCACAAAATTGTAAAAGTACTTGTCAGATTTGAAATGCAGTCTTAGCAAAGACTTTCTTCGCACCAGCATGTTGTAAAAAGTATATATAAATACTGAAAGTAAGGAGCTGCAGAAAGTATTTCTGAGAGTATGTCAAATTCAAATAAAAGAGCATGCTGACAACAGCTTGCATAATAATAATATGGTTTTAGATATGCAATTAAACAGAAAGTGCCAAGTAATCTTCCAATCTAACACACAACTGGCTATATTAAGGTCATACGCTACGTCCAAGGTTGAGAGTCTGTGACGCAAGGGAAGAGAAAAATGTACTTATCACCTAATTCCAACCCTTCAGCATGTCCAAAATTTTACCAAAAAGTACATCCATAAACTGTAAGTAGCCCCTATTACTGTGAGACCTCAATCTTATAACCTTTACTAGACTCATACCCAAAGCAGCCTTGCAATGGTGGAGTGATTCTATTTCTATTTTATAAATAGGAAGCTGAGTACAGGAACTAAAATGCCTTGTCAGAGGTTACAAAGTTGCTTCTACTTCCTTGGCTAGCCCAGTATTTGCCCAACTATCATTCTGGTCCTTTGCTAGAATTACATGGTTCTTCAGCTTTGTCACCCTTCAGAGAGTTCTGGAGATGACAGCTCTACATCAGAAGGCAAACAAGGAATTCTTGGAGAGTAAGGAGTCGTCATATACCGAAAAACTACTAACTTTCCCAGATAGGTGCTAGAAGTCTTGGCATCCAGTAAGTAGCACAACACTTCTCCCATTGGTTAGGATTTCCATCTTGAGTTGCAATTCAATACCAGTGCTGTTAGGTCTCACCTGCACCTTTCCCTCCCTCTGTATCATAAAGTTACACCACCATAAAACTGCTCCGAGGACTTGTGCGGCCCTTTCCTACCCTAGTGGATCTGTGCCATATTAATCCTCTCAATTAGTTTGTGTTTTTTTCCAAATAGTTTTTTGAGTTGTTGATGTTTTCTTGTCGTGAATGGACACTGATGCCCGTTTTCAGATAGGGCATGTGATAACATGAATTGATATAAGGTAAGTGCTGCCAGGAAATAAAGAGCAGTCATCCCCAGCAGGCTTGAGCATATCAAACCTCTGCTTTAAACTTCCACAGAGCTTTTAGCCCAGGCAGGCTATTAAATCATACAAACTGACAGGCTGTATATCGCAGTCCATTATAGTAACAATGTTACCTTACCCTCTTAGTTTAAGTGGCAATTGCCTGGGTTAGGAAAACTCCTCCAGAGCCTAGAGTGCTTGCACCACAGAAAGAAAACAGTCACACAAGAGCATGCTCTTAATGTCCCAAACCTGTATGTCCCGTAAGGGCATGCTCCCAAACCTCTGCCATGACAGAGAAACAAACCAGCGAGAGATAATAAGCCAAGGTGAACCTTCCCACAAAGGATGTAAACTTCTCTGGTCCTCCCTGCTTATGGACTAGAAGAAAATTTCCCAAGTCATCTCAAATTCTGCTGAATGATCACTGGCCCTGGGATCAAGACAGTGAGCACCAACATGACATGATGACAATTTCATGATTGTCTGACAATTTCCTACAACAGATCAGAACACCAGTTTGCTCTATGTCATTTACACAACCCTGAATGCTTCAGAGGAAAACAGCCCCCTTTGGAATATACTGGGGTAGTTGTACATGAATTGCAAGAGAAAAAACACTACAGCCAACTGTGATGAGCTGCAAGTGTGACAGATCAGTTGAATGCAATATAAAAATTCTCTTGTTTCTGTGGCACATGAGAAAGGGAACTAAACAAGGACTTCACAGATTTAGTCTCTGGATGGGAAGGCAACATTGTTAGGGCTGAAGTCTGATTTCCATACCTCTAAGGATTCAATGTATCCTGAAAACCAGCAACACACATCTTTCAGAAAAATAGCTAATCTTAAAGGCTACATGAGATCCATTTATAGAATAGTTGTTAGGATTTCCTAAACGCTACAATGAGCATAGAGCAATATCAAATAATTCACCTAGGAGCTTTGGTTGAAAATACATTTTATATGGCTACAGTTTGGTTCAGTGAAACCTACGGGAAACTTGGTATGGCCAGTGAAAACTACATGTGAACAAAACCGATACATTTTGTAGATGAATGCAACCTGATCCAAATGCAGTTATAAATTTGTCACGTGACTCCCAGGTTGGTGCTAGTACATCATCTGTACCTGAATTTGACACTGGGCAGGCTGGAAGCTTCTGAGAGTGTTATACAGTCCTATAGTCATAGACATCAAACCAAATCTTGGTGTAAAGCTACTTGTAGCCAACAACTGCAGAAGGCCTGAGAATGGGTGTGGGTGTACATCAGGAAAAGCTGAGATTTGGAATGAAGCTCCAAGTGCTGTCACAGTGATGGGCGGAAATGCTGCCTGAGTGGCACCACAGGCGTGTGGACAATAAACCATGCTCATGCTCACACCACAAATGGATGAGAATGTCTACATTCTTCACAAGAGGGATTTTGAACTGAAAGGCTGTGTCCAGATAGATTGCATTCAACAGGAGAGTACCTGTCAAACACTGACCATAGTGGAGTACAGCTTAAAAAAAAAAAAAAGTGGGGAAAAATTAATTCTAGATAGACTAGATAGACTAGCTCAGCTGGCATTGGAGCTCAGTAAGCTCCATGCTACTGTCACACCAAGAGCCTACCTGACAACACTTCAGTTTGTTGTGGTAACAGCAAACACTCTGCTGATGTCTGCTGCAGCAGTATTTTGATCATGTGCAGATGGAAAGCAAACGTATAATTCAGATAATACAATGACTGCTCTTAGGTCTTCTGTAGCTTGATCTGGTTTTATGTACATTATTTCTAGGCTGATGCAACCTTTTCTGCTTAACACACATACTGAGTTGGCATTTTAAGTGAGGGAAAAAACTCATCAGCGCAATTTTTGGATCACGTACCCATTATTCACTCGTGTTTTACTAAAAACGCTAGCAATTTTCCAGTTCATTAAGGATCAGCTCAGATCTGATGCTGCTGGCAAGAAATAAAGCTATTAGGACACCAATAGTAAAATATTTAACCTAAAAAAAATAAAATAAAATCCCTACTGCTTACAAAATAGTAACATAATAATCACTGTGCTAGCTGAAGCCATTTCTAGTTTTAGTGTATATGCACCTAAAGGAAAACTGTTCTGTCTCTTTAATTCTGTAGAAGCTGTCTTGGTCAATGAAGTTACCAATATCTAAACTGGTCCATAACGTTTACCGTACTCATTGTAAGCAAGGTATTAAAAGCTCAAGCTGCCAACAGAGAAGGCCCTAGGAGAAAAGCAGTACTGGCTTTGAATTAGAAAAGAACTCCTCCCCTAAGCAAAATTCATACTGATTATTTAAAGCACTTCTATACCCTCACCATTCTAGGCAGAGGGTACTTTTGAGCAAAGATACTGTCCTAGCTCAGCCAGCCTTCAGTCGCTCTGATGCGGATCCTGTGATGGGAAGGAAGACTCTCACTGATCTGTGTAAGAACCGGGCAGCCTTTCCACCTTTCTGGGAGATGACTACTCAGAAGACAAGAGATTTATAGGTTGCGTTGTCCTATATGTGGTTTCTTGCGAAGTCATTTATCTGTGTGTCTTATGAATGCAGGCAGAGCAAGGTGGGTATCAACTGCTGCCATGCTGATTGTAACAACAGTTCATGCAAAATCACATCTGTTCTGTATTGCACAAAGTCTCATGTCTTCTAGAAAGTTTCCTATGGGTGCCCCCTCTTCAGGCCTCTTGTCTTTGAGAGAGGCATACTACAAACTGTGAATGTGTGAAATGGCTGATAAGCAACCCTGTAACTACGCTGGCAATATAGAAGTTTTACTTATACACAAACTTTGAATGCTGAATCAAATTATATGATGTGCTAGGTAACTTTCAGTAAGTGGCAAGAAATTACATCTGCTTAGAGGACCAGGAAGACTTGCGGAAGAGCAATGGAGGCTCTAGGAACTCTGGAGTGTTATGTGATTGCAATAGCTGCATCTATGTTGTGGAGTGGTCACACTGGCAGCTGATGGAAAGTACTTCATCAGCACTTACACCAATGCAAGATGAAGACTGATGGGCCTCGATGGAGGCAAGTAAAAAGGCACAAGCAGAATAATGAAAATAAGCCCACCGAATCCTACTTCTCCCTGTACAGAGCTGGTCATTCCTTGGATATAAGGGACAATTTCTTCATTAATCAGATCCATTACTTCAAAATAGCACAGAGTCTAGGCCAGAGACACAGGTTTTCTGTTGCTATTGTTTCCAGGTTTTGTTTTGGAGTGGGGAAAATGCTGAGTTTCTAAACTGCCTAAACCTGCAGCATGAAGTTTCAGCCAGGGCTACTGACAGCATCAGAGCCAGTCCTGCTGCCAGCCCTGCTGGGATGTGTGCTGTGCAAGGGATCTGGAGACTTTGCCACATTGAACCACGTCTGTCTGTCAGCTCTCTGTTGATGCGGATTAAACCTATCTGATCCTTACATGAGAGAAGGAAGAAGAAAGATGGAAAAAAGGAAGACGGAAAAAAGGAAGACGGAAAAAGGAGGCTCTACCTTTGTGGAAAGTAAAAGATCATTCCCGTGAATGAGCTGATCTATACAACACTGGGATTGGAGGCTAGCTTATAAAAAATTATTTACAAATCAGCTTGACACTGTTCAGGTTTGACAGCCCTGTGTTTAAGTTACAGCAATACATATACAGTAGCAATATCACCAGTCATAAACAAAGCATCTGCTGGCAGAATGTTGGCTTGGCTATTGATGCATGTGTTGCATCAATCTCCAGCAAAGAAAACATTAAACTGAAATCTGTTCAGGAAGTGCTCTGTGGAATAAACAGAATAACTGTAGTCACATTCACTCCTTGTCCAATGTCAATACTTTCTCTTAACTACAAGTATGTGCCTGTTTCTTTTATGTAGAACCACTGGGCCAGAAAAGGTGGGGAAGGTTTGTGTTTCCAGGCACAGCTTGTGAATTCTGCAACTTGTTGCCCTGATCTTTTTCCTAGTTTTGAGGTTTTATCAACCTGTGTAGAAGCAGTTTCTATTACCTTTCATTAGTACGAAGTGGCCTACATGGAAATTTCTGGGCTTGGATTCTTCTGCTACAGTTACCTTCTTTGCTTGTTCTGCTTCATATTCCACTCTCCCCTTTATTGCTACTTACTCAAAGGGGTCGCTGGGATCAGCTCTCTGGAGCTCTGGAGGAATCGGTATTCTTTTGTAGTACATTTCCCAGTCAAAAGCTCCTCGCATGGCATCCCCCGCCTGTGCCTCGTAGCCAAAGTGATTGTGGTCAATGACATCGATCATAGGACACACGATGGTTTTGTGGTTTAGTGCAATCTGGTCTGAAAAATGAAAGTAGAAAATAGGAAACTGCATGTCTAGTCAAGCCATCTATCATATTACTGCAAAGTGAATCCCACAGGTTTTCTGATGTTTGAAGATTGCTTGCTTTGTTCCCTATGGCCCCCAAATAATTTCATTTTTCAAATCTGTATCAAACCTTTATCTAAAGTGGACTTAATGCAGTTGGGCAATGATTAGAAGCATTTACAGTTCTTTAAAGGGAGGCATATCCCTGTGAGATCCACAGGAGTCCAGTCATCTGTATCTCTGTCACTTTGCTACTCTGAGCTGTCCCCAATCTGTCAGTTACAGAACAAGCCAGCAAGCAAAATGTAAAAATACACCTTCAGCTGTGGGGATTGTGTATGGCAAGCTCCCATGAGAGAGATTTGTGGTCCTAAATGTGAATCAGCCCTTGCAACCATTCAGCTACTGTTCCTGTGCCTCTAGTGTCTCCAGCTTTGAGACTAAATGCTACAAATTAAAGGCGAACTCCAATATGAAGAACAAAACAGGGGTTGTGTCCTTTTTTTGTACCGATCTATGAGATATAAAGAAGACCCCATGGTATTATTCTTACTCACCTGTTTTCTAAAGAAAGGAGTTTCTTTTTGCTCTTCTAAAAAAATTAGAGCTGTGAGGCTAAATCAAATTCCTATCTCTAGTATAAGGGCAGGGTGGGCCTGAGTCTGCTTTGGTGAATCCTATTGCTTAATCCCATAGAGCTCCTCATAAAATAAAGGAAAGTAAAGAAGATATTCCAACTGCAAGAACTAGGCAGAAGAATAAATGGTTTGAAATGAGAAGTACAGGGAAAATTTGTAGCTGCGTTGGCATGAAAGGACAGTAAAATACCTATGAACCCTTGAAAAAAACAAAATCTCAAAATTCTAGGCATAATAAAGCTTTTTCTCTGAATAGTAGCCTAGATTCTTTACAAAAAGTAATTTATTGTAGGGCCTATGTGGAAAACTTTTTTTTAAAATAAGGATTAGATTTCACTGGTGCTTGATAATACCCTAAAAAAAATCAGAGGGGTAAGTGTGGAATAAACACTTAGATAGGAAGGCAGGTAGTGCTGGTGTAATGATTAATAATACCTATTCTGCTTCCTTGCTTCTAAAGGACTGAAATGAAGAAAAAAGAGATTATTTTAGCAAAACATCTGTAGTTTTCATATTTATTCTCAGCTGTTGTTTAGAGACTGTCCAAATGGGGGAACAATGCTGACCGACCACTAGTGAGAAATTACTGCGCCTGGAAGTTCAGCAGGTTTTTACATCCTTATCCTTTAATAGTGAAATAAATTTAAAGCACAGGCTCTCACAAATTTCTAGGAAACTAATCTGAGACATAATGGCTGCATTACTGTTGCTATTGCCAAATGTGATTACATTCACTGGTATACTGTGTAGTGTTATCTGTAATCATTATGTAAAGTCATTTTTATATAATCTCTTTCCTGTGATGGTCCTGCTAATAGTTATAGGGCTTATAATAATCTGTCTTTGATCCCCCTCTTCTAAATTGATTGGAGGAGAGAAACTAAATGGAATTGATTTGGCTGGAGCAGGTCAAAAGTAGACTCATAATATATAGCATCCTTCTACTGATCTTTAAAAGCCACTGCCTTTAAATAAAGGATTGGAAATCTCCAAGTCACATGCAGAGATAGCCGGGGAGAAAATTATTTGAACATGCTCAAACTCAATCCCAGTCTTCATTTCTACAACTCCGCAAGAACTTTGCAAGTAAGATGATGCTTACCTGCCTGTTGTTGTGTGTTTCTGCAGCACTTACTTCTCAGCCCCAAAAATGTTTTAGAGATTATGAGGAATGACAGGAAGATCTTGACTTTTGACGAAACCAGGGTGTTTGTAGTTGTGCATACCAAAAGGCAGAGTAATCAAACTTGCAGCCTCAATGTTTCTTTCAGTATGCCTAAAATCATGAATTCTGTATACATACTTCTTAGGCTTAAATGTAGCCTCAATATCAATTTGGGAAACAGAAAAAAAGGGCTGTAAGGCTAGCTTACATTTCGCAAGAGTGGTAGTATCATACTTTACAGATGTGAACATACTGCTACCTTTGCCAGCCACTGCTCTTTATCCCACCTGCTCCTAACACAAGACACTGAAAGCCACAGCTGAAATGCTTTACAGTTTCTTTGCCATCATCTTTACTCATCATCCTCTCAAATTCCTACTGGTCTGAAAATTTCCATGCATTATGTCAATGCATATATGCTGCAGATAAAGGGAAGACCAGACACATAAGCATCATCCTACATGTAAAAATCTTGCAGATTTGAGGGAACAAAAGGGAACTTGTTAGAGCTTTCTCCCTAGCAATTTTAAGCAATATATACATACATATTTGAATTCAGCACTTTTAGTATCAAGCAGAGTGTGTGCATGTGGCAATAAACAGAAGTTTGCAATACTGCATAAGTCACTATCTAAAAAATGTAGCTTTTATCTTTATGAGAAAGATGCACCCCTCTAATTTCAAGTGCTTGTTTCAATTTGGCCTGGTTAAAGTAACAATGCCACATTGCAAATACTCGTATTTTCCTACTTAAATATGTGATTACAGATGGTGACAACATTTGAGCGGCTCAGCAAATTATCTCTTGTTATCTGAGTTGTCATAAGTACTTGTACTCTCTGTCTCCCCACTGGCAAGTAATGCATCATACATATGTGGAGATGAACAGCTATAGCTAGCAGGTATCTCGAGAACTTGCTAAGCATGATCTAATCATGATACAGTTTTCAGTCTTGGTCAGGAAAAAAATCTGTTTTGACAAACCTAGTTCCAGTAGCCTATGGCACTACTGATCTATTGTCCACTTCCCCTCTTACTGCTCCCACAGCAACATCAGCAGAAGGAAAGATGTGCCTGCATTTTTCAGCTGGTTTGCCACTCAGTTTCTTACCTGCAATAACCATAACTTCACACTACACTAGACTCTCAACCACAGCAGCTGGAGCCCAAGTCACATCTTTCCTTCTGCTGACTTTATACTACTGAGGAGTGATAACAAACAGCTGTGTTTGCCAACATTTTTACATCACTACAGCTGCCTGCTCTGTGAACATCAGGCAAAACTCTCTGAGATCTCAGAGTGGCTTATCTGAGTTTAGAAACCCATTTAAGCTAAAGAAATAAACTAAATGAAGCTTCAACAAAATAAAGAAAAGCCATTTTGCACCTGTTTTTAAGAAAGCAAAACAAAGGACTGTAACTGAAAACAACTGCAGCTCAGCTCCTCAAAGCTATTTAGATACCTAACAAGTACTGAAATAACTCAGTCTTCCTTTGGTCTAAAAACTGATAGTCAACTCTGAAAATAGAAGTTAGATACATAAATAACTTTGAGAACTGTCTTTATGTGATTGCTCTTGGTTTCTTCACCACCTCCCTGTCCTCTAACTTTCAAGGTCTCATTTTGAACAAAACCTGGTTTAGAACAGTGGAAACCGCTGCCCCTCTCAGCAAAGACTGGTGGTCTTCACTCCACAGCAGGGCTGAATGACTTTTCACTACACATGGCAGATACAATCAGAACTAAAATAGGGCAGCTTCAAAGCAGTAAATACCCAGTATATCCTCTATTGTGGTTTCCTTGAATGACATTCAGTCACATGCAGTGCTGAGTGAATCACAAGATAGATCTTTACATAATCACTTGCAAAAATACATTAACTTTACTATTATTAGTAGTCAGGTGTCATCTGATTTCGGTATAGTAAGTATTTGCCACCTAATGGTTATGAGAAAGTTCTCTCATCCATTTAGGAAAACAGGGCACAGGGCATCCTTAAATATACTAGCTATGTGTTCATTCTGTATTTGTCCTTTTTCAGGCAATGGTCTACTTTCTCTTTCAAAATAAAGCCTATTGATTCTGTGCTCCAGTATTCCTCAAGATTAATTTCTAGATCCTCTGGCTAGTTAGCTATACATATTTCTACTTTACGTGGAACGAAAAAGATTTTATTCCACTTAAGAACTAAGGAGAACTGGGACTTGGTCCCTGATGAAGCTTCTCTCATCTTCCCAGTTTTCTGGCTTGAGGTTGAGGGTTGTGATCATCACTTCAATACCCAACCTCAACCTAAGTGCAATTATGAATCCTCTGTGACCATTCTGCTTATTTTTCAGTTTTTATAGGGTGAAACCTAGCTAGATGTACCTTCATTTCAGACAAGAAAGCAAGAAAAGGAACCATTTTTGCAACTTGCAAATTTCCCATGTCTAAATTAGCAAAATAGAAGGGCCATGTCTCATCTGCAGTAACTTAGCAAAAGATTTCAGAGGACAAGTAACAATCTTCTTGAGATTTTTTTTTTTCATTAGTGGCAATGTATTATGTGCAGTGGGGCAAAATCAGAAAACAGAGGAAAGGTGGCTATATATATAGAGTACTCCAGAGTTCTTAATGGGTACTTGTTGGGGCTGCTTGTGGAAGGCTTGTTGAAACTTGTATTTCCCTCTGCTCCTTTATGCCATTTGGGCTTTACATGAAGATACAAAGGTTATTTTTAAAAATGCTGATGCTGTGATCAAGAGCAAAGTGGTAACAAGGGAAAAGACTGTATGTGTAATTTCATATAGAAGCTAGAAAGGATATAAATTTGGAATTTTGTACATTATCTTGTTACTGATCTGAAGAAAAACTAGTTACTAGTATTTTTTTTTTGTCTCAAGTGACAGTTTATAAGCAGAATAGCATCTCTTCTTGGCTGCAAATGCTTTATCAGCTGATTGTGCCGCCAAACAGTCCTAGCAACAAAATTCAAGAAACAATAACCCTTAATTGGTAAACCCCTATCCTGTCATGTACTTACTACATACTCTTTTAATTAATACAAATTTCTTTAATAGTAAACTCAGAAATTTTCTTTTTTTTTTTTTTTTTCCTAGCAAAAAAGCACTCACTTTGCATAGCACATATGCTTTGCATGTAGTCAGGTGTGTAGAAAAGGGGACATTGTTTTCTGAAGTGATATCCGAGACTACAACAATTGATTCTTTCCATTTCTTTGACTAATGGAACTTTGCCAGCTGCAGCTGGAATCCAGCAAAGCAGTCAATAGCAAATCATTCTTTCTCAGCTTCCTATTGTGAATGCAGTTGTTACTGGATTTAACTCTGAGGTCTTGGATACATCTACAGCAAAAGCTGTTTTAATGGAACGTGGAGGACTAGGAAGGAGTACAATACCTGCATAACAAAAGTTTTCAGGTGTATAGTAAGGGCATAGCATAATACTAGATTTAGAAGTGTATTCAGCAGTAGTAATAATAAAATAAATTGTAACTCTAATAGGCCAAAGTGATACTTTAAAATTTTACCAGTTCTTTAGTCACAAGAACCATCAAATGGAGCTGCCCGCATTTCTGAGTTCTCTCGCATACTGACTCTTTAGACACTGCAGCAGAGCTCCAAATACTTCTATACAGTGTATGTCCTACTTATTGAGGGACACGGCTCCGATTGCTTGAGCTACGCTGTACGCTTTCATTTCAATGGCTGATGAATGCTCATACACTTACTAAGCAAGGGAGGCAGCCAATTCACGTTGACTTCGCAATGGGAATCCAGAAATGTCAAGACTTCTCCTCTAGCCAGCGAGGCTCCTAGCAGTCTGGTCCGAATGAGCCCTTCTCGTTTCTTGGTACGTACAATCCTCACTTTGGCAAAACGGACCATGTATTCCTCCAGCTTCTCTTTTAAATGTTCTAGAAAGAAGGGCAAAAAAAGCGTCAGTGGTGCCAGGCCTGGAGGAGCCAACAGAAGGACAGGTTGGTATGCAACCTGCAAGCAGCTTATCTACTTCCATCTCTTATCACTTCGAGTCCTCCAAAATCTGCCACAAATCCTCCCTGAGACAGTTCGGAAAGTGCAAATGTTCTCTGCTTTATCACACAGAGGAAGACACTGGCACTCTGGACCTTTTACTGCAGTTGCTACTGGCAACCTGCCATCCACGATATAATCATGGCCAAAACAACTGCAGGATATTCATCCATCCTCTGGTTCCCGCAGCCCAAGGCCAGATAAACATTCTGGCATGCTGCTTTATAAACAGCGTGCTTTCCAAGTGGGTTTCCTATATCAACTGATTGTGAAGAACTATGCAAGGAATGAAATTTTTAAAAAGTAAGTGTTAAACTAGCATGATTAGATTGTTCTTGTAATGAGAAGGGAAACAGACATGAAGGAAGATCTTAATAGTTGGATACCAGTGTGAAGCAAACAGACAGCTGACTTCCTAATAAAATTAAGCTGCAAACGTAGAGTAGTTGATAGGTTCTCTTATCTGCATAACCTGGCTTGGTTTGTATCACAAAACAGCATCTTTGGGAACATTTTTTCTTCTGACTAGAAACACAAACTAAGAATCATAAAAAAAGACCTAACAACAAAAAATACCCTGCAGTTTTGCCTCTTCTTAAATACATTTACAACAGAAATCCTGATCCTTTGTCTTTGATATAACACCTCACCTTGTCAGACTCATTACTTTGGAAAAATCTGGTAATTTCATTTGGCAGGGAAAGAGGGAGAGGAAAGCTTAGTCTCCAATAATTAAAATTGGCGATAAGCCACATTTAGTGATGTTAGGGGTCGCAAGCTAAGTCTCACTGAAATGGGTTTGCCACGTTATGATTTCTTCTTATATCAGTTACTAATTCTTTGGACTTGTATGGTCAGTACAGACCTCGATCCAGACCTTACATCATTACAGATTGCAAGAAGTTTGCTACGGACTACCCAAAAGGACTACCTCACAGCAGTACCCTGGAGCATATAATGCTGACACATAGCAAGCAAGCAAGTCGCAGTGCAGAGAATACAGGATCTTGTGTTAAAACAAAATCAAGCTCTGCTGAAACCGAGCTCCCTGCACATGCTCCTTCTTGTCTCTGCTCCTTTTCTTCCTAGCTGACCAACACGCAAGACTTTCCAAATCTACCTGCAGATTGGGAAGGAGTAGAAATACTGGCGTGTAGTTTTATGTATTTAGTGGGAGAGTACTGCATAGGATGCTTCTCTGTACCGAGGAATCCTGATGTACACCGACACAGAAGAGGGAGCAGCCTGAGACCTGGGAACATCAGCCTGCAAGGATTACAGAACAGGTTGGGGTTTTCTGGAGGAGAAACTGAACACTTCGGATATCTGCTGAGTCAAGAGAGTGATTTGTGTTCATAGTACTGCCTGGGAAAAGTATTCGATCAAGTGAGGAAGGCCAAGCCTGAGACAAAAAAAAAATAAATAAATGACATTCAGATAAACATCGAATGTTTTTGTGTTCTACTCTCTGGTTGATTGTAGAATACACGTTTAAATTCTGAAATAAGAGAAAAAGAGGTATCCCTTTTTTATCCCGTTTTGCTACTTATTTACTCAATAAAAAACCCAACACAATCCCCCAACAGTCACAATGACAAGAGATGTACAGTGTCTAGGAATGCTGGTCTTTTTATGACCAACCATATTCACAGGACAAGGGTTGTGTGCCACTCTGACTCATTTAAGGTACCAGCTACAATTCAGTATCATGACTGAACTGAGGTTAAATCAAGTCTTAGATCATTTTGTGCCCACGTGCAAGACTGTCTAAAGTGTATATTTATTGAACTGTTTTCCTGTTTTTATGAGCTCCACTGAGGCTATTCCCATAGTGCAGGAATACAGAAGAAGGGAAATAGAGCTTAAAAACAAAGATACAGAGACCTTGCAGGTAATATAAGAAAGTCTGTTAGGGCTGTCAGTCTGGATTTTTTTCTATGTTGTAAATTGTATCATCTCATAGCCATGAAAAATGAAACAGTTTCAAAGTGACAGGATATTACATATTTTCAAAGTAAATCAAACCTAATCTGTTAGGTACCATGGCTACTGTTAGTCCTTAGACACTGGAAATTTCCTGTAGTTCTCTAAGGTCATCAAACCCTTCTCCTCTGACCTCTTCCACCCACAAGTCTTAAGTTTGTTTGCACTGTATAATGTATAGGAACCCTGCACCAAGAGCAAGACCACGTTGCTGCACATTGTGCAATCAGCTAATAAAAAGATTGGGGTTACTCAGCCTGAATACAGCTCTCCGACTATGGGAGCAAGCACTTAACACCTTGGCTACAGTGCAAATCCTCCATCCATCTTCACCTGCCTACCCTCAGAGATGGGTTCACTGATGAGACTCCAGCTGATCAGAGGATCCTACTATATAGCTCTGAATTTGGTATGTATCAGATGCGATTGCTTTACTACTCCCCGTGAGCTGGTTCTAGGTAGTTTCCCTCTTTGTACGTGAAGGCAGCTACCAAGGAAGCACCTAAACTCTCTGATGGAGGGAAGCAGGAGCTTTACTTGGTGTCGTGGTTTCAGTCCAGCCGGTACCAAAGGACCAGGCAGCCGCTCGCTCACTCCTCCCACCCCCTCCGGTGGGATGGGGAGGAGACGGAGGAGAGAAAAGAAAAAGAAACTGGAACCTCGAGGGTTGAGATAAAGGCAGTTTACTTGGACAACACACAAAAATAAAAAAAAAAGTTACAACAACAACAACGGTACTAATGAAAGAGTATACAAAAAGAGTGATGCACAGTGCAACTGCTCACCACCCGGGACCCGACGCTCCGCCACTTCCCCCACCGAAAACAGAGACCACCCCCCCGGCCCGCTCCCCATTTCTGTACTGAACATGATGTCCCGTGGTATGGAATAGCTCCTGGGCTAGTTCAGGTCAGCTGCCCCGGCTATGCCCCCACCTCCCAGGTTCCTGTAAAAATTAACTCTATCCCAGCTGAACCCAGGACAGTTGGAGAACCTAAATTGTTCATGGTGTTGGTAGGCTCACCGTTACCTGTATTGAAATTCACGGCATACCTGAATTGGACCTTCACTAGTATAGGTGTCACAATGGCTAAAGTAAGGCCCTTGCAATAGACAGTTTGAATATGGTCACCACTGATGTTTAAATGAACTAATTACAAACGCGCTATTTTCATGCGTTCTGATTGTTATCACTTGTCTTGGGCCACATAAATTCAGCAAAATTCAGTCTTGTACAAAGGACTAAATTTCATTCCTTTCGCATCTTGCAAGAACAAATTCTGAAAGCTGAGTCCCTACCTCTTCAGGAAAACACTTCAGGGAGAAATGATGTAAACTATCATATTACAATACATTCTTTTCTGTTCTTATATCAATTGCTACATAACAAAAGAGCTGAATAATATAATTTGATTGTCATCAGTTGTATTGGAGCTTGAACTCCATGACATCAATGGTAGTTGATACTATCCTTTCATTGCTTCGGGTTCCTTGTGAACTCAGGAAAAGAGGTCTCTCAAATTTTCAATATTTTAATTTTTTTTTAGCGAGAATAATATGTGAAATTCTGTGGAACAAACAAAAGTTCTCTATACCACCTTCCTTCCTCTCTCTCAGACAGCTCTTCGCATATTTCAGACAGCATGTCATCTGATTTGTGAAGAACTGCATTAAAACATCCAGCACATCTTTTGATGCTGGAATCACATATCCCAAAATTGCTTTCATCTACTCAATTAGTCCCACGATTGAATAATTTTATTATTTTCTCCTCGTTGCTCAAAGAACAACTCACAAAAAAGAAGAAGTATACAAATAAAATTGTATGTCTTGTTCACACAGAATTCTAAATGCATCCTCATTTAAACATATCTGGAAGTAATCAGGAAGAAACAAAAGTAATAAGTGTTAATTTTTATAGAGCTCAGTTAGACAAGCGACAGGTATATGTATGAATCAAAGTATATGGATTACTAGAGATATAGAAGGTATCTAGATTTGTAAAAACAGCTACATGTTAGTAATATCCTAACAGTAAGTCATAACATAGTCAAACAGATGCTAGTGACAATACCTACCATATCTTTAGTTTTGAGATTTGGCCAAGAAGGGAGTCTGGGAATTTATTTGGGAAAAATTCTCAATAACTACAAAAACATCATGAAGTATTTAAGTTCAACAACAAACTCCAATATGGTTGTGATAATGAAAATATCTTAAAGTGGATGAAAAAATCCCTTTTGGATCCATAAGTAATGATTTTTTTAACTTAAATCAATATGAAAGTGCTCCCATATTGTATTTTACCCTGCAATGTCTTGTGGCACTATCTGTTTCAAATCTTACCAATCTCTAAAAGCACAAACAAACACAGAGTAACAGCCAGAGACAGTAGAACAGTAATAGTTTTAAAGAAAACTGTCGTATTTTCTACTATTTGTATAAGTAGTAAAAACACATCTTTCATGTTGAACGACTCATTAAAGCCACTCCCGCATTACTCAATATACTGGTATTATCATAGGTGACACTCTTAAAAGCAAAACGGCAATTCTGCAGGACCTGTGGTCAGCAGCTGACTTTAAAGGCTAGCTACTTAATAAAAGAGCCCATGTTTGAACCAGGGGTCATGAAGACATAGATGCTCTGACAAAGACAATACCTGGGAATCTCACAGCTCAAGTGTTGCTTAAAACAGACTAGACAAGACTTTAAAATTCTCTGTATGGGAATAATTCTGATTAACAAATGGTCTAGGTGCTTGCGATTACTAACAAATTTTGATTTTTTTAACCTTGTCTTTTCCAAAAAATATCAAAATACACTGCCCTTTTCCACAGAACTCCATAAATTTCCTTCACAGAAGAGAACACCAATTGATATTTTATTTCCCATAGTACAACTGCATTTTCTCAGTTCCCAATTATTGTGTTGCTAATATTATCTCCAGAAGAAACATCTCACACACAAAACCTATGTATTACACATATACATTTAGAAGGTAGCAAACTCAAGTGCCCAAGTAAACATGCATCAATCAATGTCAGAGCAAAACTATAATTCTAAAGAAATTCTCTGAAAGAAATTATAATGTGGTATGTAAAATAGAAAGCAACCTGTAATAAAAAGGCCTTTATATGTCCAGGGGACAACGCATTCTGCCCATTTATTACCAAAGGAAACTGTTCAAGCAGGCTTGCCATGACAATAAAACAGAGAGGTAGGATGCTTTCATCTATATGCTGTAATATTACATAAATTTCACTTTCAGAGTTAGGCAAAAGAGAGAAGTCAGTATTTAAATCCTACAGTGAGATACAAATGGTGCACTTTGTATAGAAAGAAACCAAAGCCCCTGTAACTAGATATGGGGAGTAAATGTCTAATTTGGAATTTAGAAGAAAATACATAATTCTTTTCTTCACAGTGTTGATCAAATGAACCCATAAATCATACATTTGACACATGCCAGGCACCTGCCTGGGCAAGAGTTGGCACAGGTGATGACAAATAAAGAATAATGCACGGGCAGGAGGTTTAGAGGCTGTCACTGCTCTGACAAGTGATGATAAAGGGAAGCATTATGTGTCTTCTAGTGATAGCCTGTAAACAAATTCTCCATTGCAATTGTTTTGGGCCTTCTCTCTCTTCATTTAAAGTCTGGAGAAGTTTTTCTAAAAGAACAGCAGACACACAATTGCCTGGTCATAGTAATTAAAGATATACTCAAGCAGAGTATCCAGTTACTTAATTTGGTGCCCAGAAATAAATTGGAAATCAAGGTTCTGCCTTTGTCAGAAAAAAAAAAGATAAATCATAGTAGTAAGAAGGAGAACTGCGATTCTTCTCTCCTGGTAGGATGCATACAGGAAATATTTCATTATCACACTGGTACCCTGTGACAACATGTGCCATGTGACAAGCAATGTTCCCTCCACGGTAATTGAGAAGGTGTTAAGAAAGGCTTAAAAGATGATGTGAAAGCTAGAGCTGGCCTTCAGGACTTGCTTGACTGCACCATGGACTGTGAAAGAGGGAGGAAAACACAAAGAAAATAAAGCCTTTTGTTACACCTCTCTTCTGGACAGACAGGCAGGTCCATCTGAAATCTGGGTCTGTAACACAGCTTACCCTCTGCACCTATGCAGCACCTCCAATTTCTGCCCCAAAGTACGGACAACCTCTGTTATAGTACCACTGACCTGCAAATTATCAAATAATTAAGAACAGCAACAGACCCTGCTAAATGCCCTGATAAACAACCTGAACTAAACCTGTTTCTTTTTAACTTAATTGACTGAGAAGTATGTAATTTGAGCTGTTCTGCCATTCCCAACATGAGCCATATAAAAATAGTTCAAGAAATATTTACAGTAGTAGAAAACATACACTGGCCTCTCCTGTTACCTCAGCACAGGCATATGGGAGGAAGCAACATAGCCAAAACCATAGTGGTCTGTGATCTTAGGTCAGTAAAATGATATGCAAGTGACTATTTCTGTTGGTGAAATCTAAAGCTGTCAAATGGCTGTTTTGACGTGCAACAGTAACAAGGCCAGCTTAAGAAGATTTTTCTCAATCATTTTTTCTCTCCGGCCAGCAGCAGGGAGCTTTGTGCCCAATATGCACAGAAAAACCTGCAAGTACATTTATGCAGCATCCATGGCTCTCATCATGAAAAGGACCTCTATCACTTTGTGTCCTTTTCTGCAAGACGGGATTATCTTCCCAGGTAAAATTACCAAGGATATCCTCCATGTCTGTCCTGAGGCCCTGAGCATACATTTTTCCTGGAACACCTCAGCTTAATCTTTTGATGACTGAAATGCTTCTGTCTAGTTTAAGTCTTAAGCTTGACAGAAAATACATAAAGGAAATTTAGGGGCCTATGATTATTCAAGTTATTGTTTTCTGCTGCAGTTGACAAAATAGCTGTCTCCAGTGCATTGTCATTATTTTTACTTTCACTGCCTGTATATACACTACCATAAGAGCAAATCAGTCTGAAGGAGAATATAAGTCAAGCCCATGAATGTGGGTACATCATCTTTCTTTCTTCCAGTTTTCCTTCAAGTTTCTTATTTGCAGAAGGTTGTTCAGAAATGCTAGTTGGACACAGAAATGTTGCAAAGGCTGTACCACGTCAGACACCACTTTTGCTAACCAAGTCGAAGACTCCAAGAAGGACAATTCCCCTTGTTACACCTCTGGGTAAGCTACTCCATTGGCACACTACTCTTCTGGTGAATAACTTTTTTCCTAAAGTCCAAACTGAACCTGCCAAGCTGCATCTTGGGGCTGTTGCCTCTTATTGTACCATCTGCCAGTACCAGGAGGAATTTGGTTTTACCATCTGTGCCATTGACGTTCAAGCTACTGTGGGCAGCTATTAGACCACCACTTAGCTGCTGCTTTGCCAGACTAAACAAGCCCAGGCTCCTCAGCCTCTTCTCAAAGATCACATACTTTTGGCCCGTGACAGCTCTTGCTAGTCCTCTGCTAAACTGACTCCAGCTTTTGTGTCCTTCTTGAACTGCAGAGCCCAAAACTGAATGCAGAATTAGAGGTGTATGCAGCACCAACATAATAAAAAGCATAATTTCATTTTATCTGCTCACTCTTATCCTAGCATAGCCCAGTCCAGTTTGCCCTCCTGGTGATTAAAGGCCACCGCTGCCTCCTATTCACCTGGGACCTTTGCAGATCCTTCATGGCGCACCAGCTAGCCAGTTCACGTTTTTACTGGTACATGGGGTTATTTGCTTAGGTGCAGAATTTAGCACTCCTTGTTGAATTTCATGAGGTTTATTTTGCCCAATCCTAGAGCTTCTCTGCAATGACACTATACTATCTGATGTGTCGACCAGTTTCTCCATTTTAGTATCATCCACAGATTTGCTGAGGGTACACTGTCTCATGATCCAGGTTATTGGTGAAGATATTGACTAATGTCGTCCCCAGTAATTACCTAAGATACTCTGCCAAACAGACATCAAGCCATTAACTACCCTTTGAGTCCATCAACCCAACCCATCTAACAGTCTTCTTGTGCAGCACATGCTTCCCCTGTCTGCCAGTGAGAATGTTACAGGGACTAAAACTTCTTAAAGTCAAGGCAAGTTACATCCATCACCCTTCCCTCGACCACCATCATCATAAAAGGCAATCAGACTGTTCAAACATGATTTGCAGTTGATAAATATGTGATGAACATCCTATACTATTTTCTTGTCCTTCATGTATTTGCAGATGGCTAGGCACCACCCAACAAGATGTGCTTCATGATCATTGCAGGCAGTGAGCTGACGTTGGTCTGCAGTTACTGGATCTGCTCCTTTCTCAAAGATGTAAGTAGTACCTTTTTCTAGTTGGTCACCCATTCTAGTTGACTGCCATTTCTGATGGTTGCCCAGTCTTTTGGTTATCTTCCATTGTGCCTTTACTTTTCACCTAGAAGAGTGTGATAGTATTCTCTCTTCAGATACCCAGTTCCAAAGTCTTCTACTCCTAATTAGTCCTGACTGAGTAATCCTGGAGGAAGGATGGGGAGGTTTTCTGCCAGACAGACTTTAGCATCTGATCCACAGCCATGCCAGACTAAAACACGTTCTAGAAGCAGACAGGTACTGTGAAAACTGTTGGATATAGTAAGTCTGACATAGACTGATAAATAAGAGCAAAATTTATAACTGCTTGGTATAATAGCAATCGGCTAACAGCAATCTCATTTGATAACCCATTCTTTCAAAACAGTTTTGCACACCTAAGAATAAGATTGCTTGAGAAAAGCTGTGTAGTTTCTGCTGATCTGGAAGTAGCACTGTTTAGAGAGGCATTTGTGCCAATCACTTGGAAACTTGTTCTCCTGGCTGCAATGTTTGGGTTGGCTCGCTTGGGGCGAGCTAAAAAGCAGTCTCTTTTTCTGATATTAATAACGAGCCAAAGTTCTTGGATGATGTACTACAAGGCTATGGAGAGCATCCTGAATGTGCAATAGTTCCGTTCATCACTTGCACATCAGTGACTATAAACTTCCAGATAGCAGCTTCATTTCAATGTTGGGTTTCAACTACAGCCTGTTAAAGTTGAAAGACCCTCTGCACTCGACAAACGCACTTTGCCACAGCCTGAAAAAGTCTGCATTACTAAGAGCAGGAGGCTGAACAGAGCAGGTGTGCTGAGACTTTCTCAGACTATAGGTCCGGTCAATAGAAACACAATAGAGACATGCAGAGATCCTCATACCTCTTTGTTCCCCTTCCCTGAGCCAACGTAATTGTGACTGTTATCACAGTTGTTCTGTTGCCAGCACAGAAGCACCTAGGCCCTCTTTGTCAACAAGGCGAGTGCTCAGGTAATTGAATACACACAGGAGGTTACTCAGATATAAGGTGTGATAACTTCTGATAGAGATGCCATGAAAGTATCATTAAACTCTTGAAGTACTTTTCCATTCCAGATTGTGCAAGCAGGAAAAGGAGTGAAAAACTTCATTTTTAGGTTGCAGTAATTTAGCACAGTAAGTTAGACCACCCTGTGAGCAGCTAGGGCCGGCTTGCTAGTTTGTTGGCAGTGCTGACATGGCTCCGAATTTTCCCTTTTCATAAGGAAAGAATGAGAGATGTTTATTCATTTTTATGGATTTATTCCAACTGCCAGTTGTACAAGGTAGTTGTTGATACTCTCACTGGTGGTGTAGTATGATAACTCATGTCTTTTCCACAGCTGAGAGCAGGCTCCTTCATCTGCTACGTTTGCATCGGTCTAGCTCTGAGGAAGGGGTCTCCGGCTGGGAGAAAGGTGGGGCTACCTTTTACCCAAAGACTAAATTATCTCATCATTATTTATCATCTGAAAGCCTCCAAAATAACAAATTACCAAAATTGTATTTTATGTATCACAATTAAATCCTTGGAATTAATCAATGCTCAATGTGTCTTTACAATGGAGGCAAAAAGAACTTAAGCACCTACTCCTTATTAATTGATCTTACCTGCTTAATACACAAAACTAAACAAATTAAAAAACCCCCTTGTATCCACCTCTGCTTTTTGGCCTGTCTGTTGCAGCCACGACAACTAAATGTATCTCCCCAAAAGAAAAAGATCTTTTTAACTAAAATATTTAAAATAAAGACAGTTACTATTTCTTTGTATTTTCTTTGTATCTAATTTAAAGCAACTATCTTTTACATATATTCAGGCTCTTCACATCCCTTTAATGTCCATGTTCAGAAAAGGGTTTTGGAACTGCCTGAAGAGAGCCTATGACCCCCTGTTTCATATATGTGCCCATACCTATTTCTGAATGCTCCTCCAATATTAGCTTTGAAAAAAAGAGCGAGGAAATATGTTATTTTTATAGCTCTGTTCCTCTGGTTGTATCCAAATGGTTTGCCAGATATAATATGTGGAGGAATAATTTTGTTCACCAGAGGAATGACACATTATAAAATGCAACCACCTCATGCTAGATAGATGAGGAAGTTCATTAGAGAGTATAAAGCGAAGCAGTCTTAAGCGGGAAGTAAAAATTAATTAGCAGGAAATTATTTTTGCTGCAAGGTAAATATAATAATCACCCGAACTGGAATGTGATTAGGAAGCTGAACCCAATTAATGATACAGCAGATTAAACGGGAGAGAGCTCTTAAGCGCACAAAGAGGAAATGGAAGCTCCATTCCTCTCTGCTCGTCCTCTTGCTAACTGTATGGGTTGAGAGCACTAAAAATACAGTGCCTGACCTTAAGGGTAAAAAGAAACCACACGGCTCATGTTGAATGGCACTTTGCAGAATATTTTGCTCCCTGCAATAGCTTCACCACTGCAGCAGCATGGCTTATGGAATAAAGTTCAACCAAACGGGGAAGAATTTGTTCCCAGTACCATCTTGGTAGTCCTGAACCTCATGTGACCCACACAAGCATGCTCAGGGACACACCACCCACCCAGGTGATGAGAAGGAAGGCAGAAGTGGCTGCAAACCCTTTTTTTTATCGACAATTTTTTACAATGAAGACTTTACCCGGATGGACGCACTTACTTTGGCACTTTTGTACACCACTAATTCAATGAATTATTGAATTATGGCTACGGCTCAAGCAAGAATCTGGGCACCTGGATTAGTTATCAGGGAAACTCTCATAAGTATACAGTAAGATAACAAAGAAATGTATAGCTGCCTTTACAGATCATTCTCTAGATACAATTAGGCAGTACAGACCTGTCAAAAGGGCAACCTTGCTGCATTAAAATTTGATTCTTTTTAACAGGTCTGTTTACTACACAGGTATTTACACAGTAAATCACCCCCCAGGGAAGCATGTTGTGAGGTTTCTTCCAGGTTGCAAGGCCAATTAGAAGAATGTTATTTTGAAGTGAATCCAGGAAAGTGTAACTTTCCTTGCGATCAATACATTACTCACAAATGCCATCCTCTCCTTTTGAGTCACACTTTTGCAACCTGACAATGTTAATTGTTAAAAATTGTAAACAATGACCTGTCAAGCAAGACTTTTTTTGGGAACATATTTCTAACACTGCAAACAGTCTTGTAGATTTTGAGACCTGTCTTTATACTGACATTTTCTCTGTTTTGCCTGCAACTATCTTTGACATATTTTTAGTTCTTCCTCCAAAATATATCACTGACTTTTACAGTGTGTGCTGTCTTCAGAGAACAGTTTTCTCTCATACTGCTCTTTTTAACCTCTCAAATGCCAAGGACAGACTGTTCGGGAGAACTGGTGAAACACTGCTGCGAGGAAGGCACTGACCTTATATTTGCAGAGAACAGTAACATTGGTCCTTGGGAAGGGCGGAAATAGAAGTCATACAGCTGGTGTAATTACTTTTTAAGCAGCATAAAATTCTGGTACAATTCCCTACGCTGAACACTTTTATTTCCCAGAGTAATTCTACTGACACTATAACTCGTTGCAAACCTTAGGCTCTACTCACCTTAAGATATTGGAATATGGCCATCTCCTAATAGAATATTTGAATAACTTTCTGCCTAACCAAAGATACTACACTTCTGTAGTTCTTGTCCATCCTATGTGCTAACCATCATGGGTAAATGGTCAGATCCTAAACAGAGCTTGCAGTTAGTGTTTTTCCTCAAGAATTCAGTGGGTGGTTTTTTCCCAGTGCATGGGTTTGTTCTTGTAAATAAGAGAAGTCTTTGAAATACGCTTTGAAACTGAGATTTCAAAATACAAAAGAAAGTTTGGGCAATACCTTATTCTCCTTGAAGTTTGTTGTTATATCAGAAAGTTGCTCGTCTTCCAACTTTTGTATCAACATTTGCCTTTTTAAAAATGCCCTCTCTGACATAGGAATTGGAGTTCTGAGGCACCAAGTCTTTACTATGGAATGATGAATTTACCTAAGCTCTGCATACTGAAGCAGAATAAAACATGAAGGTACTCAACGAGGTTTCTCTAACCTACTGAAAGAGGCCTTAAATTCCTAGTAGTGCGAATGCTAGAACTACGTATGTAGCCATAAACTTTTAAATATCCTTTTGTCGTGGTTTAACCCCAGCCAGCAACTGAGCACCACACAGCTGCTCATTCACTCCCCCCTCACACAGTGGGATGGGGGAGAGAATCACAAGGAAAAAAAGTAAAACCTGTGGGTTGAGACAAGAACAGTTTAATAGGACAGAAAGGAAGAAAATAATAATGATAATAATAACAATATTAAAATGACAATAATAATAAAAGGACTGGCATATACAAAACAACTGATGCACAATGCAATTACCACTCGCTGACCGATGCCCAGTTAGTTCCCGAGCAGCGATCCCCCCAGGCCAACTCCCCCCAGTTTATGTACTGGGCATGACATCACACGGTACGGAATACCCCTTTGGCCAGTTTTGGTCAGCTGCCCTGGCTGTGTCCCCTCCCAACTTCTTGTGCCCCTTCAGTCTTCTTGCTGGCTGGGCATGAGAAGCTGAAAAATCCTTAACTTAGTCTAAACACTACTCAGCACCAACTGAAAACATCAGTGTGTTATCAACATTCTTCGCATACTGAATCCAAGCTACTAGAGAGACAATTAACTCTATCCCAGCTGAAACCAGGACACCTTTCTATCTCCTGAATTTTATTTCCTACAACACAGCACCCGGCATCACTAGACTTTTCACAGCTGAAATGCAGGCCTTTATAAGCTTCAAGAACACTTACTGTTGAAGCAAGTATCCAGTTCCTTCTCTTGATTGCTGGCTTCCACTATCCAAACACTTTTTTTTCTTAGCTGTTATTTCAAGAGTTTTCTATTTTTCAACTTTGTCTAGAGTGGAAATACATCCACTGTTCTGAAACTTTGATACTGAAAAGTTTCTGTCCTTACTAAGCTAGAACTGTAGTTCTCAAAATTGTTTCACTCATTTGTTTGCAAAAGTTAGCCATGTTCTTGGTATAACCTTTGCAGTCAGTGCTATGTCAAGGAGTGCAGTGAAAGAAGATGGAGATAATATTGCTGAAGAGGTTTTCAGAAAGCTGCAGTCCATCGGAATTCTCTGACAACCTACTGGCAAAGAAAAGCAATCTGTTTGAGTCATGTTTTTGAGATTAGGTCAGGTGTCTTTTTTTTTTCTCTTTCATTATTTGCAACAAACAGTTTGCTTCCAAAATCAGGTGTGTAGAAATCTTACAGTGAAAGAACTAGACTGTTGTTTGGGTTACATACTTTGAAGCATGAGAATTAATTATCAAAAAGGAAACCATTCTCTGTTCATAGACTAATCTGCTATGATGATGTTCCTCTATATAATGAGGCAAACACTGATGCATAATTAGGCATCTCCTAACATCAGTATGAGCTATTAATCAAACAATAACACCATGTTTTTTTCATGGATAGATGATTGGCTTTTCACTTTTTATTCAAAACAATAAAAAGAACAAATAAATGAGCTGCTGTATAAATCAAGCTTTGGAAGAGGAGACATCAAGTTTTCTTTTCTTTGTTATCTTTTTGTCTCCCTTTGTCTTACACATTGAATCAACCTGTCTTTTCCTATCTCTCAGCTGTCATAACTGTTCTGCAGTATCACTGATGCTCTTCACATCCTCTTTCGTCTGGCAGGTTCCCTCATTAAGGATGTGAATTTAAGAAACAGAAAGACATACTGAATATTAAATGAACAGCTAAGATTCAAAGTTTAAATAAATAAATATGATATTGAATATTAACTAGCAGATCCAAGCTCCTAGCAGCTTTCATATGATGCCAATGGGTTTAGGCTCAGACTATGCCACACATTTCTACGAGCTTATTTTGAACACTCCTCCACCACCCGCCCTCCCCCAAACTGTTGTCTGTCTTGCAATGTCAAAAGACAGAGGATGTGAAGTAGGATAAAACCTGGTATTTTTTAATTTATATGTTAACACAGTTTACAGTAACATGGTCCTCTCTGGTTAGAAGGAATAAGGATGGCATGGATTGTTCTAAATCCCTTTGGAAAGCTGAGCCTTAGGCTCGTTCCGTCTCCATATGGACAGCCACATGAATCCAGATCCAAGCAAGAATTTGTTACATCTGGCCTTTACTTGTATAAACACAGTCTCCTCCTAGTGATCTTTTCAAATCTTTCATAAGTGAATGTGAGAGACTGAAGGAGTTAATGTCTCAAACATTGTGTTGGGGCAAGTTCTGCTTAACGACAAACTCTGCGTAACAAGGAACTCTGCCTAGCAAGGAACCCCAGGTGAAAAGAAGCCCATCAGCACCCACGGGCAACAGGAGGGGAGGGTGCACGGCTCCCTGTTCTGATACCCTGTTCTGATATGCCGAGCAGGACAGCTCACCATGCATGGCCAAAGATCATTCACGTCTGCAGGGAAGGGGAAGTTACTCCCCAAACAAGCCCCCCAAGCCCATGGCCCAAAGACTACCTCATTAGCCTAATGAGTTTGAGTGCCCACCCAAAGAAGGGGCAAAGATAATAAAAGGACACAAACTGAAGCCCCACGCACGAAAGCCCACCGGAACCGGACCCCTCGGCTGACTGGACCCCTCAGTTGACTGAACCAATGCTGGACTCGGGACTGGTGAAATCTTTCTCTTCTCTTTCTCTCTCTCTCTGTCTTGTTTCTCTCTTTCTTTTTCCTTTTCCGTAATCTCTACACATCATCCCTTTAGACATAAACTGTTGACCAAGTCTGGGACTAGGAGCGGATCCAGCCACCCCTGGTCTCCTCTCTGAGGAGGAGTCTAGAAGGCAAGGGGGTCCACTCTGAACCTCGTGACTTAACGGGAGGGCTCTCCTTATTGTCTTCCCTGAACCGATTCCCAAATAAGCAAGGCCTGTAGTACATGTTTGGTGATGTAGGGTCAGCATGTGTTACACAGTTTACTGACATAGTTTCATGCCAATTTTTGTTGTGAGCATACCAATTTTGGTGGTGAGCATGCTGATTCTTGTTGTGAGCAAACAAAAATTGAGTTTTGTAAGTTAAAGGATCCTTGGTGCCTTTTTACCTTAATCCTGACCTGGGAATTGGCAAACCTGAGTCATCGTCCTGAGAAATTGGGACATGACAGTAAAGGATTAACAGATTAGCAGATATCAAGTGAAAAATAAATCATTGCCATGAACATGACTTATTGCTCTTGGAAACTGTAAAGCTATTTGAAAACTGGACTGGTCATATCTGCTTTACAGCATTTTCCTGACCCTTAAAGATGGACAAAATGCTGTACTTCTGAACACAATTTTCATACCTTTATTACTGTTAAAACTACAGAGTATAGATTCAATAGAGGAAATAACCTTTGTATTTCAGATTTCCTTAACATATGAAAACTAACTTTGTCCAGAACTGCATTTAAATCTATAATAGAAATGCCTGAATTAAAGAAATGCATGAACAGAAAACCAAAAGATTGTCTCATTTTCATTTTAAAGTACTTTTTACTTAAAGTATTCATCAGACTGTCAATATCTTGGCTGATCCAAGAAGCCCCACTGGTCCTGATCAGAACTGTATGCATCTTGCCCTCACCATCTTTTTGCTGAACTAGAAGTGTGGTGGTTCACACATTGCGTGTCACTTACTCTTCCCCCCAGTTTTGTGCCGGTGTGAGGTTTCCCACCTTTAGCAGAGAAAGTCTTTTAAAAAAGGTGTAATAAAAGGAGTGGGAAAGTTGTTGCCATTTACTGCAAACATTAATCTTTTTAATCAATGTGTCCTCTGCACTCTAAGCTGAAAACCACCCATGTGAAGATCTACTGTGGTAAGCATATAGGTGCAATGCAAAAAACATCAATGCAGAAAATATTCTTCCTGGGAACACTTTTCATTGTGTGAGTCACATATCAAGAGAGGTACTGTGTTACAGATGACCTCCTTCAACTACTCAGAATCATGCCGGCAGCTGTCCCTTTCCAATAGTCAACTCACTAATCTCTAAGGCAGCTCCAGCAATGGCTTGCCTAGGAAAAAACACAAGTATTTTTGTATTTTACCTGGAGTTTGACCTGTAGATTTGGTAGTTTGTAATTGCTTTTCTCAATTTTTGTCAGGTTTTAATTTTTAATAACTTATTCCCCAATGTTTGGTTTTTTCCTCTTCTTGTAAGGGCATTGCTTAAGCCCAAGTAAAGTAGGTAGAAACCACACAGAATAGGTATAGGTAAAAGCAGGTACAAGCAAACAGAGAAACAGTGCCACTAGTGACCCCCATACCAGTTTTGTAACTGTTCTCATTTAGTGGATTTACTTTTAGAAATGAATAAAAAATTGTCTGTCCCCAAATTAAATGACTCAATTTTCTGATTCACTAAGACATTCCTAGATTCACTTATCATCAGCTGGAGTGGCACATGCTCATCAGGCTCTGGAAAGTAAACTATGAGAGCACTTAAAGGTCAAGTAACATGTTTAGCTTAATTTCAAAGCTACTTGAGAGCAAGACCTCTGAATTCTTTTCTAGAGTTAAGTTTCATATTTTCTTGGAAGCAGCTGAAAGGAAATAAGAGCAATAGAAAAATAACACGGGAGTAAATAAAAGTTACAGTGGGCAAAGCTGAATACGGGAAAACTATAAAAACCAGAGCAGTAGAGAGTACCTAAGTAAAAGGTAAAATACAAGTAACTACAATATTCTGAAATGAATATGACTTCTATTCATACCAGCCTATCATTCCACTGAAGAAAATTTTGGGCTTTTAGTTCTGTTGTAAAGGGTCTGCATCTTAGCAATACATCTTGTAATTTAGTTCACTTTGCAGCTTAGAATAAAAGGGAGAACACTTAAAACTCACAGACAAATGAAATACAAATTAATCTGATTTCCAAATGAACAACTGGAGATGTTCAGAAGCAGGAAATAACATGCTACCTTCTATCTTTCACTGACACATGCTTCATTCGCCCAGATGAAATTCTTTCGAGGATAAGAGACTCCCGTAACAGGAAATTTCCAGCGGTACAGAGGTAATGTGCTCTATTTATTAAGATTAACCAGCCAGCTCTTTAAAGCAAGAGCTTTACACAAATGTAAATTTAATTTTCAAGGGAATTAAGGATTGAAATTCTTGTTCATATTGTAGGTCTGTGGACCACTCAGTTTGGCATTGCCAAGTGCTAGCAACAGGCCTTAGTCTTTATAAAAAAAATTACACACATCAGGACATAGGACTTGTTATGCTGTGTCTTAAAGTTAATGTACCTTGATTTGCTGTACCTGTAAAAATATATAAGAAACATAGACCATACCTGCAAATTGCTTAAAGATTTTATGATTATTGTTTAGCTTGCCCTACCTGTAACACCACAATTTACTGGCAGTAAATTGGCTACTGCTTATCCTCTTTGTTTCTGAGCTTTAGTTACATTATCTGATTTTTTTTTTTCCTGTTGCATTTTGTTTAGTTTTATGTAGTTGCATGGTTCCCCCCTAAAAGAAAATCATAGCATCTACAGAGAAGGATTACAACCCCTACGTAACTAACCCTGGGGGGAAGAAACCCTCAACCCTCAACTTCATACTCCTGGCAAAGAACTCAACTCAATGGAGCAATGCATAGGAGGGTGAGCATAACACCAGAGAAAAGGATAGATAATAGGATGCTGGCTTAAAACCAGTTTAATTGCATCATTAATAAGAACAAGGAATAATTAGCTAATTTGCATAAGTGTAAATACAATTTAAATTGCACTACATTAACTGACTGTGGCATTTTGATTAGGCAATTAAAACATTAGATTAACAATACATTCTAATTCTTGGATACAAAGGTGTGCTCTTTTGTTTTCCCTCACTAAATTGTATATAATAGTACACTTACATTACGCTTTTGGAAGGATCTCACTGAATGGAAGAAAATAAAAAATACTTCAGTTTCCTTTGAACATATCTTAGTGACTTTTCATAATCTCTTGTTTCAATAACCCTACTGTGTGTTTTTCTTTAGCAACTACTCGAGCAAAACTCTGCAGAATGCTTTGAAAGCAACAAAGTCAGCAAGGCAGTATTTCATCTATTCATCAATGTCAATATTGTTTTTACTTTTAAGACCCTTTGCAGCCTCCGAACACCAGAGCTGTTTCATCAGACAATGGTTTACCATGGGACTTAGGGCTTGTTAGTGTAATGATTCAGTATCTGCCATAAGACTGAGGCAGCTTTAGACACAGAAGCAATGGTTTTAATACATTGAGTGAGTTTATGAAAATGCACTTTGTTTTAAGCCAAGATCTTCTGAAAAGGACTTTCATATACTAGATAATTTGTGAACTATACAGGGAAAACTTCAGCATATACAGAAGAACAGGAGGTAGAATTTATAATGCCATCTCCGTATTTGACGGCTGAGACAGGCACAAGCTTCACTAAACCTCAGCCAGGTACAATCTCTCCGAGAGATGCTGCTCACCAGAGCCGCTAAGGTACTGTGGGACCCCAGTTCAGTTCGTGCCTCGTTTCGTTTTTCCTGGGCCTCATTTCTGGGGAGCGTGAAGGGCTCAAGAGTCACTACCAGGAGGAGGTTTAAGAACTGCTGGGGAGGCAGGGAAGTTTGTGACTCCAATGAATCAGTGTAGCCTAAGGACTGCAGAAGGTAGCACCAGGTCTTTAAGACTTTGCCCCCAAATAATAATGCAAAACACTCCACCTGTGTGTGTATACACATGAGGATGGGAGGTGACAGCAGATGGGAAATTCTCTCCCTGTGAAGCTCCCGTCTCACTCGGGTGACTGGTTAGACAACAGAAGCGAACGAATTACCATCTCAGGTGGCTAAAGCTGAGAACAAATAATTCTACTCAAACTCAGGGTGATTAATTTTATGAAAAGTTTTCTGAACCAAAGTTACCTGCAGGAACCAATAATGGCAAATGTATGCATGAGAGGCCTTATTCTAAGACACATCCCTGGGGTCCTTGAATGTAAGCTATCCCTTTGGATCTACCCACTGAAGTGAACTAGGTAGCTTATCCAAAACTACTTGCCATTAATTTATCCAGAGACACAGGGAAAAACCACGTGTGCCAAAACACCTTCACAAAAGTAACCTGGAAAATAGTGTTGAGGAAGAAATAGGTACATAAAACTAGTCAATCCCTTCACAACACTAAACACTTTGAATAATAAATTATGTTCATGGAGGAAATAATTCACTATTAATTAATAATTTGGATGTTAATGCAAGATTTGGCAAAACAGTAGGAATCAATTTAATACCATGACTGAGCTTTTCTAAGTATTTCTGCTACACTTTGGTGTTTTCACCAAATTAATTGCCAGGCTGCAGAAACTTTCATTTCTTTTTTTCAGTGAAGCCCAGTTTGTTTGTCCAAAATTTCACCTATGTTTTAAACATATCTGTGTAGAAAAACTGTAACTTTGAATCTATTGCATGCTTCTGATTAATTTTATTTTATTTTTCCATAGGTTCCACGTTTCTTCACAGTCTCTCTTCCTGGACAAGAATGGATGTGTTGCAAAAAAAAAAAAAAAAAATGCAGAGGGATTTTTAAAGTCAGCCAATTATGTATTCATACATTTTCACACATGCTACATTATTGCCATTAGAGCTACTGTTATATGAGATTAAAGAATAAAACTAGACTGGGGGCACTGTTTTAGGGAAAAAGATAGACATCACTTGTCATTTTTCATTATTAAAAGTTAACGTTAATCCCCTACTCATGTTTCTGAGCAAAAAAGGTGATTGCCTTAGTAAAAATGGAGAACGGTTACTATTGGTAACTTTGTGAAACACTCGTACTTATTCTGCACTGGAATGAGATCATGTATTTCACGTTGTGTAAGACTTGCAAAAGTGCCTAAACTAATAAGACTCTGCAGGACAATTTTTTATTTTTTTTTTTTAAATATTTTATAATACTCCCACATGTGCTTTTAAACACCCAATAAGTTTTTATGACTGTTCTGAATTTTTCTGAAAACAAACCCAAGGTGAATA
Organism: Astur gentilis; assembly: GCF_929443795.1. NCBI lineage: Eukaryota > Metazoa > Chordata > Aves > Accipitriformes > Accipitridae > Astur > Astur gentilis. Next base: position 1,636,811 of record NC_064882.1, read on the forward strand.
TACGTGCATTTAAAAAATGGTTACCTTGCACTAAATCTCTCCTGAAAACTTCAGCCAATGTAGCAAAGCAGAAATAGTTGTATATAGTCACCTGATCCACAGTATCATCTCCCAGATTTTTCTGTCATTGGGCATGAAAATCATATGTAAAAACCAACTTGTTTCTTTGTTTTCGTTCTGTTATACATCCCAATTTCAAACAACGCAGCATTTGACCCATCAGAAATACATGGATCCAGGCTCTGCTGAATTTTATTTTTTTTCTAAATCACTGTAGTCTATATTTCCTCATTTTTCATATCATCTAAATGACTTGCCTTCTACCTGGTTGCTGCGTTTTCCCCTTTAATTGCCACAGTAGCACCTGCTCTTGAATCCAAACTGTCTGCAGGACAAGGTAGAGTTGGAAAACTGTGACTGCTGTTACCACAGATCAATGCTTATGGGAAGCATGAAACGATACATCCTGCAGTAGCAATTAAATTACTGTCTTGCGGAACTGAAAATTTCTCCCCAAGAGTAATCTAGATTCTATAAATGTTCTTGCTGAAGCCAAATGCAAAGACTGCTTTCAAAAAGACCTCACTGAAAGATTCATGTTCTTTTTACTTTCCACAATTTATCCCTGCAAGGATAACTTATGAATATAGGCTTTAGCAACAATTACTCACATTAACAACTTCAGACAGCTATGAATTGCACACACCAGGCAGGAAGATTTTTCTACATTATCTAAAATTTTCACAGTTCAGCCACATGTTGCAGAGCGTTAGGAAAAGAGTTGCCATTTATTTAATCTCTGAAGATCACTTTACTTCTTTATCTGAAGTGAGAGGAATTAATGGTAGCAAGTCAGGTGCTTTTAGAAAAGTTTCCTTGCTTACATTTGTATATTCTCATTAAATTATATGGCTGAACTAAGTAGAGAAAATCCTTTAACAAACAGTCACCATGTCAGATAAGCTAATTGGTAAGTAATGGCCAGAATCCTAAAGGTCTTCAAGCATTGAGCAGTCCTTGATAACAATGAGAAGTAAGTATTTAAATACCTTTAAAACTCTCATTAATAATGAAAAAGCTTGATAGGTAAAAGTATTCTGACCAGACTTTCTGCTATTTTTCTTCAGCAAGTTCATTTGTAAAAGCTACCTGAAAAATGGAATTGGATATAATCAGTGAGCGATATTTATCACTGTACAATGACTTAAAAGCAGTGCACAAGTACTTACTAATCCAAGCACTGTAACTCAGATAAGGAGGAGAGTTGTGAGCAAAATCATAATTTTGCGTACTGCTATTAATTTAACTGATGGGATTATTACATTATGAATTATCTCTGCTTTATAATTATCTTCCTTCGTGAACAAAATGTTTTGGTCATCAGTAGTTTCTAAAAATCTCTTGTTCCTTCCACGTGCCATCCACTTTGCCAGGGGTAGCGGTGCTGAGAGTGAAGCAGAGCATGACAATGGGATGTGGAGACTGAAGTGTGAAGTACACGCTGAAGAACAGCCACACAAACACATGTGCTAGTGCATATATTCACAATGCTAATGGGACTGGCAGACAGTGAGGCTTAACTCATTTCCAGTGGCCTAAATTTCAGAAAAAAATTTAACAAACCAAAGCACCTTTACTAGTGCAGGTGACAACGTTTGCACATGGACAAGGACATGGAGAGCAGACAAATGCAGATTGACAGAGTAGTAAACAAATAGAAATAAAGCTTGCACTCTGACGGCTTCGGGCAGATGAAGACAGTGAGGAATTATCATTGTTATACTCTCTAGCGTGTCCAGAAAAGGCTTTGTAATGTTTTCAAGTAGGTTTGCAAATGTTACTGGATAACGTAATCCAGTAATACTAATAATATGGATGCAGCCCATGGCTGGCAAAAAAATACAGGAAGAGAATTGATCCATGATCTTGACAAATCTCAAAAAGTAGAATGTTAATCTGTACATCCTAAACAAGGTCTTAGAAGATGCTCTTCATTAGAAGTGATAATTACCACTCCATGACTTACGACATTCAGAACTTGTCACGAGCTTCCAAGGTGACTGCATGTGTTACTGTGATTATTATCAGTCTGATTTACACTATGAAAAAGTTTCTCTGGAACTGTTTACAAATTGTTAACTACCAACCATTAAAGTGTATTTTTTTGGCATTTATTCAGCGGTAAAACCAGGCATACAGAGGTGGAAATGCGACAGAAATATTTCCTTTTTCTCTGACTTGACGTAACCAAGTTGTGGTGACTAAAAACTATTCAGCAAGTCTTGGGACAAAGTTGAACAAAATGGTAAATAGCTACATTTCATATGCCACAGAAAGGATGTTTTTATAGCCTCTGATGTTTACAGTGCAAGACTATAGATTCTACCTCTGCTTTAACACCATCCTACTGTCAAACTAAAATTAAATGTACACATTGAAGAAACTCTATAGTCAGAAGTTAGCGTACTGCAAGCAAAGTTGCCTCAATATCTGCATGAATTAACAATTTAATCCAACAACAGCTTTAACTCTGATAAAATTCCTGTTGGTGTACCTAATATAGTACAAGGCAATTTAAGTAGCGAAATCGCTTTTGGTCATTAGGCATTATCAGACTTGCAAAAAAAGCAAGCTCTTTTGGCCAACTTAGCCTTCGTTAAGTAACTACCATGCTATATGAGTGTTTGTGGCTCACTGATAGTCAGGTTGTTGAAAGTCAGATTCTGTGGAGGGTGCCTCCAGATCTGGTCCATCCTACCCTCTTCCCCATTTTGAGCCAGCCTTCTGCAGCCCCTATGTGGGTAGGTCCCTTTCCAGTGGAAACCAGAGCCCAGGGAGTGGTAGGTACATGTCCTGGTACAGAAATCAGGATGAGGCCGGTCATGCACTCATACCTCGATGAGTCTAGGGATGCCTGGGACTCTGCTTGGAGGTGAACTGACCCTGCCTGCCTGTGAAGGCTGAACCTAAGATCATACCAACTCTAGAAAATGAAAACAGTTTTAACTAATAAAAAATTCCAGTGGTTATTATCTCTGAACTTTGGCCCATGAAGGATTCTAAATATCAATATGCATTTGCATTTTGCATTTTTCATTCTGCTGGGAAAAACAAGCTAACAAACAAAGTAGCATTGCAGGTCTGAACTGGTCTAAGCTTAATGAATTTAGAATCCCTATTTGGCAGTTTGGACCAGTTCCCCAAATTACTGATGTACATTGAAGAAAACTTGTGAGTCTATTTGATGATTTGGGGCATAACCCTCATTATCATATTACACCTTACACATTAGAAAATCAGTTTCACAAAGAAGAGTCAGAATAAGAAAAAAATTGTGAAATAAGAATAAATTTTGGCACTGATATAATGCATATAATAAAGGGATTTATACATGTTAATAGAGGCACTACCCATTAAAAATTCAATCATGATGCAGTTACTTAAGGACTGCTTTGGTAGGTATTTGTCCATGCTGTGAGCTCAAAGACTGATTTATCTACAAATTTGATTGTGCAAAACTCTTTGCTACGTAAGGCTGTTCTTTTGGGATGCGATTCGGAGCTTATTCCAGCATAATAGTGCAATGCCTACAGAGACTCACCCTTTTTTCTCCCCCCCATAGAGAAACATTTCCCTTTCCACATCTGCAAAATTAGACTAGTTTGTGCACTGAACAAGTGGAGTTGATAATTTCAGTCATGATATGGGTCTGGAAACAAAAGGTTTAGACCCTAGAGGAGAGAAATCTATGATGTTTGAACCGGATATAGGGAAAGGAAATGATGATAATGATGAATGTATAGGATGATAATGGCAACGGTGTTTATTATGAACATAAATCGTCACACACTCAAAAATAATAGTAAAAGATACTAACCACATCAGGGAATTTTATATTTACCCTAGCAGCAATCCCTTGCATTATAAGTCAAGATGCCAAAACCATATATTCTTCAAAGTTTGAAAGATTTCTTAAGTATCTTGTATATATCATATGTGGCATATACAAAATATGTGACAGTGTGAACTAGAAGCTTTAGTAACACATTAACTTGGGATTCACAGAAAGTCTGATGGTTTTCTCTTCCCAGTTTAAACCTTTACACTTTACCATATCACCATATTTGCACTCTGTATGTACTGTAGATCTCCTCATGTTAGTACATGCATGCTCATTTGTGTGCTAGAACGTTACAAATTATGTCCAACTACATCTAACAATGACTTACCAGGGAATAAAAACTTAATTTCTGAGAAAGATTATATTATGTATTTTCCATTAACACAATACTTGGAAAATGTGGTGTGATCTTACAGGAGACCAGACTAGGCTCATCTATTTTGAGACAACCATAAAAAGACTTAACGCTGCAGATATTTATGCTCAATGTTTGTGTCCTGATTTCAGCTGGAATAGAGTTCATTTTCTTTCTAGTAGCTGGTATAGTGCTATGTCTTGGATTCAGTATGAGAAGAATGTTGATAACACACTGATGTTTTCAGCTACTGCCAAGTAGTCTTTAGACTAAGTTAAGGACTTTTCAGCTTCTCATGCCCAGCCAGCAAGAAGACTGAAGGGGCACAAGAAGTTGGGAGGGGACACAGCCAGGGCAGCTGACCCAAACTGGCCAAAGGGGTATTCCGTACCGTGTGATGTCATGCCCAGTACCTAAACTGGGGGGAGTTGGCCTGAGGGGTGAATCGCTCCTCGGGAACTAACTGGGCATTGGTCAGCGAGTGGTGAGCAATTGCATTGTGTATCATTTGTTTTGTACATGCCAGTCCTTTTAATATTATTTTCATTTTAATATTGTTATCATTATCATTATTATTTTCTTCCTTTCTCTCCTGTTAAACTATTCTTATTTCAACCCACAAGTTTTACTGATTTTTCCCCCAATTCTCTCCCCCATCCCACTGGGTGGGGGGAAGTGAGCGAGCAGCTGCGTGGTGCTTAGTTGCTGCCTGGGGTTAAACCACAACACTTTGCTTTAAGAATCTGGATAGTCTCATTCAGGTAAATGAGACTTTATTGTTTAAAGTTAAAATGCTTTTTATAAGCTTACAGTCAGCACTAAGACTAAGAAAACAGGCAAAATCACACTTCCAAAGTTAAGCTTTCAGAGATGTCCTTAAAATATTCTCACTCAAGTTAGCTGAAGAATTTCATAGTCTGCTGCTCAGGCGAGTGATTAGAGAACAGGGTGATAGGCACTTGAGTCAGATATTGATTGAACATCATGAGAAATCAATTCTGAGAAGCTCTTTCAGCATGTCTATACAAGAATTGGTAATTTAAAATATGTAGTATACACACAATGTCAGGAACTATTAAAGCTACTCCAAAAGAGCAGAGATCCAGTTTAATTTCTAATATATGAGGAGAGGATTCCTGAGGAACTGAGAGCAAGTTTCACCAAGTTCCTACTACCTATTGTTTTATGCTAAGGCAGAAGTCTGAAGATACGAGACACAAAAGACACAAGTTAAAAACCACAAGAGAGAAAGAAGAAGAAAATGGTTGAAACTGTTGTTGATGGTAGTCTCCTATCTTTGCATTCTCTTCATGTAAATTCTTTTAAACAGTACATAGGTAATTTAGTTACCTAATGCCACTCATGGCAAGAGACTCCCTGATGCTTTAGGAAAATTATGTCTGCATAAGAATTACTAATATCACTGTTATGGAGCTGTGACAGCCTGAGAGTACAGGGGAAACAAGGGTTTGCAATACAGATCAAGTCTTTCATTGAAGTAGGTAATATAATAAATCTAGGTTTTTTCAATTAGATCATCAGGTCTAATAGTTGTTACCTAAATAAAATAAACATTAATAAAAAGTAATCTCACTTTAAGGAAGGGAGTGAGATGGATTCAGGTTAGCAGTCTGTAATTCAAATCACAATAGCTCAAACATTTACAGAGGTGAAAGACTTTATATGAATATTGCTGTGAAATAATTTAAACAGCGCCGAAAAAATTCACGGAGTGAATGTAGACCTATTAGATGAAATGAGCTTTTCTACCAATGTTAGCAACAAATGTTCTACCCTTGATTAAGTTAAAATAAATAGAAACATAAATATACAGTAAGAAGAAAAACAGCCTTTGAACAGATGGGCTGGTGATCCAGTTTTATGAATAATCTGCTATAGATATTGGCGTCGTATTATTTTGCAGACAAAATAAATACAGTGCAAATTTGTTTTAAGGATGGTCAAGGAATTTTTCAGCCTTTTAAAGACTTCTATCAGGTTGAGCAGTATTTTTCTTGCATTATTTGTGTCAGTGTCCTTTGATTAAGGAAGAGATAGATGAAACGACTGACTGGCATGTTCCTATCACCTTAAGATGAGGCTTACACTATTCCTTGATATAAGCATAAACAATACAATCACTACTGCACACTGTCAACTCCCAAAAGGGAACTATCCTCTTGTACTTACACAAACACTGATGTCCCTTCTTCCACATCTTTGAAGCAGCACTCTTAGCTTTCTCTGGACTTGCCATTACAACAGCATTCTTACAGTTACTCCACCTCCCAACTAATTGGAAATAAAAGAAATTCAGCATCTTGCTACACAAACCATGTCTCACGTGAATGTTTATACACTTGTTATAAAGCTACTGAAATCGCTACTTAAGTCCAGTCCTCGCAGCATATCTCAAAATAACAACACAAAATACTAGGAAATAGCATAATTATAAAATAAAAAAAAAAAGACAAGTTTGCCTTAGAGCTTATAGTAATCGGATCTTATCAGATGTACTTAAATACAAATACATTTGAAAACCAAATAAGAAGGTGGCTTTTGGGATTCACTTTGAATGCTTAAAATTTACTTGTGTGTGAAACTGTGAGTTTTAATCCTCCAGAAATGGACCTCTCAATGAAAACATGAAGTTTCAACAATTTAGTCCAAGGGCCGTAAAGTTCCACAATTAACAATTTTTCTATAAAAGTGCAATATCATGAAAATTCAATCACAACTGAATTCTTGGGAAGGCAGGAAGCCCTGGAATAATGCTGATAATGCCTTTTTTACAAGAATAAATGTTTTTCCTTTGCTTCAGTAGCAATAGTTTCTCTGTAATAATTATTTTGACTGACATTTAGCAAACAGAAAACATTTCAAATCTGTTACTCCAGGCTCCCCAGAAATGCTAAAGGAACTAGCACATTTGAAATGTTTTGCCTTTTACTGAAAGACAGTCAAAATTCAGGATCAATACTACCTATACTTTGATGTCATAATTAACACAGGGTGTCTTGGAAGACAATAATTATTTGGTTTCGTATTGAATTTTTGCACTATGAATAATTATTTAAAGATTATTAGAAATAACATGGAAAATAAATAACATTGTTTAAAATAACATCACAAATAATTACAATTCAAAAGTGAATTGTTTAAAAAAACCCCCAAACTTACATTCGGATTTCTAGTGTACTTCAACATGAGCTTTATTAGTCAACAGCATTCAGAAAAGGTGAATGCTCCTCTCAAAATAATGACTGTTCATTAGAAGTATGTATTATTAGAATACTTGGGGGTTAGATTATCATGTTTCCCGACAGTCATAATTCTGCTATTGAGAGTAGTAATTCCACTCTTTGCCAGCCACACTAATAAGTGGAATAAATTATTATTACTGAGAGTGAAACAACTTGAAAATATCTTACACTGAGCTACTTTGGATAAGTAAAAATAGCAAATTATTTATACATTTAGTAAACAGTCAGAAGAACTGCAAATACCGAAAATGACCTCCAGGCTGGTCTTTTGTAATGGAAAAACTCAAAAATACTACTTTTTTAGTGGTTTTTCAAGTAACACATTAATTCAACATATTTTTTTATAAACAATTCATAACAGCCACTACGAACCTTTCACAACACTATTTAAGTGTGGGAAACTGTCTGAAACTCTCAAATCTCAAGTGAAGTCATCTCACCTACGTCAAAAGCAGACCTCCTACACTTCAAGACAAAGATTTCTATCTCCTTATTTACAGTTCAGATCTCTTACAGGAACACACCCTGCACTAATTCTTAGATGTCAAGGGCGTATAGGCTTTATGGTGCCTGTGGCCACCCCACTAGGTACAGAAGTCAGGATTACAGGTCAGAGATTTATTTTCCCTCTTAAGGCCAAGGCTGTAGAAAAATATACACATAAGCTTGTATGCAAAATGGGATACTGGTATTCAAAAAAAAGATTATGCTTATTATGTATGCAATTGTTTTTATTCTATGGAAATTAGTACTGGCGGCTCTACTCTGTTACCGAAGCACTGCGCTGGGCTCTTCTCTCTGCAACTGCTGCTGAGATCCAGCAGTACATTTCCGAGTTTCTCACCGGGCCTAGGTTAACAAACCTGTCCCATCATACAAACAGAGAAGCAGAAGAATTCACTGGCTGAAAGCTACAAACTCATGTGCCTACCCCGTACACAGCATGAGGGACCCAAGGACAAATCAAGGTGTTCTCACTGTGCATGAGATGTTCTCATGGTACAGAAAGCTAAGCGTGTGCATACGCACTTGCTTTATCATGCTCTGCATTCCTCTCTTGCCAGCACTCATGCCAGTTAGAGAGTCTCTTGCCTATCCTAGTGAAATACCAGTAAAAGTTTTTAAAACCGCACTTGGGGCTCTCTACAGGGAAGAAAAAAATCATTTCTTATATATAAAATTTAAAATCATTTTGCCCTCAAACAAATTAATATTTGCCACTTACTTTGGGATCTTAGAAAATGAATATATAAATACCATTTCAAGCCAAGTGGCTTTTCCATTTGCTGATTTACTGCAGATTAAAAACCTAAACACGATGTCTTGTTAAAATTGAGCAGCAACAATAATAATGATATATAAATATGCAGAATATTAATACCTGACTAAAACTTACATTTTTCTTACATAACCTATTTGCAATATTTTTGTTACTAAACAACAAAATGAACAAAACTCTTCTATTATCCAAACCACTTGCATTATTGCCAGGGTGGCCTTAATACAACTTTATTATCTCAATTGCTTCACTTGTTGAGCATGTGGAGCAGCCGATTAGGGATAATTAGACAAGGAATGAATGAAACTCCAGTGCAGTCACATCCTGAGACACAGATGAACTATTGATTTTGATGATTCTACTAATATCCATTTAATATGCATAGCTACTAAACATTTGAATTGATATGTCTTCACTCTCAATATGTTGTTAAATGTGTTCTGGGTTCTGGCTGAGCAAATGATGTTCAGCCTTTATGACACTGCATACCATTCATGGTTATTAAACACAATTAAGCAATGCGGAAAAAGTGTGAAGGTGGAAGGAAAGCTCACAGGAGCAGCTTTAAATTTGTCCTGGTTTCTGAGGTAGCATGGAAGGGACAAAATGAGGTATGGTGCTTTTCCAACATGCAACTCACCTGTGCGATGTAGCATTCCTCAAAATGTGTTGTAGCATAAATCATGTATATGTTACAATATTGGGGAAAAAAATAGGGTGCAAGCTAGGGAAAATCTGAGACGTCCCTATCAGAGCATTACATAACATGATTAATGATTTATGCACCAACGACTGTATATAAAATAGTGTTCTGAGAAAGGTTGAAATTGACTTTCAAAAATGTTTTTATATGAGATGAAATTTTGCCTTTGGTTATATCATTACAAATACAGGCAACAGAAACTAGTGGAGTTAACCTGGATTTATGTTCATGTAAGTCAGTGTTGCATTTTGTTCTTAAGCTGCAGAGGAATTGCTTCTCAGGATTAAAAACTAGTGCTCTCAAGCAGCTTAAGAAATGTTTCACATCATATTACTCAATGGAGAGGTATAGAGGAGAAAGGGAAGACTACTATGCATAATTGAGAGTACAGACGCTATTTTTATCAAAAAATCACATGAACTCAAATATCCCCAAGATATTAAGGCTAATGCCCATAATTTTCTAACTCTTAAATAAAACAGATCAGATTTTCATACACTGTACTCTAACATAAATCTAGAACAACCACACTGCTTGCAAGTCCTGCAGTCAAATAACTTCTCTGGACTCAAGCCAGAAGATACAGCAGTATAAATGAGATCATATCCCATTCTCCCAAGTGGTCAAGACCTCATTGCTCATCCAAAAGACTCAAGGGCAAAGACAAGAAAAATAATGTACTGAGAATCAATAGCAGTGCGCCTGGTGCATCCTCATTCTAGTGGATAGACTTCAAGACCTGCTACTGAAAGCCTAAAAATACAACGGCTTTTTAAGCTGAGGATCACTCATAAGGTTTAAGTGTCAACATGGGAGATTTTGTGTGTGTTTGCTCAGGCCACTCTGCAAACAGACCTGACGCTATCCAGCTCCAAAACAAGCACAATTTCTGCACAACTGAATCGTGCTTGTTCAGACTTAACACTACGACCACAATTGCTGTATGGCTTTTGGTTCACACTGGATGGTATCTGGCCGGCCTGAAACCCAAGTGTCTTAAGCATACACCTCAGACCACTGAGGATGGGCCTCAATTGCCCAACTGCCAAAAGAGGAGGTGTCAACATCCTGCATTACTGGCACATTGTGGTCTCTCATCAGGCACTATATCTTTCAACACAAGAAGTTGCTCAGTTCGTGTCACAAGTGGGATTTTGGTCTATGACAGAGTGGTAAACTCAAGGCAGCAGAGACCCCAGGGAAAGTTTCTGGCACCCCATCACTATGGATGCACTTCAGACTTACTATATGTTCTGCAGCAGATTTATCAATGACGTCAAGGAGAGAATACGTGCTCTTCCTGACACCAGCATCCTCAGAAGTAGCAAACTGAAAACACTGCTAGGTTTGGGAGCGCAGGCTCTAGCCATGGCTGGAGTTGATGTCAGATACAGAAAATCCTGTGGTAGATTAGAAAGTCCTGTTTCAAATTAAGTTAGTTAACCAAGATCATTCTGATCTTTTCTATTCTTCCTGTTTAACGGTGCCTCACCTGGAGCACCAGTTCTGATCCTTCCTATTCTTCCTGACTGATGGTGCGTCCCTCTTGGCAGGAGAATGAACCACTGACCCGATACAGAGCGACTTAGTGGTCAAAGTGAGGAGGGGATACCTCCTCAAATGACCACTGAAGACCACCCGAGACCCCCGCGCATGTGGAGAAGGCATCTGATGTGTCATGGTTATGTAATCCTATGCATATGCATTAGATAGTTTGAATATGTATTACATAGGAGTGGTTTAATAAATTAGATGCAATTGTTACTGTATAAAAGGGACACACCTGATTAATCTGGTGCACTTTGATTTGTGGAAAGTCCACCGAGCACCCTGCGCAGAATAAAGCAATATCTCTCCTGAGTGTGTGAGATTGGTCTACTGCACACCGGGTAGCGAATCCGCTTTTAGGACAACAGAGTGACTGGCTTATTTTGATTCTTACAAGAACAAAATCAGGAAAAGACGTAGAAAAAAGATGCGAAGCAAGGATTTGATAGGTTAGGGAATGAAGGACTTGCAGTGCAGAAAGCTGAGGACAAGATTCTTTTATACAGTGATGGGATGTATGTCACAGATCAATTGTCTGCATTTATTTGAAGAAGGTGCTTAAAATGGTGGGCTTCTTTGTACGTTAGTTTGGATTGGGCTTTTTAGAACTAGAGCGGCGCCAAGTGAGATTGAACTCAGTCAGTCTCAGACCTCGTGCATGCGAGTTCTGTGGTGGAGAGCCAGAGCCAGCATTATGCTGGCTGATGTTCATTTCCAGTGGTGAGCAGGTAGGCAAGACAAGCTGTGGCAGGCGCTGCAGTCTCATCTGCTGAGGGTTCCTCTGGTGACTCTCTGATACCGGCAGTGGTGTGAGAATAAGGAGTTGGTGTGGTGGGAGGAGCAGTCTGACAGCAGCTTATACCCTGTAGTATTTTTTTGCTGGCTAGGGAAATAACAAGCAGATTTGATTCATTTTCTGCAAAATTATTTGGTATTTTTTAACAACGCCAACTTCACTGGCACAGCTCATCATAATTTGGCCTGAAACCACCAGCGGGATTTAAGACAGGGACCTTCTGAACTGTCCTGTGTTGACATACTAAAAATACTAGGTAGGACCTTAACATAATTTTGAGTTACAGTAGGGAAACAACTATTCTCTTGCTGGGAAGACAGGAAAAAACAAATTCTCCTCGTGATGCTTCCTGTGGCCCAACGGAGCAGTGCAGCCCAACACAGCAGTTGGGAGATGCCCAACACAGCAGTGCAGATAAGGCTGCAGCTTCCAAACCAGGGCAGCTCAGTTACGAACAGAAGCACAAACCCATCAAAAATTCAGCTGCTGATAATTAGCCGATACTTGAGCTGTGAACCTAAGAGCCAAGAAGCATGGTTTCAAAGAGGAAACGAAACTTCAAAAAGTTCAGGAGGCCTCTGGGTGGTGGAATGCTGGGGTTTGGTGCTCCCGATGCCATGCATAGTAGTGAGAAGATCTTCGTCAGCACTAACTACAAGCTTCAGACTAACAACTTGCGTAGCATGAAGTCTCCTTCCCATAATTAAAAATACAAATGTAAACTGTTAGAAACCATAGACAACAATATTTTGGCTATAAACTTATGTCATATCTAATGCTTTAGTCCAATAAATCTAACTCGGTTAGCTTTCAAAGCTGTAAACCACACTTGGCTGTAAGTTATATTTACAAAGTGTTCAAGAAATTCACCAGACTCATGCCAAGAGGCCTTTCAAAGGGAGAAATATTGGCTTATATCCATTTTGATGCTGTGAGAGTAGTGTTTCTGAAAAAAAACTTCAAGAGTTTTAATGCATTGCTTTTATGATAGTGATTTGAATTTTAGAATGATTTAACAGCATAGGAATCATTCTTAAAAAGTACGTACTGAAGAAAAAATTAATTTTGATAGCATGGGCCAAAATACTGTTTGAAAATGATCGACTGGGCAGTAGGATTAGAAAGTTATATCCATTGCTGTCAGATTAAAGAATACTGAATATAAGGATCCTTCTCAAATATTCCTGTGAACAATATACACATAGTTAATCAAACGAACTACTACCACTTTTAGACAACCAACATATAGAAAATCTTTGGTCTCAACCTATAACAATAAATATTAAGAAAAGACCCACAAAAACCCCTCTGAAAAATGTATGTGTCTGTCTAGGACCACAGTTCCCAGAATCCACCTAATCTTTCCAGCACCTAAGTAGCCAGTAATACATTCTTCAAGGCCCCCAGCATTGTGCGGGTGCATGCGTGTGAGCCTGTACATGCATATCCGCTTTGCCTGATACAGGGTAGCTATTTCACACCCTGCTGCCAATATTGCATAAAATATCCATTGGATAAAATACGTAAGCAGTCCATGGAATAAAAACTTCCAGTTTCCATAGGGAAACTCTGCTACATAGTGATAACTCACTAACTTTCCCTTCCTCTGGCAAGTACATATGGCATCATTTTTACTCCCACATTTACCATACTTTAAAAGAATGGTCTCAGCCTTTCCTATTATTTGAAAGAAAGTCCGTAACTCCAGGGGACAGATCCGAGCAGTTCTTGCCAAAGGCATGCAAACAGGCACTTGTAGGTTGCCCAAGAAAATGAAGGGATGTTATGCAAATCTCTCAAATCAAAGTTTCCTACCAGAAGCAATGGGCAGTGTGCTGGTTCTTTGAATGCCACTTAGCAGCAGCAATCCCTAACTGTGCAGACATGCATATGCATAAACATGACAGTCATTAAATGCCTCAATCAGGACAGAGGAAGCACTCTCCAAGCATCTAAAAGAGATGCTGACAGAGTCTTTGTGTCTCCATCTCTCTTCTAGGTCTTTACCCTCAGGAGGGATAATTCAGCCATATAGCACTTTTAAAAAGTATCGCACTCACCCCTGACCAGGTCATATCCTACAATTAGTAGTACCTTACATTTTCATCCTTGTTTATACTCCAAAAAATACAGTTCTTATTAATGCATTCTGCAGATATGAGCCAAAATATCTCTACTAACTTATTCATTGGGCTGGCTTTGTTTTGACAAACAGTTCTGCTGACTTGGAATACAATACTGTTCAATCATTCATAGCTGCCTTGGCTTTTCAAGGCTAGCAGGAGTGAATAGATGAAATCATCAGCTATGTGACCACACACAAGAAGGCACTCTTACAGTTCTGTATTAGATTACGATGACGTTTTTTCTAAATCATCTTACATGGCACTGATTAGACTACATTGTCACAAGAAATAACAGTGCAATACAGAAAACTCTGGTTATTCTAGCAACCATTTGCTCTCAAAGGCCTGATTTCATGACGTTTACTGACTGTCCATTGATAAATGCTGGCACATAAAAGTAATTCATGAAACTCATGAGAGGGAAATTTTACTCATAGGTTAACCTCTGTGTGTGCGTGTTGTATCTGTGCATGTGCAGTTGCAGTTTGGTTTGTGTCGTGGTTTAACCCCAGCCAGCAACTAAGCACCACGCAGCCACTCACTCACTCCCCCCCCACCCAGTGGGATGGGGGAGAAAATCGGGAAAAGAAGTAAAACTTGTGGGTTGAGATAAGAGTTTAATAGAACAGAAAAGAAGAAACTAATAATGATAATACTAATAAAATGACAACAGCAATAATAAAAGGATTGGAATGTACAAATGATGCGCAGGGCAATTGCTCACCACCCGCCGACCAACACCCAGCCAGTCCCTAAGCGGGAATTCCCCCCGCCCCCACTTCCCCCAGTTTATATACTGGGCATGACGTCCCATGGTATGGAATACCCCTTTGGCCAGTTTGGGTCAGCTGCCCTGGCTGTGTCCCCTCCCAACTTCTTGTGCCCCGCCAGCCTTCTTGCTGGCTGGGCAAGAGAAGCTGAAAAAATCCTTGACTTAGTCTAAACACTACTCAGCACCAACTGAAAACATCAGTGTGTTATCAACATTCTTCACATACTGAACTCAAAACATAGCAGTGAACCAGCTACTAGGAAGACAGTTAACTCTACCCTGGCTGAAACCAGGACAGTTTGGAACTATTTTGCCCATCTCTGTGTGATTCGGTTTGGAACTATTTGGTCTGTGCGATCCAGACCTGTTTTATCTGTCTGTGCATGTGTGTGATTTGATTTAACCTCCATCTGTGTGCAACCCTGCTGTAAGTTTCAGGTGATCCTTGCCATTTTCGAATCTTTAACTAAGTTGCAAATTTGATTGTAACAAATTCCATTGAATCACCCTGTTAAATTGGCTCATAATTAAGTACTGCTAAAGTTATACAACCTTATCTTGTGATCTATCTCAAAATATTAATAAATCCTAAATTGCTGCTAAACCAGAGCCATGTAACAAAATGTCATTTGTGACAGTTCCACACCAGCAATTAAAAGCTTGTCACAGTGTTTTCAACACTTTGAGTTGTAAACCAATTAATAACGAGGTTGGACAACATTTCTGGTAGCCTTTCCCCCCATTTTACTGCTTGCTATTTAGCTGAAATCCTGACTTTTCTGTAACAACAAACTGATTTTGTCAAAACTTTGTGATGCAAGAGGAACAGTATGGAGGCTACTGAGTGGCAGCAGCTCAGGATCTCAGCATAAAGACTGAGTAAGTACTGAGTCAGCTCAGGGTTAATATAACATTTTATTTTCCTTGCCATTCACTGGGTCATCCTTTTCATCTGCAATAGACCTCCCTGCAAACAAGAAAGTACTTTGTGCCACTGACACAAGACCAGCAATATAGAACGAAAAGAAATAACAAAATGATAGACAGTAATATAGTACTGTCAAACACATTTTCTGGACAACATTCTATTAAAATAGTCTTGCTGATTCTTATCTTCCCCTGCACAACATACAGACACAATAACAGCTTGAAGTTCCTATTAAAGGAACTGGCTATGCAAATTCCTATAAAAACTAATAGCACAGACATTGTAACATGAACCTTATGAAGTATATGCAAATACATCCAAATCCAGGAGAAAGTTACCTGTTTTGGCTTACAACTGTTACCTGGAATCTTTAAAGAAATTTTGCTGAAGTTCATTAATGGATTGATATGACTCATACAAAGATGATAAACACCTAAAACCTGATAACTTTGATGTCTAAGTTTTCAATTTCATACTCTCCCCATAAACCAAAAAACTCAGACCCTTAGGGTCTGAAACACCAGAGTGAAAAAATAATCTGTGATAAAGTTTCTCACAACTCCAAGAATAAATCCCTCTTTTCAGACTACAACACAGCACTACTAAAACTGAGTAATAAGCAGATATTCAAGTTCAGCTAGAGAGATTTGAAGTCCCTAACTGAAAAGTCACTTTGGTAGAATATAAACATTTGCTTGTGCTTCCTGGAATAACCTGAGAATTTTAGGGTAAAGAACACTGATGAGTTAGGTGATAGCACAATACAATGCGGAAATGCTACTTAGTTCATCTCAGAAGTGAGACAGCAACAGTGGCCAATGGCATGGAATATCTCAAATTACATCTTAGCCATTAACCACATCTCAAGAGTGAAACTGATGCTCAAGAGTGCAAGTGCTCCTCCTCCTCCACTGTGTGTGTCATCAAGTCAGACAGATTGATTCACACTGGGCGGGTGAAGACACTGTACTGACTTCACAGTTGTGATGGGTTGACCCTGGCTGGACGCCAGGTGCCCACCAAAGCCATTCTATCACTCCCCCATCCTCAGCTGGACAGGGGAGAGAAAATATAACAAAGAGCTTGTGGGTCGAGATAAGGACAGGAGAGATCACTCACCTATTACCATCACGGGCAAAACAGGCTCAACTTGGGGAAAATTAACTCAATTTAATACCAATCAACCAGAGTAAGATAATGAGAAATAAATCTCAAAACACCTTCCCTCCACCCCTCCCTTCTTCCTGGACACAGCTTCACTCCCAGATTCTCTACCAACCCCCCCCAGTGGCACAGGGGGACAGGGAATGGGGTTTACGGTCAGTTCATCACACGTTATTTTCTGCCACTTCATCCTCCTCAGGGTCAGGACTCCTCACACTCTTCCCCTGCTCCAGCGTGGGGTCCCTCCCACGGGAGACAGTCCTCCACGAACTTCTCCAACGTGGGCCCTTCCCACGGGCTGCAGTTCTTCACAAACTGCTCCAGCATGGGTCCTTTCCACGGTGTGCAGTCCTTCAGGAGCACACTGCTCCAGGGTGGGTCCCCCACGGGATCACAAGTCCTGCCAGAAAACCTGCTCTGTGGGCTCCTCTCTCCACAGATCCGCAGGTCCTGCCAGGAGCCTACTCCAGCGCGGGCTTCCCACAGGGTCACAGCCTCCTTCGGGAACCCACCTGCTCCGTCGTGGGGTCCTCCACGGGCTGCAGGTGGAGATCTGCTCCCCTGTGGACCTCCCTGGACTGCAGGGGGACAGCCTGCCTCACCAGGGTCTTCCCCACGGGCTGCAGGGGAATCTCTGCTCTGGCGCCTGGAGCATCTCCTCCCCCTCCTTCTTCACTGACCTTGGCGTCTGCAGGGTTGTTTCTCTTACATGTTCTCACTCCTCTCTCTGGCTGCCGTTTCCATCTGTCCCAACTTTTTTTTTCCTTCTTAAAAATGTTATCCCAGAGGCGTTACCACTATCGCTGATGGGCTCGGCCTTGGGTGGCGGCGGGTCCGTCTTGGAGCTGGCTGACATTGTCTCTTTCGGACATGGGGGAAGCTTTCAGCAGCTTCTTACAGAAGCCACCCCTGTAAGCACACACCCCGCCCTACCCCCCAAAAAATCCTTGCCACACAAAGCCAATACAACAGTCAAGAGGAATGAGAGAAGCACCAGTTACAGCTGGTTCACAGGTACAGGGGTACCTTAAAATGCTGTTCCTTACACACACTTTTGGCCAAGTTTATGCTGGTTTTACCCACAATTCATCCACACAGCAGTCCACAGGAGAGATCAAAGGTAGGAAAGGGTTTGAAACTGTCTGCTGTCCTCCAAAGAGTTTTGAGACATATTCCCAAGGCCACCATTGTCTGGGAACAGGGTCCTATTCACTGTGGACACCTGAGTGACTTATGGAACACTATCGCAGACTTAACTTTACTCCAAAGTACTTTACATCCATCTAAAGATTTTAATAACCTAAATACATACATAAGGTAGAAAAACTGATCATTTATTCTTCAACTTTCTTCCAGTATATTAGTAAACATCAGGCTCAGGTTGCAATATTTGCCCAAGAAATGGAAAATACTTTAAATCCTATGGATTTCTGTGGAAGTTTCATATGCCACAAGTTTTACATTACGAAAACAATTTTCTTCCCTTTCAATAAGTGATGACCCTTATCATAGTGTTGTTAACATGACCTACAAAAAGAGATAGGCTGACATTAAGATTTAGATACAAAGGACCTTCCATTGTGATACTGTTGAAGGTTGAACTTGACATGTTATGAGATATTTGGCTATATATAGCTGTATTAGAAATGTCTTGCTACAATGGATGTACTACCTTTAGCATCAGTGACAGTAGATTATCTTTTAATTAAATATACCCTACACATAATTATTTGGATATGAATGTTTTTATAAACTCTAGAATGACATATTGTTTCATATTTGCAGAGTACATTGCTGGCAGACCTAATTATGACAAGGAGAAATTCAGTGTGTAATAGGATATGCATTTTTTCACTTTTTTTATGTCTGTGCAGGTTTACTTTGTTTTCATTCTCTTTTTAGTCCTTGAATTTGCATTTTGCCTTAGATTTTCTATTTCAGCTTTTCTTACAGTATACATTAAATCTACAGCAAAACTGATACCCTCCTCCTTAAAATCATTCTGGTCATGTGTAAGAAGGCACATGTTTCTGCTCCATGCAGTTTTGACATTGAGTAAACAGACAGCTTTTTAAGTTGACTGATTTTTAATCTCATTTCAAAAGATATACTCTTCATAAACAAAAATCTCTTTCTGAAGTCAAAAGTAAAACAAACAATATCATAGTGACTGAAGACAGAAAGCACCAAAAAGCTCCCAAAGCCATCATCAGTTGAATATTTAGGTAAGTAACTCTTACAACAGAAGTGACACAAGAAAATTTAGTTAACTCACAGACTGTATCAGTGGGTGCTAGGTGGGAGTGGGGAGAAAAGCGGCATGCCAAGGGATTCATAGTGAGAATTTAGGTTTGCAGTGTTATTGAAAAATGTCAGAACTAGTAACACAGCATACTACATCATATCAAGGAGTACTGCAGAAAACTGCTGGCTTTACTTTTGCTGTCACCTATGTGTCTTTTTACAGAACTTGCTTCCAAGAATTTTCTGTTTTCCAAGCAGACTTTGTTTCAAATGGTGGCACTGAGGTAGAAACTGAGTGCTAAAATTCAGTCCAAAATCACAGTTTTTACCCCAAAATAATTTTCTTCCCCCAAAAGCTTAAAAAGTATTTCGTATTAAGGTGAACCTGCAAACTGCTTTTCAATTGCCACCACCTCTTGAAAGTGCAACCAAGTCTTTGAAAGTATCTTTTCCCACATGTACCATGATTTTTAGATAGAGTAACTGCAGCGAACATGGACTGCCAGTGTTTTGAATTTTGTTCATGTTGTAGGTAAAAATTACAAGTTTAATGTCAATTTTTAATACAGCCTACTTTAATGTATATTACAGCACAAGCATTTCTCAAATCAAAGCAAAAATTGAGTGCAAAGCAGTCTGGTAAATTTTACAGAAGCCTCGCCCCAAAAAGCTCCCCAAAGACTTGCTTGTTGAAAGAATGAGGAAAGGGAAGCATTTTGAATGCATGCAGTGCTGTGCAATACACAGGAATTTTTCAATCAGTTTTCTTCCTCTTCCCAGGTCTCTCTTTTTTTTTTTTTGGCATTACCTTTAGTTTGCAAGGTGTGGTTGTGTGAGCATTAAATTGGTGGCTCACAGACTGCTGTCAGCTCTGCCCCAGCTAGTTCTATCATTTGTACAGCTGTTTCTTTACTTTCTTGAGCTTTTCACAACAATTCCTTGTTACTTAAAGAGTAAAGACGTTTCAGCGAACTGAAGGTTTGTGCCTCTACTTTTGCAACTTTTTGCAAACCATTTCTATGTTCACAGAACATAAAAGAAAGGCTTATTTGTTCTGATTTGTGCTCAAATGAAACAAAGAAATAGCTATTACTGTTTCTGCAGCACACTTGCTCTTAGTTCTTTCTGCTCATTTAGGTCTCGAGGAGAGGCTCAAATGCAGGCAAGGAATCTTCTGAGTAATTTAACACTGAAAGTCCTTCAGTACTCCAATAAGCTGGATTTATCATTCAGAACTTCAACACCGTTGGATGAAAATCAAGAGAGATCTTGTAAAACCTCATACATCAGAAAAGAAATGAGCTATACCTCTGGCTGGGAAGGGATTATAGTGATGCAGGAAATTTTTCTTTAGCAATATTTTAAAATATTTTATTCTCCTTAAAATTTAATGTTTCACACCCATACTTTCCCAGATGAATTCTTTCTGGAAAAGGGTTGATAATTCCACAGATGCTAAAGTTGAAAATCATCTTCCCAACAGAGATTGCCCTGGGATAGAAAAGTGCACACTCACACCTAGAAAATATTGAGATTCAGAGTCTAAATGTGCAAGTCCTTTTATAGTTCAATAGATCATAAAAGAAACGATGCAAGGTCTATTCAAATGGAAGGATTTATCACTCATAGGTATATCCTGGAATCGTGAGGGGAAAGTGAAGCACTGGGAAGAGCTGACACCAATCACAAAAACATGTCAGTCAGCATGTCTGACTGTTCCCATACTGCCCATTTGCTTTGAAACAACATGATAAGGAGGTATCAAAAAGCCCTGGAATAATCCACTGTTTATGATTGTTTTAAATATTGTACTGAGCCTACTGGTCCTCTCTCCTAGCGCACTACAGGCTGGGGAAAACCTCTCTCAGTCACGTAGCTTGAAAAAAGTAATTCTGAAGCAGAACAGCGTGCTTCGGAGGAACTGTCTGCTGGACTCCATACCTGTAGACCAGACCAATACCCAATACATGGTCAGATATTAATTTCCATGCTCTCAAAGCACACATTTCAACTCAGGATATGACCAGCATCACAGTATGAAATATACCAGGTAAGCCAGATCTTGGTTAAGGGGAGTTACCTTGAACCACTGCAAATAAGTGATGGGGGAACTGCAGTTTCCAGGTATGGCTGAACAGCAGCAGGCCCATGCCATCAAACACAGATGACTTTGAAATAGACTGCATGTCTCCTTCTGACAGCTCTGAATGACAGGGCCTCAGCAGTCAGGACACTGAGCCTGGCTTATACGGTGTTATTCAGTTGATCCCAATACGTAGCACATCTTACTTCCAAGCTCTGACATTCCCGTGCCATCATATGCTCATTCATGCAGTCTGTATGGTTTGTGCCCGAATCTTAGCAAAACAAGGGTATGATAGATACATATAAAACTGTTTGTGACAGCTTGAAAATTGATCTTGCATAGCTTGCAAAGATAATAAAAGACATCTCTTTGTTCAAAATCCGTATTCTTTCTTGGTAGAATATTTTTTTCCGATCACATTGATAAGGCTAAGCACTCCAAGCTTGATATACGGCTCTTACATTGGCATACCACAACCACTGTAATATTTGTAATAAACAATTCATTTTATGGTGGGTAACTTTCTACAACACCACGTACAGTATGCTTCCAATATAAAGATATTTATGAATTAGTTCTTAGAGCTCCCATTGCAATCACTGAGAGAAAGCTTAGATTTTAAGTTTATATTACATTGCAAAGCTACTAAAATTGTGGTGAAATATTAACCCAAGTGGGCCTAAAATACTTTGGACACTAAAGCTTTCTAAATAGCTAACTTGCACATAGATATCCTCAACTCTAGGAAGCCATTATGTTAGTATATCACTTCCAAAGTAGTTTCCGATAGCATCCTATATATCTCCTGGCTACTTCACAGAGGAAAAAAACCCCAAACTTTATGAAGTCAGATGAATAAATAATATATTTATGTTTTTCTACTTTTTAAGCATTGTCTGAAAGTCTGCATTTTGCAAGATTTAAAATAAGCTTTTTCATAAAAAGGAAAATGAAAAAAAATCAAAACACCTCAGGTTGATGAATCAGCTGCTGTCATCCAGAGCAAATCCTCTATTAGCAGAATTTGTCTCTCAATACACAAAATAATTAAAGATTCCAAAGAGCAAGCCATAGGCTGAGGTTTCAAGAGTTGTAGCTTCATGTTAGAAAGCTTTCAGTAGAAGTACAAGCTAGCCTCTTGTCTCCCCCAAACCCCAAATAAACAATAAAAATGTGGAATACATACAGGGGAAGCTACAAAAACAGCTTATGTAAAAGATCAATCTGAGAAAGAACACAGAAAAATTGTGAGTTTGAAGTGTAGAAAGACTTAGATAATACTTTTTGACTTCACCTTGTGCTTTGGACTTATACTTTAGGTAACTTTAAGAACATAGTGAGAGTGAAAGAGGGCATGTGCAATCAACAGAAAATATTAAAAGCTAAGTAATGATTGTATTATATCATGAAATGGTCTCCCACAAGAACTGATAATTATTCTAATATATGACATTATTTATATAGATTAGATAACTATAACTATCATATGTATTATTTTTAACACATTCCTTTCCCAAGCTGATAAACACAAGTCCTGTTTGATGGATACAGGATTGTTGAACTGACTATTAATATAAAGATTCAGTAATCTGTGACTCAGTTGTCCCTGAACTCTCCTATATTTATTGGAAAAAAATACCCTCCTTTCTTTTATCTCTATTACTTCTTGGTTTTATCTGTTTTTTTAGTAATTTATTTCATTAGAACTAATTGGATTACGGTGTGTGTTAGAATAGACGCTAGATTTAAAAAGAAAACCAAAATCCAAACAATTTCCTTCCCCATCCTCTGCAACTGGCTTGAAGCATGTTTACAATGGAACTCTTCTAGATTCATACAAATATATGGCTGTGCTTTCTTACTTCCTTCCTACTCCTTCCTTGCCAAAGCAATAGAACCAGCTTCCTATTGCTATTCCTAAGACAGTAATGAAAAAATTCCATCTCTCTCCTTTTTTTTTTTTCCCCTTGAACCCACAAAGGGTGGGATTCTGGCAACACTTACATGACAGTTCTTTCAGCATAAATCCAGAGCTATTGTCTGGTCTAATCTGCTAATAGTCTGTAGATCAGTTAATTCCTACTGGAGTATTTTTGTTCTGTCTTTAAAGAAGAATATCCATACTTGATTTAAATATTGCCAGGGAGGTGATTCCAGCAGAGTTCTTGTTAAGTTCAGTTTCAGCTGTTAGATTGCATCTTTGTTTCACAGATCTAAGGTTCTAGTATCACATTTCTATTTTTGTGTGGACATCTATAGATAAGTAAAATTTGCAATGTTAATTTACATAGACTGTGCTCCTGTATAATGCATGGTTTTTTTGGCTTTCCTCTAAACTCTTTCAATTTTTATCACTGTCTTTCCTGAATTACAAAGTCCAGAATCAGACACCCTATTTCAGCAGCTGTGCACCAGGACTGAATACCTAAGTAAGGTGCTTCTGCTTTCAGGATTCCAAGTCTCTCCCTACTATCCAAGGTGGGATACGTACAGGGACATAATTCCTTAAGTATTTTTGTCTAATCTGGTTTTATGAATAGAGATGTCTTCACTTTCCCTAGCCATCTATTCCAATGTTTTATGCCTCCTACAGTGAGAAAGTTTTTGCTATAGTCTAACATTAATCTGCCTTGCTGCAGGCAGTTAGGCCCATTTTGTCCTGTATTGTCCACCATGAATTTGAGATGGTCTTTTCCTCTACAAAGCAGCTTTTTATGTACATGAAGCCTTGTCACTTCCTTCAGTGCAGACACCTAAAACATCTCACGACCTCTTCAAACAATTTCCATATGTCTGAAGCTTTGCCAAATTATGGGAGAACTTCTAGCTCAACTCTCGGCTGCCTGTTGTTGGTGACCAGTGGACAACTCCTCATGCATTGGTTATTTGCTTTGTGCTTGGTCAGCCTAAAAAATTGGTAAAGATTAGAGATTTACGATTTAAAGCTGCTTATCTTCCCAGAAGGCTGCATAAGGGATTTCACAGCTGCTGTAATTTGATCTGACTGAAAGCAAAAAGTAAACCTTTCTAAGTCACTGGAGAAAGAACAGCTCTGGCTTCTTCCAGTTAACAGTGAAAAAATGCCGTAGGCAGCAAGTGGTGATGCAGGAGCTGCTACATGCTCTTTTCATGAACTCAGTGGGACAGAACAAACCCCTTGGTCTGTAATCTCCTGATTCTTCCCAGTTTTAGCAGACCTCTCACTGGGCAAGTTTCTGCATTAGAAAATTCTAATTTGCAGACCAGAACAGTGTGGTCTTCTGTATTCCACACGAGCCACTGAGAAAAACCCAAGTCCTATCTGCCATACACAAGTCCTCGGTGGCTGCTCTGCAGCTGGGGAAGCTGTCCAGGCTTCCTCTGGCACACCTCCTTCCACATTCTTCCACTGAATTTAAATGGGATCTCTCATCATCTGACTGACTGCAAGTGAAAATAACTGGTGCAGGGAAAACCGCAGCAAGATATTCTGCGCCCGAGAGTGCCATTTCATAATTCTCTCTACATATAAATATCAAAAGACATTTAACTACTATCTGTTAATGCTGGATCCTTATGGCTCTTGTCCGCCCCCCCCCCCCCCCCCCCCCCCCCCCCCCCCCCAGATATGTGCTAAGGACAACAATTGGATAAAGCTCCTGGTGAGTGTACTCACAGCTCTATTTATGGGTATAAAAATACACAGTCACTGTCTTTGCAGAGAAAATCAGGGATTTCAATATTTATGAGGCTGTGAATATGTGACAGAATTTGTTGTCCTCAGATGCTTCTGCACAGCCTAAGGAAAGGAATGAAATCTGATATTCTGTGGTATCTGTCAGCTGCTAGCTAAAGAAAAAAGCATTATCCTCACATCCCTACTCTCTCAAGCAGTTTGTCCAGTCTGAAGGAGGAAGCACAGAAACAGGAGCTCCAACAAGTCTGTCAGAGGAATGACCAAACCACTCTGTGCCTGTCTCAGATTGAACAGGTAACAGAGCACATAATCAGCCTTCAGTGTGAATGCAGTCTTGGACTAAAGGAACAAATGCCTTAGGAGTTTATTTGCTTTTTGTCACGTTAAAAATTGCACCAGGGTTATTTTTCTCTTGTTCTACCTGGTATCATTTGCTTGTTTTTCATATGAGAAATTCACAAGGTGTTTCTTTGACTATAAATGATTCCAGGACAATATTGGAATATACTAAAAGTAACAGAAGAAAAACTGATTAACAGAGGAGATGAGATTTTCAATTAGACTGATTAACAGAACTGTACCTTTATCCTATTCAAGCTCCTCTAGGTAGCTTTAAAGTTTTCAGATGACTTGATGGTCTGTACATGCTTCCTGACACCAGAGATCAGAAAGATGCCACATTACCTCCCTATTTTCCCCTAGTTTTCAATATACTTCTATAGTTTAAAATCAGGCCTCAGAAAGGAAATGGGATGAAAAGGTAAAAAATGAAATTGTCCTCCTATCAGGGAAGGAGGACAAACTCAAGCTATATATGAACATTTGAATTACAAAACTTGAATTATAGATACTTGTCATTCATTCCCATCACACCTTTCAAATTCATACAGAACATTTTAAGTTAAAGGGAGTAAATGAGTTGAACGTGAAACTTACACCTTTCACTAAAGTGCATCTCATTTTGCACAGTCTTATTTTCTTAGCCATTGAAAATTACACACAGTATGTTATATATATACACACACAGAGTACAACTTCAGTTTAAAGTTGTCAGGGGAGGGCAACCTCAATCCATCCCACTCCTACCAGTTTGATGCCAGTGCCAGCAATAGATGCCCAGAGACTGGAGAGGGATCACAGGTCAGCAGGAGAGCACCTGAAGAGCAGCACAAAGGAATTCCAGCCGGTAAGTCCGCTTCACTGGGGGCCCAACTTAAACGCCTCTATGCAAACGCACTTAACATGGGGAACAAACAAGAGGAGTTAGACACGTGCGCACGCTTGCAGGGCTGTGATCTTACTGGCATCACGGAGACGTGGTGGGATGGCTCCTATGGCTGGGGTGTTGGAATGGAGGGACACAGGCTCTTTAGGAAGGACGGGCAGGGGAGAGGAGGAGGGGGTGTCCCACTCTATGTCAGTGACCAGCTGGAGCGCATGGAGCTCTACCTGGGGATGGATGAGGAGCCCACTGAGAGTTTATGGGTCAGGATTAAAGGAAGGGCAGGGACAGGTGACATTATAGTGGGGGTCTCCTACAGGCCACCGACCAGGAAGACCAAGCTGATGAAGCCCTCTATAGACAGATGGGAGCAGCCTCACGTTCACAAGCCCTGGTCCTCATGGGGGACATCAGCCACCCCGATATCTGTTGGAGGGACAACACAGCAGGGCATAAGCAATCCAGGAGGTTCCTGGAATGTGTTGCTGATAACTTCCTCCTCCCAGTGATGGAGGAGCCAATGAGGAGAGGTGCTCTGCTGGACCTTGTTCTCAGCAACAAAGAGAGGCTGGTGGGGAACGTGAAGCTCAAGGGCAGCCTTAGCTGCAGTGACCATGAAATGGTGGAGTTCAAGATCCTGAGGGCAGCAAGGAGGGCGCACAGCAAGCTCACTACCCTGGACTTCAGGAGAGCAGACTTTGGCCTCTTCAGGGATCTGCTTGGTAGAGTACCATGGGATAAAGGCCTGGAGAGAAGAGGGGCCCAAGAAAGCTGGTTAATATTCAAGGATCACCTCCTCTAAGCTCAGGAGCGATGCATCCCAACAAAGAGGAAGTCGGGCAAAAACGCTGCTCCGGGGAGACCAGCATGGATGAACAAGGAGCTCCTGGACAAACTCAAATGCAAAAAGGAAGCCTACGGAGTGTGGAAGCATGGACAGGTAGCCTGGGAGGAATACAGAGAAATTGTCCAAGCAGCCAGGGATCAGGTTAGGAAAGCTAAAGCCCTGATAGAATTAAGTCTGGCCAAGGAACGTCAAGGGCAGCAAGAAAAGCTTCTACGGGTACGTCGGTGATAAAAGGAAGACTAGAGAAAACACGGGCCCTCTCCGGGCAGTCCAGGGAAGTTCCCACTGCCTGGAAAAGGGGAAACATAACCTCCATTTTAAAAAGGGAAAAAAGGAAGACTTGGGGAACTACGTGCCAGTCATTCTCACCTCTGTGCCCAGCAAGATCCTGGAGCTGATCCTCCTGGAAACTGTGCTAAGGCACATGGAAAATCAGGTGATTGGTGACAGTCAACATGTCTTCACTACAGGCAAATCGTGCCTGACAAATTTGGTGGCCTTCTACAATGGGGTTACAGTACTGGTGGATAAGGGAAGAGCAACGGACATCATCTACCTGGACTTGTGCACAGCATTTGACACTGTCCCACATGACATCTTTGTCTCTAAATTGGAGAAACATGGATTTGACAGGTGGACCACTGGGCGGATAAGGAATTGGCTGGATGGTCACACTCAAAAGAGTTGTGGTCAACGGCTCCATGTCCAAGTGGAGAGCGGTGACAAGTGGCGTTCCTCAGGGGTTGGTATTGGGACCAGCACTGTTTAACATCTTTGTTGGTGACATGGACTGTGGGATTGAGTGCACCCTCAGCAAGTTTCCTGATGACACCAAGTTGTGTGGTGCAGTCGACATGCTGAAGGGAAGGATGCCATCCAGAGGGACCTTGACAGGCTTGAGAGGTGGGCCCGTGCAAACTTCATGAGGTTCAGCAAGGCCAAGTGCAAGGTCCCGTGCATGGGTCGGGGCAATCCCAAGCACAAATAGACAAATAGATGCTGGGCAATGAGTGGATTGAGAGCAGTTCTGTGGAGGAGGACTTGGTGGTGTTGGTTGATGAGAAGCTCAACATGACTCAGCAATGTGCATTTGCAGCCCAGAAAGCCAATCGCATTCTTTGCTGCATCAAAAGAAGTGTGGCTAGCAGGTCGAGGGAGGTGATTGTCCCCCTCTACTCGGCTCTCATAAGACCCCACCTGGAGTACTGTGTTTAGCTCTGGGGCCCCCAACATAAGAACAACATGGACCTGTTGAAGCGAGTCCAGAGGAAGGCCATAAAGATGATCAGAGGGATGGAACACCTCTCCCATGAAGACAGGCTGAGACAGTTGGGGTTGTTCAGCCTGGAGAACAAAAGAGAATGCTCCGGGGAGACCTTCTAGCAGCCTTCCAGTATCTAAAGGGGGCCTACAAGAAAGCTGGAGAGGGACTTTTTACAAGGGCATGTAGTGATGGGACACAAGGGGTAATGGTTTTAAACTGAAAGAGGGTAGATTTAGATTACATATAAGGAAGAAATTCTTCACTGTGAGGGTGGTGAGGCACTGGCACAGGTTGCCCAGAGAGGCTGTGGATGCCCCATCCCTGGAAGTGTTCAAGGCCAGGCTGGATGAAGTTTTGAGCAACCTGGTCTAGTGGAGGGTGTCCCTGCCCATGGCAGAAGGGTTGGAACTAGATGATCTTTAAGGTCCCTTCTAACCCAAACTGTTCTAGGATTCCATGATTCTTAACTTTATAAAATAGAAAGAGGTATTGTATGTGGATTTGCTGCAATCTGTCCTGAATTTGCTCCATTTTTTCCATTCATGATCTGAAAAAGGGCATACCATTTATTAAATAGCATATCAGTTAAGTTTACACATAACAGGGAGCTGAAAAATGCTAAAAGATATGACATTATGGGACTGGAATTCAAAGTGATCTGCTCAAACTGGAGAAGCGAACTGAAGAAAAGGGATTGTATTCAACAAGAGGAACCCTCCAACATTCAGGGACAAATAAACAGTTGTTAAAAGACTGGACTGGAAGCAGTTTCCTTCATCTAGCAGTTCCTCAAAAAAGTTCTCTGATTTATAGCAGATCATAGAATCATTTAGGTTGGAAAAGACCTTCAAGATCATTGAGTCCAACCATCATCCATGCCCACTAAACCATGTTATGGAGTACCTCGTCTACGTGCTCTTTGAATACCTCCAGGGATGGCGATTCAACCATTTCCCTGGGCAGCCTGTTCCAATGCCTGACAACCCTCTCAGTGAAAATTTTTTTCCTAATGTCCAACCTAAATCTCCCTTGCCGCAACTTGAGGCCATTTCCTCTCATCCTATCTCCAGCCACCTGACAGAAGAGACCAGCACCCACCTCACTAAAACACCCCTTCAGGTCGTTGTAGAGAGCGATAAGGTCTCCCCTCAGCCTCTTCTTCTCTAAACAGCCCCAGCTCCCTCAGCCGCTCCTCATAAGACTTGTGCTCCACGCCCCTCACCAACTTGGTTGCCCTTCTCAGAAGCTGAATACGAGTTAATAAGGTCAAGTTAGTATGAAAAGGCAATCATTATACTGGGAAAAAAATATAAACATATAAGACTCATATAATCATCAGTCTTCAAAATATGGAGATGTCCTGCTTTCAGCTGGGATAGAGTTAAATGTCTTCCTAGTAGCTGGTACAGTGCTATGTTTTTGAGTTAGGTATGAGAAGAATGTTGATAACACACTGATGTTTTCAGCTGTTGCTAAGTAGTGTTTAGTCTAAAGTCAAGGATTTTTCAGCTTCTCATGCCCAGCCAGCAGGAAGGCTGGAGGGGCACAAGAAGTTGGGACAGGACACAGCCAGGGCAGCTGACCCAAAGCGGCCAATGGGGTATTCCATACTGTGTGACATCACATCCAGTATAGAAACTGGGGGAAGTGGGGATCAGGGGATCGCTGCTCAGGGACTGACTGGGCGTTGATTGGTGGGTGGTGAGCAATTGCACTGTGCACCATTTGTATATTCCAATCCTTTTATTATTACTGTTGTAATTTTATTAGTGTTATCATTATAATTATTAGTTTCTTCTTTTCTGTTCTGTTAAACTGTTCTTATCTCAACCCATGAGTTTTACTTCTTTTCCGATTTTCTCCCCCATCCCACTAGGTGTGTGTGGGGAAGTGAGTGAGCGGCTGCATGGTGTTTAGTTGCTGGCTGGGGTTAAACCATGACAGGAGAAAAAATGCAGAAGCTGCCTTCAGTACTGACACAATCTGAGGTGAAATGCTGTGCCCAGTTTTGGATACCACTCATCGTGACCAATTTCTGCTCCAGAAGACAGCAGTAAGAATGATCAGGGGCCTAGAAAACGTGAGGAAAGATTGAAGAAATTGGAAGTAAAATTGGAAGAGAATGATCTTTCTTTTTACCCATGGCCTGTATGAAAAGATGTAATAGGTTTGAACTGCAATAGAAGAGATTCAGTCTAGAAATAAAAATGAAATGGGAAGCGAGCAGAGGAATAAGTAAGCCTAGGTGACTCCTGGAGCACCACAATGGCAAGTTAGACAAACATGTGTCAGCAAGGACAAGCACACAGACATCCTGTCTTGAAGTGGGAGACAGAGAAGTTGGTTTCATGAAGATGCTTCCAATCCTGCTATCCATGACTGGCTATGGGTTAACACCTTAGAGTCTGAGGGAACAGACAGACCCCTCTACTTGACTGCAAGGAACCATCACATCACACATATAATAATAAGGAACAGAGATATCTGTATTTGTTACTGCTACAAAGAGTTTAGCTAACTTCAGTGACCAGTGTAACAGCTGCAATATTATTAAATATTAGTGATCCTTCTGGACTAGAAAATTTATTTATAATATATGCGTATCTGTGTATCTGTCCACTGCACCTCAGAATAGTGCATTCTCGGTTCTGCTTTTGGTTTGCTGCAGATTCTCTCACTTTCAATAAATCATGTGATCTCTGCTGCTTCATTCCTGCTCTTGAAACCTGAATTGTTTACATTTAATTCTATTTGATTAAGACGCTCTGTGAATACATTGATTAATAACTGTTAGATGTTCCAACATCATAGTGAAGGGACTGCAGAAAAGCTCACATTCAGTTAAATAAAAGTAGTAGTTTTACGACCAGAAAAGATGTTTCCTACCATTTAACAAGACTCTTTGCATAATATAGATCACAGAATTTTGCTCAGTGATTTCCTCTGAGATATCTAAAATGGTAGGAATGTCCCACTTCCAGGGCAAACTGAACTGGGATATCAGGATGTCTCACATAAGCATTCTACTGGGGTTTTTTTTGGCTTTCCTTATATGCTGCTATGCATATGATCAGAATTGTGCTATGATTCTTATGCTATTCAGCAGTAAATCTGCATTTGAGTCTACAGCAATGGACTGCCAGAGCTGACAAAGAACAAGGTGGAGGAGCCATGGGAGTTTATGTGTATTCCTCCCGCCAATGCACAGACTATAGCTAGCATACCTCCTGTTAGCATACTTCCCTGATTTTCCATGTCTTTTTTTTGTTTACTACCAGAGCTGTTATGACTTTTATGCTGTAGAAGTCTGGAATGGGAAGCTTGCCCCAGTGGACTGCATATGAGGTGTGACTGAAAGTCAAGACCAGATCCACATCTGCCTTCAATTCCAAGTAGAAAGCAGGGCCTCAGGTGGAGCTTCAGGGACCTGAGGATGTCTACTTTTTTAGTAGGGTACTGGCATGCTGTACAGGAGCTTAGCCAGCAGATAGGCATAACCAGGTAACCTGTGAAATGAGGGTCAATGTGACATACAGAGTTCGCAGACTGCATCTGTATTCATGAAATACTCACTGTCAAATTTTGCCCTCAGGCCAGCTGAGGATTGGTGACAACGATGCTATTAACCTCTCTGAACCTCCAAAACAACCACACCAACCCCCAACCTGCATAACTGCAATAGTCCTGGTCCCTGCTATCTCCCAAACCATGCCTGGGAACTGTTTTGTATGGTTGGTTCTCTTAGGCTTAAGCCGTACCAGGAACCCTTCTATAAATTTAAAATGTTTAGCCATCTTGATCACCGAGTTTAAGTATTCATACATGTGCCTGGTGCTGTTCAGCTTATGGCTACCGACCTTGCCACAAATACTTCAGCTATCACTTTGTAAGATAAATGAAAACAGATATCTACACCAATAGATCTTTTGCCATTCTTCCCAATGATGTTGGGTTTTCTGCCCTGCTTACTACAAAATGGTGTCAATTCCACAATTTATAAGAGAAAAATCCACTTTCCCACATGTATCAAGCTTAGATTACATGTAATCAAACTTAGAATTAGTAAATGGAAAACACTGTTAGCTGCACATGTTCCTGTAAAATCTTTCTTGATCTTCTGAATGTATCTACACATTAACAAAAGTAAGAAGCACAATCCATTATGCTTATTCTCTTTCTCTTCCATAATCCTAATATCTCAGGGTGAGACTAGTTACAGTTTCTTCAGCTATGACATATGGGTACATAACATTTTTCCTATTAGGGAGAGGGCAATTATTTTGTCAGTAACTACCTACAAAAGTAGACACAATTTCCCCCTCCAAAACACTAAGAAAAGCGAGACTAGTTTTCATCCCTCCATAAAAAGACAGTACTGCACATATTCTGTAGAAAATAGTATAGAAGAAGCAATGTATCTTAATACAGTCTGGAAGCAAAGCCAACAGCTATTACGCATCTTTATAACTCCCATTTCAGCCCACAGAAATACAGAATATTTAAGAGAGCTTTTGTAAACCATGCCAGTGTGTAAATATTACAATGCTAACTACTAATGCCTTGTCGGACCACATTCAGATAGATCCTCTGCAGAATTCAGAGGGAGATAAGGTGCAAGTGCCTGAGCTTACGCCCAGCCTTCCCCTGCAGCAATTAAGCTTGGGGAACTAGATTTCTGTCTGACAGATTTCCTTAGCCCTTCTTGGTTTAGATGTACAGAATAAATAACACATTGCAGCTGTCTTATTTGCAACAGTAGTTGTTCTCAAACTCCTGAACACCTAGCTTGCCATGTCCTAAGACACTGGAGTGAGACAGTTAAAAGACAACTCTTCATATTGGGATACTTGTCAAAAAAGAGTAGGCACCAGAAGAATTTCACTTGCAATATTTTAGAAGTAAAGACAGACCTCCATTCCATTTTGATTCAGTTGAAGAGATAGAAGAAAGGGCACATTAACAGAAGCAACTCAATGTGCGAAATTCAATGAATTGATGAAGAAACACTAGTTAAATTAACTTTAAATTTTCATCTAATTAAATGCCTTTTGTACTGTTTGCCTCTTCCAAATCCTGCACATTTTATGAAAAGAGGTCTACTGTAGTGTTTAGGTGTTTTTTTCTAGTGAATGGACTGTTATTATACTACTGTTTTTAAAGGTATGGCAGGCTCTCAATTAAGTGATGCAGTTACAGAATTAATTGCATGAAAACAACCCTAGTTTTCCTGCATGATAACTACCGAACATTGCTATATCCCCACAGATGACAACCTGCAGGCAAAGCCAGCAACCCTGGAGAAGGTGTTATTTTCAAACAAGGATGAGGAATGGGAAGAAGTCTGACGGTGTGCAAATGATCTGAAGCACTTCTCTAAAATCACCGATATGATAAGCCAGGAAAGATTAACCAAGATATGTAAATCTTATGCTTGACTACCACTGCTGTTTCTGTCAAAGTAGCTTTTCATGGATCAAACACTTGACCACACAAATTGTGGAATCTCCACCATTAGAAATATTCAAAACTGAACTGGGCAAGGCCCTGAGCAACTTGCTTTACGCCTGAAGTTGGTCCCTTCCCTTCCAACTTCAATTACTTCTTGATTCTTAAAAAAAAGAAAAAGGAAAAGCTTCCAAATCTGGAAAATGAGTAGTGTTTGTGCAGAGTTTGTATACTAGTAAGCATTTTTAAGCTTGAGTTATATAGTTGTGATGGGGAACAGCTCAGGCAATTATATTCCTTCAGGTGAGTTAAAACCTTGCTTGTTTTGAAGTTGCAATGAGCCTTCCTTCTAACTTTAGCAAGAACTGGTCATGTATGATTAAAACAGGCTGTGATTCCTCTTTGTGTACTCAGGGGCTCTAAGATCCATTAAAGGTGACATTTCATGAACATTTTAAGCTGGTAGTTCCAAAAGAAGCAATTTGCCCACCTTTTCACCCCAACACTTGATCTTGTTCCTTTTATGCTGGCACAAGCATTTATGCAGCTGTGCTGTAAGTCAGATTAGGGAAATCCAGGTCAAAACTATTTTGTTTATTTATTTATTTTTAGTCCTTTTTGCTTTTATAGGCATTAGTGAATTTCTCCTGACAGCATAGCTAGAGATTAGGGAAGCTGACGATTTTTTAGATGAGGAGAGGGAATGATGTACAGACAACCAGAAATGTGCCAAAATTAGGCATGAGAGCTGTTAGAGTCAAGAATTTAACTAAGATGCCCAAACTTCCTCTCTTTTAGCAGTATTTTCTTCACAGGAAAGTGTAATTAATTCAGTTACCCATTGATGAAATTATTTCATTTACAGAACTTGAAAGGTTTTCTACTTAAGAATGACTATATTTTATTAATTTAATTGTACTAAGCAATTTCCAGAAGGACATATTAATATTAATACTTGCAAACAAACAAAAAATTGCTTTGTCTTAATAATTAAAAATGAATGGCAATTTTTTTTTCCTCTGTGCACAGGTCAGCTTTTCTCTTTTCTCTCTACAAATATTTAGTTAAACCTGAGGGATGATGCATAATTAGATTGATCTGGGTTGATATTTTAAACACAAAGCAGTAAGCCCACCTGACAGTGGTAAGAAACTGGCAAGATACAGCAAGCAGATATGTGATACATACTGTTAGTGAGTTCAGAAAATACTTGCACTTCATTCTGTTTAAGAAAAAAAAATATTCTTACAGTTCTAAAGCATTTGAAGAAACTTTGTCCAAGTTCAACTATTTTTTGACTTCCATACAAAATCAATTAAATTCTTTGCAACCTATAACTTGAAGTGTCCCAAGAAAAACAAGCATCTGTAACATGACAACTGAATCCCAGTATTTAATGGCTGAGATCACATAATCTATGGAATTTTCCTCCACCTAGTGCCTTCAGTGTAGTGGCTTTGTACCCAAATGTTTTACATGTGTGACGAAATGTGTGCATACAAATACATGTTTCTTTTCACTGAGGACAGCAGTCATAGATCTTTGCACCATGGGTTTGAAATCTTGAAAGCTTATTGTCAATGCCTTCCACAGACTCACTTTATTTAGTGGACTCCCCTCCAGCACGATATCAAACTAAATGCTTCCCCAAGTAATCATCAAGTTTACTTTCAGTTAATGGAAAGCTCAGGAAAAAACATTTGGAGCGCTGATTACAGACTCCTCTCTGGCATTTGCCTGTGCTCTCTGTGTACCTTTCTCACTTAATAAATGTCCCTGAGAGTCTTCAATTAATTATTTGATTATAAAGCCATTTTTACACACTTTGTTTAATTTAAGTGTTATGGATCATGCCATAATTTTAGTTTTGAATGAACCTGCTGGACTAAGGCTAATTAAACAAACTTCTGGGTCACAACATACACATTGCCACTAAAAATGTTATTTTAAATGGCAAACAGTCTAACATGCTCTTATAGGCTGCAGAAGAAATTATATGCACAGTACTACTATTCATCAGAGGAGAGTCAAAGCATGCTGTGCTCTGGTTGCCCAAAGGGGAACTGTTCATTGTAATTCATTCTGTGAAAACTGACTGAAAAGTTGGCATACCACAAACCCTAGTATGTTTATGCTTGACATTGATTCTGCAAAGGTGTAAAAGATTAAACAAGGCCTGGGAACATGCAGACTTGAGCCTGTTGTCTCCATTTTTGCTGTTCTTCCACTGGATTCAATAAGTCCATGTCAGAATGGACAGCAACTATCTCCTTGCATTTCCTCCTCTTGCTTTCCAAACCCCAACCAAAGGGAACACAGGGAACAAAGTAGTTTTAAAATATATATGGTAATATATAACTACAGAAAACTAAATCTAACTAAAATTTTTTCCTCTAAAAAATGTGGAGTTAACAATAGTTTTAGAGTTACCAGGCCATTCTTGACAAATGGAGCAAAAAAGCAAGTCAGTGCTGAGTCACACACACACACACTGAAATGTACAGTCAAACCAATTTTCAAATGAAACATTTCCACTTTCTGACTTATTCATTTCAATTTCATGTCACAATTTCACTAAAAGTTAAAAAGTATTTAAACAAAATCTCAAACCCAAAACATCTCATTGTGATCAAAATGTTTAATTCAATCGAAAACAGTTATTTTCAGTATTTTATCTAATAAACATTTTAACTAAGGAAAAAAGTAATGAAGCAATCTGATACGATGCTTCTAAAATAATTGCTAATGTTTCAAAAGGATTTACTACAGTTTTTCTCCTTAGGACAAACAGAAGGATGAAGCTCTAAGCTGTGATGATACTGAGCAGTGGAGAATTATGGTATTTATGGAGACATTTGTTAAGGGTTATGTAGCTGGAATTTTGATACTACCTGAAAATTGGATACATATTCCTCGCCACCCCCCCCCCCCCCCCCCCCCCCCATTCTGTAGGCTTTCTGTAAGAAATTTCATGAAGTATTAGTTTTTACCTCTTTTGCTTTTTTTGCCATTTGTTGGCTTTCTTTCATAGATTTTTAGTAGCGACTGAAATAGAGGTACATCCAAAATTATATTTGGCACTGTACTTTTCTGTTTATTGGTGTCTTTTAGAGAAGTATTTTCTGCCTATTAAAAACTGTGCTTCCAGAGACATATTTCACCATCTCAATGACATTTTTACAGAGCATACACAAAGCCAGCAATCTTCTCCTGACTTCTCCAGCTGGGGGTGTCACATGCAACCATGACTCCTCCTCTATATTATCTCCCAAGAAACCAGCACACATCCTGGTAGATAATGAACATAACTTCTGCTGTCCCCAGAGCAACAGCCAAAGATATGTCAAACTTCTGTAAAACTTTGATAAGCATGAAACAAATATGGCATAAATGTGAGTATCACTGTCAGAAATGTCCCCAAATGGGGATGTAGTAACGCAAAGTGTAGAAAACATCAGCAGTTCTTTCTCCTCTGAAGCACTTACTTTTTTTTACCTTGGAATACCATGCCCTTTCCAATTTTGTTGCTAAAGTAGTTGTTGTCCAATCCTCCTTTATGAAAAAACTGAAAACTAACATCCTCTCAATTTCTCTTGAGTTTGACTGCGCTATCACTACTTAAAAATCTTCAGAAATGATGTGCAGTGTATTCTACTTAAAAGAAATACAGAAGGCAGGAAACAGGTCAAATGGCTCTTTCTAACCTTTGATCTCTACCTCACTCTTCCTAAATTCTTAGGAATTGACTCAAAGATCAGAAACTAGCTCTTAACCAGCCCCAGCCTGTGTCCACACCAAGTTTCAGGCTCAAGTCCTAGAAACTCCCTAGGGTAAGGAAAAGAAGCAGTAATGGGTTCAGTTTTCAAGTCTGTCTGTCTGCAAAAGTTATTCATCACCACATTCTTCCTACAGCTAATATGCTGCTGCTTTGCTCAGCTCTAAGCATGAAGAAAATTCCTTTTTTTTCCTTCCTGCAGTGCAGTTCCCAGAGACACACAGTATTTCTACCTTGCGATCCTGCCGTAGTCCCAGGAGCTGTTCTGTTCAAAACAGTTTTCTTTTGATCAAGCTCCAAAGCATTCTGTTTGCTCCCCTTTAGACCTCCCCACCAACTAAACTGTTACTTAAGCTTGGAAACCATCCTTAAAAGCCTGCACATTGCAGGGACCTCACCTTGAAAGCTAGATGACAACACAACTGCATCTCTTCCTGGACACGTGTAACTCAGTTTCTTCATGCCTCATTGCTGCATTAGCTTGCTAGTCCCCTTCTGACCCTCTGACAACCGTATAGCTCCAAGGCTCTTCTCACTTACTACCTTATCCTCATTTTACACATCTATAAACCCAGCATCACTTCTTTCAACCGCTAGAAAAAATATGGAAACAGCTCTTAATATAAAATGTAGTGTAAACAGAATTGTCATAGTTAAGTGGATCACAGGGAGGATAGCACTGATTTACAGCATATACAGTGGGAAAAAATCCCATGGGTAAAAGATACAGCATACCTTTACAAACTGACACTACGGATAAAATCAGTGAGAAATACTAAGCAGTAGGAAGCAAGGGGTATTAGACCCTTCCTCTACACCCAAAGAACAACTATTTTGCCAGGGCAAATGCTCTTATAAGAGCAGCTAAGAGTTTTGTTCTTATGTATTATTTTAAACTAATCTCTCATTTGTGCATAACAGATACTCTAGTACTTTTAATGCAGTGGTAGGCAGCACTTCATTGACTTAGGAGAAATATCAGAATTATGGGGGGTCATGTCTCAAATAAGATATACCTTGGTAAAAAAAAATATTATGAGGCAATATTAACCCAATCTGTACATCTAATCTTTATGCTTAGTGCCACCATACAAATATTTTACTTCTATAATACACAAGGCTACAAATCTTATTCTAACAGTGCAGCCAAAACAGTTGTTTGGTAGTCTCAAAACATTTTGAGGCTGTTGTCTTTATTATAGTTTAATGATAACTGCTATGCCGACTCATACATTTTTAACCTCAACATTTCATTAGTGCCACTCTCTTGCCAGTTTACAGTGTACTAACTTCAATTAGTGTAGCTTTAAGCAGGTCAGTCTGATGCATTTTAAATCCTGTTGCTACGTTGCTGCCTGTGATAGAGTCGCCTCTTGGCATCTGCTCAAGTACTGAATTACATTGATGTCAAATCCAGAAAATCCTGTGGTAGATTAGAAAGTCCTGTTTCAAATTAAGTTAGTTAACCAAGATCATTCTGATCTTTTCTATTCTTCCTGTTTAACGGTGCCTCACCTGGAGCACCAGTTCTGATCCTTCCTATTCTTCCTGACTGATGGTGCGTCCCTCTTGGCAGGAGAATGAACCACTGACCCGATACAGAGCGACTTAGTGGTCAAAGTGAGGAGGGGATACCTCCTCAAATGACCACTGAAGACCACCCGAGACCCCCGCGCATGTGGAGAAGGCATCTGATGTGTCATGGTTATGTAATCCTATGCATATGCATTAGATAGTTTGAATATGTATTACATAGGAGTAGTTTAATAAATTAGATGCAATTGTTACTGTATAAAAGGGACACACCTGATTAATCTGGTGCACTTTGATTTGTGGAAAGTCCACCGAGCACCCTGCGCAGAATAAAGCAATATCTCTCCTGAGTGTGTGAGATTGGTCTACTGCACACCGGGTAGCGAATCTGCTTTTAGGACAACAATACGATGAAGATGAAGATGAAGATGACATGACCAGATGAAGGGTCAGGAAACAATCTTCACGGGTAGCATTTTTACCTCTCAAACTACGCCAACTGTATCAACATTTTTGTCCAATAAGCAAGGACACACAGTGATGAAGGGCAAGAAGGGCTTCCATGCTACAATGGTAGAAACTACAAGGTAGCTTCTATGGAGTATTAATTACAAACAGAATGAAAAAATCTTACCCTTTACTAGTTGACAACATTGCCTGTAGGTAGGTTTACAGCATGTAAATGGCACAGACTTCAAAACACTTCAAAAGAAGTTTTAGTAATCTGTAAAACTCTTACTGATATAAACCAGACAACCTCTGACACTTGTACCAAGTTGTGCTGCTCCTAAATATACTTCCTGTACTTCACCTTGTAATATACGCCCATCTCCTTGCTCTCACTTTTCAAACAGTAAGACAAACAGGATTTTTTAAATATTTGAGAGTCATTATTATTATTTATCTTATGGTAGTCCTGAGGACCTAAATGAGGAAACAAGCCAAGGCAGAGTAGAGACAAGTGAAAAGGAGAGATGTCCTTTTTAGATAGCTATAGGTTTGTGGAAAGATATAATAGACTGACTGGATGGAGAGGTGCTACAGGTAAAGGAAAGGAAAATGCAAAGAAAGAAATAAACAAGAAGTGTAGTAGTTGCAAGTCGTATCAGATCTCAATGTTTTACACTATTTTTACAGTGTATTTCAGCTTTGCAGTCCCTCCCTTTTACAGATAGTTTTGCCTTAATTAAAATTCATCTTGCTTTTGCAACTTTTAAATCTGTCCTTAGAGCATAACTGCTTGTGATATCACTGAATGCTCTTTGGTGATCTTTTTCCTTCTTCATTTTATTTTTTTGTAATACATTTAATTTAATACTATTTTTCATGCTTTAAAAAAAGATTAAAGTCAGTACATGTGACAGTATTACTTTATTACTTATCTATCTCATTTTTTTGTGTAGGGATGGGAAAATAATCTAACCATATTATCCAATTCCCATTGAAGAGAACAATAAACCAAATAAGGTGTTCCCCCCCCCATTTTTCCTTTCACTCACTCTACTTTTTAATGTTTTTTTTTTTTTCTAAAGGCTGCCAATAAGTGAATCCAGACCCCTGGGCTAGTCTTGTTTGACATTACTTATAGGAAGTATGATGACAATTTTGACAATGTTTTTATAAGTATCAGGGCTTTTTTAATTGCAGGACAAAATGGCAATGTTATGAAACCCAAATCTGAGAACCCTTCTGTTCTAAAGTAAAAAAAAAAAAAATAAAAAAAATCAGGAGATGACGATAATACTTAAGATATGGGCAAATTATTATTTAATAGAAAAAAGGCTGAAAAATGTGATAATTCCAAGATGAATTGATCTTGGGCAGCAAGTTGTACTCTTACCCTCATTTAATACATTTAACATTATAATGCAGTAAAGGGAGGTGAGCAGATCAGGAAAAGGGTGACATGAAAGAGATTAGGTAGCAGTGGCTCTAAACAAACTATAAAAAAAGCTGGTTTGTTGAGAAGTTGTGAAGTGTAACTGAGAAGTTAAAGGGAGAACAAATTCTTGGGAGAGATGATGACCTCTTTTCTTCACTGAATTCTCTCTGTGAAGTTCAAGACAGAGGAGAAAAAATAGCAGAGAACCCACCTCAGCTCATACTACCAAAAAGAACTATTTGTTCCTGTACAGACTCTCATTATGTATGATCAGAAAACTATGTACATCACTTTAGTTTTCAACATTAAAAGTTCCATTTTTACAATCAAGTCCAGATGCGTCTGTCTCCTTATTGCAGCAAACCCTGATTTCACTTTCCCCTGTTCGCTCCTGTATAGTCTCACAGACAGAGCTTCCTGCTGACTGAGCAGTGCTTTTGATCTGATTAAGCTCTCAGGCTAAATCTTAGGTCCTTACTTTTCTGGTAAAAGAGTGAAACAGTCACCCTTCTCTAATCTTTCATCCTCTTGATGACAGATCTTCATATAGGGCCTTTCCTTTATTAAATCATTTATATGGCAAGGGGAAAGTTCTACCATTTTTGCCTAGGATGCCTAAATAATAGCAAAACCAGCAACATTTTTTATTTTTAGAGTTGTCAAAGATGAGGGTAATCTTGCCCCACTTTACAAACTGCAAAATAAACACAGAGAGGAAAGTGACTTGCTCAACATCAGGCAGCAGCTGCACAAAAGTCCAGAAGAAAAATTTTATCCAGAGTCCTTTGGATTCTGGATTTTCATAGAATCTTTTAGGTTGAAAAAGGCCTTCAAGATCATCAAGTCCAACCATCAACCATGCCCACTAAACCGTGTTATGGAGTACCCCATCTACGCGCTTTTTGAATACCTCCAGGGATGGTGAGTCAACCATTTCCATGGGCAGCCTGTTCCAATGCCTGACAACCCTTTCAGTAAAGAAATTGTAGTCAGAGGTCCAAAACTGAACACAGGACTCGAGGTGCGGCCTCACCAGTGCCGAGTACAGGGGAACAATCACCTCCCTGCTCCTGCTGGCCACACTATTTCTGATGCAGGCCAGGATGCCGTTGGCCTTCTCGGCCACCTGGGCACACTGCTGGCTCATATTCAGCCGGCTGTCGACCAGCAGCCTCAGATCTTTTTTGCCAGGCAGCTTTCCAGCCACTCTTCCCCAAGCCCGTAGTGCTGCATGGGGTTGCTGTGACTGAAGTGGAGGACCCAGCATTTGGCCTTGTTGAACCTCATATGATTGGCCTCAGCCCATAGATCCAGCCTGTCCAGATCTCTCTGTAAAGCCTCCCTAACCTCAGGCAGATCAACGCTGCCTCCCAACTTGGTGTCGTCTGCAAACTTGCTGAGGGTGCACTCGATCCCCTCATCCAAAACACTGATAAAGATCTTAAAGAGAAGTGGCCCCAATACAGAGCCCTGGGGAACACCACTTGTGACCCGCTGCCAACCGGATTTAACTTCATTCACCACAACCCTCTGGGCTTGTCCACCCAGCCAGTTTTTCACCCAGCGAAAAGTATGCTTGTCTAAGCCATGAGACGCCAGCTTCTCAAGGAGTATGCCATGAGAGACAGTGTCAAAGGCCTTACTGAAG
The DNA here is from genome assembly GCF_929443795.1 of Astur gentilis. NCBI lineage: Eukaryota > Metazoa > Chordata > Aves > Accipitriformes > Accipitridae > Astur > Astur gentilis. Next base: position 1,679,268 of record NC_064882.1, read on the forward strand.
TCCAGGCAGACAACATCCATAGCCTTTCCCTCATCCACTAGGCGGGTGACCTGGTCACAGAAGGAAACCAGGTTGGTCAAGCATGACCTGCCTTTCATGAACCCATGCTGACTGGGCCTGATCCCCTGTTTGTCCTGCACATGCCATGTGAGCGCACTCGAGACAAACTGTTCCATAATATTCCCCGGTACAGACGTCAAGCTGACAGGCCTGTAGTTCCCTGGATCGTCCCTCTGACCCTTGTAAATTTTCAGTACTTTCTCATCATCAGACAACAGTATCTCTGAAAAGGGCCCTTGTTCATCAAAGTCATTACTATTTAACATAGAATAGGTCAATATTACAGAATTCTAGCAAATAAGCAACAATCATTTCAAGTATCCAAAATGTGAGAAAAAAAAGCTTGACAATGGTTCTAACAGCAAGGTAAAGAAGCACCCCAGAAAGCAAATGAAGTTCTGGAATAACGTGTTGAGGTTATGAAAGATTTCACTGGAAGAGAAAAGACAGAGCATGAAGAAAATTTTGGCAGAATTTTACAGTTATCACTCAAAATAGAGACAGGAACGTCCATATACATGGTGTGAACTCTGACAATTAAAGGAGGGATTGAACAATAATGAAACAATGCACTTAGGGCTTTGCATTCAGTGAACTACATGACACAAAAGCAGTGTGGATGCTCCTTGTAAACAATATAGTGTCAATAAATAACATACATATGCATACATTGAATTCTGTCCAGAAGTACTACTAAGAAGCTGTTATGCTTTTATGTAAAATACAGATCAAAATATAATACAGAGAACTGAAAGGGTCTTAAGAGGTAGCGAGTCCATCCCTCTCCTTTGAGACAAGAGGAACTGTGACTTCATTTTTATGGCAGATACTTAGCTCGTGTATACTTAAAAGTACTCAGTGGTGGAAACATCACCAGTGACAAAACATTAGAAGTCCAGCTTAATATCAGTAGATGAAATAATCACCTCCCATTTTAGGAGAAAAGGACAGTGTAATTAAATACTCATTGTGTAACCATACACGATGTAGTCAGAAGTCAACCCACTGGGCTGGAAGACAAGGCTTATTTAGGGTATATGTGGGGAGTAGTTCCAGGTTCACTGGATATAACTGATGCACTACAACTTTGGGTCTAAAGAACATGAGTGGCCATGGAGCTTTCAAAGAAGTGTGGCTCATATTCTTATTAATAAGATAGCCATACTGAGTCAGACTAAAGGTCCTTCTCACTCAGTATCCTATTGCTGTCAGACTAACTTTTAAAACACCACAAAAACTACACTCGGTTTAACGATTTTCTAAAGTGCTACTTTTTATAGACTTTTTAATATATTTTTCTTTAAAGAAAAATAAATCAAAGATTGATCTTTTGCACTGGCTTTCTGCCAGGCTAGCTTCAGCTGGAGTGTTCATCATGAAGGAAAAAGGAGTGGAATCCTATCTCACCTGCCTTTTGTGACTAAACTATTTCAGGTAGAAACAAGTATAGACTGCAACACTGAAATCATTGTTGCCAGCTCTTCTTTATTGGTCACTAGGCCAAATTTCCCTCTGCTGTGTTCACTAAGGTAGCAATTGCTCTGCAAGTGCTTGCCATGTCTGCATCCTATGTTCTAATACTCAGATGCAGCAATGCATTTGTAGGATCCTGGACTAAACGGATAAAACTGAGTAGCTCTAAGACTGGCAGTTATAGATGAGACATATCTTCTTGTAGGATTATCTTCAAATGCCATGAGGAAGGGTACACACTATCAGCTGATACCACTAACCAGCGCTGGGGGTGGCAGAGAGTAAAAAAATAATTATCAGCAAGGGTTGAGAAAGCCTGCAAGGAATATGAGACTTATCAGTAAAACAAAAATCAACGAGAAGAAACCGACAAAATTTTCAAAGAGAAGCTGTGAGATGCTATTGTCAAGTGACAAAAATGAATGCTGGCTTGCTCCCTTCTTTATTCTCCTGAATCTTCATAAACCTTTATTATTACAGCTAAGTACAGTCTGTTCTCCCCGACTACATCCAGTGTGGCTGAGGCATCCTACCATTATGGAAACATTGGACTACAACGTCTGTGGGAACAACGCCACCTTAGCCAGTACTAGGCAAGTTCAGGGAACAAGCCACGAAGAACTTCAGGCTTTCTAATGGTTTTCATACAATAACCTACAGCCAAGATACTGAATCCTTAGAAGGAAGAACATTTTCAATGAATCTGAGTGCAGATGCCTTGAAAGAACATCAATCATCTCCAGATACATTGCCAAAGTATGATAGCAAATATTCACGTTACTTTCAGGCATCTTCTATTCATCTTATGGGGATACTTTATGTCTGTCATGAGTATAGCAACAAGACATTTCACCCTTGCACAGACTTCTCCCCCTCACCTGGTGCCAAAACTAATATATCCAGTTTCTAATTTATCTAACTCCTTTTACTATGCACTAGATGGAAACATAAAAAACCCTCCACCCAAGAATATCAAAGCAAAATTTTCAAATGTGCATTTTTTCCACTGAACTATTATTATCACTTCCATGGATGATTTCATCAAACCCTACAGAAGAGTTTAAAAGGCAAAACAGGAAGATTGATTGGTAGACAAGAGCTACCAGCTATGGGCTCATTATTCTTTATGCTCCAACCCTGAACTGGCCTTTGAAGACAAATTTCTACTATGCTATGTAGTTTCTGCACCATGGCCCCATGATTAATTATCAGCCGCCACATACAAAATCCACCATGATGGATTGTCTGCCTGCATCAGCATAATTACTAACCACAATCATTGACAGTCCTTGTTACTGGAGCAACCAACCAGTAGGTGAATGAAAATACTTTGTAAGACAGGGCAAAGAAATGCAATTAGAAAAAGGAAGACCTATCAAAGCAGTTAGCATAGTCCCTTAGCTACAGGGACCAACCAACTCATAGCTGATAGCAGAGTGAATAATTCACAACAAATCATTTAGGAAATGCAGCATCTTTAGACGCTGAGTATATAGACTCTATAGTATCCAACACTTAGAATTTGAGTGTGTTGCTTAATTGTTTCTAAAAATCACATCACTGTTTCTGATTCTTGATAGAATGAACCATGGTTATAATCATAAAAAGAGTTGAAAACTTTGAATCTTTTACAGTGGCTGTGGCTTTCTTCTTAAGATGACAAAGAAAAATTGGATTCTGAACTATGATAAATTGTAAAACTTCTGAGCTTTACTTTATATTTAGGCTGAAGCTTTATTCTTAGAGTTTAAAACTGAAGTCAGGTCAACAGAAGGACACCTATTGATGGGGCTAGATACTACCTACTATTTCACCCTTCAGTAGTCTACAGCAAATTCAGTCACACAAAGTGGGATTCCCAGAAGTCTGACATCTAAAGGCTGCCTTCAGACTTGTGTTTGCACTCTTGTCTTTAGTGGCCTTCTTGAAGAATTTGAGGAGAATGTTGCCTTCTGAGCCTACCTCTTTCCTTTACATTGCTTCCTATGTCAAAGGAAAGTAGGAGAGGCAACAGGCATCTCAAGAAGTAAATAATTTGGTAGTTCAGAAAATGTTATTCCTGTTCATGTCCCTTGCGGATTCAATTCTGTTAAAAACAGACACACATGCTGTATGGAAGAAAGAGGCATAGGCTCTCGGCTCTACTGGTCAGCTATCAGCAGAAAACAAAAGTAGGTATGTTTTTTTCTCCTAATGAATTGGCCCTTCAAAGCATAACCTTTTATTGCCCTGTCCTCCTAGTGTGAATTTTTTAAAAAGAAATATAAATATTGAGTGGAGCTCTTAATTAAGGTGAAATAAGAATGGTGGGGGTAGAGAAGAAAAAAAAATCCTGCTGCAGGGAAAGCTGTGTATGCATGCTCTTTTGTGATATATGATGATAGGCCATGACAAACATAGATTGGCTGTATGCCACTGAGTCCTATCTTGAAACTTAACTGCATGAGAGTGGCAGGCTAAAATGAGACAGCTTTTCAGGGGAAAAAAAACCCAAACCCAAAACAAGAGAGAGATGTCTTCAGGTAGTTTTCTTGTAGCATTATGATCAACTTGCACTTGGCTACAATGTGGACCTGCCATTCAATGACCCAACTGCTCTCACAGCTGGGTCAATTAGGAACAAAACCCGTAGGTGCCCCCTACTTAGAACATCGTAAGCAATATCTTCAGTAGCTATAATACATTCTTGTACTTTTTCACTATTAAGTACAGATGCAAAATTACAAAATGAAATTCCGCATACAGAAATTTGTACTGCCTCCTCTAAGGAACTTAGCTGTAATCTAATTAACTGGCTAAAAAATAAATAAAAAGAGGTTTTCTATTGCTGTTGCTATTTTTAAAACTAAAGGTGTTTTATTTAAGAGTTTTCCATTTTTATAAAATATATGACAGCAGTGTCTGATATGGGTGGTGAATCAGCATGGTAAGGCACGAAGACAGTGGCAGCTTGCAATTGCTCAGACTGTTCTGAATATTGCATTGCAAAAAGCATACATCTGATTAATTTTTAATAAGATTACACAGAGAAATTTTACTCAGAAACACCACCATTTGTTTGTCAGTATCTACTCAACAGGCATGCCCTCAGCCAAGAAAAAAATTGTAATTACTGTACTAACAGTAAGGATGATGATATTAAATTGCAGAACTCATTATCTTTAGGGATCAACAGCCAAGGATTAGGACTTGTAAAAACACTGTAACATGACAAGACAACAACCAGCCCATAGAAAACATCCCAAACGGTAGGCAAAATCAATGCATGAAAGCTTAGCCTTTATATGAAAATGAGAAATATATCTGATTATCTCAAATATCACAGGTTTATTAAATATTAGACAGAATTAGGCAATAGATATTTCATTGTGTAGGGACTATATTCTACTAGGTAAGTAAATACATATTCCCTTATTCCACTACAGTGTTTCAATGGAACTTCTTTTTGACAGGAAGCATTGTGCCTTTCATACATGCCAATGAAGCACATTTTAGAACACTAACAGGTTGTGCAAATTTTAAACCAGATGGCTATACTCTGACAGAAACACACTATTTCTGTGAAACAAGAAACCTGTGGAATGAGGTCCCTAAAAATCAATCATGGTTCACCTCACAAGAAATGGTAAACCTCAGTAATTAAATAAGCTTTTCTTTTCTGATTTGAAACTTCTCTGTTATAATACACCTTTGTTAAAATATCTCTTGTGTAAGTAATTTGACATGTGTTCTACCATGGACATCTTTGACTTTTAGAAGAGGACAGAATCATAAGTATTTTTTCTATCCCAAGACAACAAGTCGAAGTTCAGTTTCACTCCCATCAGGCACTGGAGGACAAATTCCAGGAAAATATGAAAGCACCCTACAGGAGGGAGTGGGTTGTACGTATGTTTTAACACAAATCTGAGCAGTCCACAAACCTACTGATTAAGAGAGAGATCCTATAAACATATTCTCCTAAAGACACCTTACCCATAGTCTTCATTCATATTGGAAAAATCCTTCATAAATGTGAGACAAGGAAATGTTACACCACTTATCAGCATTTAATAAGTGAATGCTATTCATTACTCATAATTTCTGCAGAAAGGTACATTGCTTCCAAAATTTATGAAATAGATTTGTGTGTGGACTGTAAGCAATGGGGTAATTATGGATAATTTCTATTAAAAAACCTCCTAGCTATAGGCTGTGGATAAAATCCTGGCAAAGTATGGTTTCAGGTATGTGGCATGCCATAGAATGCATTTTCAAGATGTAACAGTATGAGAAATATGGCATACTTCCTTATATATTATTGCTAAAGTATTTCACACTACGCTGGTATATTTGGGAAAGGAAGCAATTTAGGTTTCAAAAAAAGATGGACGAAATATTCTTTTCTTTATAAGCTTAGACACATGTCAGAGCAACAAATTCACTAGAAATTATTAAATTAAAAATGTTAAAATTATTAATATTTCAATTATTGTTACTTGAGTTACTGCTCTAATAAAATTTATAACCTATTATGGCCAGAAAATTTAGAAAACAGCCATTACTATGAAGGGAGATTTGTCTGATTATATCAAACTACAGAAGTTTTCAGAGATTAAGAAGAGCTGTAATTATCTGTGGTACGCCCTAGTACAAAACTGTGCTAACTACACAGAAGAACAGAAATACCTACAATTTTCATTCCTACATTTAACCAAGGCATAAAGAGGAAGACTATACATTTATGCAGATCATCTTTCACTTTCCATTGTTTCATATCTATCTTCTTTTTTACAAAAGGATAAAAATTTGTCTATTTTCTGTGTCTATATGATTCTTTAGAACTCTTAATAAATTTTCATATAACATATAAACCAAATAATTTTACATATATAATTTCCCATTAATACTGTACATTAGCAGAGGGGAACTTCCTAACGATATTTTTAGGATAAGTGAAAAGGCCAGAAACAACATTCAAAGGTAACTACTTTGTCTGCAAACTGTACCACCTTTCTCTTAAAGACTCTTAGAGTCTAGCACAAAGTCAATAAAAACTTTAAGCAGAAGCGTGAAGTCAGATTTTTTAACAATATAGGATCACATCACTGTACACAGCAGAAACGTAAAACGATTTTATCTTAAAAATTACATTCCTACTAAAATTATACCTTAATCCCCTTGAAGTGTAATATTTAATTTTTGTATCAGTTATTGCATATGTTCTAAACTATAACACCTCAATTTTATTTTAAATTACAAGTTGAATGGCTATAATGCTCCACAGGCTTTACCTAAAGTACCATAACTTTCTACATAAAAAAGTACCCGCATCCATATATGTGCTGATTTTGGCTGGGATAGAGTTAATTTTCTTCACAGTAGCTGGTACTATGTTTTGGATTTGCGCTGAAAACAGTGTTGATAACACAGGGATGTTTTCGTTACTGCTGAGCAGTGCTTACCCAGAGCCGAGGCATCTTCTGCTTCTCCCCCCACCCCACCAGCGAGGAGGCTGGGGGGGCACAAGAAGTTGGGAGGGGACACAGCCGGGACAGCTGACCCCCACTGACCCAAGGGATGTCCCAGACCATATGACACCACGCTCGGCATATAAAGCGGGGGGGAACAAGGAGGAAGGGGGGGACGTTCGGAGTGATGGCGTTTGTCTTCCCAAGTAAGAGTTATGTGTGATGGATCCCTGCTTTCCTGGTGGTGGCTGAACACCTGCCTGCCCATGGGAAGTGGTGAATGAATTCCTTGTTTTGCTCTCCTTGTGCACATGGATTTTGCTTTATCTATTAAACTGTCTTTATCTTCAACCTGCAAGTTTTCTCACTTTTACCCTTCTGATTCTCTCCCCCATCCCACTGTGAGGGAGGTGAGTGAGCGGCTGCGTGGGGCTCAGTTGCCGTCTGGGGTTAAACCATGACAATGTACATGCATAAAAGGTGTTAAAACAAAATTTTTAAGGTAATGGCTTGGAAACTATGCCTTTATATTCTGGCTCAGAAAAGAAACATGCAATTCATTAGCTGAATTTCTATTATATGCTATTAAAGAAAGCACCTATCCCTACAACCACCTGGAAACACTTTTCCACGTATATCTAGTCAATGGCAAATTTAGGAACAAAGTTCCTTATGATGGACAGCCCAGACTAAACAAGAGGTTTTAAGGTAGCCAGCAGTTGACTTCAGGGAGAACATTGGAGGAAGCTGCTGGTTCCCAGGCTGGAAGAGCTGCCTGGCAGTTTTATAACTTCCAACTACATTTTTTAGCTGTGCAAGCTATTTTAACAATGGTGATCAAATCTCACATTTCAGCAGGTAAAGTGATTACCTAATGGTCAGAAATAATTCCTCTCTCAATCATACTAGTAATAGTTGCACGTTAAAGGAAAGTATTGTAGGGCTTAGAGTATTTCTTCTCTATCATTTCAAAGCATCTACTTTTTAAATGGTTAAATTGATTTTTTTTTGTCATAGGAGAGAATGTAGATTTGCTCAGAACAGTAAAGCATATGATCCTCTAAATTTTCAGCATACCTGGGAATGAAATCCTGTGGCTTCATTAGCATGTCCAAATTTTTGAACTTATATGCAAGAACTGCACACTATGAAATTCCTCAATGTAGTTCAACTAATTACTGGTTTAGTATTACAGAAAGTTGTCTGATTAATACTTCAAAACTAGAGGCATCAGATATTTGTGAAGTGCACAGGAAATCAGTGCTGCTCTGCTCTCCCCGCACCCTCCCCCCCCCCCGATTTTCTCCAAAGTCAACGTATGGATAATAAAAAATGAAATAAATATGTCTGTGCAGAGACACTGGATTATTATGAGAGGAAGAATGCATGGGGATGTTGCTTGATTTTAATATGGATACAGTTGTTTATAGTCTATATTTTACATCATGTGAAGCAACACAATGAAGTCTATTTGGAAAATATATCTAAAAGGTTGCAACTTCTCAAAGAGCTGTCATGAACAACTGGCTGCTGCTCCTTTATCCCATCAACCTGGCACTACAACGATTTTTGAATCTTTTTGCTAGTCATTATAAGCTCTAATGAAATTACAGCTTCTTTTCCCCCGATAACATCCTTTTTTTCTCTGTTTCATTAGTTAAATTAATCCATTAATTTTGCTTATTATCATTTTTTCACAGGAAAAAGAACAGCAGAAATCTGAAGGACACTGGGTTCCAGATACCTTTGCTGTTGCTGTTAGTGGAGAAACAGATCAGCAAACACAAGGATAAAATAAATACTGCTACAGTAAAACAGCTGGGAAGAAGTTTGTATTTTCTGCCATAGATCCTGAGATGATAATGCTAGCAAAATAATGATTTAAGACATTTGAAGCCTCCAGACAGCAGAGAAAACAAAGTCATCCAAGAAATAATTCCATTCTAAAAAAAGCATAAGGGAAAACATACATAACATGGAACTTATCAATGCTACTGATTTCTTACTGTTTCATTTCATGCTGCTTTCCCAGAAAGGTTTAAAGAGAAAAGTCTGAAACAAAAATTGTGAAATAGCTTATAGAGGCTTGCTTCACTACAGGGGTAAGTGTGAAAGTGCACATAGCTAAATAGGTATGAATTCTTCACCACAGACTTTGAATTTTATGGTGCTCAATATGGATGTCAAATGAAACGAAACAAAAGGATGGCTGCCCAAGAAATCTTCTAGGGATACAAGTAGTCTGCATGGTGGAAAGCAGTTTGCCAGCTAGCATTTCATGTGAAGCACCAAACTGAGGGAAGGCTAAGAAACAGCAAGAACAGGAAAAAGTATAGACAAAGGATGCCATAAAAGATGCTTCTTGTGCTCTTCTGCGTGCAAATCTTGTAGCAACTGATTTGCGCTGCCACTCTACCATGGATTTTTTTTTACAATAGAAAAATAACTAAAATCTTTCACAAAGAACAACCATCTATCCTTACACGGCCTTTTCATTAAAATTTTACTTCTAATCTTGTGTATTGAAACCATATTAATCTATTTGTCTTGTGTTTTTCCAGTGTTACCAGATGGTAAGAGAGAGTGTTGTCAATAAATGGAATAAATGAACACAGTGTAGACTTACAGATCTGATTTTTCCACATCTTTTTAAAAACATTTACTCCAGAAACTTTCACAATGTGGAACCAAAACCTGAATAGTGTACGTCAATGGAGGCATTGCCATTTCTGTGAAATATAGGGTGTGTGTATAGGAATATCACCTGCAAGCATTTTAAACTTTGGCAACACAAAAAGACTATTAAGTCAAACTACACTTGTGAAGCACCATAAGCCCAAGTTCCTGTTCTAAGTAATTGTTACTGAGTAAGCTTCCCTGTTCTCTATTTGCTAATTATTTATATTTCTCTTATTATTTCTATTTATATATGCATTAATATATTCTGTTTCAAAGCATAGAAACATTGCACTAGCCCTTACTGAATAGCATCTCCTTATTAGATTAATTTACTTATTTGTCAAAATAATTTTCAACGTTAATCTCATCCTTCCATGTCTTTGCAAGCCCTCCAAACTTGCTGCTGTCTGCAAAAGCACAAGTAGGTTTCCTGAGTGTGAAGGCATGAAATTCGTCTTTCTACAAACAAGGAACAAAACACATTATAAAGAGATATCTTGCATTAAAAAACTGTAAAAACAACCAAAACTGCATAAAAGTATGGCCCAACAGAAAAATCACTTGAAGTATTTTATGTGCACCACGCAGATGAAACTGTCAAACACCTAATATCATACTGCCATTTCAGACAGGTATATATCAATGCTTTCTGGAAAAGAGAAACAGTGTAGACAGAAATCTTCCCTACTTTTTTTGAAAAATCTTTCTTCTTAAAGAAAGCATAACTTGTCTGAAATGAGCTCTGTAGCTCTAGTAACATAGAATATACATTTTAATATTCTATAAACTTCTTATAATATCCTAAGTGAAAGATAAAATGTAAAAAACTCATTAGATAACAAGGGCAAATGAGTATGTTTGCTTCCAATTTGTTTTTAAAGAGATCTTAATTAATATTTTATTAGTGTGACTTGGATGGCACTCACAAAAGCAGTTATTCCATATTGTTTCCTTAAAAATACATAAATTAAAAAAAGTGTTTTATAATTCATAAAAATCTTCCTGCAATTACAAGATAGGGATTCAGGAAAACAAAATAGAAACGCAGCACTGCTGTATTTAAAGTTTGTTTAAACACTTTAAAAGTAATACCTATTACAGACAGCTTCCTTCTTTTTATAGCATTAGATTGACATTATTATTATATAGCAACCAAAATTGTGATAAAGAGGACTACTGCAGTTTGCATGGAACAGATGATAAACCTGTGGTTAACAGAAGCAATGTGCTTCAGAATTAGGAACCATGAAGAGGGATTATGCTAACGTTCTATCTATGACTTGACCTTCACTTGGCAATAAACTGATATAAAGAATTTAACAATTGGAGGCAGCACATTCCATTTCAGCAGTAAGGGGAAAAGATGCGGTAGTAGAAACAGCACGAGCAAAACACTAAACCAAACTTAGCTCTCTCTGGTGTAGCAGATGTTTTTCCTGTGGTCCCTAGTTTCCAGGGTCTTAAAGCCTCTCAGATTTAGCTTGTATACTTGCATGGGTCAGTGTTCCAGAACCCCGCACGATAAAAAATGGCCTTTTCTGTCTATGTATGAAAACATGGAAAGAAAAATCTTCCATGTTAAAACAACTTAGATAGAAGTTTAAATTAATATGCACATTCAAATGTAAATGCATAGCCACAAATACATCCTTTTATATAGGTATAGTTACATATTACAGAAGATAATATACATTTATATTCCACATGTAATTATGTAATATACATGTATACATATACATATATATGTACCTATATATAATTACACATAGAATCTGCAGTAAAACTAATCAATGCTTACGCATATGTAACCATAAAAGGAGGGATTCAAGATTTATTTTTTTTAACCCAAAAAGACCTGTTTCTTGCCCCACCGATGCCCTCAGACCAGCACAGCTACACCACTATTAGCTCTGCTTTTAATAAAAGCTATGAAAGCTGCATGCTTTATATATAAGTGGAACAGAATGGCTTTTAAACTCTGGCTGTCTTCAAACTCTCTTATTCAGGTACCAATCTTCAGAGAAAGTTTCAAAGAACACCTTGGGAATTACAGGCTTCAGTTACAAATTATAAGAAGGTATAACTGACGGACACCTTGCCTGGATAAATACAGAAAAAGTCAGCATGGCTCCTGCAAGTCTCCTGCAAAAGGAAATCCTGCCCTGCCAAAATTTCAGATTGCTTTACACAGAGATAAGGGTGGTCTAGCTGATAGGGTCCACTTGGATTTCTACAAGGTTTTTAAGGAATTTAATAAGCCATAGCATAAGACAAAAACCCTGACACATATAAATATTCAGTGACTGAAATATACGGTGTAGGGGGTAAAATTAAATGATTAGTTCTTACAGGAGATTGCCAGTGAAGTTTTGCCATAGCAGGTACTGGGACCTATACCATTCAGTATATTAAAAAATTACTTGGAAAACAAGGGGTAAACCGTAGGGTGATGTTAGTTTGCTGATGATATGAAGTTTTTTTTAATACAATAAAGTCAATCCTCAATTGTGAAGAATCGCAGAAGAACCTGAAAGAGGAGCCTGGCAATACGTGGGCCTGATGAACCAACACCTGCCTGCTGCAACAAAAGTCTGAAAGACACTGTTACATTGCATGTTTGAAAAAGATTGTTTTCTTCTTAAAAAGCTTGTATGAGAAAGCCGTCATGTTTTCTCCTGTAACGTTATCTTCCCGTAAGTTTAAATGCTCTTTTCACTAAGGTGGCAGTTGGAAACAGCCCTTTTGCTAAGTGAATGGGAGATTTTCCTTAATCAGGATTTTATTCTATGTGATTCTCAATGTATGAAAACAAGAAAAAGCCTAAAAGTGACGGTTGCTCAAGTTTCTAACAATTTCAATACGATGTAAAATGTAATCCGGTAATACAACGCTGGGCTGAAAAACAAAGACCTTCCCGTATGCATTAGATTAAGAATTTAGTGCCACTTATTATTAGATTTAATGCTTTTTTTCACTTAGTGGCACTCAGAATATACATCCTGTCTTTGTATATCTGACTGTACAATGACCCAATGTATGAACAGGTCAGAGTTTTAAAATCTAACATATGACCATAATATTTGAACAACACTGGGAAAATTGGTATCAACTGAATAAAATCCCTACACTAGGCTTTATAAGGTTTCTGGCACACCTTCCATTATTGATGTGACTGTGTTTAAGAGAGAGTATGTTGTTGGTTTTGTGTCAGAAACAGCAGATGGAGTTGGAAATAGAAGATTTTGTGAAGTCTGTCAATAAAGGAAACAGCTGTGGTAAAAATATATTTACACTGAATTTCATTTGTACCTAGTGAAAATTAAACTGATTTGTTTAAAGGGAAACCAAGACAGTTGCAGAAAGATGGTATCTCAGTAACAAGTTCTTATTAAAGAAACTGCTCCTGATCTTTAAGTTATGAGCACGCCCATGCTGACTGAGTAATACTGGCTCTGAGAAGATGAAAACCCAGTAAGCTTTACTCTATTGGTAAACCATTTGATCTAACTGTCAAAGTTTTGCAAATAAAAATTGCATAAAAAAGGCAAACCTACCTATTCAAACAAGACAAATTCATGCCTATGAAAGTTAATAAACAAAAAATTACTCGTTATTAATTAGGAGAATGATACCTATGTTCCAGATTAAGATCCAGCTAGTGCAAACCTGCTATCTGTGTTGGCAGCATTTTTTAGGACAGCGGTAATTTAGAAGCCGAAAAGGATGTTATAATAAGCAAATGAAGTCATATTGTATCTCCAGGGACTCACTGCCATCTTCAGAGAAGTGAGAGTTATGGATTGGATTTATAAGACACAGACATTCTTGGTACAGATCATAAAACTAATTGTGAATAGCACAGAAATAAAGACAATGAAACTCATTGTTTTCATCTCACGGGGAACTAAGTAGACAGAAATAGCATCTTTAGGCTATAAAGCATGCTTAATCTGCGTAAACCAATGGACCTGAAGAAGAAAATAGGAGCAACAGGAAAAAAACCAAAGCCTGATAAGCAAACTATAGTGTTACTCCTGTGTCTATGTGACTTCTGCTTTTCATCGTTGCTTAGAATAAATGATCTGCTTGATTAATTTTTGGAAGAGCAAGGACTGAAGAGGAAGGGGAATAGAAAAATATGGAGATTACTAATGGTTGAAATATATTTTCATTTTCACTCTTTCTACACCACCATAACATCATCATCTGTAACAACCAGCCAATAGCTCCATCTCTGGCACAGATAAATATGTGCACGTAGATAATGGAATGTGAATTGGCTGAATTGTCTTCTGTATGAAATTGTGCTGATGCAAAATACAGACTACATCATCAACTTCAGAGGAATAAAAGGACATCATAAAGATGTGCACTTCCCTATCTTATTCTAAGTTAAAGAATTTGTATCATGGTTTTAAATACAGTATTTCCTTAGAGCTTTAAGTTCTTTAGTCTTTTAAGTTTATTATTGCTTAACATGCATTCTAATAGTACATACTTTAACATACTGCTTCCTAAAAGGGTGGTATAGCATAAAACTTTATTTATAGCTAAAACAAAGCTCTTACACATTATCACTATGATAAAACACAGTTAAATTAATCAGAATCAAAAGAATGAAGGTACTTTCCCTCATTCGTAATTTGGAAAGTGGAAATTCCCTTTGGAATACACATTTTTCATAATTTCAGATCACGCTTGACCTCACCTCTTTTGTTTAACCAAGCCTATTAATCAAATACATCCCAGAGGTGTCTAATGATCTTCCAGAATTCTAATAGAAGCAGAAAGTCAAGGACAGCATGAATTGATCCACATCACCTACCTTATTAAGCTTACAATGCTGACAGTGCTTCCCTAGTTTCACTCAGAATTGCAGCCCATCTGGTTATTTTAAAACTACTGCTTAAGAATTAAAACAATTTGACATACTAACTCCCAAAGGGCCAGGTGACAGGTTTTTGTCTCAGTACAATATACCCCTTAAAATCTATGTTGTAGGTTCTTTCCTTCAATACAAAGTTAAGGGGCAGCTAAAGTTACTTTTATAAACATCTCTGAAACATGTAAGCACCTTCCCATTGAATGACCATTGTTGACTGAATGTTATCTAAACGTATTTTTTAGAAATAGTGCATATCAACTTTTCCACATGGTTTTGTTCTCAGTTTTGCCTTCCTTTATTATTAGATGACAACACAATCAGTTTTCATTCTTCAAATGCATAAGGAGAATTTTGTGCTTGTATGATCAACACATTGAAAAGATATGCTAAAAAGTGCAGCTGAAAAAAAACGCAAACCAGGACACAACAGTGAACAGCATTTCTGTCCTTCATGGGCCTCACAAAATAATACAGATTTTTCCAAAAAGGCAAAAATTGGAAATAATACTTCCAATGCTGCCTTTACACAGCAATAACAAAATCAGAGCTCCATTGCTACAACAGTTACTCATACGGGGAGGATGGGTTCTACCTTATATTTTGCATATCTCTGATTAAGAGGATTGGAACATTTGTTGGCGTAGATGGGCCAAACTGAACCTACTAACTCAGTTCCCACACAAAACAAACAGTGATGGGAGATGGAAGTTATAGCTTGGGGCACTGCTGCTTAAAGAATATACTGTTATCTCATAGTAAAAACTTGAAGAATGAAGAGGAAACATTGCCTTTCCCTGTCAAGAGATGAGTGCCTATGACAACAAAGAGATTAATTAATGAGTTAGAGATTAGCTGTGTTGTTAGTCACCACACATACTGCATTTTTCCCCTGAAGAAGTATATATCTGAAGAAAGTGAAACAGTATTTGAGGCAGAAGTAGGAGGTGATCTGCTATTAGAATGTATACAGAGTATTTTTCTTTTTTTTTTTCCGCCTTTTTTTTTTTTTTTTTACTGAACAACACATTGGTCATACATACAACACAATTTTATATTTCAGAAATCTAGTGTGTATCTGCTGTTAAGAATTGTGTCATGTCTGGTAGAAAAAGGATGCCATGAACATAAAAAAAATGAAGGACTCAATTCAACAGGTGCTGAAAACCCAATGTAGTGAAAGATCCATTGTTATTCATGTTTTAGATGGTAAACATAAGAATGGAAAGGCAATAAAACAGAAACCCCTAAAATCCTGTGATTTTTCAGAAAAGGAAGAGAAACAGATGACAGAAAAATTAGAGATTTACTGTATGCTTTACTAGTTGTGTGGAAAGAAATGATTAACAGAGCACAGAAATGTACAAAGAGGAGAACATAAAAAAGGAGTGAGTATAATATTGTTTAAAGAAAATTACTTAGAAATGATGTCTTTACTTAAATTGAAGACATGCATGAAAAGTAATATGAAAGAAAACCTCAAGAACACTATGAATACACCAAAGCTTAAAGAAAAGTGAGAGAGGAGCTTTGTTCAGAGCCTCATTAACCAAAAGCTTTTGATGACATGGTTAGAATCATCTTCCAAGTTCCCCAATGCTCCAGGGAAGGGACTTAATGCCCTAAATATAGCACATACTCCCATATTTGAGATGAAAAAGACTGCTTTGCTAAACACTTAACAGGATAGTTGCAGTTCTACTCACTGCCCTCCCTCTGCTTAACTCAGAAATGGAACTGGAGCATCAGAGGACATTCTTACCCATCTTTCAAAAGCTAAACTAAATGTATTAAACCTTTGTCTATAAAATAGTTTTATTCATGGCTGCCTCCTGGATTTCAAATAGAAATGCTCACTTCAAAACCACTGGTTTGGTTTCTAAATCCAGAGGACTACATGACAAGAAAGTTTGAAAACTATCAATCAAGCACACAGAAGTCACCAGAATTCTGAGTAGTGACAGGCGGTAAACCTGAATTACTCGAGATTTTACTAGAATAAAAGATAAAATGACAATTCCTCTAATTACATCAGTTCTATAAAGACATCTGAAAACTGTTATGACTGAGAAAAAATTGTTGAAATGATACATAAAATGTTATTAAATAATCTCTTATAACTGACTAAGATTTGAAGGATCACCATGCTCATCTTGAAGATTATCAGTTTTATTCTCTCCTGTCTACGTGATGGAAGAATGAATACCATTACAGGATTTTTGGAGGGGTAGATTTGTTTGCCACCTGCTCCCACATCTCCAAGAAACCACAGACTGTTTACTTTGACATTCAAAATACAGACTTGAAAGAACAGGTCAAGTCTGGTGTTCACATAAGGGCTTTGAATTCCCTAGAAATCAAATACTTCTTAAAGACAAGTTAAAAATTATATAACAAAAGGTAATTACAAACAGAAGATGGAATCTGCACAGCATCCAAACAGTAGTTCCCCTATCATAAACTTACCCTTTTTATGGGAATGCTATAATCTCCATGCTGCAGTGATATAATTTCTCTTTTTTCCATGATCCGAGAGAACGTATTTTTAGGATATATTTTTACTTTATACATTAGGTATTATTTTTGCCATAGAACTGGCTATTTATTGAAACTTTTTGCTTTATATACTTTCATTTTGTTGCCTTTTGTTCTTCAGTTTTTCCCCACAATGGTCGGCTAATTGGAGTTACCATCCTTCAAGATACTCAAGAGACACCTGACAGTTTTGGGCAACTGACCCTAGTTGCCCCTGCTTGAGCTTGGACAAGATGACCTCTAGAGATCCCTACCAACCTCCACCATTCTGTGAGTTTGTGATGGCTTTGCAAAGCAACCAGGCTGCAAAGGAAGGTAAGTTGATTCAGACCAGGAACACTTCATGACAAGAGCAAAAGCACAGTCAAGTGTGACGACAGGAAGATCTTCTTTAAAAGTACACGCCAGCTTCTGACTTAAACAATACTGAATTGGCACCCATTGCGTGTAAGACTCGGAAACAGGGCTGAGATTTGGTGAGTCAAGGCTCGTATCTTTCTGGAGTCAATTCCTGATGAGTATGGCATTTTGTATTACCCTGTGAACTGTCCAATTCTCCACCTGCATTGAACAGAGATCTTTGTAGCCTAAATATAGGAGAAAATTTAGAAAGCCAGGGCAGATAAAAATAAGCACTGTGGTCTGGAAACCTAATACTGAATCAAAGCTGGAATTCACTACTCTTCATAACTATGTTCGCCATGCTTGTAACAGGGCTAGGGTGGCTTGCCTTTCTCAGGACACTGTGAAGAACAAAAAGGTGACTATATAATGAGCCAAACAGCTCAAAATAGACAGAAATATATTTTACCTTCTTAGGGAAAATGACTTGGCTATCAAATTACGTACCAGATAATCCACCTACAGAACAATCACTGTGCAGGCAATGTTAATCTGCCCTAAAATGGTCCAAGTGGACCTGGTTGAAAATCATTCTCTGCTCCTTCTGCCTTTATGAAAGCAAGTTATTCTTGTTATGGTGGGAAATCTTTATCAATAAAAGGCACTGTAAAATACCCTCCACATGAACAGAATGTAGAAGGCGTACATCAGTCTCCATAAAAGGCTTTTTCTAAAACCATACTCCTCGGCCAAGACTACTTTATCTCTGGCTGTCACAGGCATCGTCCTTGGCCTGGTGATCTGTGTTTGTCTCACATGGAATTGACTGGTTTGGATGGTCATAGGCAATGCTGCAGTTGCTGATGTGCTTGGGGACCTTAACTGCTGAACTGACAGCGAGAGAGTCCTTGTAAAAAACAGTGGGAGCCCAGAAAGGTGCCATTTGTTTGTGTGGTGTAATGGCACAGGGACATCTAAATTATTAGCGTTCCTGAAGCAGTGGGTACTCTGGGCTGGGCTGTAACGTTTGCGTTAGCATTTAAGTAACACTCACTGAGCCCTAGGTAAAATCCTACCTACTAAAGGTTTTATTAGGCTTAAAGACCTTAAGAGATATTGAGTGCTTTGACTATAAAGTGCTATATGCGTCTATCTTTGTTATCACTAAAATGAATAAAAATCAATCCTGCAGCAAACTCAGAGCTGATCATATTAAGGTATAGAAATAATCAAATCCTTAGACATTACGACAATTATTCCTGTCTCAGTACCATGTGACCTGGTAAGTGGAAACTTGCAAACTAAATAAAACTATCCATTAAAAAATATTTTCCACAATTTTAAGTATTGACATCCAGTTCTTCCAACATGATAATACAGTTCTCTCTGTATTACTCAAAGCAAAATTAACTCATATTTAATGATACTAAAGCAGTACTAGGCTATTGGTGATTCCTGAAACATTCCTCGAGGGAACACTGAAATACAGCATGATTAATGATTTAAATTAACCCAAGTATAGCGATAACAAGTATTTTAATTTGTGAGAAAATCATATCAGAAGCTATGCTATGGTAATTTGATATAATGCAATTTTTAGAATTGAATGAAAAGTAATCAAGTTACAATAAAGACAGTTGAATAGGAATGTGCACAGAGCTAAAGTAGTACCACCTCCCATTAATGTCCCCTGGTAGCAAAACTATTAGTTTTGCAACTGGGATCCAGGAGGATGCAAATGAATAGGGCACTGGGGACATGAATTACATGTGGCAATATTTATATAACTAATATTTTCATCTATATTACTGAACAACAAAGTTCCATTAGCAATTCAATTTGGAATTTTTACCAAAGCCTATAACAAAAGCCTTAAGCAAATTATGGCATATGTCATCAGTACAAGTTCATAAAATAGCACGAAACTAATGCAAAGAGTTTACATGTCCTCAGCACCACAGGCTGTCTTCATAAAATATTCTGCTGATAATGGCCACCTCACCACCAGGTAGCAAACCCAGCCCTTGCTGTATTGCCTGCAGTAGCTATCAATCTCCATGATCTCCATGAAACCTAATTGGTTATCTGTGAATTTTCTCCTGATGCTGTTTTTTTAACTTTCACATATTTGTAACTTCTGTATGTCTACTGATGAAAAAAACCCTTCTTCCTACATCACTTTACTTGTGTATCCTCACATTGTGGCATTTGTTTTTGGAGGCATTAGGGATGTAAAGAGTAAAATCTGTCTGACCTGAATGCTCGGAGGTTCTATTCTGTAATCTTTGATCATGCAGGTGGAGCAATTATTCACAACAATAATCCCATTCAAATCCACTGGAATCAGTTGCGTAAGTGATAATCAAGAGTACGAAGAGTTTAATAATTATATCACTGGATTTCAATCAATCTTCACTTGGGAAGTTATCCATTGAAAAAATCCATTGCTCCAATAGCTATGTAATAAAGTTACAGATTTTTCTTCCCAGTGGTCTAAATTATATTTCCTGTTGTAATAGGGTGACATTTTGATGTTCCAAACACATAAAAGAATTCTGGACTCACAAATGCAATTCATCTTGTGAGATCGAATGATCCTTTATCCTCCACCACTTTTACTCAGCAGCAGAATTGTATGTTGTTTCTATAGATCAAAGGGTTTAAAAAGCAAAAGAAGAACCAAATAGGAAGCTGATCTAAGGAACTACCATTATAAATGAAAGAACTGTCAAATGTGGATGGAAACTGTACAAGTTTCCTCTAAAAGTAGGGAGATATTTTAAAAATTTTGTTCTTTAAGTGTAGAAAAAATTAAATTGACCCATGACTGTATTTAATTCCAAATGCAAATGCATTCTCATTCACTTTGTCCTCCAGCAAAAACCACTATGACACAAGGGAAAAAGGTTGTTTTATTTTAATAGGAAAAAATTAGGGGATACAGTGTTTTCTCCTTCCTTCTCCAGCTTTGGTGTGT
The DNA here is from genome assembly GCF_929443795.1 of Astur gentilis. Classification (NCBI taxonomy): domain Eukaryota; kingdom Metazoa; phylum Chordata; class Aves; order Accipitriformes; family Accipitridae; genus Astur; species Astur gentilis. The sequence goes on from NC_064882.1 coordinate 1,699,666, forward strand.
GCATAAATATGCTATTCCAAGCCCTAAGGAGAATTTCTCTTTAATACTCGTGATTTGAAAAGTGTATCATCATAGAGAAACACTAACAATTAAGACTGCAAGGCCAACACATTCATAGTACTGAACACACTCTGCCCTTCCAAAAATCAACTATGCAGCTCACATGCAATAAGTGGAAGTTGTACAGCCCTGGCCTTACTGCTTAGCACCCAGATCTCGGGGGCAAACATGTCACTGTTGGTACACCACTTCAGATGACAGTAGTTCACAACTTTCTGTAAAAATACGATGATGCTGATCTCCACTACAGAAATCTATTAAGCAGTATCATTATTGGAATAAGGCTAATACTAATGTAAAAAAGTATTACTAGAAGGATCACACATCATACCTATAAATGGCAACCTCAGACGTTTGTTTTTCTAACCAATACATGCCTACACTTAACTGTATAAAAATAACACATTATAAAAACGATCTTTTAATGTAATAACCTGCTCTTGATGTCACTTTTTTTTTGTTTTTAATCACAAAGTTTAACAACAGTTTTAAAAATCCAAATCCAACACTGTATGTAGCGGGCAGGTTTAGCTCCAAGTATGGAAGACCATTTAACTGCATTCTGAATTTGGCTGCTGGCTGGAAAGGAGTCTAAGCTCCTGACCATGAAATCTTTTAAATCACTGCTATGGTATTGTTTTTTTAGTATTGAATTCTAAGAGGGCTTTGATCAAAGGAGTTCTTATGCTAGTGAAAAAACCACAATGTAATTATAAAAACTAATAAATATGAGCAGTCACTACCAGCCCCTACCCAGTAATGGAGAAAAGATAAGGATAAAAAGTGAGATCATTTTCATGACTACCATTAACGAGTAAAGTTTTTTAAAAAATAAATCCATACTTTGGAAAGGTGAAAGCACCATTCAATTTCTTATCAGTTCTGCCCTTAACTTGCACAGTATGTATGTCTGACCTAGAGCTGGAGGCTTGTTCTAGGAACTCAATAGCCACTCAGTCACAAACCATTGCACTCATTCTAATCTCTAGTCTCCCTGTACATTAATGGATTGCTTGGTGGTACAGTCTCAACAAGACTGACAGTCTACGTTTTGCTATGTATATCATGCACCAATGCATTAAACATAATTTATGATTTTAGATTTCACAGAAATTATTATTACAGCTCATTGTGAGACTAAGACTGAATTTTCCTGGCATGAAAGGAGTCTTGTAACTCATCATTTGCCTTTCAGAGGCCTCATTTTAGGGCATTTACTGTACATAAATAAACATTCAGATTTAAAATTTAAGTCCATTTACTGTGGCTTAAATTTTAAATGTCTACGTTTCCCCATTACAGAATCTTTGAGTGTGAAATTGAAAAGTAAATTTTAATATTCTTAGTCAGTGAAGTTCATCCAACAATTTGTTAGATTGAAAAGAATCTTATTTAAAAGCATAGTCCTACAGAATAAACAGAAAACTAAATTTCCATTGCCTGTCCTTGCCTAAATGGTTGGTATAGATTTCATTAATTAAAAAGTAATAAAAGTGTTAAAGAAGAAAATAACAGGTGGCAATATTTGCTGAAACTTTGTCACATTTCTCTACACAGCAAGATCTATCCTGAAGGACTGTGTCACATCTCCTATACATAGGATTGTTGTAATGTTAAGAACAGGGTTAACTTCACAAATGGAAACACATGAAATTCAATCTGAACATGAAAACCACTATTTTTTACCGTGAATTTGGCCAACCACTGGAACAGATTGCCCAGAGAGGTTGTGGTGTCTCCGTCCGTGGAGATACTCAAAACCTGAGTGGACATGGTCCCAGGTGACCCTGCTTGAGCAGGAGCATTGGATGAGGTGATTTCAAGAGGTCCCTTCCAACCTCAACCATTTTGTGATTCTATAATCACAACTTGTCAGTAATAATGGAATTATCTGAATGAAGCACGAGATCAGTTTTGTGTTAAATGCTTGTTCAAACAAGTCACTCTGCGGGGATCAGGCCCATCAGTGTCGCAGACTATTTGCAAATTTAGGCAAGTATGTTGTGAAGCTGTTTCTGTACAGACTTCTATGACAGGTTGCTGACCTTTTGCAGTTTATTTTCTGGAAGGAAATGAATCTTGATAACAAAAGCTCATGAAACAATAACAGTATGGCTGTTTCTTGGTTATTTCAATGGTATGCTGTCAACAGCAGGGTTCATGAGCCTGATAAATGTGTGTTCATGCAGAATAGGGAAAAGGCCACATTTGCATTGAAATTCAATTTTTAATTGTCCTTATTCTTTATTGATGCTTGGTGAATTGGATCTATAAAGAACCATTTTTAAGCAGAATGAAATTTGACAAATAGCATAGCTGTGTAAACAATTTCAGTAATTATGGCAGCAATTATTCTCTGTTCTATCTCTTGGTAGCTTTAAAAAGGAGAGAAAGAAAGTGACAAGAGACCAGCTTTAGAAACCCTGTGGAGATCACTGCATCATGAAAGTCAGAGAATCCAGATATCAAAACCCTGTGCAACATAGGTTTAGCACAATAAGATAAACATTGTCCCTATCCTGAGTTTTGAAGAGGAAAACCTTTCTTACTCAGAGAAATCAATAGACTCAACTGAAACACGTAGGAAAAATACCACCCACGCAAAACCAGCATACAAAGTTGTGCAGTCAAAAAACATTATACGCCACCCTATTATTTATACAACTGCTAGAAATCATACTGGCATTATTCTCTCTTCGGCCTCTGTTAGAAAAATCAATCATTGCTCAAGAAGATAATGAGGACACACCGGCAGCCAGAGATTAACTCTTCAGATAAGCTTTGCTGTCTTCTGTAGAGGCCTGGTTACACAGCATGTCTGTTAATCTGGAATTATTGACATTTTCAGTGCAGAGGGAAAAGATACACGTTCTAGCTGCACTGGTGCTGTTGAGTGTATGATCTCTAAAAACCACAGGTATACTGCATGCAAATATACAGGAGAGATCAGATTATGATAATATTCCTTTCTGGACCTAAACCTCATTAATCATCCAGTATCCAAAGTGTAATAAGTGCATCCCAACAGAGCACTACTTGCCAGTTTCTCATTTCACACAAACTACAAGTGAGGCCACTGGGAGTATCATCATACACTGACTATGGAAAGCAGAAAGTCCTGAGCATGTCAGTGAATTCCTCCTCAGAAAAGAAAGCTTTGAAATCAGTTAGAAAGATGACAAAATGGCAACCATTTACTTTAGAAGCTTAAAATACAATGCAGAAGACATACAGAGAAAAACATAGACAATAAAACAATAAATTGAATCCTGCAAGGAGAAAAGAAGCCTATGAATTCAGAAACAAAAAAAATAATAGCTTTAACAGAGGAAGAGCAATAGAAAAAAAGTATCTTTATGGCTACAGAACAAAATGTTAATACACCGGAGAATACGTTACTGATGAGAAGCTAAACTAATTTACAAGTTTCTTGGTCCTTTAGCTCTTTTTCCTGAAACTCAGGAATACTTAGGAAATGCAAAGAGAAATATTTTCATTAGCTGTCCATTAAGAAGTTTCAGAGAGCTGTTGGACACAGAGAACAGTACACCTTACCTAGCAAATCAAACCTGAATAATTCAATTAATTCTTAAACCAAAGCTAAAGCAGTTTTTCTTACTTTATTTTTTCCATTGCTCATAGTCTTGCACAAAATACTGAAAGTTATGTGGCATTGCAAAGAAAGAATGTGTATCAAGGTATGTGGCCCTCTGTCCTTCCGTAGATAAGAGTCAGATCGGAGGACTTCATCCAAGAGAAGTGCACCACGTTTAAAAGTTGTCCTAAATGAAGCAGATGTTACACTTACTTTTGCAAGTATCGACCCCCCTATCACAGTTTTGCCCTTCAATCTATTCTCAAGGCACAGAAAAGAGCAAATGTTACACAAAAGGACATGGAATCTACAGGCAGGGTTTGACTGAGACTCAGCTCTAGAAGCATCAGAGTCATTGCTGCACAAAGCACACATAACACAAAGCTCTGCAGTTTATGGATAAGACAAAAAGGCAACAAGAGGATAATCAGGATGATAGTGCACCTAGTCTGACTAATCAAATGATCAGCATCACCAGCAGAGGAAAGACAGGTATTTTGCAGGCGTCCCAGCACAGGCTGTTATTTTAGAAGAGATTTACAGGATGACCAGCTAAAGAGTCAGAGGTGTTCTGCCAGCACAGCAGATCCTCACAGAAAGTAATTATTTAGCTCCTGGCAGGACACACCATCAAATATACTGCTTTGGAAACATGGAACTAAGTCACCAAGAACTAAAAGACTCCCAATATTTAGTGTCAGACAGCTGACAACTCAGTTGCCTTTGTATACGCTGGGGACTCAATTTTTCCATTTCTAAAATCCAGAGTGCAGCAGCCTTGCTCTTGCTTTGTGGACCAAGAGCTTCCTCTGAGAGAGGTACCTGTCCCTGCCCCAGTCAACCCGCCAGCAGGAGCTGCCTGTAAAACAGTTGTTACCTCTACCCTCAGCACACAACTACACCCCTTCTGCATATACAACTCAGGGAACAGTTTACTTTTATATGTCAATATTATTATTAATTACCTGTCTGGATTAGCAGTGAAGATGTATTTAATTAGGCCATATAAGTATGGACCACTGCATGTCTAAAAATAATTAATCTAAGACCTTGCAGAGCTGATGTATGGGGTAGTCTAATGGTAGAAAATAAAACTTAATGAAGCACAGTTAAGCGTATGAGAATGCTAATATTATCAGAGAATAACAAACAGATTGTAATATTAAGAACATGAGTCTAATTACTATGATTTTGCATTTTTAATACTGATCAGAAATTTAATCGTAGCCCTCCCCTTGTAACGTAAACAACGGGATATGATTATGTAGCTTTTATTTTAAGGGATGAAGAACTGTGCTCCTTATTCATGCCCACATTTTACTTCTTACCATTTCATTACATTTGACCTGTTTACTATGATGGCTTCTTCCTCCCCTCCAAATCCTACAACATACCGTGAGTCAGTTCATTTAAAGACATGATGAACACAATTGTCTTTTTCTCCAATTCTCTCTGGAACACGTGTTATTGTTTGCTGGGGAATACCTTGTTGATGATGTACCAGTTTTCAAATCAAGATAGCATTCCTGATATGTCATGTAAAATATAGATTTCTTTCACAATTCCTCTGGCAATCGGATAAATTCATTGTAAATTGCTAATATGTGCATTTTTAAATGTGCAAAATATGAACACAAACCAACCACTTCAAACCCCAAAAAGACAAACAGAAGCCCACTTCTGACAGTATTTAAGACTTCCCTTGCCTTTTGAGGTATCTACACCTTGTTTATACCTAAGAATCTCAGCAGCAAAGTACTGAGGTAACATTGCATCAAATAATATTTTTGAAATTAGCTAGTTAAGGCTAAAACCAGTCGAGATGGTTGGTGAGAGCAATAATGTGATATGTATAACTTGGCCATCTAGCAAAAACATAAAGGATTAATTAATCACAATAAGAGTTGATGGGCTTCTCTGTTTAAAGATTAAGGATGGAGCATGTTGTACTATCAACAAATATATGAGGAGAAATTGTAGGAAAGATGATGGGTGCTAAATATTTGAGATACCATCAAGATTTTGTCAGGTGCTATAACCAGGTCACTGAATTCACTTGTGTCCTTAAAAGCCATTTTTTGCCATTTGGATGGTATTCAGTACCTAAAGAACTTCACATAATCACTTTCAACATGCTATAAGGTATTCAGGAGATTATGATCTGTGGAAGAACACGATTACAGACATTGCACAATTCTAGAAAGGGTCAGAAATATCTAACCCCAGAGAAAAACTGCAATGTCTCCCCTAAGTAGATGATTTCCGTTCAAGAGAATTTATCACGTGACTGGTGCCAGTATTAGTAAAATTGATACAACACTGCCTGTGCCCCAAAATAACAAGATCAAGATTCGTTGCAGAGGTGAGTTTGATAGAGAAATTTGTATTTTGCTTGTCTTATTTTCCTTGCAACCAGAGAGCTCTCTAGTTAACAAAGGAAATCTACAGAAAAAACAATGAAGATACTAAAAGAATTAAATCTCTGTGGCAGGGTCCACCAAAACTGAAGTTATCACAGATATCTGGTAAAAGTCTTCTAAAATTGTACAGCATCTCGCAGAGTAATACACACTATATGATTACATACTGGTACCATATTGATTATGCTTATATATAATAGTTGGCTTTGACAGTAGTCCATCAGCACAAAAAACCGTCTATTCACATGAAACATACCTTAGGCAGGAAAAGTCCATGTTAAAGAATATTGACTGCAAACTGCTAGTATGATAACCAAACAAGTCCTAACAAACATTCCCTAGAAAATACAGATGCTGGGTTTTTTTTTCTTTTACAAATACAACTTCACAGTTAGATTCCTGAAGAAAAGGTGCTGCCAAGCAAGGCTCACAACTAGACTGCTTGTCCAAAAAGGAAAAAGGAAAAGGACCTAAGCACATCTGTCTCATATCACATGAAAAGCGGAGACTGCTTAGACATATAGCCATTTCCATCATTAGCTGATCAATAGCAATCAAGGCCTGAGGGTTCCTCCTACTTCTTGAAAACCATAGTGGATTTCTGCAACAGGAAAGAACACTCACTTTCTGACATAAAAGACAGGCTTATAAAAGAACAAGGTTGCCCCCACACAGACATACTCCAGGAAGACGAATATTTAATTTTAAAATTAAGAAATGTGATCCAGGGCACTAAATCAGTGTTTTGCCTGAGAAAGTCTCAGACAACACGCAAGTCCATCAGCCTGAGAAAGCTTCATCTCAGGAGATGACAGCCAGAGCTGAGTAATTTCTTCCCTCTTGAAAACAGCATGTTTTCAAGACACTAAAGCAAGGCACCTTGGGAGAGTCACTGAAAGTTAGTTCATGTATCAGGAATTTGAAATGTTGCACTGTATTAATGTTACGGGTATTATAATATGCTATTGATATGGAGAAGCCTCAATACAAAATTTCATTTTAAATCCTTCTGAAGCTGTTACTTTATACATATTGTGCAAGGTCCATCAACCACAACTACGCCCTGAATTAAATTTGGTTGCTGCGCAATTCCTAGAATCTGAATGGTACCTGAACAACACAGGAGACACCCTTAGCTCTTCTCCAAGACACTAGCCTGACCAGAGGCTACCTACATGATGGATGCAGCTAGCATGAAGCCGGCAGAATTAACAAGGTCTGCTAAGGGCAGACCGAGTACTAAGCTTGGCCCTTAGCACTATGCTATCACAAAATGTTGGAGAGTGAATCTGTACAGTGAGTTACATTTGCCCCTCGGCAGTCACCTAGACCTACTCCAATTGGCAACGTGACTGTGTAAGGCTACAACAGGTGTCCTCTTATCCTCCTACGTGATGACAGCTGAAGCAACTGAAAACTGTTCTGAGTTCATTCTCTGAAACTGCTTCTTTATTATGGCAATGAGAGCCAGAACACTTGGTGATTTGCCAGATGCCAGATCCACACAGAAAAACAGAAGAAATGAAAGTAAGTATTTTAACATGCTGCATCTGGCCCAAATCTACACAATGTTTCAGAGGACAATAGAAACTCCGAGTGGATTCCTGCTACTAAACATCAAAGGTTTGCCATGAAGATTAGAAAGCTGTTGGAAGAAAAAGTAGGAAAGAATTGTTGTAATGATGGTCTTCTCAGCAATAGGGATAGCACAAGTAACAATCTTTTTTCACAGCTTTTATTATTACCTTTTTTATACCACAAGAAACTTTGACTGATCAAGCCACATAATCCTAAATGACTTATCATAGTAGTTATATTCTTTGAGTTTGGAAAAAAATAGCAATATTTCAGGTAAATGAGAGAGCATTCCCTCTCCCTTCCTCCAACCACAACATACTTTCCTTGCTTGCTTTTTTTCAAACACATTTCCTACTGAAACAACTGATCTACATTTTAAAACAAATTTTAAAAAGTACTACACTAGTGGACCTCAAATATTAAAAAAAAAAAAAAAAAAAAAGACACAGTGCTAGCCAACTTGTTGTCAGAGGCGCATTTCTTATGCTGGTTTTCAGTTTAAGTGCCAGGGACTAATCTGAAAACTGGATCCTTATACGAGTCTCACAGTAGCTGCCAGAACTACTTCAAGGCTCCTCAGTTCAATGTGCAAAAATGAATTTTCTGTCAGGGGGATGAGTCCTAGGCCATTTTTCACAAATAAAAAGGCTTCAGGGAACTAGAAGAGGGCTGGAGAAACAGCCTGGACAGTCAGCCTCTGCTCATACTTCCATAACAGATACGCTTTATCCTTGAAACTACCCTGTCGGAGTCAGCCTGACACCATCACATTTTCCCACCTTTTTTCCCCATCAACTAGTATTTCTGACAGTCTGTTCTAAAGCATTTTTTTTTTACTTTTCCTCTGCTTTGAGAGGTTGTGACTGTAACATCACATTGTATCAAATTTTCTGAAGTAAGTACAACCACCAGCAAGCCTTCTGGGAAATAATAATAATAATAATAAATCTATAGATGTGGGACAGAGCAAATCCAATAGGGATTGAAGTTCCAGAAGTGGGTCCTGTTTTACTCAGGCATAATACACAAAATGGCTGCTTATAAACTACAGAAGTAACTGTATACTATCAAGCCAATAAATAGACTTCCTACATGTCAAGATACCATAGGGAATAGCACTATATTTAAGGAGTGCAAAACCACTTATGGGAATCTCTTCAGTGAATTTATTGGCGTGATTACTTGCCCACATTCTCGAAATATCCTATTTAGATCAACAGGATTAACTCAAAGACCATAAACAGAGGCCCCATACTACTAAAGCAAGTGGAAATACCTAGGATCAATAGGAATTTAGTATTACTAATCAACAGATAGAATTGAATTACTACAACAAAATACAACACTTTTGCTTATTTATACATAATACCTGGACACAAAGTAATTTTACTAGGTATCTTAAAAGGCATCCATAAAACCCAGTACTGTTAAATCACTTTTCACCTTCTAAGCTAATCAAAGATGTTAACTACTTAATATTCACAATCTCCTTCTGGGGAAGATAAGTACCATTTTCCCCACATGGTGAAACAAGCAGCAAAACTGTTTTGTTTGTTTGTTTGTTTGTTTTCCCCCAAGACTACTGGTGGAACCCTGTATGCAGTCCACTAGAGGCTCCCTTAATAATTAGCTCCCTCAACAAGTATTTCTCTCTCTTCCTTCTATTCTCCACATTAACATCTTTATCCTGACACATGAAAATTATGATATCAAATGCATGATGATTTGCTGTGAGCTTAGACATAAGCAAGTATGCCAAACTTGAGGTGAATTTCAATAACAGCCCGGCACATACAATAATTACAAAGCAATGGCCTTTTTTCCCCGGGACACATGACCAAAATGTGCCTTTTTGATGCATCTCAGGTATTCAGTTTTTAAATCTAACAGATTTAACTCCTAATTTTAAATTAATAATAATAATAAAAAAATTTCACCAAACTTTTCAAAGTTTGTCAAATGTAAAACTTTTGCATAGGAAGAATTAGAAGATACCCTTTTTCTATTTTGTATATTACTCTACCTCCATAAAAACATCTTTTGCTGCCCATTATGAAATGAAACAGAGGACAACTTTTGAGCAGGCATGATGTTTAAGAGGTTCTTGCACATCTAGACTTTAGAGGATCTTACGTTCTGTGATTCTTGTTCCTTTTGGATAACTTAGCAACATCTGTTCCCAGGGAATTGTAATTAAGCACACTCATATAGGTCTGATGTGAAAAATTGAGAAAATAATTACTGTACTCTGGGACATCTGTTCCATTGAGAAATTCCTACTGTGTTGCTTCTGGATTTATTACTTTTGAACATTCTCCTAATTTTTAGGTATGTCATTAGATTTGTAATTCTGGCATTTATCTTGTAAGCCAATTTTGTGGTTATTGATAGCATCTTAAATACTATAGCTCCAGTGGTGCTGCATCATGATCGTATCTACTTTATAAGCATTATGAGGCAGATCTCCTCCCCTCCCCTAGAAACACTGGAATTTCAAGTCAAAGTTCCTCAAAATATTCTCTTGTTCCTTCTGATTCAACATTTACTATGATTATTAGCAGTAACTGACCTTGAAGGAAGCATGTACCACACTCAGTTACATCGTATAGATTAGACTGGGCCTGGCAAGTTATTTTCAGCATTTTCCCCCCTTCAGCCAATTTCTAGCTACTTAAGTGTATCCAAAAATACAGACAAAGTCCAGCTTCAAATACGGTTTGAGGATTATTGGCAGCACAGAGAGTCACTTCTGGTATTAGATCCTTCCTATTAGCCAAGTTTCAATAACAGCAATTCCCTTGATTAAACAGTGTTGTCTTTGGAAGGTTTAGGTGGAAAAACAAACAAGGGCTATTTCACAGGAAATTCAGACTAAATAATCAGTCATGAAAATGCTTAAATGATTTTGCAGACTCAGAACACTGAGGACCAGCCTGACTTCCAGATGACTCTGGTTACTCAACATCTGCACTGTAAACACAAGGAGAGAGGCACAGATATAGGAACCGAGATTTTTGGGTTTTTTTTTCATTTCAAGAAAACACTGTGAGCATTTCTACCACATAAATAAGCTCCACACATTCTGACGCTGAGAATTATGCTGTGCTATTCCCCATCATAGGAAAACCATTGGCAACAAGAATGCAATGATTTATTTGTACTACTTATTGAAGGACTTAACAAAACAGAATTTATCAGTATTACCATGTTTGTATGATTCCAACTTAATGCTTAGCATTCTTAAGCCCTGCAAATCAAAAGGGAAAATAAGTTTATTTGCCTTCCTTCCTGTACTCAGGGTTCAGGTTTTTTTAATACATCATTCTGGAATTCTTCATAACTACCAGGAAAATATAGTCCTGCAATGTTTCTGTATTAAAAAAAACATGCAAGGTCTCTGCTTCTCCAGGTAAAAGAGTGTGCCCATCTCAAAAAGCAATTAGCTTGTATAATAGGAATGAAAATCCACTTGAATATTGAGAGGACATTTCAAATTAACATACAGAATAATTAAAAGTACTTTATTTTACATCCCTTGAAAATCATCCGCACTGTAAAGGCCTGATCCACCATCTGGGAAGTACTTAGCACCCTCTTCATTGGAAGCTTTAATTTCAGAAGATTCAGTCTACAGCTCTGGGAAATTCAGATTGTGTATTTCATGAATATTGGGGTAGGATTTGAAAGACAGAACTATTAATTTCAAAACCAAGGCTAACTAATTAATAACATTCAGACTTGACACGGAGGCTACCTTTAAACATCACCTGCCCAAGTACAACTGCAACTATTGCAGCATTTTTGCTTACCTAGTGGGACTGAAAAACACAAGAAAAATAACAGAATACTGAAATACAAACCAGTGAAAAAATCAGCTGCCTACATCTGACTTAAGTGTTAATCGTATATTAAGACTGTAATACTTCTTAATGAGTTACATTAGTCGATGTGCTAAGTAGCATTATAAACACTTCTAAAGCACTTGTGTAATGTATTTGAGTTATGTGAGCCAAGGAATATTTCAGTATTTTAAACAATAACTAATAATAATGTGTCAAACTCACAAAGTTCCTAGAAGGTGAAAAGGGATAAGGTCAAAGATCTTATCCCTCTATCCCTCATTAATTAGCATGGAATACTCAGTAGAAGTGCATATGCACTCACATATGCAGGACTTTAAGTTACACTAATTACTATGAACTGCAGGAGACTTTAGAGTCACCTCTGTAGCTTCACTTCCTTTCAGCAATGAATTTATTAATATTTTAAAGTACTTTGTTTTCATCAAGGGACCTTTTATACGAAATAGGAAGCAATATATCATAACATTGAGATATTCTGACTATTAAAACAAAGTAAAAATAAGTAGTAAAGAACATAATTGAACTGGAACCACAGATGATGTACATTAAATCTTTTGTAGCTGTTAAATTTTCATAGTATTAAGTATTATAAAATTAGTTTTTAGAATCTGTCTTGCAATGTAACCACCACATTGCCATTAAACATTAAAAGTAGTCACTGAAAGGTCCTTTTGGATTATTTGCAAGAGTGGATACTGCATTTGATTCACAATCATAGATTTACAGGTAGGTACCACTTTACACAATCCTGTAAACTCCCTGCTATATCTACTAGTTAATAAACAGCAATTAAAATCCTGGAAACCTGTAGTTCGTTGTTTCTTTCAATAATGAAGATGAAAAATGAAAACAAAAAATGAAAACATAGAAATAATGAGGACAAAAAAGTGCTTAATCTTATTTTTCCTGCATGTGTGTTACAGAAGTCATTTAGTATCTATTTTAGAATAAGAAAAAAGAAAAAAAATTAGTTTCTTTCAAATCTGCTTTCAAGTTTTGCTCATTAAAAAGATTTTCTGTTTTGATATATGATATCCTCTCTTCATAACAATAGATGCCTCTGAAATTATTAGTGGCAATTTTTCATTAGTGAGATGCACTTATAATCAAGGTAGTAAATAATACTAGTTGGATTGCATTTCATAACAGAATGTCTGGGTATTAGCCTGTTTGCAAAATCTTTTCATTTACAGTGCACAAATTACAATGTTAGATTAAATACCAAACATCACATTCCCAACCTTTAGAATTCTTAACTGTATGCATTTCAGAGAATTTGGTAGTAATAACCAAAATCTATAGAAGGTAAGTAACCCACATCGATGAAACAGTCCCCCATGTGTGGTGATAACTGAGTGACTGAGATGAGATCTGAAAACTAACAAGGGGGAGCAAATACATCCCCTATAACAGCAGAACCTTTAGAGACCCAGCTTCCATTTGAAGTATCATGAGAGCCTTTGAAATATTTGCCAATTAGTAATTTCTAAAAGTACCTTCTGATGAAGAGGAGACGCCAGAATAATTTTGAACTCATGGGTTTATAGCCTTTAATTTAATTGGAGGTGCTAGACCTCAGGAGCAGTGTGGAAGGGAAAGGAGATCTTACTTTTGTCTTATCATCACAGTATGTAAAGAATTCAAGCAGGGCACATGTTGCCAAGTGCAACCTAAGGGATGCAGGTAAAGGAAAGAAGTGATGTAGGACTGTCTTTTCTTCATGTGACCTTGTATATTCACCACAGTCCAAAAAACTAGAGGGATAGGAGAGGAAAATTGTAAGTAGTGTTGTCCTGGTATGTTACTTCTCCTAACTCAGCTACATCAATTCTTGGGTATAAAATGTTAACATGGAAAATTGGGAATTATAGCTCTATTTGTCATTTAAAATTAGGGAATATTTTCACAAGAGGAGAATGTTGAAGGATCAACATGCTTTTTCAAGAGGAAAATCTGAACTTAAATATTCCCTACAAAAAGTTAAAAGCTAACAGAATTGTACCAGTGTTGAAATCCTGATCACATTAATTATCAGCTGCATGAAGGAAGGAGCAAGGGGACAGCAAGTTTTTGCTTTTGGTTTAGGGATAAATCAATTAACCATGTTTTTCTTTCATTAAATTGTGTATAGTTAATTTTTGGATTTTGTACATTAATAGATATCTTTTATCTTAATTTTATTTGTGTTAAGAAAGATTTCATGGATATGAAATAACATCAGGGCATTCCAGCACAGTGGAATTTGTAAATCCTGGATACTACAGTGCTTTGCATTAAGCAAAACACTGGTACCTATTTTTGTGGAATACTCAGAAAATATCAAACTATTAACTCCCCTTAATATGCTTTAGCTGGCAATTATACAGTCTGTGAAGACACATCTTCAAGAGCCAGTGTTAGCCAGGAAAACTTCTTAATACATGGCAGATTAAAGTAGTACCAAGATAGCTGCTAAAAAACGCTTTAGCTGAATTTAGAGAAATGAAAATTATTCTCCCTGATCGATTTTATCAACTCTACCAAGGGGATCAGTTATTGGTGGGAAAGCAGCAAGGTACAAATAAAGTACCAGAATCATTGTCTTTGGTGCTGTTAGCAATCGTCAGAATTAGCTAATAATGATGTAGCTATTTTTTTGGTCTCATATATTGAAGTTACAGAAAAGGTTTAATAACATTCTTTAAAGAATAGCTTTTCTCTTTTAGCACTCCAAGGAGTCTGGGAATCTGGAATAATACATAGCCCCTATATATATTACAATGGTCCAACCTTACATACTTGTAAGCTGAAGAGGAATTTACTGAAACAGAACCACAGCTAGAGTTAATACGTATAGCTATATTGAATTAAACAGAACGATACTTATTTATGTAAAGTGAGAATTTAATCTATGATTTAACGTAGGTTAGGACATCAGTACACAACAGAGAATACTGTTTATGTCTTGCTAGGTCCTGCATGGCAGTACTTCAGCTCACTTAGAACCTGAAACAATTCTCACCTTAGAATCTGAAACAATTTTTCTCAACTATTCTGCAAGTTGTAGAATGAGCTCAAAGCCTCAAAGCTGACAGTTGATAAAATAATTTTAAGCTAAAAATATTCAACAAAAATTAAGAACTACAGAATTGCTTACCCATATACCAGGTGATGCTATATTGGTGCACAGGTTACTAAATACATGTATTAGTCTGGTTTAAGGTCTGGTAAAAAGATAGAAATGAAGAACTGTTCAGGATAAGTCAGTTATCTGCAAATACTAAAGGAGTGCTAAGAGATAATTCTGTAAAGAAAAATAGTGCTTTTAGCTTGAAGCATAACAGACATCAAAAGAACGTAGAGGTTTAAAAAGTAACACTCTAGACACAGTAGGGAACTAGGAACAGGGAAAGCAAGGAAAGACATACAATTTACTAAGGTTAACTGAAAGCAAGTCTGTTCAGCTAGAAATTACAGAGTAGCAAGACCTTTAGAAAAATAAGTGTGTGGAGTATTTTTAAACGTGTTTTTCCTCTTAAAAGGCCTTGTCTATTGTTAATATAAACACTGTTATTTCAAAAGGCTTCTCTGATTGTTACATATGCTAGTGCCCACAGCCAAGAAAAGAATCACAAGCACTAAAGGCCGTCAGACCTGCTGAACAAAAATGGTTGCTACATCACAGTACTGTCTCCAGTTGAAAATATTACATGAGAAATAAAGGTTCATGTCTAAAAACCTCAACAGAAGCATTCAGAGACGTGCAGAAGGAGGCATAAGCACAGCTAACCCTGTAGCTGAGAAATCTTACATTGCAAGAAATAAAATCTTGTTATAAGAAACCCCAAAACCTAATACTGGTGAACACTTTCAAAAACTCAAAAAAAGCTGTAGATATTTGAGATAGAAATGTCATTTTTATTGTTTTCCGTATAAAACTATTTATGAATAAACATTTACCTTTTTGATTTCCTATAGCACAACTTGTCACCCCCTACTCTTATATATCTTTAAAAATATACAACTAAAGCTAAAAAAAAATAAAATGATTGAAGATGGTAACAGAGAAGAAAGGAGCATCTCAACTCTAAGTTTTTCAACTATCCTCCAGACACAGTAAGTATCTGGCCATCATCTCAACTAAACAGAGAACTTGGTAGTATTTCCTCATTGCGTGGTTGTCTAAATAAAGAGGTAATGTGACGTTTTGGTCTGAACACAAGTAATGAAATCCAGGAGGGAGCACAAGTTTAGAATTTCAAGTGCATTTCTCTCAGTTTTTTTGACAGCCCACAGGGATTGCTTTACACCTCACACAACCACTTCTACCAAGTCCTGTAGCTCTTTGCTGGTATGAAGAATGCATTAGCTAAGGACGATCACAATAAGTAGTTCTGCTATGAAACATTTAGAACCCTGACTGAAATATGACAGACTTTCTAAAACCTTTTCAAGATCCTGCAGCTCTTTAAAGCTACACAGGATTGATAACTTTGAGTGTCACTACTGACACCTGAGTACTGTCCAGTTGAGCTTGCACTACAAACTGGAAAAGACGCTGTGCTGGTTTTGGCTGGGTAACGTTAATTTTCTTTATAGTAGCTGGTATGGGGCTATGTTTTGGATTTGTGCTGAAAACAGTGTTGATAATACAGGGATGTTTTCATTATTGCCGAGCAGTGCTTACACAGAGCCAAGGCCTCTTCTATTTCTCTCACTGCCCCGCCAGCGAGGAGGCTGGGGGTGGACACGAAGTTGGGAAGGGACACAGCTGACCCCCACTGACCACAGGGATGTCCCAGACCACATGATATCATGCTCAGTATATAAGGTTGGGGGAAGAAGAAGGAAGCAGGGGTGTATTAGGTTTGTGTGGCAAGGTTTTCGTAGCAGGGAGAGTTACAGTGGTGGTTTCAGTGAGAAGCTGTTGGAAGCTTCCCCTGTGTCTGACAGAGCCCATACCAGACGGCTCCAAGATGGACCTGCCACCGGCCAAGGCCAAACCAATCAGCGATAGTGGTAACGCCTCTGGGATAACATTTTTCAGAAGTAAAAAAGTTGCTGCGACAGACAGAAATGGCAGCCGGAGGGAGAGAACATGTGAGAGAAACAGCCCTGCAGACACCAAGGTCAGTGAAGAAGGAGGAGGAGGAGATGCTCCAGGCTCCCCTGCAGCCCGTGGGGAAGACCATGGTGAGGCAGGCTGTCCCCCTGCAGCCCACGGAGGTCCATGGTGCAGCAGATATCCACCTGCAGCCCCTGGAGGACCACACACTGGAGGAGGTGGGTTCCCGAAGGAGGCTGTGACCCTGTGGGAAGCCCACGCTGGAGCAGGCTCCTGGCAGGACCTGCGGATCTGTGGAGAGAGGAACTGTCCTGGTTTCAGCTGGGATAGAGTTAAGTGTCTTCCTAGTAGCTGGTACAGTGCTGTGTTTTGAGTTCAGTATGCAAAGAATGTTGATAACACACTGATGTTTTCAGTTGTTGCTCAGTAGCGCTTAGACTAAAGTCAAGGATTTTTCAGCTTCTCAATCCCAGCCAGCGAGAAAGCTGGAGGGGCACAGGTTGGCACAGGACAGAGCCAGGGCACCTGACCCAAACTGGCCAACGGTGTATTCCATACCGTGGGACGTCCCATCTAGTATAGGAACTGGGAAGTGGGGGCGGGGAATCGCCAATTAGGGACTAGCTGGGTGTTGGTTGGCAGGTGGTGAGCAATTGCCCTGCGCATCATTTGTACATTCCAATCCTTTCATTATTGCTGTTGTCATCATTATTAGTTTCTTCTTTTCTGTTCTATTAAACCGTTCTTATCTCAACCCATGGGTTTTGCGTCTTTTCCTGATTTTCTCCCCCATTCCACTGGGCGGGGGGGGTGAGTGAGCGGCTGCGTGGAATTTAGTTGCTGGCTGGGGTTAAACCACAACAGGAGCCCACGGAGCAGGTTTTCTGGCAGGACTTGTGACCCCGTGGGGGACCCATGCTGGAGCAGTCTGTGCCAGAAGGACTGCACTCCATGGAAGGGGGACCCACGCTGGAGCAGTTCTTGAAGAACTGCAGCCTGTGGGAAGGACCCACGTTGGAGAAGTTCGTGGAGGACTGTCTCCTGTGGGATGGACCCCACGTTGGAGCAGGGGGAGAGTGTGAGGAGTCCTGACCCTGAGGATGATGAAGCGGCAGAAAATCACATGTGATGAACTGACTGTAAACCCCATCCCCATCCCCCTGTGCTGCTGGGGGGGTTTGGTAGAGAATCCGGGAGTGAAGTTGTGCCCAGGAAGAAGGGAGGGGTGGAGGGAAGGTGTTCTGAGATTTGGTTTTATTTCTCATTACCCAACTCTGGTTGATTGGTAATAAATTTGAGTTAATTTTCCCCAAGTTGAGCCTGTTTTGCCTGTGACGGTAATAGGTGAGCGATCTCTCCTGTCCTTATCTCGACCCACAAGCTCTTTGTTATATTTTTCTCTCCCCTGCCCAGCTGAG
This sequence comes from Astur gentilis, assembly GCF_929443795.1. Taxonomy (NCBI): domain Eukaryota; kingdom Metazoa; phylum Chordata; class Aves; order Accipitriformes; family Accipitridae; genus Astur; species Astur gentilis. The sequence goes on from NC_064882.1 coordinate 1,717,644, forward strand.
GAAGGGGAGTGATAGAACGGCTTTGGTGGGCACCTGGCATCCAGCCAGGGTCAACCCACCACAAGGGGGGAAGTTCAGAATTATGGCGTTTGTCTTCCCAAGTCACCATTAGGTGTGATGGATCCCTGCTTTCCTGGAGATGGCTGAACACCTGCCTGCCAATGGGAAGTAGTGAACAAATTCCTTGTTTTGCTTTGCTTGTGTGCATGGGGCTTTTGCTTTACTTATTAAACTGTCCTTATCTCAACCCACAAGATTTCTCACTTTTCCTCTTCTGAGTCTCTCCCCCATCCCATTGGTGGGGAGTGAGCAAGCAAGCGGCTGTCGGGCTTAAGGATAAACCACGACAGTGCTCTCATGCATAATCTTCTGGGCTAATGACATACATTTTTGTTATACACTAGCTTTCTTTTTTATCAGAGCAAACATTCAGATATTCATCTCCTTTTCCGTTCTGAAGTACTGCAGAAAAACACTTCAAAAAGCAAATAATTAGCTCTGCAAAAGCATCAGCTTTTCTGCTGTCCAGTCTTTCTATGGCTGGTTTGCTTCTCCATGCTAAAAAAGATAGTATGTTCAACTCTAATGTCTTATACCTATTTGGTTTATTTGATGGCAGGCACCCGTGTGCAGTTCACAGAGATGAAATAATCCTTGTCTTTATAGGGCGAGAGGATTTGTAAGACCTTGAGGTTCATTAATCTTGTTGATCCTGACTGTCACATTTTCAGCACTAAGTCGTACCTAGACTGCTGGAGATGCTATTTAAGTGGTTAGTATAAAAATACATACTTGGTTTATTTTGTACATTATTTATGATTACAATGTTCTTTTCTATTATCTCTTCTACTCAGTAAGTAAATACTGGAAAACTATTGTTAAAATAAAAACTTTAATATGATGTGATTCACCACTATATAGTTGGAAAAATATCATTTTTAGTATCTGAGACATATTCCAATTTTAACTCCATAAAATTTAACTTTGTAAGGTAAAGACCAAAGAAAAAGGCACTTCAAAACATAGTATTTCACAAAATGATTGGAACATTACTAATTTTTACTCTTCTAATCTGCAAACTTATGAGACGTGTATCAAGGCATTTCTTAGGAACCCATGAGAAAAGAGTCACTAGAGGAGAACTGTAGGTAATGGGAACAATAATACCTGCACTAAAAATTCCTTTGCCTTTCAAAAGGAAGATCAAAAGAAAACTTTAATCAAAATGAAAAGATTTTTTTTCTGTTCTTTTATAAGTAGCATGATCCAGGGCTTCAGTTAGTTAGGTGTTTTCATTTAAGGTTAAGGTAGCTCATGAATATAAGAATTCCATACAGTTATTCTGAACTAATGTAATTATTTTCTTCAATTGTTTTTTCCTGTGATATTAGAGAATGTATGCTGCTGACTACTAGCTTTCTAATTAGAATGAAAAATAGTAGGAATAAAACCTTGTCTTATTTTACATTTGTAAATGAATAAGGATATATGAACTGTCACAGAAAACTAATGTTCAAGAAAATTGATTCTAAACTTGATGCTCAGTGCATCATCATGACTGTACAGGTAAGTCAAAGTACAAGGAATTGAAAAATTTCGATCCTTCTACTGGCTATTTTACAAAATCCCCCTGTTGGTAACTCACCAAATTCTTTATTTCACAGGTTATCTACCTTTTAGAAGAAAATGGTACCATACTAATCCATACTAGGCCTAATACATTACCATTAAAAAGTGGTCAGTACATACTGAAGGTGCTTACTAGTAATTTTATACAGAGGAAATTGTAGCATTATTTACTAATGATGTTTCTCAACAATTGCTTGTTACCAGACTGTTTTCAGTATGACAACCTTACAAAAATTAATGAACAGTACTGAAGTTTTCTATGTCATGAACTTAATGAAGATTTATTTTCATTTTCATCAGAGTAACTTCAGAAAATGGTTCAACAGCTTATGAATAAGTAGAAAAAATACATTACTTCTTGTTGTGATTGAACCCCAGCCAGCAACCAAGCAGCACGCAGCCACTCACTCACTTCCCCCCCCAGCCAGTGGGATGGGGGAGAGAATCGGGAAAAGAAATAAAACTCCTGGGTTGAGATAAGAACGGTTTAACAGAACAGAAAAGAAGAAACTAATAATGATAATAGTAATAAAATGACAATAGTAATACTAAAATGATTGGAATATACAAGTGATGCACAATGAAATTGCTCACCACCTGCCAACTGATGCCCAGCCAGTCCCTGAGCGGCGATCCCCCCCCGCCTCCACTCCCCCCAGTTTATATACTGTATGGGACGTCCCATGGTATGGAATACCCCTTTGGCCAGTTTGGGTCAGCTGCCCTGGCTGTGTCCTGTCCCAACTTCTTGTGCCCCTTCAGCTTTCTCGCTGGCTGGGCACGAGAAGCTGAAAAATCCTTGACTTTAGTCTAAACGCTACTTAGGAACAACAGAAAACATCGGTGCTATCAACATTCTTCGCATACTGAACTCAAAACACAGCACTGTACCAGCTACTAGGAAGACACTTAACTCTATCCCAGCTGAAGACAGGACATTTCTTTGAGAAACCCCCCCCCCCAATTCTTAGCACCTTTGCTTTGGGGAAAAAAGAAAAAGGAAAAAATCCTCTTGAGAGTCTTTCATTCACAACAGAGAATTGAAATTTGACAGATGTGGGTGAGGCTTGTGTCAGAGGTTTGTTTTTTGTCATTCCTACGGCAATCTTTTCAATGCAGTTTGCCTAAGTTCCCCAGAGATGGATATTTTAGCAGCTAAATTCTTTGGAGCTTCCCTTCACTTTCTTTACTTTATATGCTTCATGTTTGCAGCTTTAGTGATTATTCACAAAACCCCTCCTCAAGACAAGCGTTTCACAAATCCAGTCTATAGTGAAGCTACATTGTGCCATTATATAGTTAATAAAACAAAGAATGATGTTTGGATTTACCTGAATAGAAGGCCACAACTAGGTTATTACAGTGTCATTTGTGCTCATCCTTGAGAACTTCTAAAGTGAAAATTCAAACTACTAGTAGGACTCAGCTGGATCAGGAGATTTCAGGGAGCCAGACAGAAGATGCTGCACTTGCCTGACATACATATGTGTGGTGTCCATACCTTTCATTCACAGGCCATCACTTCAAATGGAATTTAGTGACAGCTACATACATATGTCTACAGATTTATTGCCCCACCACACATAAAAATGCTCTCTATACACACACACTTATTCAAGAAAGAAAATGTGAACAGGAGAAGAAAAAGGGGAACAGAAAACTGAAAAACAGTTTTGATTAATATAAGTAAACTTACAGTAAAGATAACACTTCCATTGAAAGCCTGTATCTACCTTTACTTCAGATAGTGGCAACACAAAAATTAATGTTATATTAGAAGGGTGGTTTTTTTTCTTATTTTAAACATTCCTTTATAAAATATTATAATTTAAATTAAATTTAAAACTCTTCTAAGGAAATTCTTTCTTTCTACTTTTGCACAAGCATGTAACAGTGCAGGACTACATCTGAGCACTATCAATATAAATTCTTCATAATCATTGCAATTTTTTCAGCAATGTAACTGAGAGCATATTAGGCTTAAACAGAGGTGAGGGTGAAAAGCAAGAATAGGTCAGTTACTGAGATTGTTCTGCAAAAGACTACTATAATTTCATGGAAATATTTGCACCGCTATGATATAAAAATCAAACAAATACACCAGTCACCCTCTTATCAAATCCTTTGTTATCATCATCACGCCATTTTGTGGCAACACACAGGAACAGATGGGGAAACATATGACATGCATTATCAGATCCCTATCCTGCTGGTAGCAGCCATCCATTTAAGCCATCATTGAAAAATCTGTTTATTTTGCACTTATCTTTTATAAAAGTCTGGGGTTGCATGAGCAACTACCTTTTCTTTGGAAGAAAGAATATACAAATGGGAACTATGCACATATGTGTATGAAACTAACTCTTCAGCTCCAATTCCTGGCTATTTGACTGCAAAACACCAAAATAATCGTGGCTTCATGTATTCCTCTCATATATTATTATTCTATGTATTCTGTACCCTTGGGCTGTAGAAAATACTACTTAAATTTCTAGGACCTTTAGAATATGAGTAACTCTTAAGCATTTCAAACAAATTCGTTTGTGTAGCTGATACTGAGTCATATTACTGAAACTAATAAGCTTAAACAAGGACTTTTTATGTTAAACTGAATGCAAATTTGCATAATTCATGTTCAGATATTCAGATGCAATTTGCACTTTGAAAAAAACAAACAGTAAATTAATCATATAATTTTAGAACCAACTGAAATGTAAAACTGCAATTTACAGAATAAAAGTGAATATTTTAGCAGTACAAAAACACATTAATTGGCAACTTCAATGAAATTGAGTTTTACTAGACTTAGAAAGACAACAAACTTTTATGAACTGAATTGAGCTGTATATCAGTTACAAAAGCCCAGCAACAAGGTACATTTGAAATGATTTAAACTCTCAGCAAAGCATGATTTCCACAAAGGATGTAGTGTAGTTCAAAAGGTAATGAATGCAACATTAATTCTGAAGTTACATTGAAACCATATATCTATTTCAAAACTCTTCCTCACCTTGTCTTCACAAGATACTAGATTATCAAATCACAAGAGAGAATTAAGCTAGCTGGCATGTATTTGGACCTGTATAATGAAATGCTTTCCTATTCTATTCATCGTTGAGATCATGCCCACAGAAGGACACTTGCAAGAGAAGACAAAAGAAACTTTCTTCTTAACGCAGATGCATCAGCCAACAGCTGAGAGACTGGCAAAGTAAATCAGCTCAAAATCCCTCTCTTCTGCATCCCATTCTAAACCCCACTATCTTTCTCAAAAGAAATAACATCTTGGAAAAATTAACATTTTTTTGTAGAGTAAAAGGTTGCCATGCCAGAGTCCAGAACACGTAGAAGCCCTTCTGTTCAAAGACATTTTAATAGTTCATCTCCCCTTGGAACTCCAAGAAGCTGCCTTCCACAAGAATAAGGTGTAACCCATGCCTTTATCTTGCCATAAAACATGAGTTTATATTTACCAAAATAATAAGGTACTGTTCTGAGACAGACCTTCTTTGACACACTATTCCCCCACTCCAAACAGAGTGGAGGGCAATATATAATCAATACTATGGAAAAAAACCACCCGACCCAAAACCCCATGCCACACTTTATGCTGAAATTGGCACACTTCTTGTTGTAGCAAAACATACAGAAAAACATTAATGATTTTATGCTCAAGCCTTACATTCCTTAACATTTGATATGATGTGAAGGAAACAACGTCTGCCTCAATACTAAGAGTCACCTTGCTATATTATTAACCTAACTCAGACCACAAGTTCCTAAAACTGCCTTTTCAGCGAGTATTGAAATGCTATTAACCACAAGAACCCTAAGTGAATGGAAATCTAAATCTAATTTTCTAGGAGGCTTCATTTATAGAATAAAATTTACCATGTTACATTAAGTTATGTTATTGCTTTAAAAACGACACCACTCATGAAGAAGAGGCCTAGGGCCAATCCATTGCCAGGAGTTCCAGCTATTATACATTTTCTAGATAGCATCTGACATTACTGTATCACTTGGTGCCAAAGCTGTAAAATCAGAGCTAAAGAAAACATTTACAAAAATTATGTTTGCTGTGCTTTCCGGAGAGCATATCAGAGCGCAGGCTAAAGTGCAGCGCTTTCTATAACTCGGACTCTGCATCCACACTGCCAGCTGCAAAAAGCCTGCTGACTGGGGATGAGCACGCCTAGGTGGCCCGAGGACAAGCCTGCCATCGCCACTCCAGCCACGCTGCACGGCAAGGAGACACAGGGTGAAGACACGGGGCAACGCATGCTCGTTCTTTCCCCCTTAGTGCACTCCACGGTTCACCTGAATTAGATGTGAGCTCAAGCCCGAGACGGAGTCCTATGCCTCTACTCAGAAAGTAACCCAATGAACACCGCAATAAAAATAACGATTATTAGCTGAGCACCACCATTAACTACTACAGTTAAGGAACAGCTCAAAAAGACTGAATGTAAAATGTTGAAAACACAGCAGAGGATGCATGCTGGTTTCAGGAAATACATTGTCAGCCACCTGCACTCCTTTCTAGCAGTTAACATGTCACCAACCATTACCTTTTGTCACTTTCCTTCAGTATAAGGACTGTAATAAGGACTGACAGTTACAAAACCAGATTTAAAACCATGTTGAGACAATCCCAGTTTGTCATTATATTACCAGGCATGTTAATGTAATAGGATTCAAACTGCAGAAAATAAAGGAATTTTTGTGTCTGAGCATGTAATCTCAAAACAGTCAAAACTATCTGACTTACATTAGTGAGGTTGGTTGTTTTTAGGAAAAATTGGTGGTTTGGGAAAGAAATTATTTTATTTGTTTTGAAATATTTTTAATCTATTGTTGGATTTAGATCCTCTTCTATTAAACATATTCCTTTAAGAATCATATAGGTTCCAAGCACCTGGTATTTCACGTGTGAAATCTGTAACTTCTCATATAGTGGACATCTACTCTTTTCTCTTTTATATTCAAGTAATAACAGCAATTAAGTACTGATTCTTGCCAGTACTTTCTGAATTAATGCAATTAAGTGTGAGTCTAAAACTCTAGTCACACAGACACAATACAATTGCCTTCTCATGAAACTGTAATGAATAAAATCAAACAGCAGGAATTCCACTGGAAACAATGAATAGTAGCAATCTACTTCATCTTACATTACACTGACTGCTTCATATAATTTCATTTCATTTCTACATAAAATAGAGAATTCTATTGTCTGCTCTGCTGCCATTTCTCTTGATATTTGAAATATATTTAATTATACAAGGTCACATCTGAAGAGATGAAGCTCTCTGGAGAGAAAGAAATTGAACTTTTCCATATCAGATCACTTCTCTCTCCAGAAATGAATTCTTTATTACCCCAAAATTACAAGGTATTATCCTGAAATGACATGATATGTCTTATTTTTCATCTAGCACATTCCTGGAATTAGGCTGGAGTATAAAAGAAAACTAATGGTTCTGAGAATTGGCTGCTCCAAAGGGTTCACTCTTTCATTACTCACTCTTGATAATTGGCAGTCCACAGCAGGAGAAGCAGGAAGAAATATGCCACTTGCATTTAGAGATGGGAGTTATGGCCTTTTCTTTATGATGTTGCATAAAAAATTATGGCAAATTATAACAGCTGTTACGGATGTGTTAAACCTGCCAAAGGTCTGTTTGTGCTAAAAGATTTCCCCCCCAGATTCTAAATTTAGAGTTCTTCAGTCCTTCAAAGGCCTAAAAAAAGTGTTTCCAATGGGGTGGCACAAACGGAAAGTGTAATTAATGGGAAGACAAATGTCATTGAAGATAAAAAGAGGTTCAAAAATTTCCGAAACTTCCTTTTTATCCCCCATAGTAAGTACCTTTGAAATAACAAACACATTTCACAGCTATATATTTTAGTCATCAACACATTTCGTTAAATGCTATACTGTTTGGATTGTATCTAAGACCCACAAAATGTGTAAATATAATAAAACACCTATTCCATTTTTTCTCTAGTTTTTCTTGGATCTACTTACTATGGTTTTATAAGGAAGCAATTGTTTTACAAGGAGTTTTATCATTATTTTTAATGACATCTATTTGAACTACAGACACCACCCCCAGTAACAATCTATACAGAATAGAATTGCTTATGATTGCTACAGTTTTCCAAATTTATTTGGCCTGCTTTCCAAAGATAGGAGATAAAAAGTTCCAGAACAGCAGATCCTCTGGAAATACACTAAATATTTGGAAATACACAAAATATTATCTATACGGACGTATATGTACAAATCTTGTAAAGTGGATCCAGGAACCTCCTCTAGTAACTACTTCTACCAAGTTAACCCACAGTTATAAGAATGATCAGCTTCTCAAAGCTGTTCAAACATAACACTTCTATATTACAAAGGCTGTTCAAATCTTAACAGGCAGTTTAAATTGAAAAAGACAAGTCAGTTTGTACCTGACTTCCTGAGACACTTAAAAACTCAATTTTCTGGATAAAATCCAGACTTACTTCATCCTGTTTGTACAAACAAGTGATAAGGAAGCGGTGAAATTTGCATTTTGGAAAGCAGTAAAAGAAAGAGACCTTCTAGAGTGTTCAGTGCCCTAGTGATGTACGGTCCATATACCTGTCGTGCTGCTGTAGAGAGATTTGGTACCACAAAAGCTACAGAGCTCATGCTGTTTGACACGATGCAGGCTAGCTTTAACTGAGCCCATGGTTTACCTTCTGCATCTTGATGCTTTTGCAGCCTTTTAGGAGGCACTCTTAGGACAACCTGCAGTATTCTTCATAAAGTATTGTTTTTGTTGGTATTAACAGTTCAACATTTTTACATCTGCTATGGGTTTAAAATTAACCATTAACAAGTAGTGACAGCTGCAGGAAAAACGCATTTGCAGATCCAGGGTGCTACAAATATCGTATTGAAAGTACAAAGGAAATAAGGAACTGCAACTAAAGGGAGAACAGTTTTTTCAGCCTGGGCACTAGATTACAATGCTCTCCTTTCAGATTGCTCGCGCTTTCTAAAGATACACACAACTTGCAAGATCAAAAGAAATTTTCATGAAAGTTGTAGTTGTGAACTATAAAAGCCCATGTTCTGCCAACTGGTTCAGGATAGCGTGCACTGTCACAGCATACATACACAGCACAACACTGTCATATTATTAACATTTTCTACATTCATTAAACTTTAATTAGACTTTATTTAAACTTTCATTAGACTTCAATAAATAGTTGAAAATCCTGTTTCCATTAATATATCATTCAAAAACCAGATTTCCCAAGTCTTGAAATAGAACAACAGGGATACTCTTTGATATGTCTTTTTTACAAAGCTTTCAAGGCATTATGCTGTGTACATGTTTGTGTTCAGGTGCTTCATAATTTATTACTGTTTCTTATTTATATTTTTCTGTTTAGCAAAGCTAAGCAAAAGACCAAAAAAAAAAAAGAAAAGAAAAAAAGAAAGGAGATGTAGGGATAATTACAGAATGACTTCTTTGAACCACTTCAAAACTGTTTAGCAAAGCTAAAAAGTTAAAATATATGCAATCCTAAAATCTAAGAATGGGTCAGAATTGTTTTGATTTCCAAGAGTAAACTATGATGCAAGGTTAAGTGAAAGTGGTTTTGAAATCGCTTTTAATCTCTTTTTTTTTTTAATATTCTATTATTACACTGTTGAAGTCTTTCAATGAAAGCGACAATTCTTCACAGAAGAAATGACTGATTTTCAGAAAACCTTATTCTCTAAAGGGAAAGCATTTCAATAAAAAATTATAAAGACTTTCTATATTATTTTCACTGCAGAAATTATTTTCCTTCCCTTGGCAAACAAATGCCAAAATTAAATTAACAACTTTACCGTAGAATCTGTAAATGCCAGTCAAAAATATGATCTGAAAGACAAACAGAAAACTCTAGAGGCAAGAAGAGTCCTTCTGTTTTTATAATGATTAACATGTTCTGCATACAACTACAGTATGAACTAAAAAGTAGCAATAAATAAATAAATGACAAATGGTCTCAACATTTAACCTTGGAATTGTGGAAATTATGTGGTTTTTTTTTCTTTTTAATTTAAAGTTTCAAGTTCTCGACAGTTTTCGCAACTAGTATCAGATGTACACGTTAAGGTCATATACAGATAATAAGGCTGGAAAAAATACTGCTGCAGTAATTTATTTCAATAATTAGAAAGTGATAATGAAGTTTTATCTAAAGTTTTTTTCTATTTTTTTTCTACTACTCCTTTATGGGCTTTTAATACACCATTAGCTCAGCTTCCTTTATGTCCAGTCTAACTCCAATCCCTGGCAGATAATTTTGGTTTGTATTCTTTGAATTTGTTAAGCCTCCAGCTATATTGTTTTCTTGACGTTTTATTCCTTTGCATTAGATCAAAAGGAAAAATTAGACCAAAAGGAAAAATGACCAAAAAGAGTCAATATCTTTATTTCACAGAAGTGAAATAATGTCCCACATTTCATGGAACTGGAAAGGGACCAGACTTTTAAAGACTAACTTGTCTGCGAAAGGGAGAAGGCGGCAATGAAAGACTGAGAAAGCACACAACATATGAACTTCTTTTTACCTTTTGAAGAACAGGTTAATTTTTGATTACTTGGATAGTCTAAAATTCCATTTTGGATTATTTAATTAACATCTTTTCACCAAGAAAAGAGAGGCTCAGAACTGGACATTGATTAACTTGGAATAAACCTTCAGTAATTTGAGATAAATCTCCAGATTTCTATTTGTGAGCAGCAGAATTCAGCCCTGAATCATTAAATTAGAAGTTCTCATGAAGAATTAACATGATGGTCATTTAACAGTAATGACGATACCTCAATAACAGTAAGAAAACCAAAAAATGGGTTTCCATTAAACACAATCCCTTTCATTTTCTTAAAACAACAGCAACAGCATCTCTTTTCCCATAAATATTCCTCTCCCATTAAATAATTACTCACTGATCTATAATTTTTTCTGCTCAGACTATACTTTTAGAAATTAGTTTCCCTGGAAAAGTAAAGAGTGGAATAACTCTGCAGTCGTAAACCAGGGAAAATTTCCTTCACTTCAGAGAGGGTATGTAAGTGCTCTAAGGCAGGGTCACATGCCCAGCTTAACAAATCTGTGTGAAAGTTTTCTAAAGCTGGATTTTATTGTTTCTTATTCTAATTTTATTTTATATTATTGTAAAAGGAATTTATAATATATATAATTTCTCAGTTTCACTTTTATCTTGAATCAATTTGGAGTAGAAGTCCTTTATGGGTTCAGTTAGTCCAGCATCTTTGGAGTGATCGATAGCAGGTAATTTTGAAAGCATATGAAATCAGATGAGTTTACTATTATATCCTCCCACATGTGTCTCTATTTCTAAAAGTGTGAACCTCAGAGTGTCCTGAGGTGAAGGGCTTGCCTAAATATTTATGAACCCTCAATGAATTTGCCTTAAATTTTTCCAGTCTCGGAAATCAATATAATCATTTAGCATCCATAACACTTGTAGCAAAGCAATTTCATATCTCTGAGCGTTCTGCCGTGCCTTTTTTGAGATAAAACCACTGCACACAGGATTCAACTTGTGGATGGATCAAGGGTACATTAAATGGCATAACTATATTTCTATTTTCATTACTCAACTCCCTTCCTAATTTGCAGTTTTGGCCACTATTTCAGAGGCAGCCTTTCAGTCAACATTACCTGCTTTTAGCTACGCCTCTAAGTTGGTATCAGCAAGTTAAACTACATTGAGAAAGAAAAAAAGACCCAACCCCAACCCCACACTTAAAATCCCTAAACTATAATGTTATAACTCAATGAATTGAGGAAACATGGTCCTTATGGTAAATACTACGTGAGATGAAGGACTACATCAGAATTTTATACATGTCCTAAAATTCCAGGCACTGTTCACGGAATGCATTTTAGTCAGCATAGCTCCACCTTTCAGTCAGCAAAACTTCAGAGGGCATTTTTAAATTGCTATCTATTTTCTGCAGCCAGTTCATTTTTAACAGCTAAGAAATAACCACTGTCCGCCTTTGGAGAAGTCACCAACATGAGAGATGGCAAAGAAGATTCATCAGATCTTTGACTATTGTACAGTGCCAGTGTCTCAGGTAACAATTCTGATTCCCTCCTTCTCTCCCTCCCCTTTGAGAAAGAGCTACGAAACTTTTCAAAGCTTTGTAGAAATTTACTGAGATAATTTACCGTTCCTTTCCCTTTAAGAAACCTTGGATTTCTGGAATTGTCAGCAGATTTTATACAACCAAGGTAGTCGAAATTATTTCCCTTGATCACTGCTGATACAGCTCGAGGTACAACATCATTCATACCGCCCAGACATCAGCAATTGTCTCGTCCTTTCATCCTCCAGTGGCTGAGCTACTATGTAGCTTGAGAAAGTATCATAAACCTCCAGCTGATCTCCAGTTTTTCTGTTAATGAAATTTTGCACATCAGCTTCTATGAGCTCTCAGGATTCAGATGCTTAAGGCATTTTCTACAAACCCCCCTGCCTCCTCTTGATAAACTTTCCTCTCTTAACAAGTAATACAGGCATGTACTCATTCATCGGGCACAGTGCATATACCAGCTCTCCAATTTAAAATCAAAACAAACCACAACACCTTTTCATCTTCTAGGTATCACGATCCCTGGCTATTCTGAAGACAAAGCAGTATTATTCTCTGCATGGCTGCTGACACAACAATCTAGTCACTTCCATCAGCATATATTGTGCATTGCACCTAGTCACCAGAGCTGGAATTAAAACCCCATAATTTCACCTTCCATATTTTAAAGTCAGTGAACAAGTCTACCTCAGATACTCACTTTCCATCAACAGACCAGAAATTTCCATAAAGTTGACCTTGTAGATAGGCAAGATTCACACAGAAGAATGAAATCTCACTCAAAAGGAAATGTATTATTTTTGTTTAATGCTCAGCATTTGTTCTAAAGATCCAGTTCGTAACACGCGTAACTATTTACTTAGAAGTACCTAACAGACTGGTTGGCCTTTCTCTGGTTGCTCTGAATATAAAAGAAAAACTATTAACATCCCACATCAAAAGTATCTCTTGCATATGCTCCATGCAACAAAATCAGAGCACAGTCACTCGTGTTCAGGTACCTGCAAGAAGCAAGCAGCAGGCTGCTATCTCCAGACTGACCTTTCGAAGAGAACACAGTATCAGGTGCTATCGCCTCTCACAAGCTTAGAGGGACCGCACTCTTAAAAGTTTTATGAATGAGTACATTTCTATTGAATCAGGTTATTGAAAGGAAGATGGCACAACCTTCTCAACACTTCAGTGATTTAACCTATTGATTATAGTTGTAATCACAGTGTGTACACACACAGCTACCTCATATACTAAGTTTTCTTTCTAGCCTCTAGACTTAGACCACACTGTGACAGTGGACTAAACAGAACTTAGTCACAAAGGCATCCCTTAACAGAGTAATACTGCATCTAGGGTTCATACCTGTGTAAGGCTACAAAACCAAGTAAATAAAATATGAAAGCTGCAAGTCTGTGACACCCTTTTGAATCAACTGGTACAGTGAGATATAGCGTGACCATTGCCACCATCAGCAAAAAAGAAGAAAGATTAAACGGAGGAAACAACAGCAAAGAGCAAAGGAAGAGTATTGAGGAGGGCAGCTCAAAGCTGAAAGTAGTGACTTCCAGTAGAAATGCAGGGGTGTGGGCCCTGGGAAAATCCTGCCAGAGATATCCCAGTCTTGATTACCCATTTAATGAAGTAAGGAATTTCCGCATTGAATATCCACAAAAAGGGGAAAGAGGAGAAAACTCTGGATGCTAAAAGATCATACTATATCTCTACTATACTGTAGTTAATACTCCTGGAACCTGGCCACTATCAGTAGGACAAGAGTTGGAATTTGCTGAAAGTTATCAGATGAATGCTGAGTAGTAAATGTCTAAGCTTTGTAACAGAAGCCAGGATCAGCTCACGGTAGTCAAAAAGAACTACTGCCACACTGTGGTAGACTGTAAAAAAAGGTAATTTCTTTATCAAAGTAGCCTAGCAGGATATCTCTGGTCAAAGAGAACTTTTTTTCTTTGTGACCAGTCTGCTTTAGTACAATGCCAAAAATATGGAGAGAACTATGCAATTGCTTGGCACCTCACAGTTCACCTCCTGAGAAATGGCTGAGCAGTCACAATGCCACGTTCATGTAGCAAGGGATGAATCAGACAAAGGAGCTAGTTTGCTGGAAAGATGACAGTTTTTGACTAAACATCTCTTAGCAGAACAATCAGCAGGGAAAAAAGGAATGAGGTTATTTAATAGATATTTAAATAAAATACTACATTTTGTAAACATTGCAAGAATGTGGAGTACAATCATATACAATCATACATACGCTACATATGGCAGTTGAAACACTTGCTGCTTCTTTAGGATGCTAAGCTAGCTTTACAAGGTTAAACAAACCTTAAAAATGTAAAACTGCAGCATATTTTGGAATAGAATTAATTTTTCATTAACAAGTTGCTGAACGTATTTTTCAAGCAACCTTTCATTTAAACTATAGCATAGCAGATGATGCTGGGAAAAGCACAGATAATTCTTAATTCTACCTTATACGCATTACAAAAAGATGGAAAAAAAAAATTTGTAATTTTTATACATATACATACATACATGCAAACACAATTATTTTTACTCAAAAATTCTTCCAGCATGCATAACAGAAAAAGGTAGTAACATATGCAATTTTTTTTTGAAAAAAGAAAAAAAGCCATCTATTTTGATTAGTAGTTACAGATTGCCTTTGGGTTTTAAGCTTTTATCATTAGAGATTGCTCAAAAGTAGTCCTAAAAGACCCAACCAGTTTAGAGAGAGATTTGAAAAAGTGATCTGTTTGAAATGTGTACAGGTGTTGAATTAGATGAGAAAAACCAGAGGAAAAATGCCTTTAATATTTCATGACAATTTCAAAGGAAGTGTCCAGCACTAAAGTTGTAAGAAGATGAAAATCAAGAGTCTTGACAGCCCTGCTTATCTCTACAGGCTACTGAGAAAGCAAGCTCTCCAGAGGCCGAGACCCAGAACATGAAGCAAGCATCTCTCAACTTACTAGAACACACTGAAGTGTGTTTTCCTCCAAAAAAACCACCTTGTAAAGATGAATTCTTCGGGTATTGATACCTGCTTTCCTCAAATGGGTCCAATACAGAAGTTGCTCAATTTGCAAATCAAGAAGTACTTTTTCTCATTTTCAATGCTATAAAGTCCAGAACTGAAATCAAATTACATTTGTTCTTTTTCTCCCACTGCTAGAAAAGGTTTTGCTTTTGTAACTTAACTAACAGTTGTATTAGTTGAGTCAAATACAGCTTCACACAAAAGACAGTTTACAAGCTACGACTTTCTGCAAAATGCATTTCAATTATGCAGAAACTGAGAGACAACAAAAGAATCATATTAGACAAATTCGGATAAGGATTACATTTAATTGATAATTAGATTCTCAAGTATATCTGATACCAAAATGAGTGCATGAAGTTGCTAGATGGATAAAAGCCAATTTGAAATTGGCCATATACAAAGCTTACATTTGTATATTCAGCCGCAGTGTAAAGTCAGTGTAAGCTAGTTCTCACAGACGAAAGGGCATGGAGCAGAAACAGTTACTAGATGACACGCTACACCAGGTACTACTTTGTCTCCCATCACCAGGAATTATAACAGCACTTCTACTATGCCATTACAAGTCAAAACAAAGGCATTCAAAATGAAAGTGCCGGTTATCTTTTTTCTTTGTACTTTTATTTTGGTGCGTGCATTTCCATTCCCACATGTAGCTGAATACAGTCCAACAGTCCTTATTGCAAGAGACGTAACTATATTATACCAAAGAGTGGAAGGATTCATTCCAGCAGCTTAGGAGAGCTGTGCCTCTGTGCCTGGAGGGATCAAGCATGCCTTATTACTGACTATTTTTACAGACTTCTCATTTTATGGACTTACTATGCTGAGCCCGCAGAGCTTTGATCTTGCCATGAAGGTGCTCGGAAGAAAGGTGGCATATTCAGCTGCAAAATCTGTGGCTGACCAATGGATAAGGAAAGGAAACGTCCTGGGTACAATCCTCCCTGAGAGGGAACGGTAAGTCCCTGCGTGCAGGTGGCAGAAACAAGCAGCTCCCCTCCTCCTGGACTGACTTAAGCCAGCACTCTGCACAGAAATTGATAGTGATCAACTCAGGGGGACCGTTTGCATTGTTTCTATATTCTTTTATAGCATCAGTAGAAGCAGAAATGCTTCTAAGCTGCTTTATTGCTTTGTAGCAGCATCACTTGAGATCGCAGGCTCAAAAGCCATGTTATGGAGACAGTGTATACCTGAACCACATACTTCTGTGCTTCCAGGGATTTAGATTCAGCTCACCTGCATGTTCTGGGAGGGTATTAGAAGTTACCAAGAGATTCTGTTTCCACATAAATCAAGTTTTGATTGATTTTGAAGTCTTCACTCTTCTTAGTTAAAAAAACCAAACACAACCCAACAACAGCACATGTGCACACCCCAAATTCCCTCCTCACATTGTTTTTTTTTCTCATAGCGATGGCTATCATATAATTGACTTTGCAATGACTTTGTTGGTTATTTCATTTTTCCTGAAACATCTTAGACATCCTGGCCAGTTCATAATGGTTTCTGTAGCTCAGATGTCAATCAACATTGGACACTCAGGACCTAAGAGCATAAAAAAATTGGACACTGACCTGTGCTCCTTAGGCTATATTTCTGTGGCAGTACACTCCCCCACTCACTGCCCCCTTCCCCCCCCCCCCCCCCCCCCCCCCGCCTCGGTCAGGAAATGAAACTTCTCCAGGCAGGGAGAAGAGGAAGAAAAACCCTAAACCCTAGAGGCTGCAGGTTGAAATTTGAACTGGCCAGTTGAGACGTGCCAGGTACACAGAGGTGACCTTCTTGGCCAAAAGGGATTAAACGGCCACAGATCAGATTTGACAAGGATATAAACGGGGTCCCGCCAGAGGACATGTTGGAATCAGTCCTCCTCGGAGCAGCGGGTCTGCAGTCGGGGACTCCCCCTCGGGTCAGGGCACCGCCCGAGGTAACTCCTCAAGGGAGAGAGCCCTCAGCTTGTAGGTGAGTGATATGCGCATTTTGAATCATCACTTTTAAATCTCAAGGATTCTTAAGTTGGCTGTGTAGTACTAATTCCCCTTATATCATTGAGCCTGTAGTTCACTACTGTTACCGGAGTTCTAACTAACTTTTCTACTGAAGAATAAATCTGAGGTTCAACACCTGTTGGATTTGATTGTGCATCCCTCCGTAACAATTTGTAATGGGAGCATGAATTTAAAAAGGGAAAGAAATTTTTTTTCTTTTGAAGTGACACCTGGAAGCCTTCTCTTTTTTCACCAGTTTTCAGTACCCTGCTCCAACACTCACCATAATTTATTTCACTTGCTCCTTTGACTACCTCTATGCACTCTGAACCCTTTTTCATTTCTATTGTTGTGACCAACCAAACCTTTTCAACTCCCACAAAAAACTTGGAGGCATGGTTTATCATTAGCCACTTTTAAGCTTCAAGGTCAATAACCTTCTTGATGCTGGTTTCACAAAGAAGCAGTGGCATAGTGTGCTGACTATGACCAGACAAAGGATGATTAGGTACCTCTAACCCACACTAGATACAATATTCATGAATGAAAATGGAGGCTAGAAAGAAAAAACAGGGAATGAATGAGAGATGATGAATGACTTTCAAACATCATCAGAAATAGGCTATCACTCCTAGACAGCAATGATGCAGATGAACAACTTGAGACAATTCAGATAAGGATACAGGTTTTGGAACAGTCAAAGTCAAGGGACTGTTTTAATCTCATTAAAGTGCAACTCGAGCTCTGCTACATTAGCCAGGTTCAGTTTAGCCTGATACTTAGTCCGGGTAGCTACTTTTCTTTCCCTTTACTTCATGGCAAGTTTCTCATGCAAAAAAGCAGAATAATTTACATACTTTCAATATAGTTTGATATGTCATCTGGCACAACTACACCCTGATTCTTGTTGTGGCTACTGCATGCCAATAATTATTTAATGAATAGTATAGCACTTTCTATTCTCTTGGAGGGTAAGCTGCATTTGTTTTTCTGAAGCTCTGAATATCAAATTGATCAATGTTATTACAACATATAGCTTCCACACACATTCTGATCCTTTTTCTCCCAGGAACGTCACCCTACTGCTACCTTTTTACCTTCAGTTTTCATTTCATTTGGGAGATTTTGGTGTCATGATCAAACCTGCAGATGCTTCAGCTGCATAATCAGCTGAATAGTTATGCTGAAGTTGGTAGGAATACTTGCCTCAATGAAAATTACTACCACAATTAAAAATTCAAGGGGCTGAGATTCCAGATTTACCCAAAATATCTGGCAGGAAGTTGCAAACTAAAACAAGCATAGCACCAATGACGATGCTGGCTTCTGTTTTTTGTTGGTTTTTTTTTGTTTGTTTTGTTTTTTTTAATAAAGGCTACACTCTAATTTGTTTTCTTCTGCATAGGTCTCTACAGTGTTCTCCAGCTAATGTAGTCTTCAGCTCTAAAGTGCCCACTCAGTGAATTTCCACTTGCATGTGTATTGCAATGAACAAGGAGAGGAGAATTTCTGTTATAATTAAGCAAAAGACATACATTTCTTCCCAGATCCAAGTATCTCCATTCAAATATTTTTATTTCCTTTCCAAATGTGTTTTGTTTTCAAGTAAACTTAAACAGAGGACAATGATTAGGCATTTGAAATGATATAATGAGTTTAAAGAGGGCTTTGAATAGTACTGGATATACCATTTTACAATCGGTTTCTAGTTGTAAAAAGTGCAGTGAGTAAACCCAGAGCCAGACAGTGATAGGTGAGATAAATCTGATTACGGTTTGAGTACTATAATGCTGAACCTGTGTTATAAAATGAATGATGCACATATTAAAGATCATTTTCACCACTTCTTTAAAAGGAAATTTAGTATGCTAGTTCTTCGAGTAATTGAAGAAGACTTAGAGCCTTTTTCTAAGGGTTTCAAATAGATGTGTGCCTAAATTAGGAAAAGCAAGATTCCAAAATGATAAAGGCAAAAAAACCCACCCCAAAACCTGAATTCATTTAACTAATATACTATGTTTGACTTTGTATGTAAAAGCAAAACTCCTTCATTTTAAATCCTGTGCTGTTATTTCATTTTCAGTTCAAGTCCTAAAAGGCTTATTTCCTTCTGATACTGCTCTAGTTGCTCTCTGTGGGAAACTATAGAGTTTATATATTATTCATCCAACTAAAAACCCTGAGGCAGGACCCCTATGGAGCTTCTTCAGTAATTGGTCTCCAGATGCTGGTGATATGCAGTGCTCTAAAAGTCCTTAAACATCATGAGAACACAATTCCATCTGCTTTTCAAGCTGCGTATGTTTAAAGGAACAACACCGACTGCTTACCCCCATTTTCAGCCAGATCCTACAGCACCTAATTATTCAGGAACTCATATGCATTGAACTACAATTTATGTGGCTAACACAACAGCATAAAAATTTGTAAATGAAATAATCACTGTATTATTTAAAAAATATGTGACATAGCTGAGCAATCTATCCACAAAAGCAGTGTAGATTGGCAGCAAAATTATCGATTTAATGTTTCCAGAATACACATAAGCAGGAGGCCGAGAGTAAAAAGTCGAGTACGAATCATTCTGTATTAACATATCCTGACAAAGTGCACATATGTGCAGTGGAAGTTCATTTGGCTTTTGCATTTATACCCTGAAAGAGTAAAACAATAAAACAATTACTTTTAAATCTTATTTCAGTATGAGTCCAACATGGGCATTTATGCAATTCACTGAGACAGGGTCTTGAAGCAGAACTAAAATTATTTTGTTCTACACTTGAATAGTCAATCTCTGTATTTCCTTGCCCCCCCCCAAAAAAAACCCACCCCTGTAAATAATAAGCATTTTAATACTTTTTCCAAGACAACCATAATACAAAATATATTAATTTTCAGGACATCTCACTTGCAAGCATTGTTTAAATGCTAATCATGGAAGTTATTAATGATAAATTAATTTAGATCTGCAAGGGATGCTGACAAATCAATCAGTCATTCATCTAACAGCGCTTTCTCCTTTCTGTCTCATTTGACCTGTCTCCAGGGCTCCCTGCTACAGCCTGTACAGTATCACTGTTCTTCTCACAAGTCTCACCCAATGCCTTCTGTTTCCCTCAACTGCCATATTGTAGAGAGACTTGAAAGGCAGCAGTTCAAGGCTGACAAACTAATTAAGTTCATTTAGCCTAGAGCTGCTGTTTGCCATCAAGGTCAGCGAGAAGCAACTGACACAATTGGTACCCTGGCGCCATAAAGGAGGCACATCTAGGTGGTGAAAGAAGAACTACATGACATGAAGTCAGATGCTACACAGTCAGAAGCAGTAAGGACTAGCAATCACGGTTGATACAGAGACATGCCTCCTCAAGAAGGGTGAAAAGAAAAGCTAAAGTAGGTATGTAACGGCACACCTTAACAAGATGAATATGCTAGGTAATAAAAAGGAGTAAGATAGATAAAACCCAACCTACTTGGGCTGAAACCAGATTTTGTCACAAAATGATGAAAGAGGTTCTGACCAGCGTAACATCAGAAATCAGGTACAGGTCTTCAGGATGAGACAGGAGGTTCTCTTCCCAGGGAGAGACAAAAGGACCAACTGCTGCTTACTGATTGCAAGAGCCAACAGACTTCTCACCACTATCATTGAGCCAGTAAGAGGCAAAGGAATTTTGGATGTAAAGTTTTGTCCAGCTATAAGAAAAGCTGTCAAGACAGTATCCTTAGAATAATCACGTATGACTAAAAAATAAAATAAAAATTAAGGCAGTAGCTCAGAGAACATCTATTATAATGTCACTGCCACTGCCTACAGTAAAGCAACCTTGAAACAAACTCATGTGGCAATGGTCTTGTGGTGCTTACTTATGTGAACTCTTACAGCTATAATGAAAACATTCTCTGAATCTTGGTAGCCAAGGTCCAATGTACGGGAATAAATCAGTAGAGTGTTCTGGACTGGAGAACCAGCCTAACCTAATTTGGAGTTAATATTAGGACGGTCCACTCCAAAACAAAAACTCATTTACACAGCCTTTACCATTGGTCATAGATGTACTGCTACTCATTTTAGAATTATTACAGCATGTACCATTTACCTGATAATTTTTAAATAATGCATGGGGAGTTGCAAAGCTCAACAGAGCTCCACCCTTGTATAAGGCTTTTCCTCATCACTGGTATGTAAACAATAATAATTCAGCTGTTGTAAACTGGTACCACTTCAGTGAACTGAATGGAACTGTGCCGATATAAAAAGCTGGTATGCTTTTTAAGTTATCACAGCAGCAAGTATTCCATGCAGAGATGCGATGCAGCGTTCGGAAGACCATGAAAATGTGGTGCATCTATTGATGAAATAGTCTCAAGAACTGTGTCACAGTAAAATTACAGTCGATGGCAAATTTCTATGAAAATAGAAACATCATAGTGACTGCTAATGGGAAAAGGCATTTATGACCCTTGTCAGTAGCATAACATCACCTTTATTTACAATGATAATTAAGTATTTATAACATCCTTTGGAAAGTCTAAGGTAAGGTTAGCTTCATAGATTGTTAAGTTCTATTTACCTTTATTGAATTTCACTTCTATAATGAGGTCTGGCTATTAGTTTTTACTGTACAAAAAGCTACTAAGAAGAAGAACCACCTTCAGTCCAGACCCTCTCACTTACTGCAGCCATTGGCCTGCTTTTCATTGGAGAGAACCTCAACCTCACAGTGCTCACCAAAAAAGGCAGAGGTTTCTCTTAGAAGAGATAGTACATCTGACAGAGGAAATATCGGTAGAATAAAGAAGCTTATCTGAATACAGAAACATGATAACAGATGGAAAAGGAGCCTTGTGGTGTTGTTTTAGAAATAGAAATTAATGATAGATGCACACTTGCAGCATTAGGAAAATTGAAGAATACATGTTTATACAGGCAACGTATTCCAAAGCAACATGTGTTGTGTATGCATTTACACCTCCCCCCTGCCCAAATGTACATACTGAAATAATATTGTGATAACGGAGGAAAGCTAATGTAAGCAATTATTGCAGTCCTAAGCACGCATTACAAAGTCTTAAAAAGCTTCCAAGTAATCCCACCAGCAGGTACTTGAAAATTCTGTATAAACCAAACCATTATAAATAATAATTGGAGAAAAATTTTTTTTGAGCACGAACATATTTATATACAGTTTTTAAACATCACATATACCTAACAAGAAAGTGTAGAAATGCAAGGCTTGCAGTCATTAGTATATGCCTGCCTGTGACATGGTTTATGACCAGCAGAGCCTTGAAAAATTCAAGGTAATTAGAAATCAGTATAACGACTTTTTTCCTTATTTTTTTCCTTAAAAACCTAATATGATACAGCTTCACAGCTGTTACGTTACACTACTTTCACTGCTTTACAAAGCTTACAGTTTCTCCTAAAGGTATTTACTCTACAGAGAGGTGTACTTTCCAGTAAATGCAAGTGAGAACATGGAACTGTCTTGCTTTTTCCTATTCCTCCCCCTAGCCTCCATTCCTGTCCTAGCAGAATAGCTTACATATGATAGAGGAGAGGAAACCCACCTTGGAAAGGGTTAAAGAACAGAATCCCCCTTCCTTGAACACCAGAAAATCGAATTTCTTCTCACAGGTTATCTCAGGTCAACATAGATGTATACCACTCCTCACCTGTAACACCACTGCTCTGGAAGGAACCTTTTGGGCCACACTCCTTGCTGTCACAGGCGGTCTTAAAGTAAGGTGTGGTAACACAGCCTCTATACAGCAACTAAAATCTTCAACCATATGAAAACTGATACCTTTTTTCTTCTACTTTGTAAAAACAAGTAAGAATTTTCTCTCTTTTTAAATTTCTCTTCCAAGAGAACATACACTCTTCTGAAACTCCTCTTTGAGAAGTCTTCATTTCAGATATGGAGAGAACAAACACATTGCTTTTCTAGCTAAGCTGCATATCTTTTTGTCAATTCACACTTGGAATACAGCAAAGTACAATCCTATATAGATTTATTACCTTAACCATCTTCAAAATGTGTATAGACACAAGGCATGACAACAAGGTGATAAGAATTCAGTGCCTCCTCCTCCTCTGAACAGTATTTACCCTTTGACATATCTGTTCTCACATCTACACATTAACTTTGTTTTCTTAGTACGAGAAATTAAATTACTTTAAAGATGCTTAAACTCCATCCAAGAAAAATGAAAATGATACAATTTTTCTGCATAGGTATGCAGAAAGACATGTGACCCTTGTACACACAAAGCATATATATGTGTGTCTGTGTCCCTGAGTGCATTTAACATTTGTAAGAAGTCTCTTCCTTTACACAATTTTTATCACTCTGGAAATCATGATTCAGAGTTTTTACAGTTAGGTAAAGAATCCTCCCCACCAGTATGATGAAAAAACTGACTACATATAAATTATAAATACTGTAATCAAATAATTGAGTCAAGCAGCATAATGCTCTGAAACACAATATTTGAAGAATTACAAATTAATATCCGAAGGACCTGCTACTTGAAGCATTTTAATGGCATTCCATTAATTATCTGATGAGGTATATATGGCAAATAAAGTATATATTTTTTGCCTGCTGTTTGTCCTTTGTACTTAGAGGTATGCAACACAGCAGTATTTTTCATTAAAATTTTAAGATTCAGAATATTCTTTGATGCATTGGATCTCTCTTATACATACTTTTACTACATCTTCATAACTGAATTTTATCGTCCAAAAAGCTACCCACAACACTACTGTGTTTAAGTTCATGAGGTTACATCAGCAGGTTACACAGCTCTGAACCTGTTTGACACATCAGACCTCACACTCAGGATAGGATTTTAAGTTTAAAACACAAAGTTATTATTTTAATGTTTCTCATAAATGGGGTGGTATTCTGTGATTGTTGTACTGCAAGATGCAAAAATATTTATTATTTGCACTTATTATTACTCTATGCCATCAGTCCACCGGGAAAATGAGACTTTGCTATGAAATGACTTCTACATGAAGCAGCTAGGGAAATGCATTTATAATGCTTGGAAAGTTAAACAGTAGTTCAGAGAGTTATGGCTCACAGCTGAGAGTTTTGAAGAGATTATATTAATTTTCTTAGAGTAAATCACTGTAGTAGAATAATCAAATTTATGACTAAGAGAAATGCATAGGCAAAATAATCCGGGGAGGACTGGGAACATGAAACAATTAACAAAGGCAACTTTATGGAATTCTGGTTTACAGTGGTTGTGTCCCAAACCCCTGTGAATGAGGCCTATTTCTGAACATATTTGTCCAGGGAAAGCTGAAACAAAGCAAACAACATCAAAGTACATGGAATAAATACATTGCATATTGCATTTGTATATGTAGTAGGTTAAATAACAAAGTAATCTGGGATAGATTGTCACACGGATTTAGTGTGTATTTGGAAGGCAAGACTAGAGCATTTCTTTCCAGAATTAATAATATATCTGGATATCAACACCACAGTAAAATAACAATTGCATTAATCTGCTAAATAGCATGGGCTAACATCTGTAATTCTTCACATTCTTCCCAAGTTACTTGAAAGGATAAAAATTAACCATTAGTTGTTACATTATTTTGAATTCAGAATCAAGAATGTATTCTAGACTTTATGGTTGGTTTGCCTGATGTAAAAGACCCTGCAGTAAATCACCATAATAGCATTATGGGTTATAGCAAGTAAGTTTATGTAGTCTAATGATATTATTGATTATGGAAGGTAACTATAGTTATACAATATTGATGTCTTTCTTTCCATTGGGGAAAATATTTATGAAAGATACCGGTGGAATTACAATGGAAGTTAATGGTCTTCCTAAACAGACAGTCAAAGAAAAATAGTAGCAAGACTGCACTGACAAAACGCTTTCTCTACCTTCTGTAGGAATTACTTTTAGAACTAGGGAGTTCATTCCTTCAATGTATTAAGGTGATATTAAGGTCTTGAAGGCAGCATCAACATGCTGCTTTTGTCCCTCTTTGAGGCCTTCGTGTTTCAATTAAATCAAAAGCAGACTAGGTTTCTCTTCCTACTGCATACGGAAAAATCATCTGCACTAAATATATACTAGAACATACAGTTTCACCAGTAAGAACTGTACATGAATTTAGTTGGGGGAGGGGAGGGGGGGAAGAAGGCAGTAAAAACATTCTAGAGACCTATTAGGGCACATTTGCAGTTTGTAAGAGCATTTTGTTCTTATTGCTGAAAGTTGAAAATATAATCTATTTTGTGTCTATTATGTGTACAACATGATGTACATCGAAGTTGCCTTTGTAAAGATCCAGTGGAGATACAGATGAAATGTAAGCTAGGAAATTATTACCTTAATATCCATACAACAGCATTTAAAAGCAGTCTAGAATAATTTAATGACAAAAATAGATTCACCTACATGCTCAACTTCCCTAAACACCAATGTATTAGTCAATAATGTGTTGCCAGAGTGTAATCCTTTTATCTCAACTCCTCTGAATTCAGAAGATTAAGTCTGGTGCTACCCAAGCAGACAGATCACCTATACCATTAAAATGGTTCCTGTTAAGGAAATTTGAGTTGCTTCTGTCCCAGAGCAAATGCACAAATTTGGGTAGAAACAGGTGTTACAAAACTGACTTTATAGTTGGGTAGTTCCAAGCTTTTCCGGCTGGAAAGCCTGAGAGGTGCCTGACTGTGGTGCTGAAAGGTCAGGCTTGATGCCTCAGATGGACGTGACCATCTGCCAGGGACCTGATCCAGCTTGCATCCATCCACATTTCACTGAAGGCAAAACTGCTCCAAACCAGGAGCAGAGGAAAGCATAGTGCTGCACTGTCCCACTTCTTACATTGCTCAGTAGCAGAAAATCAGAAGGGAACAGCTGGGTATAGAGTGATCCCCCCACAGTGATGCTTCCTTAGCTAGCAATTTGGGGAAATAACAGACCAAGCAGTTGCATGTAGGACATCATTTTTCTCAGTAATCAATATATCTGGTCTGTATGACTTCACCTGACAAAATTCTTGCACACCCAGTTACACATACAGCATCCATAGTATCTTGGAAGAATGAGTTCCATGTTGTAGTTATGCTTCATGAGATAAAGAGCAATTATTTTTTCCTTTTATCTTCTCAGCCTAGTAATTTCTTAAATACCTCTCCATTGTTACATCAAGACAATGAGAAATAACATCAAAATTTTCCTCACCATCTTCTTTTCGACATACCTGTGTAGATGAGGACTAGTTAGGGAATTTCACTACGATGCACTAAATCTTTCACTAAGATGCTCAGCGTATTTAATCTATGCAACCATACTTAGCATTTATTGTCATTTTTCTTTACCCTATCATTTAGTCTAAGCTCATGCATAATACTGAAATAGAAAACTACTTTTCCCATGTTCTTTTTGATAATACAAAATTATCCTAGCTAGAGCTTATTGTTTTACTTTAAATAATAGAAAAAGTAAACCAAAAGTATACAGACGCTACAATGAAGGAAATTCATAGCTAAAAACATATAACCTATCACTTCAACTGCTTAACTCATAGTTGAAAAAAAAAACAGTCAGGGTAATTTTAATTTACAAACCAATGGACAAAACAGCCTGTGTTCAATGAAGACCAGTTAAAAGCATATTAAAAAAATATCAGAAAAGTATTCATCTTATTACCAATATTTGCCTGTAAGATTTTTTTGTTGTTGTTGGCTTTAAGTTTAAGAAAATCATTTCATGGCAATCATTTCTTTCCCATCTTCTTGCCAACACTCAAAACAGTATCCCATAATCAAATGGGATTCAGCTGATCAGATTTCAGGGCAATGACAATGAATGACTTTGGCTCTGGAAATAACTGGTTTTCTAGAGGTCAATAACCAAGAAATGAAACAAAATATTTTGGCTGGCATTCAACATTTTTCATTTTTTATCCCAAATAAAGTCCACAACGTAAGAAAGGCTTTCTTCAAGCATACAAGGAAGTGTAATGAAAAAGAAACACTTTTTTTCAGAAATCAGCACTGGAATGAAACCCACGAAGAGTAGACCAGAGTTGTTCTTGCTCTCACTCTGCCTTATTGC
The DNA here is from genome assembly GCF_929443795.1 of Astur gentilis. NCBI lineage: Eukaryota > Metazoa > Chordata > Aves > Accipitriformes > Accipitridae > Astur > Astur gentilis. The sequence goes on from NC_064882.1 coordinate 1,744,589, forward strand.
CACAGGGAGTGCCACAGCCTCAGGAGGGAAGGTAATGGCAGGGCACTGAACCTAGAATAACCTATGATTTGATGATTAGGAAACCCTCCTATTTAAATAAAAGATACAGATTGCATCACTTGGACGAGGACTGAAACGAAGGCATTGCCTATTGTTCAGCTCATTATCTTTATAAACTAATTCCTTGGCAGCAGCCAAACTGTAAGACATTAACTAGAACTAAATATAGAGGTAACGAAAATCAGAAATTTCTTCTGAAATGACTCGGCCAATAGTCTCCAGTTACTGTGCTTTGGTACCCTTTGTGGAACAGGCTCAGAGAAAGCAAACTGGATTGCTTTAGACAATATTAAATCAGAAGATGCTTTCCAGAAGCACATCCAATATCCTTTTATTGCTAATGGATGTTCAAGCAACGGGATGAGAGTAAAACTAGACCAGAGTGACTCCCTCTAATAATAACAGTGCAGATTTTGGTTCCTCAGCACCTACTATTTCCTTCTGCAAAGCATCTTCTGCTGCACTGCATTACTAGCTGCAGGCTCAGATCCCTTGACTATGTGGGGATTCATTCAAATATCACCAGAGGCAAATGCACAGCACTGGAGACAGCATCAAGAGGAACATCATGGCACAGAGTTTTACAAAACAGGGTTACTGAGAAAACCACAGACTAAGCAAGGGTGGAAGTTGCTAGAAAGAAACTTTAAAGGCTTTCCTGAAAAACTAACCTGATGCAGCAGAAAGACACTGTGACATAAGGGACATAATGTAACTGCTTTAAAGAGATCTTCTCAAGGAGACTTGAATCCAAAAAGAATATTCATAAGAACAATAAATTATGCATAGCTACTCAATAGGATTAATCTTAAGGACAGAAGGCCTAGCCCAGCTGACAGCACTTGATGAAACTCACCCTCGAGTAACCAAGTAAGCATCTGAAGCGCTCTCTACACCATCGTTGTGAACTTATGGAGGACGAACATCCCAGAGGACTGGAAAAGGGCAAACATGGTATCTGTTTTTATAAAATGGAAGAAAAACTGAGGACCTGAGAATCTATAGACTAGTCCAAATAGTTTCAACCCCCAGAAAAATACTAGAGCAAAAGAAAAAAAAAAGGCAAACCAAAAACAACAATAGAGAAAAACACGAGCACCTATAAAAGAACAAGATGAGAAACCACTGTCACAAGTTTGCCAATAGAAAAGTATCACAAACAATTCAGTTTTGTTCTCAAACAGGTTAACTGCCAACTGGATGAGACACTGTAGAAATGCAACGCATCTCGGCTTCTTGCAAGGTGATTTGATATGATGTCATAGGATGTTCTTGTAATGAGCATTGCCTGATATCCACAAACATTTCAGAATATTAAAGCCTTATGATATACAAGTAACTTCAGTTCTTATTTTACCTCTATATAAAGGGACACAGATAATTTTGTAAGTCAAAGTCAAGCACACAGATTTAGCAACACAAAATTAAGAATACAGGGATTGGTATTCATTCACAATCAAGGAAGACATGGCACTTAGTCTACAGCTGCTCATGGGAAAAAGCACCGTAGGATTCATAGTTATTAAAGAAAGATATCGAGATAATCATGAAGCACAATGTAGCATATCCCAGATCAGACTGACAAATACCGCAATTCTGCAGCAAAGAATTGGCTAGGATAAAGTCTGAATGTGAAAACTAAGAAAACAGCCATGAGCAAGACTTGTGTGAGGGTGAAAAAAAGAAGAAACAAAAATACAAAATAAAAACAGAACCACAAGAAAAGCACATTTTGAAAAACTACTCCATTTTGTATGTCAATATTTTTAAAGGATTGCACTGGCCCTTTTAAAAGATGTATACAATCTGGTTAAGAGGCCATGTTTGTGAATTCAGTTTTGGTAAACACATAATGATATCTGGCACAAATGGCATTTACGTGTTTGCAAGTACATGTAGGAAAACATCAAATAAGCAAACGCATGCCTTAAAGCTGACTCACATTAATCCTTATGGATTTGATACTCTTGTAGCAATCACTTTACTAACTTCTGTTTTCAGAAACGTCAGGACTCACAAGAGCAGATGCAAATGCTTGCAAATTCTGCTAGACACTAAAATATATTTCATCTCTCCTTCAGTTTCTTGGAAGAATATAGTTATGGTGAAGGCTGGGATACTAAAAATACAAGAAGGAAAAGGCTTGGATTATCACAGGAGAGGGATGAAGAACCCACAAAGATAAAAAATTCAGAAAAGCATGCAATAGCTTAGAAGCAAGAAGGGGAGAAGAAAACGTGTAAAAGGAATCAGAACCTCCCCCCAAACACACACAAATACTACAGCAAATCTACTAGAACACATATAAAAGGGCTTTTATGAGAAAAATTGTGAAAATACTGCAGTAAAGTATTAAACAAAGCTTGGGGCTCTCTTGCTCTGGTGACTAACCTTGCAAAATTTATATAGAGTATTAGCGAACAATAGTTCAGAGATCGGTTGGAAAGAGAAAAGGGCTAAAGCCGTTTTCCTCCAGCTGTATGCACACATTGGAAGATGAAGCAGTAACGAGCTGCAGGCACTTAAAAGTGAAAACCACAACCCATAAGTGAACTAGGGGAGTGTCACTCCTGGAGCATTGTACTTGTGAAGATGGGAATCCCGTGGGAAAGGTGCTGTTGAGAACAGAGCACCTGCTTTCGCAGTAGGCAGTGTCTGTCTGAACAGAACATCATCAGAAACAGAGATAATATAGGGCAATATGGAAATAGACTCCCAGTGGGAGACCCATGAGTCTGTTCTGCTTTAGGAAGACACGCACGTTCAATCTGGAGGAGAGGCAACACAGAGAAACAGCAGGACAAGCTGTCAGCTCTGACTGGTGGGTCACAGGAAGATCTGCTCAAGAGAATGTATGGTGCTTTCTCGTTTTCTGTAACAGAAACTGAAAACAGCCTACCCTTGATGGCCTATGGGAGAATGCAAACTATATGCAATCTGACATGTATGTTTATTTGTGGTTTTCTACTTTTCCCCTCTCTATTGCTGAATTTTTAGATACTCAAGGCTTGCTTTCAGGGAAAGGGAAATAGCAAAAAGCCCCTGGCCTAGGACAGTTCAAGACAGCAGCATGCGTTAACAGCACCCAAATCCTTTCAGTGAAAGATTAGGAACAAATAAATATTCTGATTTTAGACAGAAAACAGTTTTTATTCTCATCTATAAGTAGCTACTAGTGTTTTTCATTGCTGTTTTCTGATTTTGCTTGGTACAAGCACAGTAACGCGCAAATCGGTACTTCAGTTTTGTTTTTTTAAACTTCTTTTGTTGCCTTTTTTTTTTTTTTTTTTGGTAGCTACATATTTTCTTTTAGTTTCTTTGAAAAGCCTCCTTTCACAGCTGGCATGGGTTTCTAGATTGTTTCCAACCTCCTTATCCCAAGAAACAGCAGGTGGGCTCCATTGTCATGGGATTTTCTTGCACAGAATAGCAGTAGTACAGCATTTTACTTATTTTACCAGTTACTTATGGAAAGAAAGCACATGGATAAGAACATTAAAATATGTCACTAAGGATTTTTGTGCAGTAAGTTGTGCTATCAGCAGTGGTGACTTTCCAACCAGAGGTTTTCTGCTGCTCCTATCTCTTCAGTTGTTCATGAAACTCCTGCCATGGAGAAGCCTGCTGAGGGAAGCAGCAAACAAAACATGGCAGACTCTCTCATTCACACATACTGGAAGACACATTTTTCACATGTATTAACAGTTCACCTTTTCTGAGTGTAAGCCTGATTTGCTTCCATCTACTCTCCCTGCAGGTGGCTTTCTTGGGACTCATCCCTACCATCTCCTTACAAGCACCAAGGCAAAGGTAATGAGGCAAACACAATGACTAGTATATCTTTCTAAGGTGGTTTACTTTTTAAATCAACAAACTAAACTTAGTATTTATACTCAAGAGTTTTTGCCTCTTTCACTGACCTCCCTTTTATTTACTTTTGAAGACATCTTTAATTGCACAACCATGGTAATATCTTAATTAACATTAGATTGCTTTCTTGTGCATGTTAAAATTACTTCCATAAAAGAGAAACCTTGATTCTAAAATCTCTTGAAATATTGTATTTTTCCGTTGAATCCCAGTGGGTAAAAGTCAAGGTAGTTCACTCAGTGTTAATGGAGGATTGGCCCCAATAATTAAAAAATCATGAAAAAATGCAATAACTTTTGCTCAGACACCCTCAGTAACGAGGCTGAATTCTGCTCTCAGTTGTAATAAACTAAATCCAGACAAACATCAATGAAGAAATAATACTAATAAAAAAAGGTGATGACACATCACAAGAGGCTTCACTTGGAATAAAGGAACAAAAAAATTCAAGGCAGGCTTGATCAGCAAATTATATCAAAATGGATCTTTATTCCCAGCTGTGCTTTAAAACTTCTGTGGACTTACTGGACATTTAGAAAGTAATACCTAGAGCATAACTGTTTCTATAAAATTCTAAAAAAAAAAAAAAAAATTAAAACAAAAATAAAATAACAGCTGTAAACATTTTAAGACTGTGATTCTGTATTGGCTAGCCAGAAGAAAGACGCAAGGAAAAATGGCAGAAAAATTCTTAGGAAAAGAAGAGAAGCTATTTTATAGCTGATATATAAGTATTACAGTAGCTCCACTGACTCACTAGAATTAACAAGTATATCAGGTGAGGACCTGCTCCTAGATGTGTTGAATATGCAGACATGTCAGGTCAATGTTCACCCAGAAATTAAATAGTAAAAATCTATCCGCTATCTTCCTCGAAAAGCAAAAATAAGCTAGAATTCAGTGGTAAGAATTTAGTTTGTATTTAAAAAATACTTTAAATAAGCATGGACATACATATGTAAACACATACAAATGCACAGTCTTGTCAAAATAAAATGCTGACACTCCTCTCATGGGATACATTCATTGTGTTTCTTATTGCTTTCCATATGGAGATGTATACTGCTTTTGGCAACATATCAGTTTATGCACTGTGTGTAAACATAATTTTCATATAAAGATGTGAATTTGCAGAGGGATGCACTATTTACAGTTGGAAATAAATTCCACCTTACATCATTCGTTCTCCCTTATCTGAACTGTACCTTTTTTCATCAAATTCTGTACATCAGCAGTAGTAGCAAAAAAGAAGGAGAAAGTCAGAAGTAGGGAAGTTGCAGACGTGTTGCCGTGCTCTTTTCCACTACTTTTCTCTCCTTAGTTCCTGTCTTAGTCTGCACAGACGTACAAGCACGGAGGTTTCAGTTCACAAAGACCTGGTTTTCTGCAAGCAACACAAGTGAGACTGCAAAGCAGAAAAAATGTCCTCTGCATTATTTTTACATCTTCCTCTATCCTTCCACACAGCTTCTGTATACTTCCAGAGTATCAGAGTTGAATAATAGAACAAGTTAATGCATGAGAAATTAGAGTCACAATTGCCTCTCACCTCTTAAGAATCATTTCTGTGTTCAACCCTTTCTCTGTATTGGCACACTCACACTGCATTGACTATGCCTCGTGTTTACTGCAAACATGCACGGAGAATGCTCAAATACTGCAATTTAAATTGAGTGAAATGACAGTACATATGTGAAAGGAATTCCTCATCTTCTCTAACATAACAGATTAAATGAACAAAATAGCTGAAACTGTCAGAAGGCATTTAAAATGGCCCATTTATCTCTTGAAATGTCATCCCTTCAGTCCTTCAGTTCACCAAGTCTAGTTCATTCAGCATAACCCCAGGGATCTACGCTGCACTGCAGCCTGGGCAAAGGAACTCACCTACTGATACCAGATTGTGAATGTGCTAAAGGACCCCATAGAGAAACAAAAGAACTGTAGGCTTTGTCTAGTGTGACAGATGTGTCAGGTAACATCTGGCCAGTTGGTCTGATCAGACAGAAGAACCACCGTGATTCCCAAATCACAAGTTACTTTCCCTTTACAAGCGTATGCACTATGCAGAATTTAATCAGCACTTCTATAGCTGTTCACTAGGAACCACAATACTTCACTCAGGTTATCTTCTGCTTGACAGTACTGTTAACATATGTAATTTGATAGATGATGCTGACCCAATAGTCTTCACTGTCATCTAAATCAGGCTTAGCACGTGAAGAAAATCAAAGCTGAGAAATCAAGAAGCTGGTTGTGACCACGCTGGAAAGTTCTCTCCGTTCTTCTTGATCCGTGTCCCAGACTCATCACCCAGAAGTCTGATGATGCAAAGAAGTACTGAACAGTCTTGATCATGATAAAGACACCTGAAAAAGTGGCTGAGCATTGTCAAGCAACTACTGTACCCGGAGTGATTCAAATTGCTAGGCTGGAATCAGCAGGTGGAATCCTGCCCTGCATGCATTCCAATACCTACCATGGAGTGACAAACCTGAGAGGTAACTAACTCAATGGTGAACATTCTTCACGTAATCAAAGTTACTAGGATTATTATCACCTGATTGTTTAAGAGCTATGGAACTACACATCAAAGTTGATATAAATGCTTTAACAGTATTTTTCTCCTTATTTAATTGGAAACTTATCTGGGTTAAAACCAAAGATCTCTCTCGGATGATTTTGATTAATTATATTAATTACATTATATGAACTGCATTAATTATTAATTACATTAGAAGCTAAAAGAGCATTTCTGCTTTTCTGTGGCACATAGGACATAGGCTGAATTATTACCCAGGTAGAAAAAAAAAAGAAAAAAGAAATTGAATCCCAGCTATTAACAAAAAAAGAACAGCAAATGATAGGAAGCAAATTAATTTGGAAAGAGAGGTAGAAGGGAAAAGATAAAACAGTAAAATTTATTGAGAAGAGGATTTTACTACTTCAGTTCTTTCTTTGCTTCACATTTTTGTCTGCTTGAATAGAAAATATTTACCGATTTATTTTTTCCACAGGGAACCACAAGCAGTAAAATTAACAGAATGCACAGGTCAGTACCCCAAATATCAACCCACTGGATAAAGGAAGAAGAATAGCCTACCTATTCAGACAGTTCCATTAGTCTACAGATTCTGATAGCATCACTTCTTCTGGCTGCTTTCAAATAAATGATTAAAGCAAAGTATCTTCCACAATTTTTCCCCCAACACAATTAAGTCTAAGCCAAAAAATGTTTACCAGTGGTATCATCTGTTCTGCTAACTGTATTAAGAACTGCAAAGCTGTTTTTGCTCAGGACAGTCCATCAATTATTCTTTTAGCCATTTCTCACTGAACAAGAGTTTTGGTACTGAGCTGCCTCTCACCACCTCAGCATGCCAGGTGAAAGACTCCACTAAATAAATTTTTTACAAGTCTTAGATATTAGTCCAATTAAATAATATTTCTAACAGCTTTGGAAGCATTGCCACGAGTAGGAACAGTGTGGTCCTGTTCCTGTCAGCATCGTTACACTGAGAAGAACAGAATCCTTGTTTTGTTCACTGGGATAGTTGCATGTATAATACACAAACAACAGCAGATTAATGCTCAGTCTGCAAAACTGAGATGCCTGTGCTTTAAGTCAGTGAGCACTTTCCATCCTTACTATCAGGTGAGAATAGTTTCCAATTGTTTAGGACACACAGAAGTTAAAATTTAGAACTTTTAACAGGAAGAAAAATCTTTCAAATTCTGAATGGTCATTGTGTGGTTCTCAGTATCTCATACTCCTCTGTGCAGCACAGTTTAATGTTTTTAGTGCTTTTAAGGAAGAAAACACGCTTTCCAAGGAGAATAAAGAGGGCTGCACTTAATTGGAAGACTAAATTTAATCAAAGGGTCTGACGTCTGCCAGATTCTTCTCAGTGACACTCACTGCAATCTTGAAGAACTAAAAAAAAAAAGAAGTAAATAAATCCCTGTGGATCGCCCCCAAACTAACTGGCATTTAATATACAGAAATAAATTAGTAAAATGAAAAGTAAATTCAAAAGATAGTGAAGACAGAAATGTCATTACATTTTAATTATGTTTTTGAGAAAAAATTAGTTTCCAAATTACTTTTACAAAACTATCACACTGTGGTAATGGGAAGTGTGTCTTTATGAAAGCACATGAAGCAAAGAAACAGATTTGAAAAATTCTGCCAGCTCCGAATAGCAGAAATTCAGAGTCTGCAGGCTGGCGAGCTAATCATTTAGTCATTCTAGCCTATTGTTATAAATTACATCGTTCAGACTATTCAAACTGAGCAATGAAAAAAAGACATAAAATGCATATAAAAGTAGTAAGTGAAAATTTCTCCTTACTTCAAACATCATTCTGTGTTATTAGTCTCTTACAGAGAAATGAAAAAAAAATTATTATGGTGCATGAACCTACATCCATATTTACAAAAAAAGAGAGCTGATGGACTTTCGAAAAGAAAACTTTTTTCAGTATTACCTTAAGCTTAATTATTTTCCATTACAGGCCTGTGCTGTAAGAGAAGAACAGTTACCTCATACACATCAAAACATTAGAATATAGGCAAATACAAAAAGGAACCCACTCCAAATACATATGCACATTTTTGAGTGCAGCCTGGGGTGTTTACATAAATGTATTAAGCTGTTTACACTGAAGTTCTAAATAGTATTTCAGTCGCTATATTCAAACAAGGAATAAGTACATGCTCTACACACCAGGATGGAGTCATGCTCATATTTGAGACTGCTCATTCCAAAACCAGATCAGACTTCCATTCACATGTGGTACTATGACAAGTTTTTGTGATACCCTCTGCAGTCACTCAGATCCATGGATCTATCCCTTTGTCATCATGGTGAAACCAACCAATAAAAGCACAATTATACCCATACACAAAAATGCTCATGAGTGTTTATGGCCTTGCAACAAAGCCATAATCCTCAACAGCAAATTCTCTTTTACAACATACATAGGTAACAGAAGATGCCTTCTTCCTCGCTTAAAAAGTATGCTTGTACAGTGCAATAATTTACAGAAATACTGAAATACCACCATGAATATTCAGGTCATCTGCATTTTAAACAGTGTAATGTTCATATTTTAGAATTAGGATATGTGTAAGCTAGATTTTTTATTTTTTTATTATTATTATTTTTTTTTGGCTAACCATTGTTCATTCAGTAGTCTGGTATTTTCAGAAAGAAGGTTTTCAAAGTCATTAATTTCTTTAGAAAAATGGACACAGACAAGTATTTTTACTTGCACTACAAGCTTCTTCGCAAAGCGAGAATATTAAACTTTTTGTCATCCATAGCTCCATTATTAGTTTCAGTAAAAGGATTTACACAAAGTTCTAGTGAATGGAGGGGAAAAGGAGAAAACGAAATAACAATGAACAAATTGCTTATATCTCTGATCATTTCCTTGACCCAGAAATCCTTAAAGCACAGGTGTAATTTCAGGCACATAAATAGTGCTATGACTCCAATGGAAATTGCTCCTAGAAGTGAAAGAGTAGAAGGCTTTCTGTAGAATAAAGACTAAAAATCACAGGCACTAAGCAGACAGTAAGGATTTAACGCATTTTAAGTAAAAAGAAGTCCTCATTTTTTTCTCATATACTTTTTATATACTTTATAAATACTTTTTCTTAGCTAATGCAAGTGTACAACAGGGATTCTGGAGTTCTTAACTTTGTCTTAGAGACACTGCATTGAGGACTGACAAAAATGCCTACTGCTACAAAGATATACACCAACTGGGGATTTAAGCATCCAAGTGAGTCTAAGTAAACAAGACATTAATTTGTGTCTGGCCTAAGATTAAATTCCCTTCAAGACTGGAAAAAACCCCCAAATAAAAACCAAACTCCAAACCGTAAAACATTCCTTCAATTGGAGTGGAACTCATGCGGTGTTGCTGTAGTTAGTCTGAAAGTGAAAAACCTGACTGGACATATATACAAATGGACCAACCTCTCATTTACTCCTGCCTCCTGCCTACTAGGGTGGAGCTCAAATATTAAGTTGCCACACTAACACCTTCATCCAGTAAAATAATCTGAGGAATCATTAAAATGGCACATACATGAGGGCGGTCCAAGAAATTTTAACCTTTAGGAGTTAATATATTTTTGAAGTTTATAACAAAGTTTAAGATAGACAACTGCTTATATCAAATAAAACAACCAGTTTTTCAAATTCAATGAAAACTGAATTGAATTCTCATCTTGAGAATTCATCTGTCAGCATTTTAGAATAAAATTCACTCTTCAACATGGTCCCAAGAAAAGGACAACAGTGCAATGAATAAAAGCCTTTGCATGTTAGTGGACTTCAGTAATTCCTAGAATTCTGGCCATTCAGTGACCTTCGAAATGTACTTCACATGGTGAGCATGCACTGACCCACATCAAGTAATGTGTACTTTTTAAATTTCAATCATGAAAAATTTATACAGTTACAATACGACCTCCAAGGCTCAAGAAGTTGCCCTGCATAGAACCTTTAGTCTTGCAATTTATTAATTAGTCTAAAATGCATTTCATATACTACTACTGACTTCATAAAACTATCATTTTCATTTATTAGCTTTAGTAGAACATATCCTTTATAATTAATGGCATAACCTAGTATAGTTAAACCAGAACAACAGTTCAGATTTCATCCTTAGGCTCATTAGACTGTTAATCTCAAAGATGGTGAAGGACAGCAGTTAATTATTATGTTTTGATGCTTTTTTAATATTTGTCTCCAAAAAAAGATAACCCCCTTCCCCCCAAATTTAAGGTGTTTTCACAATTACTCGTAGTCTCCTGTTTCTTTATACCATTATTAAAACTTGAATCAAACCCTGGCTCTTTACTATTGAGCCAATCCTACAAATAGTGCATTCTTCACACCTGCAGAACCATGCTACACAAAATATTTTTTCCCCAAAATGTGTACTATTAGATTTTATTTAATAAAGCAATCAATTAGCCAGGGCCTCCTCCTGATTAAAAGTTCTCAAAATCTTCCCTTTGACCTAATTGCATTTTGCTACTTTGGTTATTTGGATGAAAGACATGAATGTATTTTATAACAACAGAAGTTTTAGAAAAAACAGATGCTCCCTCAGCTATGAGCACTGCACATTACTATGTAAGATTGTAGCTTATATTTTCCTAAAGCCTCTTAAACTATTATTAGAATGTAGAAAATCTGAGACAAATACAGTAGTCTTTGGCTTTGCACCAAACAGGAACACATTTAAAAAAAAGGGCACAAAAGTCAATGTTCAAAAACATGTTCAAAAAAATGTGTTGCTAGGCACAATCACAGAATTTTAAATAACCCACACCATATATTTATTGAATACATGGGGAAAGAGGAATAATGTTAGCATGAGTGCAAAAGAAAATTATTTCACTTCCATTTCAGATATGCAGTAAGAGAACAGGGACAGCAGATGGGAGGATAGAAAACTATCTCGAACTATGAAAAGGATGTAATTTGTCGGGGGCAAAAATTAACCAAGGGACTGTTCATATAATAATGTTTAATTTTTTATATATAAATAAATAAAATAAAATATTGTATAAAACATGCTTCATTGTGTTTCCTTGTTAGTTAAAATTTTGAATGGAAATGATGCATCTTAGCATGAAGCAACACCAACCGTGGACTACTTTTCTATGCCATTCAACATATACTCTTACATCTGATAAGCTATCTACTACAGGATGCCTTTTCTCTAAAAGTGACATGGTGAAAGGAAAATCATAACTTCCTGCTTAGTGTTCACTATTCCTAAAAGCCGTGAAAATGTTCTTTGAGTACATAATGTTTATGTTCCCTTCATTAGGAAGCACAAGTTGCTACAGTCAGCTGTTTTATTTTAGTAAATACTAGTAGATATTTTCAAAATATAAAAAATGGAAAAATATCTAGTAATTACTTTTTGAAAACACTGAATTGTGAATATCCATATATATTTTTCATCCACTTTATTAGATGTGCTTCAAATATCCAGACAGGCACCCAAATAAATTTTTAATCTTATGGACCTTGGTTCACAAGTGCAGAATTTGTTTTGGACAGGATGCCGATTTCAAAAACACTCTGACAAAAGCCAGCCAGAAATTATGCTGTACGATTAATGCATCACCACTTGCATTAGATTCTTGTGCATTTTTAGGCAGAGCAAGATACAGTAAATTTATCTATGAAGTCTTGAAAGGTCATGAGATCTTTTATAAATACCATTCCTGAGTCCCCGACTCCAGCCTTTGAGCTTTTTTTTTTTCTCACTCCAATTTAAAAATAGCCCCCTTTTTTTTTTCTTTTTTTTTTTTTTTTTTAAGGTATCTAGATCATGCCCCACATTTAAAAAACTAGGAAAGGCTGATGTAGTGATTTTACTTATATCTGTATGATTTCTGTTCGTATGGTATTTGTGATAGGGTAGAAACTCTATGTAGCTGAAGCTTATTCTGCACGGTGGCCATACTACAAGACATGATTTTACTGTCTAGCTGGGTGCCTTCCAAGTCTGGGGCAGTAAGGAACAAGATGAAGAGGGCGCAGATCATTTCCATCTAAAAGTAAAGTAGGTATGTATGAAATTGTTTCAAATAGAACATCATGGTCTATAAGTATCTATCAACGTGTCAGCAAGAGTACAAGAATATGAGGAAAAATCATTTAGCTGTACCAATGCTTTGAAAGAATTTCTTTGCTGGAGTACTATCACAGCTGGTAAACAGTGTTTTCTTTTGTGAGAAGTTAGCCTTCTCAGCTGTAGGCAGGTTTTTGATTTAGCTCATACATGAAAAGAAAACTGATTGAACCAAGAAGAGTTGCCAACTACCACTTAAAAATTTCACAGAAGGAACAGGCACACTGGAAAAATGTTTCATTCTTATCCAATTTTGTTACTGTGAATAAATAAAATATTTCTTGATTCATTAAAGATATAACCACAGTATTAAGCAATTGTACCTATTGATCTTTCACACTGATGCTAACAACACACTTGGCACAAATCAGGTTTCCACACATGGGCTGTTGGTTGCAGCTATTGTTGACAACTGGAAAATTTTATGGTACTTACAAATAACTACACTAATTTGTATTACTTTATTTCTCATTTTAAAATCTTTATCAAACAGTCATTTTTTGAAATGTTCCAAGATCTCTGAATATAGACCACTGGTACAAATATTCATTACAAAGGGAAAAGATCGATTGAATTGTGTAGCTCAGTTCTTTCTTTAAGTGCCAGCAGAACTGCATAGAAATCTGCAATAGGCACATGCTGGGCTGCCTCTCTCATGTCTCCCCAGATTAACAGGCATGGGGAGGAATTATATGTAGGAAGACACTCACAGCTCGAGCACTGTGGCCAAGTGCTCAGCTGTTGAGTTAAAGGCTGTGTTAAGCCAGCAGGGAACCTTCAATTTCACACGTGAAAGGATGAAAGGATAACTCTCTTGTGCCAAACCTAGACCTCAAATTAAGAGTCTGGTACATCTCTAATTCTATTTGACATGAAACACTCTCTCAGAAGGGTTAGAGTAAACAAATGTATTTAACTGAGCTTTATTTACTAGAATTTTATTCATAAGAAACTGGAGGGACAGACCCAGTAGAAAAAAATATATTTTCTTCTTTATTCCTCAAGGACTGGGAAAGAATTAACAGAATTTAATACTCGGGAAATTTCATTCAAATGGACCAGTTAGTTGTTAACAGAGAAACACAGATCCAAACCCAAGGACACAGTTGTCAGTATGTCAAAACAAAGGTGTGTCAAGCTTTTAGCTCAGAACCTGGCCCCCTGCTACTGAACTGATTAAAGATCATTTGGTACATACAGTGCCCAGCTAGCACATGAAGGTAAATGCTGTAAACCTCTATGCTGTCTGACCAGTTGACGAACAAGCAGTTAAACAAGGCACAGCATATTAAATCACTCTGGTAAAGAACCTCCCAGCATGGAAGAAATAAAGCAGCACAATACATACCATATTAAATACTGGCTATAAACATTTCTGTTAAAAAAAAGAATCAAGAAGTCCCCACTGTTTGAGAAGACCACAGCTATTCCCTAGTCAAGTAGTCTGGAAGTTCTGCTCGCTTTCAGACTTGTATTTAGAAAAGTATCAATGTAAGTCAGCTAAAATCAAGTTTTCAAATAACACCTCCGAAGTTTGCCTTTACATCATAGTTAATTGTCACGCACACCATGTGCATGAGAATGTGTATCCTATATTTTCAGACATCCATAAAGCCTTTAGATCAGAAGGATTCATCTATATGGTAGAAAAACAGAGATTCTTGAGAGAAAATCTTGTATTTTAACTGTTGGGCTATTTGTCCAGCAAATATACAATCAGGCTGCCAGAGTGAGACCTCCTATAACCTTTCTCCATTTGCCCATGGAGGGCAAAACTATCAGTATGGAGGATGAAACCCAATAATATCAATTCACATAAAGAATCAACTAATCCAAGTAGATATGTTTAAAGACCACTTGTTTGCATTGTGAAATCTGGCAAAGGAGAAAAATGGAACAACCCAAGATTAATTTTTTTAAATTTTAACTTTAAACTTCCTCCCTGTAGGAGCTACTTCCTGCCAAACGTCTAAGCTATCAAAGGCTAACAGTTTGCTTTGGATGAAGCAGCAAAAGGCTGTCATGTAGATCTCCCACTTAAGGCATTTAGAGAGGCAACTTAGCAGCTTCTGGTTGCAATTTGTCACCCATAGTGAAACAGCGGTAATAGCTGAGGCTTACCAGCTTCGAGACTTCTTCTGAAAGTCATTATATGATTGACTGGCATGGCAAAGGGTCAAGCAAATGCTCTCACCTTTACAGATTTGCTACAAGCAATGAACTATTATACCCTTTTCTCTGTAGAATGTTCTTTTGTCCCCTCTCCCCACAACTCGTCACAACCCAGCAACTTCTGTCACTTCTGAGCGATGCACTATCCAGAAGACTCTCGAATGCAGAAGAAACCTGAGCTTTTAACTCTACTTGTGCCCTGCTATATGTGCTGTTCTCTAGCCCAGGCCTAGAGAGGGCAACGCTAACAGAGGCAAAGCCTTTTTGTACCATAACCGTACGAGGCAACCAAATCCCACTCTGACTCTTGAGCTGCAGTAGAGTTTGCAGAGACAGCCCTGAGCGCGTCACTGTCCTGAGAAGAGGGATAATGCCTTCCTCCGCTTTCTGGCCATTCACTTGATGTGTGTGGACTCTCAAAGAAGCTGCTGCAGCACATTAGAAAGACAAGTGCCAGTGCCCCAGCAAACGACCAAGAGGTGAAGCTATTGCCTCCTTCCTTCCAGGAAATATTCGGATGATTTGCAGTTATTTATTTCTTTCTAAACCTTATTTCTTTCTAAATCTTTGACTGGAAAAGCTCCTTAAAGAACAACTCAAGCTCAGAAAAAACACTACAGACATTACAAGCTACAACAGCAACATAAGCGACAAGAGACATTTTAAAGCCGGTTGTATTAAAAAAAAAAGTCCCTACCCAAGGCTAATGATGAAATTACTTTTCAAAGTTAAAGTAAGTAAAATTTTTTTCCTGATATCATAAAGCGTAGTCTGAGAAATAACTAGGCAGGTCTAATGTTTGCCTTCTAGTGTGGATCTTCTATATTTGATTGTATTCCCCAACATCTTTGAATACTCATCGAAATTAGTTATTCAAGCTCCTCCTACAGAACATCATCAAAGTCCATGGAGCTCTGCATTAATAGTATCCGTTTTGTTATCTTAGAATACATTGGGGTATCTAGTGTACTGTCAGCTGCTGAAGTACAGCAATTATTTCACAATGTTGTATATAAACAGTTATGCACTACAAGAGAAAGAAGTGGTAATCACAAAAAAAAGAGCTGTTTGTATTTTCAGGATCCATTAATAGCCATGTAATAAACATGAGGCATTTTTTAAAGAACACTTACAGATACAGCAATACATTAAAAGACTGTTTTTCAAGGTCAAGGAGCAGCCTGCTGCTACTGCTTATTCTACAGCTGAAAAAATCAGAATATATACATCAATAGGTGGAGAATTTACTAGACCTAGGGAGAAACGTGCAGCAAAATTCCTTCTTCAAACCAGAAAGGAGGTATATGAACTAGAATTCAGAATGAATACCATGCTGACAAACTGTTTCCTGGTAAAACTATCAGCTCTTGACAATGAACTATCTTCTTTTATTTCAAAGCTTAATAAGAGAGACCCTAGCATCATGACATGATGCTTTCACTTTTCAGCATTGACTCTAAAGAAAACTGCTGGGGGAGTTTTGCAGTGCCTGAAAAAAAGAGCGAGCGTGGGCAGACCTGGTTACTAAGGCACTCTGGCTACCAAGGCAGTAGGTTAGGTGCTTCCATCCTCCTACCCAAATCTGTGTTACATATGGTGGTCTCACTCCAGGTCTGCTACTGCAGTTGTTGACTCCCTTCCTTTTCCATTTGATGCTTCAGCTGTTCCACCTTTTCTGCACAAATACGAAACTCTCTGAAAAGTCCCCAGAATGTACTTTTGCCTAGATGTGTTTTGACCCACTGGAAAATTATCACTGAAAGATTTACCAGCAACATTTGCGTAATACATTTGGTCAAAGATCAACGAGGCTACAAAATTTTGTGCTGAAAGGCTGCTGATAAGTTATTGTAAACAGGCTATTATGAATCAAAAGTTAATCTAAATCAAGGGGAGAGCATTTGTTCATGAAGTTTAGTCACAAAGTGTAATGAGATTAAAAAAAACCAAATTAAATTCTTGCTCATCTGGCCCTACCATTTTTCCAATATTACTTGTTCCTTATTTAACAGTAGGAAATGTCAGTCATAATTAAATTAGACCTTCCCCTTCACCCAACTAGAGAAAACCCCCCACATTTTTATTTTCTTGTTCTACAAAAGCATGCTTACAACAGGCAATAGGCATGTTCTTGCAATTCATTGCTGACTCTAGTATGCCAAACAGAATCATTAAATGAAATTGTTTATGAGAAGGCTGAATTTTAAGTAGTATGTTATAGCTGTAAATATAAGCCAATGACTCCTGCTATGTAATCCATTACAAATGTGCTAGACAATCAAAATTCAATTAGATTTAATCCACTGATGTTCAATAAATGTGTCAAAATACTGTTTATACCAAATAGTTAGAAATCACTATCCTTTGTGTACCAATGAAGATACTTATTCAAGGCAGAGTTATCAAAACCAAGAATCCATTGTCCAAATTACACAATTATTTTGACTAATTCAAGTACTCAATTTGACTTCAATTTGAAAATCTGGAAACCCTTTCATTACTTTTCATTTAGCATCAGCAACATTTCTGATTAGGATACTTTATAAATGATGGCTGTTCATTAGTCACTGGTATAATTACAACTCTCATAATTGTTCAAGTGAGATTTGAACAGTGTTATTTAAGAAAGCTTAAACCTGTGGTGTTAGTTCAGAAGCATTCAATACAACTTGCAAAGAAAGCACTTATGTGGTATGATTGGTCTGTCTTCCATGTCATGTTTTCAATTCCTGTTTAAAGATGGGGAAAAAAGGTCTATAAATGTCTGTAAACCGTATGTGAATTTGTTGGTATCAACCAAAACCACTGAAGAAATCTGAAAGCCTTCAATAATAACAGCTCACCATGTTTAACAAATAAAATTTTACAGAAAACATTAAAGTTATAGGCAAGCAAAAGAAAGAACCGCCCCCCCCCCCTCCCCCCCCAACAAACAGACGAAAACCCCCTTAGTAAAATAGCTATAACCTAGTAACTACTTTGAGCTTACAGAAGGGAACGTGATTAGCTAAGAAGTGGTAAAAAAACCAGGCACCCAGGTTTGGAGACGATCTTTCCATACCACTGCCAGTGAGAACAGATTCTGCGCAGATTTTGTTTTGCTATATTGCACTGAAGTAGGTAGTCTAAATAACAAGCCCAGAAAACCTAGCTAGTTGTCTACACCAAAGTTGAGACTGGGTCAACGCAACACAATGAGTATCCCTAACATTTATTGATGCTGTTATTGAAAAATTATTAAATAGCATACTAACACAAAAGTATGGGTATATATAATGTCTCCATATCCTATCTTGCTCTGATATAAATTTTGTATTAGAATTCACTCCACATATACAAAATTATGTTTGGTCTTTGGAATGTGATAAACATAGGCACTGATCTTGAAAGCGGTTTTCATACGGCCTCAAATTTCAGTCCAGACTGTGCAACTTCCTTCTAGGGTTACTGTCGACTCCTTGCCTTTGCAGAGCCTTGTGACCATGAGCTGGGTAGAGGAAAGAGCTAATCTGATGCAGGTTATGTGCAAACAGAGAAATGAGGAAATCAGCAAAATCTAGCGACATCAGTGATATCACTCATTACAACAGTGATGCAGTTTATTGGCAGGCCTGCCTCAAGCAGCCGGAAGGCTGGAAATCCAAATGTACATCTAAGATTTTAGAATCTTACGTAATACAAGTCCAACAAAATGGACCAAGTATATACACAGTACAATCGGACACAAAATTCCAAGCACATTAGTCTCTGTCCTTTGGATTTGCACTCTTTTGTCCTCAATAGATGCACACACGACTCTGGTTCGAGAGCATCTGTAGGTCTGACAAAACCAGACTTACACCTACTAGACACGAGCTGCTTGTCAGTCCCACAACCTGCATATCTCTAAACATTAAAGAGTTTACCCTATAGTCTTTCCTGAGTATAGTCCATAATTTACTTAAGTGGCATAACATGAATAACAACTCTTCACGTGGGAAAGAATATGTTTTAAAAGGTTTTAAACTGCAATTTCTAATTTTTCAGAGGCAGTCTTGGTCCTTAAATTTATTTTTGCTCACAGTCAATTGAAGGCACAGATAATAGAATTTAAACAGATGTAATTATTTAAGCAGGTATATCTGATAAATTGCTACTGTAATTACACATATAAAATTAGAAACAACCTTTAAGAAGGAAATATTATTAATAGAGTAACTGGCATAGTCAGGAGACAGTAATGATTTATGGTATGTCAAACTTGGGATGTGAGAGATATGAACAATTTTTATACTTCTGATCTGTAACTTTATTTTTGGTAAAAACTTCATCTCACCAAACTGTGGAATAGACAAATAAATGTATAGCCTGTGATATAAGAGTATATCATTAACTATTTCTATTTTGTATTTCCCTTTTTCCATTTACATACAGCAGATGGTAGCTGTTAACACATCAGCACTCGTAACTAAATCAGACTCAATATCAGATCTTGCCAAAATATTTTAAAATAATTTGCTGAGCAATGCATTTTGGAGTCAAATGGCTGCAAAGTTCATGTTAAATTTAGTAAATTGTTCCATCAAAAAAATAAAAATTGAAGTCAGATTTTTCATTTAAAATGCTTTAAATGCAACCATTATCTTGATTTGGAGTTTACTTCTGTTATTTTAAGATTAAAAAGGAGTATTTTCCTTCCAGCGAAATGGTATGTTTTATGTAAAGAAGCAAACTTTGTGTAATGTTTTACTTATGTTTTCCAGAAAAAAAGAGATGTTTGCAACTGGAAATTGGTTGGAAATTCCAGTTGGTTCTCCAACTACCTGGTTTAGTAAAAAATCAGTTACAAAATGGAACTTTCCATTCAGCTTTACTCATCATAAGAACACTTTCAATAAAATTCAAGTTGTAATATTTGGAAAAAAGCAAACTAAATAGAAAGAAAGTAATCAGCTAACAAAAAGTCAGATAGAAATTGTTCTCCACTAGAAGCAGACTTAGCTAAAAGTAAGCCATCTCTGAGTTCACGTCTACATTAAAACAGACTGCTACATACATATCTATATATGCATATGCCTGAATCAAAACCAGTAATATCTGCTACTGATTTTTTTTTTTCACCTCACTTATTTAGCAATCAAAAATAATTACACATTCTTGTTAAATTTCTTGTTAGGTAAGATCAAGTCTGATAAATTTTTTATCATAATGTGAAGAAATGAATCATAGGAAAGCAGTTTACCTTCTGTCTTTGGAGAAATTGGCTACATTACTGACTCTAAATCCAGTGTTTCTCCAGTAACTGAGGCCATCGGATCCCAAATGATGTATGTTTAGGTAATGCATCATGAAACATTTGCCTGAAGCAGTCCTCTTAAAATTTTTCAGCAGGATCCTGTTAAGCCTCATTAAGGCATCAAGTCGGTATTGCAAGAAAAAAGCCTTCCTCACGGAAATCTAATACACTTGATTCTGATGTTGAATCTCTTTTAAAATGATCAAAGCAGCATTTAAAATGATATCTATTTCTTATCTGTTTTATACTCTAAGAAAATGTTACCACAAATTTTTAAAGGGTGTAAAACGATCAAATGCTTCCTTTCACCATAGCTTCCAGAAGAATGTCTCATTCTCCCAGCAAGTACCCAAAGAAGATTAAAATTTTTCTTCAAAATAAGTCAGATTTGTATTACTCAGAAGGCTACTTTCTTTTCCTAATAGCTACATCAGTTTTTCCATAAGATTCATTGTACTGATCAAGCCTGAACACATTTTACAACTACAATCACAGTGTAAATCATAAGAAACATGAAGATGTAGGTTGTTGGAATCTTATGGACAAGAAAAAGCAAAATCTAAGTGCACAAACACATCATTTCACAATGACAACTTACAACATTTTACATGTTACTCTTTTGATGGACTTAAAGGAGTGCCAGCCATACTCTGTCGTACTATACCTAAACAAATATATTTTTAATTAATTTTAATTGGTCTATTTACAGGTTTTGACTTTGTGACTTGAACTTTATGCTTTAGTAGAGTTAGGAATAACCTTCTAGACTCCATATTTAGAAAAATAAAATTCAGATAGATACTACACACTAGGAATACAGTATATTATGTGTGTGTATATATATTACAAATCTAATTTGTAAATTTACTACTGTTTCCCCAACAGGTATAACAAGAAGCTTGATTTTCTAACCAACTTCCTTTTCATACAACATTTCGATTCAGATCAAAATCAAATACTGAACTTTTACAAGTGTTTTTTTGTGCAAAGAGCCTTCTGTAAATACTTTAGACTATTAATAAATCTAGGCAGTATGGAAGAAGGTAACAAAAATTTTCTTTCAGAACGCAAACTCGGCTATGGCTCATGGTGCAATGTAAGAATGGGCATACAGGGTTAGACTAAGCAACCACTTGATTCAACTTTCCTGTCTCCAAAAGCCATAAAGAGATGTCCAGGGAAAATTAAAGAAAAAATAGGGCAAATGTACACAATACTTCCCCCAGTGCTCTTCGGGACTAACAATTTTCATTAAAGGTAGTTTCGGAGCCACCTGGCTTCTATGTATTTCTGAATGAATTTTTCAGTCTTGCCTTGAACCCATCCACACTGTTAGCATATACAGAATATCTTGCTAAATTCTACAGCTACATGATTTGCGTTTCATAAAAAACTACTCTTCCTTTGGCTTACTTAGAAACCAGCTTCTACCAGATTCAACTGATAATCTCTAGCTATTGTACAATATAGGTAATGTTTATTAAATAACAGGTGCTAAATATATTCCCATCAAGTTCATGTGAGGATGTGTAAGTATGCTTAACTACCAGCAGGCAAACTTGGACTTTGTGATATCTATCTAGCATCAAAATATGCTCATAACAATACATTTGAAAACCAAAAATGCCAATTATATTTCAGTATGTTAAAAAATAATGCATAAGAACTTAAAAGAATTCAGTTAGAATAAGGGATAGTATAGCAGTCGATCTAAAGGAGGATTCGATGTAAACATGTCAGCTTGAAATGCAACACATACTTTAAAAGCTAAAGTGATTTGAACAGTTAAGACAAATATTTAAGACCAATTGATATGATTTTGAACATATTCTTAGCATAAAACAAAATTCTTGCTGCTGTTGAAAAATGCCTCATTACTTCCTTGAAGTAAAGCTGAAGGAAGATAACCCTATGAGGCTGAAGTACAAGTCTGTACCATTATCATAAATCTATGATTACAGATTTACCACAACAGCTATATCCCTTGTACTGCTGTTGCTTATCTTGCTTGCTTGGTCAATAAAATTGAAAATGAAGAGTAAAAATTTAAAGATTAAAATAAAAAATAAAGACTAAATCTCAGTAACTCAGTTTATACTAAAAAAGTGCCTATATGTCTATATACACATAATAAAAATACTTACAAAGGATTTGATTTTCCTTGTGCATTAATTTAACTTGCATAGCTGTGAATTAATACCATTAAATTATCTACCTCCAAAGTACATAGTTATTTCACTAGGTTTTTTTGGCACAGACGACTGCTACATAATTATGAGGGATGCTTGGCCAGCTCCACTGTCCAAGGGAGATGCTACTGAACTGCCAGGGAAACCTGCCGTTGAAAGTGAAGCAGAAATAAAGTACTTCAGAGCATTCAGTCAAACTACTGGGAAAAAAACCATAATATTCAGTTGCCTCTCGTTTTAAAAATTTAGAACAAATATATAGCTGCTTAAATACACCTAATAATTTATATGCTATAGGTTTTTGGCAGTTACAGCTTAAAGCAATGCAAGTCAATTTAAAAAAAAAAAAAAAAAGCTAAACCTGTATAATTTACAAGTTTCATTTATGCTAGAAAACCAGTGAGATAAAAGATCCCCCATATGGTTTTCCTTTTGAAAAGAAAAAAAAAACACCAAAAACCCCAAACAAAACCAACTAGTGCTGCAACACATAAGGATACCAAAAACGATTGGCAGATTTTCTAATGCTTTTGGCTGTGTACAGAGGAATATGTTTTTATTATATCTCAACTGTTACAACTTAGAACTGGAAGACCAGTGATGCCATCAACTTTTGGAAGACATGCTGTGTTTTGTTCTTTGGAAAGAAATTGACACCCACCCACCCACCCCCCCTTTTTTTTTTTTCCTCTGAACAGACTTAAAAGTCTTGTTGCTGATGGCTTCTACCATCAAGTACGTAATCTTTGAAGACCCATTCTGATGGAAAGTTCCTAAAATGCAACTTCTTTGAATGAGAAAGATTTCCATTATGAAAAATATCTTTCAAACTGAAGTCTAAAATACACACTGTAGTTTAAGGAAAAAGGATATTATTTAAGCAATAACTCACAAAAAACATATCAGGACTCATTGTCACTATTTACAAGGCTGTTAATCCTCCTTGGGAAAGCCTGAAAACACATGGCAGCTACACTGATTTGTCACATTTTGTCCACGTCGCCTCTTTGACCTTTATTACTTTAAGTTCAGATGCTAGTATACCAGTGACGTTTTCAAGTACTACTGGAATATATTTTAAAACCTTATTTACTGAAAAAGCATAAAGCTTTTCTCATGAAAACAGTCTGTTTCTTCTGAACCTAAGAAATCTTATGAACAGCTTCTTCCCTGTTTTATTATAAAATTATTTTCACAGTATCATTTAATAGTAACTGTACAGAAATAAAAGACTATATTTTCAGGAAGAGAAACTAAATGGAGGGAAGTAAGCTTTGCATAGATGTGACATGCTTCAGAACAGCCTTATTTTTAGTATTTGCATTAAAATATTTCATATAAAAATTATAGGGGAGTTGTCACATTCTTAATGTTAGCTTTAAAGTCCATACTACATTAGAAAAATGTAGACATACACTGTAGACACGTGGACATATCTTGTACTTGCAGATCACTATGGATCCTTTCAATCTTTCTTGTACTTTCATGGCAGAAGAAAGGACAACCATTGTGAAATGGTGGCAGTTTACATCCAGCTGGAAAGGTAAAAAATGCCTTTAGGATAAAGCTAGGGACAAATCTACAAGCTTCCTTTTTTTTTGTGAAGGTTCATGAAGACTACAACTGAGTGGAGGAAAAAGTATTTTGCACCATCTTTTGTACTGTTGTTCATACAGTTCACTATAACTTTTGCATTTTTATACAACTGTGGGTTTGGGGGTTTTTTTTTGACTCATTGGCTGCTTTAGTTTCAGTGTACCATGCTTTTAGATATACATGTAGATGACAGACTTACAGATATCTACACGCATTTTCTCAAGCCTACTTATACCCAAGATTTCCTCATCCTATACTTAGTAAGTTGAATATTTCTGCTAAAAGGAACACCACCCCATCTGTCCTCGTGAACTGCCTTGTTGCAAAAAAATGAATTACTTTTTCATCATGATTTCTCTATACAGTCATGATTGTTTAAAACTGCAGTTGTGCAAGCAAACCTATTCCGATTTGGCTCCCAGCTTTTGACTGTCATTAGATGTAACAGGCACATGTACTATTCCATGTTCCAAGAACAAAAATACATAACGCTATCAGAGCCAGAGCACAACCCTATCGATATCCACATACACCTCGCTATTTTGATTAGTAACCACTGAGCATCACTGTGAGCACAGTTGCACATGCAAGAGTAGTTTCACCTAAAGTATGAGTTACTAATTTATGCAAATGTCATTTATGAGTTTTTAAACTGAAAATCATATCTTAACTCTCAGCCACAGTGGAAATGATCCATAACTAGAACTCTACAAAAGTGTAGCAACACAAATTGCAAACCAATAGCAGCAACAGCTTCAGAAACATTTAGACCAGTCTCCTAGATTCAGCCGGGATAGAGATAACTGTCTTCCTAGTAGCTGGTACAGTGCTGTGTTTTGAGTTCAGCATGCGAAGAATGTTGATAACACACTGATGTTTTCAGTTGTTGCTCAGTAGTGTTTAGACTAAAGTCAAGGATTTTTCAGCTTCTCATGCCCAGCCAGCGAGAAAGCTGGAGGGGCACAAGAAGCTGGCACGGGACACAGCCAGGGCAGCTGACCCAAACTGGCCAACGGTGTATTCCATACCATGGGACGTCCCATCTAGTATAGGAACTGGGGGAAGTGGGGGGGCAGGGAATCGCCGCTCAGGGACTGGCTGGGTGTCGGTCGGCGGGTGGTGAGCAATTGCCCTGCACATCATTTGTACATTCCAATCCTTTTATTATTGCTGTTGTCATTTTATTAGTGTTATCATTATCATTCTTTCTTCTTTTCTGTTCTATTAAACCGTTCTTATCTCAACTCACGAGTTTTACTTCTTTTCCTGATTCCCTCCCCCATCCCACTGGGTGGGGGGCAGTGAGTGAGCGGCTGCGTGGTGCTTAGCTGCTGGCTGGGGTTAAACCACAACAACCAGGAATAAGGGAGAAAAAATAAAATAACTTCATCTCATGCAAAGGAAAGTAACAAACAGAAAAAAGGGGTCAACATTCATATACCTTACAGAAAACATGCATGCTCATTCCGTTCCTAAACCCATTTGTTAGGTCTAAGTATGGCAACACTATTGCACTGTTGAGAGTGAGGAACAATAGCCCTGCCACTGGATATCCTATTGACTTATGCTATTTATGTAGTAGGATACATATATCGAGTGACATGTTTTCCACACACAACCCTGAATTTCCTGAAAAAGTTGTTTGCCAAAAATAGCAATTTGGAACTTTAATGTACTTGACACAAAGATTTCTGGTAACTTGCTCTTAGCTGCAAGTAAAATATTTGAGGAAAGAAAAATAACAACAGGAAGCAAAGTTATTCACTACTGGTTCAAGCATTTACCGTCCTGTTATTGCCAGCACATTTACACAGGCAAGTAACTTAATTGCTCTTCAAAAGTATCCAAATGAAAACTACAACCGTGAAAGAGGAGTGAAAGCGAAGAAAAGGAGAGATCAGACAGCAGAAGAACTCTGCAGGCTGGCACCAGTTAACTTCTCTTTTTCTTTTTTGTTTTTAAACATGACCTTGTCTTTTTTTTTCTTTTTTTTTTTTTTGAGCTCATCCTTCTCTTAGCATATTGTCTTGTCAGAGCATGAAGTGCAGATGATCTGTATCCCAATGAAATTTGCATGTGATGAATACATGTTCAGAAATATTCCAGATCTGCAAGACTGATGTCATTTTTATGATTTTAATAATCATAACTCAATTTTATTGACTTGTACATTTGTGAGGAAACTAATTAACTTTTAAATGTAGCGTCTCCTTGGGGAAAAAAATGTGTTGGAGATTGAAAAAATTATGATTCAGAGCTCCCAAGCATGATGGTGTAGCAGTGAAATTAATGAAAGTGAAGACAAACAGCAGCAACATTAAGTGATATTTGGCTTTAATTCTGATTGTGTACTTAAGAGACTCTCAAAGTCTATACCGCAACTCTATCAATGACTAGTCCTTTTAGGAAGGACAAACTTTTTTTCTTAAAAGTCCTAGATTGAAGACTCCACTAAACAGAATGTTGATAGAAACACAGGGCAACATACCATCAACAGTCAAAAGAAAAAAAAAAAGTTTAAATATCTGTTTCCATCATGTTTCATTCATTACATATCTAGTAGCATCTAGATGCTCAAATACTTTTTATGTCAACAGCACATATGACTAAAAATTTAGTTATACATATAAAAGTAAAAGGCTATTTCCAACATACACATAAAATGAGTATGAACAAACAGAACAGAAACACTGTTCCACAAAAAATTAATTCTTTGAATTTAAATCCTTGAATGATGTGGTACCAACAGTAGAGAGTAATGAAACATGACTAACAAAAAATCAGTTAGACTTACAAAACTTTTTTGAGGGGATGGGGAGGGCCTATTATAGTAACACATAAGATGGAGCTAATCAAGTTTGAGAATGTGTTATATCAGACACTGTACAGAATAACAAACAGTCCCTACCCAGTAATACATAATTTCATCAGAAAAGAACGGCTGTTGAAGATATAGAATATTGTTACCAAAATATACACAGCAGGTCAGCGGCAAAAGCCACAACCGCGCAAAGATAAACGAACGCAAGCTCAGGGCTATTTGCAAGGACCACCCTTCTCACACATCGAATACTACTACAAGAGACAGTCCACAACAAATCTGCATTTTAGGCTTCTTTTATGCTTCTATGTTTCATCAGCAACTACAACCTCTCTGCTGGTCACTGGCCTTCTCTGAAGCAAATTTGCACCAATTCCACTTGCTGTATTCGAGTAACATAAATCATTGTCATAACTGAGGGCAAATAAACCAATAATTTTGTATTCATTACTGTGGACAATACCTTAACTCCAACTGCATACCAATGCAGAGATACTGTGTTATAGTTCCTGATATTCCACAGATGGTACAGATTATGCCCTTGCAGTTTATGACATTAGTAGTACTGATTATATTACACCATAATCATGTCCTCAGCTGAAAAATAAGGGCAGATCTTGCAGCACCTGTACAAATACCTTCCAGCTATGAAAAGACAACTTGGAATCACAGTTCATCAGCATAGTGAAGGCAGAAACTTTCACAACTAATGAATCAGTTCATCCGTTCTCATACTGCAAATTTTCACTACTGAAAACTGAACCATTTTGGAAAAGATACTACTTTTTTTTTTTCTGTCCAAGATAAATTAATTTTTATCTTCACTTTCATTCAGATTTACGAGTAATTGCACAGGTTGGATTTGAATTATTCTACCATTCCCATCATTTTGTGAATTGGGTTATTCTCTTCAGGATAATCAAGTTAGAAAAATTAATCCTTTCTTCTGGTACTTCAGCCCTGTGAAAATTACACATATGCAGTGGGAAGTAGTATGACTGTAAGAGAATTATTTACGTTTTGATTAACTTTGTGTTAGGTCACTGATTCTTCTCACAAATCTTATATTCTTGTACAATAGAAAAAAAAAAAAAAAGAAACTGGAGCTT
Organism: Astur gentilis; assembly: GCF_929443795.1. Lineage (NCBI taxonomy): Eukaryota > Metazoa > Chordata > Aves > Accipitriformes > Accipitridae > Astur > Astur gentilis. Next base: position 1,772,351 of record NC_064882.1, read on the forward strand.
AAACGTAAGACTGATTGTCCTGGGTTCAGCTGGGATAGAGTTAATTTTTACAGGAACCTGGGAGGTGGGGGCATAGCTGGGGCAGCTGACCTGAACTAGCCCAGGAGCTATTCCATACCATGTGCCATCATGCTCAGTATATAGATGGGGAGCGGGCCGGGGGGGTGCTCTCTGTTTTCGGTGGGGGAAGTGGCGGAGCGTCGGGTCCCGGGTGGTGAGCAGTTGCACTGTGCATCACTCTTTTTGTATACTTTTTCATTAGTGCCGTTGTTGTTGTTGTTGTAATCTCTTTGTGTTTGTCCCAGTAAACTGCCTTTATCTCAACCCTCGAGGTTCCAGTTTCTTTTTCCTTTTCTCTCCTCCGTCTCCTCCCCATCCCACCGGAGGGGGGCGGAGGAGTGAGCGAGCGGCTGCCTGGTCCTTTGGTACCGGCCGGGCTGAAACCAACGACACTGATGATATTAATGTCGTACAGAGAAATAATCAGTTCAAATGGTACTCTTCAGAGTAAGTTCATCTAAGAACGTTTTTGGGTAAAAACATGCCTGAACTTTTATTAAGATTCTAAAGAGGGAACTAGTGTGAAATGATTTCTGATGAGTTCTGAAATGACAAAATATGGTTGAAATCATATATAAGGCTGCTCAAACATACACTGTGTCTTCATGTAAGCAAAATTTCTAAATATTAACCATCCACAGTATGCTTTATAGCCTTTTTTTTTTTTTTAAAAAAATATATTTTTAAGATACAAAATTTCTTCAAAGGCTTTTATGTAATAACTCAATGTTTTAAATACAACTCGTTAGCAAGTTGGTGCACTGCTGAAAATTACAGAAGATGATGCTTTACAAATAATTCTTTGAGAAATGCTAAAAGGCAGGCAGACAGGCATTTAAAGGAAAAAATGATAACAAAATACAAAGCAGAAAGTTTCTCTTTATCAATTAACTTTATCAATTAGATATTTTCCAAAGGTTACAAGTTTTCTGAGCTGAATTAAAAGTCTAATTAAGCTGGCTGCAATAAAGATGACTAAGCTTCATGACAAATGGCAAATCTGTAATATCCCTTTTCATCTAATCACAATGCCAAAATCCAAAGATGACAGTCTGTGGGAGGGAGCACTTGCTGTTTTCATTACTAGTTACCGATTTCTTTGAAAAGTTTGAAATTTGTGCCCTGTTCTTTAATTTACTAATACACTCCAGAATTAGATTAATAACAGAGAATTACTACAGGACTTTTGTTAGTTTTCTGACAAATTCTGTTATTCAAGGTCACTCCTACTACTATATTTTCCTTGTGGGCAGGCACAGGTGCCTACTTTCACTGTTAAGAAAAATCCTCTTTTTCTAGCATGTTAGTGTCAACATGTATCAGGAAGTGTAAAAAGATGCTTGCAAAACTGTCACAACTCATGACCTTTCTGTAGCTGAGATAGCATTTGCAGTATTGCACAAGATTCTCATCTAAAAACATGTTTATTTGGCACCTATTCGAAATGGGCTACATGCCATCTTCACAGATGGCTGTAAGTGTTCACCACTAAACTATCATGTAGCTTAAGAAACGTGAGAGTCAAGGGCAGGGTTTCTTATATGAGAACATTCACATGTTGTCACGTTTAAGTTATCTGCCATTGTAACTCTGCAGTGAGCTAAATTAACCTTCAAAGTGTGAAACTAAACTTTGCAGACAGGTAAAGGAATACTTAACTTGTTAAGAGTGACCTGTGAGGAAAGAACATGAATTCAAATGCCCTGAGTATTTTCTGCATACAGCTCACTTGCCCTCCAAGGGTTTTAAAAGTAAATACTATCCTACTTTACAGATGTAAAAAAACAAGTTGAATGATATTTCCAAAGAAGTAATGGAATCTACGGTGAATCTTGGAACCAGAACTCAGGAGATATCAACACACTATACTAAGTGTTTACCTCCCATTCCAGAGGCAGAGATTTATCTTGGTCTCCAGCTGACTGGCGTGCAAGCTGGATGCTGCAAAGAATTGAGACTTTTCATGTTTCCAACAGCTGCTTGTCAAACCAAGTCTGTTTGCAGAAAAGAATCCACATTAATATTTCCTGAGACTTTTAAACATAATTTTCCTAAGCTCCCATGAACATTGCTGCATAATGACAGGCACAGAGCAGGACTGGCAAAATGGGAAAACACCCTGCCTAGTTTAGTTATAGTAAGTTAATGTAGCATTTGAGTTTACCTGGATATCAAGACCAATTTAATTTCTAAGACTAAAAAACTGTTAAACAAATTGTTTGCTAATGGCAAAACATGATACAAGACATTTTTAAAGTCTATTTTATATAATACTGTATTAGAAGAAAAGAAAAAAGAAAGTCAGAAGGTATACTGTTTGTACGAAGAGATTGCCTACACTGTAAAATCAGATAACAGGCTTTTAAGTCAGTAATTTGACATGAGAAGATTCCAAATAACACAATTTCATAAACAGGACTGAACATTTTTCTTTTTTTAAATGTCAAGAACTGCTTGGGGAAGAAAAAAAAAAAGGAGAACCAGACTTCTAGTCTTTCTCCTCTGATTAACATGTTTAGTGATCTTAAGAGAAACTGTGACTGTGTTTGTGGCTCCCTGTCCCTATCTGCAGAATTGAGACAGTAATGCTGGCCTCCCCAGTAAAGTACTTCTCACCAGTAGTTTGAAATGTACTGTGTCAGAGTCAAGTATTACAAACATATCATGAAAAGTGTCTGTACGCACGTAAAACAGTACCGGGGACCTCTTTGACCAACACCACCACCAAAAAAGAGAAAAACAGAAAATCAATTTTTATTTCAGCAGCTTGTACCATGCTAGCTTCATTAAAATAAATGTTTACATAGTGCTGGACTGAATTCCCATTGAAAAGAATTGATGTCTGTCAATTTAGAATATGTCTGGCTTCAGAAAAAGGTCTTTGCCCATGGTCTGATTCATACACTCAAAGTAACAATGGTTTATTGACTTTGATTCTGGTGGTGTTTGATGAAAAAACAAATACTTCCTTAGGACGGTATGAAGTCAGACTTCAAGGCTATACGGAATGACTGGAATATACTGGAGGACAACTAATATATTCATGAATATCAGCCATTTGATTTCACAACATTTGACAGAAGTTTCCCTATAATTAAGGAATGTGATACTTTCTCAAGGTTAGAAATATCATTTACCATTTTTACATATGCTACCAAACTTTAAGATAAAAATCTTCTGAAAGGTCAAAACTGATCATTTGTCATTTCCCCCAGTCTATTCATGCAGTATTTGTGAACTTATCAAGATTCCCATGTGTGAATTTGTAATAATAATGGGCCAATTAACTTATGCAAGTAATTTCTGCTAGGTAACAGGTTCACTGAAATACTCAAATTCAAAACTTGAGCAGAAATAACAAGCTTCAGATCTGTAATGGCGTGAGCACAACTTTTAGTTTCCCTAGGATTAAAGATGCTTTTAAGAACAGAAATCAAGCAATATTTTTAAAGACACTCTATTTTTAAAAATTATTTTCATCAGTAAAATAATTTAATAGAAAATTAGTGAAAAGTATGCTCAAAATATATCTTATATAACTCAGACAGTTTATTACTGAAGTTTAAATAAGTTTTAATAATACTCTGAAGCCAGCATTGAAAATACTGTAATAGCAAAATGCACCTCAGAGTTTAGTCACAATTCCATGTGGTTAAATGAGTATCACCTGTTTAATACTTGAAACCCATTGTACTGTTTGTTGTACCAACTACAAGTCCTTGATCCAAATCCTTTAATAAATTGCCATTCAATTTAAGAAAGCAAAACAACTGCACCTTCCAGTTAATATTTTCCTACAAGCATACCATAATTTATGTTGCAATTTATATATCCCAAGTGAAAATGACAGTTTGACAACTCTGTCTTTTTCTCCCCTTAGATATTGAGAAGAATCTGATATATATGAGAAATGTGGATGTAACTACATAATTTTATTTATGTTTCAGAAAAGGAACATATTTATATGTCGCTGCTCTAACTGGATTTTTTTAAAGCTTATCTGAAATTCATGCACAGAATGTCTTGGTGGCTTTAAAATTTTTTGTATGCTTATTTATTTCCTTTCACTAGTATGTGTTTTTCAGCTTTACTTCCTAAAGGGTGAACTGACAGCTCGCCCAAAAAGTTCTGGGCCCTTTTACCCCAAAGTCTATCCTCACGATATGGATAACAATTTGGATAACAATATGGATAACACTTCTGCTATCTGGATAATACTATACAAACTTGGGAGTAACACTATAGAAGAATAGAAGGAGTTTCTGTGCCATACTTGAAACCTGGTTTCAGCCAATACTAGTTTTCACACTTAGTGAAAACTAATCCTAGTTTCCTAAACTGTGCAAATTGAACACTTTCAGATTGCTACTACTAACCTCAACTGCTTATTTCAGTGATGGTTTTAGCTGAGACATCTTGGTGCGAGTGATCCATTACCATTTCTGGAATGGCAACAAAGCTTTAATACAACTATTGATATTTATTATGCAGAAAAAATAACCCCAAATTATTACCAGGATATCAAAGCTCATACAATGGGCTTTCTCTTTGGAGTCTATATATGACCTTTATGCTTAAAGCTGAAGTAATCCCAAAATCCCCTCTTTTCCCACCTTAGGAAGAAAACATTTCTTAGATGGATTCAAGGCAGCAGAAAGGCCTTGATGATTGAAGTTTCTACCACGTTCAACCAGAAATTGGCATGAATATAAATAATTTTATTTTCCAAAAGGTTGTATGAACATATTTCCATTTACAATTATTATTAATATTCATCTCTAGTTTGTTCTAGATAGAGGAAATATATGAGCACTCTTTAAAGAAATGAGGATGAAAAATGACCAGTTGTCAGGCTATTGCCAGTATTTGTGAAAAATGGGGCTGTGTGGAACAAAGTCCAGTCAATGTTCCTTTTGAAGATGGCAGCTTGAACTGAGTGACAAGCTATTAGTACTTCAGTGGGGCTTTTAGTATTTCAGTAGCACCAAAAGATGTGCTAATAGCATATTTGCAATATTGCAAAGAAGTCCCAAAGCAAAGCAACCTCTTACATAAAATGAAATTTCCGCTCCTTCAAGGGAGACCAATACAGGGTTTGGAGAATGGAACAGGAAAAATAAGTGGGTCTTTTAATGACAAAGTCCTAGATTATTTATTCTAAGGGTTGTCAGGTAAGTTCTCAAACTTCAGCACTGACTGAATTGAGCTGACACTGAAGAGCCTGTGCTGCATGTTAAAACAAAATATATTTGCCTTAATGTAACTGTTTAAACTTTCTCCTCGTCGTTAATCTGCACTGCCTAAAATCTCAGTTAACAGCTGCCCTCTACCACTTAGGGAGCTGTAGTCCAATGGTTCTACATACACGACTGTAAAATGCTTCATGAGAACTGCTGTGTAAGTGTAATGCATTGCTACAAAATACTTTGCTTAATTGAGATATGCTGAACTGGGACTGCCATTTCACTAAGAAGTCCCAGGAAACTGATTCAGCTAACAATACAGAATAGCAGTAAGTGTTACTGAAACAGGACACTATTAGCATGAAATCAATGTAATGGTTATGATTTTGGATGGCATTAAGTGGTGTTTAATGAAGTGATAAATAGAAATCAATTGTTAACCCTTATCCTTTAATACTCAAGTTGTCAAATGCACAATTAAAGGATAGATGTAGACTTGAACACACACAGGTAACACTCGAGTACAGCTGGCTTCAGGGGACCTCAAACCAAACAGTTCCACAAAAGGATCACGAATGCAAGATGATTTCAGTCAGAACGATTAGCAATCTGTTAACCAAAATGAGACACTCTGCTACCAGTAAAAATTGCTGTCTAAATGAAAGTACTTAGCAAGGTACCTACTTAATACTTATCAAGACAGTTGTGATTTAATAGTATTTTACAGCCTAGAATATGCAGAGTACCAATGTGTGCATCCCGCATGCATTCATACATGTTCACGGGCAAACCTTATCCAAATGTGCAAACTTCTAAAATCAAAGTACAAAGTCATGTATCTTCCACTTCTTATGCCACACATACACTTGAAACGCTCTTTGAAATTATTTCTCGTGTTATGTAAAAAAAAGTAAAATCATTCTGACAGCAAACATCAGACATAACTGAATTAGTTAAGTGTTGCAACACAAAAAAATAGCGTTATCATTCCTAAAAGAAATGCCATATTTATCCATAATCTACATTAATAATTTTCAATGGTAGTATTGCCACAGAAACATGCGTGAATAATCCTGCAGCTTACATCTATTCATCATCTGCAGTCAGCTGAGTCACTATGACTTCGGCCTGCTCTGTGGGCCAAATCATTAATCAATCTTGCCATGTCATTCCCTTTTTTCTTCAGTAGTAAACCAAACCCTAGACACCAGTTCTGTAAAGTACACCCAAGAGGGCATCATAAGCATGAAAATTAAAAGACTTATCAAATGTAAGCAACACAAAATAGCAAAATAAGATATGGTACAGGTACAGCATATGGAAACTAGAGTACCATAATATGCATTCTGACTTTCATCAGTATTTTCATGCTAACTTCTGCAAGATCAAGTCTATTTGGGCTGGTTCACATGAGGGTTTCACAAAGAACAACTTTTAAATATTTTTTTTTTTTAAACTATATAATGCCATCTCATCCCACCCAATGATTTTCAGACAGTTCTTAGAGCTACAGGCTTATGTTTGAAGTTGTTTTACATTTGCTCTAACTAAACCCAATTTTTACTAATTTCATAGAGCATCAAACTTTTATTTGTTGGGGTTTTTTTGGGGGGGTGAAGAGGTGTGTGTGGGGTGTGTGTTTGTTTGTGTTTTTGCAAAAAAGAAAGAGAAAAAGAGACAGAGCAAGAAAGATACATATCTGTACATCTTATTTTCCAGAAACACAGAAAAATCCCAGGTCCTTTACTCAGAGGAATCATGATCTAGCTTTCATACAGAACAATAACAAAAAAACGATAAATGCAAATCCCAAAGGGAACAAAGTGTCAATGCTGGTGCTCACAAGAACTAGACAAAAATTCATGCAGATACCTCAGGAATCAGTCCATTTTGAGGTAGTTTGCTCCTCTGTTCCATTCTCCCACCCCACGCAAAGGCATAATTTGGTTTGAACTCAGCTTTAAAATTCAGATTAATGGGAAATCAAAGTAAGAGAATAATTTGTGAAAGGTCTATCTCGTAACACAAATCTTGGTTAGGGAGATCAAGGGAAGAAGTAAACGGCTGTGTGCTCTTTGAAAGTGTGGATAAGGAGACTAGCCTGTAAATCCAAGATCAAAAGAGAAAGCCGGGAGCCACCTCTAAGTTAGAGACCAGTCTTCAGCCAAAGTGCAAACTTTGCTGAATATGACAGGGTTCTGTTAAAATTATTTTGGAGTCAACTGAAATTACTGAACTCTAGCCCTGCAGATTAACAGGAAGACCACCCGTAAATGAGAAAGAAATACTTCAGTACAGTACAATAACCATTTAGTACTCTACTGACAGTACTCTTCTGTCAGATAGAAAGGGAGAGGAGAAAAAAAATGTAGTTGTCTACAGATTCTTCTCTAGAGTAGTACGGCTAACACGCACATTGAGTTAATATACAACCATAGTACCTTTCCCTTCTGTCTGATATCTAGTCTGGAAACTGGGAGAATAACTCTGGGAAATAATTTTTGCTGTGCCTTTGCAACCTCCCCACATTCTCCAGAGAACAAAGAAACAATTAAGGAAATATAAAAAATAACTACGAAATTCTCTACCACAATATTTTGACTATGTCTCATGAAACACAAAAATCTGGTTCTGCTGACAGTCTTACTAGCAGTTATTAACTTATTAGTTTTGGAGCAGATCTGTTTAGTGAAACAGATTTTATGTTAGAATATGGTGCTAAAATTGAAAGCATCTATAATCTCTCATTGAGAATGTATACATCAGAAGAGGCAGAACACTTTGTAAATAGTGATTTTTTAAAAACAGTGTTCCCCGTGCCTAACAAATGTATAATCAAATGAAATTTGCATGTACTTATGTCCTCTCTGGAATTTCAAAATAACATTGCACATACATGCCTTCTGTTGGAGGCTATATAAAATGACAGCCCAGAGAGAGTCAATAACTACCAGTGGCTACTATATTCTTCCTACTAATATTTTTATATTCTTTCTCCAAGAATTCATTACAGACCACAAGGTGTTGATCTAGAAATTTGGCCTGGTCTGTCTTCATGCTACATACAAGCTCCAAATCCAGTCAAAACTCAATAGCATCAGAGCAAATAGCCACTTCGGAGCTTGTGGGGGGAAAACCCCACTAATTTGTGGGAGTTAAATATAAAATATTTTTTAAAGAAGTCTGCTTCATGTAAGTTCAAGTCCATTGCTGTTGATCTAATGAATATGCATTTCTGTATTTGGGGTGGTTGTCCAAATCAGACCATTCATCAAGGGTCACCTGTCACTAAGCAGGATTAGAGAGGAAATAATAAGAAGCCGCAGCTTCATTATTCTGTGTTGCAGGAGAAAGCAAGCAGGATGGAGATATACAGGAAGAAATTTATTCCGTGCTATTGTGCCAAGAGAGAAAGTGTATCAGGCAATTTCATAGGAAAACAGTCCCAGTGCACCATTTAATAGATTAGAAGCCTTTGTGTAAAATAGCATTCAATCTACTGTGGGTGTCAGGCTTAAAATCGAACAGGCAATTACACACATCTATTCAGAAATAAATTATTCTGATTGCTTGAAAGTACCTATAAGAAAGTATGCTTCATGGAACTCAAAGAAATTAATAAAACCCAAAAGATTAATGGAAACTTCAGAAAAACCAGAGAATTTATCCCATGCTGTGAATTTGCACAGTGACCAGTTCATCTTTCCACTTCAGCTGGTTGATCTGACAGTAAACATAATTTAGAATTAAATAACAGAAGCTGTATCAGGTCACCACCAATTTCAATTTAAGCAGAAAAAAAAATATTAAAAAGTAGAAATCTAAAAATCTTTCAATCAGCACAGAGCTGACAAACATGGTTCTATCAGAAATTCTCTTTTAGCCTTGTGGCTGCCAAGATGACTCTTGACTCCATGCAATGAAAGTACAATGGGAGAAAAGGAATTGCAAAAGGAAATACCAGACCTCCAGCTGTCACCAATGGCAAAGGCTTCTGGCTAAACAACATTTTCAAAGCCTACCTGCCTCAAAGGTTAGGAAGAGTGCTTTCCAAGCCATTCCATCTTATGGTGGGCTTTTCTAGAAGTGCTATTTAATTCCTTCCAAGAAGTGACAAAAGTGTGGGGGGGTTGTGGTTGGGCTTTTGTTGTTGTTGTTGTTGTTTTGTGGGTTTTTTTGTTTTGGGTTTTTTTTTTTTTTTTTAAAGTAATAACAATGGAAGGGAAAGAGGTAATTGCTCTGGTCTCCTGAAATAGAGAGCAGTTGATGTGCTTTGGGCAGAGTTCCACTGTTGCTTTTGTTAAATGTACTAATGAGCCATTGTCATACCAGTGCCAACCTGGCATTAGCAGTCACCATAAATTTACTGCAAGAACACTGCTGTTTGTAATTAGCTCTTCATTACACAATAAGGCTGATTTAGAGAAGCTCTCATATGATTTGCTCAGCAAATGAAGCAATATAATTACACCTCACTTGAAATCAACAAATTAGACTGCTGTTTGCAATTGGCTGTATTATGTGCTGTTAGCATTCTAGCAATTGCAGGCCTGTTGTGGCCTTTAGCACTTAAATAAAGTAAGCATAATTAAAGGACTGAATATTTTTGAATTTGCAAGATCAGCTACATAATAGTCAAAATTCTTTGCAATTAAAAAAGGAGCCAAGATTTATGCACCACAAACTCTCCATAAGCTTAAGTCACAGTGTTCATAGCACCTAACGATACGTATAGAAATCCGCTAAAAATTGCAGTGAGGAAATAGTCAAAGGGGCCAACGTTTGCTTCGTCATGATTTATTTTGCAGACAGCACTGAAGACTTAAGTCTATTCAGATTAAGAGCAGTAGGGAGCTGTTAGCTATGTCTTTGTTTTTGCATGTCCTTAATAAAAGTAAATGTAACAATCTTCGCTTTTTACATTTTATAAAACATTTCTGAAATATTTCTCTTTTCTAGGTACATGGTTTCATGTCAATCTCTTGGATGAGTAAGAACAACAGAGGACTAATTCAACTGTTTGAATGTCATGAAGAAGCTTAAATGGAAGTGGTTAACCAACAGGAGTTCTCTTACACGATCACTTGGGGCCAGGCTGTAACAGGATACAGAAAAATGCAGTGCTGGGTGTACATTCAATTGTTTATAATAAATACATTAACATCAAGAAGTAAAAACATACAAAACATGTTGGAAAGAGGAGACAGATGAGATTTTGTGAAAAAAACCAAAAAACCCCACCGTGTCTGCTTAGGAAGGACATTCATGTATAATTATTTATATTATACTACTCTAATGGATCAGCAGAAGTCCAAATGTCCTAAAGATACTATATTGGCTGACACTGAAGAGGCAAGCACCGTAACAAGTCCAATATCTGCTGTTATGAGCCAGTCTGATACACTCACAATAGCAAAAACAGATAACCAGCTCTTCCACTCTGTTTTAGCAAGACTTTACCAGTTACCCTCCTTTACATAGCAGGGTTACTAAATCCTGTGGGTTCTACTGGCTTGCCAGAAGAGATGCTAAGAGGCTAAATACTTAAAGACCACATGCATATAGATCCTACTTGAAAAAAATCCCCGAACAAATTATAAAGACTGACTGTCATCTGAGTTGCTGAGCAGCACAAAACTGTTCATTTTTCATTAAGATTGAAGACAAGACCATGGTAAATCACTGATCAGTATGACTGGACAGCCTCAATTCTCTCAGTGTGTGGCAGTCCAGCATCCAACAGTGCAGCAAAAGTTCTGTTGTTATGCTGACTTGTTTGTTTGTTTGGGTTTTGGCAGGCAGTAAATATGGACTGACATTTCAGGTCAGATCAGGGAAAAATAGTACTGTGCTACAAATTAAATGACCACCAGGATTGCATCAATGACTGTGATATGCTAATGGACATTAGAAAGATTTGTGGGTAGGAAACATTACAAAATCTGCAATGACTTAATTACCAATGCAATTTACCTAAAGTTCAGGTCAGGACACAATTTCAAAGGCTTATTTTCTGATATCATGAATAAGTGTTATATGTTAGTACACAGTAAAGAAAACCACATGAAGAGAAACAAGTTTTTACTTGATCCTGAGCAGTACTCAAGATAAGGTTTGAATAATTTAATGCAACTTCCACATAGATTTTTAAATTCCCTATATTCTACATTTTTGCAGAAGACTGAAGTAAGATAGTCAAAGAAGAATTACATCAAAATAAGAAAGTTCAGTAAGAGAATGTTAAGAGGAGCATCTGAAAGGGTAAAACGCACCTCTGAAGCACTGAGGGATTTTTGGCTTTGGTACTCTTTGTTCTGTTTGAAACAAACTACACTTCAGTCTCAAAGCAATAAATGTACAACAAATTAAAAAAAGAGAGAGCGAGAAAAAGAAGTTCACCTGGTCAAACAGCAAGGCATCACAGCCTGTTTAAAATAAAGGTTATACTCTAAGTCAAGTCTAAATGATTAGAAAACCTCACAGCTAGAAAATTGAGTATCCTACCTCAAGAAGGTAGGACAAAGAAGAAAAAAAAAAAAACATTTAGGAACAGCTTGCAAAGGTATATATACCTATTAATACACTCTTTTCCAAAGAGGGAAGCTTGCCAAAAAGTAAGACTACTGTATAAAAGCAATCAGGATAACAGCAGAAATCTATGCAAATTATGTGGCACCTGCATCCACTGTAGAAGAGTTTGTGGTGATTTTCACATTATAACCTCTACTTATCACAGAAGTGGTGGAAGATCTTTCTTGAAATCAATCATTAGTATAAGAAGCTGTAAAACAAGTTTAAAGTACGATCAGTATCAATGTTGGAAGCAGAAGCTACTCTACTTGGAATTTAAGGGAATACTAGCATGAAATGGCTGAATTGCAACTGCAGCACATAACTATCACTTCGCATTTTGACACTAGAGAAACAGTAAGTGGCAAATATAGCCTCAGTATTTACAAGTAGTGTGTCTGCAGGATCTGGGAAACTACAGCTCCTAAAGTCTGACACCAATATCAAGAAACTGATAGAAAGTGCAAAAAACTATGGAATTTATGCACATATGGATAATACATCAACCTACAGAATCCGTGTGTTGTTTTTACCAAACATAAACAGAGAAAGCAACTAAAATGCTAGGGAGGGAAAATTTCTTTCATGAAAGGATTAATGCCTAATAACAAGATTAATGGTAGGCAAATTGCTAGTTTTCATATCAGAGGGAAACCAATACTGGAATTCCATAAAGACCTAGTTAAGGACTGCTTTTCAACTTATTTCAAACATGATTCAGAAAGGAGTTAATAGTGAAATTGCAATTTATTTTTTTTTGCTGACAAAAAGGCTAGTAAAAGAGACTAAATTCTCCCATCAATAACTGGATGGCAGATGAATTTCAATGTAGATAAACAAAATAACTCACATGGGAAAGAAAAGGCTAACTTCAAATATGTGATGGACTGAGCTGACAACTACTACTATGCAGAAAAAAATATTGATACTAGATATAAATAGACATCTCAGTGGAAATGACAGCTCAATATTCACTAGTAATCAAAATAAGAAATAGAACGCTAAGAAAGTATAAAACCTGTTTATGCCACTCAAATTCCTGTGTGCCTGGATCTTTAGTATTATCTACAGCACTCTCTCTGCCATCATGCAAGATATGACAGGTAAAAACAGTGAAAGAAAGAGCAAAAGAGATGGTAGAAAAAATATTTCCGAACAAAGAATGATAGGAATGGTAGACGGACTAAGAGTCTTCAGTGCAGAAGGCGTGACTGAAGACAACTCTTACGTGTGAAATCATGAACAATAGAGGAAAGGTAGAGAGGTAACGCTGCTTTTGTTTACTGATTCTTCTAATACAAATATGAAAGCAAATGCAAGTGAACAGGTACTTGTCCTATACTACATGCATTTAAAAACAGAACTCAGTGCCACAACGCACTGTTCAAAGGAATTACACAAATTCCTGGAAGGAAAAGCCACCAAGTTCTAAAAAGGAAGTTAGTACTTCTGCCTCGGTTACTAAGCCAGAGATTGCTGGAAAGGTATTTCATGTAAGCACCACTACTTTTTTGACTTGTTCTACTCCTTCCTAAGTACCCATCAGCCTTGTGGGGATAGGCTATGGAGCATTGCACTGACTATGTATGGTAACGCTTGTAATTCCACCCAAATTAAGAATTTAACTGTGTCCCAGACATCCAGTACCTCTTTAATGATAGATAACTATAATTTTGGTCGATGGCATACAGTCAGCTCAACAGGGAAAACAGAACAAGGAATTGTATGAAGATCGCTGATTATCTGTGGAAATTCAAAATGGGAGAGTGTAGACTTTGTTGGGTTTCCAGATCCCTCAGAATAACTAAAAGATCAACAGCGAGTAATAATACCTTCTGCTACCTACAAATATGGTTGGTACTCCTGTCTCTACAATTAGATGATCACAATAAAGCCAAATCGAACACTGCAGCTAGCACTGAAGAGAGCTTCATTTATAATAGTGTTTTACTGTAAAGGATACAAGCAAGTGGAAAAGTGAATTCACTGATTGTTGTAATGTGTTAGTTTAAGGTCTGAGGTGTCTGACACTATTTTGTGCAAAATTCAAGTTTTGAGTATACTGTCCAGATTGGTACAAAACAAATGGAACTGCTGACCTTGACAGTGTGACAAAAAGACTTGGTTTTGGGGGGAAGAAAAATTTATACAAGTCGAGAAGAATGCTATAACGATGATGATGACATAAGCTTACACTTAATATTATACTGGCTGGTTATTATTACATAGTGGCTATTGAGAAACTCTATTCATTTCATTAGCATTTAGACATTCTAGATAGTTTTTAAGATACACATTTTACTTTACTGCGTGATTTACACTATTTAAAAATCAGTATTTGTATTTACTATTTTTGTACGATTGTGGCAAATACGACAGCTCTTAAATTCACTTCACTACAATGAAGCTGCTATTACATTCCCCAAGCAAAAAGCAAACATTTAAGAACATTTTAAAATCCCAGTATGAAAGAGAATCAACTTAATACCTCTGTAAGAGTATACTTTCTTTAAAGCCCATCTGTAATAATACTGAGTTCCTGATGAAACTTGCCTTAAAAAGATTGTAAGCATTTCATATAAGCAATGGGCTACTAAAGGTGTTTTGTAGAAGTACAGTCTAGAGTCTTTTGCAAGCAAACTTTAAGAAGTTATTTAGATCAGTAATACACCAGAAGAATATCTGCAGTGGAAGACATTCAGCTGTGATTAGGCAATCCAAACAGACCTGGTAGATCTTAAGTTTCCATATTTGAGATTTACAAAACATATGAAAAATTCCAATGGGGGGCAGAGGTGTTGTTTATTTTGCTTTCAACTAGAACTCAAAGCACGCAGATTAACAGAGGCGAAACTTTAAAATTAACTAAGATGAGATAATAGGCTTGTTTAATATATACATAGACATATATAAACAGTTACATGAATAAAATCATTATAAAGACCAATAAAGATACTGCCACTTTCACAACTGGAAATACTTTTAAAAACAGTAAAAAGCATTTCTGGGGATGCAATCCTAATATTAGCTATTTAAAGAGAACAGTTTGCTGTCTACAGATTTGGTTTATGCCTCAATAAATATCAGGGCAAATAGAGACCTGGGGAAGTGAAAAGGATAGAGAAAAATATTGCAGAACTAAAAGCTATATTAAAAAAAAAAGTGTGTATATTGTGTACTTATCACAAAAATGCTGTCTATGCAAGATAGGTGTAGAAGTAGTAGAAAAAAAATATATAACACACACACATAACCTTAAAATAAATTCTGGTTTTACTTTCTACTGTAGTCTTTATCAAATAACAGGGATACTAAGTTATAATTGAATTTCATAGCAGCTTTTTTTTTTTAATTTTTCTTTTTCTTTTAATGCAACTGTAGTTCTGTTTTGAAGAAAGGTGTCTGCTTTTTTCCAGTTTTTACTTTCTAAGTAAGTTCACCCAGAAAGTTTAAGTTGGTTTTGTTTTTCAAACATACAGAAGCTTCTCTGAATTCTTTTGCAAAATGTCACTATGTTTCCATTCCTTATCTCCCAATTTCATGTCAGAAATAATGAAAAATCCCAGTTGCTCATTCTAAAGAAAGTAATTTGCATTAACCCTTTTGGCTGTCATCTTCACAGTGTAAAACAAACCTGCTAACTAGGGAGGGAGGTGGCAGGATGCTTTAATATACACTACTGGCTTTCACCTCCAAAAATTAAGTTTGACTTACGTTTTGCAACTAGAATAAATTTGGTTGCTGGGGTTGTGACAATTAATTCTAGGAAATGACAAGAAAAAATGAGCAACATTCACAGATTTAAGGAGTCTAGGAATTGAAGTCTGTACATAGCTAAATGGGGAATTAATTGAAATTAAATGAAGTTTCCAAATCATGATCCAATTCTTACAAAAGTGCCTTAAGAAGTACTGAGGTTGATGCTATACATATCAACAATCACACTCTAGAAGGAAACTTTAAGAGCAGAGTTAGGAGCATGGGGTTGACAGTGCACATTAGCATGAAACAGGAACAGTTAACCATTTTAAATGATCATTTACTACTTGGGATACCACAGTTTTCAGAATATATAGTGTTAGAAAATTTTGCAAGGTATTCCTATGGAAAACTATATGCATTTCCAAGAAGGTACCACCTGTCACACAAAATGAGAAAGGAATTGAATAATTCATGAACAGAAAAGCATAACTGCCTCACATAACGGTAAGCTTCATTCAGACTAAGGCATTCTTTAATATTCAAGCCATCGCTACTAATTACCATTAAAAGACACAATCAATACTAATTGTTTGTGAGGCAACCCATTTCTTTATACTTTTTATGTGCTTTGTAGTAATTCCTACATGCATCGGTTGAGATCAGGACCATGCTAGACGTACACAGGCAGACACACACTCCCCAAAACCAGTTCTTGCTGTAGAGAGTCTGCAACTGACTGCAGGATCATACAACAGGATAAAATGATAACTGAAGAAATTCAGCCCTACTGGGGCCATTGGCATTTATTTCTTTTCTTATTTTACTTTACTGTTGCAGTGCTTCCATCTGCTCACTTGCAAGACATTTGTGTACATCTAAAAACTTTTGGGACAAATGTTAAAAATGTAGTCTCAAGGATAGTTTAAGAGTGTGTTTCTAAAAAAAAAAAGTTGTCCTTGTGTCATAATTTCTGCCTTTATTGAAAGAATTTTGCTGCTGTTATTAATGGGCAGTTAGGAACTACCTAGAGCATAAAATGTCTCCAAAAATATAAAGTGAATTCAGGTGCTGTACTGTAAGTTTCAGTAGATAATTTCTTAAGAAACATTGAAAGCCAAATTTGAGTTAATGCCTAGAATAACGATCCCTTCTGAGAGGTAAGAGCAATTAGGCTTAGCTAAGTCAGAAGGCAGCCAAGACAACTGTACCCATATATGTGCTGAATTCAGACTCCTGAGAAGGCTATCTATTTTAATTTCTCCTACATTCCCTGCTTAGCTGTCACAACATCTATGCAAACACATACAAGTTGAAGACTATCTCAAACTGTAGCATTATTGCAAAAGTGTTAATGAACAGATAGGAGTAGAAAGGCATAAAACATGTATTTTATTCAAAAGTCTACTTTTTTCTCCTATAAAATTTGGTCAGGCCAGAAGCCCCTAGCATTTAATTTTCACACGTGCCATTGTAACATCATTACAGACTTAATTCAAAAAAACCCACCACACAATAAAATCAGGAGATCCTTGGATAAAGTACAAAGCTTTAGAGACCTATTTTTGCTTCCTTTCTTCAAAGTTAACAGCAAAATACTCCAGCGTCTGAACAGCTAACATCAACATTCACCTCACAAGGCAAATGGATTGTTCACGATCATCTGTCTAGCAGCATACTTCAGACGCGTGACCACATTTAATGCAGAAATTATACTTGATCTGCAGCCTACAAGTCTGGTAGATGCTGGATGGATAAGAAATGCATGTATAGTTTCTTGTTCAGTGTTTAAAATGGCAATACATTACAGATTACAGTATACTTTATACAACACCATACACTAAACATAACTAATTGCTATGAAAGTATGTGCTTTAAAAGTTAAGATGATGTTTTAAGTAACCATAATGGTCTGAGAGGAAAGTTAAGCACTGATAATGTCAATAATTTGTTATGCTGTTTTGTACTTTACTTTTTCAGTCTCTTCTTGCTTCAGACATGACCTACAGTCAGCTTAAATCACACCTGACAACCCCACAAGAAAGGCTGTAAAAGCAGCAATTAGGAACACTGAAAACACCCAAATAATTTATTGTCACCCTAAGAGCAATTTGTGTCTGTTACTAAAATATACTAGAGCCCATCACACCACAAGGCAGTCCCAGACCAAGCTGTCTCTCAACACCAACAAAGAAAACTGGGGAAGTGCTAGCAAGGTGGGGAGAAGCAAGCAGAGCCTACAGCGAAGCTCTTGTTGAGGCATTAGGAAAAAGGAGATCATTCAGAGTAATTTGGTCCCCTTCTTCCTATCACAGGTAACTCCCTCCTGTCCCTCTCCACCATCCCTGTTTTACATTCTGCTTGCAATGCATAGCTTCTCAGAAAAAAACCTCAACCAGAGTTAAATATATATCCATTTGAAATCTTCTATTTGAAATTCATATTGAAATTGGAAAAGTTGAGACAGTGATAATTGGTTTTAAGGATCAAGTGCACCAAGTGAAAGTCCTCTCATTTGTTTACTTCATAAAATAATTTATGCTATGCTGTATTCACCAATTATGTTGAATTATGTATTCACCAATATCCTGAAATGTCACTCTAAAATTTACTTTATGGAAAAACTAAACTGATAATGGAATAATTTGTTCTATTAAAACCAATTTCAGTGCTCAACTACAGTTCTGTGACCAAAATAACTTTACCATTTTAACCCATTGGTCATAATCTACTATTTTAATGGTTTATCAAATTCTTTTCAAACCTGACTCTTATGCTGAGGCTAGACATAATCTGAAATTGCAAGTCATTAATATAATGCCAATAAGGTCAGCCAAATTATGGAAGCAACTTGCCCTACCTAGCTGCTGACCTTCCACTTCAATGTAAGGTCAGCAAGCCTAACATGATCCACCTCAGTGTTTATCCTGCATTAAACAATTAAGGAAACCCCTTTAGAAGATTGTATCACTTCAGTGTGGGCAGTTTTATTAGCATAAAAGCATTTATACTGTTAACTTTTCTCCAATACCTGATACATAAGTTGCTGTAACAGCAGTATAGTAACACTTAAGATATTATAAACTGCAGGGAAAATATCAGCCCTATACGTCTCATTCTGCTGAATTCAGGCTTAAGAAAAATCTATGCCCTGCCTTAGCTCCTGTAGTGACCTGAAGCATGCCCACCCCCCAAAAAATTTCTTAAGTTTTGCAACCTCTACAGAACTGAGATTAAAACAGAAGCTAAAACTGCAGTGGCCATTAAAACAAAAGGAATGGAGAAATACATGGTCATTCAAGTAACAGTCATATCCCCAAGACGGAGGTTAATCTGACTATTTGACAGTAATAACACATAGGCGTAAGGGGAAGACACTAACTTTCTCCAACAAATTGTGCTAAAACAATTTAAACTTTCCTTATTATTCATTGTTTGTGTCGTGCCACTAGAGTACACCGCACTTTACACACATCTTGTTTTTCATCGCATCCCAGAGCCAAACAAACATTTGTCTTCCTGTTCAAATGTTGGAGTCATTAACATGTGCTTTGATGCACCACAAACTGAATGTTTCCAATTGCTGTGCGATAACCTGCTGGCAAGGCAAGAGATCCGATCAGAGCACCAGGGAACCGTGTAGAAGTTTAGAACACAAAATAAGCATAAATGTATGCAAATCTTGAGGCCCACCTGAGAACCTTCCCACAGCAAATCTTTTTCATATTATGTTAACAGTAAGATGTTAACGTAAGATGTTCTGTGCCTGTCCAATATCACTGGACACCAACAGCAATACCCGTTCAGCATGAAGCTTCTCATATGCATAATCTTATCTGCTGGGTTAGCTTTCCAGCTGGATAGAGGTACTTCTGGGCAAAGTAGTGAATGAGATGCTTTCTCTGGTATGAGACCATCATACAAAGCAACAGGAATTTTAAGGAGGCTAAGTTCATTCTGCTCAATTAGATAAGATGGTGTTGGTTTCCCTGTTGAAAAGTGATTGGAAAAAGACAAAAAAAAAAATTAGATTATGATACTAGCAAAAAAAATTTACTGCACGATATCAAAATACCAGGCAGATAAGAATGACTTCAGAGTTATATATGCTCACAGATGTCCAATATCAAGAAAAGAAATTCAAGACAGATCTTAAAGACAATTTAAAAAGCTGAAAACAGGATTAAGGTAAAAAAATCCTCTCTTCCTCTAAGACATGCTCCAATTAAAAATAAGTTTCTTACACCAGATTGCTCAACAGAAAAAGGATAACTTGAAATGTCCAAGAGAAATTCTAAATATGTTTCCCAGAAATTAATTAGATTTAATTTTGTCTTGTACTTTAATTTCTGCTCAACTCTACCTTTCCTAAAGCAGTAAAAGTCACAGTGCTTAGTTGTACTGATCAGAGAGGAAGTACAACTTATCAAAAGCACCCATCACTCACCAGCTTTCATCATAAAATAAGACAGCGTCATATAACAGAAGTACCACTGACATAAACAGAAAGAAATAATGTAATCAATGTAAGAATCAATAAGATGCATTATTCCCTATTTTCTTCTTTAAACACAAAGTTTTACATTTTGGGGGTTTTGGTTTTTGCTCTCTAACAAATCTTAGAGGACAGCCGCCTAGCATTACAAACTCAAAGAACATAGAACAAAAACCGTGATGCCACATTAGACAACTTCGTACATCCACAGGCTATAATTCATAAGAATTATTAAGTTAGAATTAAAAAGGTAATTTTCATTAGAAAGATACACAACATGAAAACAACAATACCATCTTAATGCTTTCTTAAACTCTACTCTCGAGATGCCACCGTATCTAATAGCATGCCCAACAAAGTTGCCCAACACAAAAGGGACAAGCATTAGATAGATCCACATATAGCTGGAAACATACACTCCTGTTCCAATGGATACAAAGACAGCTTATTTCTTCTTGTTTCCACACAATAAATTTCTCACTTATGTTTCACCCTAAGGTTATTTGCTTTTCATTATCATTACTTGCATAATTTTTTTTTTTTGTTGTTGTTCAATTTTAAAAGGAAACTGTCCAGCTCTCTTGGCTAATTCTTCTAGCTTACTCTTCCTCATACATAATCAATCTACTCTAAGCCTTTCCTTGTAAAACAGGCGATATACCAAGGAACAACATGCCTTCTGGGATGAAGATTACATCACTGACTTTTTACCTTAACACATCAATCACTCTACTTCAAATCTCCTTGACAACTACTAGTCCCCTAAAGCCATGCAGAAAAACAGCAAAGAACGGCATTTTATATCATCCCAGAGCTGCTTCATCAGAGACCCAGAAATGAGCCATTTTGCATCTCTTTGATCTCTCGGGGCTTAATCCAAGTATTTTAATTAGCCCCTGCACTTTCTGAGTCTTACACAAAGAAGGAAAATCAGATTTGCAGGTAGTTATTATCAGTCACGTTAATCCATTTCCCTTGCATTCGCTGTGCTTGGTCAGTTCTGGGTGCCAGCCAGCCAACCATCGCTTCCATGAGACACGGGGCAGCTGTTAACTCCTGGTCAGAGATACTGACCTCAGTCCTGAGGCAACGTAGATCTACTTAAATATGAAAGAAAACACAAAATACCCGTTTCAGCACTTTTCAGTAATATTTCTTATGAAGCTGGGTAAAAGCAAGTGTGTTGCTCATAAAAGCCTTGATGTGTTCCTTCACACAGTGCATTTCTGTAACTAATTTAAAGGAGAGAGTTGGCATGCCACAAAAGAGGCATGCTTATTTTGATCCTTTTAGAAGACGTTATTCTTTCAAAAAGCATACATACTAAACATCTTTCTTATTTTATACAACGACAAACCAATAAAAGAGTAACTGAATTGAAGAACAATTTCCATAAATCTAATATTACTGGTTTTCCTGTGTAATACTTCTAAAAGCAACAAAGTTAAGATAATATATATATATATGGCAGCAATCCACAAAGTTGTATTTGAACATTCAATAAGAATTTTTTTACAGAAAGATACTCTTTGAATGATTTAGAAAGCTTTATATAATACTTTTCACAACACGGCTTTGAATAAAACAGTCAATTAAATAAAAGAGCATGTGTCCTGGTTTCAGCTGGGATAGAGTTAACTGACTTCCTAGTAGCTGGTACAGTGCTGTGTTTTGAGTTCAGTATGCGAAGAATGTTGATAACACTGATGTTTTCAGTTGTTGCTCAGTAGTGTTTAGGCTATAGTCAAGGATTTTTTCAGCTTCTCATGCCCAGCCAGGGCACAAGAAGTTGGCACAGGACACAACCAGGGCAGCTGACCCAAACTGGCCAACGGTGTATTCCATACCATGGGACGTCCCATCTAGTTTAGGAACTGGGAAGTGGGGGCGGGGAATCACCGCTCGGGGACTGGCGGGGTGTCGGTCGGCGGGTGGTGAGCAATTGCCCTGCGCATCATTTGTACATTCCAATCCTTTTATTACTACTGTTGTCATTTTATTAGTTTTATCATTATCATGATTAGTTTCTTCTTTTTATATTCTATTAAACCATTCTTATCTCAACCCAGGAGTTTTACTTCTTTATTTTCCCCGATTTTCTCTGGGATGGGAGTGAGTGAGCGGCTGCATGGTGCTTAGTTGCTGGCTGGGGTTAAACCACGACAGCATGCTACTGTCAAACAACCAAAACCGCTCATAGTTCTGGACTTGGTTTTTTTGAAATATGCCTCTCGGAATACTAAATTTACTAGATTGTTTATATTTACATCTAATAATTAATTCCATTTAAACTCACAAATATGTTAGAGAGACATATTGTAGCAATGAGGTTGATGTATCACATACTAATCTGAAACACTAGAATAACCTTATCGTTCCAAAGCTCTGTCGAGCTAAAGCAGACAGGAAGAATTGCAGTTATATATTGTATTCATATATAAATATCATCAGTAAATCTGCTTTTACCATTACAGCAAATGGGAGCTAGCTTTTAGATGTCTGATTGATACCTGATTAATACACTGAGAAATTAAGAGAAATACTGCTGAGTCATCTTAAAATGCAACCTTACGCAGAAAAATAAAACTAAAAAAGCAAATGCATCTCAAAGTTTAAAATATTTGTATCAGAACTATGTTTGTGGTGTGACCTGAGTTTTTCTACCAGTCACCCCTTTTTGCTATGATCCCCTTCTGCATTTCCTGCAAAACAGATTCTCATTCTTGCCCTCAGCTCCCTCCAGATTGCACTGATCAAGATTCCCTTTCAATACACATTTTTCCAAGAATTACTTCACCACCATCCCCATTCTTTCTCCTCAGCTACTGAAACCTGGAATCATTCAGGTTCCCTGGGATTTTGTGGCACATTCCATAGCTATGAAGGGGTTTCAGCTTCAGGGACACTCTTTTTTTGGACAAAAAACTAAAAGAAGCAAGAAAAATCTATTTCCTATGATGCTAAAGAACACAGCCTGAAGGAGGAGAGTGAAGACAGGAAACAGACAATTTCTGTTTCTCCTCCACTACTTCTCTCTCATATGCATGCAGGGATGGTAACTTTGTTTGTATGGTTCTGCTACCTCATTCATATTTACCTTTTTATGACAAGAAGGCATACACATTTAAGTGGCTTTACAGAAACACTCCGCAAGGATGCATTACCAAAAAACCACGTATGCCTCTGCAATACAACTTATAATAGCAAGAAAGGTTAGACTAGCACCTCGGAGTTAAAAATTATTTCATACAGACTAGCATGCAGTTAGATCATTGTACCCCTGACTTGCCTCACAGCTCATGCTGCTGCTTGTGTAACACAGGAGTGCCACGCGAGTTATGATTTTCACATCACAGAGAGACTGTGAGGCAGCCAATACATTGGAATAGAAGGTGACTTTATCCTGAAATAAAACATCATCTGCCTAAAGGAAAACCGATTGCAAAACATACTGAAACCAAAATCGCTATGCTATGTCTTCCAAATATTTCATAATATAATATTCAGTCCTGGGGGTGGTTTGGTTTTGGGGGGATTTGCGTGGTTGGTTTGTTTGTTTTGGGGTTTTTTTTAGCAACAGTTCGTGGGCATGATGGGTTTGAGTTTTGGGTTTTTATTGGACCTAAAGCAGGTTGCTAAAATTCAACCCAGTATTTGCCAGCTTAATTAGATAACATAAAAGACATACAAGCCATTTCATCACAGATCTTTTTCAGTCAACTTAATTGTTTTATACTAGGACAAGTCCACCTGTTCTACTGGTCTTTACATGAATTCTGAAAGTACTCAAAGAGGACAAATGAAAACCACTACAATGCAGTGGAATGCAAGTGACTGTTCATATTGAAAATGAAGACGACACCATGACCAACAAATGGGCTAGATTATTTTACTATTTGTATTTGCATACAGTTTACAGAATTTCACACCTCTTTAAAGGGCTCCCAAAGTCTATCCCACTGAAATAAGGGAAACTTGCTTTTAATTGCATTTTTATAACTACTGTTATTTTACAGTATAAAGTCATAGCATTTTAGAATATATAACATTTGACAGGTACAGCATAAGTTGCCCACTCCAAGAAGGAAACAAAGTAGAAATAGATAACACCTCAAAAAACTAAAACAAACAAAAAAAAAAGGTGGGGACATGAGAAAGGGGAAGAAGAAGTTAGCTCACAATTCTTGTTGAAGCTCTAACTTCAGTTAAAATTACCTTAACTAGCAACACTTACAAGACTCTATAGAAATAATCCATTCAGTTCAGAAGTAATAATCATCAATTACCTTGAACATTTAATCACTCATACTACAGGAGTACACAACAACAACAACAACAACAAAAAAGGGGGGCTTCAGCATTATTGCCACTGTCAATCTATTTTACATTTCATGCTCTTACATTCACAGCTGGCATCCAGATTGTCACTCACTGGTTAAGAACATCTTTAACTTTTCTCCGAAGGAGGATATTTAAGGTCCTGTTAATAACTCTCTGACTAGATGCACATATTTTAATTTGTCCTGTAGTACACTTTAATGCCATTGTTCATGTATTATTAGTTTTTAGCACAAAATCTCTTTCCTATAATTAATATCAAACTGCCAGTAGAAAAATAGAAGAAGGAGGTTTGCAGATAGGAAGCAAGCACTTCAGTTAGTGTTTTCAAATACATTCAAGGGCAGCAATAGTTTTAAACTCAAATATAAGTTTGGATTATTTTCATTTTTCCATTCATTAGCATAATCTACTATTGCTTTCTTATTAAAATTAAAGTTAAAAATTGCAATAGGTAAACCACTCAAAGAAGAACAAGACTAACATCTGTTCTGAATTATTTTGCAGTGCTAAAGGATACTGACTTCAATATCATTACATTTGTTTGCACATAGTATCTCTTTCTGTTTACACACCTGGAACTACTTTTTGGAACAGACTGTGGGACTAAGATCCTTGAGTAATTTTTTTTTCAGTTCTCATCTAAATGAATCAGTTGTACTTGAAACATGTTTTAAAGCACCATCACTTCCCATCAGAACTGCATAACATTTTTTAAAAGAAACTTTGAAGTTCAAATATTTACAAATTTGTCTTAAATATGAGAGACTTTCTGTTTTGAGTAGAAATACTGTACCACAAATACAGAAAATGCTGCAGAAGGCAAAGGAAAGTTGCTCACAGCTACTCTGTGGAGCTGCAGCAGAAACAACCGCTACTCATATACATCAATGAAAGTTAGAAATCTTATGCCTTATTAATTCTCCTTTAACTCTCCTTCCCCATCAATACATCATCCTTCAGACTGAAAATCAGTACTGTGTGGCTTTTAAATATATAATTCCATTTTTGTCAGAAAAACAACTTTAATGGTATTTTGGCCTTTAACATTAGGGGATACATATGATGCCCAGAAAGGTTCCCCACTCTTATAAAACACCCCCTTCTCACCCAGCTGTTGTACAGGCTGCATTCCCCACAGGCAATGATAATTAATTAATTGATCAGAACATTTAGAAATCCTTAAAGAAAAAGGATCAGCAATCAAATTTTACATTTCTTACAATAAAATACTGGACTGAACAGGCAACCACTTTACTCACTATAGCCAGAGGACATCAGAAAAATCCACGTGGCATGGGAAGGCTCTCTTCAAAAGGCTTCCACACATGCAAACATCTAAAGAAAATTAATTTGGGTCTCTTCTGCAATTAAATGAGGCAGAAATGGACTAAGACAACAAACTCATGTCTATCTTGCCAAATCTAAAGCAACAAGTTTGCTATTTTGATAGCTGTGCACAAACAGCACCTTTACAAAAAAAGTCAACTCTGTTTTGTAAATTAGGTGTGTTGCCCTTCAAACAAAGGAGAAAAAGACACCTTAGCCAGACATCCTCTTCCAGAGTTGTCGAGAGATTTCTGCCTATTAAAGATTATTAGGTCCCTAGTAAAGAATCAACATTTTGAATGCAAATTAATATTATGCATTCCCTCTGATTATTTTTTTTCAGAGATAGAAAATATTGTGGAAAAGTATCCTGACCTAGCAGTAAGAGAAATTAGCTTACATATCTTTAAAAACCAGAACAAACCAGAAACAAAACACCCCCCTCCCCCCAAGCCCCTCACACCTCTGACGATAGCAACACCCACTCAAGCTTCCAAAAAATGTGCATATGCCGTGCACATATTTGCAGTATGTTTTACAGATGTAATTAGAAGTGTTCGCTCCATCACATAAAAGCAAAATCCCTAACAATTGCCTGTTCTAAATGGTTAGGATTTTCCGTATCGTGAAGTGCACTCTGCTTTGTGGAAACACTGCAGGAGTTTGGCCTTTCTCAGGCCTGGGTGGTCTGGTCACCTTTCCAGCCAGTGTTACATTATGGAACAAAATAAGGCCAATAGACTGGAAATATTACCTTCAAACAAGCTTTACATTATATATTAGCTTTTCATCAACATTTTTCACATTTCTTTTTCTTTCTTTCTTTTGTATTTATTTTTTTTTTTAGACAGATATATGCATTTTATTTTCAGTATTAGCTTCATTTCGGGTTTGAAGCATTTGTCCTAATGCTTATTTCTTGAGTTTGTGCATGGGGAGGGCAGATACGGGAGTTCTTACAGCAGGTGAACAAAGGTTGCTAAGTCACTGACCATAAATGAAATCAACAAATTTGTATGTCTCTGTGTGCTGTCTGTGTCTCGGTGGAATTAAGAAGCAGCCTTAATGCACAAGCATACAACAGGATAAAAAGGGGTTGGGGACAGGGGAGGGGTGGGGACAGGGGAGGGGTGGGGTGGAGAAAAAGAAAAAATAATCACTATCCCAGGCAAAAATATTTTATATTTCTAACTTGGGAAGACAGAAGGGAATGCTCAAAAGCTCTTGGCATGTACCAAATCATGTTGCTTCTGGCACTCTCTTCTTCACCAAAATCTTCCACTGTATGTGGAACTTATTCTAATTTAGAAAGCTTGATTTGACCCAGTCCTATTAAAATAAATCCTTTATAATTGCTAGTACAAGTTATTAATGTTGTGTTCACAAATCAGTAACATTTAAAAAACAAACTATGCATGACAGATCCATTAAAGCGTTCAGCCATTTATAAACTTCATAAAATTGCCCATCTGCCTGAAAGATGCATGAGCTCAATTTGGGAAAACAGCACATACAGAAAGGCCCCCAAAGTTGACTGAAATGTCTGGATAGTGATTTCTGAGAGCAACAATAATATTCCTTTTCAAGCTAATCAAAATTATAATTGTGTTTTTTGTACAGAAGATTTGTAGCTAGACAACTCCATACGTCATTAATGCCTCCTGTGAGACATCCAAGATGCAGAGCAATGAACAAACACGCATAAGTACACTTTTGATTTTTGACTGCACAAAATAAGAATCTGCATAAACACATACAACACTAAACAAAATAGATGCTTTTGGCAACAGCCTTCATTTATGCAGGATAAATAAATTAAATAAATACAGATGATGGTGGAACTGCTTGCCATTAGCCAGGAAAGAATCATCAGAAACAAATGTTCTCAAATTATGTATTGTGTTATCTCAACAGAAAAGCATCAAGATTAAATGAATACAAATGAATTGCAGCTCTTTTAATACTCATAGAAAATATTCTGTAAGCTTTTTTTTATTTGTTTGTTTTGACAGAAATAGAATATACCAGAGCTTTAATGGAAACTGAAATTATTTTCTGTTCTACTCTGTCTGAAGCAAGGTCAGAATAGCTATTAGAGCTCTTTAAACATTTCTGATTTTGTCAGGGTTACCAAATTAATAGGACAGGACAAACCTTTGTTCCTCACATATAAAGCTTTGAAGGCATTCATTTGCTAAACTCATTACAGGATTTTTTTTCTCTAGGTTGTGCTAAGATTTGAAAATTAAACACTCACTAGGAATCCCACATATAAGAAGCAGCCTAGAAAAGACACCAGCATTTAGTCTGGAAAAAAATGCATATAGTTAGCAATGAAATCAACATTCTCCCAGAGAAATTATTAGAAGCTACTATCTACACCCAGTATTTGACTGTAAGGGCTTTTACAGGCCAAACCACAGTGTTTTACTACCAGAACTCTGGGTTTAAAATTCTCTTACAAGTTATGATCATAATTTCCTGCTTTAGTCATCTCATAGTTTTCTTTATACTACCCATCTTTATTTCTTACCTTCACTTGCTACCAGTGAATGAACAAGAAAATAACTGCTCATTTATACTATTGGTAATATATTTGGAATAACGTTAGCAGATCTCAGGCTTGCCGATGATTTGCAAACAGGAGGGGAAGAAAACCCCAAAGGACAAAACAAACCACTAAACATTTATAATATGGTAAAATAATGTAAAAGGTTTTCTTAAGTTATGTTCTTTAAGATGCATAAAATGTATCTCATGGCATGCACAATGGTATTGCCTGTTCTTTAAGGATGTTACGATTTTGCTTGGTGATTATAAGCCTACTTGAAGGTCTGCATTCAAGAAAGGGGAAAGACAATTTTAAAGTCTACTTAGCTGAACTCAAATGTTGCAATTAAGACAACCCTGAATGTAACAAACTACCATCTTTGGAAAGACTACTAGGATGCTAATTCAAAAGCTTGTCACACCTTATTAAACTGCATTTAACTTTGAAAACAAAGCTGCTAGCCCTTTCTGTGTACAATGAGAAGATAATGAGTTATTTAAAGTAAGGATAACATTAAAACAACAGTCAGGTATGAAAGAGATCATGAATAAATTTTAATTTTAAATTAAGTTTCTAAATAACAGACAACTAGTGTTTGGGAAGAACTCTTTATGTTGATACTAGAGCAAAACCTAGTTGATTAGGTCATGAAAAATAATACTATATAACATCTCAAGCCTGTAGTCCTGACACCTAATATTGAACCTGAACCACCCTGAAAAGAAAATTTGATCTGTTTAAATGGACTGTTTGCAGGAGGTCCAAAGCAATGGACTTCAACTGCTATCCCACATCATCTGACTACAGGTTTTCATGCTGAACACTTTATTCAGGAGACATATCAGCCAAAGATGTAAAAGTTAATTAACATCTCCACTACACTACTCACTGTAGTTGTGGAAATAATACATTTGGAGTACTAGCTAAGAACTGCTAAATGCCAATGAGATTTCCAAGATCACCTAATTCATACCATCAACTTTGAAATTTTAAAAAAGTAATTAAAAAAAAAAGAATTTTCTTGAAACTTACAACACTAAAAGAAAGGAAAGAATGTAGGGAAATGTGTAAGAACTATATCTTTTCCAATCTTTCAGCTACTAATATGCAGCTTTTCCACAGTTCATTAATTACGATAGCTGAAGAAGGTAACCATGAGCTAATTGTTCAAGTCTCTTGTAAAGTTGTTTAATGTATCACTGCAATATAATAATGCTTTTTCGAGTGGAAAGTAAACAGCTGATGTTTGAGAGAAAAGGCAATGTAGAAACCAATGTTTACTCAGGTTTAGAAATATTCTTTCCTATTTATGAGATCAAATTTGAGTATTCCACATGAAGGATTTAATAATAATTTAATTTCAGCCATAATTCAATTTAACCTTAAAGAAATGTAAATCAAAGCTGAGATGCATAGTAGAAAAAAAAAGGAACACAAAACTAGAAAGCATTTAATTTACTACACAAATAAATATGCTTCTAGTATTTCAAGATTCTCAGAGTGAATATTCTAATTTATTTCCAAATCTACTTCAGGTATCACGTGACAACAAGTATGGCATAAACATTTTTAGAAGTTGACACACAGAGGACACAATCTTGCTAAGTATAGGCTGCCCATTGGTTCTTATCTCAAAAACTCTTTGCACGTTCACACAAGAAAGGGATGCAACCTACAGCCATCAGCATGATGCACACCCAGCAAGCATTTCCTAGGGTGGGCAAGCCAAGAAAGACTCACCAATACAGAGCTTGCAGAAACACAACCTTCGTATTCTGACTCCACAAGTACTCAAAAGTGAATTTGCTCAGCTATTATAACCAATTCAAGGAACTATGTGAAAATAAAGATTTGTTTTCATATTAACATTGCATGACTGGAGTTTTCATTTTCAAATAACATCTGTTTGAGTGCATTATAGAAGAGATGAAAGAGGCATTTTACAGCTCAATATCCCAAGTATAAAAACGTAAATCCTGTGTTTAGTTAGATCTCTAGTCACTATAGACATCTTGAAATTGTTTCATTTTCTATTTGGCCTTTTACTTTTTTTAAAAAAAATCTCCTTTTAGATATAGTGATGCATTATTTTATCAGCTTTGAATAAAAAGATTTTGACCCTATATGAGGGTCAGTCTCGTAATTTTTCTGATGTAGTGCACATGAAGCAGCAATATGCTGATGTTAAAGTCAACATTACTTCAAAATTTTGCTGCATTAAACTCTGCTCCTGTAAAGGTTTGCTTACTCTATCCGTGGTATGAACAGTGCAGCTGAAGTTGCTGCGATCACTCTGCGTTCCGGGATGTTACATTAAGCAGGGGTGAAGCCAGCACAAATTCTTTAGGGAGTAGAAAACATTTATCTTTACCTTTGTATAACTACTTGACTGCAGCAGTAGGTTTCCCAGGTGGTAAGGCTATGTGTTTCAGGTGTAACTATTCAGCTATAAACCTCATAGGTATGTGGATTCAGTTACTTTCTTACACGTAATGTCTGTGTGAGTTAGGTCTAGTATTGCAAATACGTGCCAACACTGTGGTTAATGAGAGCACTCTTAACTTGACAACAGTTTTCAAGATAGCAATGTCAGCTGTCTGAAGTTTACAGCTTTCAAATAACAAGGGTGTCAGCACCTACATTTGGGATGACTTTTGAATGACACCGATTCACTTGTGAGTCCTCTTGCTAGGTAACATGTCTACTGCAAGAATCATACTGTAATTGATAGGGTCACTGAGCAGCCTTATTACTAACAGCTTATTAATCCTTGTAGCAAGGCGAGTCTGTATGCTTAATACTTCACAGAAGGCCCATTTTATATCACAGGCAGAGACTGTTCCTTGCAAGTCACTTCCAGGTTCCCCAGTCTCCAGTTACTTTAAAAGATGGCAAGATCTGGACTAGCACTTTCAGCTGATTGGAAACTTACTTCAGAGAACTGCTCCCTACTGATATAACAACACTTTTCACCACAAACTTCTCTGGCACAGCTGTATTTTGGGTAAACCTAGGAAGGAAGCCAGGAAGAATAATAAAATTCCATTTGCAAAAGTATGTGCTTGTTTAATTGCTGTTTTCATTGCAGTTCCACACAGACACTCACAGGTTTCTTTTGTTTGTTTGTTTTTAAAAAAAGACAATTCCAAATATTTCTACATCAAGTACCAAGCCTTATCCAAAGACTTTTATTAGCATTTATTTTCCTATTACCCAACGTTTCTTTCCATTAACAATATCCAGCAGTTTGCTTCAGAAAGTTGTAACACTCAGATTTTGCTGTTGGTATAGGAATAACATTGGCCATCTCTCAACGTTCTTGCCAATATGATACACAAAATAGTGATGAAAAAGATAATGCAACTCCTCATGCCATCTATTAGAGTAAGTGGGCTTCAAATTCAATGTTCACCGCTTAGTTTTATTTTCTCTCTCAGCTGTTCCAAAATGAAGCGGATCTCTCCAGTCTGTACCAAATGACCAGTGTTCTCCAGAGGACCATTGTATATTAAAGTCAGCTTGACTCAAGTGCACCAGTGTAAATATTGATGCACATGCACTACAGTGCTAACAAACTGTTTTCATCTGTAAAGCTGAAACAGAATTAGCCTTAATTTTTCAACTGAATTATTTCAGATTAGTATGCAGTTACTCAAGGTGACAGATTTCTGTGCACCTTTATCCCATTCCTTTTTAACTCTCAACAGTTATTGGTTTATCCTGCTGTATAGCAGCTGATTTCTGAAGTTCTTCCTATCCTATAAACTTCCAAGCATAGGACATCTCCTGTAGGTAGCAGAAAGTTGCATCAGCACAGCTCTCCTTTGGTAGATATTTATGCTGTATAACATAATGCCAGAGAGAGAGTTAAGCTAGCATCAGTTCCAAAAGCAGTCTAGTCTCATAAGCACAGCATTTATCCCCAGCTCATTGATCTTACTCAGCAGCAGTTTAGTACTTGTAACTTCACTTGGAACCCCCATTTTTAGTATAGGAATACCTGTAGAAGCAGGGATGCTCCTGCTTCCGCCTTTCTCCTCCCACTGTTTTTGGTTGGTTGGGGTTTTTTTGGGTTTTTGGGGTTTTTTGTTTGTTTGTTGGTTTTTTTTTTTTTTTTTTTTTTTTTTTTTTTTCCTGCCAGAAAGGGTTACTCTAATCACATAAACAATGCTTAGTATGCTCAATGTCCCATATCATCAGAGCATAAAGTACAATAACAAAACAAGCAAAACAAAACCTTTCACCATCATATACAAACCCAGTGATTTGCCATAAAATACTGCCATAAAATTACTTGCATAGAATTATTTTTCTGTATTTATCACAGCTTTCTGAGAAGCCATACACAGTCCGGCAGCTGTTAACTTGCCATCAAGAGCAAGCGTGGTCCTCAGCCCCTCCATCTGCCACCACTGCTGCCTCCACACATACCACTGATGGCAGCTAGGCCCTCTCCGACTTCCAGCATGTCTTGTCCAGGTTCTGACTTCTGTTCCTACCAACCACTTTTTAGTTATATCCTTTCTATTCAAAGGAAAGGAACATCATAGAACATTTTCCTGGCTGCAGCCACACTTTGGCCATACACAGCACCAGGAGGCAATCCCAGCCACCTTACCATAAACAGTTAATACCGGCCCATTCCTTGTCCTACTGTGTCTCTGGGAAAAGCACTAATGAGCTGTGTCCGTGTACTCTTTTGGATGCGTTCAGCATGGATGCTGTTGGAAGTGTTGTTTGGTACACCAGTGCCCACAGGCACACGCTTTTTTTGAGGAGAAGGGTGGTTAGTTTTCAGGAATGGGCAGACACCTGAGTTCAAAAGTATAGTCTCTGGTATACAAAGGTGGAGAATCATTAAAGGAAAACAAATCCCTTGTGCAACTTTAAAGAGCTCAGCTTAAAAGAAAAGTCATTGAGCCATTATATACCATCTTGAAAAACAGGCTCCTAAACTTAAGGAAATGGACAAAATTAAAAGCATTTTCTTCGGTAGAGGTTGATTTCCACAACATTACAACATCCTCTTCCAATTTTCTTTTTTAAATGTTATATATTTTGACCCCAACAGCAATTTCTGGAGAAGTGAGCTGTCATCATATCAGAGAAGTGCTGTCTATAGCAGAGGTTTACCTATGACAAGACAGTCATTCATACAATATAACCTTCACTTTCATTTCATCACAAAAGTTATATCCAGCCATGATCTGAAGCCAAGCATCCATAAATGGGAATCACAGGTGACATGTTACATAAGCTAGCTTTCTACAAGCAAAATACAGGGAATTTCATATTCATGCAACAAATAGCATGTATTTCTTGAGTGGGAAGTCGAGCAATCTGATACTCCAATAGAGCTGCTCTGCTTTTAGCACAAACTCTCTTACCCTACTGTTATTGTATAATATGACTAATATAATTTCCAGAACTACAATTAAAAAAACCAAAACAACAACCCCCACCCCCAACAAACACAAATCAGACGACCTCTGTAAGGCCAAAAAAGGGTTTAGCAGGTTATTAGGGTAACTGGGCCACAGATCAGATCTTTCTCCACATTCACACAAAACAAAGCACATCACTGGCATTGAAATTCACTGACCAATTAAGTTGAGCTCAGATCAAGTAGTCACAGGTTGCTTTTGCAGACTGACTTGCACATTATTAATCTGGGCTATTCGGAGGTCTGGCACAAAGCGTATGTGACAGTATGATACTCCCAAATGAGTAGTGGTGCAGAAAACAGAGCTAAGCAAGGGGACAGAGATAGGAGAACATAACAGATGAAAAAACGAGAAGGGCTATCAACATGAATGAAAAGTTCCCACTTTGTCATTTTCCAGCAAAACACCAGTTCATTGCCAGTGACAGAAACTAGTTCTGTCCTGCAAGAAGCTGTTGGCTGCTAAGTTTTCCTTTGTTTCTTTCCTTGGAAAATCTGACTGATTTTTTGGAAACTAAAAGACTGCGCGATAATTGTTAACTGCTAATAAATTCATTGTTGGCTGTGGCATTGTTTATTTTTTCTTATAATAGGTGCTGTACCAGTTAGAGAACTATGGGGTAAGGTAAAAATGCTTGGTAAGTCAATTTTACATGCATGGGCACATGCTGTGTTAGTAACAGTTCACAGGTCTGACTATGCTAATAACGTCATTAAAACACAAAAGGAATAAAGGTTGATGTACAAACCTATCATCATGTATTTGCAACCTACATGAACTGTTTAACTAATTAATTATGCAAATCTATGTTCCCCCAAAGTTTTCAAACATTAATCAGAATTTTTAGCATTCCTTTGTCAATGCAAGTTGTTCCATAACAGAACCAATGAAAAACTTGCTTCCTTTTTCATTTTGCCCTTTCCTCTAAAACTGCTGCCCTCATTCTGCTTCTTGCCATGTTTTCAGAGATCCATCTCTGCCAACAGACTGTAACTTCAGAGCAAACTATGTCAACAATAAACACCCCATCCCCAAATATAAACTTGCAAACCAACCCCCCTCCCCAGCCAATTTCAAAACTCCCTCACACACAGAAAAACCCCAACCCTCCCAGAAAAAAACCAACCCCAAATCCATCACAAAGTCAGAAATATTCTGCATACCTTAGTATGCAAAGGTATGCACATTGTAAACTTTTGCGGAAAAGCACGGTACTTGGACCTAGAACTGAGTTATTCAGTGGAAGTGTCTAGTGAGGGCCTGACTACTAAATCAGTTGGGAAGAGTAAAAACATTCTTAAATTTAAGTGTCTGCCTGCGTACAGCATAGCCAGGTTCCTTTATCAATAGCTTTCTGTGGCAACCTAAGTAGAAGTCTAATATTAACCTCTCTTTTATAGAGCTTTTTAAGTGACAACATATTTTTTATGTGTGTTAAAACTCCTATGAACTCTAGATTCAGCTCCCTTCCATCTCACCAGTTCACCACCATTTGGCCACTTGTGTTTACAAAGTAAATAAAAACCCGTTACTTTTCATGAAACAAAGAGCTCCACTAATTCAATTTTCTCCATCCCATTCCTTCATAATTTTTAAGTATATAAACTCTCTATAAATTATATGAAGAAAGATATTTTGCAACTTTGCTTACCTATATTTAAATCTACATTTCCTTCCTACTGTCACAGATGACTTTTTATATTCATGTAGGTTTTTTATATTAAATTTGTCCATAACCAAATATTGCACTTCCAAATCTCGTAACATTTGCTTACCTCCCTCTTATTACCAAGTCTCTAGTCTGCCTTATATTGATATTTTAAAAGGTGCAGCTGTCCTTTTACTTTTATAACATCTAAATGTCATAATTTACAGTGAACATTATGCATGAACTATCTGAAGTTTCTGTTTTTGGTCACAAAAGCCAAAGAAGTGAATATGAATAAAACAAAGGCACACGGGTAATTTTGCAGACAAACCAGCAAACTGCTGGGTACCTGGCTGTGCACTAAAACATTTTCATCATCTGTTATCAAAAGTCCTTTATGTGCATTTCAGTATTTATATTTGCATTAGTTAAGAAAACAAAAAAGCTCCAGCACTTTTATCCATCTTTTACACAGCTTTCAAGTTTCTACTTGTTCTCATCTACTCTATTTCTAACAGGGACTGGTTTTTCATAACAACTTCTTAGACTTCTGTAAAAAGGAAAAGTTTGGTTAGTAGAACACCCTAGAGAAAAAACATTTGTCATTTAATCAGTTCTATTAAAATAACAGTGCTATTGAAATATCCCATTCTCACTTTCAACTATCTACAAACAATGTTGAGGTTCCTAGCAGAAAACTGTCTTTATAATACAAAGTTATGGAATAAGTATAGCATACACAATATCACTTAAATAGTATATGACTGATTTCACAAAAGAAAGCAACAGCCATTTGTCAGCTATTTGACATATGAAGCTTCATGAAGAAATTATACAATGAGAAAAAGGGATGCAGATTTATCACTAACCACTATACTGCTTCAACACTGCAGGAAACTTTGCTTGCAATGATTCTATCAGTTTTGACGACAACTGAATACACTTATTTAATTTTTGACCTAATCTGTCTTCAATGTCTTTCATGCTGCTTTACTGCTCTCACCAGTATAGGGAAAAAGCAACTAAAGGGTAAAGGCCTAATAACTTTAAACTAGGAATCTATTCAATCACTTTTAAAGAAGATTATTTTATGAACTGGGAGGGGGATGGATATCAGTCAGCATTTTTTCAACGTAAAATAACCCAACTGTATTACATGTGGCCACTTCATGAAAAAGAAAAAAGGGCACAAGAAAACATGATATAGCCTCAGATAAGTACAGTTTAGAGGATCACAAATACAGGAATTAAACCTGCTTCAGATGTGCCAAAATGATTCACCTGACTTGAAATTCAATGTTACTGAATTCAGAGTAGATATGCCAGCACATTTTTCTTGTGTGTTTGCTCTTCTCAAAACATACAGTAGCAAATATGCTCAAGTTCAAAACTGGCAGCCATTCAAAAATGCATTTCTAATCTTTAGCTTAATAATACCAAAAAACCGATAAGTAAATCTTCCTAATGGTACAACAGTTCTGGGCCCAGCTCCATACAAATCTTCTTAATAAGTTTCTTTCAGATTTTCAAAGCAGACACTTCTGTTAAGCATTTCCGTGTTATAGGAAACACTTCCAGCTGAAAACTGTTCCACTGCAAAGTTAGATAGGTTTATATAACTGGAAATGAAGATGATTTTGGGGATTTTTATAGTGTTATAGGAATTAATATTACAGGTAATATTTACTCCCAAAACACTTTCAGCCAGCAGCAGAACCTAAGTGTTATAGGAATTAATATTACAGGTAATATTTACTCCCAAAACACTTTCAGCCAGCAGCAGAACCTAAGTTAGGGCAGGCAAGAAAGAGCAACAGAAGTTACAGTATTCCCTTTTTACTGGCATTAATTCTTTTCCTAATAACTGGGGAGTAGCTAAGCTTTCTAAAACATTAACACATTTAAAAGTACATCAACAATAGTCAGTATGATCTTCATTAAAAAATGCTACAGTATCACCATATTGAGTAAGCATAGCTTCAATAGCTGCTGTCTCAGTATAAGAAGCATTTTTACTTGTCAGACACCTCAAAACCAATTTACAGACTTCCCTGTAAGTTGTTTACTACTAGGAAATTGTTTGCCTGCAGAAAAATTGTTGTGCTACTTTACACTTCTTGTTTTGAAAACTTTCATCCATGGTCTAGATTTTATAAACATAGAATAGCCAGAACTGTAGTCACTTTACAATTTCACTTAAATTGCATTACAGATAGAGAGGCAGTTCATCAAAGGACATACTGCAACTAAACCAGCAGATATGAGAGGATAAGATAGATGTGTGCAGCATTAAGCTTTCTAACCCCTGAAATACAAAGTTAAAAATCTTACAAAAATGATTCCACTGCAGCACTCTAGTAATATTCCTCTTGTTCACCCAGGGGCTTCTCACAATAGTAGGTCAGAAATCTGCTCCTGTAAGCTCCTAACTTGAGACAAAGGTTTTACCTAAAACATTAGCAAAGAGCACAATTCTCTCTCTTTTGCTATCAATCTACTCGGAACAAGGCTCATATACACACTAGCAACTGATGTTTCAACAGAAACAACCAAAAAAGCCCCAAAGACTAAAGAAAAGTCAAAGCTCTTAATGCTTGAAGTCCTAAGAGATGTACTGAAATTTGAAAGAAAAAACTATTTGCCAGTTCCATATCATTGTTATGGATGAATTTTACCTAAGTAATTGTTAAATTTGATTTAAGGAACTCAGAGCATTCATTTCTTGTGTTGCATTCAAGAAGTAATTATGGCAGAAGTCATTAAGCGATTGCAGTTTTCTTAATTTTACTATGTATAGATGATGTAAACTTTGATTAACTATTCTAAAGCAGTTTTTCACATTCCATTCAAAAGAGTCTCATTTCTCTGTATGGCTATTTTGTACTAGTACACGAAGCTGTCTAACTCAATAAAATTCCAGGATTAAAATCTAATGAGTTGCATCCAAAATGGTCAAAGTGAATAGAATTTCTGAGTAAAAGCAAAGCCTAAGGAAAAGATGTTGAAACACTAAAATTTGCAGTATTTCAGAAATAATATATTCAAAATGCTATATTAATAAGGGCCAACGAATAGTTCACAGTCTCTTCCCTTTGACATGAATTTCAGTATTTGAGCAAAGTAAAACAAAAGCAACTTATACAAGTTTATTCCAGCTAACAATCAAACAGTGTTTCAAGGCAAGCAGTCCAGCAGGTACGGTCTCTTCACCTTTTGCTTGCCTTTAGTTTCTCTATGGACCACACTGCATCATAAATTTCAAGTTAAAACAAAACTGGTTGGGCCTTACCTCTGTCACTGAAGTCATCCACAAGAATGATTTCTGCTATCAGGCTGTCTGGAGTGCGGTTGATAATACTGTGTATTGTTCGCAAAAGTGAAGTCCAGCCTTCATTATGAAATGGGATAATTATGCTAGTATTTGGTAGCTTTTCCAAGTACACCTTGTGCTTACAGCTGGAGAGACAAGAAAATAATTGTATGAGCATAATGAAAAGTCTAAGTCAGCATATCCTGCTATCCATTTGGGCCATTCAACCATCATGGTTTCTGGCATAAAATCTAACAGTGTAATCAAGCAGCACTTTCATGTGACAATAACTAGCTCATTTAAAATATTTATATTGCTTACAACATACAATAAATTTGAACAGTTACAAAATTTAAGTGGAATGGACAAAAAATTTAACTGGCTGGAATTAGATTGTTTTCCTTCACTAGAAACTTTTTCCTGCAAAATGACAGAGGACGCATCTTCTATGATATTATTTCCAGAAAACAAATCCTCCTATCAGAAAGAATTGTGAAACATAATATGAAGCAAGAGAAAATCTGAAATGATCCTTCTTTTGTCCATAGAGGACAAAATTTGTAAAAACAGTCTACTATACTAAGAGACAAACTCCAGAAAACAATTTGGTATTATTTTGGGTAACATGTGCTTACAACATGCAAAACAACAACATCCACAAATAAAACTCCAACTTCACAACTAGATATCCAAAATGGTTGCTGCTATTAAATACAGAGATAAAACAGCAAATGATTCTGAAAATGCAGATTGATACAAGAAAGAAAATATAAATAACCTTTCATTTTTGAAAGGAAAGCACTGCACCTTCAGCACCTTAATTCAACAGCATCTATGCAACATCAGCGCTTAACCTTACAATTTTCAATATTGTGTTGTTTACATATTTGAGCAAAACCCCATTCTTTAAAAATAAATAATGGCCTTGCAATTCAGTGTCTCTTAATAGCTGAAAATATTTCATGAATAATGTTTAGGTTACTGAAACTGATAGGATCTCCTCTTTCATATTTTGTTGAAAAAGGGGGAAAAGGGACACATTCCTCTGTTGTTAACATGGCATGGCATTTTCAGCTCTGGGGACAAAGTAACTGAATCATTTCTCATTCCCCAAGAGAAAGTCGCACCCTGATAAAGGTATCCCTCCAAGCAGAAACATGTCAGTTTCGTGATAAACAAACAAAAGCAACAAAAAAAGGAAAACAGTTTAGACCTGTAGCTTGTAGGTTTGAAAAAGCAGATATCTTTGCTGATTTTCAGAAAGAAAAATTATGCATATCAAATACTGCTGTAGGTTATAATGTTGATTTACATATATTTGCAGCTTAGTTTGCATTTCTGCTTTATAAATGTCACTTAGAAATCAATATTTACCAATTTATTCTACAGCTACTACACTGAAGAAATGTTCCAAAGAAATAATAAAAACTCAGAGCTACTACAGCTATATTTGCAAAAGATTAATTGTTATGTAGTTGTGAATAAACAATCAAATTTTTGTATGCTTTCCTAAAAAATAAGATTTAAATTTTTAACTCAGACATTTCTTCTTAAAACGTGGTTAATAATTAATGTAATGATAAGCCATTTGCAAAAATAATACTTTTTGAAAATCTTAATAAGCAGTTTGCTAGTAGAACATATATGCACACTGGAAAAAAGGATAGTTACTTTGCAAGAATGTGAAGTTTTGAAGGAAACAGTGCACATTACCTAGTGACAGAAAAGTCTAAGTATATATTCTAACATTTTGGGAGGAAAAAAAATCCACTGCAGCAATAGAGTTCAGTAAAAATTCTTTTTCTTATCTGTAGGAAGAAGTACAACAAAGGAAGCCCATTATTAATGTGTAGCTGTTTCAGCTGGCAAATTAAGAAAACCACCCACCAAAACCATCGCCTACTGTTGCCAGCTGTTTGCCGACAGTGATGCTTCTTGGACTAGAACAAGTGCAACTACTATACATACATGTAATTCTTACGCTATTTTTGAAAGCAAGATTTTTTCCTTTAGCATTTTTAACTCCCATTAAGTATGATTTTAAAACCAGTAAGTTCTCCATCTCCATAAAACCCCAAGCCAACAAACAAAAACTAAAAATAACACACAAAACCAAGCAAAAGAACACTACGTGTCAGACTACAACTTCTAAAGGGCAAGGGGAAAAAAACCAAAACCACACAAAACCACCCAAATATATCAGAATGTTGTTTCTTTTTAAAAATGTTGCCCCTCCTGTATAACAATATACCTTTTGCAAGAGCGTATACCAAAATGTGTATTTGCATGGTCAATA
Organism: Astur gentilis; assembly: GCF_929443795.1. Classification (NCBI taxonomy): domain Eukaryota; kingdom Metazoa; phylum Chordata; class Aves; order Accipitriformes; family Accipitridae; genus Astur; species Astur gentilis. Next base: position 1,813,274 of record NC_064882.1, read on the forward strand.
GTGTAACCTTAAGTGTATACAGATGGGGAAGGTAATTGCATTTGGATATTCTCATCGATGGTTTCTGAGTAATTGCATATTTTAAGTGATGAGAAGCAACACTGATGGACTTAGTTTAAAACAATCTCATTCTTCCTACAGAATAGATTGGTCTATGAGCCTTAAGAAAGCACCATGCTTAGAAGACAGAAGAGGAAAACATCTTACATTTTCTTAACATCTCCGTCATTCCACTTTGATCTTTAATACCCATTTATATTTACTTTTACTTTGATAGTCATTGCAAAGGTACCTGGCTATATGTGAAGTGATTTCTAGTAAGAGCCACAAACCATCAAAATGCCCTTTTCCTACTTTTCTCAAAAAAAGCTGGTTGGATTCTCAAATTCATAGAAATGAAACCTTTAAGGTTTCATCATCTTCTATTCTTAAGACAGTCTGTTAGGTTTCATAAGGGTGGCCTACCTGCCTTTCTTCAGCAAGTTAAACTCTGCTCATTTTTAGCCCCTTGCTCTCTGACATGATACTCTAACTGTAACAGAAGATTACTATGTTTTAGAAGGCGTAGCCCAGAAATTCGTTTTATTTGCAGTTCTATTCAGCATTATCTATAGCAGAGTATAGCTGGCTCTGTGCTGTGATAGGCTGCAGGACAAATCTGATGGATAGCTGTAACACTCAGGAAAGGGCCATGAATTGCAATTAGACATCCACTGCTGAGACATTGGATTTACCAAGAGAATAATCATATAAGCATACAGCATTTGTTCAAAGTCCATCAGTGTGGTTCTTTATATCCTGCATTTTAGGAGTGATGCTAAATACCCTGGCTGCAAGAAGACTACTTGGAAGCACAGATACTGCTTCTTGTAAGCCTTTAGTAGTCTTTGAAATAATGATCAGTTTTTTGTGCCTAGAACAAAGAACTAGTGAAGTCCATAGTCATAAACTATTATTATATTTAAATTTATTAATGGTGCCTACCACATAGAATAAACCAGTCTAGATAGATGTATGATTTATGTATTAAACAGAAAAGATAACCTTTTTATATGCAACAGTAACTGACATCAATCCATAAATCGTGACATACAAAGATTTAGCTTATCTAATATTTCAACTCATCTGTGTTTTACTGATGAGAATGATGTTTAAAACCAAGAAGCATCAGCAAGTTATCATAAAAGCTACTAGAAAGATCCTTTTACCATTAACTGCAAAAATTTTTGTATCAGCATCAAAGATTTTTAGAACTGTTCTTTGAACACTAGTTCATTCTGTAGTGTGCACTTAGAGAGGTGCTGACAAAGTCTGAGCATAGCTTCAAACTAACCTTGTTTTATTATTTATGCTGGTTCCAAGGTTCTAACCTATGTCTTGGTAAATAACTCTTGCATTTTTCAGTACTATGAAGTCATACTTTCAAGACTACATGCTTTTTGCTCTCACCAAAACAATCCTAACATGATAACAGTTTTTTAATCATTCCCAAGCAAAATACAGACCCTGATTTCAATATGTCTAGTGTCTAAAATTAATTTAATATAATAGCTTAACAACCCTGGGGAATGAATGCTTTAAAAGTGAGATTGTTTATTCTCCAATGAAATGAGAAATTATAATTCGAGAGTCTTTCATATTTACCGAAGAATGCAATCTGACAAAAATTTATTAGAATAAAAAATAAAGCAAGGTTTACTGTAGAAAGGAAAAATGCTATGTATAAAAGATTACCATTACCATCCAATTTTAACAGTGTTTAAATGAGCACTAATATTCATTAGGTAAAACTTTTTGAATTATGGTATACATGTTAAATGAAACTGAACTGAATTCCTATAGAAATATTACAAATACTGCTGAGCAAAATAATTTTATTTTCCAAAGACTCACAATTTCAGTGGAAAATTTTGCAAACTTGTATCGATTTAGAAATTGATAGTACTTGCACACATGAACTCCAATTGTCAGCCTTCGCCTGAAGACACTGCAACTTACTTGCACACTTTCAACAAATGTAGGCACTATGTGGACAGTGTTATTCAGGTAGTTTGAATGGCAGAACAAAGTGTTCAAAGAACACATTTTCATTAAAGCTTGGAATACTGGGAAATGCACAAAGGCCTGGAAATAAATCATAAAATTGATATTCAAAAAAGGTTAGTAGATTTAAGGCAGGCAGATAGGCAGTTCAGTTTCAGTCAAGTAAAGGTTTGCTCCAACATCTAACTCGGCATAGAAAAGACTGTAACATAGCTGACATCAATCAACATTACTTTCTGCTATCCTTTTCATTATCAAATCATAGTGCAACTGATAAAGGCAGATGTATTACTGTAGAGCTTTAGTATCACATCATATTCTGATTAAGGCATTACCACCACCACCACACCCCCCCTCCAAAAAAACCCCACCAAAAACCAAAAAAAAAACCCAGTCGGGAATTAAAAAAAGGCTGCAACTAATAGGTCTTTCCAAATAGTTTTCAGTAATAGTGTATTATTTGTTATTTTTAGTTTGTTTCCATCAGGACCAGTTTTTGCCCTAGTGGTATTTTCATCTGGATTAACTTTAAGAATAACTCAGAAGTCTGCAGTAACAAGATTGATTTGAATGGTAAGTGAAGATGAAAACAGGTCATTCGACGCAGATAACTTGATTCTGTATTGTGGGGGACTGAAAGAGTTAATGTCTCAAACACTGTGCTGGGGCAAGTTCTGCTTAACAAGGAACCCTGCACAGCAAGGAACCCAGGTGAAAAGCAGTCCAGTAGCACCCACCAGCAACAGGAGGGGGAGGCCGTGCTGGACGGTGCACGGCTCCCTGTTCTGATACCCTGTTCTGACAGCTCACCATGCATGGCCAAAGATCACGTCTGCAGGGAAGGGGAAGCTACTCCCCAGATGAACCCCGAGCCCATGGCCCAAAGACTACCTCATTAGCCTAATGAGTTCGAGTGCCCGCCCGAAGGAGGGGCAAAGATGATAAAAGGACACAAACTGAAGCCCCAGACATGCAAGCCCACCAGAACTGGACCCCTCGGATGACTGAGCCAACACTAGACCCAGGACTGGTGAAATCTTTCTCTCTTCCTTTTTCTCCTTCTGTCTTGTTCTTGCTTTCCTTTTCCATAATCCCTACACCTAATCCCTTTAAGACATAAAACCATTGACCAAGTCTGGGACTAGGAGCGTATCCAGCCTCCCCTAGGCCCTCCTCTGAGAAGGAGTCTATTAGGCAAGAGGGTCTGCTCTGAACCTTGTGACTCAATGGGAGCAATCTCCTTACTTCCTGAATTGACGTATATGGTTACCATGGGTTACACTGTTTACTGAGATGGCTCCTGTGGCCGTTGACCCTGGCTGGGTGCCAGGTGCCCACCAAAGCCGCTCTATCACTCCCCCTCCTCAGCTGGATGGGGGAGAGAAAATATAACAAAAGGCTCGTGGGTCAAGATAAGGACAGTTTAATAAAGTGAAAGCAAAGGTTGCGCGCAAAAGCAAAGAAAACCAAATGATGTCATTCTCTACTTCCCATCAGCAGGCAACGTCTAGCCACTTCCTGGGAAGCAGGGCTTCAGTACACATAGTGGTTGGTCCAGAAGACAAATATGCCCCCCTTCTGTCTCCCTTTGCTTAGCTTTTGTATCTGAACTGATGTCATATGGTATGGAATATCTGTTTGGTTAGTTTAGGTCAGCTGTCCTGGTTCTGTCCCCTCCCAAGATCTTGCCCTGCCCCAGCCTGCCATTGGGGGGGGGGGGGGGTGCAAAAAAGTTGGAGAGACAGCCTTGATGCTGTGCCAGCTCTGCTCAGCAGTAGCCAAAACACTGGTGTGTTATCAACACCTTTCTAGCTACTGATGCAGAGCACGACACTATGAGGGCTGCTATGGGGAGAATTAACTCCATCTCAGCCAGACCCAATACAGTTCCATACCGATTCCTGTTGTGAGAAGCCCCGCCACCTGCTGATACCTCCCAAGTTCAGTTTGCTTCTGCCATGAATAAAATGTTTAACTGATCGTTTGGTGTCATTTCATCTTAATTTAGCCTGAGAGAATTCTGAATTCAATATGACTCCCTGGTCTCTCCAGTCCAGGTCGTGACATGTTTATGTTGTGAAATGGCTCGTTTAAAAGAAACGTTAGTATAAACATACACAAAGCATCAGAAGGAAAACCTCCCATGAAATTTGATAGCTTTGCCTATGGGACCGACGGCAGAAAACTAAATCAGTCTACCTGAAAATAGTACACCAAACTGATTTTTCGCTTCAGCTTTGATCACAATAATTTCCGTGAAAGTGTTCTCAGTAATCAGTCCTGGCTATGTATGTATACTCAACATCATGCCCATACTGATAAGAGGATAAATATTTAAGGATGCTAAGAGCACATTATTTGACTAGTTTTCCACTGTTTTCATTATATTTTTTTCCCACTTTCATCCTTACCTCCATACTTGTGTTTCCTCAGATAACCAAATAGCTCAGTAGAATTTTTCATGTTTAATGTTTGAGGTAGCATTCATTCACTTTGCTCAGAAACCCATCAAGTTGTACTTGAGGTATAGGTCCCAGTAAGTTAAATTGCTAGAGGTAAGAAACCTCACACTACCTCTTCCTCAGCTTCCCTTGTTCAGTTACATGACTAATGCAGCCTCCTCATCAATGGTTGGTAAGTGACCATTTACAGAACTGAAGGCTTATTTGCTCAATGTTTAATGTTGTCTTCTCCAAACTATTCTGAGATCCCGATCAGTCATTTTAGCTAGGTATATGCCATGCCACATCATCAGCACCTGGTGCAGTCAAATAGCAGACACCTGCACATCCTGTGACACATCCTAACTGAACAGACCCAGATCTTCCCGAGAGGGCAGATTTGGGATTACTCCTAACTTTATAGACTGCCAGACTAGGGTAGTGAATTCAAGCAGTTTGCCCATTTCACAGCCAGGACTGGAACCCAGCAATGGATGGGAATGTTACTCTTTTGTTCATACACCACACAGTCTCATCATACACATGTAATATGCCAACTCTTCTCTTAGGAGCTTCAAAAGACAGCAGCTTTCAGTGATTAGGACTATTCTGCTTATACTACTAATCTTATTCCATTAATCTCACAGAACCCCTACCCAATACTCACTTTCTTGGAGGCAGGGACTCCATCTTCCTACTGACTTCCACAGTGACAACATTTTGATCTTGGTTATGGCTTCTAGCTACTACGTAATTGTAGGAGTATCAGACATGCATGATTTACTGATACACCTATTCTCCTCCTAATAACCCTGAAGATACAACTAATACACAAGTTACTCCTAAGGATGTCTCCTCCACCCCTAAACGCACACATAGTAACTGCTTGCACTCAGTCAGAAAAGATCATACAGAACAAGGGAACAACCTAGCTTACCATTACTCCATATGGCAAGTTAGCTATTAAACCAAAATAATTTGCTTCTGCAGTATAATCCTACTGCAATCTGGTACCATTATAAAGGCAAACTGGAAAATGGAAGACCATTGTGTTCTCCAGGTGGACTTTTTTTTAAATTTAAAGAAAGCATGTAGTTAAAATTTTTTTGTATTTTTAAACCATGTACTTGCCCTAAACACTTAAAAATGCAGAACTTGTCAGAGTTCAGTCAAATAATAACTAGTCTTGTGGTTATACTTTTTAAAATGAAGAAATGGCTGCCATCAGAAAAGATTATTTTAAGGGCTTGGAAAGCAGGGTCTTATTTCAGAAATGCAGTATTCAAATGACTGAATCGACAAGTTAGGAGGCAGTAAGGGGATGAATAAACAACTGTACGTATTTAGGACTCATGGCAGGAATACTATTCAAGGAGGAGAAGACCCTGACGATTGAAACTAGAAAAGCACTCCTACTTAGCATAAGCATTTTCTGCTTAAACTTAATAGAATACTACAGACTGACCTTAATAAAGTACGTAGAGATGCTTTCCTAAAGATGTGTCTTTTCTTGCATTTGAACATCACATATTCAAGTGCAGCACACCCGTACTTATTTGTGGAACAGTGCTCAATAGTAGGTTCAGTAGCTAGAGGTTAAGGGAAATACCATTTCTTAGCATAAATGTTAATAGATTTCTGCAAACTTATTAAACTCTTAAAGCTCAGAATAATTTCTGTGTTAAGTTTGAAAATTGTTTACAAATGTCTTGGTAGAAATACCTAGGAAGACATAACCATGATGTCATCCTGCTAGGCAAATAGTTCACGCCTGTATTTTCTTACTGAAGTTATTATATTAGCATTCAGAACAAAGGAAGTTTAGAAGAGGAGAATGTGCAAGCGGCATTATGCATTTCCCTCGCACAAATCCTCATAATTATTAGATAATATTAGCAATGTGGACTTAGCCAGAAAAATATTTTATAGACACAAACACTTGTGTATGTATGTATGAAAAAACTGGCACCAAATGATGACGTTGTTGATGAATCAGATACAATGACATTTTCAAGATTATTATAATAAATCAAAAGTTAAGAACCTTAAATTACACTTTCAAATACTGCTATCCTTGATCAACCTTGTCTTTCTTTCCATGATATTTCAGAACTTAATAGCTGATATTTCTTATCAAAGAATAATACTACATCATTAAATTTGTGCCTTAGAGACTTTCAGATGAGATTTTAAAAACAGAGGACCTATCTACCAGAGCATGAGCTGTTTCCAAATTAATTTTCTAAGCAGTAAGTACCTCTTCACCATCTCTGGACAAAAATATCTCCTTCCTCTCTCCCTTCCATATTAGATACATTACTAAGCACTGACCATATGTATGATTCAAGTATGTTGTTTTTCAAAACAGTAATAAACTTGGAAATCTGCATAATACTGTTTGTTATACGCACCTACCACAGAGTAACCAGAAAATGGGTACTATGAAATTAAAGTTCTTTACAAAAAGTAGAATTTATTTGTAAATAATTTGTATAGTGAAAAATGTTAAATATACATAACTGACAAAGTGGAACTTTGTACCAGCTTTGTATTTGACATGCTGTTCCTACAGTTTTGTTATCACACTGGGCATTTGGCTCCAGAAGTTCAAGGCTTCTTCATAAAAACAATACACTGTCACACCCTTTAACTTACTTTAAAACACTTAATATTGATTTAGTTAGTCTTTTGAGATACAGAATTCTGCTGGGTTGAAACAAGAGTCAAAACCAGTTTCTGAATAAAACAATTTTAGTCAGCTTCAAAGTTGCAGGGAGACTTTTAGAAGATTAAAAGAAGAGTAAGTGGTTCCTCTATTCCTGAAATACTAACCTGCCTGAGGAAGAAAAAAAAAAAATTCTCACAGAAACATCTGGAAGCTATTTGCAGCAGGCACTAATAAAATACAACTTGAAAAGAGTACCACTCATAAAAAGACAGGTAGTGAAAAGGAGTTACAATTACACTTCCTTGTTATTCACTACTGAGAGTCCTAAGACTATTATGATTTCATTTTGCAGGTTAGCCTACTGTACTGGGCAGAAATAAAGAAATAGCATCCTTTTACTTCAAGGTATAGGGATAGTTCTGTTTAATTCCCCGATGAGTTTATAAGTAGGAAAAAAAAAATCCTGAAACATCATCTTGGCTTAAGAAAAGATGCAGAACTGCAAGATTGTGCATCTTCACAGCTTCTCTGTTAACAGAAAAATGCAGAAATCTACTACCTCTGCAGAAGAGCACATGAAAGAAAATGGGCTTCTAAACTGATGAGAAAGGAGAGCAGGACTGGCACCATATCAGCCACTTTACAGCAAAAGCCGATTCATAAAAGCAGCAATTTGTTTGACCCTGTGGATATAACAATATTTTATGCACAGTAAGGGATGCCAATAGCAATGCCTTGGTCAGTTACCAGGCTCTGTGCCTTCGAGACACATCAACAACCTTGTAAACCTCCCTTTCGAATAGATAATAGCATAGGAGAAGTTAAGTGTCTTGCAGACATCCCTTTGCTGCATTTAGGAAGCAAGGTAGCAGCCTACTACAGCAGATACTGGATCATAAAAGTAGCCCACCTCCAATTTTCTGCTCTTACAGGAAACGCCAGAGAAAGTTAGAGCAAAACAGAAAGAGATTTTCAACCTTTCCTTCCCCACCCCCCCCAACCCCCCCCCCCACTGGCTTGTCAGCACATGCTCTCTTAGCTGAGCTGCTTTTTCAGATCTGACCTTTTCTTTCCCTTTATTAAAGGAACTACAGCACTCACTGGGCTCCCAGCTACTGACAAGCCCTCTATAAGCTACCAGAACAAAACATTTTTCCAGTGAAGATTTACATAGTAATTGTCTTAGCATGTCAAAATATTCAATTTACGGCAACAAGCTTCAGTCACACTGTGTTTCTGTTCCAATCTAGCCTTGTCAAACGAGCCTGATAAAGTAGTGATAACTAGTAATTTCTGCTGCTATTTCACAAGGCTGTAAAATTAGCTTGGGTGTGAGCTGATGGAGGGGAAAGTAACCTTTATTTTCACAGTGGCTCACAGCTGGGAAGCAAGCAGGCATTACTGGGTACAGGCCTCAATAAATGTCACAACATTTGCCCTACTAGAACAAACAAACCTTCTCCAAAACGTTATTGCTATTTTCATTTAAAAAAAAAAAAAAAGATTACATTGTACAGTAGAAATAGTTTGCATTATTGCTGTTAAATGCAGTAACAAACAACATGTCTTGGAAACTAAACAGGCAAAGCCCTGTGTTCTTTACATAGGTTTCCCTCAGTACGGACTTCATCATAGCTGATACAGCCGAATTAGGTGCTTGTTACTTTATGTCAAATTGCATCATTTTGGTCTGTCCTGGACAGTCTCTCCAGCAGCACTGCATGTCTTTGAAGAAATGAAAGTCACTAAGCTTGCCTCACTTTGTCCTTCAAACCAAAAGATTTCTCTAACCAAGGGAAGAGAGTAAGAGGCAGATAAGCCTTATGACACAAAGCATGTTTATGTTTGCAAAGCTTTGTTTTACAACACAGTGAGGTATAAAACCATCATCATTCAGAAAGATCTTACAAAAAAAAATAAATCGCCCTAACATTCTACGTACCCATATGTACTAAATCTAGGCTTGGGAAAAAAAATGAATACATATAGTAATTTTATACCATCTCAAAATCCCTCACAAGCCAGCTGACATCAGCAGGCATCTTAGTACTGTAATTATACTTCAGCTTAAACCTTGCACTTTATTACTCATGAGTTCCAAAATATCAGCAAGCAGCCCAATTTATATAATATATACACATATACACATGCACACACCCCCAAACCACTTTTCTGAGAGAAGATTGCAGAAATATCAGTGTACTCAAAGTTCATTCATTCAACCAAGCACACTTATCTGATTGTCTGTCAAAAGTCAGGCAGACCTTAACATAATCAATAAAAAGCCTCTATTTTGAGCCTAAGGAAAAGAAACAGGATTAGAATCTCAGGTTTTTGTCATCTCAAAGTGTGTTTTAAGCACACTGCTTCAGGAACAAACCAACGCATGACATTCAACTACCTTTTAACTTCTGTTTCAGAAATCCTAATTATCCTTTTACCACTTGCCCTTACATTCCAAAGCTACTTGTAGGCTTCTAGGAACCCTCTGGCATCTCTGGCATATCAGCCACTCCTCCCAGTTTTGTGGCAGTCCTCAGGTACCTCTCCCAATTACCATGATCATTCAAAACCAGTTGAGAGTGGCCCCAAAATGATATCAATTCCTTCAGCATTCATGGGTACATCCCATCAGGGCCCATGGACTTACTATGTCATTTCCTTAAGTATTTTAAGGTAGTCCTTCTGTGATCTACCTACATGTCTTCTCCACTCCCTTTCACCAGCAATAGGTGACCAGGCTCACACCTCTCAACATCATCTTCCATACACAATATATGAGATAAAATAACCAGCAAGACATTCCTAGGTCTGACCAGTATAACACCACAATCACACCCGGTAGATGTGGGAGCAAATGTTGCGAGAGCACTGCCATCAGGTCTCATGGACCGCATGTGCCAGCATGATCTGTAAGTTCTCATGCCTGCCGCCACATCTTGTGGCCAGTGCAGCCTTCCGAAAATTAGAGCTTGATAAGGTTAATCATAATCAAACCAAGCAAAATAGCAAGAAGTTACTGTTTCATTCCAGCCTTGCCACACATTTGCTGTCCTTATTACACAAGGTATAACAGCTAATTCTGTTGCCAGTGAGAACGTACAGCTGGCACTTGCTGTGTTTTTTTAATATTAGAGCTGAAATTTCATTTGCTCGAGAAGTATCCCATCTTATGCAAATTCACATAATTGGAAAGGAAGCAAGAATGGATATATAAGAAAAAGGAAGGCATACTGAGGCTTTTCATAATACTATTAAATTAACAGTGTATAACATCATCACTTTCACCTGCCAAAGGTACAGATCCCCCAAACATTCCACATTTCTCACAGATCTTAAGTGAAGTTACATGTACTTCCCAATTTTAGTACTGTATTATTTGAGTTAAAAGTTTTGGCTTTAACCATTGCCAAATGCTAACAGACTTGGCTATCCCAGATGTACAGAACGGGCTGGAGGGTAAATATCCTTCAGTATTCCTGTGCCTATTAAGTTTAGATTTCACAGTTATGTTTACTGCAGCTTGCAGCGTGGGAGGCTTTACTGGATTCTAAGTAACATGCAAGGCATCTAAACATACAAGAACTACTTTCCTCCACTTGTAAAAACAGCTTATTTCTTTTATCAAATTCTTTTCAGTAAACAGGAACAGACCCATCAGACTTGGGCCCTCCTCAGTGGCCTATTAAACAGTGCACTCTGTTTCTCACCAAAAGGACGGAAGGGGAACCATCAATCTTCAGCCACATTTTAGCTGTTGCTGCCATAAGAAAAGACACGCAAAGCGCCCAGAAAGTACTTGGGAATTATTCCATGTTTTTTGTTACTATCAATACATATTGTGCAGAGGAACTGACAGCAGGCATGACAGAGACAGAAGGCCACAAGTTTTCTCAAGTATAAAATATTCCTGATGCTGTTTTGAGGAGCTGCACTTCAAATGGGATGCCTTTGAAGCAACTGCAGAGCGAACAATCTGGTGAGGCTTGGAAGTGGGGAAATTGCCTATAATGTTTTGGACCACATGACTTTCCACCTTCACTACATTATTCAGTAACTACACAAAACACTTGAAAACTGGTCAGAGTAATAACCTCCAGCTTTCTCACCACCCCACTAAAAGGACAATTTGAGTTTAACCAGTTGCTCTGCGGCCAGATGAGGTTAAGGTAACACTAGTAAACAGCGGTACTAAGCAATGCAACATGTACATGTGTATGAAGGCATTTCTGATTTCCCAAAGCAAATGCAAACTAGAAAGAAACCTTCTATTCTACTTTCTTCCAACATATAATCAAAAATTCAATAGAAGATTGATCTAAACAACTAATTACTTCCATAAGTCTTATTAAATATTGTGAAGTTCAGCATAATTAAATTAGATTAAATAATTTTTCTTTTAGTGTCTTGAAGCAGGACAACCCAAGCCTCTCTTGAAGATCATAGAAGGCTGAGGGAATTCATTGGAATCTATCTTGGAGTACTGGATTAGAGATGGATTTTTAAATTTTATTTTTAAGGACAATATACATAGCTTAAACTGTGACAAATGCACTGTATTTCTAAAAAGAGAGTAATTAAATACATTCAATGCAATAACTGAAAATTTTTATAGAGTATTCAGATATGAACTACTGCATGACTGTATGACTATAATATTTATCTAATATATCCCTTTCCCCTGTGAGTCTAGTAGTTCTAGTCCTTCTGCAAAGTTTACTAAAACATAATTAAGGATTAACAGTAACTCTGCAACTATTCCAAAGACACAGAAAAACACAGCCAAACAAAACCCAAACAACTCCCCCTAAGAAATCCCATCACATAGTCATTTTAGCCTCTTTAAAAATACAAGGGACAGCAACCACACTACATTCAAGTATTCTGAAGAATTCAGGCATTCTCTCAGCTTCTGCTACTGACAAGGAAGGAGAGTTGGAGAGTTTCAGTTATGCACAATGGGTAGTGAAATTTGCTTCTTTTACTACTAAAAAGAAAGAAAATCTCATTAGCGTTCAGGACACAGAAGATCTCACAGGCTTTATCTAAATATGCATATTTCTTTGAATATGAAAATGCATTTCTTGAGGCCTGTGAAAAATTTAATGTGTAACAAAAATGAGCATAGCTCAGACTTCTGAAAAGGAATACTGCTGGGAGTGACAGTGAAGGGCCACCTCTTCACACAGCAACAGCAAGACCAGCAGTCAATGCTTGGAAACACTGACTCCAGCCCATACAGGCTAAAAACCAGACATCACAAAAATCAGGTTGGGCATCCTTAACGTACAATATGAACATTAAGAATATCAGTACAAAGTGAATCTATCTATGCCCAGGAAAACCTAAAAAAGATGGGATTTCTTGTGATAGATTATTCAGACAAGCCAACAAGCATTTGTGCATCTGATCTGTGACTACAGAAGTTATCAACAATTAATCTAGAAACTGTAGATAAAAGGGGACCTGGTATTGAAATCAAGGTACACAAACATACCAAACCCAAAGATTGTAAATTATAATGCTTGCAACTGTATTGGTATCAGGAATTAACTTGAATTCCTTGATTCAAGAATGAAAAGCTAAAAAATTGGATGCTCTAGTTTACAAGGACTTATGAGTTTGAAACTGGATATACCACAAAATTTATATTCACTGTGCAGACTAGATGACTGCAGGCATTCCCTCAAGCCTCATTAAAATCAGACTGAGTTTTGTTTGTTTGAATAAAACTAGTAGGAATGGCAGAATATTTAATAATGTTGAGAAGAATTAATAGTAACCGCTATATTAAATAATTCAAATAAGTAGCATTTGTATCTACAATAGAAGACAATACTGCCAGCATTTTTCTGAGCTTTAGTAGGTTTGCTGTATTCCAGACCACAGAAAGTGGCATGGGGCAGGTGAAAAGAAAAAATAAAACCCCTGTTCTCATGGGATTTGAACTATTTTTTAGATTGGTACAGAACTTGGCAACAACATTACTATTTAAGATTTACAATTCTCAGTACTACTGTTGTGGGAGGTGGCAAAGCAGAGCTACAGGAGCACACAGACCCCACCCAAACAAGATGTAAACAACATGTGGCAATAACAGGGTAAGATTGTGAGGCTACAATAGCGCAGGAATGTATATAAGTTAGAGAGGCTATTAATATGTTTTGGAGGGTTTTAAGGACTTGGTTTAGCTGCTTAAAAGCAGTCATTCATGATAAAGCAGAACTCGTAGCTTGGTTAATGCTCTTGCTTAACGTTGACCTATTCTCTGATTGGAGGAATAAGAAGATTCAGAAAGCCCCAGAGCCAGTTTGAGCCAGAAAAAGGAGACGTAGTAACCACTAGCCTAAAAAACAGGAAAAAGAACGAACCCACCTAGAGACAACAAAAAGACCCAATGAGAGAGAAGATGACCCCAGACCCAAATATTACTATTGGACCAGACAGACTATGATTTGAGGGGTCAGAACTTAGATTGCAAGGGTCTAACTGCCCAGGGATTTTAGCGTCAGGGCTTCCCCTCCAGAGGCACCCAGCTCAAAGATAGAATGAATTATGTTTTTTATATTGAAGGTCTTGATTAGAGATTGTGCTTCAGGGAACCTAGGGTCAAGCCTGAGGGAAGAATAAGTGCCTGAGGGTGAGTCAAAAGGGGCACCCAACGGCTCACTGGAGTCGCCCACTGCAAAGGGACTCCAGTCATTGCAACTAAAGTCTTGGGTGGGGCACGTGCAACTCCTTGATTAGTGTGTGAATTCTCAGGCAGCAGCTGCTTTTCCTGTAACGCTACCCAAAACTCATAATGTTGCCTTCCACTTCAGGTGACAAGAGCTCCTACTTTCACTAAAGCAGTCCTGAAACCCAGCGAACCTAGATGATAATCCCGTTTCAGATTTTTATTTGGAATTAAAGAAAAAAAAAAAAAATTGTTTGTTTTTTTTTAACTTAAAGCTGGGGGTGATCCTGGACAAAGAACAGAGAATTAGCCAACGTAACTTGTTGAGAGCACCCACTGTGAGAAGACTTTTACATGAGAGTGGGACACAAACAAGACATCAAAGACCACTCAGAAATGGAAAAAATATTCTTCAAGTGTAGCTGTGAGAGACAGAAAAAAACATGGGAGCTATTAGAGGCCTGCAATAGAAACATAGTAAGGACACAGGGAAGCTGTTATGTCAGCCTTAAAATAGAAGTTAACTGTTTCATTTCTCTAGGGATTTTTCCAGCACACACATTTTCTTCTCCTAAAAAGGAAAGAAGCATCAATCTGAATACATCTTGCTGAATTGCTTTAAATATATCATACTTAAAAGAAAAAAAAAAGAATATTAAAAAAACAAAATAAAATTGAGAACCTGAATTTCTCAGAGCTCAATCATCTAAGCATTTGTTTAGTTCCATCCATCCCCCTCCCAGAAGATGTATTTTGCAAATCCTGAGCCCATTTCCAAAGAGACCAAGAAAGAGAAAGTTCATTTGGACTAAAAGGAGCAAGTTTAGTTATCTGCTCTATTTGTATACTCCCCAGAAAACCAAACACTTAGAAGTGGGACTTGAAATTTCTTTGGTCTAAGACTCTGGAATAAATTATTTTAAGTGAAGTTATTTCAGAAAAATGTAGAAACTACTGTAGCTGCTCTTTCAATCTAAATAACTTTTGACCCGAATTACAGGATTCACGACTCAGTTTTGGTTGTATTTGAAGAATTGTTTTGTGAATTTTTTCTACTGATGGCAATAAAACCATTCTATTTGGTTCTTTAAAACAAATCCTAGGCAAGTGTCATGGTTTCAGTCCAGCTGGTAACAAAGCACCACACAGCTGCTCGCTCACTCCCCCCTCCCAGCCATGGTGGGATGAGGAGAAAATATGAAGGCAGGCTCGTGGGTTGAGATAAGGACAGGGAGGGATCAGTCACCACTTGTCATGGGCAAAAGACAGGCTCAACTTGGGGAAGAAACAAAACCAATTTAATTTACTACCAATCAAATCAAACCAAGGATAATGGGAAGTAAACCCAAACCTCAGAACACCTTCCCCCCGCCCCTCCCTCCTTCCCACCTCAACCCCGCTCCCGGTTCTCTCTCCCTCCTCCCCCCGGCGGCGCAGGGGAACAGGGGATGGGGGTTGGGGTCAGCTCCCCACACCGGGTCGCTGCCGCTCCTTCCTCCTCAGGGACAGGACTCCTCACTCATCCCCTGCTCCACCGTGGGGTCCCTCCCACCGCAGACAGTCCTTCACCAACTTCTCCAACATGAGTCCTTTCTGCAGGTTGCAGTTCCTCACAAACTTCCCTGGCGTGGGTCCTTTCCGTGGGTCTATCCAGTCACCAACTGCTCCAGCGCGGGCCTTCCCATGGCGTCCCGGCCATCTTGGGGGGCATCCCCCTGCTCTGGCGTGGGCTTCTCCCTCCCCAGGCTGCAGGTGGGCCTCTGCTCCCCCGCTCCCCTCCATGGGCTGCAGGGGGACACACAGCCTGCCGTCTCACCAGGGCTGCAGGGGCACCCCCTCCTCCGGCGCTCCTCCTCCCCTCCGTCCTCACTGACCTCGGTGTCTGCAGAGGGGTTCCTCTCACGTTCCAATCCCCCCACTCACTGCAGGTTCCCCTTCCTAAATCTGTTCTCCCAGAGGCGCTACCACCGTCGCTGATGGGCTTGGCCTGGGTCAGAGGTGGGTCTGACTTGGAGCGGGAGAAGCTTCCAGCAGCTTCTCACAGGAGCCACCCCTGTGGCCCCCTCCCCTGCTACCAAAAAACCCCATGCCACACAAGCCCATAACAACAAGGTTTTCAGGAAATTAGTCTTCAGCACAGACAAGCCCCTGTGCAAGTGGTATACACTAGAGACAGAAGATCAAAAACTCAAAGTCCGTAATAATAGTATCCCCCCACAAACGTGCAAAAGAAGATAGTTAAAAGCTGAAGGGTAGTTAGAAACTCCACAAAGCAAAAGCCCTTTATAACACTCAGAAGCTGACCCAACTAGATCTTGTCTTCTATACCTCACCCGAATTACCTACTCAAATTTCAGTAAGAACACCCCTTCCTGGTGTACAAGTTATATAGTTTTCCAATGAGTTTCTCTGAAAGCAACCTTAAGAGGTATGAACTATTTCACATTTCACACATGCTTCTGAAGAGAGGACACATTTCCAAAAGTGAAGTGCAGTCTGAGACTGGCCTGCATCATATTTAACACACAGCAGCTGAGAGACAGGTTTGTTTCTGCCAGTAGGTCAGAAAGCATTGTCAGACTTCTGCATGTCTTGGAAGTTCTAGACATAGACTTGCTTCAGGGTGTAACCATCAAAAGTATAGGGCCCAGCTTTGTCACCTTAATCAGTGTACTACTTAGTATGGAAAATTAGCACAAGAACATTTTTTATCTTACATTTAGATAATGTGATACAGTCAATTAACTAATGGAGTACTTGTGTTACGAGAGCTTAACATAAGGATGGTTAGAAGGACATGACCCAAAGCAGTTTACTCAGGACACTACCAAAACATCCACCATAGAAGACTTCACTGAACGCCCTAGAAACCCAGCTGAATGAGAACATGAAAATGATGCAGATACCTGAGGACACAAGCTTCCTAAACGAGACACTTAGGTGAAAGTCACTAAAGGACTTGTGCAGGGGGAAGGGGGGCAGAGAAAGGCTGGTGTAGCACTGATTTGTTCTTAATATGTCACTTCTGACAACACATCGCTCACATTGCTTCTGGGGACATGCATGGAAACGTCATTGACTGTGTGGACAGTAGTGGGTGAGAAAAAAGTTGCCAGAAGACCAAGCTACAAAAAACACGAAGGGAGGATAAACATGTCAGCTTCCTTTTGTATTTAGTAATTGTCCTCTGCAGTTTTGCTAATAGAGAAGGATGCTTATTGTTGGCATATTTATTATGCCAACAGTGTAATTTAACACAGCTTTGACGGTGTACAGCTGTACATTAGAACTCAAACTTCTTGGAAATGCTCTTGCTATGAATAATTTCAGGTAACTTGGCAAATTAGAAGGCAAACCAAATATATGAAACATACAGTTTGTTAAAAAAAGTTCTTTCTTTTGACTTAATTCTATGCAAACAATATTAATACACACAAATTAACAGATAAACAGTGCTTTCTCAAAACAATGCAACATGGCAATTAAATAAGAAATGCCTTCAACAAAAGATTTTTTTTTGTTAATTCCTCCACTGTTAATTATTTTTTTTAAATCTTACTATGCAAACATTTATATACCGTTCATTCTTTGAAAAGGACAGTTCTACATTTGATGGAACAATAAGTGTTAATTACCACGATATTTCTCTTCACCCCCTCACCCCCAAGAACTTCTCTCAAGCTCTCAAGTTCTGTTCAGTTCCCTGAAGCATTTCAAACTAATTCACACAGCAAAATTGTATAGGTTAAGAAGTAAGTAGGTATCTTAACCTGAAACATTGTATAATAAAGGGAGTTATACCCTAAGAAAAATACAAACCTAGTCACGGAGACAAGTAGTTTTGTCACACTCCTGTACCTTTCCCCCATACACTACTTGCATAACACCCAATTAAGAGAGCGAAAAATCACCACATAAAGAGACAAATCATCCCTCTAGAGGACTAAAGCCTGAAGCCTAGAAAGGCATACATGCCCTTTCCTGTTACAGATAGAAAGCTTTACTCTTTGTATAAGGGAGCCCAAAATTACAGAACATGAAAAGAAAGTTATGTTCACCGAGAACTGCATGACCATTTTTAGCTTAGTAGCTAAACCCCCCCAAATTCCTCATATGCATTTCATCATTGCTCATTCTGTTTTTACTTAATTCTATACTGCGTAAATCAGCTGTAGTATCAGCACCTGTAAGCTGTAGCTATTGGACTGCTTTCACTTTTTATGTAACAAAACCCAAAAGAAACATTTTGGAAAACACTGGTCCAAATGTTTAGCCAAAAATTTTAGGCAACTTGTCACCCTGCCCCCCCCCCGGCCAAAGATCTGCAGCTATTACCAAATGAGAACCTGAAAACCTATGTGAAATGTTATTTATCACTGCCTAACAAATCACTACCCAGAAATGCCACGAAAATAATTTTGCAATTAAAAGAGGTCTTCTGTAGTCTTAATGTGTTACTAATAAGATCAGAGGTCAGTTTAGAAGACAGATAGAGCAAATGATTCAACAACAGTGATAAATTTTCCACTTCCTAGTTAATGAAATAGTCACTTTTTGTTGACTGAGAGTTCATGTTTGACCTTCTGGGAAAACAGGTTATTTAGAGATATACAAAGACAAAAACTTAAAATCAAATAGTCCAGGAAACAATTTACGTACTTAGGATGTCGTATGTCTGGCAGGGATCGTTCCAGTGCTATATTGTTGCTAACAAATATGTTGAAGCCATTTTCCCTATAAGCAGAATCATCATGGTCTTCCTCTGTAAGAGGGTATGGTTTTCCGTGTTCACCTTTCCCTACGATGAAACAAAACAATTATTTGCCTCAAACTGACAGTACAAAATGGACTACAAAGACAAAAATAAGTTAGACTGAACTTCAATTAGTACACTGTGTCTGGAACATCTCTAAGGAACTTCTTGCAATCCTTAGCGACATTCCTATTACTTCCAATACAAAAATACAAAGTAGGTACAAATTAACAGGACTTGGAAGGCCTTCTGAATTCACCCAGTTCCTCTAGCTTTCCTTCTTTCCAGAGACACAATCAGCTTAAAGCCATTTTATACATAAAAAATTGAATTGTAAATTACGCTAAGACCTTTTTGCATCAGAATCAAGCCTTCATAGCAAAGTTATGAACAAATGGATCAGTTCCAGCAATACTCCTTTTGATTGATATGAGGAACCTGATTACTCAGTTACTTTACATTTTAGCAGTCAGATCACCCCTCCTCCCCCACCTTTTCCAAACCAACTTTAGCATTGAATAAGTTTAGAGTGTCTAACTTTGCAGAATAAGTGGTAAGGAAACCAAATGTTTTGTTCTGGGCTCCTTAAACACCCTTGCACTCCAAGGGAGCAGGCAGATGTACTCAGTGCTTCTAATATCTCAGCACTGCTGATTTGGTTTCAGAAACTGGTCACTTTGGTTCCCTAAAGAAACCATCTGCTCGCTCCCTGGCAAAGCACAGACTTTCTGTTCCAGCTTTTTATTCCCAAGTTAGTTCTCATCATCAGTCACTTGGCTTAGCTTAGTACCTACCTCAGGCAACTATACCTCTATCTCTTCCAGTCAGAGCACAGAGAACAAACAAAAACACTTCAAAGAAAATCAGTACATAAAAGCCTTCACTTCATCTCAACTATCTTTATTCTTCTCATTCTTGCAAAGGATGAGCTCATCAGAGTTTCTAAGCCCTTCATGCCTACTCAGGTTCTCCAGAAGATACATTTTCCTCTACAGTTAATTGATCAGCTTATAACCTCTCTATCCCTCGCCCTCCAGGCCCACTCATAAGAAAATATCTCCTTTTACCTGAGCTCTTTTAGAGAAATTAATCAACTTCCCAGCTGGATTTGATAAGTGACCAAGGCCACCTGATACTCAGCTAATCAGGAGCAGCTGCAGGAGAGGATGAAGAGGAAAGCAACTACAAGCTGAGAGAAACATCCAGTATCCTTAAAGCCCATGAGCCTCTGTCAATGCTCTACTTCATATTGCATGTGCACAAAAAATTAAAAACATAGAATATGCAATTAAAGATGCTATAGTTACTCAATTTTAGAATTCTTTTGCAGATAAAATAATCTGTTTTTTTTTATTCCAAACTTTGTGCATATAATTACAATTTCATATAAATTCTTAATGAAAATAATGTTACTCACAAAGTAAAAAAGTTAAGTTTGTATTGTGAAAAAACTGTGTACGGTATTTCATTACTAACAGGTATCTTGTAATTTTTATTTTCAAACATTGCCAAATGCATGTAACACTAACATAATACAAAATCTGAGACTAAGCTTCTATGTGAGTCTTTATGATTTCATACTAAATATGGGGAGGAACTATAATATTAAAGGAGCAGCTGATGAGTCAGAGTACTACTCAAAATTCAATAGTACAATTATATAAAATCTGTTTCATAATACAGTAACAAGAAGCTAATGTAATTCAACCGCCAGGACATAGAAATTTTAGCCCCTCTCTTTCAGCATATATTCTAAGTAGACCCAAAGTAACTATTTTAATTTGCTTTTAATAAGAGATTTATCCAGGTAGTTAATAATATAATGGAAATTCCAGAATAAATGACCTAGTGATAAGACATACTACTGCTAATCGATGTTTTTGGAATATAATTTTCTGTATATTCCAGCTATTCACCCTGTATGAAGAAAGGTGGATTCTTTGCTTTGCTTTTCTCAAAGAAGTCCATTTGGCTATTCAGGAGATGAATATTTTTTACAGCACTACAGTTTCTTCACATTGTCCCCTGCTAAAGAAACTGAAGACAAGTACTTTTAAAGTACTCTTCCACTCTTCCTCACTGAATATGGAGCACTATCACTAGCATAAGCCAAAGAGTAGATATCACGAGTTGCTATCTAGAGCAACTCAGGAACGGGCTGAATTTTCTCACATCATGCTGCAGAAGTATTTGACCAATTGCAGTCTATAAATTGATTTTGCACTTATATAGTAAGTTGGGCCATGAGGTGCACTAGAAGTTGCAAAGCATGACTCTTTCCTAACACTATATTAAAATATACACATAGAGCATTAACAAGAGCTTGTGAGCTTTTATGAATCCCCTGAATATTTCTCCCAGGTTGCTTGCTTGCTCTCTCACCCTGCAGCTCCTCCCCAGTAGCTGCGGATCAGGTAGTCATCTATCAGATGCAGCTGAAAGCAGTTAGCTAATTTCTCTAAAAGAGCTCAGGTAAAGAGACCCTTTCTTATGAGTGACCTTGGGAGGAAAGAAATAGAGAGCTTAGAAGGTAAGTATTAAAAAAAAAATTAAGTACAACTTTTGGATAATCAGTAGGCCTGAAGGGTTCCCTTTGTGCAGGAAACTGCCATATATAAGTCTCCTCAGCATCACAAATTATCATAAGCACATTCAAACTCTGTTCCATCACTGATTTGCTTTCCTAGATGACTGACAGAAATTGCCATCACTGCACACTGGTTTGGAGCTGGACTATCCAAAAGTTTACCTAAAATGCCAGGGTGACAAAGGGAAACTTCACAATGCAGGAATAGTAAAATTCTGGTGAAAAAGAGCATGGAGGAGTTTAATATCCTGTACCCACCAATAGACACATATAAGCCGTCCTATACCATTTGTTCTGCCTGAAGGCAAAATAGCAATTCAGAAAGTGCATCAGGGCTATAAAGGGAACTGAGAGTGAAAAAGCCAGATGGTGAATTTTTGGCCTTTTTGGGTTTAAAAGGGGGCTCACCCAAATGTGATGGATAAAACCAAGCCATCACTAAGACCTGATACTGACCCTCTCTGAGGCTAATTTACAGATGCAGCATAAATAACCCCAGAAACCAAGGACAATCAGAAGTTTTAGTTCAGTTACTTGCATTTTGATTTTTCAAGGAGGGGGAAAAGGAGGGGAAGAACCCAAAAGCACAATAATGACACATATATTCAACCTGGGCCCAAAAATCCCATCAGAATGCTTCATTGCATGGGCACCCTAACAGCACTGTTTAATTAATACAGTTCGATTCATTCCAACCTTTGTGATTACAGAGTTATTAAACTGATTTTCAACTCAGTACTCAATGTAAGCAATTTTTTGCAAATAGGCTAGATTTTTTCATTAAAACACTATGATGTTTTTGGAGTTGACATCTCTACACTGCTTATATTGTAAGGGTTTTAATGCACCATCACAAAATGCTTCTCCATAGATATTCAGATAAAAAAATGTTAAAGTAAGATATTCTAGCCATTCAGATAAAGTACTGGATTGGCGAAATATCAGATGCTCTAGAAGGCTTTTTTAGCCCCACTCAAGGATGTTACTGTCTCCTAGGAAACAAAACACTCTATACCTAGCCTTAAAGGTTTAAGTTTCATGCTTGACAACTTGTGATAACTGATAGTTCAAGAACACCTCAGTTAAAGCATCTTCTGCTTATATTAAATACAGATACAGCAGAAGGAGAATAAACCCTCTTGTTCAACAGATGGCATGAAATGAAGAGGATAAGGGTGAGACAAGAAAATAAAAAAACATTCTGTATACTCAGTACAAATGTGTAACAGCAGAATAACGTCTCTGGACCAGCCATGGTGGTACAGTTGCCAGGTATGATAACAGGGGTATTGTTGGCAAAATATATCATCTGTAAATCAATTTGAACATGCAACAGGAGTCCTGCACTACTTCTGCATGCAATGGATAGGGGACCTTGCTGAAAATTATGAACAACAAAAGACATTGCAACAGGTTCCGGTTTCAGGGTCTTTGGGGTTTTGTTTTGGGGGTTTGTTTTTGTAATTCACATGAATATTATTTATAATTCAATAGGCATGGTAAAAAAGATTGGCTTTGCCATATAAGTTAAAGGAAGTTAAGCAATTGCTTGATACCTTAACACAAGAAACTAAGTGGATAAATAACATAAGCCACTCAGTGTCTGTGGGGAAGAACTGTGTACAAATCTGAATTATTTACTGTTTATACTCGCTGCTATTAGTTTACTCAGGCACGACTTCACAGTCACACCAAGTCAAGACTATAATTCAGAAAAATATTTAAGCACACCCTTTAATTCAAGCATCCTTTAATCCAGTAACATTTGTAACAGGGAATAAGAATTCTCCATGTGCTATATTCTTTACTAAATAAAAGGAGTTTATTTTAATACGTGAACCTACAGATAAGTAAGTCTTCTTACTTACAGTGCATCTTACTATTTTGGATAAGATAATTCTGCCATTTTTTTAAAGTGTATTATGAATTTTGTCTACTACCCATAAATATTCCATCCATAATCTAGTACAACATTGTCTGTGCACATCACATGTAAACTCAGAGCCTGTCCTCTCTCATGAAAGTTCTCAGGGGGAGAATAGATATTTAATCTTATCCTAGAGCAATATTTAAATACAGAACTGGAGTCCCATGGCAGGGGGAGTGATTGGGCTTCTTAGCAAGGGTAGACAGAGGAACACAAATTCCAAATGAGTACAGTCACCTATCAGCTTCAAAGAAAAAGTGTAAGAAGGGGAAATAAAGATCATCAGCTGAATAAAAACACTGAGTCAGACATCATCTTCCACCTTCTTGCCCCATAAACTTCTACACAATAACCTTTTACACTCCCTGACAGGGGAGTCAGAATGCAAGTAGCCAGGTCAGAGAGCAGAAACTGTTTGAAGCAATCAGTAGTATCTTTCACATCATTTCTGAATTTCCCTAATGCACAGCTGTATACAAGTTTGCCATCTTGTGCTGTGGAGATGGACTTCATATTATTTTGATTAATAAGTATAATAAGATGATCAATTCAAATTGCCACCACATTCTGCTTTTTTGGGGAGTGAATTTCCATTTGAGTTCAAACAAAATGATTTTGTTCCTTATTTTTCCTTATCCTCACAGACAGGAGAGTGAGGTGCAGCACATCTGCTAAAATACTCGTTAAATTATCTTGAACAGAGAGGTGATTTGATAAATGCACAAAATAGATTTTTTTTTTTTTTTTTCTTTTGACAGTAAATGTCTTGGCTTCTCTTGGTGGAGTCCTCATTGTATTTGAAAATTTTGTATTTTGAAACCTGTAGAAAACATGTATGTGAACATTTTTTATCTAAAATTAGTTCAAGAGTCAAATCAGGGACTAGTACAGACTAGTCCTTGGCAAAAAAGGGGATAAAGGAAGTTGTTTTATCAAATCACTTACTCCTTTCTGCTTGCTTTGAAAAAAATGCCTTTTGTGGTTTTGCATGTTTATATTAATTTCCAGTAAAAAAAGTACAAAATCTTTAATTCAATAAATGTATGAAGGAATTTTCTTTTCCAATTTGTTATGGAGAGAGAAAATTAAAACTGCATATGCCTCACATGAAAGTAATTGCCTTCATATCAAATGAGACTATCCAAGTACTAAAAAGTGTATATATATACACATGTCATGGATTTTCAGATACAAAATAAGAACATTTTGTAACCATCTGAATAGTGAAACAATGGGATAGGCAATCCAGGGAACTGTGGAATCCATAAATAGTCAAGAAAGAAATGATACTGTGCCTCAGGGAGCTGATCAATACAACTCTGGCCATCTATTGAGGTTGATCCCAATCTTTAATTTCTATGAACTATATGAGAAATAGGAGGAGGACTGAGGATAAGTTGCTGGAATTATATTTTTCCTCAGAGTCAATAAAACTTGTATCAGAAACTGAAATGTATTCATTACAAGTCTGTTCTACTTTTCCCAAACTTCTCAGAATATCCCACTAGTTGTACAACTTCATGAGTCTTATTTATAAGAAAGCAATTTAATTGATTTTACATCAACAGAAACAGGATCAAAAATACCTATTTATTTTTTTTTGCTACTCTACCTCATAAGAGTTTGGAAAGCCATTGCAGTAAGATTTACAATACTTTTAATTATTTATTACATAACTCTGTCAAAGTCTGAGGCAATATAAAAGGCTTTCCCTTAGCATTACAGACACAGCTATAATCAAATCTTATGCAATTGGGAAAAATAAAAACCCTGTCAAGGAAATCCTGAACAATACATTTTTAGCAAGAATAAATAATTTCTTTATAAATACATTAAAAAAATATTTATTACTGTTTCAATATGAAATTACTACAGAAAACAAACAATCCAAAATTCACTCCAGTTTTCTGGTAGAAAGCACTCAAATTCCTACTATTTTATTACTCTTTAGATGCCAGTAGCATATACAGGTTTTCTCTTCAAGGACCATGTAGTCCTCAGCAAGTGGTATAGAAATGTAACTGGGAACAAATATGAGGCCTTGTCCTTCCTGGATTGCTGCTACAGTAACATGATGCTTGGCAGGAGAAATATGAACTAAATTGCTTCTCTTTTCATGAATGGCTTTATACAAATAGCATAGGTTGGGAGAAAAAGGGAGAAAAATATATAACTTTAAATTTTGTTATTTGACTGCCTGCTTGCATCCAGAACTGAAAAAAAAAAACCAACCAACCCCAACCACAAGAACAAAAAAACAAAGAGAGAAGAATATGCTGCTCAAAAAATTTTAAAGGCTACATTCATATTGTACTGTATGTTTAGAGTATTGTTTGCTCAGCATTCATGTGAAATAAAAATGAAAAGAACCTGTTGCTGACATAGAAATGAGATCTATACTTATAGCAGTGATGTGTTCCCCCATCCCTCAACAAAAAGAAATCCCATACTGGGGTAGGAGGTAGATATAGTAAGAGCATTTCCTGGAGAGAAGAGGAGATGAGAGGGACAAATGGGAACCTCTGAAATATTTTATGTAAATTTGATAAGAATTTCTGTAAAAAGAAATGCATATAAATATGAAAAAAAATTGTGAAATACAGCTTAACTGCATTAGACATAATTTCCAGATTTCCATAGAGTAACTAGGCCTGGACTGACTCTTCACGTTAATCTGAGATCATAACTTCTGTGTCAGACTGCAAGGAAAAAAATGGCACAAGATTTTTTTAAGAGTCCATAAAGTGGGAGAAGCTGATTACCAGTATTCTGTATACATTAAGGGCATAGTAGTGCTTCATGTGCTCTTCTTAAAAGCTAAAACAACAAACAGCTAGCAAAAGACACAGTGGTGAGGCAGGGCAGCTAAAAGATGAGAAGAGCAGTAGTGGTGGTGAGCAGAAGAATGAAGCAGTATAGCAAGGGGAGCAAGAAATAGCATCTGGCAGAGTGGCAGAAGCCCCAGGTCACAGCACCAAAGCTCTGGCAACTTGAACTGGGCCTTGCTGAATCGCAGGAGTCCACAGTTCCCAAAGTAAGGAAGGTTTCAGTTCAGGAGTGGGGAACAGTCAGCTGGCCTAGCTGTTGCCTTGCTGAAGAGGACTGCAAAATTTTTATTGCTATACTTAAGGAATTAGCCCTTATGTTATTTGTTTAATGAAATATTGTTTGCCGAGTCAATTAATTTGCAAGAAGAAAAAATGAGCTCAGTGCTCTTGAGATTAATTCTTGCAGGTATCTAGGCATTTTACTAGATATCACTTTAAATTTCAACCTGGCCCTTGCTGTTGGCAGTTGTGTCCTGGCAGAAAAGGTGCATTATACATCTAACAGTTGAAACAAGCCACCTCTGCTTCTGATAACTTTTGTATCACTCATTCCATTTTGGTTATTTGGAATCAAGACACTGTGCTTTATCTTAAATATGTGCATTCTCTCAATCAATAATTAATTCCCCGTGCTTTATGAAACATTAGAGTAGTGCTTCCCTCACATTTTTCATCCACTTGAAACATTAAAAATGCAGCCTCTGAATTTCCAACATAGGCATTGCAGAGTAAAAATACAGTGTGTGTGTGTGTGTGGAAAGCGATTGCTTTAAAATATGTCATGGGGTTAACCAGTGGCATTGTTGTGTTTCAGCAGAAGGGTGAAGCGTAAGAACTCTGAAAAGTAAATTGTCTGAAAGCTTGAACAAACTCTTCACAAAAATAAGTAAGAATATTCAAAAAAAATCTATGGCTTTTAACACTTGCTGCAAGTACTACAATGGCTTGGCAGGCAGCAAGACTCATTCTACCCCCTTTCCCACTTTTATAAGTCTAGGAAAAAAAAAAAGGAAGAAAAAAAAAGACCATACTATTTAGTATGTCCGGTGTATTTAGAATGCCGCAGTGTACAATGGAAGATAAGCAGCAACACATGCTGTTTTGATGTGAGCTGCTCTATCACTACAGCAGAGCAGCAATATCCTCAGTAGCATTCTGCAGGCTGAGCTCAATCTAATCGTAGCTCTGTAGCCAAGGGATGCACAGTACATCTTCTATTTAGTCTTAACTACTTATCACCAAATGCCACAACCACTAGAATGCTTTTTTCATTTAACATTAGAACAGACGGGCAGTAGACCATTAATCAGAGCCAAACACTGAATGAGCAATCATGTGAGAAACAGAATTCAGCCATAAAAAAGGCTTCACAGTTTGGCTTAGTAACTGAATGACCTGCTAGGATAAAAAGGACCTACTATGGAACAACATTACCTGAAAAAAAAAATCTACTAATAGTGGTAAGGTGTTTGTTTCAGTGCTTAAAGAAATTAATTCATATAAACTTCATCTAATAGTCTCTAGTACCAGTGGGTCTTCTATAATTAATGCATGTGTCCAAGCTGATCTCTTGGAAAAGCTCAAACTGAAGTGTTACTAACATGGTATATACAGGAACTAAACAGCTCCACAAAGTTAATGCAACATTACAGTTGCATAGGTACAGTTTTAGAAAGCCCAGACGTACAAAATGACAGGGTTCTAACAGCTGTAATTAACATGGGACTTTTCCCTCCCCCTCTTTTTTTCTTCATTCTAAGACGTATTATAACTATGTGTCATTTACCGCATACCATCACAGGAAAACAAATAGGATGTGACATGTAACAAATCTATTAATAGGAGTTCTTTAATTTTTTAATTTTCTTTTTTTTTCATGAATTCAACCTAACCTAGGTCTAGAAGCTGACTTTGTGGCTGTTGCACAAAGAAGATGGAATACCATGTAAAAAAGAATTTAGCTATGAATGAGTCAACAGTGTGTAATAGCGTAGTTGCTCTTGCACTAGAAGCGCTACTCCATGATGCATATCCTACAGAGAAAGAATACATGAGCTGTCACTGCTTCCAGCAAATTTAGATTTAGCCTGTAAGACCCTTACCAGAAAAAAAAAAAAAAAAAAAATTAATCTGTTTGTACATATGAACATAGTAAATATTTACAGTTAAAGTTTGAGGCAGACCCAGGAACAAGAACTATGCCACCTGATTCAGTGACAAGGCCATTCTTCTTCCTTATGTAAAGCTGACAAGAGTGTTCATAAGCAAGTAGAGTTTGCACACTAAGGGCCAAGAAGGTAACTTCCTCATTTTATTGCTTTCTCAGGTCCACTAGGATCTATACATTATAAAATACATTAATTTAATATGAATTATTGAAAAATTAAAAATACATGAGTTTAATATGAAACTGAAGCTGAGTATGCAAATAATGACCTGGTTTAATAAAAAAAACAGGCACCCCCACAAATTCAGAGATACTAGAATTATCCTCAAGACAAGAAATATAAGCCCAGGGAACTGTACTAACAAGATGTAGCAAGGTGCAGTTATGGCAGATAAACAATGGAAAATCAAGTTACCTCACGTTCTTGGAATTGGTCTACCTAAGCCCTTCTGCTTTACTTAAAACATAATACATTTTTTTCTACCACACCCAAAGTAACACTTTAAATCTCAATGCTCTTCTCCTTTTCACATTTTCTTTTGGCAAATCAGACATGTTACTCTTCTGAAAACTGTTTCAATACTACATATACTGCTGCATATATTCACCGCTACTGAACTTAATGCTTGACCTGCTGTGAGCACAGCTCTACACAGCCCTCCTCCTCCCTTGCCATTGATTCATCTATTTCTGAATAACAGGAGTCTAATTAATGCCAACTATTTTTCAAATCCCTGACACAAACTTGAATAATTTTCCTGTACTAAAGCCGACTGAAATTTCCAGTCAGTATATGCTGTGGAATCAAGCAGAGGCAGAGGTGGAGACTCAAAAAATAACCTTCAGCCATGAACTGAACAGATTTTCAAATAATTAGTTTAAAATATGTTCTGTTCAAAAGGACAACTCATCACCTACAAAACAAAACTAAATATTTATCCCAAGGACCACATTTATACATATTTCAGCAGGAACCCACATATGCACATTGGGAACTTTTATGAAAAAGTTCATTTAATTTGCTGAAAACTGATGTTTGGATTCAGCCAAAAGTATTTACTGAATTTCTTTCATTTTGTTGATGCCTGGGTTAAAAGAAGCAAATCATACTAAACTTTTAAAATTACAGTCTCTGTTTTTCAAAATCATATAAATGATAAAACTTAATTAACATTATCAAAGGATAGACATGCAAGTTGAAAATCCTGTTTGTGAACAAAACAATACTTTCTCGTTTTATCGCAGACAAAAAAAGTTTCAAGTATCAACCCCCAAAGTCTTACATGCACACAGCTTTAACTTTCAGATGTATATGAAGCAACTCCCTAAAAACTTCCTTCTCACTGAGAAAAATTAAAAAATGCTAAATTCCATTATGCAGATTCATGATGTATTTATGCAGCACACAATAATTCTCAATTCTACTTTTGTCTGTATGATCAAAAGCCCCTCAAAAAATCCAGTCTTTGAGGAGAAAGGAGGGGATCTTTAGCAACCATGCTAAGAGAGCAAGCATACACACTTCCCTAGCCCTCTATTACCACAGGTAACAGAAGAACAGGACATAAAGCAGAGATTAACTTAAATTGTATGCTTTGTTTCAGAAGTGTTACCAGAAATTCCACCTTTTAATTTGTCAATTATATTTGAAGCTAGAAAAGCAGAAAGAAATCCTTCTTCCTCATTATTTTCCAGAGGAAAAAAACCCACTTAGCTTGTCTATTTTGTTGCCATTAATTCATCACTGCATTCATTTGATATGCTTTAACTTACAGGAAGTGTTTCTGCACATGTTTAATTTAATTTTTCCTGTACTTTCTTAAGCAGTAAACCTACACCTTTAAAATAGTTAAAAGCCTCACTGTGTATTGTTGCAATTGAGAGAAATTATGACAGAGGACTTGGACTGGATTAAGAAATGATGTTCCACATAGAGGAAGACTTTCTGTATAAGGTTACATTTGGCATTTCAAATGTTTTCAATTTTTGATATTCATTCTAATTACCAAGTCTTAATTTTTTTTTGCTTCAGTTTTATTTTCAGAAAACATTTTTCCAAAATCCATGATGCTTTTGCTAAAATCAGATTTGCTGCTGACAGAAATCACTAGTAGCGAGCTCACTTCCTTTACAACAGATTCATCATCCAGGTGGTCTATGAAAATGTATGAAATACACTTAAACTTATTGAAAGAACCTATCCTTCAATACACCTTTAAGAGTCTTTGCTCAAAATAAATAAATGCAAAAAAAAATCCCTACATGGTACATTCAGGTTTTACAACCAATCAATTCCCTTCCTTCTCTCTTTTCCCTTTTGTTTGTATCAGTTGATCAAAACATTTTTGAAAACATAAACTGTTCTTCATCCAGGCACTCAGATAGACAGCTACCCTAAAGGATTATCATTAAAGGACCTCAAAATAGGGACTTAGCTCCTGAACTTAGTTCTTACAACTGTGATATTAAGCTTCCCTCAAATGATAGGTCTGAACTGAACTATGCCAGCAGGCTAAAATTGTAGCCAAGACTCCGTCTTTTTATTGGTATACTTATTAGCATTTTTGAGACATGTAATTATTATCCACTAAATAAAACGGATAGGAAATGAAAAATATGAGTATATGACATTGCCAAGAAATGCTCAGGGTCTTATAACTTCCATGTAAAACTTCAGATTCCTCAGAAAAAAACCAGATGAAAACATGGTCTGTATCACAGTTTATTACCAACTTTAAAAAAAGTTGATAGTTGTATAAACTGGGGAAAAAAAGTCATTTAAATACCATACTGAAGTGGCAGTATGTTAGCAACTTGCTTAACTTACTGATTAATTGCAGCTAATTAAAATGTCAGCCCTCTAGAACTGTTAACAGCTCACAGCTTTCACTCTTCTTTCTGAAGCACGTGAAGTTTGGATTTCTTCCCAGTATAACTGCTTTAGGAAAAGCTGGGAACAAAACGTATCGAAAAAAACAAATAAACTAACATGTTAATTATTTAGAGGCTTCTTTTAATTTTTGCATGACAATATTAAAATTAGATTAGCCTCTGAACTAAAAATCCCTGAAGAGTGACTCAAAGTATTCAATAACCAGAATAGCCTTTCCTCAAAAGAGCAGGAGAGCAGACCTGGGAGGACAAGGGAATCAGCATCCTTTTAGTATCTGCAACTTACCCTCTGGTCTATTCCTTCCCCAGTTTATCTACCAGTACTCACTGTGCTTCAGGATCAGTCTCACCTTTTGTAAGCTGGCATGGAACAACAATGCAAAGAACAACTAGAAGTATCAGTAGCCTCACAGACATTGACGAAAGTTTACAAAACATATATGCTATCCCATTAATCAGCGTGTAAAACAGAAATAATAGGGTAACCTGAAATTACTTTAACTATCGTTTAAAAATATAAAACTCTTTTAAGAGTAAATTAACTGTTAAATAATAAAAGCAAGACTGTCTCCATGTTTTTAGAATATTTTTAAATTGCATTATCAGTATATCTTGATTATTTTTTTTTAATTTGAGCATTAATACTAGTTTGTTTTTCCATTGAATTTCCTGGCAAGTCTTACTATTCACATTTCAACATCACCTGCAGGCCTTTTAGTTAAGATTGCCTAAAAAAAGAGTTTGTTTCCAGCTTGTAGACAGCAGAACTTTCACACAGGTTGGCAGAACAAAATGCCACTCCTAGAAATGTGGTTTCTTTTTTTACTATCTTTTTCTTAGAAGGAGGACAGATTCTCCCAGATACCACTCCACTACAAGGATGGAAGGCAGATGACTTTGTGTCACATAACCACAGCCAAAATGTAGTCATTTTCCTTGAGAAGCAGTGATTACAGAGCATCATTTGATAAGCTAGTGTCTATAAAGCAAATTATAGCAAAACAATCATTTATCTCTGCCTTTTCATATATATTGATTGGTTGTCCGACAAGTCGTTTCACCAGTCCAATAATTTTCCTCTGTCAGCTTGTTTAATGAAAATTGGAAGGAGAAGAAAGGAAAGTCACCTTACAGATATTTAAGTTATAAACTGCATTGAGATAACTATACTAGAGTTTTGTACTTGTGAACTTAATTCATACCCTCAAAAGAAAAAAAGCTATGACAGAAAAGTAGGCACAATTTATTCAGGTTTTTTTAGGAATGATTGTTAAATTCAAACATCTTGTTGGCCTTTTGAAGGCCAAAAGGCTAAAAAATACCCCAAAATTGTGTTGGTGAATTTAACTGTGTCCTCTGCTAAACTGTATTTTCTATACATGAAAAAACTAAATTTACAACATCAAGTCAAATAGATGCACGTAGATAGTATGATATACCAATACATTAAATATCATCTTCGAAGAACCTTAACAATTGCAAAGTTAAGGAAAGCAACTGATGAATTTTAGAGTATAAAGAGCTTTCTAATTTCTTTGGAATGGTGTGCTTGTGATTATCATCATGGTTATTCCAGTTGATGAAGTCTGTAACACCCAGGGTTACTGACTAGTGTGCAGGTAATATGTGGCACCAGCATTCTACACTGCTAGCAAATTCCCTCAAGTACTATGTAGATTGGACCCAAAAAAGAGTCTTGGTCAATCATTTGACAAACCTTTAAAATCAAAGTTCCTCTTATGGATCTTCTGACCTGGATTCAGGTTAAAGGAATGTCCTCCTTAAATCTTTAAAAGAAATAGTCTTTAAAGCTTGTTGACAGCAGCTTATTCCATGTTTTAAACTTAAAAGATGACACAAAAGTAGTAAGGAAAAAATCCCTTTTGTCACTGCTTCTGAATTGAAAAGTATAGCCTTGATATGTTATAATTGCTGTCAAGTACTTGTTTCAGCTCTTTTGCCACAGTTTAGTCAGGATTCGTTTTCCCCTTCTTATTTGAATTGGGATTTTCATAGCAAAACAAGCAACAACTAGAAACTGAAATACAAAAGAAAACAATGTTTCTTTGTGCCACTGAGTCAAGCAGTAATTGCCCTGAACTGACAAACTTAATCATTTTTAAACCTGGCACAAGAGACAACCAACTCAATTTAGACTGTCTATAGAGCTCTCCTCCTTCCGCACAGACACATCTAGTCTGAAGGTCTCTCAGCTGTTTGTTCATTTCAAATTCTCCCTGCAAATAAGCCACGTTTTAGAAGACTATCCAGATAAAATTCCTTTTACAGAATTACTACAAAATATATTTCTCTTTAAAAAAAACCCAAAAACTGGTATCTACAGGTGAATTCCTATTAAATTTCATGTAGATAGTCCTGAAAAAGTTTAAGCAAATGGAGAAAGACAACAAGGTGCTAACAGTGCCCCAAACACCTTCCTAGACTGCAAGTGACAAATTAAAAGACAGATTTGGGCTGAGACCTCCTCCCACACACACACCCTGCCCACCCCCAGCCCCCAAACTTCTAAAGTCAAGTTTCTTTTATTTTTAACTTACTTCCAGGCAGCAACTCTAATAAACCCTCAGGTATTGCACATTAAATACATTCACCAAGATCAGCACTTCATCACTAATACTGACGTGAAGCCACCGACAGATCTTCACTGCTGTACAGAAAAGATAATCATTTACTTGGGACTATCACAAGTTAGTTGGCAGATGGCATCTACTTCTTGGTGTTTTCTTTAAATTTTATTTTTCCTTTGGCTTGTTTGCTTCTCTCTTTTTAGAATTGTGTAAGCATTGAGATCACCATTTAAATACAAGGGGAGAAGGTACTAAAGAGAGGACAGTTTGGTCTGTTAAGGATTTGACACCACACTTACCCCCACAGATGAAAATATAGAGAAAGATGAAATACTAGCAACTTTAATAATTTTTGTAACAGAGCACTTCTTGAAATTTGAACATTAGTTTCAAGCTAGAATATGTATCATTGGTTTACGCCATAGTCATAGACATTTCTTGCCGAGTACTGGAAATACAATTTTCTTTTTGCCTGTCATGGCAAAAATCAACATGCCAATGCCCAGCACAGAAGGGTACACTGAAGATCATTTTCAGTGCTCTAATTAATATGAGACAAAGGGAAGTAGTATGAACTCTGTTCCCTCTTCCTTAGCCTCTCCGGTAGTCCTTAAAAATTAGCTTACCAATTACATTTAAGTGCTATCACTGGTGAGATTTCAAAGGTGGGGGGAGGCAGGGAAGAACAGGGGAAGAATCTGGTTAACTTCAACCACAAGAAGTTTCTCAAGTCTTTGCTGTGACTACTGAGACCAGAGATTCATTGTGCTTTAAAAAGGAAGCTTGACTCTGACATAGCCACACACAAACTCCTTTTTCATAGAGATTTAAGTGGCAAAGTTAGTTCTATTGTGCACGGTTTTCTGACAGAGACAGCCACAGTCTTACACTTCCTGGCTGCTTCTGCAGCAGTGTAAAATTAGGTTGTAACTTGAGATCCAGTGGGGGTATGTACTAACCCCAAATCACCACTTAAATAATACTGTGAGATGCCATTTCACAATCTGAGGAGGCAAGTTTGTAGTTGTCCAGGGAAAAACTTAAGCACTTGTGAAAAAAACAAAACAAACCATATTTTCTAGATATCAGGGTTTAAACTTCTGAAGAAGGCATCACTGAAAAATCTCCCTTTCCAAATCAATATTTGAGAGTATAATACTCTTATTTGTGCTTGGCACCTGGCTCCAAACTGATCTCACTGTTTTCATTAGAACATCCAGACCATTAAGCTTGAGTCAGAGTGGTAAATCTGATCATAGTCTACAGCGCTTCGTATTTACAAATGTGTTTTAATGTTTGAAACACTTTATGTAACTGCAGTTGATTGTAACCATCTCTTTCATATTATATATCCTTTACCTGCCATCTCCTTGACAAGCTATGATTAACATTACATTTTATAATCTTTTAATCATGTCAGAGTTGCATTAAGATAAACTGATGAACATTTTTCCCTTTACAGAACAAGACATAGTAAACTGCATGAAGCATATTCATGATTAATTCTAAGAACAATGACGTTATGAGTGTTTATTGAGACCTTGGCACCCACTACAATTCCAATTCTATTGCAAGTTCTCAAATTCTTTCTAAAGGAATTGCAAGTTCAGAGGCCTAAATTAAATTTTAATTGTTTTAACTGTTAAATACATAATGCTGACAGAATTCCCAGTGTATAATCCCATCTGAAATACGGGATAAGTAAATCAATATTTTAGTATATGCTTCTTTCCCTGCACAACTTTGATTATATTCATCTGTACAGGTATCACAGAACTAATTTTTTCATAACCAGTCGGGAATTACATTTAACACTGCTATCCATATGATGCTGCCTCGTATCTTCTAGAGGTACTCTGGCACTAGTTCTTCTGAATTTAAGAATGGGCACTGTTCAAAATGATAAGGATTAACCACAGAAGTTTGGGGGCATTGTTCTACTGCACTTCATTCTCAAAAATTCTTGAACAGAAATGATGGAAAAAAAATCACCAGTGCATAATTTCTTTAGGTCACACAGAAGTCAAATCTCAGGTGTTCACTACTTTTTATTGCTGTACAAAAGCACTCTTGATTCTTTTGCCTCCTTTTAACATTCCATCCCAAGAATACAGTTTCATTCTATTTCCATTTGCATCACAAACATACAGTTCATTTCTTTTTCTAGGTCTCTGTTTAGTTTCTTTATAGAATTAATCTGTATGAATGTTTGTTTGTAGAACTATAGAGCATACTGTCTGTTTATAGAACTAATCTTTATGAAATGCCTGCACCGAGGCATGTAAAGGTCAAGATCTTTAAAATCCCCTTCTCCTGGTCAAAATAACATTTTGAAGAAGCAGAAAGGTAAGGACTATACTGAATATAGGAAAGAATTATAATCTTCATTCCTTCCCTCCACGTAAGGCTTCCACATGCTATTTAAATATACAAATAGGAGTAACAAAGACTGTGCAAATGGCTTGGTAACTGCTGGGATAACCACTGGGTGATACAATACATTCTAGAAGTTTTTTCCTCTGAGATCTTATTAGCAGACAGGAGCAAAATGGCTCAACAGTCAAACATAGAAAGTATTGACAGCCATATCTTAGAAGTCACTTTATCAATTCTTTAACCAATTTTCTTTTGAAGACAAAGGTTTTTATAAATTTATATTTTGTGCTATAAACACAGCTCCTTACCTATTA
Source organism: Astur gentilis (assembly GCF_929443795.1). Lineage (NCBI taxonomy): Eukaryota > Metazoa > Chordata > Aves > Accipitriformes > Accipitridae > Astur > Astur gentilis. Next base: position 1,849,534 of record NC_064882.1, read on the forward strand.
CCATCCTCTCAGAAATTTGCTTTCAATTACACTGAATTTTCAATGCCTCTCATAGAACATAATCATTTCAGCATACACAAGCAAGCAGTCAAAAGTATCTCTAAACCATTATAAAGAAAAAAAAAAAAAAAAGACAATATTTAAAGAACAGAAATTGGAAACAAAAAAACGCACTGGAACTTGCAGTATGCAATCTTTCTACATCACTTTATAAGCTATTCATTTCATTAATAGAATCGGTAAAATCTTTTTCAGAATTAAACTTTATTTTTTGTTTTCCATCAGTTCTGCTCAGCTGGAAAGTTTCCATTCTTCTATTCCTCCAGTTCCCCCTTTGCAGTATTTTACAATAGGAAAGCTATCACTTGTAGTTAGAAATAGCTTTTCATGATCAGAAATAGCACCATATTAAAATATAAAGATTCAATCTGTACTTCTTTAAAAGCCCAAGAATTACACATTTGCATCCTTCCTCTCATCTGAGAAGGGCTGTAATTCATCATTACTGCTATTACTTGTAATTGATGAACACATACAGCTGAGAATTTCTTGAGGGAAATGGATAAAATAACTTTCAGAAATGGAGTAACACTGACATTGACTGATTCTCTAGGACTCTTAGTCTCACTACCCAGGACATAAAGATATAGGTGGAATAAACAGAATTTCTTCTCAGGGATGCTTTTGAATTTAGTACCTTAGGTCTTCATGGCTCTCTCCTGTGAATCTCATCCCTCCTGGGAGCATTCAGGGATCTCAGACTCCTAGTTCTGCTCAGAAAGGCTGGAAAATCAGTGGCCATTGGTGCCAAAGCAGTTGCCATGCTCCTGAAATTAACATCTCGATAGACATGTCCTCAGAGTCCTCCCCAGACAACTGAAGAGAAGTAGGGAAATCTCTGATGAAACGAAGAAACTTGCCAAGTCAGTAGCTGATAAATGGCATTATTAGGGGCTTCAGCATCCAGGATCTCCTCCCTATCCAGAGATGCAGGCAGATTTACTCTGCCATGATACAATCAGTGTTGCTGTAGCTGGACTAATATGCATACTGGTAGCTACCTAGGTTATTACTACGCAAGCTGCATTTACATAGGGTGCACTGAAAACTCTGAACTGCAATGCAAGAACGCTTTTCTGATATACATAAGACATTGTTTACTACTTACTGAAACAAAAATTATGACAGATGTAAGATTTGCATTTGTTTATAGTTCTCCTATTTTTTAATGCAAATTAAGCATATTCTTCATCAAGGCATGTCATCAGTTGTATTCCCAGAGGAAAATAAATTAATAGAAACAGCTCTTGCTTTAAATGCTGATTTCTTGTCAAAAAGATGACATATCAGCTCCAATGAAGTCAGTTTCTCTGATCAGCTTATTCTGTCTCCTCCCCCTCCATTGTAATATCTGATTGACTTAATGGCTTACTTCAGAAAATGGAAACAATTAAACATCTCCCCCCCCTCCCCCCCCCCGCCAAAGTATCTATCACAACTGTGTAGTCAGGAATTACCCTTTCTTTTTAAGGTAAACTTTTGCATTCCTTTTCCTATATTTCAATCGCTGGTTTTGAGGTAATGACAGAGTAATATTCAGAGAAAAATGAAAGTGATTGGGTTGACTGAATGAAGTAATTTTCATTTCACTATGTCTATTCAAGTCATTAAATGCTCGTTTCTGCCTTTTAGTAAATCAGGGCTTGGATAACTGGCAACTAATGGGCTATCTTCCCTGTTCTACCAACAGTATAGCAATTAGCACTTCTGCAACCCAACAGCACATTCCTTCTATTGGCTTCTTGCATTCTTGTATCAAAATTAACCAACTAAAATTCTTAGAACTGTTTTGGAAGTCTTATTTCCACTCAAGAGAGATCGAAAACATTGAAACTGCATTAAAAACTTGGGAAAGAGAAATAAGCTGCAAGTAAAATAGCAAATTAATTGGTACTAGAGAAGTAGTTCTGGTGCTTTTCCTAACTCATATTAAAAAAGCAAGAGTAAACATGATAGCATACAAAAAAATATACAATTAACCTGTCAAAATCATTCTATCATAGCAAAGAACTACAAGATTCCAGACAGAATTAGAAATTTTGGAATGGAATACTTCCAGTGATAATGGATAGAGGATGAAAAATTTGGCTATATGAAAAGTTATTTATCAAAGTAGCTGAAAAGAGCAAGAAATGTGTTTCCTAAATGAACAGTGTAACCAGGTGCAGTCTTTCCTTCCAATAACAGATGGAACAGACACTGGTTAGTCTGTTTATATGTACATTTAAAATAGGGGTGCTCTTTTGTTAGCCTTGAACATAAACTAATGCATAATATCCCACACAAATATCTTTAATACTGTGTCTCAGTGTGGCTGGGTTTTGTTTGTTTGTTTTGGTTTTGGTTTTGTTTCGTTTTTTATTTTTTAAAGAACAACCTTCAGCAATACAAATATGTATGGGGAAAACTTCTCAAACATAATAGACTCATCTCTTAATCACCTGGACCAGCATTATTCCTGTGTCTCATCTGGCTGCCCTGTGAGTTTCAAAAGTTCTGTACAGGTAAGGTAAGCAATAGGAACACAACGATAACTTATTTCCAATTTTCTAGACGAAGAAAAAAAAACAATTTGGGGGATTTAAAAATAACGTGTTTAAAAAAAAACCTCTCAATTTTTTTGATTTTAAAACAATCAAGTTCTAAGAAAAAACATCATTTTGAAATAAAAAATTGGGATGTCTTGTTTGGAAAACATCAACACTAAACATCATCATGCTTTCAACATGATGTTCTTTTTTCAGCAATGATCCATACATAATTTCTTTAAGAAAGGCTGGGCATTCCATCTACACTGACTGACTAAATAATACTTTTACCAGTATCATGTAAATTAATCTCTTTCCCTGTCTCTCTAGGACCGCTTTAGTCTTTTTATACACAGCAAAAAATACTTCACAAGTAACCTGTGGATCCCCAAGTCATTCCTTCTTTGCAAGCAAATGACCTAACTGGGATGGCATGAAGTATCTGTTTCACTGATCTTGCATTTGACCACTAAGAAGTAACTTATTAAATTGTAACCATTTGTGCCGGTATTGCATGGTCATTTCTGGAGATGAAGGAATCACTCACATAGCAACTGTATCTGCAGATCTGTCAGTGGGAGATTTTTAACCCATCAGTGTGTCCCCTTACCTTCAGAAAATGCAAGTTGTCGATTCCAGAGGTGGGTTGTATGTTTTTTCTTTTCCTTTCTAAATCAAAATGACATATGGTTTGAAGTCAGAGAGGGAAATCAAGCAGACTGAATGATACTTTCCCTTCAGTGGCGGCTGTACAGTAGGTATTCTGTTACAGAAGATACAGCTGGGAATAGGTGTAGGAGCTAATTGCTGTTTTGTGCATCTGTGCAATATATCTGTAAGATCGTGGCAGTATCTCAGAGAAACCTGTGCGCAGCCCACTGGACTTGCTGTGACAAGCAAAACTGATAGCAGTGCAGTCCCACATCACATGCTAATTTACAGATTTTTACTAGGGTACAGAAAAAATATGGCTGTTGGACAAATTAGTTGTTAAGGAATTATGACTCCAAAGACTGCTTTGCATTTTCTCCACCAGTAAGAAACAATATCCTACAACATTCTTAACAGAGCCAGAAAGCGTGATGTCTTTCCAGGAAATCAAGTCACAGAGAAAATGAAATACCTGTGAGAAAACTGGAAATTATACTTAAATTTATAGACTCCCAGACTGCTGCCTTAATTGCAGGCCATACTACCTGTGACATCTTACATTGGTATACCTGCATGATGAGCTTATTTCTTTCTGTAATGTCATTAGCAGTGGAGTAGAATATACACACACACACACACATATATCCCGTAAGAGTACATTGCTTCTGCATTCAGAACAGCGTAACAATCTGCAAGGGCACTTAAAAAAGACAATCTGATGTCCAAGTCTAGATGTAATCTTCCGCACATTTGAAGAGGCATGCTTGGACTTTGCTATGTGAAAGAGCTTCAGATATGCTTCTCCTATTCTTAACGCAGAAGGCACGTATTTTCCAAAAGTAAGCACCTCATCCCAAGAAATACCCACCAGGAATAAATATCACAGGTCTTTAGATTACCAGTGTAGCTACTAGTTAATGTGCCTTCTGCTGTAAAACTGATATCCTACAGAGTGGGACTCTAAGCTGTCAAAGAACGTTAAATAAAAACTGTGTGGCGCAGGCGGACACCAGACAGATTCAGACCCTCACTGATGGAACAGTGACAGTAAGCAGCAACTATGGTGGGATTGCATCTGTACTATCCTTCGTTTTCTCAGGTGGGAAGCCCACAACAGTGTTTTCCACTCTAAAGGACCTCAGCAAATAATTGCAGCTGAAGGAAACTGACCTTGGAAGGATCTATACCATGAGCAAATTCCATATAAATGAGAAGTTGAAAAAGCAGTACTAGTTATTGAAGCCTCTGTCTCTGCAAGAGTCTTTGAATGTTATGTTTTGGCTACATGTAAAGCCTTGTCACTCCATTATTCACTTCAGTCCTTCTCAAGTACCATCATCAGGCTAACAGAATGTGAACTAATGGTAGAAACACCATAAACGTACATTTGAACCTCGGGTCATCCAACAAAGCCCCACAAAACCAAAAGTAACATAAGCTAACTTCGGCATTTATATGCAAGATTATTTGCAATTTTAGAGCCAAAAAAAAAAAAAAAAAAAGAGCTAGAACACCTGAAATAAATAGAAATAGTACCATTTTTCTGCATGTCTTGCAAATGGTTTTTCTCTTTAGCTTTAAAAAAAAAAATGCATGATTTCCATTGAGGAGAGACCACTCAAATTCAGGAACATTGGTTTTAATTTGGTGGAAAAAAGGGGGATCAAAATATTTGGCCTTGAAATAGAAGAACTAGCCATGGAGAAACTAGCACCTCTCCAAAATTATATTTATGAAATTCACATTCCCAGTGCTCAGGAAACTGTAAGCTTTATGGATAAACAGCTAAACTGAATTAAAAAAAGACTTCACTCCTTTCTTCTTTTCTGTTTAACAAGCATTGACTGCCTTTCCTGAAATGTCCTGAGAAGCCCTTTTACTGGTGTTATTTCATGCCTTTATATGGATTTTTAATTAAAAGTTGGTTTCAGCTATATTTTGTTATGTTTTTAGGGACAGAAACTATATAGTATGTCCCAAAGAGTGCATTGAGATACTCTACCTTTGCATTTGTATTACTATATTGTGATTTTCAAAGAAAAAAAATAATTAGAAGTTAATCTAATGAATAATAATGAGATAGAAATAAAAAAGATTTCTTAAATGGTCACATTCAGCAAACACTATCACAAGGAAGCCAATAAAAACATAAGTAAGTCAGAATACTTTAAGTATTATTATTAGTACCAAGAAGAGAAGTTTACTGGAAAAAAGATTCTCATACTAGGGCACTCTACTATAGTTACAATGTTCCCAGTAGGACTGGGAATTACAAAGCTACATAACATGTTTTGATATTTTCTTAGTCAACTCCATGCAGTAGCTTGCAGTACATTGGCAATGCTATAGCTATCCATCAGATAATCATAAGTATTATTGTTTATTTTCCAAAAAATATGGGGTCCACATTATGTATTCAGGAATCAAGAGTACATTGCCAAAGCATCAGTGCATATCCCTCAGAAAGGTCCATTCTAATCAGATAACATGTGATATTCCCTACACATGTGCATGTTTCTAAATACATGCTGCTTCTATTTCATACCTTCTCTCTTAGATAGTTGCCATTTTACACTTAGCAATTTGGAACACAATTAATGTTGATCTGACAACTCCTAAGATGCCTAGAATAACTGCACACCCTCCCCACCTTTTTTCCTCCTAAGCACATGTGGGAAGGAAGGATAATTTTTTTTAGTTAGTGATCAAAAAGATCCAAAAGAGAAAGGGAAAAATGCTTTATAAAATTAACGTACACTTGAAATATTTTACTTGTTCAGGCCCCTGCAAAATTAAGTACTTACCAAGTCTTATGAATCTGTCAACTATTCAGTTAAAGAGGTATTTTGGCAGAGGTGTTGGCTGTCCTCTGACAGTGGGATCAAGATAGCATAATTTATTTTATAATAGTAGATTGCCCTTTGTAAAATAATGACTTTCAGACACTGATTAAGGTGCAATTCAACTGCTGTTTCCCTTCCTTCCTTTTAATTTAATTCATCTTATGTTGAATAGGTGTAAATTATAAAAGAAAGATTCAAATCTGAACATGCTCTGATGACAGAAAGAGGAACACAAACCTTTCTTTGCACATATGGCATATAGCACGTGAAGGTACATTAAAATGACATTACTCACTGTAACTGATACTCCTTCAGTGTATCTACAAATACAATTTGCTCTCATTTTCAAATAATTTTAGACTGTCAGAATGAAGTGAAGTAGCTTTAGCAAGACTAAAGGATTGGACTTCGACAACGGTAAAAGGGTCAGCGTTTGTTTCTCACATAACCTTGGATGTTCTTGGCAGTTATAGGTACTGGACTCAGGTTTTATCCACTGATTTAAGGACCACCCAGCTTCAGTTGTAACATATGTCCCTTTGGAAAAGAACACTTTTGCTTATATTTGGTCACAGTATAACAACTGATTTCAACATCAAAAATATTTTGTTAATAATATTTTTGCCCATTTCCTTGCACAATCATTATATAGCTATTCGCATAAAGCACATTATGTTTATTTTCACTTGGCTATTTTCAGAGATAAGGTATTTGTGCTTGGTCTGACCCCTCAGCTCAGAACATTATGTCCTTGTGACATGCTGCAATCAAAAAAAGCCTGTTAGGAATGCTTTTTAGCTGACATAAAAGAAAAAAATAAACATATGGAGAAAGAATGAATAAACCACTTAAATTTGCTCTGAACTTATGTATACCTGAACGCATAGCATCTTTTTGAATGCTTTCATAATCATGCCAGTCCTTCCTTTTCAAGCCATCAGTCCAGGTAAAGAGCTGTCCATCTCCCAGCCCCAGTGGAAGTGTCTGTGAAAACAGTAAACAAAAAAATAAATATATACATACATATATGGTTTGCATTATTACAGAAGAACATTTATATGGCACAAGCAAATAAAATATTCAGTTTATCCAGTGCAAATATTTAAACTTTACTGTCGTAAATGAAGCTATTTTTCTAAATAGTGTGAGAAAAAACCATTAATTTAGTTCTTGATAAACAGTTAAGGGAAGTATGTCAAACAACTTGCGTTTGACATTTCTCTTTCCAGCAGTGTCCTGCTATGACTGCTTGGCAAGAAGCTCATGAAGTAAATGGACCACTAAAGCTGAACAGGTTCCAAAAATGCCTCATCCTCTAACTCATGAAGTACCTTGATGTTTTCCTTAAACTGTCACTTGTGCAAAACTGGAGTTATAGTTACTCAGCACCTTTCAAAGTCCCCCTTTAATTTTGGGTTGTGTGGTTTTTTTTGTTGTTGTTTGTTTGTTTGTTTAAATAGCTAATGATGAGTTACATAACACATAAGGCCAGGCTCACTGCATCAAAGGCACAGAGCAAAGAGACCCTCAAAGCACTTTTAAATCCTGTAGATCTTTCTTCATGGTAAGAGATAATGGGAAAAAACCAAACCCACCAACCTCCCCCAAAAATACCCAGCAAAAATCCCCCATGCAACACGCAGTTGGTAAGTTGACTTCTCCTTTCCAGACTCCAAATTCCTGAGTAAATCGAAGAACTGCTTTTTGCTTCTTAGCAAATTTATCTTTCTAGAGCTTTTCTTTTTTCTCATTCTTTCTGCCAAATACTGGTATTTTATAAAAAATAAAATAGTAAAGTACCATTAGAAGCACATTATAAGTACACAAAATTTAGATCCGTAGGAAGTAGTACAAAGTTGCAGAAGGTTTCAAATTAAGTCAGCCTTTTTTAAAATGGTTAATTAACAAAATATGAGGTGAAAGAAGCAGAGAAAATTTTGATAAGCAGAGAAGATGATCTACTGTATCTGTGCTGAAGAAAGTGAAGAAGCAATTCATTGCTGCTTAGGAGTAACATGAAAACTCTAGTTCTGTTAATTCTAGGCTTGAACCAGTAAATTGTCCAGAACAAAGCGCATACGTATAATCCATGTTACAAATGTTGTTATCAAAGGGTAGGTGAAAACACATTTGAAAAGCAGTTCCACGGAAGCAACATTTGGTCAGCCTTCTACTAGGAAATACTGAAAGCTCTACAAAAATCTTACGCATATGTAAGAGCGATGCTCTGAACTTCTTGTATGAAGTATGTAAACCCAATGAACATTGGACTCACCCATCTTCTCTTACTCATTTTACATTACTGGCAGCACAATACTGGATGATACTCAGTGGCTCCAAGTGAAGTTGTCCCAGCCTTTTCAGTTAGGGTTTCTCTTTTTAGGACAGACAAATATTTGCCAAGCTGCACGGTGTGGATCTAGTAGCTAAGCCATCCTTAAAACTGGGGTTTGATGGCTTTCAGAGTTGTAAGCAAGAAGTGAGGAATGCCAGGCATGGCTGGTTACCCTCAAGCAAAGGATGCCAGAAATCCTGGCTGACAAAGATCCATGCAGAAAACCTCTGCTTTGGGCCAGCTGATATTTCTGAGAATGTTGGATATTCAGGGCAAAGTGTTGTGAGCTCAGTGTTCTCCAACAAATTTCTGAGTTACTGAGAAAAATCCATCACATTCTGCTACCATTACCTACTTTTTTTAGTTTTAATATTAAAGGCAACTTATGTTACATATCACCAAAATGCAATCCAGCCTGTGTTTATTCCTCTATTACAACTCTGTGTTTATTCCTCTATTACAACTTTTGCAGATATTTTCCAAGAAAACACTCTGTTGTCATGTTTTAATATAATAAAGGTCAGAGGTTCACACCTGGAAGAACTGAAGAAGAATTGAAGATACCCTGATAAGACTATTTCATCTTATCAAAATATCTAACCTTTCATGTCCTTGAAATGAACTCATTAATTTCAATAATTACAGAGTTCAAATAATGCTAATGTTCTAATAGTAGTATGAAATAGCTTGTTTCTTAAAATCAGAAGCGTAAGGTAGAACGCAGGCGGCAACAAAGTTAACCATGACTCTTGAGCCCAAATTCCTAAAATCATCCGCTCCAAAGCACTAATTGGCTCTATAAAGTTAGGCCCAGACAGACTGGCTTCAATTAAGCTTCTATTCCTTGTTGATATGAGTACAGCTAGTGTAAACCACTTGGTCCCAAAAATTCAAGACTACCAAAACTATCAAAACCAGGATAAACTTTATTTTTGTGACCCTATATACCTATGCTATCTTATTTCCCTAAAAATAGTTATTTAAAAGGCAAGTTTGCAGCACACTGAAAGAAAGCCAAGTAGCAGAGTTTGCAGCAGGTTGCCTGTTGCCTATTTGCATTTTGATGCCATTACTCTAGAAAATATTAATTACTTGTAGGTACTTTACCTGATAACATTTACAAGTCTAATGTACCAGGGGGCCCTCTTGCAAGCATAATATAGTTAAATAAATACATTCACTAAAATTAATCTAGCAAAAGGATAAATATAAATCCAAATACCGTGTGATACACACAAAGCTAACTGATGTCTTGCTGTGGCTCATGTTTTGGAAGGGTTACATTGCCCTAAGAGGAAATGGGAAACAAACAAATCCAAAAACATCATCTTGGTGCCATCGTAAGTCCCTGTTTAATGACTGAGGGTTTTGTTTGGATTGTTGGGTTGGTGTTTTTTTTTAAATAAATCCCTTAACTGTCTCCCATCAAAATACATACTGTTAAGAGAAATCAATACCATGGTGATTTTTTAGCTCTAATATTCTTTCAGTGTAGTAGGGAATTAAATACAGTGCCCTTGCAAGTAGCTTCCTAAGAGTGGTATTCAGACAGCATAATCTCAATGAGGAGTGAACATTGTGGCCATTAGAGGGACTGGACTTCATGAAATTCACCCTGTGTACACACTAGTTTTACTTCTGCAGTGAGCATGAAAGAGGGCTTAGGAAGGGATGCAGAGTTTCACAGCCAAACTCTATGGAAAGCAAGAGTTTTGCAGTGAAAATTCTACAGCTCTGAAGAAATCAAAACTGCCTTCAGTCCCTCAACTGAAAGAACTTTTGTTTTCTTTTTTGATGTTACTATATTGCTTAACAAGATACAAAAGCACTTGAGAAAACTGGTTCCTCCATTTCATTTCTGCCTGAGGGTAAACAAATTGCATTTTGAAGACCTTAAAACACAGTTTCTGGAATGTTTTAAAACAGCTAAAAGGCTCCATTGTAAAACTCTGTCTAAGTATACTCACATGCCTCCTTCTTCCAGATGACGACTGGAAGAGCCCCCAGTTCTAAAACATCTCTAGCTGGCAAGTAAGCAAAGGAAGGATAAGGAAAAAAAAAAGGGCGAAAAATAATTTAATAGTCTTATTCTAGCTTTGCCTTCTCCCTACATACTTTCTACTTTTTTTTCTCAGTTATCCAACTCGGTTATCCAAAAGGATACATTGTTAATTTACACTATTTTGCATCAAACTAGAACAAACTCTGGTTTTGTTAAACACAGGCTATGAGTATCTGATGTAATGGCTAGATAATAATAACCAAGATAGTGTTGCTACTTGTAAGTATGCACAAAAAAGCCCAGAAACCACATCCCAACCTCTACAGTCAATCTCAGAAAGACAAGTTCTGAGTAGGTGAATATGAAGTCACTTCACAAGATCGAATGTGCTAACAGATCCTGATTCAGAGTTTTTGCTGAACACATGTTTAACCGTAAGCTGATGGGCTAAACTCAAATAGAATTTACCACACCACATAGGCAGAAATGCTAAAGAAGGCAACTGTCGTGGTTTAACCCCAGCCAGCAACAAAGCCCCACACAGCTGCTCACTCACTTCCCCACCCCCCCCTCCCCCCCCGGCATGGGAATGTGGGAGAAAATTGGGAAAAGAAGTAAAACTCATGGGTTGAGATAAGAACAGTCTAATAGAACAGAAAAGAAGAAACTAATAATGACAATGATAACACTAATAAAATGACAACAGTAATAATAAAAGGATTGGAATGTACAAATGATGCACAACGCAATTGCTCACTACTCACCAACTGATGCCCAGTAAGTCCCTGAGCGGTGATCGCCCTGGCCCCACTCCCCCCAGTTTATATACTGGGCATGATGTCCCATGGTATGGAATACACCGTTGGCCAGTTTGGGTCAGCTGTCCTGTCTGTCCTCTCCGAACTTCTTGTGCCCTTCCAGCTTTCTTGCTAGCTGGGCAGGAGAAGCTGAGAAATCCTTGACTTTAGACTAAACACTACTTAGCAACAACTGAAAACATCAGTGTTATCAACATTCTTCTCATACTGAATCTAAACCATAATACTATACTAGCTACCAGAAAGAAAATTAACTCTATCCCAGGTGTAACCAGGACAGCAACAAAAGGAATTCTTCATTTTAGGGGTAACATGAGCAGCCAGACCAAAAAAGATTAAATTCATGCTATAAAACAGCTCATCAATTCAGCACAAAATTGGATTTAGACATTTAAACAAATAATCAAATAAGCTTGGGTTCCAGCTCATAAAAGAAATATTTATCAAGGATTACTAATCTGTGGCTAAGCAAATTACTGAGCCATAGCTCATAGGAGACAAAGTATTCTGGAGTCTGTTTGCACATTCTGGGTTCTCATGTATTTAAAAAGCAGCAACACTGCAAGATTGGTGTGAAGTGTTAGGTCTACATATACCTCTAACTGCAAGGGTAACAATACTGTTTTGGTATACACTAGGGCCAAAGAAATGGGAAGCATGACTGCAGAACATTATGGTTCCTTCCAACATATGCAGTAGGGCTTCTTTCCAGTGGAAACCAAGGTATGAAAAAGGAGAAGACCCGGGCATGCCTGCCCCCACCAGTACCTCACCCTAACATAGAAGCGATGCTTATATGTGTTCTTTAGTGACATATCAATACGTAGGAATGAGAAACCAGCCCAGCTGATTAGCTGAAACATACTCAGGGTTTTCCCCTCCAAAACGTTTCTGTAAGTCACTCACAAATAGTGCAGTCTGCCTCTACAGAACTCAGAACTCAAGCACTATTATAATAGTAAATATCACTCTGTATACAAAGAGCTGGATTTTGACTGGCTGTCAGAAAAATCCTACAACAATTTATCATCCAACCATTTGTTACACGTAGTATGCAGCTGTGAGTTGCACATTTTTAAGTGTTTCAGTCTGAAAGGCATTACCCACCTACAGCAACATTACATACAGCATCTGCCTTACTATTTCATTTTCACATTAACCTCAAACCTTTTGGGATGCAAGACTGATACAGTACTACACAGACTCAGAAGATCCTTCTCCTCTAGAGAAGACTCAACATCTGGTTCAATTACAGAGAATATGATAAGCCCAAAAAATAGCACAATTATCAAAACCTCACTCACAGACTATTACATCCCTCAGAGGGGGGGGAAGCTTCTCTGCTGTGACATTTGAAAGCTCGAACTCAGAAACAAGTGCCTCCATTGAATAACTCATTTATTTTTAATTTCACTCTTTGGAGGCAGACAATTAGAGGGGACTCAGGCAAAGGAGGATGATATATCAATGGAAATGCACCTTTCTCAAAAAAGACGACATAATTACAGATTCACTTTGAGCCTGAGGATTTGCTTACTAGCTCTAGGGTTATTTTACTAAACACCAACATACAATCAAATACTGCATTAACAAAACATAATATGCTGATCAGCATAACCATTTCCAATTGTTTAATGAATTTTAAGAAATAATCTTACCTAGAACATAAGCACTTGTTCCTGTTCAGGAAAAAGATGCACATGGGAAAGAAAGGTTGTAAAGTAGTACTGAGATTAGACAGCTTCAGGGATGTTTCAAGAGAAGAATAAAAACAACCACTGTCTGATTCTCCTTGTTCTTGAAATAAAAGATTCTGTATAGTGTTTGTAAACAGTGTTGTGTAAAACAGATAATTCACTATTTTTTTTTCCATCCTCCTAACACAGATAACTCTCAGGACTCTAAGCAACTCAGACCAACTACTCTGATCAAATGACAATAATTAAAAAAAAAAAAAAAAAAAAAAAGAAGAAATAAAACAGAACCCAGTGAGCAATTAAATTCATTCCTTTAGCAGAATAAAGTTAAGGAACACTTTTTAAAGAGTAGTGTCACTGGATATACCACCGTATGTTTACTATAAATCAGCTGCAAAATCACAACGTTTCCATTTCCCAAATTTCTTTTCTGGTATTATCACAAGCATAGGAAGACAGACATTCTCATGAAGCTTCCTCCCCAACAGTTGGAATGGTCATGAAAACCACTAATTTGGAAAGATTTCCCCTTTTACTGTTTCTGCTAAATTTTAGCATGAGACCATCAAAGTGAAATATTAGCACTACAGCACCCAAATCCGAAGCAAGTGCTCTCTCACTTGCACACACAAGCAAAATCCATTCTTGGGCAGTGACTGGCTGAGGATATTACAGATGAAAACCAAAATACTATTTCCCCTACGGATGTGCTTGATATAAGGCAGTCTGACCTACAGAAAAGGTATAAAATCCAAACATCACACTATCTCATCTCTACGCCTTTATGCTTAAGCTCTGAACATCACCTGTGTGTCTCTCCTTCCCTGTATCTCTTCAGTGTTACACTAAAAACCAAAAAAGATCTTACATCTGAACCACCAAATATAACCGAGATCTGCATATAGATATTTTGAAGAGCGAATAGGTACAATACAGTCCTTAAGCGCCTGTGACCTTAAATGGAAGTATAGCAATTTGGATCCACCATGATCTTTCCTAAAGATACACGGAGCAGGCAAAGGCACAGCCTGAAAATATCAGCCGACAGTTGTGAACCCCCAGGCTACATGTTTCTCAGGGTCCTTCTCTGGGATGCCGTCCCTCTGGGAGGGGAGCAGCGGCTGCAGCGGGTGCAGTGGCAGGCTGGGGGGAGTGAGGGGAGAGTGGGCAGCAGTCGCCTTGCCCACTGGGGCGCCCACCTCTCGATGCCATTCACAGACAATTTCGCTTGGCCCTGCACCGCTGCTGGCCAGCCACTGCCTCCCAAAACTGCTGCCCTTTGGAGCAGCACTTTGGGGACATACAAGAGATGCCCAGGGAGAACTGGAGAGACAAGAGAGCCAGAGGAATATTTGAGAGACCTCATCCTACAGTGCCACCCTCCCACATACTTCAGAGAAATGACTGCCGTAGATCTGGATATCCTCATTAGGTTGGAATACACTGAGGACAAAGCAAAGGTTGTTCAGTAAAATGTAGAAAACGACTACTGCTATCAAGAGAAGGTGGTAAGGGCTCTAACGCTCAGAATCTTTCAAAAGAAGAAAAAATCAGAGTACATTCAGATATAATTACTGCCTTTTAATTTTATTTTTACTTTAAAGTACTTTAAAAACATTTTTAAAAATACAAACCTGAAATGTTTTCTAAACCCTTGACTTGAAGCAATATAGTAGAGCTGAAGACATGATGCATTTCTTCACATGCTCAGATTCCCTGTGCCATTTATTTGTTATACCACAGCAAATAAGTGTTCATTGCACTGACATTTACATTAGTAGAAATAATTAGCCCAGCACATCAAAAAAAGGGCAGCACTTGATTTAGTCTGCGACATCTGAAAGACTCAAGGTTATTCCGTTTTTGAAACACATCAGACTTTCTGTGCTTTTAGTTTCTAGAATATCATGGACAACTCAGTAGCATCATGTCATCAACTCCAAATTAAAGCTGTTAATAATGTTATTTAGAAAATGCCAAGCTCCCCAAGCATTTCATTACTGAGATTTTTATGGACAGGTATAAAAGCTGTTATTGCTGCACTACAGTTCTATTGTTAAAGTCACAAAACTGCAGAAAAAACTAAGTTAAAACATGAGTTTTAAAAACATGACAATTTCCTGTTGAGCCAGTGTATGAGTGCTTGAGCACTGGGTGAATGAGAACTCTGTAAGGATGCATTTCCATGCTGGAAAGTTGTAATTTATCATGTCAAATTATGGAGAATTACAGTTGCTTAATAATATACTTTGGTATGAGAAGACTAACAGCTTCTCTAGCACAGATAATGTCTTACATCCATCATTCATGGATTAAGAGCTGGCAGTATGCACTGCTATTCAGGATGTAGAATTTTAAACACACGTATTTTACAAGTTACCAGGAAAAGGGTTCATGGGTGCCTACTATGTTGACTATATCAGGTGATACCAAGGAAAGTTCTGAGCTTCGCAACTCTGATGTATGTTGAAACTATCCTTAAAAAATTGTTTCTCATTTCGTTTAACATCTAACATTTCCAAAACATCTATTATCGCCTCAATGAAAGGACCAGGGCAACTTCAGTTAATTTGTCATATGAACAAGGAGTTACATGCTGGCATCTCTTACTACTATAAAGGAGAAGCAACCTGAAAGTTGACATTTGTATTTCCTGACTGCTAAGAATGACTCAGGTAACACAGGCAAAAGCATTCTAAATCCCCAGAAGAATACAGTGGAGTGGGACAGAAGAGCACCAAGTAGCTATCCTGGGCACATCACAGTACGTCTAAATGGATTTTTCCTGTATTTCAGTCAGTGCCCATTGCGTTTTCCCCTTTCCCTCTGCAACACCAAGAAAGGTCTGGTTCCATCTCCCACTGGTATGCCGGGTGTAAATACCTTGTCTTGTTAGGGCTAAACAGACCCAGCTCTTGTCTTGTTAGGGCTAAACAGACCCAGCTCCCTCAGCTTCTCCCCATAAGACAGACGCTTCTGTCCCTTTGGAGGGGGACGAGGGTATTACTAGGTACACAGACGCAGGATAAAATGCACTGAATTCCAGAGGAGTTTGGACTCCGCATCTGTTGAACCAGATACCAGTGGTGGCCTACAAAGTCTGGCAGTGAACCCTGGCTTCCTAAATGACACAATTTCAACTGACTGTAGGACAGGAGGTAGGTAGGTAGACTTAAGGGATAATAAAAAAAAGATTCCTAAGAGCAAGCAACTCCTACCTCCTTCTGCCTGCTGGTCTAAGCTGCTGACAGATTTGCTCAATAACTAAAACACTGAAACCAATCTTTTCTTAATGTTTTATTTTCAGTTGTCTCAATTCCAACTGGTGAAAAGAAACCAAACTCAAGTAACATAAGCATCTATGGCAGATCTAAATGAACTAAAAAACACACGCTGACATTGTGCTGCTTCTCCAGGTCTCCTCCTTCAACTCAGGAGTGCTTTGCCAACACAACAGGGTAAGCTTGCAGAAGAGCCCATATCCATACTTGACTACTCATTTTTTGGCAAGTTTAAAAAATCATACCTGATGTTGTGTTAATGTTGCATATTTTTAATGACTCCCTCTTTCAGAAATGATTTTTTACATCAAAAGACATGAAAAGGGTTTGAAGACACTCAGCAGGATCTTTGCCAGCATGGCTATTGGTTGGTTTTTGAACCAACAAAGATCTCTGTAAGACCTTTCTGATGAATATAAACGTCTGTGAGTGACTCCTGAAATAACTTATTATATGATAGGTTTCTGGAGTTTTTTAGCCATGTGCCACATGGTCATAGGAAATTATAAGTATGTTCTTTTAGATAAACAGCCTTTCTTTTCTCCTTAAAATAATTTAAAAAAATACCCAAACAAAACAAAAAAACAAACCCCAAACCAAACCCTATGTCCATGACAAAGAATTAGATTGTCAGTAATTTTGTTAATTTTTGAAATCTAATTAAAAAAATACCCCCAAAAACCCAGAGAGAAATATATTTACTGTTGGAGACTGACTAATTTTTTTACTACCTGCAGTTTGCAATATTGCAAGGATGAATAAGAAACATATGATAGTACTTATTGTTAATAGACTTTTCAGATATATGCATTTTTCCAAGTTTAGAATAATGTCTTTAGATTTTCACTATGATAAAAATCATGCTGTTTCATATTGGCCACTGCACCAACTCAAGACAAAAAGTGCTTCTTGTAAGATTCAAGTGTTAGGTGTTTCCAGTAGCAAATAATTTTTCACTTTGAGATACCTGTTCACTGATGACTAACAATCATATTTTCTTGTGCTAACTTACTTCTAAAGTAATTTGCCTTTGAATTTCTTTTAATAAAAGCACATCTTCTCTTGGGTAATATTCACAGAGTGCTGGACACATTTTATAAACAGTACAGAATGATCACTACAGTTAGGTTATCACTAATGAGCAAATTTCAACTTATTTGTTGTTGCATGAGACAACAACAATTTCAGAAGCATTTTCGATTTTTTTTTCCTCCTTTGATGCACCTTTTATTTATAAAAACATTTATTTTCTTCCTGAGTGTAACATTCTTCAAATCTCTGTGGTATAGCTCATAACAGTTTTACAGCAAATCTGATACCACTGACCCAGCAGACCCAGCAATATTAGAAAAAAATAGCTACCATTTATTATTGCTTTTTTTAAATAACCCAAGCTGACCAATATTTTCAATAGAAATGGATTTTTTTAAAATTTTTTTTTTTTTTTTTTTTTTTTTTTGCATATCCTGTTGTAATAGAAGCATTGTAAGAGAAAGGTCAGATGCAGAAACTAACTTTAGCCAAACTTGGTACCTGGCATGTTTTAGTGGTAAATAAAAAATTTGCTACAAAAAATGAGTTTCTGCAGCAATGAGATAGCATATGCCATATTTTTGACTGCAGTATAAGGTAAAACTTAATTTGGCCTCAGAGTATTTGTAAAAGCTAATAGCCTTCTCTGAGTACATTTTTTTAATTGTTACAAAAGAAAAGTATTAGATTTTTTAATCAGGGTTTTAATGAGCTTTAAATTCTAATCTCTTTAGATAAATTATCGTACTATGGAAGAGCCTCTGCATGCAGGTGAAATACCGTAACTTTTTATTCTATGCAATTGTCTGAACATTTCTACAAACAGCAGAAGGAAAATACTGATGTGTTTAAATAGTATTTCTGAAGCTGTTTGCTGATCCATGCCACAACAGTGTTGCAAGGGCATGGATTTGCAGAATACTCAAGCTTTTGGCAATGCCCATATGGAGGAGGAAGACACTTAACTGTCTTGCTGAGTGTCACATAGTGCTAATCTATTTACAAATACTCCAGACTATCTATATTAAAAAGTGAAACTTTTCCGCAAAATAAAACCCACAGAAAGTAATGCTGTTCCTATTAGGAGTCTCTCTTCCTGCAAAAAGATCTGTCAGTTCAAGAAATGGTATTAAAACATACCAAATAAATGCGTCATTAATACCCAATTCTGGAATTTGCAGTTCAGGTTACACTGGATTAAACAAAAAAACCCCCATTGTTTAATTAACTAAAGTAATGAACCCACATTGGAACAGAATTATTATCTTGCACTTTAAAGAAGACCTTGAATCAAACTAATCTGCCCAAATGCAAGTGTCAACTCTTATCAGCAGGCTTCTGATGCTGCAGTGTATGTATCATCACTTGATCTCTCGAAGAGTTCTTTCCTATGTGGGCATTGGATAGTAATTTCCATTGTCTATGAGATTTACAAACAAACTCAACAGACTGCTACAGAAAAAAAGCCGATTAAACATAAATGACAGGTTTACATTCTTGTTCAGCCTCCTTAAGACAACACAAAGCTGATAAGGAGACCTCTTCCAAGGTCTTTGGAAGTGTAACAATTCTATGCTTTGTGTGAACTTCACCTGGGTTTACTGAGGCCAACAGCAGTCTTGCTAGTGATTCCAGCGTGACGAAGGATGGAACTAAAGGAACTGAAATTTTTGGTGGTTGTACATGTTCACAGATGATCATGAGAAAAGTCTAAGAGTCATCTACTTTTAAAAAAACCAGTTCCTAAGCTATGAGCTACAGACGCTGTTTCACTTCCCTATGTAAAGTTAGATTATATTTAGAATACATTTTTTTCCAGTCTGCACTATAACCCTTCTTCCTGCTATTAATAAATTTGGTTTAGGTTTTGGGGGTTGGGGTTTTTTGTTGGTCTCATCATGCTTTCTGAATCTGACTTAACTCCATGCTCATTCCCTTCACAATCTCATGCTCATTCCCTTCCCACAATAATTTCCTTTCCTTTCTTCTAAGTGTTTTCAAGTCAAGCTATTCCCACGCAAATACCTTTTTATAGGTAACTCTCTAAAAATAAAGTCAATTGAGGAAGATTTGACAAAATAACATTGTTTAGTATACTCTTTTCATGTGAGAAGGTTTTCACTCTTACTTCCTACCAAGTGAACAATAACATAAGAATACAATGAAAACCTTAACATATTAAAAGAGAATAGATTTTGCACTTTAACTGAATCCAGTTAATTGCAAGAACAGGTTAAATTATACCAAAGAGGTTCTGCAGAATCTTAACACTAAGATATTATGGCAGTTCTTGTTGCTGCCCTGTCATGCGCATTTATGTTGGAACACCAAAAATAAATTCACTACTACAGAAAGTTTTAAGCCATGTTTTATTGTGTGAAATTCAACCATCAGTCACAGAATCATAAAAATAAATCTGGAATGTCCTTTGAGACATAATCTTGCCCCACCTGAAATCAGGACTGGGTATGCCTAAAGCACTTCCCTGAAGTGTCTAACTAATCTGCCCTTGCAGACCTCCAACAGCAGAGATTGCACAATCTCTCAAGGCAATCTATTTCAATACTTCATTATTTTTGCAATTAGAAAACTTCCCCTTTCATCTAACCTGCATTACTTGCTGTAATTTAAGCCTTTTATTTCTTTGTTCTTTTCACCAGGGACAGGAATAACATATTTGCCTTCCAGCAGCTACATTTCATGGACATGAAAATTATTCTCTCCTCTAGACTAAACGCTTTTATTTTTTCAACTTCTTCTCAGCTCTTGCTGCTGACCCTGGGAGTATATGAAACTTTGAAGGGAACAGCATTACTTTGTTAGTAATTGGATAAGACTAAGAATAGCAAGTATAAACTGCTTATTAAAAAAACCCAAACAAACCAACAAGAAACATTAACACTAACTGGACAAAGAAATAAGATAAGTGCCTCGAGGTGACTATTTCCTGAAAATAAGAAAGATTAAATTATTTATTGTAACATGCTTTTTCCCTCCCTGGCTGACAACAAAATAGCCTAACATACCCATGTTGTGCATTCACATATCTCATACTTCCACCCCAACCTCACTATTTTATGAAGCAGCAGTGAATTCTTTTAATTAAAGTGGGAAAATGACTGAAATGCTTACACATAATTAAGGCAGTCAGGATTAAATTATGTCACAATCCTGAAAAGACACTAAAGTTCAATGGGATTCATATTCTTAAAATTACCGAACTACTAGGAATGATGATCTAACAGGTCATGTACTTCTGCTTGTGCCTGCACGAATGCTGATTTTCCCCCTAGCAGTGAGAGCATATTTAAAGAATTCAGATACACACAGAAACTCTTCCCCAGGTGGTAAAATAGGAACAGGAGTGGAAGGAGGGAAGGCTTATGAGAGGTTTTAATGAACTATTTCAAATTCAAACAATGACCTCATTTTTTTCCTCTGAACCAAAAACTTTGAAATTGGACAAACAGATGATCTTCTCCATCTAATGCCATTTAAGCTGACCTTTCCATTTTATGCCAATAGTTTTCAATTACAAAACCAATCACAGTATATTTCACTAAATGGAGTACTGTGATTAGTTAAATCTAATTTTATCAACAGCCAGAATGTGAACAGCATATTAAAGTAAGGTGAACAGCTTTGACTGATACACTGAGTTTTCATTTCTAATTCCTTGTCCCCCATCTTTTGGTAGGAACTAAAGGTTACACATCATCGAACAGGGTAAGCTACTGTAACTCAAACGTAGCTTCAAAGATTTGACCTTCAGGTTTTCTCAGACTTATTTTCCCCTGTAGTACATAGACACCAAATTGATAGGTCTGGAGCTATGTGCTGTGCGGGAAGTTTTTAAACATAAAATCCTTTTTTTAAAAAAAAAAAACAACACTGACATGAAAATTAATTATCATAGTTCTCTGGGCAGAAGAATCTATGTCCACCTTTGCTACAGACTACTTTCACAGATTTTGAAAAAGTCTTTAAAATGCAAGATAATAATTCTTTTCCAATGTGCATTCATTACTTGAGTTAAAGACGACCCTTACTCTTCTAAGAACTAGAACCCACCCCAAGTCCAAAGATAGGTATTTAAATTTGCGTTTACTTATATTAAGCAGCTTAATTTTCACAGGCACCCACAGCTCTTGCTGATGTCAGCACTTAAGCTTGAAAATGTTAGTGTTAGTTACTATACCTAAACATCTGGTACTTGAGACCCTCCTGTGGCATTGCACTGAGGGATTAATGAAAAGACTGTGCTCAAGGGCCATGTAAGTTCTGCAAAAACCATGGCAGACAGAGAAATGGTACTGCACTGTCCGTGGCCCTCACCCCTGAGAAAAGGTGCTGCAGCAAGGTCTGACAGACCATTTCCATAACCCCTTCCTCTGAGGGCAGGTTTTCCAGTAGACTTGAGACAACAGACCTTCCTGCCAGCCTCCCGCTGGGTCACAGCTGTGGTACCAGTTAACCCTGGCCCTTGCGGAGGCTTTCATCCCAGCAGGCTCACGTCCTCCTGCAGGCTGCCTCTCACTAGGCCTTCTGGCTGACAGCTCAGGACAGTCTTGGTTCTGCCTTTGCTAAGTCTTTATGCATAAACATAAAACACTCTTATTCCCTCCGCGCTACCTTGGCTGAACTCGGTATCCTTATGTTCCCCAGCAGATCTGATATCCAGCTATGCTTCAGTGGCTCTAAGGCAAACTCCAGGGCTCCCTTAAAGGCCAATTCTCTCTACAGACAGGACCATTACTACCATGTAGACACAGAGAAAAAATTATATTATCTCAGCTAGCACCATGAAGTAGCTGCTCTTTAAAAACTGACTTTTTACTGATGACTGTTACAATTACAGGGATTAATATTATTAGTCCCCTTTTTCTCTTAGCTGGATATTTCAATACTCAAAAACCCTTAACTTTAAAATGTCTTGGGTCTAGGGAGGAGTCAGAAAGGAAACACATTAAATTGTCAGTTTAATATATACTAGAATCCATGGAGACGTTAAATTTCACTTTTCATCTATGAATATTAAACATTAATGAGGTCTCAGGTAAAAAGACATTAAAGT
Source organism: Astur gentilis (assembly GCF_929443795.1). Lineage (NCBI taxonomy): Eukaryota > Metazoa > Chordata > Aves > Accipitriformes > Accipitridae > Astur > Astur gentilis. The sequence goes on from NC_064882.1 coordinate 1,871,855, forward strand.
GAAACATCAGAGAGCTATGACTTAGCTCATACACAGAGAAAGAAAGTTCACAAGGGAAGCTAATAAAGGTCAAAACTACAGAACTACCATAAAACCAGAACATACAATAGATGAAAAAGAGAGATTCAAGTAAACCTGATTTTAAAAGCTCTATTAAGAAATACATACACATTTCCATAAGCAGAATTTTCATGTAAAACAAAGAAATGTAAAGTAATTAAATACATAGTCCTATTCATGTATGTATTACTAACAAAGTAATGTTCAGACTGAGAGTCCACAGACATCTCTTGGGTGACTTGAGAACAACTTGTAGAGGAAGCTGACAAACCTTGAAATGTAGAATTCAAAAGCACGAAAAAAATCATAGTAATAGCTGCACCCTGATGGCCCTTGCTCACCCCACATTGCCAGATCTGGAGACTCCAATGCCTACAGCTATAAACACAATAATTCAAAAAACCCAAACACACAGTGATTACATGGAAAGATAAGAAGGTAATAAGCCCTATCTGCATGTCAGCATACCCAAAATACAAGGGAAAAAATAGTTAAGGATGAATAGGAAAGCAAAAGATCATAGGCCAACCAAATGATGGCTTATTTTTTGTGTATTTGTAATTTACTTTTCTTTCTCTGCCATTTTATTCATACATACAACCCCTCCCCAAAGGTATAAAAGCAGATATTCCTTTCCTCCACCCCTGAAGATAAAAATTTCTAGTTACAAAATGAAAACCAACCTGGGAGATATCCTGTATTTGGAGGCACAGTCTAGCACATTTGACATAGATATAGCGAGGCAAAATTCAATACTAGATGTTCCATAGATAAAATCCAAAACCGAATGTCACAGATCTCCCTAACTTTATATAGAAACTAAAATTGTGTATCCAGGCTGTATTTAAAGATGTAATTCTGTAAAATCAGAGTTACTAGCATATGATGGCTAGTACAGCATATTCTGAATGCATAGTATTCATTTAACTGGAAAATTTTCACTTCTAAATGTTATATCACCACTCTGGTATACAATGGCTTGGCACACATACCATACAATGAAATATTAACAGCTCAATAGTAATTTGTAAAATATCTCAGAAATACATTTGAAGATAGTGTCCTGGTTTCAGCTGGGATTCAGCTGGTTTCAGCTAACTGTCTTCCTAGTAGCTGGTACAGTGCTGTGTTTTGAGTTCAGCATGCGAAGAATGTTGATAACACACTGATGTTTTCAGTTGTTGCTCAGTAGTGTTTAGACTATAGTCAAGGATTTTTCAGCTTCTCATGGCCAGCCAGGGCACAAGAAGTTGGCACAGGACACAACCAAGGCACCTGACCCAAACTGGCCAACGGTGTATTCCATACCATGGGACGTCCCATCTAGTTTAGGAACTGGGAAGGGGGGGGGGCAGGGAATCACCGCTCGGGGACTGGCGGGGTGTCGGTCGGCGGGTGGTGAGCTATTGCCCTGTGCATCATTTGTACATTCCAATCCTTTTATTACTACTGTTGTCATTTTATTAGTGTTATCATTATCATTATAGTTTCCTCTTTTCTGTTCTATTAAACCGTTCTTATCTCAACCCAGAAGTTTTACTTTTTTTTCCCGATTTCCTCCCCCATCCCACTGGATGGGGGAAGTGAGTGAGCGGCTGCGTGGTACTTAGTTGCTGGCTGGGGTTAAACCACGACAGATAGATACACAGCAAGGTCTTTTTATTATATTACAGCTTCTCTCACCACATTAACAGTCACCAATACATGTGACTTGAGAAGAGAGATACCAAAATTCTTCACTGTGAGGGTGGTGAGGCACTGGAACAGGTTGCCCAGAGAGGTTGTGGATGCCCCATCCCTGGAAGTGTTCAAGGCCAAGTTAGATGGGGCTTTGAGCAACCTGGTCTAGTGGAAGGTGTCCCTGCCTGGGATGGCTGGAACTACGTGATCTTTAAGGTCTCTTCCAACCCAAACCATTCTATGATTCTATGAGTATCTGTACCCTTAGATCTCAGATTAAGCCATTTGAAGAAGCCCATCACATACATAGAGCTGATCAGGTCACCACAAACCCTAAATGAAGCAAACCTCTGACAGTCTTTTACTCCAAGTCATTTTCTGAGCAGTAAAATCCGAGTCCCCAGAAATATCTGTGCATAGTCACGTGCATCCCTGAGTTTACACAGGTGAAGCCTGTTAATCCTCTAATTGCAGGTGAATTATCAAATCCAGTCAGGGTGAAGGAGAAGGAATAAACTGAAGTTATGCTCTTAGCTGTGCTCAGCATGAACGATGTTAACTGAAGTAAAACAAACGGATATGGTTCTGTTGCTAAATTGAACACCCACACCTCTGCATTCATACTAACAGCAAATCTATTGAATAGAAGTTGTTCGGTTTTTTTTTAATGTAATTTGAGAGCGCAAGCAAATCTTATTAAACTTTTCCCATGGACACATTTTCAGCAACAGTATTGAGAACAGTTGTAGTTAAAGTTTTATTATAGATCCTTCACTATGACAGTGTCTAACATCCCTAGTTAAGAATCACAAGCCTACTGTGCTCCGCAGCAAAACCTAGTTTTTGCCCAAATGTGTTTACAATCTCAGCCTAAACAGATGAGCAGAGAAATATAAGCAATGAGACAGTACGATTCAGCATGGAAAAATTTATTTTCAGTGTGCTATGCACTTAACTAGTACTAAATTTAAGATACAGTCATCAGAACAAAGGATTTTTCTTTTTAATTAAGGAATAGTTACACCATTTCACAGAAGTTTACCTTGCGCTCCTCCCAGGCTCCTACACAAAAGGGAGATAAGGGTTTAAGCCGAGTTCCATTGGCTGATGAGATTCACTGTTTCAAGACCTAATGAGAGAGCTGGGGTAATCTCTGAACCACTTGGGGATTAAAATCAAGCAGATAATGCTTCATGTTTTATATTAGGGACAACAGAGTGGCATAGTCAAGGCAGTAGCCTTCTCCTTGTTCTTTGTCAAGGCCAGGGAGAAAGATACAACAGTAATTGAGATGCTGATGCCTGAACAAATATTCAGCTCTATGGATGAATAGGAAAGGTTGCATCTCCCTGAAGATATGGAGAAAAAGCCTTAAGTTTTCAATCTGTATTCAAACAAGATATCATACGTTACCCTTAAATCAGAAATAACACTTAAGCTCCCGGATTTTTCTTATAATTGGTCTGGAAGTTTTGTAAGATACAATTTTCTTCATACACACCCTTATACATTAAGCATGCCTGTTGGATTTTACACAGTCTAACTAGATGCAGGCATTCCTGCCCTCCAGTACCTCTTTATCTCATTCACACAGGCATGGCACTGATCACACAGGTGGTGACACCAAATTGCACTATCAGTAAAGGCCTCACATCACCCTGCTCTTACTGGAGAATACGTGCATGATACAGCCCTTTGTCAGGTCTATATTTCACTGATTACCTGTACCAAGCCCATACTGCACATACAAACCCTAAAGAAAATCCATCACTTGGGTATTGCAACATCTTCCCCATATGTCCTGACTTGGAGAAGTCCTCCATCACACCTCCTGGCATGCAAACATGCACCAGTCATATGCCCACAGATTCATTTTCATCAGCTGCTCTGTCTTCACTACCATTCAGTACTGAATCAGTACCAGTGTAAGTCAGTACTTGTCATTCATCTATGTTCAGGTATTCATCTATATCAGATTGTCTGTATTTAGCACCATATATAAATCGTTTAAGAATAGTTTCTTTTAATGTTTCTGCCACCCAATTTCAGTTCCACATACAATTCTCACTATGAGAGAATAGTTCTCCTTAAGCTGACCTGAGGAGGAAATAAGAGCTCCAAGAAAAGTTATAACCTAGCTCTTCTCATACCAGAGGTGGAAAAAACCCCTTCAGTTATTGTTAACAGTCTCTTCTGAGATGAAAAATATCATCATTTCATCTCTAATCTATATCTAATACCAATATCTGTATCAAGTGAAACTTAAGCAATTCTTTCAATAAGCAATTCAACTAAAGCAATTCATTCAACTCCAGACTCATTCAATTTCTGTGGCAACTGGCTGTAACTTCTATTTCATCCATTAATGTTTTCTACACCTCTTTAAAGGATGGGCTCATCCTTTGAATCAGTGCTTGATTAATCACCAGCTGCCTGTAGCTAATGCACATATGGAAAGGGAAAACTCACTGCAGAAAAATCTTTTGGAAGAGTTTGACTCGAATTTGAATTTATATATAGCTTTTTTCTTTCCATCAATGAATTAATATTATCTGAAAGAATTGTGATTCTCAAAACAGAATTTAGATAACTATAATGTGATCATTATGAACGCTATACTAAAATATTTTTCACAAACACTGTATCTTAATTACTAAAGTGTAACTTGATGGCAAATAATCACATGACAGTCATTCTTTTAACACTTCACAGTTTTGAGAACGAATCGGTATAGTAAGAAACTGTATTATGTAAGGTACTTTTAATACTGAATGATCTTGTCAGGGCCCCGAGTGCCATGCCTGCCCCTCCGGACTCTGGCGGAGGTGGGGGGGGGGGGGGCGCTATGCCTTACCTGAGTGACCGCCACTGCTGAACTGGGCCCGTCCACGGGCCTGGGAGCCGGGCCCCGACCCACAGGTGGCCCCCTCGTCCCCGTGCCCCTGCCCGGCCATCCCGGGCTGGGTCTCACCCCACTTCTCCTGGCTGGGCCTGATCCTGACCCTCAGCTGTGTGCTGGTGGCCCGGCTCGGCCCTGCCACCAGGCTCCTGAGGAGCGGCCTGGCCCTCCGGCTGGGCCCTTGCTGCTCCCTGGCCAATCCTACACTGAAAATACTCCTCGCTTTCCCAGGTTCAGGCGGCCTGAAAACCAGTTTTAAGCATCTTTTAAAAATACATAACTCACCAGAAAGCTGGAGGTACATTATCCACAGAAATATAAATCATTATATAATGCGAATTAATACTTAGCATAATAATGATTGAATTAATTAATCGTTACGTAATCTGAAGTGAGAACAGCATAAAGTCAGCTAAAAAGTCAACAACTGCAGCCACACAACCACTGCTACAGGATCACTCTTGTGAACTGGAAACTAAGAAATGTCACAACTTAAGAGTTTTCTCCAGAAAGTTGTTCTTGAGGCCTGAGAGCCATCCATCCACATGGTAATCTGCAATACAAAAAACCGAAACCCAGCACCACCCATAGCAGACCATCTGCTCAAGTTGCTTGGTGAATGTTACCTTAAGAAATACGCTAAGCCTGGGGTGAACTAAATCTGGGGAACAACAGATGGAGGTCAATTTTCTGTGGCTCATGATGAAACCTGAGTTTATGGTGGCCTAGAGCCTTCCTCAAAGTGCCTCCGGTGAAACCATGCAGCCAGCTGACTTCTGGACCCGACACGAATCATTTACAAGAAAAACACCATACTGCTAAGGCCATAATGTGTTCGATTAAATTAACGTACCTGAAAACAAATGCCATAAACAGCAGCCTCTCTTTGTAGAAAATACGAGGCTACAGCCACGCAGTACTGTCTACTAAAAAGGAAGACCACACGTCAGAGAATATACTTGCCATAACGCATATCAGTCATAAAAAGTGGAACATAAGGTAAAATAAAACCAACAAGGGAAGGGAAAATCATGAAGAAAAATCGTTTGCACTGCATGTAAGTCAAATCACTATTGGAAAAAGCCTGTCATCTATCAAACAGGTCTAGATAACGGAGCTATTACTAAACAAGGCACTACATGAAAGCACTGACACCTGATGTAATTCGTTGCTTTAAAAAGGGTAATACTCTGAGAGGGCAGACTGCAGCCTATTAAAGGTGACTGGCTATATCTGCACTAATACATTTAAAAGTGCTTGGGCAAGGGAATGCGGCTCTTCGTTAACTGAGAACGCTTTTGTCCCTTGCCAACTACCCCACATACATTTCTGCAGTGATCATATTCTGAGCACCAATTCCCATCAAGTGTTCTTCATCAAGAAATCCTGTTTAGGAGACCAGGAGCTGCATAGTGCGGATGCTGCCCACTCCGTGATAGCTGGCCACTATTCACAGCAGAGTTAAAAATTTGGGGTATTATATGCAAGAAAAGCACTGCTTGGACACAGCGTTAATGCAACACAGTCAAATACCAGCTGTCACATTGCATCATCCAGTTTCTCTGTTCTAACATTTACATTTAACGGATGTGAAAAATATTAGCAAACTCTTTCATACCTGCAAAATACAGTTAACAGACTTAATGACAAAAATCAATAAATGTGTTACCTGTAACACTCCTAACTTTCATTTTTAATCTCAGTAATGTTGAATCCTTGAAATGCCTGCTGAAAAGACTACAGGCACTGCTCGTAGTGTGCAATAGAGCACTGAGCAGCACACAAGCAAATTTTCATTACTGCAGTTAATTCACAGGGCTTGAATCATCAGTTGGTACATTTCAATTCAGGTACAGTAAATACACATAACAAACACAGCAATATTATCTAAGATTGTAAAAGATATTCAATCTATAAAACAGTCTTTGCAGACATAGAAATAAAAACCGTACCTACATTGTTTACCATGTATTGGTAACTACAATAGCTTGAATCCTTATTAACTGAAAATAGAGAGAATTATTAAAGTGCCAAAGGTGTTTCCTATACCTTCCTGTTACTTACTATATCAAATATCAGCACTAAAAATGTCGTATGATGATAACTTCATCACAAATACTGAAGTATTACAGCTATTATACAGTCAAAAATGTACGCAGACATAAGAAAATCGTCACGGTCTCTAACTTACTCTAAATACCACCTTATTGTTTCCTGCTTAATCCTCACAGTTTAGTATAATAGACACGTCTGTACACATCTGTTTCAAAGTAATGACCTTCATTTGACATTATAGCTGCCTTTCGAAAAGTGTGACCTATGTTTCAAGAACGTTATTTCAACTGTGAGTAGCTGTCACATGTAAGCAGCTGACAGGTTATTGGAATGCCTGTCACCTTCTTGGATGGCTTACACAAGTGTCACTGGCGGTGACTTTCATCTCAACATAAGGACTTCACCCTTAAAAGAAGGTTTTGCTAAAGAACATGGCTGAAGTGATGCTGAGTAGTGGGTGACATAAATGGAAAGAAACTTTATTAAATAGTCTTTCTCTCAGTTAACCACCATTATCAAAGAGCATCTGTAGATGCAAGAAGGGCCTGCCTGAAAGAACAGCTGGTCTAAGGAGTGAGGATAGACACAGACAGGAGACCCTGCTGTGTTTTGTCACTTTTCCTGAAGATCTAAAACTTTCATATGCTCTGAGCCCCTGATCTCTTGCATGTTGGGCAAAGCCCATGTTCCTTATTTTACTTGGTATGCTGTCCACAAGGGATTATACTACATAATAACTGCTTGTGGGCATGGCGTTCTGTTGGTGCATATAGAAATGACAGTGGGGACAAATGTTTTGGATCCTATGCAGTCTAGCATCCTAAAATACTGTGCCACGAGGAAACATATTAGCCCATGTGAATGAAATAATCGTAGTATAGTGCAGTACCTTTGTATGGGGAAGACCCAGGAGATGCCCACATGAGCACAACACCCATTCCTACAGGGTGAAAATGTAGGAAAATGCAAATATAGCCCAGACTAGTCTCAGAGTACACCATCCTTAAATGTGGTTTTTGGAAACAAATATGGAGGGTGCACTAGAGCTTAATTCAAGCAGTGTCAAAGAAGTGTTTTTATATAACATTGTAAAGCACCTTAGAAAGTATTTTAACTGGTGTCGTGGTTTAACCCCAGCCAGCAACTAAGCACCATGCAACCCCTCACTCACTTCCCCCCCATGCAGTGGAACGGGGGACAGAATTGGAAGAAAAAGGTAAAACTCATGGGTTGAGATAAAGACAGTTTAATGGAACAGAAAGAAAGAAACTTATAATGATAATAATAACAATAATAAAATAGCAATAATAATAATAAAAGGATTCGCATTTAGAAAACAAGTAATGCACAATGCAATTGCTCACCACTTGCTGACTGATGCCCAGTTAGTTCCCGAGGAGCGATCCCCTCAGGCCAACTCCCCCCAGTTTATATACTGGGCATGACATCACATGGTATGGAATATCCCATTGGCCACTTTGGGTCAGCTGCCCTGGCTGTGTCCTTTCCCAGCTTCTTGTGTCCCTCCAGCCTTCTTGCTGGCTGGGCACGAGAAGCTGAAAAAATCCTTGACTTAGTCTGAACACTAGTCAGCAACAACTGAAAACATCAGAGTGTTATCAACATTCTTCTCATACTGAATCCAAGACATAATACTATACCAGCTACCAGAAAGAAAATTAACTCTATTCCAGCCAAAACCAGGACAATTGGATGGCATGAAAGCATTGTTCTCTTTGTCTTTGTGTCTGTCTGCTTTCCTGCAAAGCTGCCACTTAGAATTTTCATCAACTTTTTAAATTTTTCACACAGATACAGTCCTTAGGTAACAACACAATATTTTAAAAAATGCTGGCATGCTGCAGAAATCTGTTTGTGTGTCCAGCTACAATTATTACTGAAGATAAGTACCATCAAAAATCCCCAACGTTCTCCAAGTGTGAAAAAACAGATTCCAGAGAATAATGTGTGTTTGCTTTTAAAGGGGGGGGGGGGGGGGGGGGGGAAGGTCATAATTATGCAAAAATATGCCTCACCAAAAACTTCTAGCATTTCCAGTTTGCAAGCAATCTGGATGACCTAAGCAATGACGCATCGGTTAGTTAGCAAAAACTTTGTCAACTTACAGAGGTCCCGGAGTCTCCTTTTCCTGAGGATAACATAAGGTCCTTTGTGTACTACCACCTGCCAGACTGAATATTTTCTAGCAAACAGGTGGATGTAAGGATGTAAAGGCATATCATTTCCACACAAGATTATCCTATGTGTTTATGACAGCAAAGCATAAACTACATCTATGTTCTACCTATTTGTTTTGTCCATTAATTAGCCAATTGCCACCACAGAAAAATTAAATGGGTTATACGTTGGCATAAAGAATTCAGTTCTTATTTTATTTATATTATTTTCACATACTCTGAGTTTACTTTTGAGAATTTGCTATTTGCAAACTCATTAACAGATTTCAATTTCAATAATATATGCAACACATTATTTTCACCATTCTCAGAGGAAAATTAAATCCTTCTGTACTAAAAAAAAGTTGGAAGTTTTATTTCACTGATAAAAGAAATAATTTTTTTGTACAAAAGAAAAAAGAAGATATTGTTGTTAATGCTTTAAATTAAATATAATAATTAAACTCAGAAGATATATAAGTTTATCTTAAAATAGCTTCATAGTTGTAATAAGAAAGCCTAAGTCTCCTAGACAGCGTTCCATACGTACTGGAACGTACGTTCCATACGTATTGGAACATATGTACTGATGATTCACATACTCTTGAAAGTTTTTTTCATGTTTCCTTTGTGGCTGCTCTAAATAGCAAATTTCAATCAAGTCTCATAGCAAACTCTCACAGAAACTTCGACTTCCCCCAAGGGATGAATGTTATATCTGAGACACCATCCATATAGTATCCTTACGCATTTGTTTCTACAACTTTTTTTAATCTACCCTTGTTTAACAAGCTGAAAGTAATTCTTTTGATCATCAATTTCTCTTGAAACGAATTTCTGCATGGTGAATACTGTGCTTTCTGGGACTGCAAACATTTTTAAAGTCAAATTACAAGGAGTGGATTTTTTATTTTTAGAACTGTTTGTTGACTTTTTTTTTTTCCAGTGCAGATACATGATTAAAAAGCAAAACTAAAGAAAAGTATGAGCACACACATAAGTATATGTAGCATTTAGGTGGGCATTATTAAAATTCAAATCCATCCGGAAACAGAAATTCTGGTGGAGCAGAATGGAGCCCGGCTGAATATTACTCTGAACTCTGTTCTTTGTTACACGCTAAGTATCTAGCAAACTCACATAATAGTGCTTGCTATATTATACTGCAGAAAAGTACCCTGCTCAAGGAACGTGGCTAATCCAGAATGGGGAGCCCACAGCACAACAAAGTACAGCCACTGACCATCTGTTCCCGGAGCAATACATTTTCTTCGCGCAGATGGGATGAGTGGGACTAAGGAAAGAGAGTCGAATTTCCTAGCTGAACTTGGGGAAATAAAGAGATTCCTTTTAAAAGAAGAGGATATTTTTTTATTGACACCATATGTCATGTATTCATGTCATATATTGGAGAAAAAAGGGCAAGATGCCCTCTCTGTTCAATCCAAACTCTCAGCTTGAACCTCTTTCTCCAAGTGCTTTTAAAATTGGCTATTGCTATAAAGTTCCTCTTCTGTGCCTACACTGTTTGCTATCTAGCATATCCACAAATGGGTTAAACTTGATGCCTGGGCATCATCAGATGCTGAGGGAATGTATGCATGAGTGAGCTTGGGGTAGGCACATGGGAGACCCAAGACACTGATCTCAGAGTTGAAATGCTGCAGTCAGCTTGTTTAAAGGAAGGATGTTGGACCAGAGTCCCAAGACTAGAGGAGTGGCCAGAAGCCCAGAACAGAAATAACTAATGCTTCTCTCCTTAGGATGAGGATTTCAGAACACTCCAGACCAACAGCCCTGTGACCACATGGTTGTAGGCCAGGCAGTAACATGTATGGACATGTTTTGAATGATGAATTTCAAACTGCTAGATTATTATTGCTGCTTCCCTCACATAGCCTCTGGAGCTCTGGTCAAAGTTTGATTTTCATCACTTACGTCCCTCCCTCAAGTCAGGTTAAAATTCGGCTATGAGAGTAAGTTTCTTTTAGTTAGAACCGTGCAACACTACCTCAAGTCATTTTGTTAAATCCATTCTTTCTATTTGAATTAAACTAGAGTCAGAAGAGTTTACTTATATTTACTTTTTAGATGTGCCAAGCAAGTGAGCAAGGAATACGAAGAGAGGGCTTGGAGCTTTTAATCAGGAGCATGTAAATAGCTTAGCTGCTATAATACCACTTCAGGCTGTGACAACCCTAATTAGCAGATCTCATACTCTCCACCTGCTCTTCCTCCAAACTGTCTTGAGCACCTCTGAGTGCCTAAAGCTTACAGCAGCACAAGTTCCCCGTGCAGGTATCAGGACAACTAAACTGGTGCTCTCACTTGCACAGGATTTGGTAATAGGTGAAGACAAAGAGCAGATTCAGAAGATGTGCACTAAAGCATGATGGTTATGGTTAAAAGCTGTATTTGACATGACTGCTGTACTTTTTTTCTTAAAAAATCTGGTATTTTTAAAAATTATGTTAATTATGTAACAGACCTACATTACCCTAATGTAACAAATTATTTCAGATAGTTGTGTATATATATTACATACATCTATAATATGCATATGTAATATATACATAGTGTATAACAGATATTTTTCAAGTTATGTCTGACCTTTATTTATGATAGAGTTACTTGCTATAGAGTAATGCATTGGATATTGGTCGATTTTGCTTCAGGGGTGCATATTAAATTGTAAACTAACAAAAATCTATGCATGATCAATGTTTATGGAACTATAAAATACACATTCTAGTTCTAGAATAGATGATGCACCATTGCATTTTTAAACTGAAGCCCAAGAGCTTTCTTGTGTTATTAAAGCTCTTATACATTGTGACAAGTACATGACCTTTTTAAGACAATAAAGTGTGAATATTGATGATGAAAAGAATATATATTTCTGTGATAGCAAGCAATCATAAATATACTCATTTGACTGTAATCCATATTAATTGCACTACCAGTTTGCATTATATGTCCATATTTCATTCCTGTGTATGTGTTTTTGTCTAAACATACAGGTTAAATAGTGTATTCCTTCATCATGTCATAGATTTTAAAGTTTAATTAGATATAGTTTAAACAGGGCACAGTGAATGATTATTACAAGTAGGGTAAAATTAAGAATACGCACAGACACCTCCTGTACGTTGCAGAAAAGATGAAAGAAACTCATGCAGCAGACTGCAATTCATTGGACACGCTTAGGGCTCAGAACTGACGGTCTGTCTAGCTCTCAGCCACACCAGGATCCAGCAACTAACTGTGGGACAGAAAGCAAGGGGACACCTTCAGCAATTCCCCACCTGCTCACAAGCATTATTCACACCTGCAATACAGTGATAAGAGTAGTGAGCAGATCGGGTTCCAGAGTGGAGTCCAAGTGCAGTGAACGCCCCAGAAAGCAAAGGGGGAAAAAAAAGAAGAGAAAAGAATATGCCCTACATATGCTGACAGTACAGAAGAGCAGAGAACATACGGAAATGTTATTTCCAATGGAGATTTTTCTGTCATTGACCTAGAAACTTATCCCTGCTCCTGCCATCATCACTAGGAATATTCCAGCTCATATGGTGTGAAAATACAGATGACTATGCATGCAGACATGGTGATCCGATGCGTGAATATTTATCCTTTTTTTTCTCCCTGTTCATTGCCTGAAACAACACAAAAGAAATTCCAGATTGCTTGAAGTGGAAAAAACAACAACAACAACAGCCACCACCGCCAAAAAAAAGCCAAAACAAAACCATTTTAGGTCAGAAGTGCCAAAATGAACCACTTTAATCTTTCAAAACCAATTTTGTTCAGCCCTGTTCTGACGCTGTGCAATCATACAACCTATGTTGGAATCTCAAAAATAAAACTAAAATATATTTAGTTAAGGGGATTCTAGAGTTGAAACAGTCATTCAAAATGTCTTAATTTAATTCATATGATCCCCAGGTGAGACTTGGATGTCATGATCCTATCCGAGGTTGACTAAATTTCCATGGGCTTATATCTAAGAAGTTAAGTAAAGAATAATAGAAGATAATCATGTCTGGCTGATAAAATTTGACCTGACTCAAACAACTTCTAGGATATTTTAAACCAAACACTTACCAGCTTCATACACCATAATATTTTTATTACTGTTTGCACATACATGAGTATTAATAACGTGCATTAGCAGTTGTAATAAGAACTGTAGATAGAGGAACAGTGAGTCATCAGTGTCAGGGCAGGTTTGGTTTTTTTAATATGTCATTAACAGATAACTGCAGAATTTCACAGGAGGATATAAATCGCACTTGAGGTTTTTTGGTTTAAGTCTTTCAGTCACAATCCCTGTACCAAAAACTCAGTGATGTTGAGACTGAAGCATATGATACAGAGTACATCCATGATCCTTTAAAAACTGTTCCTGAAAGATACAGAACTGAATAGGCTGCGCAGCAGATAGGTCAACCTTTCAATAATGAGTTCAGCTGCTTTAGTGACTGTTGAGATAGATTAGACAAGCTTTTTCTACAGGCTTAAAATCAAGATATACCATTTTCTTTATCAGAATTCTGCAGATGCCTTATTTTTTTCTCTGATAGCATCATCATACTCTCATGAGAAAATACTTCTACTCTCAGCTGTCACATTCCTGAATGATCCACAGCTTTCTAGCTAATGCAGATTTTATGTAATGAAAATAAATTATGCCTTTCCATAAGTATTTGGAACCTCTAACTTTTGAATCTCAGAGCCTTCTGATTTTAAAAAAAATCAATTTTTTAGTCTCAAGGTGTTTTTTTTAATGATAATTGGGATGTTTTTCACATTTCCATCTAAAAACTTTATATTAAAAATTCAGGCTAGTCTCAAAAGTTACATTTGATGGAATGAAAATGACAACTGCCAGCTCCAATGCTTCAAGACCTCTATATCAAGAAAGAATTGCCTTGTATTAGTATTAGAAATTGATAATACATTCTTTCATTTGATATCTTCCCTGGTCTTTCCAGCCCTGTCCAAGATAGTGGATAAGATGCTGGTTTAAACTCTTATACTGAATTCCTATTAACATTAGCATACAAGAAGCTTCAGTATATCAAATTGAGAAAAGAAGAAAAAGACTGAATAACTTTACGGGATTATCTACCAAATAAAACTCAAGACAGTGATACCATAAACCTACTGAAAATGGATATTGGACTGGGTTTTCTGTGGGGCACAGGTTTCAACCATTTCCTTAATTGTAAACCTGTCATAGGGACTATGGTGCAATTATTTAGGTTTTTCAAAGTAAGGCTCACCTCTAAAAATTTTCTGTGTTACAATGCCAGCTTTTTACAACAAATCACAGCTTTTGGATTATAGTTAGAGCCCTGCTTCCTTACTTCAATGGTGATCATTATAATTACCAAGTTTGATTAAGAATACTACTTGCAAGGTCTTATGAGCTATAAAGTATGTTACATTATATTACTTTTTCTGCAGCAATAACAAAATGACTTAAAATCATTAATGCCTTGATCAACAACTGAGAATCGGTATAAACATTTCATCACAGTAGACAATATGAAGAAAACAGGATAACATCAATGTTACAAAGGTTTTAGCACTTTTAGTGAAGATGATACAACAGGAAGTAAGTGCTGTCCTTGGAGCCTTATTCTACCTACAACAGAGAAATATGCTCCAAGACTGGGACTTCTGGGCACTATGGTAATCCTAAAATAAAAAATTAAGCCCACAAAATATGACAGGTATTACTTTGCCAATACCAATAATTTAACTGAGTTCCAGATTCTTAATTTCCTGTATCCAAAGAAAGAAGCATTATTTTCATGGGAGTTTCCAAGATACCTTGTCTCAGGTTATGAATTTGATTTTCATACATGAGAGCTATTTATGTTAAAAACCCTCTCTGCAAATTATAGTATCCATCTCATATGAGAAGCTTGACAGGTAGCAGACATTCTCTGTCTGGGAAACTGCGATAGAAGAACCAAGAGCTTTTGGCACTTCACAGCACTTCTATACTGGAATAATATGTTTCCCACCAGCATGGCCATTACCTCTGAATGTCCATTCACTCAGGAGCTGATGAAATGGAACTGGATAAATCTCAGCAGCAGAGCAACAACAGGGACATAACCCATTTTGGTTTTAAATGCTGTGGGTTTTTTGCAGAATGGAGCCCGAATGGACCACCAAGAGCAAAACAAGACCAAGAAGGCCACAAGACGCCTCATCAAATGACCAAGCGCAAACAAAGACTGAGGTGTAGAGAGATGAGCCTGATGTAATGGTGAAGTCTGACGTTCAAAAGCTGGATTTCAAGGTGCTTGAAAGACACATCTGTAGACAGTCTCAAGCACCATTAAAAAAAGCAGAGCTGCAGCTTCTCTTCAGCATTCCTATTTCAATACAAAAAGAATACAGTTCCCAACACCACAAACTGCTTCTTAATAGAATATTCCATTGCTAAGTCTGTGTGCTCTGCTTTGCTTTATTAACACGGAGACTTTCAAGAATGCAAGTAGATCAGAGCCATGAAGACAGAAGATAAAAATACAGATATGAGGAGAATAGTAGCACTGATTCCAGTGACAAAGTAATTCACTTGTGAAATGCCACTGCCTAGGATGTCTGTCAAACATGTGACTCTACAAAGGGGTCAGCTTGAAAGGCAGATCAGAAATAGTTATGATGAAAGCACAAAAAAGACATGAGGCACTTAGTAGGTGAACTGTGTTCACATCAGCTCTAGTAACTGTTAAGAGCAGAAGTGGTCCTCATAATTTTGATACGTATTTTACTGTTTTATTCTAGTGTTCATTTTAAGTTAGGTAATTACATTATCATATCAATGAAAAGCTACACACTGCTAGATGAAAGCTTATTTTAAAGGTAATTTTATCCTTCAGATTTACTTTACACTTTACACTATTTTCATATTTACAGCTTGGAGGTTATACATAAAAAAATCTGTGATGCAGCTGCACTGTGGTTGTGTGCACAGAGAAGTAGTATAAAGACAAGCTTATCTCAGAGCTACTTCTCTGTCTCCCACAGCCTGATCCCCCATAGCATAATCTGCATCTCTCAGTAGTAATCTTGCTATTATTCTCCCTCACCTGATTTCCACTACCACAAAATCTGTCTTGCTTTTCATCTCCCCCCCCCCCCCGGCTGATTAGAAGAGGACTGTCTGAATGTGTGGGCTTACTTTAGTGGGGGGTTTATGTCTATAAGTACGGTAACTACTTTATCTTAATTATGCACTCTTAGTTATCAATGATACAGAGAATTTATTTAAAATTATATCAGAAAGAATAAAGAAATACAACAAAAATTACTTTCACAGGTTTTTCCTTCTTTTACTTCACAGAAAACTGTGAGTAGACATACATCCAGAATTACTTGAAGGTGGATGAAGTATTACTCTTCACTACAGTTAGCCTTTTTTTCAAATTCAATATTAGAGCAATAATGAAATAATTAGAACTATCCAGAATGGATTTAGTTTCATTGTCCCTTTTATAAGCATTTTTTGCACTGTACTGCAACATTAAGGAAGCTTACCTGGGAAGATATTTGCAACTAGCAAGTCCCAGAGATTCTGGTATCCTAGTTAGCCAAAGAAGCCACATGACAACAGTTTTTCTCAAGGACCTTTTAGCTCTTTGCATGGCATCGACTTTCAGCCTCTTTCTGAAGATCAGCAGTTGCAAGACTCAGTCACACACTGAGGACTTGAAAGAAAAGCCTTATCTTTCCAACAAAATGAACAATCTCTTGGGAGAAACTAAAGAGCACCATACCTGTTTTCAGATCCACGATGACTGAATCACAACATTATAAAATATAAGCTGCAACTTAACTCATAAAAATATAATCTTTCTGAGTAGTCTGCCTTGATGGCTTAAATAATCCTTATTTCACTCCTATATACTATATTGAAAATCAGGATAACCATATAGCTGGATAATAGCAGTCAGGAGACAGAGTACTACATGAAGAAGTGGATTAATGTTTCTTGCTATGTTGTTATAGACTTGGACTGCAATAATTTATTTGAGCTCTGTGAATAAAGGCTTATATGTTTTGGCAGGTGTGTATGATTTCTTCCTTCTATCCCCAAAATGTCATACACATTACAGTTTGTATATTTATTATACGTACGAAGGCAAGTTTGTATTGGCACAAAATGGAACGGCATGGATGTTTGGAAAAATCAAATCACTGTCCTGGATGTTATGGGACTGTGGGGCACACCTTGGACACACACAGTTTAATGACAATTTTATTTTACAAGGAAGTGGCTGAAGCAATGTTTTTTAACTGTCTGCTTCTACATAGGCCTGAATCAACTTGTGAGACAAGCTTTATCAGCTCACACATGTCAGCAATGAGTTAGTCAGTAGAAGGCGAGTACAAAACAGGAAAGAAATGAAGAAGTGCAACTGATGAGTACAAGACTATGTATATATCACACAGGCAGGTAAAGTATAGGGAGCTTAACCTTCAACTTTACGTTTACATCACAAAAATCTCTGCAGAAAAATTATAAAATCTCTATTATTTGCTCTTTCTCTTCGAGCACACATAAATGATGGAAATAAAAAAAAATCTTCACGTACTGTGTATGTTTCAGATACAAACTAAGCAAAATAAATTAACAAGTAACATTCAAGGTAGCCTCTTTAATATGGTTATCAAACATTTTACTGTGATCATTTTAGAACTTTTTACTGGGAATAATTAAGGTCTAAGATCTTGGAGGGTAAAGAATAAAAAAAGAGAGGGGACAGACCAGGGGGTGACGCATGGATGTTAACACTGAGGTTAAGGAGAAAGATTTAATGGAGGAGCTTCCACTGACCCTTGAAATTCTCCTTCTGCACAGTCCAAAACAATGCAAACAGTTATCTTCTTTGGACAGTATGTGTTTGTGGAATCAGCAGCACAAAGTTTAAGCATATCTTATATTTTTCATACACAACAGGAGAATGAACTTCCTTGTATTTCTGTTACTCAACTGTATCCTAAAATGTCTCAGGATAAGTTGTAATTACCAATGACTTTGATGGATAATATATTGCAATGAAGTCCCCTCCATGAAATCAAGTATTTATTATGTCTGCATGGAAAAACTTATGACTCCTAATGATGTCTTTGTTTCTTAACATGCAAAGGTAAGATGAGTACTTCAATGAACACAGCAGAGCTGTCCAAACTAGGATGAAAGTATTAGCTGAAGAACACAACAAAGATCTCAATGGCTCCATCACATGCTAAGGAATGAAGTGACAGGCGATAGTGAGCATGTTTGGTTACAGAAGAAGAAGGTTATACATACCATGTGGGGAGCAGGAGAAATCATTCAGTATTTTTTTGAGAGCTTTTAAACCTCATTTTTCAAACTCACAAACCCCAAGGTTTTTAATCTCTTACCTGGAATGAATGGACTGAGTGCAAAATGAGTTTAATTTTTCATCAGCATTTAGTTTAAACCTCCCTTTCTTCATATGCTTATGTTCCTATCCAAAATAACAATCATCCATGCAAAACTTGTCAATTACATTCTTTCATTGCTCTAAGTGTTTAAAAAATGTCATAATTTTATTATCTAGAATGGTTGGCAGCAGAAAAGCAGTGCAAGCTGGTGCTTCACACCCTGCCATGCAAAAATTAACTTGGTATCTTCTCGGTTGAAGAATCAATACATAGGGTGGGAAAAGTCACAGAGGTTTGATCCAGTAAGTTGCCACAGTTATGCCTCGCATCAGCTTTCATAGTGTATATTACTTCATCAGCCTCATAGTATATATGGAAGAGGATTTTTTCCTTAACAAATCTCCAAGCAAAATTCCCATGAAAATTGTGCTTATTCACACCCGGTAATTAAGATATTTTGCTATTCATAGTCTTGATGTTTACTAATTCGGGGGTTTACTAACTCAAGACTTTTGACAGGTTCTAATTATTAAAAAAGAAATAAAAAATCCTGCAAAAGTCTTTAAAAAAGCCGAAGAAAAAAGCAGAGAAGCACAGAATCTAAATCAGCTTTGTGTGTGCAATTAAACATTGTTAGCAATAATGTTTTAACTAAATTGTTTCAAAATAAAGTGATTTGTTATAGTAGAAAAAAAATTAAGATAAGGCATTATTAAAAATTATAGTTCTTTGCTTAAAATTAGTAACGTACTTATTTCTAAAATCAAACAAAATTCAGAGACATTATATAACCTGTTCACCCTGAAACAACCTACAGATATACCATCAAGCAGCATCAAAACATACCTAAATACATTACACCTGCAGCTCTTCTCGCAAACAGATTGACCGCAGAAGTTCTTGATCTGTCTGTGGAAACTGTCAGCAAAAGCTGATGTTTCCTGAGGTAAAAAAAACCACTGAAAGTCTGTGAACTGGACTGAAACCAATCTCATTTCACAAAGGTATTCAGTGACCCACCAGAATACCAAAAAAGCTCTGATCACTAATCATGGTGACCGTATTTACACCGGTTACTTCAAGGTGATAGATTATACATCTCATTACCATTCTCCTGAGCTATACAATTTACCCAAATAAATAAATTATAAAGTAAACTAAATCTGTTTCCAGATTATGCCAAGATCTGGCTTCAGTTGTATTTGCTTCACTTTCAAGCCACTGAGAAAACCAAGACTAATCAGAATGGAGAGATTAATTCCTGAAGTTGAATTAGAGTCACCTGTGCTCTGAATGCTTGCAAAAGAAAATAAAAGCCACAAATACTGGTTAAGCTGGATCATTAAAAATAAACAAACTGAAATGTGGTGGGTTTTGGGGCCTTTTTTTAAAAAAAAAAAATTTATGTTTTGGCACCTGTCTCTTTGACTTCCAAGGATCTTATCCAGTCCAAAATCTAGCCTCTAAGCAACACAGGCTTAACGCCTGGTTATCACAGATTCACAGAATGGCTGAGGTTGGAAGGGACCTCTGGAGGTCACCTGGTCCAACTCCCCTGCTCAAGCAGGGCCACCTAGAGCAGGCTGCACAGAACCATGTCCAAATGGCTTTTCAGTATCTCCAAGGGAGGAGATTTCACAGCCTCCTGGGGAAATCTGTGCCAGTGTTCAGTGCTTTGGAACAGTGGTGCTGTTTTCTTTTAAAGACTCAGTTTTTTCATCCTTAGTGTAATTTTTCCTTAAACTGTCTCCCAGGACCTGAGTTAATGCCCACTGATATACTGTCCCATCTTTATTGATTTTGAAAGCACAAATTCCTTTCAATTTATCTTTTAAAAAACGCTATAACTAGTTAACAAATTAATTGTGTTAATTATGTCACATATGAAATGCTTCCTTCACATTTTTTGAAAAATATTCCAGCTCATTTTCAAAAGCTCATTTATAAAAAGTTTCTAGTTTTCAGGGCTCAAAAATAATGCAGAAAAAGATAATCTGTCCAAAACTGTCAACTGCAAACTAAAGCAACATTATTACATTGCCTAATGATTGATGAAGTAATTGAAAATTAGCAGTCTAGCATAATTTATGTTTACAATAGACCTTACATTAAATTAAACAATGCAAAAGGCACCAATTTTGGCCTAATTTTCAACCTGTGCAAAATTAATGTCTTCCAAAGACTTACAGTGAACTGACAGAACCAACGAAAAGAAGCAATTCCTACTCTTCTATGGAACAGGAAACATTCTCAACTTTTCTCAACTAAGAAACAAGACCATACACTAAATATTCAAAGAAGGTAACCTAAGTGATTGTGTTGTCTTGGCAGGAAACATATTATTTAAGGTACTGAAGCAAGTCGATAATACTAATTATCAATCATGGTTAAAGCCTCCTCACCAGCAACTAGGTTTTTATGAAAATATGTTAAGTATCTTTCTTTTTATAAAATCAGGTTCTACAAGTTCAGAAAATGTAACATTTGAAATGTATGAACCTTATCAAGTATGGCTTCAGATACACAACAAATAAAAACTAACAACTCCACTAGTTAAGCTTGGGAGCGGGGAGTGAGGAGAGGGGAAGTGCCCCAGCTCCCACGTACCTCTAGCAAGGAAATGTGCGGTGTTGCTTCCAGGTGATGGCAGTACGGATTTATCAAGGTATTGCTTACACTCTGTAAGGTAAAACTCATGGGAATGGGCATTCTTAAATGAAAAAGAAAGATGAACTCGCTCACGCTCTGGATCCCGTATTTCAAGGAAGTCTTAAGGAACCATATTTGTTAAGTTTGAAATATGTAGATTAGATGTATTGCTGTCAAAGCCCTCAGTACATTTAAAGACAATGAATAATTATTATTGATGGACGCTGAATTTTGCTAGAACTTACTCCTGAAGATAGGCAAGAAAAAGAGACAGTTGCCTCCTCTGGGAAATCATAAATACAGACAGATGTTACTTCCCATTTTAAACTATTTTGAGATTCCTATAGCATTAACCTTCCAAATAATCAATTTCAAGTGTGTATCTCTACTCCTAAATCAAATGAGAAAATAGACATCTTATCTCTACCAAATTAAAATTCATGCTGAAAGAGCTGCATCTTGTAGCCGTGTCTCTGTCATACAAATAAATTTACAGCCTCATCTGGAATCAAATAAGCCATCAGCCAATAAGGCACCATCCACACATTTGAATATATACCTAATATTAATGGCTCCTAACCGCTCCAGAGACAAGGGCAGGACCGGCACGACTGATGATAAATTTAATCAATTTAAAATAATTTCTCTTCTATCTTTTCCTTTCTGTGTCTACTGTGGCCCTGCTTAGGAGGCAACTTTATTCCAGAACTTAAAACACATTCTTTGGTACTGTCTAGAATGCAAATGATCTTCAGAGCTTAATGACTATTTTTGAATCAGATCTTGTAACACGGAGAAAAGGGGATTAATTCAAAATACCTCCCAAATCTAATCTCCAGCAATGCAGGTGAAATCAAGACTCCACAAAGTCATCTGCCTCTTTTCTTATCTGTACTTCATCCTGCTTTCACTGCCCTGTTTCCAAAATACCTCACCTATCCCAGTGCTACCATCACCAGATCAAATTGTACAGATTCTCTTCCCGCTCCTAACTTCTCTTTGCTCTGGTGCCTTTCCTTTGTAAATCCAGTCCTAGCCTCTTTCCCCCATACCTGTCTTGTAATCTTATCAGATTCTATGCCTATTTTTCTCCTTTCCTTTTCCCACTTCACTTATGACACAGACCTCATGTGCCACACTTTCCATTCTAAGCTTCCCTCAGGAGACACCATGACACGCTCCTCTCCATCTTTCCCACCTATTAGTCCACAGGGTTCTGTTCTGACACTCTATGGAATGATCAAGGTTAATGATGCTAAGTGACAAAAAGATCTTTGAAGATCTAGCTACCTAGGAAGGAGTGAAACACTTTCATTGGGAATGCAAAAAGTGGTATTATTAGAAGTCTTAACACTTCTCCAAATTTGGGCCTACGAAGCAGACAATAAGCATGGATTTGATAAAATCCCCTTCTCCATGTAATTTCACCTTCCCGTCTCAAAGTAAAAGGATGTTAAGACTATTTAAAGTAAAATAATATGTACAAATAAGCAAAATACTGTTTTCCCTACTTGAGGTTTCTGAATTATGCATATTGCCTAAAAATCTCCCTCCAAATATTCAACCTGATGCAGATACCTCACATTAGGAATTCCAACCATTATGCCTTATGCTCAATAGTGTCATAAACTAAGAGCGTGTAGTGATAGGACAAGAAGTAATGGCTTTAAACTGAAAGAGGGTAGACTTAGATTAGATGTGAGGAAGAAGTTCTTCACTGTGAGGGTGGTGAGGCACTGGAACAGGTTGCCCAGAGAAGTTGTGGATGCCCCATCCCTGGCAGTGTTCAAGGCCAGGTTGGATGGGGCTTTGAGCAACCTGGTCTAGTGGAAGGTGTCCCTGCCCCGGGCAGGGAGGTTGGAACGAGATGGTCTTGAAGGTCCCTTCCAACCCAAACCATTCTAGGATTCTATGAAACTAATTAAAATTGAAAATCATATTGAGAAATATTGAACAAACTTAATAGACACTTCATCAGTTCTACTTATAGTAATTGAGTGCAAAATTGTACAATGTATTAAACTGTTTGAGCTAAATCATGGAAGTCCCTAGATTGCTCTATTACAATATTAATTGTTAAAGCTCACAAAAGGAACCCGCTGTCAAAAATATTAAAAATCAATTAGATATTTAAAAGTATTTGGCACAGGAACTGCAATTATTTTTACAAAGCAGCACACACTTATGCCATACAAATCACTTGCAATTATCATCACTTAAGTAATTTGCTGGTTTTAATGATAGGGAAGATTATAGAGAGAGATCTTTTTTTATGCAGTATTTCAAAACTTGAAGTTTATATAAGATAATGTATAATTTTTCTTTAAATCAAATATTGCAAAATGCACCTCCATTTTTGGACAAGGCTACAAATTTATGTATATTTATCTGACCATGACACTTTCATGTTGTGTAAGGAGAACCAGGTGTCTAGGAAAGGAGTTTACTACAGTCAGCATGCTGAGCACAGAGCATCTATGCTAGTCATTACAAAAGGCTGACAAGAAAGCCGAGTCCCTTCCCTTCCACAGGCTCAGGCAGCTCACTTTTGGCAGAGGACAGCCTTTATCCCCTAATTTGTAACTGAAACTTTCTGAAACAGGATCCTGAGCTTCATTCTGAAAATCAAGCAACATCGATTCTTTCAAAACAAGTTTGACGGAGTAGCACTTTTACCTGGTCGCTCACTGGTTAAAATACCCACATGAGATAACAGAAAGCACGGGTTCAAAACCCCTTCAACTAAAGGCCATCTGAATACTTGCCTTCCACTTTCAGAAGAGTGCCACAGCCAGCTCCTGGTAACAGACTCTGCATTCATCCTTGTACTCTCGTAGCGCACCTCCCTGGCACCACAAGGAATCCCGAGATACTCCCTGGATCATCACGAATACGTAGGAATTGCCATAGCTCCATGATTAGGGTATTCACTTGGGAGGAGGGAGGACTGAGTTCAAGTCCCTGCTCTAATGAATGCTTAATTTAGAATACCAAAACGTTCGTTGTCGTGGAATCTGAAAGCCTGATTCCCCATCCCGAAGGGCTGACTTAATCACTAGGATACAGAGTTCTTCTCTCTGGCTTAAAAAGATATTTAAGTACTTAATTCTAAATAGAACAGCTCCATCATGAAAGTCTCTGACAGGACTAGCCAATTGATTAGCATGAAAACCTGACTGTAAATCCCTTAGAAAAGGGAGGAGGTGTGACTCCAGACTCTCCAATATTTCATCAAAATATTTTAAGCAAAACCATTTTACGCCATCTTTTCTGGCAGTTCTTTTCCCATCAGCTCATTTAAGGACATCCTCTGCATATCACCACAGAATAGAGCACATGAGCATCCATGCTGCATATACATTGTTTTCGCAAATAGCGCCAATGATTCAAACAGGTTACTTGCAGCTCAGCTCACTGGTCACATTCAGTAAGCCATGCAAATGCTGAGAAGCAGCGAATTATCAGTTTATGCAGCTACGGAATTTGAAACTAAAAATCCAAAGGAGTTTTCTTCTCAGTACTTGACAGGTGAGGTATGAATACATTGACATTTAAATGCTTGATTTAGATGCCTGCAGGGACATTTAGGCACCAGCATCCCTCTTGTAAACTTGTCTTTCGAACACTTTGAGATTTACAGACAAACAATATTTGTAATAATGAATTTGGAGAGTTTAATAATAATGTCATCAACTAATCTGTTTAAATTATCTGAGTTTCTTCAGCTAACCTGAATTAAAATGTTTCTATTGACTTTCAAAGAAGCAGGATTAGGCCTATTTTCCATTGCTAAAACAAAAAAAGAACACTTAAGTTAAAAATCTGGTAAAGATTGCTAGGAGCCACAAGTGTTCCTGCTACATCATTCAGAATATCACAATACTTGAAGGAAAGGAAGAAAATAATTAGCTAAGACTATCATACCTTGTACTGCGTGCGCACAATAAACATAAATACAGTTTTACAAAGAATAAGTAATTGCTTTTTTTGTCACAGGTAAGATTTACCAGCTTCCATTTCAACTTGGTGTTATGTGTTATATAATTCGTAATGTAATAGCACACCATGAGCAGGTATGCTTTTTATGTAGAAAACAAAACAAAAAAACCCCAACAACCCCAAAACAACAAACTTCAAAAAAGAAAAAGAACCCAACAAAAGTAACCGCCCAAGATGTTCTGACAAGAGTTCAGGACAATTTTTGCTTGAGTCAGTGGGCAAACTGCAAAGGTACTGATCCAGCAGCTTCTGATGCTTACTGCTAACGTTCTGCATGCAGAGTTGTAATAGAATTGCTTTGCTAATGACCTCCATTATATTCTTCATAGATTTTTAAGAACAAATAGGCTTCCACTGCATTAAAGCAAAGTAATCTACTTTTCAGTCCGATATGGGTGGGTGGGTTTTAAGAGTAATAATCTAACTAAAAACTTCTTGTTCCTACAAGAGCACCGTGGTATCCACAAGCTGGGATTCAGTCTTTTTTTTTCCTACAGCTTCCCTAATAAGAGACAACAAAAAGCACTCATCTATTTTTGGAAGGCAAAACTTTTGACCATGCTAATGACTGTGCTTTTCAAAGGCTTATTCTCTTTCTCCTCTGTGAGGGGAGTGCTATATGCATATTCTCACACATCAAGGCCCTGATAAAAATCCCTTTGCTTCAAATAGGGATTTATGTTCTGTTGTCAAATTACTTTAAAGCAGACTTTATATTGTAAAAAAACATAGACAAACATTCCCAATTACTGTGTGTATCTTTGCTTTTAAAAATAATTAAGTGACTCTCTTTTTCAGTACACTCCAGATCGCAAAGGCTAAGAGACTGCTGTTCTCAATGATTTGACCCTACCATTAATAGATTTAATTGTCCTGGAGTAAAAGATAGATAGAAAAAAGAATTTGTTTCTGAGCAAGCAAATTGTATAGTAAAGATAGAAAACGTTTCCTAGTTTAAGAACATCTTAGGAGGCTGATGAGGAATTAAAAGAAAGTGTGTGTTATTGTGTAAATTATTTTACTATTACTCGCATTACAAGTAAAGCCCAACTTCATGAAATCTTCAGTTTGGATGCCATGTTTGGAACTCCAAATCCTTACAAAAAAATAATCGAACAATTCTGCTGATGGGGCAGTTCTTTATCAATTTGTGAGATAGAAGACTGATGAAAGCATTAAGAATAAAGGTCTGTCTTGATGTCTTTCACTATTCAAATTCCGTAATATTTCATGTAATTAAATAACCACCTCTTTAGGATTGCTATAACCATTTTCACAGACGTATGTGGCAATATACAGCTTAACTGTTCTATTCATGTTCATGATTCATGCGACTTTTGAAGAACAGAGGCATCACTAAAAGGCTTGAAAATTCCTACACATCCTTCTCACTGTGGATTTTATATGAATCTTTGATTTGCATTATATGGTACATATGATCTAATCATGCAGGCTGGAAGTTATATACGTAAAAACAAATCACAAGGTGTAGGGATTTCATTGTAAGAACCTTACTCCCAATATTGGGCACTCACTGACATCAAGTCACTGAATAGTCATCAGTATCTTTGGAGATCAGCACACTGAGTTAGACAAGTAAATGGCAATTAGGATTGCTATGTGAGGCAACTATTAATAAACTACTAAAACAAAAAAATCCTGTAAGCATGCGATGAGATTTCCTGGAAGGGAAAATACAAGAAACTGTGTGAAGTGTGTGGGGTGGAAATCAGCCTTTACTTGATATATCTAGATATCCTATATAATTACTTTTCTTACATACTTGTTTACCACTTATTCATTATTCATATTTTTAAAGTAAATAACTATAAATGGAAAATAATCACATATGGTGCAGAAGATAAATCTTTTATACAGATTTAAGCACAATCATCTTAAGGACAGCACAGAACTTGTATGAAATTATTATAAGAAATAATTAAAAGATGACTCAATTTAAGGAAATTGGACAGGACACTGAAAGGCATTTCATAACAGTGAGGTTACTTGAATCATAATACAGTTTACCAAGGGAAGGTAGGAAGGAAAATGCAGTATATGTGTACACCTACATAGTAGTCTTCTTCTGCTTGGGCTTCTAGGCTACATCTATACAGGCTTTTGTGGAGAGACAGGAACCAACTGCCCAAGGCTCACAGAACTGAGCTTTTCCAGATCTTCTACTAGCTAACAGCGAGCGAGCATTCAGTCCATGGGACCAGTCTAGGGCTAGTCCACAGCGAATCCCTCTGGAGTGCACGTAAACTAGACATTGGGTCCTCAGCACCAGCTGTTGTGCTAACAACACTATTTGTTGATGTAAACTTAGCCACCGATGGCCACCCATCAAAGCCAAAACTAAAAAATGGCGTACATCAGCTTGCATTCTGCGCTGTGCAAACGCAACCAAATAGTTTCCACTTATTCTCAGCAGCAAACTCATTTGCATCAGCCTAAACTATTGACGGAGTCAGCTCACATCAATCTGCAAAAGGTTACGTGGATTTTCTGTCAGTAGAGTTTGAGCTATTGGCTTTAAAGGCTGCTGAAGCTGCAGAAGTCAGCCAGCTGCAGTGGTCTTTCCCAGTTATGCTGCCTCATCCCCAGACAGACTTTCCTGGGTGCTTCAAAGAGATGGTGAACCTAAAGCAGACACAGCCTCAAAGCAGTTGAGTCACTCCAGTGCAGCGCTGAAGACTGAGTGGTAAGCTCAGCTAGTCTCCACATTTCTATGTTATTCAGTTATGGAAACCTTCAATGATGGCTGTGAACACATTCACCCTGCGAAACAGTATTAGAGCACTTGAAAGAAGAAGCTTGCTTAAGTTTTATTTTAAACTCAGCATTCATAACAATAAACTTTACCAGAATATAAAGAACAGAATACCCTGAACAACAAGAATTTCTCATCATTCCGATACACTCAGCAGCTGCCTGTCCTTCATGCTGCTTTTCTATATATTCACATCTATTTCAAAGCAGTTTGGAAGGAATCCAAAGAGCTACCAGATGCTGTTTGCTGTTCCCTAAAGAGAACCACAGATTATATCATAATAACAGACTGCAAATCAGAATTAAAAGTGATACATCATAAATCCCTTTTTAGGGTTCCATTCTGTGGTTTGAGGTTTCTAAATATGATTTTGTATTTAATATTTGCTTATATTTTCTTTTGTTTTCCACAGCTGGTTTCTTTGGCTACCATTCATGCTGCCCAAATTGCAGACAGAATGTTCTTCCTCATGTTGACCTTTGTGGCACTGCTTGCTGAGAGCATATTTTAATTTAGATTTCCAATACTGGCACAGAGAAGTGTGCACGGCTGCTTGCATTCACATTAGCAGAAGGTGCCAATAAGCACACAGGAGATGTGACATTAGACACATCCAGGCCTAGCACAAGTCAAAATGAAGATAACTAATCCCAGTCTCACCCCAAGAGAGACACTTTTTATAGAGAGTAACAAACATTTCCATCTGATCTATAGGCAGTAGTGTTTTGAGTAGGCCAAATTTCTGTATTCTGACCGTAACAGTAGAAAATCCTAAGCAGTGTGAGGTCCATCCACAGATCTACTAACACCACAAAGTAACGCTTGGTACTATTTGACTGGAAATATTTTTTCCATTTATCATA
Organism: Astur gentilis; assembly: GCF_929443795.1. Lineage (NCBI taxonomy): Eukaryota > Metazoa > Chordata > Aves > Accipitriformes > Accipitridae > Astur > Astur gentilis. Next base: position 1,900,445 of record NC_064882.1, read on the forward strand.
TATATTCCCATCAATGGAGAATTAAAACAGAAATATTCTAAAAACCTTTCAACTTCCTGTCTACTTGGAGTTTCTTCCCAAATGACACAGAGGACCAGATTCCTTGAGTGTTCAGATGATCCTCTTTATAGCGTTCACGTGACCCAAAGCAGTCTTTTCTCTCAATAGCTATTTTTCCTCTATCTGCGTCCTGTGCAAGTATACAGAAACACTGAAATCGTATTCAATACCACCCTATCCACCAAAAGCATCACACAGCGCTTTTGAAGCAGACATGCTTCAAAAGCACCCAGAACAACCTATGAAGCTACTGGGTCATTTTGCCTCTCCTCTGAACTAACAGAAATAATGTTCTTAATCCCAAAAGGAGAACTTACTTAAAAATTTCAAGAAAAGATCTCTTTTGCTGTTTGAATTGTGACACACTGCTCTCCTGAGAATATGATACAGGTAGTCAGTGCCACTTTATAATTTCTGGTCTTATCCAGTATCTCTGTTCACAGAAGAAAAGGTACGTAATTAGCAAATAGCACGACTTCTGCACTTCGCACATCAGGAGGGCTGTGATGTTATGGTCCTGCCACCATTTTGCATTCCAGCTTCTGTAAGGCTGATGCGATAATAACACACTTTCAATTCACCCACAGTAATAGGAGCACTGAATTCTTTGTACAGTAAAATCACAAATGAAACAAAGGAAAACTATTAATGTATTAGTGAAGCCTCACATTTAACGTAAATGTCATGTCTTTTTTTTTTTTTTTGAATGTTAATACTGGAAGACAATACTTCATAATAGCTGTTCTGCCACCCACAGAGTAAATGCAAATAAATCGGACAAGTACTGAACTTCTTATAAACCAGCCCATTAAGCACTCAAGGAACTCTTGTGCATTTACATTACAACTTTCTTTCATCTTTCTTTGCATCAGAGGACACATAGAAGACTTACATTTTAATTTACCTGCCAAATGCAAAGCTGGCACAAAAATAAAAATGAAAAGTAAAGCACAAAGTTTCTTTTAAATCACTCGTGCCATAATCCATTCTTCTTCCTGCAACTGCTAAAGCTGTACACCGTGTCTCTTCTTGCTTTCTCTCCTCCTCCCTGGCCTTTCTAACTGAATTTCTAATTGTGAATCAATTCAAGGTGACAATTCCAAAATTGCTTTCCTTTATTATTCTCTTTTATAACTATTTTACTGCTATTTTCTACTGCATGATACCCTACCCCCTACATTATATCTCCACCATCTTCTGTGTAAGAACTTTTTGGCCTTCATATTCAAAGTTTTCCATGACATTAAATCTGGCTTCATCCAAGCCTCAAATTAAGTCTTACTGTGAAATCTCCCTAAAAGCTTACTTTTAGTGCTAGTGTTTCACAATACCTTTACATCTTGTTTTGGGGAGACAGGATTGTGGGGGTTCAGAGGTTTTTTTTCTGGCTGGTGGTGTGGCTCTTCCATGCTATTATTTTAATTTTACACTTCACTATCATATACTGTGTTAAAGCAAATATGCCCCTTCAACACAAATATTTCCAGCACACTCATTTAAAAATAAAATAAAATAAAAATAACATTAATATCAAGAGATTTGAAAGTTATTTAGTTTGCCAATTCTAGCGAAACATACAGATTTCTCTCAAATCCATTAACCTATCTGTCATTTCCAAACTATTAGGATGTATTTCTTCCAAAATGTTGGTTTATGATTTGAACTAATGATTCACAAGTAGTTAAATGTGCCTTTTGCATAAGCGCATCACATATTTTGGAAAAACAATGAGTCAGACAAACTCGGGTTAAGACAGAGGAGTAATACTAATATAATACTCATATGTAAAGGGATTACTGATAGGGTGACACACTTGCTCTTTATAAAAATTCATGTAAGCTGATCTTTGCTATCTGAAATTTCTATAGTATGCTAGAAAAATCACAGCACAAATCCTTTTGCTTTATCACAAATCCTATAATATTGTGACAGGAAAAGTCTATAGCAGATCTCTAGCAAAAATAACCCGTTAGCTCCTTCTGGTTGGTTACTTTTTTCAGCCTTTTCCTTCAGATATGTTACTATGGCTGCTAGTTGTCATGACATATTATTTATGAGGCATATGTCTTTTGTTAAGCACTGTTCTTTTTATCGATTTTTTTGACAGGTTTTATATACTGCCAGATAATATACTAGAACATTTTACTGGCATTGGTCATGTTAGGACTGTAAATTAAAGCATCTTGATAGGGAACTGGAGCTTAGTAACTCAAATTATAACCATTAGAGAATAGGAAAGTTGCGATATTTGAAAAATTAGGAAAATAAAACTTTCTGTATTACAAAACATAGCTAACTATTTGTGACAAGACACGCCAAAATAATCATGTCAAAATGATCCATCTGCATCAAGAAGAGTATCTCCTTGTAAAACAATGAAGGATAGCACTAAATACATCATTATTAGACAATTTTTTGTGTCATTGCTCCCAATACTTCAACTTCAAGCTCATTTACTTAAGAACTTATATTAGCCTATAGATATAAAACAGGGAAATTTTATTTAATCTTTTCTGCTTTGTTTAATTACCTACACTGAGAAGCAGAGTAATATAAACCCAGGTGGAGTACTGTGTTAGCTGCTAACATGCAGCTGTACGCAATTATCTCGTGCCATCTGAAAATAGTGCTCTACCAGGCTGAGCTAGCTTGAATATCTCCGCTTTGTTATGTTACGCAAACCTAAACAAATGTTATTCAACAAGCTTCTCATTTTGCAGAGAATGAATAGGACATGCTATTAACACATTAAACATCTGTTAGAAATCGCTACATCAAATCAACATACCAATAATTCATCAGGGGAGGTTTTAACTAATTACTTCACTGATACATGACTATGATAGCCTATGAATATGAACAGCAATAGCAGAGAACACACACAAATTAATACACAAGGTCTAGTAAGGATAGTATAATCCACGTAGAAATCTGTGCAACCAACACATCACTGAAGATGCAGGCCAGCTCAATTAAAGGTAGAACAGGTATGCCTAACTGATCTGTTCATCATAGATTCTGACTGCAGTATAGACATACCCACAGCAGTCACAAAAAACCTAGGTGGTATTTTAAATGTTTTCATAAAGCTATCCCTCTCCCCGCCCCAAATACCCCCCTCCCAAATACCCCACACTCAAAAAATAGGTAGACTTTTCTAGTATGGTATCATTATTCCATTTACTTTTTCCTTTTTTTTTTTTTTTAAATTCTTTTTAAGTCAGGTGGATACAATTAGGCCAGAATTAATTAGATGGAAGAACTGAAGGGATAATAAATCTCTTCACAGGTCTAATGCAATTACTCCAATTTAGGAAACAGTCTAAGCGAAAGGTTGAGCTAGCTCAAATGCAATCTATTTTAGAAGGTCCTACAAGGCCATAAACTGGCTCAATCTCAAGACACTTATTCTGGCTTTTGGAAGCTCAGTACTACTCAAAAGCTTTTCCTAGCCTGGAAAGTGAACTCACTTCAGAGGTTTGCTTGATGAGCTCATGCACTTGTATATATACATTTATATATATGTTCAGCAAACAAACACCTACCAAGCAGAAAATGACCTATTCTTATGATAACAATTTAAGGACTTTCAAAAAATATTTAATTTCAATTAATGTAACCACCATGCAATTTTAAGGCAAGTCAACAAAATCCCCACACCAACACTACAGCTTCTGCTAGTTACAAGGCAATAGCTGTGAAACTCCCGAGCCGAGTTCTCCAGCTGTAACTTGGCAGTTGCTATTTATGGGGTCTCAGGAAAGACACTTAGCTTCAGGAAGGTAATATTTATGACTGTGGTGTTACCTCTGCATCTGTTGCAGTGGCTGATGGAATACCGATCAGGCTTTATAAGATACTGCATCTTAGAAACACCCAGGAATTTGTAGATTAATGAGTTCTTTTAAACAGCCTCTCTCTATCTACTCCCAGTCTTCCCCCATATGTTTAGCCCAATGCCTATGTAAGGCTCTCTTGTGATTTCTTGATGTGAGGCCTGTTTTAATATCTCATATTCTAGTAAATGTCCTTTTAAGCCTTTTTTTGCTGCTCCTCAACAGGAAGTCTGGAACTATAGAAATAAGAGTCCAAAGTGGGCCATTTAGCCTAAAATTACAGAATCTCCCAAATTGCTGTAACTAGGTCAACATTTCATACACATTCTGATTTCCTTTTTGGATACCTACCTTAGCATGCTGATAAATAATTAGTAATTATTAACCAAGCTCCCGGCTTATTCAAAGGAGAGCAATAAACTCCTCCAGAGGACAATTCAGAGCCTTAAATTAGGCTTCTGCTCAAGAATTACTCTCTGGAGAAGCCATGTTCTCTCATATACTTTGAAGAGATCCTAGGGAGATTAGTCAGGTAATTTAGCCTGCTAAATTAGATACTAACAGTCATGCCGTACTGATATCGTCTTCTAAGTTTGAATATAATGCAACTCCACTTGCATATTTCAAATGCGAGTTTGTTGTGTTGCTCATCTGCATTTAAACTGTTCTCCAAGGCAAATAAAATCATACATGCATTACCTTTACATGGACATCTTGTTAAACATAATGATTATCGTTAATATCTCTTACAGTATTGGTACTTCTAGGCTTGTAGCTCCATAATAATCTCATATATCATGTATGGTGACATGCTCAACGATTCAACTTTTCTTAGAACTGAAAAAAAAGATAAAGAACTGAATAAATGTTCTTATTTAATATTCATTCAATGGATTCACAACTAGTGAGGTTAGCTACAGAATTAAAGACAGGGAAGGCTATTCTCCAAGAATGAAAACATACAAGTTTCTTAAAGCAAAACCTTTTGTAGCTCTTGATCAAAATATCTGAATCTACAGAGGATCTGTAATGTCATATAACAACCCAAACTTCACTTACCTAACCTCAAAGTGGTAGAGGAAAGAGAGCGAACAATCGAGCAAGAAAGAAACCACTTGAACAGTCAAAGGCACAAAAAAACAATTAGCAAAAAAGAGTTGTATAATTAGACCCGAAATATTTTTTATCCACTGCGCACGGGTTCCTCGTAAACTACAAATCCATGATTTATTCATAAAAATGTTTTTTTAATCATACAACTTACTTCATAAGAGATGTGACCCCCCCAATTACACTTTCTTTGTTCCAGACAAGAACAGAACCACTGGCAATAAACTGAAGTCACTTTCTGAGGCCTCACTCCTGCAATGTCAAAAATCATGAGAGGAGCACAGGTGCAATTACCTCAGAAAATGAGGCTGCCTCTTTATCCTTGGCCATCTCTATCCCTGCTGCAGCTGTATCATTATTTCTAAAATGGTATGTCAGTTTTTCAATTTACATCCTGATCTTGGCCATAAAAATGTTTCAAAGCCAATCTAAGGATGCATATGATTTATTGCCCTACTGTAATGTAAGTCACATTAAATTAAGTAGTAATATAATTCATTACTTTCTCAAGACTAAATACTGCTTCATATATTATTCTATTGGAAATAACAAGAAAAAATGAATTTTTGACATAAACTCCATGAGAAACATGAATATGGGAATTCTGCATCTACATTCCTTACACTTAGCAAACTATGGACAGAGATCTACTTTTATGATATTTACTTTCTGTGTTGTATAGTGTGTGACAGCTCATATAAACATCAAAGGAGAGCTGTCCTTTTCTCAACTTCTAAAAGAGAAAAAAAAAAAAATCAATAAAATGGTCAGTTAGAAACCAATTATGCACTGATATTGCAATATAATCGCATAATGTTTTATTTTTATGCAGAAAATAAACTAAATATTCTCAAGTTTTTCAGTAGCTTACCATTTCTTCTCCAAGTTCATACTTCATGTTGCAATATCGTAACTGTCAATTAATGGCCCAAGGAAAAAAAAAAATCTAATACAACAATAATACAGAAACTGGGTCCTCTGCATACTGCCTCATGGTGTTTCACAATACAATGGATCAGTTATTGGCGTACTCTTATGCCATATTCAGCTTTCTATGTCTCAAGCACTAGCTTGAAATCCAGCTGATTTCAACTGGGATGTATCGAGTTCTTCCCAGGTGCTGAAACAACTGTTGTAGAACCTCTACATTTGTCTTGGTAAGGCTGAGAAAAGATCAAGAGTTGAGTGTGTGTACTTGTATAGCACTTCCCCCCATGGTTCACGCCTAGTGAGGATACTATAGCTGCAGAAGTTAAATAGCCATATGATTATGTTAACGGAGTTCCATTTCCTCCAGAAGAAGTTAAACAACTCAATCTGTTTCTACTGTATTTACAATTGAAATATGTCACTGATTACTAGCAAAAGAGCCCAAATGATACTCTTCAACAGACTCAAGAGCTCTCTTATACTGAACTGAAGAGTTGCTGAAGAACAAATCAAGTAACATGAAACAGGTGGCAACACTGCCATGCATCTAATCGAGCTCAAATTCACAGTGCAGCTGAAGAGAAGAGCACACAGAAGGTATGACTGATTCAATGTCAAGCGTCAAAGGAGAGTGGAAGCAGGAGCTCTTATTTAAACATTCAGCCCACAAAATTACTGCTGCTGGGAACATCTTTGCATGTGATGTGCAGCTGACACCCTCACCCCAGTTAGACTGGCTACTTCACGATGTCAACATCTGCATTGCTTCCTTTACCCTCTACTGTAAGCACTTCTATTAATAGGAAGGTCTTGAAAGGCATTATGAGAGAGAAAAACTTTTGCAAATCCATACTCTATACTCTGTGTCTTACTAAGACCTAAGAACTGCTTGCATAACCAAAAACAGCCACAGAAATTAACTATTGCTACATGTATGGTAATATACTATAGCCCTGAACGCAAGTGTCACGCAACCACAGAAAGCGGCAATCCCTGAATTTCAGTGGGAATTCCTGAATTTCAAAAATAGTAGAAAAGAACTCCTGAAAAATGCACAGCATTAATACAAAGGTGATTAAAAGCAAGATCAAGTCTCAACCAGTGCTCTGCCAAATAGGAAGGAGGTGGGGTAAGCAAGGATAAGGTGAAATCACAATTTTTTCAAGAATTAGGAGGAGAACACATAGTCCGAACTTAATCTGTAGTCAAAGATAAAAAGTGGTTAACATGTTGACTAAAGATACAATATTACTGGATAAATACGACAATCATTTGATTGAGACTTTAGGAAGATACACTTGGAGAGGAAAAGCTCTAAGGGACAAATATAAACCACAGAAAATACTGACTAGGGCACAGTGCTACAGGAAAAGATATGAGGAATAAAATATAATATAGTGAACATAAAGAGAATTACAAAATTAGCACTATATGCTAGAGATTGTACGTAGAGAGGCTGTACAGACAGCTCTATGGGGCAGTTTCTCTTTCTGAGGTACTGATAAAGCTAAACACAGAATACTGTAAATATGCTACTAATCTGTACAGTCAGAATAGTGATAGCAAGCATGCAGAACAGTAAAAAGATACTCTGCAATGCAAGAGCAGTAAGTGTGATAAAAATTAGAAGGCATACTGCATAAAGAAACGGGTAGGAGAAATGAGTGAATACACACTAGAGGAAAAAAATACTACTGCAAGAGTATAGTAACTCTTTATAAATACATAAAGAGAGAGAACGAAAACAATGAAAAGGTATATATAAAGTAGTTACTGTCAGAACATGAAGAAATGGCCCTCAAAGTACAAGAAGAAAAATAAGCCTAAACAAATGCAAGCACATTTAGTGAGGCTAATTGGGTTGTTTTGCTGAAAGAAAGGCAACAGGGTCACCATCTTGGAAAGTGTTCACAAAAGAACTGGGGAGAGGGAGAGGGGGAGTCTAACGAGTATTCTGTAGAAAGTCATAAATAACTTCGAAGCTGCTGGAATGGAGTCATTGAACCAGACTCTCCTTCCAACCCCATCATCCACAAATGCAAGTACTGAATTATAAGGGATGCAACTATTAAGAAAAAAAGGGCTCTCCAAAGATACATGAAGTTGTCAGAAATTGGGGGGAAAACAATACATGGAAAAGAACAAAAGACAGTGTATTATGCAGGGTCAGTCCTGGCTCTACTGAGCATGGTAATATGACAAAATGACAGGCAGTACATGAAGAAAAGAGCACAGTAATATTAATCATGAAACTGTTCTCATTAACGTGAAATGAAGTAACAAGTTCTATCTAGAAATAAACATAAATACCCATGTCAATTCTTTTAATTGAATTATAGTAATATTCACAGTCAAATGTCGGTGCCTATTTAAAGCAAACAAGGCATTGATTAGGAGGATAGCCAGGCTCTGGATCTGGCCTTAATTAATTTTCTGACACTGGTCATCTTTTGACTAGGAATTTCAGGGTCAACGTTCAATCCAGGAAGCAGGTGACTGAAAAAGAAAACAGGTTCCTAAATATCTTTGAGGATCTAGTCCCTCCTCTTTTTGCTCCAACTTAAAATTTAAGGATGAGGAAAATGGTGTCATGGAGCCATAGTCACTTCATGTTGACTGTATACCCATTCTTGGGGAAGAGACACAACTTCATATTCATAGATCTTGGCTTGTAACTTTTTAAACAATAGAGAGATCAAATATCATATAGGATGTTCCATGCAACCTGTGACATAGTGCTTGATTGCATAGAAACAAGAAATTGAAGAACTCTAAAATGGTAAAACAAGAAATTGTGAATTTACCAAGAACTTTAAACTGTGATAAAAAAGAATTTAGAGACCAACCATAAAATGAAAAAATAATAATTCTTGTACTGGCCAAGACAGACAAAGAAATGGCAACAACAAAAAAACAACACTCCCCATAGTTTAAATGACTTTAAAACGACTAATGAAAAAACCCTTCTAAGAAGCTGTGGCATTCAAAGCAATGTTCTAGCTAAATGACATTTAGGGTTTTTCTTAGTGTTACATTTACCAACGGTCGCAAACTTACATCTTAAATTCACTACAACAAGTCAGTTCGCCAATCGAGACAAGTAGTTTTGGAGGGGATTTATAAGGGAGAAATGCATCTCTCATTCTTAGGAAAGTTATTACAGAATTTTCTGTCATTGCTATTTGAGTCTAACTTAGCCAACTTACAGTATAGTAACTACTTCACTGGTGGAAAGAATACAACCTGTTTTCAAAAAAAAATTACTTTCACAGCCTGCACCGCAAGCATTTTCCATAATACTAAGTCAGATCATAGAAAGATAATCACTTTATGGTAAATATGGTACCTATTTAGTATTAAGTTTATATCACACCCAGTCTCTAGAACTTCAGCCCATTTCCATAAGACACAGTATTGCCCGCAGCTGTAAGAAACTGAGAGACTGTAATTACTCCTGAAAACATCTTAGAAGCACAGCTAGAAATTTAAATAATTAATTGCACAGGTAATATTCTTAGTAATAATTGTCTTTTATTTCTCAAGCATTGATTTAACTTTTCAACAGAGAGCTATTCAAGCTAGGATTTAAACTCTGATATATGGCAAAGAGCACTACAGAATTATCTGGCAAAAATAATGTATACTAAAAATAAGTATTTTTATGGTCCTTAAATATTAGAGGTTGAAAAGCAGCTTTTTCAAAACTGTCTTTGTAATGTCAAGTGGTAATTTTAGAATCTGTTTTTTAAAAAGTCCCATTTATATAGTTTTACCATTCTCATCGTTGTAATCTAGGTTTTGCTACCATTCCTATACCTCTCCCAGAGCTTCTCTGCTAGTCACAAAATATCAGAAACTCCTTAATATTTGAAAATCTTTCTACTTGGTGGGACAGAAATTCAATGCAAACCAACAGCAAACAATTAAAAGAAACCCTACCCCTAACATTGATAATCACACTTATATGATTGATTCAATAATAAAACAAGAACAAGAAAAAACCAAGAACGTTTGGTATAGAAAAAAAAATTACGGTGAGAGTACAAAGATGATGTTCCAGGCGAAAATGGTATTGTTTCCTTGTGCATTTGAAATAAAGTCCTAGAGAAGACACGGGGACAAAACAGATGCTCTTGGTTCTCACAAATACATTTCTAGATTTCTGTGCTTTCTTCAAGGTTCTCTTGAAAAAAATGGGGAGTTAATGTAGTACTCTTTTGTTGTTGTTTGTGGCAGAACAGCCATGCCTCTTGTACTTTATTAGAGTATCATTCATTTTGATATTTATTTATACTTATTGATATTTATTTTTTACTGAGCAATTAATTAATGTTTTTCTTAGTTTTCTAACAGAAATAGAATCTTCTAACATATAGGGGTTGATGTTTACATATTTATCTGGAAGAAGTTTTATATTTAGCCATTCAGATTTCAACTGACTATAAATGTTCCCTCAGTTTTCAGAATTATAATCAATTAATTGTACAGTTTTGTTTGGGTTTTTTTTATTAGTCTAAATTCATGTCAACGACACTAAACCTTGCTACCAGTTTTCAATGAATCTTCAGAGTAAGGGTGCTAAGGAATTTATCATGTTGACAAGTTCAGCATCTTTGAGTTCTGCAGAAACCAAATAAAAATCAATGTCTCCTTAAATATTCTGGGAGTCAGTTATGTGTACAACTGGAAAATATACTTTTCCAAACTAACTGAATTTATCTTCCTCTGTTTCCCTTTTATAACTGTTTAAATGCTTATACTATGACAAAGAATGGTATCTTATAACCTATGCTTAAAAAGTAAAAAATTTGATAAAACAACTGACTGGGCAATGACTGAGTTGAAGAAGTATGTGAGAAATATTCAACACAGCTGAATTCATGCATTTCTTTGGTATATCTAAATCATTCACATATAATTCATTCTGAAACCTGACATTTGCACAAACCCATCAGATAACTGAATTCACAAACCTGAAACAAACAAACAAACAAAATAGCAGATTTATAAAAAGCCATATTGCTGACCCTACAAATCAAAAAGTAATTATCTGCCTCTCTTCCATCACAGATATGGCAAAGAAATACAACATTCTGAAACAAACAAACAAAAAATCCATTTGTATTTTCTTTATATTTGAAATACTACTTCAAATAAATGTTTTTTGTCTTTGTGGATCACAGGCTTTGTCTGTTCCTCCCATTAAGCTAAAAACACACATTCCCAAATGAGGACAGGAAAATGTCTTTCCCTCTCTTCCACTTTACTCCAGCTCCTTCCAGCAAGCCTACAAAACAGTAAAGCATTTCAACAGTAGAACAAGAGATGCCAGAACCAGAAGTATTAACACTTTGGAGAAATATTCACAAAAAAAGATTTATATTGGAGCAGTGGGACAATAGTTAGCAGAAATTATAGCTCTAGTACAGTTTGTACTGTATGTCGACTTGCTTGCCCCAATGCCTGTTCAAGAGTAAAGAAAGATAAAGAACAAATGCTGGCTCTTTTTTTTCCAAAGATAAACTAAATGGTACACAGAAATAGGAAAACAGAACAGAACAGAATAGAATAGAAAGAATACCTTTTCCTGTGTGCAACAGATAATTTTTGAAAGAAGTTAGGCCATCTTCAGATTGATACAATTCCTCTGTATACAGCTTTTTTTTGAGTAGTGGATATGCCAATGACATGCTGAATGGCTCCATATAATCATTACAGAGTGTGAGATTTTAAATTATTTAACCATATTTTAAAGAGAGACAACAGTTTCTGATTTGCCAAAGCACAGAAAGTAAGAGACAAAATCAGTTGTAATAATTACTTTAATAGAATAAAGAATGCAAACTTGATTTTGGATTCCTTTTCCTTCTCCTTGTAAAAGATTATTTTTTTGAAGAGGATTGTGTAAAGGATGAATCCTGGAAATTTTAAATGGGGATTTTCTGCCTTCTTTTTCCAATATGATCAGCATTCAAAACAACGGAAGATGAAAACTTGCTCAAAAGCTGCATGTCTTATCTTTGGTTCTGGGCAAGTGAATGAAGGTACAGAGGGGGATACCAAAGACATGATTAATATATTGTCCTTAACTCCTAGCAATGAATGTGGGTAGAGAGCACTATTTCTTACTTTCTGTATTTATAATACGCATGAATATTTTAGTCTTTGTAGTGTCAGATGTCAGTGACTCCACTCGACACTCACTTAGTGAGGTGTAAAGTATTACATCTAAATGTCGGAAAGACTTTAATTCCAGGTTGAGAGATGAATTGTCCTCTTTCTTCCTCAGACATCTAAATCTTACGGTCAGGCAAATAGCTCAGCTGCCAGACATGCCCAGGAAATAGTAACAGAGCAGAGCATAAATTCCAGCTCTGTTCTAACTTTAAAAAAAAATAGTTAAAAAAAAAAAAAAAAAAGAAAAGTGAAGGCCATCAATGGGATTTTCAACAGTAATGACAAATGTTACGGATGCATAAATTTCTAAACTATCGTGCAGTGTAGTAAGTAAATGAAGCATATTAGTTTCTGAATTCAAAAGATTATATTCTTCTAATAGATGGGTTTGTTCTGATCACCAACAAGCACACATTTTTTCCTCTTGATGCTTTAACCAGTCTGCTTACCTTTTTTCTTCTATTAAGAGACATCATCTTTACTAACTCCTCCATATTAGTTACACGATATTAATACAATATAACCTAATTCAAAGTGATACATTAAATAATGTGACTGTGCAATTTAAAGTATTTCTAAATTGGTTTAGACCTTCTAGTATTTAAAATATTTAGTGCCATAGCATCCAGTCTGGAACATTTTCAAAAGGAATTGCCATTGATGTCACTAGCAATGAAGCCTCTAGCACTCTAGGGGAGCTGGGTCTAAATTTTCTAAGCCTGATTATAAGTCTTTAGAAAAAAACTAAGTTACGATTGATAATTTTCTCTTTTAGAGTTGGCCAATGGGGGCAAGAGTTCCAATTCAGACTAAGGATAGAGTATTAGGATATTTCCGTTTTGAAGTTCAATCAAGAATGAACTTTGAATGAGCTTTTTTTCTGCCAATAACAGAGAAGGTACTTTATATTTGCTGGGTGAGCAGGACTCACAGGACCTGGCTGCATTTCAGAGCTTCGACAATTCCTTACCTTGGAGCCACTACAGAATCATACATACAGACCCCCCAGAAAAGGCAATGCTCAAGAGAAAACACATAATGCAAGCCCCACTTGGGGCTTTAAAAGTAGCAAGAATGTCCTTCCTTGTTTTCCGTTCATGAAAAAAGCATCAAGGCTAGAATACGAAGGATTACACGTTTTAAATGTAGTACTTCCCCGAGTGTAACGACTTGAGAGTGTTGTAAAAAGCACGTAGTAAGAAATGAATACAAGGGAATACTCCTTAGCACTAATTATCCTCTAATTTTTAGAACATAATTATAGCAAAAAAAGATTATAGTACTTATAATTACATATTTTTTACCCAGAACAAATTGAAACCCAGGGCTGCTCCAAAACTTTTCTGTTATTCTCATTAATCTTTTCTTATTCATTTCACATTTACACTTATCACGCTGAATTGCTTTCTAGCTGTGAGCGGTGTACACTTCAGACATCAGAAAACACAGGGTTTTTTTTTCTCTGTTGAACTAATAATTTTAAATGTCCAGCCAATTTTTCAATATTTTCACATGTTGCGCACGGCAGCACGGCTCCAGTAAAAAATTCAGTAGATAATGAAGAATCTTATGAATGTTTAACCTGAACGTTTAATCTCTAGAGGAGTTGCTCAAAAATCACCCTGCACAAAAGGAGTAACTTTGTGCATTACTATTTGCAGAATAAAACTTCAGAAATGAAAATCTGAAGTCTGAGCTTTCTGCTCTTACTGTCCGCAGTTCACAGACGTAGCTCATTGCTGCTCTGCACTAATTGTTTTCCAAGAGGTTGCTTGAAAAACAGGAGCTTGTCATCCTGACAGGGAAACAAGAAGCTCATGAGAGTCTTAGCAACAGTCCAAGAGTTGACCATCTCATATAGGATGCCAATATATATAAAAAACATAGATCGTATCTCTGTTTCCAGCTGACAGCAGTGGGTTATGCAACAGGTGGAGGGCAGGATCAGAGCTCTCCCTTCCAGCAGCAAAAAGGATGAAAGATGACTTTCTGTCATCCTAATTCTTTCAGATTTCGACTTTTACCTTCAACGTATTCAGAAATATACTCTTGAGAAAAACAGAAGGGGCTGAAATTCATTGATACAGAACTCTGTGACAGTATGTATTGTACCATCATTATCATCCGAGGTCACAACTAGCTCACCCGTAACAGCGTGCGACCAATGGTAAGATTTCTTTGCCATACAGCCCAGGGAGCAGTAAGGGTGTCGAAGAGCAAAGAGGGAAACCACCACCAGTACGTGTGGGGAGACGGAACTGGGAAGTACTCCCGGGACTGGAACTCGGACCAGGCAGGGAGTCTGAAACTCCAAATTTCAGTCTGCCAATGAGCGGGTATTTAATTCCACTGAATACCTCACGCTGACCGCACTCACATAGGCTCTAAGCATACAATAACATAACATATTGGCTTAGCTAACAGCTTGAAAACCTCAAGGGAGAACTTTTTGACAGAGCCAACTGTGCCTTGGAGGAGGCTGGTACAGCGCTGTGTGCTACTGGCCTTAAAACCATCTATGGCCTTTGTGCATTTTGATACCGATATATGTAGCAATGTTATAGTTATTCTCCATATTGTAATGTAAGTTAATGTAGGTAATGATAACGTAATTCAATCTTTAAAAAACAGAATGAAGATAAAAGATATGGCAATGCTTTTAAAATATCACAATTTCTAGCAAGGGTTATGCCCATTTGCGAGACCTCAAGCGACTTAAATCATGCAACAGGTGAGGAAGCAGAAGCTTTTAAAATCAAATTGGAAAGTGTAGTTTAGATGCCACAGTTTATAACAGTCACACAAAATATAGACATCAACTAGATAAATTAGCTGGACAGGCCACAGGTAGTTGTGAATGAGAACAAATAATTGTGTATTATGATAGTTTTATTTTAAAGTACTTCAAAAACCTTTTGAAGAGATTTCCTTCATTCTCATTTGAGGGTAGTAAGTAAAGTTTTACATAAAGGAACAGAATTATCTGTGACCTCAACATTTCTTCCAAACCAATCCAAGATATACTGTTCAATTTAAAAAAAAAACCAAACAAAAACTGAAAAAAACCAAAGAGAATCGTTATCTGTTAGTATTCTATTTCTCTCTGTCCTTCCAATCTACTACATTTTATATTAGCATGTGTGACTTTTTTTAATCAAACAAGAATTCATAGTAGCCAGTGCACAATTGTAAATGGATACAAGGGACCAGGAATTCTTCTGGCTAGAATCACTCTCTCAGTGCCAATGGGACAATTTTATCATATGCCCTCATATCAAGAAAAAAAACCTCTTGGCTATACTCCGTCCCTTTATTCAAACATACAAACACTTAAATTGCTGCGTTCTGTTCTGTTCATGTATTTCAAAATACTATATGCAGCATGTAGTTTCAGATAAAGTAGTTCTATTATATTCTTCAGGGCTTTATGCTTGAGAAAGGCAGAGTTGACAGGCTTCATAAACTTGTGGCTTTGAAACAACCAAGTGTTTTACATGCAGCTATTGTACTAACGTTACATTACTATTTGTTTTTATATGCAATTATACTACTACTGCATCCTGTATACACACCAAAAACTCAGCCCAGGTGTCAATAAATACTATTTCTGTAGGCAGATGTAAAAGACACTCATGATGCACATCAGCTGTCATCAATAATGCAATGCTGTCACAATTCTCCTGCTCTTTTTCATGCTGTGCTCCCTCCTAATGTCTCTGCTAAACCTAAGTGAATGTGTCCTGATTTAATTTAATCTGGGTTGCCCTCTATCAGTAACTTTACTGCCCTGCTTAGACTCTCTATTGATCTAAAGGCCTAGATACACAACTTATTTTATACCAGGAGACAAGTTGCAATGCTGGTTTGAGAGATCATGTGTTCCAGTCCTGACTAGAATAAAGTGTTTCTGAGATGGCAGAGGGAGGTTTTCTACAGCCCCATGAAGAATTTGTTTTGGAGTTTTCCAAGTTCTTAGCAATTTGGAAAGGTTGGATATGTGGATTGATAAGGAGCAAGTCCTTCACACGTGCAAACTGGATGTGTCTAGTCCTGAATGCCTTCTTGATTTAGATGAGCATAGGTGCCAGGCATGTGCAACTAAAGATAATTACAGAGCAAAAGTTAGACACACACTTTTCCATTCCATTAGAGCTGAAGGGAGGTGAATCACTTCACTAATAAAACTTGACTGTTCAAAATACTTTTATTTTCTGATTGTTTTTAATTTTTTTTAACAAAAAGAATGGTAATACTGTATAGAACTTACTTCACCAAGGAACTTAAAAATTAATGAAAAATATGATTTCCTTTTTGGTTATAAAACCATTGGGCTAAAATCTACAAATGGAAAAAAAATTCTATCCATTTATTCTTATGAAATCAACATATACTTTTATAATGTAATTCATTCAACAATTCAGTCTCCATCTCAGCTACTATCACTGAACTTTCTCAATGTTTTGAGATTTGGAGTTTCTTTTCCAGGATACAGTATAAAGAAAAAAAGCTAAATAAAATTCCACTAATATAACTTTTTGACACATTTGTTATTTAGCCAGTGTTGTGCAGCTTCCTATTGCTGATACAACAAATGTTTACTGCATTTCAATTTTAATGAATGTTTTAAGCCACTATAATTCTTTAATGTATTCCTACACTATATATCCATTGCAAGAGAAGACCACAGACTTGTCTATTTAAACAGACAAGTTTAAACTCATCGAAAGCAAAGTCCAACAACAAAAAAACCCCACCCTAGATTCAAGCGCAGCTGTCTCAGTGAACTTTTTCACCAGAAAATCAATACAGAGCTGCAGGGGACACAGCAATGAAGAACAGCAGCTGATGGGCCAGTCAATTAAACAGCGACAGTGAGTAGAAGAGGAAGAAGGCAGGTACCCTTTCCATACTTAAGCACAGTGTAACAATGTTGAGAAATGCCATCCCTGGTTAAGGTTCTTACGATCATACAAAAACTGCGACTCATCTCCCCCTCCAAATTTCCCTATCGAAAACCTTAAAATGATGGCCTGTCTTCTGCCACTTTGGAAAAACAACAGGCCCAGACAAAGGCTGAGAGACCAAAATGTTGGAGATGAATTTAGTATGCAACTGAGTAAAGTCCTGACATTTTATAGCGTATCTGATGAGCCAAAGAGAATATTAAAGTATTGACCTTTCCATTTAAATCTTCAGCATAGAGACAGGATCTGGGCTTTATGATAAATGTCCAAATTACACTTCTAGTCCTAATTTCCTCCTTGCATATCTCTTTGTTTATTACTTAATTGTTTAACTTTTGCCCTGATAACAAGTACATCCACTTAATAATCATGAATAGTCTAGCTGAATTAAGTGGAAGTACAGAGATACAAACAGGTAATTAGGTAGATAGGTAGAATTGTTTTTGAGGATTTTCTAGTATCCCTATTATTAAACTATCTACAATGTTAGGATACAACTTGAAAGAAAGAAATGAAGTCAGAATGTACTAGAAGAGTTTTTATACTGAAGGAATTAAAAAAATAGTCACGCAGATCTGGCAAGAAAGAAGAGATGCTGTGAGATAACATCTTATTGGATTTTTTCTCTATTTTCTACTTGCTGATTGCTATGAATTTAATTTGATCACAGCCACATCAAAATTTTACTGCAGGTAGGCGACAGGGAGTGTCCTTGCCACCGGGATGATACACCTTTTGTGGTAATGGGGATATCCCAACAGTTTCAGTAAGATCTGACACAGCTGGGAAAGACCAGTGGAAGTTTTGGGGAACTCGGGTCAGAAGAAAGGAAGAACTGGCAGACTGTTTTGGATGACTGTGCCAGAGATCCACAACAATCAGTGGACACTGAAAAGCAATGAATAATGAAGGGTGAGAGCAGGGCCTGAGGAGGCTCTGAACAGAGGGAGGGCACAGGTGGGTGGTGCAACAGGGACCAGAGATGGCTGAGGTGGAGAGAACGACTGCAGAGCTGGTGAAATAAGTGCCAAGAGATGTAGCTTTGAGGATTCCATCAAGACTGAGGACCTCAATAAACCACTGAAATGGTATAGTACTTACTGACTCACAGCACACATTAACCCATACCATTTCTTTCTAAAAAAGGATAAGCATACATTTCATATTTGGGGAAATTACCACATAAGTATATTATATATAGGATTATCGTTACTATTATTTAAACTCCAAATTTAGAATTCAAAGTTCTCTGTTGAGTGTTCAGCACAACCATGTCAAACATCATAAACTGAAAACTTATTATTTTCATGCTATTCTGCTGAGTTTGTCAACATTAAATTTAGCAGATTGCAGGCTAAAAGGGGCTGGCTTGGATTTACATCTTCACCCCACTTCTCAAAGTCCATCTTCTCATCTTCACTGACTTCAGAGCTACTAACATTTTAGATACTTTCCGAGAATGTTTCCTGATGCTGCCAAGGAACAGAGAGAGAAAACATCCAAACTGCAATTGTTTCTTCTGAATTTGCATTCTCACGTCCATTCAGTTTTAACAATCTCATCATTATTCAAAAGGTCAAAAACTGCCACTGGTGATGACTTGTCTCACTGTAATGTTAGTGCTCCATTTACTAGCATGACTAATTATCCATCATTACTTGCTAATATTCAAATTAATACTGTATTGGCTTTGTGTGGCAAGCCTTTGGTAGCGGGGGGGGGGGGGGGGGGGGGGGAGGGTTACAGGGATGGCTTCTGTAAGACGCTGCTGGAAGCTTCCCCTGTGTTCGAGAGAGAGAGAGAGAGACCCCATACCAGCCGGCTCAAAGACGGACCCGCCGCCGGCCAAGGCTTAGCCCATCAGCGATAGTGGTAACGCCTCTGGGATAACATTTTTAAGAAGGAAAAAAATGTTGCGGAACAGGCAGAAACGGCAGCCAGAGAGAGGAGTGAGAACATGTGAGAGACACAACCCTGCAGACACCAAGGTCAGTGAAGAAGGAGGGGGAGGAGATGCTCCAGGCGCCGGAGCGGAGATTCTCCTGCAGCCCGTGGGGAAGACCCTGGTGAGGCAGGCTGTCCCCCTGCAGCCCAGGGAGGTCCACGGTGGAGCAGATCTCCACCTGCAGCCCGGGGAGGACCCCACGCTGGAGCAGGTGGGTGCCTGAAGGAGGCTATGACCCCATGGAAAGCCTGCACTGGACCAGGTTCCTGGCAGGACCTGCGGATCTGTGGAGAGAGGAGCCCACGGAGCAGGTTTTCTGGCAGGACTTGTGACCCCGTGGGGGACCCACGCTGGAGCAGTGTGCTCCTGAAGGACTGCACACCGTGGAAAGGACCCATGCTGGAGCGGTTCGTGAAGAACTGCAGCCCGTGGGAATGGCCCACGTTGGAGAAGTTCGTGGAGGACTGTCTCCCGTGGGAGGGACCCCACGCTGGAGCAGGGGAAGAGTGTGAGGAGTCCTGCCCCTGAGGAGGATGAAGCGGCAGAAAATAACGTGTGATGAACTGACCATAAACCCCATTCCCTGTCCCCCTGTGCCGCTGGGGGGGGTTGGTAGAGAATCCGGGAGTGAAGCTGTGTCCAGGAAGAAGGGAGGGGTGGAGGGAAGGTGTTTTGAGATTTATTTCTCATTATCCTACTCTGGTTGATTGGTATTAAATTGAGTTAATTTTCCCCAAGTTGAGCCTGTTTTGCCCGTGATGGTAATTGGTGAGTGATCTCTTCTGTCCTTATCTCGACCCACAATCCCTTTCATTATATTCCCCCCCCCCCCCCCCCCCCATCCAGCTGAGGAGAGGAGTGATAGAATGGCTTTGGTGGGCACCTGGCATCCAGCCAGGGTCAACCCACCACAAACACATTTAAACAAACGTCTTTTTCTTAATAAAATGGAAGATTAAAAGGGCCGCCCATGGTATATGTTCCTAATTTTTCATGTTACCTGCATGTTTTATTTTATTATTTTTACTAAAATTAGTACTATAGCATATTTTTGTATAAAACAACATGAGAAAGACCCAAGAATATGTACACGTGAATTTAACTGCCTGTCATTGAAAAAATTAAATCCCCTCCTTTCACGATTTGCACCTGACTGGAAAATAAGCTAAAATTTAGAAACTGTTCAAAATACTAGAATATCAAACTTGAGCATGGCTATAATGCAGTATTACGAAGATAGACAGAAACTTGATGAAAAGTAAGAGTGATGCAAGAAATGCACATTACTGTTCTGAGCAACTGCTCTGAAAGTACAGCTTTTTTGTATTTTTGTTTTACAGCTGACTGGTGCAGCCTTTTTTCCTCGATCAATTCATGATTACTGTAACTGATTCTAGATACACTGAAATTAGTTTATAGTTAATTGAATATGAGCAAAAGTCCAGTGTATTTCACACTACTTTCATGTCTTTTGAGTGCATACACCACATCAGAGCAGCAAGTCCAATCTTTCCTCCACTCACTTTCCTGCTGTTTTCTGAACATGTAGTAAGTACTACATGCTCTAAATGGAACATGGCAGATGATAATTTAAAGTTCAAGACCTTCTACTGAAGTCTACTACTTCTTTTAACAAAATCACTTGTAAATTCATGAAAAATACCCACATCTTGCTAAACTATTCAAAGGAGAAGTAAATAAGATGAATTACATCAAGGATGACATGTGTAAACAGTATGCAGATTTCTTCATCATATGTTATCCATAATTTAAAGTTAATATCCTTTTTTTGAGGAAGAAACAATTTCTTTCTGTTTTTTTATCAGAAACTGAAGGCCAGAGGTGAAATAATCTGTGACTCAATCAATAAATACAATAAAGGATTTACGGACTGACATCTGGGAAAAGGTAGCTTTACTGATGCAACTGACAGGTTGATGGCAGATTTACTAGCTGTGCAGGATTACAATAAATTTGACTTCAGCTCTGGGCAAATCATGTTAAGAAATACTGCCACGTCAAAGAATTTCTCAGAGATGTCCCTGTTGTATAATAGCATGTCACCCGAGAATGTTATATTCTCTAGTGACCTATTCCTCATCCAGATGATGAAAGAGTCTGATTAGTATTCCTTATTTAAAAGTGCCACAGCACTGAAATATGTCTTGATCATCTCACATCAGACAACAGTAACTACAGAACTGCAATTTTTTTTTTAACTTTAATATATTACTCTGGAATATAATACATTACTTATTGTCCTGGTTTCAGCTGGGATAGAGTTAATTGTCTTCCTAGTAGCTGGTGTAGTTCTGTGTTTTGGATTCAGTATGAGAAGAATGTTGATAACACTGATGTTTTCAGTTGTTGCTCAGTAGTGTTTAGTCTAAAGTCAAGGATTTTTTAGCTTCTCCTACCCAGCCAGCAAGAAGGCTGGAGGGGCACAAGAAGTTGGGATGGGACGCAGCCAGAGCAGCTGATCCAAACTGGCCAACGGTGTATTACATACCATGTGACGTCATGCCCAGTATATAAACTGGGGGGAGTGGGGGTGGTGAGTAATTGCACATCATTTGTACATTCCAATACTTTTAGTATTACTGTTGTCATTTTATTAGCGTTATCATTATCATTATTAGTTTCTTCTTTTTGTTCTATTAGACTGTTCTTATCTCAACCCACAGGTCTTACTTCTTTTCCTGATTTTCTCCCCCATCCCACTGGATGGGTGGGAAGTGAGTGAGCGGCTGTGTGGTGCTTAGTTGCTGGCTGGGGTTAAACCACGACACTTATCTAACACAATGCTGTGTTATGTGAAAAAGACAGTTACCTCAGTATCTTTATAATCTCCTTGACTTCCTATCTCTGTGTGGCAAAACTGATCTTAAATACTACTAATACTGATTGACTAAATGCAACTTTTGATAACCATCAAATCTAAAAACTTTTAAGGAAAAAAAATCAGCTGATATAAATCAGTTTCAGTGAAAGCTATGGCTTTATTTCAGCTAACGGCAGGTGGAAGTTAATTCTCTGGTTTCTATCTAGAATATTAATAATCTGAAATGCCACTTCTGCAAAGTTTATGCGTATATAATTTCATGAGAAGTCTTCCTGAAGTTAATGGAAGTTCATTTGGATTTATATACACATGCACAAAAGTGCTTAGAGGATCAGTATTTAAAACGAGAAATAACAATAATTATTGATGAATGGAAACAGTAAGCCAGTGTAGTAACATTTCGTGGTTACCCTCATTGTTATTTATTAATCTTCATGTTCATGTCTTAATAAAAACAATTAATTCCTTGCTGTCCCTCTCTCTCAAAGTTTAATTATCTGTGGCACTGACCACAATGAATACATTCAAGTAAAGGTTCTCTTGTGGTAAAACATATGTCTGCAACAAGTCAAATGTCTGTCTTCAAAAAGTCATTTTTTTACAGGGGATAAGTATAATTAAAAACCCCAAACATTCCTAGAAGCTACAAAAACATGTATTAGAATCCTAGAGTAACTAAAATCTAAATAAATTATTGTGAAGTAACTCAGACAAGCCTGAATTACTGTAAGGGCAGATGAATGACCACTGCCACAGATTTCACAGCTGATATAATCAAAAGATCAGATGCTTTTGCAGATTTTGCAATTGAAGGGAAAGTTCAGGACTGATCCTCCATGACATCAAATTTAAACCTTGTGTTCAATTCAAGAATTCAAGACTTAATTCAGATGCCACACCTTTTCATTGAATTCTAAGGAAGTTAAGTATATATTTCAAACAAGTGTTTAAGTGCTTCCCTGACTACAGATGGATTGAAGAAAATGTTTATTCATTTTTCTGAAATGAGTCTTGCATAAAGTTAGCTCTACAGAGCTACTCTCTAGGCTATGTGACTACTCAGTGCAGCAAAGCACTTAGTCATCAACACAAATATCTCCACTGCTCAGGACCTACCACCACATAGCAATATTTACAGAGCAGAAAAGGACAAGAAATGGTGAAGAACTCTCTGTATAATGAGTTTACCTTCAGATTACCTTCAGATCTACTACTACTGAACCATTAGGATGGTATAAGAACTGATTTCTGACTATAAAACTTTCATTGTGAATTTAGTGGGGAAAATATTTTTTGGTCAAGAACTGGTTAAGAATGACCCATTTTGCCATTTGCCTGCAGTGTACAGCATCTGCAGTTTACACGCAACATGATTTCACAGAACTCCTCAAGAACGCTACCACAAGTGGTATGAGGACCAAATCAAGCACTGAATAAAATGCAAAAAAGCCCCCCACATCTGCACCGCCACAATACACTATCAGAGCTACTGGTGAAATGGAATCACAACCTGGGTTCAAAATAACTTTAAAATGGATATATTTAGTTACTTTTAATGCAATTTGTATCACAAAATCTGCATTTGGCCTTGGGATTGTATTTCCTCTAACTAAAAAAATCCCTCTAGCTAAAAAAACCCCTCTAACTTGTGCTTCAGATACAGAGAAGAAATTCCATTAATTGCAACAGTTTGAAGTAGTTAGCTATTGCTTTGAGCTGGAAGCACAGTGGAACTCATGAAATTCTAGTGATCAAGGTCTAAATCCTGTTCATGTTTGAATCTAACATGTTAATTAAAATGAAATTAAAATCTAATTGTAAAAAAACTTGCTTTTTCATTTGCTTCAAGTTTTGATAGAACCAGAGCTCCAATTGCAACAAAATCCTTATAGAATTCAAATATGGATTTTTT
The DNA here is from genome assembly GCF_929443795.1 of Astur gentilis. Taxonomy (NCBI): domain Eukaryota; kingdom Metazoa; phylum Chordata; class Aves; order Accipitriformes; family Accipitridae; genus Astur; species Astur gentilis. Next base: position 1,924,221 of record NC_064882.1, read on the forward strand.
TTGCTTCATCAAAAGATAGTTAAGTTAAACTAATGGGAGACTGTACTCTCTCCCATCTGGTTGTATTGCTTTTAAGTAAAGCTGTATGTGAGACCCTACAGTCTTGTCATTCTACCCATACACCCATGAAACTCAGGTTCCTTGATAAAATACTGTGTGCCAGAACTATAGAGGAAACTTCCTGCCTGCTTTTTATACTGTCATTTACAAAATACATTATATCTGACTTGAAAGCATGTGATCATTTAATGTTTACTTTAAAGATTCCTAGCTTCTTAGCTTCCTATATTTTTATATCTAATTTATAACAAGGACCTTTGGTGTGGGCCAAACACTGCACTTTCTTTAATGCACATGCTCACCTTCTGATCATCACCTCGTTTTTAATGAGTACTGGATGAACTGGAAGGAGTTGATATTATACATGCTTTTCAAGTTTTCATACTGACAGTATCTTTCTTATTCTTTAAAGTGTATGAGAAGTTATAAAAACCCCAAACTGCACAGGGCTTCATCCACTAGGATAATTCCTATATTCCTCCCTGATTCCCCCTCTCAGAACAACACGTTCTGCCACTACCTTTGATTTTCCTTACAGACTAGTCCAATTACTTTCTGAAGGTTTTGTTAACTTATCCTCTCCTGCTGTTAATAATTCAGTATGAACATGATCCCCACCTGAACCTTTGTTGTTTCAAAACAGTCTGACTTCCTCTTCAATCTCTTAAAAAAATCAGTTTCTTACACAAATAGCTCAGCTGTCTGGAAAACGGTTGCCTGTAGTTTAGTCTCTTTGATAACAAATTAATATTAATGCTATTTTAATCATATTTACAATTTTAAGTCATTAGTTTCAGTGCTGATAAGGATCTTTTTTTCCCCTAGTTAGAGTATATTTTCCATTACAGCAGTATTCTAGTAATTTTAATAAATGAAAATGCATTTTAAATCAACATAGTCAAGTGTAATGGGAAAAGAATACTCTCACTCACAAATTATGTTTTCTGTAGAAGACAAATGTGGAGATATATGTTTCATGTTTGTGTATGTGGCTGAGTATGAAGAAGAAACCACAAGTCAGATTCCTTCTAATTAAGCCATTTTTCTAGCTGACAACTGTCAAAGCCGTCCCAGAAACCCATGAATATTAAAGTGCTGTTCACTGGCACATTTGGCATTTTGAAGCTGGGCAAATAGAAGTCATGAAATATGAAAGGAGTGCCCCATGTCATTTTGTAGAAAATGTTGCCATTAAGATGATGTATGGGAAAATTCACACCTTCATCTTCTGGGAGTACTATACTATATTTTCTGTATTACTTTGCTTCGAAAGCATTACTAGTGGCTGACATTCTTCCTTCTTTGGCTGAAATAAATTTATGAAACATATTACAGTCAAGATTTTAAATGCCTGTTAATATTGATATATATACTTACCTAAACCAAGTGCATATTTTTATTTATAATGAAATTCTCTGCTGAGAGAGCATTCTAATGCAGCTCTTTTTCATATCTACTAACAGCAACACAAAGCCATTACATTAGGTCTAAAAAAAAATTCTACAATTTTTTACAATTAAAATCCATCACAGAATACAACAATAGGAGGGGACTTTTTTAAAGTGCAGACTCAACTTTATCTATGTTTTGGTTTTTCCATTTGTGATAAGCGAAATTCTCAGAAAATTGCAAATTCTCATAACACAACATACTTGCTGTCCTCCAACCAGCAAAGTGTTTCAGAAATACAAGACTTTTCCCCAAATTATAAGGATATAACAATCATAAGAATTGAGCCTGTCTGGGTTATGTACCTAAACCTGTCACCCAATTTATAGCATGAGTTACACACAATGATAGGACCTTTAATACAGTTATTTGATCTATACACTAGCAAGGAATTTGCTAACAATCTGGATGTCTGCTTTATCACTCATACATTTAAATACACTTTAAATAACCAATCAAATTCACATTTAAATGCATGAAATGCATTTAACAGATGTGCCTGGCCCTGAAAGCGACAGTGCCCCTGTTGGTAGGGCCCAGCTGCCCATGCCCAGGTTGGCCCAGGAGCTTACATAGTCTAAATTTACCTAAATTACCTAAATTAAAGCTTAAACACTAACAAAGACTGACACTATTCCCTGGACTTCACACGTGCCTGGAAGCACCCTGGAATACACTGACCCTTCTAAAAGATCTCAGACCTTGCCATCAAGGGCCTGAGAGGAGGCTTCAAAAAACCATCTCTAATCGTCATCGTCTTTGTGCTACTGTTCATTATTTTGGATAACTTCATCATTAATTTATCCTCATCTCCAAACTAATGCTCTCATATACAAATAAGAGCTGAGCTGCAACTCAATAGCAATTTTAAAATATGTAAAGCAGAAACATATCTTTGATGAACAGGTCAAGAAGAAATGGCCTCAAACTACTGCAAGATGCATGGTTAGATAGTGAGAAAAATATTCTAATGAAGCTCTGGAATAGACTACACACTGTTGCAATCTCAGTAATTAAGCAGGGAACTTCAGTGTACTTAGACTCCTTAGGAAGAGGGGCTCCTAAGCTAATACTGTATGAGAAACTAAGGTTCACTAATATTCCTTTGTTTTTTCCCCCTCAGAAAAACAGCATTCTCATTTTTCATCCAACACTCTGTACTGTCCTCGTTAAATAAAAGAATTCACAGGAAGCCTGTAACAACTTGTAAAATATTGAACAATTGCTAAAATCCAGCATAAAATACTACAGGTGTATAAAAACATTATCATCTCCTTTCAATGTCTGTATTGCAATGTCTCATTTCAGTCCTCTTTCTATGTCCAAATAAATTTCCTGATTTTGCTTCTCAGAGGAAGCTATGGAATAATTTAAATGATGTTTATCCATAAGAGGGTTTAGCAGCTTATCTGGCCAATGCTTAACTGGGTTTTCAGATTAAAAAAAAATAAATCTACAATTTATTATATCCAAAGTAAGTATCTGTTTACAGCACCTTATGTATAAATTATCACCATGAAAAGAAAAATAAGATTTCCTCTTGTTCCAGGGGAAAAAAAAAAAAAAAAAAAAAAATTGCTTTCCTTGAAATACCTTAGTAGCAGTATCCCAGAGAAATGAGCTTCGAATTCACACTGACAAAATGAATAGAAATTTCCTAAGTTAACCAAATACTGAGAATGAAGATACTTTCAAAAAGGGAACTGAACTTGTGCGACCCACTGCAAACAACAAATTTTCAAATTCAAGTTCTACTCTGACGCAAAGGAAGCAAAGCACAACTGTGCCTTATCGTGCCTTATCAGCCACTGTACTGCTAAGTACTATTAATATTGTAATACTCTTTTTCCAAAGTTAGTTCCAAAGATGAGACACACATTATCACTTGCAATCCACATATAGACCCAAGCATTAAATTTCAGATGGCCCCAAAAAGTTGGTAATTGTGGCACAAAAATTCTCTAAACTTAATTTGCCATGTTACATGAGTAGACCTTGGTCATACCTTTCTTTGCAAGGTTGTATCATTGGTGCATCCCTGTATGCACATCACCTGTGAGTAGTTATGCAATTAATTGTTCAGCACATACAGTAAGTTTAAAACCTTTCTGTGAGAAACTACGAATATGATATTGTTTATTAAGATTTATGTCAAGCCCAGTGTAAAGATTAAACTGCAAAAAGACATGAGATCGCTTATGTAATAAACGGGTTAAATTTGTTCAGGAAATCAAGAAGGGGGAAGAGATGTTGAGAGTTAACATATGCCTTGTGTAAATGACAAGACTTGCTCAAATTATGTGTGGAGGTCCCGGGAAGAGGGCACTTGCTATAACTTACTAGATAAGGGGGAAAAAGTAATGGCTATGACTCCCTAGATAAGGAAAGGAAGAACAACAGCTGCATTTCTCCACATCAAAAGACATTCCATATCAAAGGACAGTCATCCTTGAGAAGATCTACCGAATCTGCATGATAACAGACCTACACCAGTGAAGAAAGAAGAAACAAGACAAGGCGGAGACTTACAAGAAAAGGGTACATGAAATGTATATAAGGAATGTAACTGTAACCTAAAGTTACGGCTGTTGGTGGAGCGCAGACTCCCCTGCCGTCCAGCGCTGTATTTGCTCATATTCTACTTGCTATAATTAATAAAATTTTAATTGGATTATGATCCCTTGTGGTCGCAATTTATGACACTTTCTGATTTGACACTCACAAAAAGTGCATTATAAATATGTTTTGGGGAACATTTGCATCCATAACCTGATAACAAGCATTGACTAACTAAAATACCATCTAACTGTGGAACTGAGAGCATCCAACCAACCAAGAACAAAGATTAGATAGCAGTAATATAAATATAAAATATAAATATATATATATATTTTTATATACATATAAAAGTGTCAGCAATAGGCCATCTGAGCATATTCAATGGGTGCACAAAGGAATCTTGTAGTTAGCACTTGCACTCATTTACTTCTTATTTTTGCAAACTCAGAGAAACAAAGACAGTTACAGTATCATCAGTGGTGATGGCTTTCACGATTTCTCTAGGCTTACCTGTAGGAATCAACTCATCTCTGTGGTACCACCCCATTCTAGAACTTTCTGAAGGAACCTACCTTCCCTTTGCCACACAATGTACTTGTACTGAGCCAAACTCTGAAGTACCTGCGGTTGAATAAGCAAATACGCATCTTCAGACATACATAAAACAAGCTATCATTTCATAGGAGACCCTGTTAGTCGATCTCACACGGCAATGCTCCGTTCTGAATGGCCATGGCCATTGGATGCATCAGTTAGGGGTAAATGGAATTCTGGAAATTTACTGGAAATTTCTAATTGGTGCATCCTAGTACAACATCCAACATTCTCATGCATACCTTCCCCAGGAAAATCCTATCCACCTGCTCAGCGACATGGGCACGCATCATTAAGGGGCCACACTTTGAACTGTCTCAGAAGCTCTTCACTCTCTCTCTCTCTCTCTCTCTGCAACTTAAATGATGTATTTCTTATGACTGCCGATTATACTTTTTTTCCTTTTTCTTCTGGCCTTGGTTCAACTAATTAAACCCAACAGAAAGAGAACGATGAGCTTTTGGGGAAAGTAATATTACTATTCAATTTTCATTTTGTTTTAAAAAAGTATTTTTAGTATTGTCATTTGAGCCTAAACCCCAAAGTTCCTGGCATGTCTGTGAGCTATAAATCAATACATGATTTCATCAATGAGGATTTAATTAAGATAAAAAGGCAGTCAAGTATTTGTTCCTTTATCTAACAGATAGCCCCTAGGAGTTTGTGATGACACCCATATGCTTCCAAAAATACACAGAAATAGAAAAGAGAACTGCTTAAATATGCAAGATTTCAGATGACCTAGCTTGCATGCATTGGAATAAAGAACCCTGAAGATACCTTTGTGAATAAAGACACTAATATTTAGCAGTTGGTTTATCAAATCCTTGTTCCTTAAATAGTACATTGATTTTAAGCTGACATATTCTAAAAGCACGAAGTTACAGGCCTACTGTAAATACAGACAAGAAAAACATCCCTTTTTCTGTAGTCTGTACAAAATGACTCCTGCCCTTTTGGCTTGATAAAATGATCTGCAATAAATACTTCTCATGTTCCTATATCTTTAATAATTCACTTTGAAAAGCCAACAATAGCTGTAGGCACAGACTATTATGATTAATGGCAGAAGCACTGGCCTTTGTGTAACAAAGCACTGCTGGTTCTAGAAGTTTTCAAGGTCACAATTTCATCCAGAAAAGTTCTACTTATCTTAAATATTCTTTAAATACAATCAAATTTCCATGCAAAGTAAGATGTGTCGTATCTTACAGGAAGGATGATACAAAAAGTGTATCATGAAGCTTCAGATTAATAAAATTCACATGCGCTTCAAGGAAAACTGCAGTGGGAAGGTAAAGGTTTTGCCACCCCTCACTCATACGGTGGAAGTACAAACCACAGCTCGGATAATTTTGCCACGTTATCATTGTTTTGCTACACTGACGATCTCCACATAAGGCTGAAACTAGGTAAACTACCTTTAGCATGGTCTGTTAAGAAAATGAAATATTGATAAAAAAATCATGCTGTGAAACTTCAGATGTCATTATAAAGAAAGCCTTATTTTCCAGACTGCCTTTACAAATAGCTCTACCTGAAGAGAATGACAGCTTTTGATGCAAAAGTTTTGCTCTTAGCCTTTATAATACCTGAGAGATTTATCACTGAGAAATTGCCACCACTTACATACTGAAACATTCATCACACAGTGTGAAAGATAATTATCACCAAACTTTCCACTATAAATATATGCTCCTGGTGCTTTATGTTCCTATATTTTTCTTAATAGTCATTGCCATACATTAAAACAATTTACTACACTTAACAGGATGTCTTCACAATCTTAAAGAGAACAATAAAATTTCATGCAATATTATATCTTTCACAGAGAGCATATGCTAAAATACTTCACAAAATCAAAGTTTATAGCAGTGGTAAAAGGAATATCAAGTAAAGTAGATCATGTAACAAATAAAACCCTTTTATATTGTAAGACGATGAAGAAAAATCTGAATATACATAAATAGCTAAATTTAAGCTTAAAACAGAATGAAAACTGTTCAAAATAAAAGGAGCTTCATGCAGACTCCATTAGAAGTGATGGAAAAGTTAATGAGTAAGGAAATGGCATAGAAAATTACTAAAATTTTAATGATTCTTATTTCCAAAGAACATATTAGAGTTGTTCTGCTAATCTCTGGCTCTTAGAATGACCCGATTTTATGAAAACCCTATCTTCTACTTAGCGAAATATATCTATAGTTTCTTGAAGAAAAAGAAAAAGAAAAAAAAGGCACAATTTTGTGCCCCATGGAAACCTGAAAGTTTTAAAATCATCTGTGTGTTTGGACATGGTTTAAAAGAGAATACATTATTTTCACAGCCTCAGGAAGCTGTGAGGAAAGGATGTTCAGTCACATACAACAAAGTTACAAACAGCAAAAAATAACGCAAATTTAAGTAAGTTGCAGACAAAAGAGGATTTACAACTGCCTTTGGAATTACTAAACTTGTCTGGGGGAAAAAAAAAATAAAAAAGCATTTTCATGACATTTTGAGCATTTGAGCAGTATAATACACAAACTGCCTCAGAATAGGAGGAGGTGAAGCAGGAAATGGGGCAGAGGCAGGACTGCATGTCCCAGTAGTGTAAATACTACACTAGCTGGTGCTTACGGAGGGACAGCATTAGGCTAGTTTGCTCAAATAAATTTTTGCCTATTTAATTTAGGGTAACCGAAGAAACTTATATAAACCTCTGCTTGGAAAAAGTATTAGTAAATCAGCAATATTTTTGCCAATAGATGTATGACATGCATCAACATGAAATTTGTTTTCTTCCAGTGATAAATTATTGCTATGTTTTTCTTGCAGTACTGTTATGGGTCTAGATGACAGAGAAACTAGTCAAGATCATTCACTGTCAGCGGAACTGATAAGTAAGTTGCAGTCTTTAGTGCTATTGATGCCTCTGCCAGGAGAACCTACCCCAATTTCCAATGTTTGTGGGAATTAAGTGTGCAAGAATTAACATAAAACTAACAGAAACAAAAATTAAAACTCCTAACAAATAGTGCCTGTAAAAAGATATTTACAGCCAAACAAAAAGAAAGAAATAACGAGCAAACCACCATTATAAAAATGACATGCAACACTGTTAAAAGATATCTTTAGTGAAGTTTAATGTGGCCAGATACTTGCTTAAGCCACTTAGAGACATACATACGGTCTAGACAGAAAAAAAATATTAATAAAATCACATTTTAAGCATCCAAGACTAGGACAGAACTAAAGTTAAAATATCACAAAAGAAAAACTGATTTTGTACTTACCTAGTAAGATTAGCTTTAAACTTAACGTTTCAGTCAAGCTGAAAATGTGGAATCACAGAATCACCACGTGTAGCGGCAGAAAAAAATGAAGGGGATAAATGCACATTTTAAAGCAGTATAAATAAACTCCAGCTAGCAGAACCAAGCCTGGCTCATGACCTGGTCTATTAAATCACACAGTACATCATTTTGGATTAGTGCAGAAAACTGCAAGACACAGTCCTTGTCTTATAGTTGAGTGTTATAAAATAAATTGTGAAGCAGCACATAATGACAGGGTGCAATATAAAGGTCTACAAGTGAAATAAAAATGGACATATAACTGCTGACTATGATTGCTTAAGAGAAACAAGATGTTTAAAAGTGTTCAAGGGTGAGCATATCCAGAAGACATACCGATAGACAAGAGGATGTAAAATGTTCCAAAGCACATGACAACCAGTTTAATCACATTTCAAGTATATTTTAGTACATTAAAACTACATATACTGTAGGCAAGATTTAGTTAGGACATCAAATTGTAATAGCAACTGACTTGAAGTACCAACTCTACCATAGCATAGGTATCTTATATACTCTCTAGTACAACTATTGAGTGCACTGTGTATGTACATACAGGGACTGTTTATAATTCAGCTCTTCACATAAATTTTACATCCCTATTGACTTTTGTTTAAAAAGATAATCATTAGCTCTTTGGCTGTATATTCTGGTATCTGTTGTGTTTTACATACAAATGCAACGTAAGAAAGGAGAGCTCTGAATGTTAAGCTTGCTTTCATGGATTGAAGGATGGAGACCCCTAGTCCCCAAAGACTCATTCAATAATACTTCAGTTTGTTCACAGTAAATACTTAATGTGACCTTCCATATATCAGTGACTAAGATAACACCTTATGCATCTTCCCCATTTTTAACAGTCTAAACTAAAAAGTCAGTTTAATGAATAATTTTTATATAAAAAAAATACCTAACACTGCTCAAATTATTCATTTTCTAGTGTAAGTCCTCACAGATACCAGTTGGTGCTTGTAGAGCCTTGTAAAAATAGTTCAAGCTTGTTTTGCAATACAAATCTGAAGAAAAATCAGTGCTTCCTTGTGTCAGCAAAGGGAGTTGTAAAACTGACACTGTGTAAACGGCCTTCTTTCTACTTAATAAAACACACTACATGTGGAACGACGGGGAGGGGCGGAGTCCCTTTGCATACAGGAGCTGTGCAGAAAGACGGCATACTTCTGTCACCTTCAAGAGATATAGGGGAAGATGGTGCACTGAACTTGATGGTCTATTTGTATTACTGATTCAGTGATTTTTCCAAGTAATTTAATAACTGTTACACTGGGTCCATGTAGCCCGATATCCTACTAGTGACCACTGCCAAAAGGAGAACTTCATACTGGTTTGACTGGCATAAAAGGACACTTAAAGATGAACCTGAGCCTAAGTTTACCAAATGTCCCCCCCCCCCCCCCCGCCATGAATGTTGATCAGTGTTGCCCATTAGAAATATCTCAGCATATGCATATGAAGGAAGATTTCCTGAAACTTACTCAAGGGAAATGCATAAAGATTGCTCAAAGTCTTGTAATGCAGTTCATAGTGGCAAATACCCACGTTAACTAGCTGCTATTAGCTTGGGTGCCCCATTTCTGCTTGATATGTTTGTGCTTGTCCTAGTGCCAAGTGACACCTAGGAAATTATTAAGAGCAAGTTATCAAGTTCATCTCTTCCCATCCATGACAACTGGTGATAATGCTGATAACCTTCTGTTATCAGAAACTTGTACTTCAGCAATGGGGAAATACATGTTCATTGTGGCAGATGTTTGCATGCACCAGGGCAGAACGCAGAGGCAGGGAGGGTGGTAATTACTTCTTTTGTATTAGGTCCCCCACTATCTTAACTACGTCAGCAGCACAGGGCTGCCAATATACTGTCTTATTTTATATTCTGTTTATATTTAATTTTTATTTATATTTTTCTCCTCCAGTTGCGTTGCTCAAGACACGAAAGCATTCAAGGAATATTAAGTTTCAATGTTTCTTTTTACATTCTATATATTTTTTAACCTTTACTAGCAGAAATATGGGGAGATAGAAGTGCAAGAGGAAGCTTTACAACTCTGCAGAAGTTTTTTAAAAAAGAAATACTTTATTTTAAACTAAAAACCAATCAAACAAAAACAGGAGCTGACTAATGTATATTGCTTAAACCGTACAATGTTATATTTAAAATTAATCTAACTACATTAAAAAACCCCACACCCCAAACCTATAAAATCTAGATGAATGAACTGAGTGTTAACAGCATCTTGCAGATCCAAAATCTGGAAAAACTGAAGTTCCCAAGGACAAGAGACAGAACTCAGTCAAGGACAAAGATACCTCTCTTGTATATAAGGAAAGGAAACCACAGCAGCAGAGACATTTAGAAAGGAATTAACCAAAACTATTAATTCATTCCCAGTGTGCTTTCTCATCAGAGGAAAGTGAAAGAAAATGGACAAAGACTGTAGGTGAGTAAAAGAAAAATAGCCCTCAGATAACAGCTAAAAATTTGAGGAGCAGATAAAAATAGCCCTGAGTGCCCTTCTGCCACAAAACACCTCTATATTAGAGCATAAGGATAACACCAGCAGTAAAAATCTTTCATAAAATAAAAGGAACACTGCTGTTCTTATCTCATGGGATACGTAGTCGTTAAGATAATTTGATAATCTATATTTAAAACACCTAGAATAAATGTTTCACTAGGTCAATATTTCATTGGCATTTTAATTAAATAATTGGTCTAAATTCTGAACTGGGAAGCGAAATGACGATCTTATTTAAACAGAATAACTGAGGTCATCAAATGACTTTTAATTAAATTGTTAATTGATTTTTCTTTAATTCTTTAGGATGATTGATGGCCACACACTTACTTGCTGAGCTTGTTAATTACCATCATGAGTCAATTCCATGCAGTGCACTTTCGTACGGCTGCTGTAGTTATCTCCCTATTAAAAAATGAAAAATTTTCATAGTTTTGCTACACTATTTAGCATTACTCATGCATGCTTCCTGATGCGGTTCACTTTTAAAAAATTGGTAAGGTAGATCAATCATTTCCATTGCATGTAGTTTATAAAATTAATCTGCTAGTGAATTAGTAGCGCAATGATATTTTCCAGCAAATCTTGCTTCAATCGGCTTAATAACCTTTCTTATGATTGTCAGAAAGAATGTTCATTTCATTTTTTGAAAAGTATGCAAGACAAGTTACCTTAAACTTCCTTTAACAGTTGGTGTAGAGATGGCAAATTTTTTGGCATGTTCTCTAGCTTCATTTACAGAGTTCTGTAATCTCCTGACAACAGACCTTCTGTGATTATGCACTGAATAAAGACCTGGAGAAATGACAGCTTCGTTTCACGCCTAACTACTGCTATCTGTCCTTAGTTTGTTGACAGCATAATTCCTATTACCACCAGCAGCGCAAAAACAGTGTAACTGTTTCACCTTCTGTGAACATAAGCTCTGGATTTAAACTTTTTACTTGGGGTTGAGATAAGCAATTATCGCAGCTCGTAACACTTAAAAAAAAAAAAAAAAAGAAAAAAGAAAATAAGAATTCTTTTCTGCTTTTTTCTTAAACAAATTTTAAATTCATGAGAATATTGCTGGCAAGACCTGAGCTTCCATGAAGCCTTTCTAAATGTGTATCTAAACAATTTACTAGCAGTAGCCTTTCTCGCATTTATAAAGTAAATTAAAAAAATCCAAACAAATGACTAGTCCAAGGTCTACTGAGCAGCCATCTCTGCATATCTCAGTAAAAAGAACACCGTTTCACCATCTCATCACTATCAGGGATGGTAGAGAATCACAATTCATATTTTTGAAAGAGATTAAAAGAAATTTTGCAAAGGTTCTATGGAGAACAGCACGTCCAGACTACCACCTTACTGGTAATGAGGTTTACTGCTGTATACTCAAGAGCCTAATAAAAATTACAGGATCCCTTTTGTTATTTTACCTGTGATTAATACACCAGGGATAAATCGTTACCCCTCACCAACATACATTCTGACTATGTTGTCAGAAGAAATGTGTCTGCTAGGCCACAAATTTTAAAAAGAAATAAATAATAATTTTTAAAAGTAGTGATAAATTTAGATCCGAAAAAATGCAATGGGGAGACAGTTAAAACAAACAGAAAACCAAAAAAACCCAAAAAACAAAAACCCCAAACCAAAAAAACCCAACAAACCAAACCACAGATAAATGCATAGGAAGCTTATTTTCTACAGAGTTCATTTTGACCACAATTACCTTCTTATTGATTTCTTTGGTGTTTTTTGTTGAAATGTAGAAAGTTTCAGTTCTCTTATCAAGTGATTATTAACACTTTGATAAAGTCTACTGTTTTACTTGAGTCCCCATCTGTTCAGAACTGGAAGGCAGAGTTAAGAATACAAAAGCATACATGCAGGAATTTTTTTCAGTGTATCCACTACGCTTGAGTAGATGAATGGTTAGTTACGACCCGTCTCTACTTTGGACTTAATTTGTGTATTAAGGTTTGCTAAACCAAATTGCTTGAATGCGATGGAGTTTTAAATCAGGCATTACATCTGTAGCACATGTAATTCTAGGTTTTATTCAATAAATAGAAATGTTTTCTGTTGTTCCAGCATATCCCGGAAATTTTGAAATCAGGAATAAGTTGCTAACAAAAGAACAGTTCTGGAAAGGAAGGAAAACGAGAAAATTCAGGACAGTAAGTGATGCAAGCAAAGGGTTTTGTTCCTTTTTCAACTTTGACCTGAACATGGGTATCTGCACCGCTTTATTGCTTCATGCGGGCAAGAAAGGAGAAGAACTGGAAACCTTGGAATTAGTCACTGGGTGCAAACAAGCCTTCAGGAGCCAGCAGAGAGAGCAGAGAGACCATTCGAAATCTTATCTGAGAAGAAAAACATAATATTATAGGTCAAAGGAACATGAGAAAAAGTTGAATAATGGAAGGAGATTTAGTTTACTGGATTTAAAATTGTGACTTCATGGAATTTTTTTGCTTCCAGTTTAAAACATATTTCATCAGCCTTCAAATATGCCTGCTTATGAAGGAGATGGCCATTTTTCCCCCACGTAGCAGTTTTCAAGAACTGAAAAAGCCAGCCTTTATCAAGATGCCTTCACACATGTTTCACGCTTCTGTTAGTGAATTAGATCCTCTTCCCTGATTTTCTGCATTAGTACTCCACTAATAGAGGAACTAATTGAAGACGCCCAGTTTGTCTTCCTTTAATGATTTTCAGCTTTACTTTACAATGTACTCGCTTATCCTCATTTACCAAAATGCTGTAAGTTCTTACATGGGATAGCAAAGACAGACTCCCCCCCCCCCCCCCCCTTTTTTTTTTCCTGCTTTTGGGACAGCTAAAATTGGAGATTAGCATGGACAGGATGGCACCCATGGTCCTAGCACTGACACAGCATGGAAAGTAAAATGTATTGACTTGCTTTCACTGTTTTGCTTTCCTAGTCAAACTTATAAAAAGGACAAGGCAATGGAAGCTGTATCACAGTTTACAGGCAGAGGTTAGGAAACCGCATAGGACACCTAGAAACAAGGCAAATACCATATAGGGGGTGACACAGAAACTCCACAGTCCTTCAGGTGGTTGTGGTTTTGTTGGTTTTTTTCCTTCCGATTCTTTCTTTTTTCCTCTACTTGTCTTTGTGTTACCCAAACACTTATGCAAAATCCTGACATCTACCACCTGAGGAGACTTTTAACAACAAACTGTGAATAATAGGATTTTTTTCCTCCGTTTGCATTCCTGCTAAGCCAGAGGCAGCAATTAACCCTTACAAGCTGTTTTACAACATGGGCCATGTCTTCCTGTTTTATATCATGTTGTCAGCACTCAACAAATTATCCTAGTGGCCATGTTTATCATCATTGCAGCGTGCAATTCGGACACACACTAAGTTTTGACCCTTCAAGTGCAAAATATGACTCCGGATTTTTTCACTGCTATTTATAAAATTGTATTTTATCTCAACAGGATAAAAATGGATCGACGGAATCATGAGATGAAAATCCTTATACTTTCATAGAAATCAAAAAGAAATAGAAAGTAATGAAGATGACTGCAGGTGAAAGTTGAGGGAAGTAATGCTGGGAAGGATGCAAATGAATTAGTCTACTTTGCCTACAGAATTAAAAGACAATGTCACACTCCAGGATCTGATCCCTATGCTCCGTAGTTAGTCTTTCCTATTTTAATTCAATAAGCAATTTATTTGTGGTATATTGTGGGATGATCATTATACAACATACCAGTAAAGATATTCCACATGAAAAATTCATATTTCTAGGTTTTGGCATCAAGATTATTTAGCATTTTCTGTTAGTGAAACACTGTCCTTGACAAAAGTATTCTTGGCTCAAAGTAACTGCAAAATCAAATGTCATCTATTTCTGTCAAAAGAAGGAAAAGGAAAAATACTAAGAAACTTCTCTTGCTAAATACCCCTTGCACACCATCTATGGTTATGCTAATGGACCCTGTACTCAGATCATCTGTTCAAATTAAAAAAACTGCCTTCACAGTAAGAAATCTGCATAGACTGTCAATTGTTCTAGTTCATTACCTGTTAGCAAATGTGAAGAGCCAAAGCCAATTCTGACATCTACGTACAATGAATTCATTACAATGTCTGGCACATTTAGCTTTGGGAGAAAAAGCAAAGGACAATAAAAAGGAACAATGAGGATTAGGCTTTTATTAAGAACATTTGTTGAAAGGTTAGTAGCCAGAATAAATTCTCAAAAGCATATTTCAGTCTCTCTTGAAGTCTCATTTTTTTAGTAGTTTATTACATAATTTGTTGTTTCAGTTTTAAGATATACATATATAATATTTATAGAAAAGTGGATTAAATGAAATATGGGCTTATCATCAAACCGACAGTCATACAGCTTTCTGTTTAACAGATTATACTAATACAGGACTTCCGATTTTCCTGGATTTCAGGAAAAAACTGTGTTACTTGAGCATCCCCACTACAATACAAAGATACACTATTCATATGAAGTATTATGAGAAAATAAAGTGTTCAAATTAGATAAAAGCTTTATTTGGGGATAATTTATAGCATAAGACTGGATTTTTTTTAACTATTTTCTGTATTTACTCTCCAGACAGAACATTTTTTAAATATTCAGAATTTTAATTACTATATTTTCAACAAACTTAAAAAAAAATAAATATAATCTCCAAAGACCATATCCATTTGAAGCAGCAACAGTCAGAAAAATAAGTTTTGCCTGTCCTACAGATATGCTACACGTTCATTCTTTCTATCAAGGCTATTTAGTTGGCCATATGTAAGTACATACATACAATTCATAATAAAGTTCTATTATGGATCATCAAAAAAGGTAGGACGGGTGAGAGTTTCTTTTGAAATGATTAAACAGGAGCATCCAAAATCCCAGACTTAGTGTGAATGGGAAGCTTCAGTTACCCAGGTACGTGTTTAATAAAGGACACAGCTGAAAACAGCTGCCCAACAAGTTCTTGGGATGTGTTGGGCAATTAATTAACAAATTCTTTCATGTATGGACTGTGGGAAACATACCTGAAAACTCATTGCAAATGGTTCCTTATCAAATAAGACAGCATGTTATTTAGTCCTTTCATTTATGACTCGCTAAATCTGCAGGCAATGTCAAGTTTTAGGGGAGCGAATGCTTTGTGATCCAACAGAAGGCGGCAAAATATTTTTAAACAAATCAAGAAAATTAATTAGATGGGATATTAGATCAGTAAGGACAAGTGTAAGATTTGGGGAGCACCCACTCTTCAAAAAACAAGACGGGAGAAGGACTAACTTGGCAGTAGTAACCTCTCATGCTACTCTGTATACAACATGGGCCAATATTTCTTCTTGAGAGCTAACAGTTCCTGAACTGATATGCCATATATGATATAATATGAGGTATTAAAAAACAACTGACCCTTACTGCTTCCTGCAGGGGCCACCTTGGAGAGTATCTTTGCCTGGAGCATCCCAAGTCTCAGCACTTGCACCAGGCTGACATGCAGCACACACCACCACCGTTACACTCCTCCTCTTCAAACCCCATGCACCGGCCGGTATTTTGATTTTCTAGCACGGCCATCTCTATGCCGCAGTATCAGAGTGCCTGTCCCCAAGGGAGCTGCTTGCTTCTCTGATACAGGAACCTCACACCCTCCCTCCCTCCCCGGGCTCCCAACAAGCACCAGGGGCAGCCAGTCAAACCCTCACCAAAACCTGTCGTGGTCACTGGAGTGCTACCCATGTGCATCAGCGTGACAACCACACCTACCCTAATTAAAATTTATAGGCAATGGCGTTACTGATGCAGCTCTTCAGGAGGATGGAGCCATTACTTGATTTTTGATTACTCAAGTCTTTCAGTCCTCCCAATAACATGTTTTTAAAAAAAAAAAGGGGGGGGGGGGGGCGGAGATCTATGACTGCATATTATTCGTTAATGAGATTATTTAACTGTAGTTATTCTTTTTTTTTTTTTATAAAAGATCAAGGTGTCTCTCAGCTTGAAGAATACACCAACAACAGATTTTTAATCATTTTAGCTCAACCCCTGACACTGTAATTAAAGTCAAATATGGCCTAACTGAACAAACGGGCATTATTATCCTGTACACAATATGTATCTCTTCACAAGAAAGGAAAAAAAAAAGGTAGACCTCTGTACACAGGCAGAGCCTACAGAAGTAAGGAAACATCAAATTTCACAGGTCTAAATTCAAAAAGCACCCTGACAGCTTTCTGCTTTCTTTGTCATTTTGCCTCTACCCTGGGGTAGATTTTAAAACTCCTCTGACTCAACTTGTGGTCTCGGTCATTGAGCTTTCCATGTGTCTTTATTGCGCTGAAATGACTGCAAACGTTCTCTACTTTGGGAATGGAACCGACAGTCTGTAAATTAAAAAAAACTAGAAAGTTAAGGCTAAAAGAAAATAGCACCTGTTTCAGTCAAACCAAGCAAAAAAATGAGGGCATATTTTTCCATTTTCTACAGCTGTATGCAACGGAAATTTAATCAGGTGATAAAAGATTAACAAAACCCCTATAGAAAAACTACAGTCACTGACTAATTGATTTTCACTTTTCTTTAACTATATCATTTTGATAGGCTTTTACCCCATGGTAAAGCCAAAACGATGCTGCTGTTCTTATCATTACAGTTGATCAATCTTCCCTGTTTCTGAGGGGGAATCCTGTAAGCCTTCTGCTTTCAGCACATCCATCAGGCAGACAAAACAAAAGGTAAACCTGGCAAACACTGCTTGCTCAATTACAGCTGGCTGTAATTAGGAACAAGATGTACGAACAGACAAAAAGCAATAAATAACTTTAAACCAGAAATGTGAGAAGGTTTAAACTCAAAGACTGCACTGGGGTTTAATCTAGCTTAGTCACTTCACTGGTATTCCTCTCTGCAGCAGCATTTAAGTCAAAATAATTGTAAAACAATTAATGTACAGCACTTTAATGTTTTGCATTATCAGCTGCCAAGAAATCAACTCAGGATTTCACAGGCTCCAGTGCACGTGGACCCTGCTCATTCACTAAGCCAACTCTGGACCTTCAAGGACCATCCACCACCTACAAAGGTCCAGACTAACATCTGAAATTCCTGTTTGGGAATCCGGCTGACCGTGCCAGGTTCTTCTCTTACCCACGCCCTTGCTCACAACGAGGACTTCCACTACATTTAAAGTAGCTCCTGTGCATAAATTACCTTATTCTCTACCACTTCCAGAATCAAGTGGCCCATTGCTTAAACACCTTGAAAACTCACCTTGGTAGACAAGGCAGCATATGAAGAACTGCACACAGGAAAAAAGCAAAACTGATCAGAACATTTACTCACACCCAGTAAGTAGAGATGTTTGTTAAAAGGTGACTGTGTCACAGAAACCGAGAAGCCTAAGACATCATGAGATTCACTAAAACCCAAACTGGATACTTTCAGAAAACTTTTTAGGATCAATAAAATACCAATAGAATAAAATTTCTTCCTAACTGAAAAATAAAAAATTTAAAAAAAATCCTCCAAAAATTGATGAAAGCCTGAAGCCTAATAAGGTGGTTAGCAAACACAGCTGGCAATTAGGGGAAAAAAAATAAAAATAAAAAAAGTAAAGACAACAAAAATGTATGAAAGGCAGAAAATCAAGTCTAAATAGACACTCTGTGAAGAGCTTTGAGTGAAGCACATTTTAGTCCAAAAGTAAAGACAAAAAATCCTATGTCCCTACTTATTAATTTTTTTCAAGTTAAACAACTGAAATAGCAGTTATCTGAAGTCTTTCTGTTTCCTATACATAAGAAACTATTGTCAGAAATTTTTCAAACCAGAAGATTTCAACTCTTGGGTTTGGTAGTTGAAGATGTGACCAAATAACATGGTGCTGAATCTTCCAGTTGATTCAACTGAACATGCTTTACCTTCTTTCTACTCCCAGTTACTTAATTGTCATGATATATCTGGTATAATAAAAAGAATAAAATGAGCTCAACACTCGCCAGTTCCTCTATCACATGAAACACTGGCAATTGGTGGGGGGTGGCTGGGTAGGTATTTGTAGCCCCATGCAGAGTTAATGACACAAAACTGCCGCCGAAACAACCAGTAATGGTCTCTGCTGTTTCCTAGATATAATGGAAACAGGGGTTAATAATCTTTCTTTTAGTCCGTTCCTATAGATCAAGAAGAAAAAGAGAGAGAAAGCAATTTTCATCTGGCATTTCTCAGTGATATACCTGCATAAGCACCAGTTTGAAAGATTTACCCCAGTGTGACTACTACTATGCTTTCGAATCACCGTGTCCAGGTTTTCTTCAATCAGGAAGCAAAGGATGACTTCATTCCAAAACATGGAAGTCCATTCCCTATCTGACAGATAATAGCATTAGTAGCATATAAAGGCTTCCCAGATTTACCAGGTTCAGTGTGTAACTCAAAAATCAATTTCCTGAAAGCATATTGCCCTAAGACAAAGTATTTAATTGTGATATATGTTTTTGAAACACCAGTGACCAGATTCTGGTGCCAGCTAATGGAATCAAAATGGCGTAAGTGAAAACAGCATTTGTCATTACATTTTAATGCTATTCTATAAAAGATAATTAACTTAAGAAAAAGCTTAATTAAAACATGCATTATAAGGTCACTGTTAAGAGAAAAAAAACCCTTCTTTTGACAGTATGCTGTGGGTTAGCTACAAGCATTAATCAAGTTTTAGAGTTTAAAAACAAATCTCTCTCGTACATTCCCAATACAGTTTCAGACAGTTATTACAAAACAGTTGTGAGCACAGCTTATGTAAAAGTTCAAAAAGTTTTTCCAACTCGCAAGGCTTCAGACTTAACTGACTTCCATTGTATAAGCAACTCTATAACCTACATGAAAGCCTTCCTACCAAATTCATGAATAAACTCCTTAACCAACATTACTGCAAAGTAACATAGGACATACAGCATTTTTGTTGTTGTTTGTTTGTTTGTTTTCCTAGGAAAAATGTCAGCATAGACAGAATTACTGAAAAAAATAAAAGCACGTAGTTTAAATGTATGTATTTATTTAATATGGCTTCTTTATTGATTTTTAAATAAATGTAATATAAAGAGAATGTCAGCAAAGTAATTCAGCTTCTGCTTATGCTATGAAAGAAACAGGAGAGCAGAATTAAATGCTGTCAGCTGCGGCACACTCCAACAACAGAACCACAATTTACATTTATTCTTTAAAATAACTCAGGTAATGAAAGCAAAGCATAACAGAGATGGTTCTTTTTCTTTGGGCAGTGCAGTAATAAAGTCAAATGCAATGGCTGTCATAAAAAGGTAAGAATACTAAAGCATCTATCCTCTTTTATGTATTTTTCTTTTAAAGTACAGGCAGTCAAAGATTTTCAGTTTTGCAGCCATTTTCCCCACTTGTCACAGATGTAAATTCATTTATGTCAACTGAGATGTTACAGATCTCCACAATGGAAGATGACTACAATTGGGACAGATAACTTTGTTAATACTGAAATCTGTCCTTAACCAACAAACTCCAGATTTAAAAACTCCCAGAATCTCAGATCAGCTTTGATACCTTTTAACAACTCAGAGACTTATTTGATGCTTGCTTACCTAAGCAAAGCTCCCACTTTCTGGTCTCACTATTGTTAAAGATTTTACAGGAAAGCTGTAATCTTTGAAACCCAAACTCCATGCTAATCCAGCATCTTAAATACATATCTAAGAAATATCAAAGTAATGACACATCCGTCTGTAATGTCTTAAATACAAGCATCTCTCTAAGGAAATACCGAGTTAGAGCAGATTCACACACTTCAAAGATCACAATTCTACATGAAATAGTGTTCTTCAGGATCTCAGAGTTGAATGGACATGTGGCAACTTGCAGTACTGGAGCTTATTTGGGTCTGAATATACTGAAGATTTCTTGGGGTAACTCAACCCCAGAAGAGAGATGACAAATAATGGCATGGTAAAGCTATTATATCAAAACAAGCAGGAGAAATAATATAAATCAGTTTTCTTCAGCAAGGTATCAGCTTACCTAAATCTGAGGTTTAACAAAATTATTCCAAGAGAGAACTTGTAAACAAAAAATCATATACCATTAATTGGCAACTAACTGATGGCCTTCTATTGGATAGCTATCTCAAAAATGAATTGCAATGAAAATTTGCTTTCAGACTAGGGATGTCTGGTGTAAAAAGCTAAAAGACAAAAACTTACACACAAAATGTCTCCTTTAAGAAGAATACACTTCATCATAACTCTTTGTCAGAATTTTCAATTACTTAATAGATACACTTAAACATGATAATGGATTTTTTTTAATTAAATTAACTTCTTTTCCTTCCAACACCAATGAAGTTATCTTTCAAAGTAAGAAAGGAACCCCAGTTTTTCTTCCTTCTGCCATTTCCTCGTTTATGCTACTACAGCATGACTGCTGTGTCTGTCCATTCATAAATCTCATGGAATTATAAAGACACCCCCTCCACCCCGCAAAAATAGCTGCCAAAACCCTTTGTAGGAAAGAAAATTAGGAATTTTGTTCAGGAACTACTTCAATTGGCAGGTAATCAGACTCCCTGAGAGCTCAAAACATAGTGCTCCTTCACCAAGGAGAATGCTCTTTTACAAAGACTAAAACTTCTTTATAGGATACCTTTAATTTAATGCTCTAAGGGAAAAGAAATAAAAATAATAAAAAATATTTTTAAAAAACCCAAAACACAAAGAACTGACTACTTAGTGTTATCGTAGCTTTTCTTATCCAAGCCTTGAGATACCACTTTTTTGTGAAATGCACTGGTGAATTGGGTAAGATGTGGTTAACAATACAGTTTCAACACTCCAAAAGAAGCATCTACTGCATTTAACTACTATAAAAAAAGTTTTTCTTTTTTAAGAGATGTATGATGAAAACCAAAGCTGGCAAATATGAATCAGTGAATTTGCCTGAACGATACTAGAATACTGCAATCCTTTCCTTAAGGAAATTTATCTCAAGCATTGTTTCAGCCCTTGTAACTGCAGATGATGTAATCTACCTGAATTAAACATGCTTACTGTACAGAATGGGTGCAGATCTAAATGGGAAGCCATGTACCCAGACAGCCATGGCCACCAGATGCTGTGCCATGGGCACTCTATTTGGCTATGTCATGACAAGTAAATTTTCCATAAATATAAATTCCAGAAGAAGTTAGGAGTTGCTATTTCCTGAACTCATAAACGTAAGTTTACATCCAGAATTGAGTACTTCTTCCCGTGAAGGATAACCTACTGTGATGAAACAATCAATGTTCTGAGCACCAGGAAAACAGATTCGCGGAAGTTACAGATCAGAACGAAAGGTTCCTAACACTCGTTAGGGATTTATTGCATTTATGCTCAGTGGAGTACACTTAGCAAAGTCACTCTCAGCAGAGGAAGAGAAATGCTTGCTATGATGGACAAATACAGTTTTTCAAGTGAAGTGGAGATAAGAGTGACCACGTGCTTAGGGACACAGACAACCAACACAATTGTCTTGAAAAGAGTGTGTATTACATGCAGGCTGGAAAGAAAAACTCTCTTCATCCATTCTAAAGCTCTGAAAATTATTTTGTGACTTCCCATGAGACAGAACACCTTGGACACAGGAGGAGGAAGATACACTATTTGAACTTGCTTATGCAATGCTGACAACTACAGAAATTTTCTTGCCATTTTCAGTACGCAGAGTGTCAGGCATTGTGGATCAATATAGTCAGTAAGGAGTATAGTGCAAGGAGTAGTTTTTAGCACACAGACAACTAACAGCCGCTGTATAGGATGCAGAACTGCTTAATCGTGGCCAAACTGAATACAGAAACATAGCGAAAGCTCCATCACTTGGATCCTTACGTGAAAAAAAAGATAAATCTCTTAAAATAAAACAGAATTCACAAAAGATTTCCTATCATTCAGAATGGCATGCAAACCAAAAATGTTTGCATATAATTAAGTTTATTCTGCCCATATCATGATGCTGTTCTAGCAACCTACTTATATTTTAACATAAATAACATTTCCTCATTTTACTAATGAAATGAACATTAGTTGGATGGTGCTGTTTGCACATTGAAAGCTACAGAAAATTAAACAGGAATCACAATAAGCTAACTGCAACAAATGCTTCCCTTACCAGTAATTCTATTACACGCTACATGAAATAAAATATAGATACTGTAGTAGTAAAAAATTATATCAATATTTTATAGGTGGGAGAAAAATACTGCATGCAAGAATGCTTCTGTATACCTATTTATACCTAAGTAAAAGCGTTTTTACCTAAGCTACTTCTTTCACGTTGTTTTTTTTAAAATGTTTTTTACACTTACTAAAGAATAGTAATACTTAAACATTTAGTGATTAGCGTTAATAATAATGACTTAAAACTGGTGTTCTATACATGGAAAGAGAATATAGAGCTAATTGGTTTTGGTTATGTAATGCAGGATTTTTTTTCTCAGAGGTAAAAAACCAAAAGCTGCATTTAGTCTTAACTGAAAACCAGTTATCCCAGCTCCAAGAGACAGTAATAGTTGATCCTTTTGCCAGAACTGGTCAAATGACAGTGTCACTATTGCATCACTAAGAACATTCTAAAAAATATAATTTTATCTTTTGTTTCAAGAAATATGCTTACATAAACAACTGCATGGAAGACCAGCACTTTGTCTTTGATAAGCAGCAAATAGGAATCTGATGCCTAACAGGGTGAAAAATTTCTTCTAGGGATATGAAGCTCATGCTGGTTTCCAACCTGAGGTTATTTGTTTACTGTAGTGTCAAAGATGCACATCTTTCAGAGATACAAGAAAAGACAGTCCTGCTTTTAAGGACAGACAAAAAATTCAGGAACAGCAAGAATAAACAGATGCTCCATTAGATAAATATAACCTGAATTTATGGAAGATGTCTGTCCCTATCTATGCCTGGGCAACAAGGATGTTGTTTACAGGCTAAAAAGAAGCGCCAAGGGTGACAAGATCAGATGCAGTCAAAGAAAATACAGTGGCAAAGCAAAGATGGAATTCATAGGACGCTCCTTTGCACTGGAAAAAAACCACACGTGTGTAGCTATTTATGTATGTTCATCTATAAATTACAATTATGCATGTACCCCGGTAGGTAGATGCTCAGAAAGTCTGAAGCACAGCAGATGGGGTCCAATGAACATATTCAAGCAAAAAATATGATCCCATCAGTGAACAAGAATTTAGAATGCACATTCTCTGAACTCAAAGAAAAGCAATACTCACTTGAGAAGCCAAAGAGGACTGTGCTTCTGTGATGAATGAATAGATATTCCCTTTCAGCAAAGAATGAGAATTAGAAGAGAATGAAGAGACTGAATATCTGACTTCACCGGCACTGGGTAAGCACTGAATTGGAAAGAAAGGTGATGAATGCATCTAGAAAAGAAGCCCAACATGCCGTAATGATAAATACGGGCAAGCAGTATCAAAGTAACAGTCAAACAACAAAGAATAATTAGTTTGAATTATTCTTATCTTTGCAGTAAGCAATGCTGAGTGAGCAGCCATTTCAGAAATGTAATTCCAGTAACACAAGCTCCATAGTTGAAGACTGAGATGGGAATGCGTGTGCCGTTACATTACCTGAGATATCAGTGTGGATCATTTCCAGGACTAAAACTAGACAGTCTTTTCAGTATGGTACACAGAGGCGAAGATCACCAGAGAAGGAGGAGCAAGATATATTTTTTGCCCCTGTACAGATACTGTCTCAGAAATCAATAAACTGAGTCACATAAGCACTTCTACCAACTGAGGACACCTCTACAGGACAGTCGTGACCAAGGTGACACATCATACTCGCAAATATAGTAAATTTATCTCCCTATAGCATGTACAGACCATACAACTACTGTGCTATTTTGCTAGCGGAATAGCAAGCTTTACTATTTACCACCTAGGCATTCTAATTTTTAAGACCTATGGGAAAATGCGATGGATCCAAGACAAGCTCCTGAGAAAATGCTTGCTCCTCCGGAAAGCAGAGTCTCTACAACCTGTTCTTGTTCAAGGTACTGCAATGATCAGCTCTACCCATTTCAGTAAACATTTGGATAGCCCATCTTGAAAAACAGATATATCCAGAACTTGACTTCACACATCTTCAATTTTGGCAACTGGATCGTTGCAGATGAAAAGATAATTAATCAATTATTTGCTGAGACATGTAGACTGTATTTCACAATATAGCGATGTGACACTTTATACAGTATTTGTAAAATTCAGTAAATAGTACTAGGAGACTAAAATATTTCACTGCTGGGGAAGAAAAGCTAAAGCTCCGTTTTCCATTTCAGAACTTTACCTCCTTTTTAATGCATCAAAAGTCACCGAACGTCATCTATGCATTTACTGAATCCCACTTTGTTTTTAAAGCCCCTCCAAACTTCTGAGAGACTGACACATGAAAAGACGGAAAAGGAAGCACACATTTAAAGCAACCCACCCAACAGGCGTAACAATCGGCAACAACACACTACAATTACAGCAACAGACTTGCTGCTGGTTTCAGGTGTGTAAGCCTTCAGCAAGGTCCTTAGTGCTGCAGGCTTATATTACCATTTCTAAAACAGAAGTGCTGATGACACACTAAGTTTTAAGCATAAAATGCACTGATCTCCTCTGGAGGTAGAGTACATGGTATTGATCTTAGCACTCCTGATACAGACAGCAAGCTGTGACTGCTAAAAAGCGTTGTTGTTCTTAAACGCTCTTGAGGGGACTAAGAAAGCAGATGCAAGGTGACAGAAATTAGAAGGGATTGAGAGCTGCAGGTATATTTCGAGGTAGTTGGCTCAATAATTAGAAAACAATTTTGAACAGTGTTCCCTGATTCTTGCCTCATTCACTTGCTTGTAACAGGCAAAAGCATGCAATTACCTAGATACCCATTAGAAGATTTAAACTCTTAAACTATGCATCACCAAACACTCTGTTTCCACTGGCTATCAAAAATCCGCTGCGTTTAAATACAAAAACAGATTATTTCCCCTCAGCAGCCAGCTGTGGGCTAGAGAGGTCAGTGGACTTTTTGCTATCATGCAATTATACGTAATAAAGTTTTGGTAATCCAAAATGGACTCTAAGCATCAGCTGCTTTTGCTGGAACCTCACAGATGTAACTCATTCGTTGTGGGTAAGCCATTCTGCACTAGAAGAGAATTCAGCTAACTCAGCTGATGACATATCATGGTGTTAAACTGTGCTAGAATAAACAAACAATAAAAAATTCATCACTAGATGTAAGGAAATACACAAACCCAGAAACTACTAAATACTCTGGTATCATTTTTACACATGTACTCTAGAGCAGAGTAATACTGAGCCAAAGAACATAGTATTTAATTGAGCATGGATCAGGCTACCCAAGGGTAAGAATAACTCGTTTCTCTTGCATGCCCCACCCTTCAGTCCTTTGGAGGGGGAGAGAGGGAAGTTTCGTGGTGTTTTTGGAGGAAGGAATCTAGCATGCACTGGATTATAGACGCAAGTTAATTTCTGCATAACAAAAAGACATGAAAAAAATAAAAGCAAATGTTTGTTTGCTGTTCTTGAACATTAAAAAAAAAGCTATTTGAGACACATTACCTTATGTTCAGCAAATTCCCACTTAAAGCTCTTTAAAAATCGATGCCCAATGCCCGATGCCACTCAAGAGTTTGGGAAAATTAACAGAACGTGTTCTTTTTTTACTGATAGTATAGAGATGAGAAAACAGCAAATTCAGCTGCCCGCATTAGTCATAATTTCATATTCTTAATACCTCAAGAGAACATAATTTTTAAGAGGAAGGCATTATTTGATTTTTCAGCTCATTGATTTGTCTCGTTCAAAACTTCCAAAGATTCTTACAAGTTTTTATTCACAAAAGGCATTACCAAAAAAAAATTCAGTGTTATTGATGTATGACAAGCCAGCAGACAAACTCATTCTCAATACACAATAGATTATCCAAATACCAACATTCATCAGACCTCTTCAAAGACATGATATCAGTTTTAAAAACCTTTAAAGAAAACATAATCATCTCAGCCTTCTAACAGTCAGGTGGCAGATGATGTTAAAACATATTGTAGAGAATTACAAATGTCAGACCTAAGTTTAGATTTTCCTTTTCTTTACCAGCTTATCTGAAGGTATTTTTCACTTAAATCTTTATAGGAATGTATGAGTAGTCTTAGCTTGCAAACTAAATACAAGTGTATGCATAAACACCAAAGACAACATAACACTCTATTTGTGCTTTACATTTAAATTAAAGCACAACAAATACAACTTGCATTTTGAGGGAATAAAGTTTATGCAATCAGAGGGCATGATCTTTAATGTTGGTACAGCATGTTATATGTCTAGAACTGCACAATAAATGTTACCTCTATTTACCTCCCTACAGTATCTTAGCACCATGTTGTTTACTGTACACTATTTTCACAAATAGAACCCCCCAAGATAAATGTATTGTGTAACTATGTATTTAGAAGCTTATCCAATGGCGAGATACAGAGTATGAATGTATTTACAAGGAAAGATTAAATCATCAGAGAAAGTCAGTAAGAATGTCTATGTTCTTAAAATCAAACAAGTTTATACAGTGTGGTGGCCTGAGGTCTTAAGGCACAGACACTAAGCAAGCAAATCTCATAGATTATGTCACTAACATTGATTTACAACATTGTCTTCCTCTTGACTACCACAATCATATAATTCAGCAAAACCAATATAAGAAACGTATCTAAATGGTAATTACGTTTTACAGAATGAAAGCAACTCAAAGAACAGAGAAGAAAACCCCCATTTCTCAAACATTTAGATCCCCGCATTAGAAGCGCTTTGAACCTCATCTAGATCACCACAGAAATCTGCTGTCTAGATGAGGCAGCTGGGTTTTAACTGGAGAAGCAGAAAATGACATGATGATGCACAGAAGTAACATTGCTACTTTTATAGATGACCATTGGTTTTCTGCATTATGGGGATCTTTCGGACAGGGAACGAGCAAATACCTTATACCTTCCATTCTCTGTATCCAGAGGTTTATGAACCACAAATCAGCTTCTGGCTGGGTCAGACAATTTTTGGACTGTTTCAGCACATGCCTCTTACGAAGTACTCCCTCGGCGCACTGGCTAGAAGTGCTTGCTGACACCACTTCTCAGTTGAACCTCCTGCGTTCCTTTAACACCTCCGAAACACCCCTTCAGAAACAACCAACCAACTTCATGGCCTGCCCTGAAGCAGTTTCATTCAACTTGATACAAGAATGACTAGCTGACATTTTATAAAGTTGTGCTCTCCAAAGTGATTCTTTTGTATTCTTAGGTTTGACAGAATTATTAATGAAGTCCCATTGCACAGATGAGCTGTACCGAAGGAGAACCCTAAGGATTATCAAGGTCTCAAATTCAATATGATGATACTTAACAATCACATTTTGGATACTAGCCTTGGTAATCAAGCTCTAAATGACCAGGCAGGAACGTCCAGATACAGATACAGCTATATACTTCTCCCCTGTCCATTTCACATTTTTTGGTTTTGTTTAGTTAAAAGTAGATGAGCAGTATACCAGAAGGTACCCTTTTTTCTTAGCCTGCATAACACATCTTGAGATTCTTTACATCTCTTTTACAGCTGATCAAAGGTTAGATGCACCTGAAAGCCCTACAATCCATCTATATAACCCTAAGGGGCAAATTTTTACTTTTGCCGTGATTTTGACTGTCAAGATTTTGCACTTCACCTCATGGTTAAAGGCCACAAGATTGTGCGAAGGCTTGAACGATGTCATTAAGAAAGATAAACAGTGTGGTAATGTTTGGCAGGCACATCTGGAGCTGCACACACCTGGTAATGACCTTGAAAGGTCTTCCATGCCTCTGAAAACATGTGCATCAAGGAAGAAAGGCCACTGACTAACTTTGTTGGATGTCAGGAAATATTCTAACATTCTGCTACTCAAATGCTCATTTCAAACACTTGATAATGTACTCGATATTTAGGTATCAAAAATGGCACAAAAATAACTTCAGTCTTGGTGGTTTTAGTTTTTTCTTTTTTAATAATAATGTTTGCAGATGTTTTGTAAAAGGTATCACCTAGGAGCACATAACTAGGAAACGACTGCGTATCATGTAAAAAAAGTTTCTCTAGGAAGATTATTGATCATCCTTACAAGCATAAAGCATTTAAGTCAGTTTTCATATATATACAAAAGTTATCAACAATGTAGATTTTCATGCCAAAAGCCTCCAAAACCTGAAGAAAACCTTTGTAATCTTGATGCTTTTAATGTTATGCAAATGATTTATCCATTTACTTTATTAATAAAACAGCATTGTATTACATAGAGGCACATTTTGCACTTCTGCTTTTGAGCTATTTTTAAATTAGGTTAGATTTGACAAGGGACTATTTGTGGTAATGTGGTAATTAAGATTTGAACAGATGTCAGCATTAATAAGGGACTCCAATGAGGTGTAGGGAGATAAATGTACTCTTTTAGCTGTGCTGGCACACCAGGCATCGAGAGGAGAAGACAGCATTGCTTCAGCAGTTCTTTTTTCAGGAGAGCTTCTGGAAAATTGTCCAGTAACTCAGGTTTTCTGATATGATTCAGTCATTTCGCATGATCTTTCAGACTGTCTTATTCTCAAAATAAATCACTGTTCTAATCAATATTTATGAATTACAGAATTTCATCAATACTTTATAATTCTTTTATAACAAATTATTATCTTTTGTGCTATTGATTATCACTTTAAAAAATATTCTCTACCTAGATTTTCATATTCTCTCTGTTACTATAGGTTGCATAAGTACTTAACACTGAGCAAAAACTTTCAGAAATTATGAGCTAAATTGACAGACAGGTCCGAGTCCTGGCCAAGAGTTTTAAATTCAGTTCAAAAAACCCAATATTTATATTGTGTGTAGTAAACTGGACTAAGCAGTACATAAATTCACCATTAGCTAACAAAGATGAACAAAAATGAGTTGATTACTTCATTTGCAGGCACTCATTTAACCTGTATCTACACTGGTAAATAAAACTGGTCAAAGACCATTCTCTGCCTGAAAACTAACTGATACACCATGTGCCAAACTCTCAAAGCCCTCACATCAGTGCAGCCACTTCCAAACAAATTTGTGAGTGGTCACCAGCCATCCCAAGCCCTGAATTTCATTGATGCACTGTTTAAGAGAGTGGTGGCTGGCATAAGCAACACCATGTTCTTTACATTGCTCACTGTATAGCAGTATGGTGAAATGGGTGCTAGCGCTCTGAGCCAGGCCTTGGCCCTATTGCTTTACTTATAAGTCAGCAAATCCCTTTGTCTATTGACTGAAATAATGTACATGTCTTTCCTGTCTCACATCATAAATGAATACAATTTTTACTAAATTCTTGAATTGGTTTCTCCATTGCTAATCTTTTTCCCAAGGTCACTTCAATAGAGTTTGGATTGAGTCAGAAAAGAAACAGTATGAGAAGCTCTCCTGATAAGGAAGGTTGGTTGGTTGGTTGTTTTCTAAAAATCTCTTTCAGAGAAAACACTATCTTGTTCTCTTTCTGTTCCATTTCTCGTGACATATTTCAGTGTCACACTCTTCTAGTACCCTATTAAAAACCTCTTTCAATTAGAATATTTTCATGTCTCATTACAAACTCAGAAAGAAGATGCATGAATTTGACCATAATAGTTTATGCAAATATATTTCAGCCTATCAAGCATTCATTATACTTTTAAAATAGAAAAACAACAGATTAACATACAATAACAAATTGCCTCATTACCATGCAAAAACTGGCATGTGTCTAAGCAACAACCTCTCTGCAAACTAAAACAATTTATACTTTTGACCCCATGATCATTTATACTCAGATCGTACGTCAAGAAGTGTACTATTAAAAGGCTTGAGCCGTTTAAACTAGTTGTTGGAACTTGTTCCTGTCTTATGCAGAAATTATAGTATGCAGATTAGATTATAGGCACTATTAAGTAAAACTTCATGACTCTATGCAATTTCTGAAAACAGAAAGCAAGCTGAAATAATATTCACTAAGAATGTTAAAAAAGACTCTTTAAAAGAACAGAAATTTGTAGGGGAAAAAAAAGGAATTTCACACAGCACTTCAAATTATTGTTGAGCACTAGTTAAAAAATATTGCTTATTCTCAATGAAGATGACAACTGGTCTTACGCACTTTTTTTCCTCCCTTTTTTAAGGCAATAAGGTATCAGTTAACTTAAAGCAAGCATGTTAAGACCATAACAAAATTCAGAAATACTACAATCTGCCTTAAAATCTTCCAGACTACTAAGTACCTGAAACATGACCAGACCAAAACACTCAGAAAGATACATCCTGGCCTTACGTCTCTGGCAAAAACTCTGGATGTGCCAGCTGAGTATGCTGACACTTTCTGATCTTATAAGCAACCTAAGACCCTAAAAGAAAAGAGCAGACTATGGATAAAAACTTTATGAAAGAGTTGAAAAACACCTGTTCTGGAGTAACAGTATACAAAATAGTCAAAGTCCAAAACTGTCTGGAAATGACACAAAAATACAATCCACATTACATACCTTTGCAACAGTTTACAGCCACTGGTGCTTGCATAAAGTGTATGAAGATGTGTATGAAGATGTGTATGAAGATGTGGACAGAAACCCCACTGCACTATGGGCAATGCTATCAACATATAATGCAAAGTACTATGAGAAATATTCCTGAAAAACAAAAGCAAATAGGACAAAATAATTAACTCCACACAGAAAAACCCAAAACCCAAACAACCCAAAAACCAGCTCATGTATTGCAAGCCACACAAACTGCAGCAAGTGATATAAGTATGGGCAGTGCCTAAACTTATAGAATCATAGAATCATTTAGGTTGGAACTTGGAAGAAGTTGCAAAAAATGGCAATATGTTATCCACTTTGCAAGTTTTTCAAGGATCAAAAACTGAATGTAGAAAGACAGCAAAGCAAGTGCAGCACTGCCAAAAAGGGTAAGAAAAATAACATTAGTTCAATGAAGTTCTTCATAGGAGGACTGGACAAATATTGCAACCGAAAATTATCAGCTTATCAGTGTCAATGGATACGAGGAGTTTATTTGTTTCAGGTTTGACAGTGACAAAGTCCCATGTGTGCCAGGAGCAGCAATATTAGCACTGAGTGAATAGCCATGGCAACCTAAAGTGTTAAGAACTGATAATAGTGATTTTAATCTTACTTACGGAGCGTTCACTTGGAACAAAAGATACATTAAAAAAAAATGGAAAAGGCAAGATTTGTAAGGGAAAGGAAAAGTCATTACTGGGCTCAAACCCATGTAATTTCTGTCATCAAGGTGCTGAACACAACAGAGGGAAAATGAGAAGCTTTTTTTCCATTTTCAGTTTTATTTTTATATATATAAATTAAGGTGCCAGTAATTGCTACCAACTGCTGAAAATATGGCACTATCCCAATCCAATACCACGGCTGTAAATGGCAGAGGTGTCATAGACACGCAGTTCTCACCCACCCAGGCATGTACCATGAAGTAGAAAACAATTCCCTAGTTCCTTAAAAGACAAAGAAAGAAATCAAGAATCTGGCTGGTTTTCAACTAACCTCCCTCAGATTAGCAACAGCTGTAAAACATCAAGGAAAACTACTAGACTAACTGGCACTCACCAAGAGGAACTAATGTTTAGGGGAGTCCTGAAAGTTCATCCAGTGTTGCAGGCACCAGTGTTTCAAACTAAGTGTTTGAAAGGCCTTTGACATAGAAATATTGGTCATTATTAATTATAAATCTATTTAACTGGGAAAAGAAGACACAGAGGACTGTTTCTGCCAAGAATGTGGAAGCTTACTGCACGTAACGCAGACCAGTTCTTCTGCTTCAGACTGGCTTCGAGCAATTACTGAGCATGGTAAAAAGTAGGGAAACACTTACACTGTGGAACAGATCAGAATTAAGCAAGCAACAATTATTTTGGATTATTCTGTTATGTCAAGAAGAAAATAATTTTTTTTAAGTTATTATTATGGCTAAACAGTAGTTCAGCTAAACCAGATGAAAATCAGTATCACAGCACATTTGGGTTCAGTTTTAGGGTCTGCAAGATACTCACCTTGAAGCCTAGGTCTCCAGTCCTGATACAACCATGAAGTAATTTCAAAGCAAAATTTTAAGTCGTTCTAAATTTTTGCAACTGAAGTTAGTTGTTCTGGTTACAGAGGACCAAAAGCTCAAATATTCAATAGGAAAACAAACCATGAAAACTTAAAAATAAAAATCCCCCCTCACGCACAATACATATGTTAGGTTTTTTCCTTATTTATAGCTGTGATCTAGAGTATCACACATTGCTATGCCAAAGCATGAAACTAGTTCACCTATTGACACTCAGCACAGCATTCTCTATTGGGGTCATTTATATAAACTAGCAGCTCATTATCAAATTGAAATACACCTTATACAAAAGATATTATACTGCTGAATTTTGACAACACTTGAGTGAATAACTGGGAAATCTGTGTGTAGGTCTGTACTGAGTGCTGTAATACATTTACAGTTTTTTCTCAACCATTTCCAATGGATTATTGCTCACACTCTTAAGAGCTTCTGGACTCCTAACAGATTATTGCTATAACATCTGTTTCCTCAGTGTTCATTTCACTGCCCTTTTGCTAGGTTATTATTCTACCAATCACTCCATTTTCAGCAAGGTAAAGAATTGTTTTAGCTAATGCTTGTTTCTCTGGCCTCTATTAGACACAGACAACCTGTCTCACATGGCAAAGGTGATATTTATATGCATTTTTATCTTTTTATTCTCTTGCACTCTCACAGTTCAATTCAGGCAGCAGGATTTCCATCCTGTACCATTTGGGCTGGCAAAAACTGCAAGCACGCTGTATCCCATGCTAATCCTCTTGTCCTGCTTCCTCCTTGTGTTTTACTCTGTCGCATTATTTTATTTCCTGTTAATTATTAGTAGCAAGAGTACCAATCTCCCTTCTGCTCTTCTTCCAAGCCTTCTCAAGTATCAAAGAGTATGAATAGTATTGTAGCTTCTTCTGAAGAGGGGAAAAAAAACCACAACAAAGTAAAAGCCCTACTACTTCTGCATCAGCATTTAAAGCACATGTATTTAAAATGTCAAGCCACCCTGTAATGTCAAGGTATCCCTAGAGCAGAACTTCATTTCTCATATGGTATTACGTTAGCTAGATACACAAACCTACTTTCTGGATTATCCAAGATATGCACTAAAAAAACCCCAAACCTGACCAACCAACCAAAAAACCCACCAAAACAACCCCAAACCCCACCACCAACACCCCGGTCATCAGAATTACTAGCCCCTCCAGGTCCTGAAACATGAAAAAAAATAATTTTAAAATTATTTTTTTTAAAAAAAAAAGAGTTATTTTTGCTTTGTTTCCCCTCTTGCCACAGTTTTTTTTAAAAATTCGCCCAGTCCTGTGATTTTGCTAACCTCAGTGAATTAGTCACACACAAAATGTTACTACTGCTACATCTCGCAGAAATATAAAGAGACTTTCCTTGCTTCCCCAAAATTATCTTGGATCTTCTCATTGTTCCCAAACACAGTGTGATCCTCCATGACCTCACGATTTCTGTTGCAGTGCCTGAATTTCTGTACACATCACAGTGATGTGAACCTGGAGATTTCCAGGATCACTGGAAGCGGTATTTTCTGACTCATCAGGTAGCACCTAGGATCCTGAAGCAAACTCCATATAGTGTGGGCTGGAGAGAGCTTCTTCCCGAGTTACAACTTTACTGTATCCCTCTGTACATTCCCTGGTGGCATTTGACCTGGTGACATAAAAAATATCCTATCCCATACAATAAGCAACAAAAAGTGGAAAGCTCTGTATGAAGAACTGAGTCTGCTGCACTGAAGTTAGTTAAGTTAAAGGATTTCCAGCTGGTAATGATTTATACATTTGATACAGTTTGCTGAGACTCATGTAACATTTGTTGAAGTAAGCCAAAAAGTGAAAGATATGAAGGCAGCAAATACTCTTAGCAGTGAAAAAATGCTGAACTAGAACAATAGCACTAAAAAGAGTTTGCAATTTTAATTACATGACATGACTTTGCTTATAAAAAAACCAGAAATTCAGTCTCTATGTGACATTTCATCAGACTGAGCCTTAACAACTCTATATACGATGGCTCCAGATATTCCAGATGAGCAATATTGTTATGAATTAAAAGATTAAAGATGATTCTCTCAAATTCTGGCAAACACAGAAATTTTCTCTCCTTTGCTCTTCTGCATGTAAGGCACTGTGCTTCACCCTCTCTCTTGCTATAGCTACCTGAATGAGTTGAGAAGCCTGCCTTAATCTGCTATCCAGCTTATAGCACAGAGTCTGTCTATATTTTTGGCTGAATGTAGCTCTAAGTGATTAAGATATCAGACCATCTGTATGTAAAACACTCTCTCACAAACACATCGTATAGGAAGATTATTTTTTCTGATTTACATACTCACAGTGTTCAGAATAATAATTTAAAAGATACACTTCCAAATATATCCACTAAATGGTCTTTTCTATAAAGCTGTCCTTAGCAGTAGAACACCAGATAAAGCAGAGATGCAGTGAAACAGGAAATATACCTGCTTTACATTATATGCATGTTTGTGGCTAAAGAATAGTAACGAGCTACAGAAATTGTAAGCTTAGAGTTATGGCCTTAGTCACACCGGTTTACAGCTTCCATTTACCCATCAAAGCAAAAATACAGCACAGAGACAGGAGAGAACTATGCTGAGCACCTCGGATGGAGAGAGATGAAAAGATTTTAGAAAAATTATTGTATCTCTATTTACTAACAAAGAAGATGCATAGAAAATGTTTTCTTGTTACAGGATGATGGCAATCTACCGTTTTCAATTATTCACAGCATTACTTTAATGTCAGTGAGAAAGAGATATTAATGTTTGATTAGGTTAAAGGAGTTTATTCCTGCTGACAAATCTAACTATGAGCCTGACAATTCCTTATTTATAGTCTGTTAAAGCATTTTTTTAAAGAGCATTTCTTCACCATTCACACTCTTTTACATCCTGTGTTGCGGCTGTAGGGTTTTGGTGTAATGAATAGTTATAATTACCGGCCTTTTACATCCAAATATAACAACCATACAGCCCCAACTGACTTCACATATTATTTTAACAAGGCAGCATCAGGACCATGGAAGACACTTGAATAGTCACACAGAGAATGTACATGACATACCTTTTTGCAGATTAGCTCTGAGCCTGTTTGTCCTCATTAAACTGCTGCAGATTGGAATGATTATGTTGGTATTGGCATAATTCATGGGAGACACTGACGGAATAAGAAACATCACTGCAGCATTTATCTAGAATTGTCAAGTCATAATGTTGGTTCTTGGCCTCGTTAGGCAAATACGTGGCCAGCAGACAGAAACCTCCATAAAGAGGACATGCAGTACCATCTCTATTAATCATTACCCCATGCATATTTTATGTGACATCATAAAACAATTGATTATATACTTGCCAAAGAAAATCACTAACTTGAAGGACTCATAAGAGTGAATTTCATCCACCAAAAAAGCAATTCCGGTGGCTTTCCATGTAATGTGGTATAGTAAGTATCAACTTGAAGAAAGTTGTATTTCACAAATATATATGGATTCTTAAAAGTCAGTTAGTATGGAAAGAATAGGCTGGTCTTATTGCCTACCTGAATTCTCAAAATGCTTTCACAGTTTTTAAAAATGTCTTAAAGAAACTAACCTGTCATAGAATAAGATCAAAAGCATTCTTGTGGAAGATGATGTATTGAAGATGGGAAACCAAAGAGAAGAACCTACGGTCATTTCCACAGTAAGCAGTATTTAAAAGTTTTACAGCACCTGTCCTGAGCTCTGTATTTTTCAGTACGTTCAAAAATGACATGGAAGAGGGAATGTATAATGTTATATCAAAGTTTAACAATGATTTGAAATTATTCAGAATAATGAAAAGTAAAGCTACATGGAAAAGAGGTGTAAGTTGATAAAATGAGAAATGAAGTTGAGTGTTGATAACAAAGTCACTTATTATGATAATTTTTATGAGAAGTTGTAAATTTGTTATTATCTCTTAGGAAAAAAACAGAAATTGGAATCTCTTTCCAGTAGAAGCCGAAAGGATAACAAAACCTCTGGAATTATTATAAAGGAATAGAGAATAAATTATTAGGCCACTCACTACATAACTCTATGGTAGTCGAGCACCTTGAGTATTGCACAATGTTCACCCTATCTCAAAAACATATGACTAAACTAAAATTAAGCTAAAAACCTTGTACACAGAATGGCAAAGGTGATCAAAGGCATGAAAAGCTTCCAAGAACAGCTCCAAGACTCTTCAGCTTAGTGGGCTATAGAATCACGAATGGTATAAAAAAGTTGAATAAGGAAACATTACTTATTGTTTCTCATAATGCAAGCTGTAAGGGAGCACCCTGTAAAAGAAAACAAAACCAAAAATGAAACAACAAAATACTTTCTCAGACATCACAGGAACTGTGAAATCCATTATATCACATAGATTCGAGGTGCTTCTGGAAATCTCAGCAGAAGGGGCACTGAACAGACATTCATCAATGAACATTATAGTTAAAGGACTTCTCAGTAAAGAAGGTGAATATTATTTCCTTTCTGCCCCTGAGCTAAAGACGAGGATGGTGCCTGTTCTTATCAAGTTTATTTTGAAAGGATTCCTAGGAAGGCCCTCTTCCAAGATGTGCCATGCATCAAAGGCAGTTTATATTCCAAGCAGCCAATGTAGGATGCTGTGGAAGCCAGATAAATTAAAGATTGGATAGTGGTAAAAATTCATTACAAGGCAGAAATCTTATGTTTTGTAGAAACTTCTATTCTTCCAATATTCTAAAGAACAAAAGGAAAGCTTTCAGGTTACAGAAGGTAACTTTCAGGTTACAGAAGGTAACTCTAGGGCTAAAAATTCCCTCCAGATGCAACATCTCTGCACAAGAAATTTGACTATATCTTCTCCTTTCAAGTGTTTCTACCAGATACTTTTTTTCAATGAAAAATGAACAATTTCTCACAAAAATTTCTCCTACTTTTAATATGGGCATCTTAATGTTTAGAAGATATAAAAAAAAAAAAAAAAAAATGATCCACATAAAGCAGTGAAGTTAGTAGAAGTGAATGCAATGAAACCTCAACATTAAATTGGAAAGAGAAAAGTTAATTCTTAAAAAAAAAAAAGTCCAATAAATTAAGTGAATTTATCCTTTCATGTTAGCTATTATTCACTTGGGGGGGGGGGACCCAACACATTTATCACAACATTTTGTAAATAATAAGTCAACTGTAAATCATCAGTGTTATCTTGTATGGCACATTTTAGTTAGGATCATGACTGCTGCTCTGCTGCATTCAGAGTTTGCCAAAACTGCAAAAAACAAAGTACTTGGGTTATGATAAAGAAATTATGAAACCCCTTAAAAAATATCTCCAAACTGAACATTGCTTTGACAAGGGATTAATTCAAGCTACCAAGTAACCAATACTGTTTGAGAATATTTTGAAATAAATAGTGGTAGATTTTAACCATAACAATGATGGCATTAAACAAGCTGACTCCAAAGAAGAAAATTTTGACCTACAGCCTTGCATACTTCCATTAGTAAAAGAAATCTGCAAACTGCAGCCTCTACAGCAGGACGTGACACTGATGTGAAGACATCTGCTCCACTGCACCTCTGCCAACAAAACACAATAGCAACAAAGCATTTAGAGTTTTATTTGTAAAAGAAAAAGGAAGACGATTAGTTTTCTGTGAAGACTTTCAAATACATCCAGGAAATCAGTCCATTGTTAATTACATCTATTCTGTCAGCTAAAAAAAATAGAGTAAAAATATCCTTGGAATTGGCAGAGTATTCCTCATTTTACGATACTAGCATACAAGTGTACAGTAGCTAAATGATTTAGGATATGATATATGACACACAGTTACAGGATTTACAAAGGGTTGTAAGAAAGAACATACTGTAAGGTAACATGAACAAACCTTGAAATCTTGATTCAGAGATAACAATCTAATTTTTTTGAAAGGACAGTGATAACATTTTGCTTTAACTATGTTCTCTTCATTATATGTTTTTAAAGACATTATGACACCTTAGATCTCAAAAAGCTTCCTCTACAATATAAATAATGGTAATATAAAATATATATATATATATATGACTTCTGTCTATGACATGCCAATCATATTAAACCACAGTGTGCTTATCTTTGAAGAAAATAAATTTCTGTAAGAAACAGATACAACTTTCAAATACCCAGATCCACAGCAGTAGTAAAACTATCACTTCCAAAATAAATCTGAACAAATCTTAACATCATGAAACTCTGCCCTCTCATCACAGCTAGAGTGAACAGAGAACTCCAAGGATCCATCACACCTGTAACCCAAAGACTTGCAGGGGCTCTGAGCACACCTAACTCCGAAGATCTAGGGATTAACCTTACATTACAGGTCTGGATTCCTATCTCCTTTTACCACCTGGCACAGCGACCAATTTAGCAAAGGGTGTAAGCAAACCCTCAATTTTATTAAAGCACAAAATTATTCCTAAACCTGTATTTGAAAATAAGGAGGTGCTTGGGATAGTATCAAGTGCCACTGAAGTGGCAGACTTCACCTGAAAAGCAAGCATTCACACCAACTCAGGCACTTGGGGAAGGATCGTCTCTTTGCACAGCAGTTCTGGCACTAGCAGCAACTCACAGGAAAAACAAGCAAAGCCTTCAATGTGAAAAGCAGTTTACAGAGAAGTCAAACCAGTTTCTTCTGCAAGTGTGGAAGAGAAGAAGATTGCTGCTCCAGAGACACGGTTTGAAATTAGTTATGCTCACAAGTTGGGTAATTGCTCCCTAGATACAAAGAAACGTATACGTACACACACACAGGTGCACATGCATGCTTTAGATCACTGTCATTACTACATCGAGGTAGGTACATTTAGAAATTGAGCGTGTTTTAAAAAACGGGCGTTCTGAAAAGAATGTTCTCATGTATTCTTTCATGCAAATGAAAAACTTGTGCTTTCTGAATGAATATTCACAGCAAATTTAAATGAATGAGCAACCTTTAAAACTATTTTCTTAAAAACAGAACAAAACAAAACAAAACAAACCTCTTTCATTTATTAAAGAGTCTAACCATTGCTAAATATACCGTACATTTTCTGACCTCGGTCATAATTTTTCAATACTTCAACACTGAAGGCACTGGCATATACAAATTACTATATATGCTACTTATTTTAGTTTCAAATTGAAGAATTCTGTAATGTCAGAACAAATAAAAAGACTTTATGCAAAATTTTTATTTCATAAGACAAGTACCACAGGCTGACTCAAAGCAACATTTACTTTTTTGTTTATGTCTGCTACTGGTTCAAAAGAAATAAACAAAACATCTTGCCTATTTACTGTCACTTTCACAGGAAATTATATTTCATTTTTAACCTTACTTTCCTTGTCATGCTTTCACAAACAAGATGAGAAAAAGGCAACACTCTTTTGTTATTTCTTCCCCACGGAGAAACTTCTCTCCCCAGCTTCACAAAACCCCACCACCAAGTAAACACAAAACTAAACAAAGAAAACCCCAAAAGTGCCCCCACTCCCCCCCAATCACATACACAAAAAAAAGAAAGAACAGTGGTACTTAAAAATGAATACAAATGACAAGGCTCAAGTCTGCCTACAGAGTTTCACAGATTTCAGAGATGTTGATTTTTAATTGTTCACTAGGCTTCTGCATTTGTACTGGCCACGTCTAGATCAAAACCTCTACAAACACTAGGAATGGTTGGAGTGTTGGTTGGATTTCGTATAAAAGGAACTGCACTATAATCCTGTTGAGCTGTGTTGTAGTAACAGCCACCACCAATAAAAATAAATCGTAAGTTTCACCTGGACCTTTCTCTGCCATAGAAAAGAACTGAGTTTTATCGTGACACCGAAATACAAATCTTCAGTAGGAAGCTGGGTGGTGAAAGCTCTACCTCCTCCAGTAGCAAGAGTGTGGGTGGTACTGTGCCGACAGCTGGGAGAGACTGAGAGTACCCACAAAAAGAGAGGAGGAAGGAAAACGGGAGTAGTATTTTTGTCATTTCTGTGGCACAAGTGGCAAGAAAGCTGCTACGACCCAAATGGCACTCCTTTTAGAAGAGCTAAGCCTTCGGCATGAAAAGAGGGATGTACCCTACGGCATTTGGTTCATTGAAAGAACCAGAGCTTACATACCCAGCCGGCAGCCACAGAAACAAACAAAGGTCAAGAATGGAAATCAACAGGAATCAGAGGAGGAAACCTGGTTTGCTGCCACAAATTGACGCTAACAATGAAAAATACCCTTATTTGTCATTCAGAAACCACATACCACAGGATCCTGGGGGGTAGGTGTGCAGAATAAGGGAAACTGATTTCATTTGCCCTCATAAACAATACTGAAATATTTACAAGAAGGCATTTTCAGCTATTCAGTAGCTAGGCACACAGGCTCCTCTGCAGTTTTAGGCACTTGGAGATAATATTTTTCTTAGTTATTGGTAAGAGTATGCTTGCAATGTAGCATTTGTTCTGTTAATGATAACTGAATTTCTGGACACATCACATGAAAAAGGCAGCACTCTTGAGACGATTTACTAATGTGAGAATAAAACTGTCAGACTGAAGTCAATAAAATTTTTTAAAGAGTATTCACACTTCATATCCAGTGATTTCATGAGACACGGTGTGCAGCAGTCACTAATGCTTAGGTAATCAATACAGAATTATGAGACTGGTATTTTTCTTTTATGGATATCTTTGTAATCAGTTCCCTGGCATTCTATCCAGTGCTCAACACAATGCTTTAGAGGAAGGATTTCTTTACAGAGCGATTAAAGGAAAATACACCTACCTGCCCATATTTATGCAACTCTGGAAAATCGTTCTTGTGGAGAATTGCCAGCTTGCACGGGGGAAAAACATATAAAACATAATGTCACATCTTTGATGTTCACAATAGGGAATGGGGATAAGTGACCAGCTCACTACTTTTTCAAAAGTTGTGCAAGGTTTTTCTTTAAAGTTGGCAAGTTTGTGCAAAATTTGGTGTAGCTTAAATACAGGTTGCAATTTGCACATATTGTTGTTTATAAAACGTTTACAAGATCCTCCGCTTTAGTGTTTGTAGAGTGTGCAGATGGCACTATATTTTGGAGGTTACTTGTTCCTAAATCACTTTCTAAAGTATACATAAGACATGTATGAATGCACACACTTAAAATTTCTTTTAACTCCAAGCTGGGATTTGTTAACACATCTCAGAATCACATAGGACTCTTGCTCCTTTCTCTATCTTTTCTGCCAGATGAGATCATACCTAAGAGGAAAGTAGATTTTGTTACTGCGTAGGGACTTACAGTTGCTATAATGACTCTTTTTCACCTTGTGCAACCTGTTTTGCAATAAAGAACTAATGCTAGTGAGAAAAAAGACACTGTCATCTGTGATTTGGATACCAGAATACTACAAGGTCTTAGGGAAAAGAAAAAAGAATAACAATTCAGATCCTCAAAGATTATGGTCTTTGTCAAATGCACAGCATCTCACCAGGAATAACAATAAATCTG
This sequence comes from Astur gentilis, assembly GCF_929443795.1. Taxonomy (NCBI): domain Eukaryota; kingdom Metazoa; phylum Chordata; class Aves; order Accipitriformes; family Accipitridae; genus Astur; species Astur gentilis. The sequence goes on from NC_064882.1 coordinate 1,966,545, forward strand.
AAGCTATTAGTTCAACAATAATAAGTCAAGGAATCTCCGGAGTAGAGAAAGACCTGTTATAGCCTAGGACATATATGTGCGGAACAACATAGCTTTTACAGGTAAGGATTAAAAAAAAAAATTAGAGGAAGTAGTTTTTACATATTTCTACACCAGGTACAACTCCTCTTATAACCACCTTCTATTAATAAACGGTACACTAAAATATTCCAACATCCCACATTAAAATACTGGCAGTCACAGTCAACAAAACTATGACAACTGGGTATGTAAGCCTGACACTTAAAGCGAGACTCATGCTAAGAGAACAGCAATCCAATGTCACGTGGCTGGCTGGTAAATAATGCCATAACCATTTCTATAGCGTTCTTGGAAGCAGTCTGGGAAGCTGCAAGGTACGACAGTCAAGCAATACATTTAGGATAGTAAACTAGATAACTTTTTTCACCAGAGCAAAAGGGGAACCCATCCACAGAATCAGGTGTGCACCTACACCCATGCCTGGGCACACAGAAAACATGCCCAGGACAGCAGCTGCTTCTGCTGCTTGGGACTACTGGGAAGTTGAACAGATCAATCACAACTAATCAATAACAGGGTGCTTCTGAATTCATAGGGTATTAAAGAGAACTGCTTTGGATTTGTTACTTCAAAATGTTTAATTTTGCATTCTTAAACGGAAAACAAGACACTGCACTGGGGGGGTGGTTCTGAATTACAACAGCTCTTGATATTGGTTTCCCTCTTTAATTGATTATAGTGCAATATGCTTTGTATTTGATTTGTAATGGTAGATTAACAGCATAGAGACTCATGGCGGGGGGAGGGGGAGAAGAGCGAGCGCTAACCATTCATAAAATACAAAGTACAGCTTCATGTTCTAAAGAATACAACTTGTACATGCACAAAACTCAACCAAAGTTACAAAAACAACAAACTTGCTTCCAAAAACTTTATACAATTATAAATGCAACTTCAACCATTTACAGACATTCCATGGAAAAATTAATAAATTTTAAAATTAAATTTATTAAATTAAATCCCACCTCAGTATCAAGAATATTTTCAGTAACTGCAGTGAACATCTCGGATTATATTAAGAACGTCTTGTCTAAGAATCTCAAGATATGTTACAATTTCAGAACATAATGGCTTTTAATACCCATGACATTTTTTATGTTCAGGCAGACACTTCAAAATCTATTCATAGATGTAACACATTCATTGATTTATTGCTGTAGGTAAATAAATTGCTTAAAAGCTATTCCTTCAAAAATAGAAAGAAAATTTCCTGCAGTGAATACACATAAATCATGTCAGTATACATGTTTATAATACACAGTATTTTTTCCACACAAGCCTTTCTTCTCAGGATTTTGACATTTCCTTGGTTAATGATTTGTAGATAAAGGAAAAAAAGCCAGCTGCAGGAGGAGAAACATATTGACAGGATATGTATTTGCATATGCAGTTACAAAAGAACAAAAAGGTACTTAGCCTAAGGTGTTCTGCACAACTTCTATTCTAATGCAGTCCATTTTGATAACAGCTCTACATCCATCTGTTTTATTACTACCAAACATGGGATGTTCATTTATATTAAACAGTCTGGTGGAGCTGCCCAAGACCAAAAAAACCCCAAGAAAAATCTCTAAATCACTGTAAGCCACATCCTCAGCTATCTTGCTTCAATGATGCAAAATCTTTCTACAGAGGGAGGTTGATCTTGCTGCTGTTCTTTGTTCAAATTCTCACCAACTACAACGGAAGTGTACTGCATGGAGAAATCACAGTGAAAATGATGGAAATTTCTGACCTAGTTAGGTAGAAGTTTTGAGATACAACAAAAGAACAGGCAGAGGAAGAGTATCATTTATTTCAGTTTGTCAAAATGGTTTCATTAAATTCTTGGTTACTCAAAATAATGAAAAAAAGTTTGGGAGTTTTGAGGTAAAAGCAGATACCTAATTCTTCCCTGCTCTTCTCAGAATAACGTCTGCGATCACTATACCAATATAACTGTATTTTTCACAGTATGTATGTAGCATTTATTTGTATCACATTTGCAATTATATACACACATAAACATGCAAAGATTCATATTCCAAAGAAAATACAAGTTGCAAAGTATGTATCATTTACTGTATATTGTAGGGTTTGGTTATTTTTTTCTTTTATTTCATTGCTTTTATGGAAAAAAATTTGCTCATAAAAGATTTTTTTTGTTGAGCTTGGGAACGACAGGACTGTGAAATGTTGACCTACCCAAGTGTCACTAAAAGTTGAAGCAGGAAAAAAAAAAAAAAAAAAAATCAATTCTTATTTTCTTAGGAAAGATAAACCAATTTCAGTCAATTATTAACTCAAGCTTTGATTCTACAAGTAATAGAGACTGAAGTGGTAGGGAAATGGAAAAGGGAAAAGAAAGAAAAAAGCAAGCAAGACAGTATCTACAGCTCTCTTTTTTTCTGCATTTGGGAGGGAGGGAAAAACACTAACAAAAACAACCAACAACAAAATAACTGTACCCTACATTGTAACGTTAGCATTTACCAGAATTACAGGCTTGGCTTTGTGAAAATATCAGTGACGTGAACAGAGAAAGCACTGCAGTTTGAGGTGCAAGAATTGAGGAGAAATTAACATGTGTGTGTACACATGAAATATATAATGCACATACATTGCATAGAATAACTTACATTCTCAGTGAACAGGCTATGAAAATGTAGCAGTCCAATTTCTGCAAAGAGCAAATTACAGAAAAGTCTCATGATTCCTTCCTGAACTGTTTGCAAACGCACACATTCTTTCAAGGACCAGAAATAATATGACTTAGCTAACCAACAAGGGACAAGCTAAAATTAAGGCTAATACTGAAAATATAAAATCATTTTATTCAAAATACAATCACTGAATATATTCAGTTGTGCCATACAATTATTTAGCTTTCTCTTTTCCCTTTTAAATGACACAGTAATCATCCATATTGTTGACATCTGTCATGAAAGTACTTTGAAGATAAGGGGGGGGGGGGGGGGGGATATTGTGCTCCCTTATCACTGGTATGGATCACAGCCTCTTATCCTAAAAATCTCTGTGTGACATTTTATAATGAGCTTTTCTGGTCTCCTCGGGGAGCTAAAAGTCCTCAAATGTGCAATAATCACACTATCGCACACTACCTAGCCTATACCCCTCATCATTCTCTGTACATACTATTGAGTTCATAATTATGGTGGGATGGGGACTATAGAGCTATGGAACCATATGCGTCACTAATATTTAAGTATTACTGTAATAAACATGATGAATTTAATTATTTTAAAATATCTACGCTTTATTACACATTACATTTAAGAAACATTAAGTCATATTTCACATATTACCTTTATCTACCTCATATTTCTAAAGTAGTCCTTAAATCTCATTGCTTTTTAATACTAATTTCCTTTTCTCCAGCCTTTCATGAGTACTAACTCATAAATAGTGCCAAAAAATTCTCCACGACCGTTCTGCCTCCCCTCTGAAGCGTTTCCCTTTCTTTGAAGAGCTGTACAACAGGAGACCTACATACAGACGACATCCCATCTACCAGCTGTTTCCCATCCAGGACAGATTTTGCCTTTAAAAGGTTTCGGCAAGCTCGCTGGCTTTGGGCTGCCTCATTCAACTGCTCGCCATTTATCATGAACCTTCCCAGGGCGCTCTCTACCTGTTACTAGTTATTGTGGGGTTGCCACACCGCGAGAAACGCAAATCCTCTTGTAAAAGCTCCAATTATACAAGTCTTAGCCAGAGCTTCTTTATGAATGCTGTCACCAGCTGAGAGCACAGAGCATGCATCTTTTTGTGAAATGAACTCACTAAAACAACAACAACTGAAGACATGAATTTCAAATTCCATATTTGTTTCTGTTTTTTAACTCTAAGCTTAGCCAGTGACTTTGATGAGAGAGATCAGATCTTATATGCAAGCCGCTGAAGAAGAAGACTTGTTCTTATGTCATTATTTGTATGGATTTCATCTGCATTATGATAGGTCTAGTAGAAGAGAAAGCAACCAGAAGATCCAAATGAAAACACCAAATGTCCAGATTATAACTCTTCATTCTGTTCAGAAAAACACTTATGTAAATCTTACAAAGACTAGAAAACTCCATCTTCAGAGCAACCAACAGTCTCTATTTAGTGATAATAGCAGCTGCTGATTCATAGCGATTGTCTTTCTGCAGCAGATTGGTTTGGAAACAAGTATTCAATAGCAAAATAAAAGCATATGACTGATTGTTCAGCTCGGATGTATTAATATTCCTTTATTGTTAGGCATACTATGAGGCAAAGCCAATGCATTATAGTAGTAGAAAAGATAACTGGAGATTAATAAAGTACACTTATCATCATTCACTTTCCATTTATAATTAATCATCCAACCGTATTAAACAAAGCTTAAATTTTACACCTTGCTGTATCATTAGTATTGAGGTATATAGAAAACAAGATTTAAGTTTGAAGAAGCTAGGTCCAAAGAAAGATTAAGCAATTTCCAAGTAATACAGCATTTCAGGCCTATGTTTTAAAACAAATCAAATTTATTCATATTGTCTGTCTTTGCTTCCTCAATATCGATTCATTACTTTTCTCTTTGGTTATTAACCATGCTATAATTTCTGCACTCTTGTCCTTCTCTGATCTTATAGCAAAGATTACACAGATACTGAGCATAAAACTCCCTTTCATTTGTATTGAGCAACAAAGATCTTTACTGAGGATTTTTAGGAAAAAAGCCCCCATGCACCTTTGGAAGGTAAGGCATGTTTCCCTGCTATTCCTCTACGCACCTACATGTAATCTCCTTGTAGTATCCACTACGCGTACACCTAGAATTACACATTATTGCTTGTACAAAATACAGTAACTCATTTTTATAAGCAAGTTATTTTCTCACTTTAGCAGAGAAACATTCTGTAAGTTGGAGTGGGAAATAAAATGGTTTTCTAATTGTATTACTATTGTTTTTAGATCTCTATACCCTTAAAAACAACTGGGTATGAAAGCCTTTGATTCATGGGAATCTCTGGGACAGATTCTCGCATACTTTGTCACACTTGATACATGACAGCAAAAGACATTTCTTTAATTTCAGCAGTCTGAATACAGATTAAGGCAGTATTTACTGCAGGTGTATGAAATAAAAAGCAATTTTTCCTTCCACCTGTATTCAGCCAAGAAATATCTGTTGCTATCCACTACAACAAAGAGAAATTAAATATTAGCATAGGACTGATTTCGGCTTGGCTCTTCTGTAAGGATGCAAGAGGAGAAGCAGGGGAATATTCCATTTTCCCATTGTTCCTTTCTCGTCTGTCAGGTGATGCAAGACATCACCATAATTTCTGTTTTAAAGGTTATTCAATATTTTCATTTCCACTAACTGAGCCTGTGGAAAAGGACTCAGACAAACTACTGAAATGAAGGGATAGACACAGAGACTCTACAGGAAAAAAAAAAAAAAAAAATATTATAATGCTTGGAGTTTTGTTCTACAGGAGTATGGAGAGGGGAAAAAAAGCAGAAATGACAGTCTACCTCCAACTCAGTTGGCCCAATTGTTTCTTCTTTCTAGCTGGTTCAGTTTCTAAAATTCCTTGCTGCAAAGTTCTAAACCCAAGAAATGGTTTCCAGACAAAAAAGATCTAAGAAAGATGCTACTTTTTGCAACTGAACTGCCTCCTTCATGCAATGTGAAGTGAGATCAAAGCAAAGCTGGAACCTCTCTGGCTTTTCCAGAGCATCCTGTGAAAGGTAACAAAACCAGCAGCTCATGTAGCATCTTGGGGGGACAAGGGGCAGGGGTGGGGAGGGTGGGGGAAGAGTTATGTGAGCCACCGAGACCAAAGTTAAATACTAAACCATTTTTATGATAACACAGTACAAAAAGTTAGCAAAAAATGTTACCAATTTCAATTAAATTAAATCTTAATTAACAATTAGGTAGAAGAGATGCAGAAAAGTGTGTCTGTTCTGTGCTTTTGTTTTTTTATCATAAAAATTGTCATGGTTAAAATAAAAATAATAAAAAAGGATCCTATTGCAATTAAACATTGACTTTAAAAGGAGTTTGCAACTAGTATGGTGTTCTTTTATTCTACACTGCTTTATTCTACATTACTTTATCCATCAAGGCTGAAAAGTCTTTTTTTGATTTGTCCAATGAGAGATGATAGAATTCTATTCAAGAAAACTTTTTTGAAGGTGTGGGGTTTTTCCCCCTAGTTTTCTCCTGGCGCAAAAGTGAAAGACTGTAAACTCCTTTCAGAAGATCACTAGAAGTTAAAATATAAAACAGAGTAACAACTCCTCTCCTCTGTTATTTTCAAGAGGGAATTCACAGCCATGACAACCCAAAATGAATACACTTCTTAAGCAGGTTATCACAAAGTTCTCCACAAAAAAAATACATAAAGTAATTATGAAAATGATGTGTAGCTAGAATAGATATCCCAAGTTTCCCTGTTAAATGTGCTCCATCTGTTTTGGGCATGCCTTCTGTATTCTCTCAGTGTTGTCTATTTATTTACCAAAAACAAGTCACAAGAGACTGGATGAAAGCAGAATTTTCCCTACTTTCTAGAAGTTTAGCATTGAGCTATTTAAAGAAACCCCAAAACTTCAGGATGAAAACCTCTCTTTTAAGAACTACAGACACTAAAGCATTTTTAAAGGGCAAAATTCACTTGTGTATGGAACACCAGTTAAAGGACACAAACACCAATTTGTACATGCTATGAATCTCATTTTATCTTGAGGACAAAAGCTCGGGTCCAGATAGTCTGAATTCTATTTATTTTCCCAAGACCTTCAGTTCTGGAGGTTTACAGGCAGTCAATAAAGAAACAAAGATGAAGTGGGGACCTGGGTAGAAAGTAGGTCATCTGGATTTACATATAAAAATCCCAGTTTTGCAAGCTGCTGTGGGCCACCTTGATGACTCTGAGAGCTCTGACTGAATGCAACAAGCCCAAGAACAAGGCTATTTCAGCAACGTGTAGACAAGTGATCCACCATAGAAATGAAATTTTCCCTAATCAAACACTTTACATTAATCTATGGCAAGAGAAGACTTGACTGTGTGGTAAACTTACTTTCAACACACTGCTTGCCTACCTTCACCATCAATACCTCTTAAAGATTACACAATGACGTAGCCATACAATATCTAAAAATTCCCCAACAATCTGCTGCACAATTTGCATATACTTCTGAAAGGAATTGTTTTGGTTGTTTTTTGTTTTTTTTTAAAGTCTCCAATTTTAATATAATTTATATAATACGCTTTTAAGGTCAGGGATTATGCCACAATGTTTCATAGAACTTGTTTATTATTTTTTTATTGTACAATACAACTCCAGTCATTTCAAACTGTAAAAAACAAACAAATGAAAGTGAACAAATATTTACCGCATGGTATTTTTTTTATGCGAAAATACACTTGAAAAAGAGATTAATTCCCAGAATTTGTCATAGCTAGGAAATTATATGAACCTAACTCATTCCATTGAAATTACTTACAAAAAATACAAATCTGTGGAAGTATGTCCAGTTCCTTTTCCCCACTGAATCTGGTATGCCTCTTATATTAATGGCAAAGCTCTCATTTTTAGCCTAGGGCCTACAGCAATTACTAACCTAGGAACAAAGACTTCTAAACCTAAATAAAAAAGTAATTTTAGGGAAATAAATTCCACATTTAAGAAAGGAAACATTCTTGATAGATTTATTCATGCATTTATTTTTAAGCAGAGTTACTGTCCAGCACTGACTTAATTGGTCAGGACACTAGTATGGTCTTGATGGAAATAATTCTTCAAATATTGGGTAAGGAAGGAGACCAAAGCAAAACAACTAAATTTATTGCATGACAGTGTAATATATTAACACATGTTTATCCAACAAACACAAACGCAACTCGCGGATGCATATTCACAGAGATGGGCAAAAGTGCTCAGTAGTGTCAGAAAAGGCTAGACAAGGCAGACAAGAGCTTGGGTTCTTGGTAACTGTGGGGCTTCAAAAGAGAGTTGACCTCAGCTCAGCTATGCTTCAAAAGGAAAAGCAGTGAGGCACATCTCCTTTGAAGCTACAAATCACCTTTACAGAACCGAGTCAGCATGATGTTCCTCTGAATCCCCCCAGGCACTTGGAAAGCTAGAAGGGAGGTCTTTAATTCCTCTTTGGCCCTTTCGAACCCCATGAAAGAAACTACCTGAAGTCATCCTGAAATATCTAAAATTCTGATTATTTGTCACATTCTTCTAGAGATGTAACAGTGTAACTTCAACGGGCTACGGAGTCATTAGCCAAGTCAGGAAGACATCCGGATGTTTTAATCCTATGTTCCCTCATATTTGTGAATTAAAAAGGCATGTTTTAAAATTAAGAGAAAGAACTACCTCTGATGTCAGAAATTACCATAGTTTCCACCCTTTTCAGAAACAGAGTGGTACAGTTGTTCAGCTCCAGGGAACACCATCTGAGGATACACAGCACAATCACAGATACACCAAGTCAAGCACAAGCTATTCCCCTGCTCAACACCCCTCAGAGATGACATTTAAACTTAAAAGACTATATAATCCAAAAAAACCTTCCAATGCCTGTCAACTCTGACTAGAACCTCAAATTTTTTTAAGGATACACATTTTTGTGTAGTACAGTGATGCTGATTAGAATTATCAGATGAGAGACAAATCATGTCAAATGCACAATTTACATAAAATTAACTGGAGAGCCTAACTTTATAAAAATATCAGAAATTCCTATCCAGATTTATCAGTTCCACAATCAGTCCCCACTGAACTTACTCGGCGGGGGAGGGGCGGGGGGTGCGGAGAAATCAATCTACTGCCCAACTGTTTCTTTTTTCTTTTCTCTGACATCTGGATAGGCCCGAAGAACTAGAGTATGTCTCCCCTCCAGCTTTTTTTACATCCTGACCTACAGGCAAATTATGTTGTATTACATTCTCCTCTTTCACTGTTATGCTGGTGACAGTCAGCTGTATCGCTCTCACAATCACCTCCCTTCAAATATAATCCTGGTTCTAGAAAAGTCAGGTACATCTGCCCGTTAACTCTTTACATATTAATGCTTGGCATACATTAAAAAAACCTTCCAAAAGACTGTTTTGTTATGGTTTTTTTGTTATGCAATCTACCTGGAAATAAAGTTACCCATAAATTTAGAGACGGCATGATAAACATTTTCCTCTTGTGGGAAAAGTCTTACATTTCCTTACCAGAAACGTTGACAGTCATGGATTGCCAAGTAAACCTTGGAATCATAAAGCAACCCCTTCGACTATATTTTGACATGAGTGAAGACTGAAAAAATTTAGAATTTTGTTTTGAAAGAAAAATTTCGCAAAAAGCCACCTCAACTTTCCTTTGATATTCTACAACTACTAGGTAATTTCTGCAACAAAGGAACATTTTGCTCACAATACAAACACATATGCAACTACTGAAAGGGTTTGAAGTCAGAACTGCAATATGCAGTCTGCTTTTATTCCCCTCAGAAATTTGTCCAGAGTAAAGAAGATAAAACCACATAAGCACAGGACTGGCTGCGTGCTAATAGTGAGTCCAACATACCCATGACGACTTCACTGTGCATTAAAATTGACACCTGCGTACTGAGTCCAGCACCATCACAACTCCTTAGACGTGCCAGGCTCAACCTGCAAACCCGGACCGCGCTGAATTAGCAGCTATGTGCCAGCACACTCGCAATAAGCCAGAAGCATCAGGCTCACCGTACAAATGCTGCACCGATTAGAAATGCGAGAATCCTATGCCGTATTAATAAAGACACGAAAGCCAATGGGCACAGCTGGGATTAAAGCAGACTCACACTTCACCAGAGCAAATTTCTACCCTGTTTGTTAAATAGTACAAGGAGTAGAAGCTCCATCCCTGCCTGCTCGTCAGTTTTCATCTCATATTATTTCATGTGAAGTTAAAGTTCTTGAACAGTCTTGCATCAAGTACCAAATGTTAAGTATTTCCTGGATCCGCTGGCAATAGATCACTGACAATATTCCAATGGAAGTCAGTGAGATAAAGTGAACGCTGTTTACCAGGACTCCCCAAATTTAAGTATATTCTTAAAAATACAAACTCGTACCATCCTCCCAGAAGAGAGGAGTCATCAGAGGACATTTCATTAAGCAGACAGTGTATGACTAGAGACATTCTGTCTCTGCTGAAAAAAAAAAGCTACACAAACGTACTTCAAAACAGTAAAAAACATGAATTCTTTACACAGAAATTCTGAGTCCATCCCCTCACATACAAACTCCTGTAATGGTATCCTCGCTTGAAAACTGACAGTATGCAATAGCCCAGTCTCCCGGTAGCAGAAAACACTCATCAGACATAGTTATGCCCAAACCAAATAATGAAGAGTATCACACTTTCTCCTACATTCACACTCAACTGCAGTCACAGATGGCTTTTAAGCAATAGGTTTGTGACCCTTTGCTGCGCTACCTACTAGGTAATCTGGCACTTCAGATCTGTATTTCTGTGTTTCAGGAGCCTCCACTAAACCATATCCATGTTGCTATTACACTGCCAGACAACGTTACTCTCTTTGACTTCACTGGAACTGCAGTCTGAACATGCAAAAATTAGTCTGGGCCTTCAAATCTTTTGCTCCCGTTATTTGTTATTTATTCTTTTTCCACCAGGCAATAGAACGGGTAAAAACTATAGCTGTATGAGCTAAAAGTAAGGAGCAATTTAGTACCAGTATCAACTCAACATTTACATTCTTTCAGGAGCCACAATCTTCGTAATAATCATAAAATATATATTATAATAAAATGAAAAATGTAAGGTGTATCATATAATAAAATGTGTACTTACTGTAATTCATAAACTATCATTTTGTTTACCGTATTTTCTTATGCCAGGTACCTGTTATATTGAATGAGCTTTTTATGAAAATATTATACTATCAACCATACTGTGTGGGGGCAGTACAGAGATGTGACCAATCAATAAGGAAAGAATTTACATCTATATATATGAAAGCATGTGAGCATTATACATTATACCTATACTAAATAGCGTGAGTACATACATATGTCTCATACACAGAATTATTTACACATATCCACATTACAAATAACTAAAATGGCCCCTTTTTCTCACTCGATGATTATTACTGCTGAAAATTAAGACTTGCACATGAGAAACAAGCATCTGAACAGAGAACAAAATATCCTTCTCTACTCGATGTCTCTGTCTAGTGAAGATTTTGCCACTTATGGAACCAAATCTCAGGTTTAATTTAAAGTACTGTTGAACACAACATCCTGTAATTGGAAATGAACAACAACATCGGTAATGCCCTCATTATATCTTAGCCCTCATTTGGCAATGATGCTTCTTAGATAACAAATCTTGTACAGCTGCATATAAGATATCAACCACACCGATCTTGTCCTAGTGAAAAAAGTCGGCAGCAGTATGAAACCTCTATCACAGTTATTTTTCTGCTTATCTAATATATAAACAATTAGAGACACTATAATCTCATTTCTCTGTTCTTTTCTCAAAAAACAGGCACATTTGGAAACTCTCCAATTTTAAAGTTGTCCTGTTTGCAAGATTCCTTTAAAATAATGGGACTGGGCCATACACGAGTTTAAGCAGAGACTAAAATAACCTAAACTTAGAAGAAGGAGTGTCAGTACTCCGGAATAACGGCTGTTCCAAGTGGCGTTTAAGGCTCCTATGAGATTTATTGCAAGAACCCAGCGATTTGAGAAAATTAGAAATGTAAGAAAGAAATGGCTATAAAGAATCATTTTAGCAATAATTGGTAATCAACTGATGGAACTCAATTTAAATTTTCATGCTGCAAACTGCACAGCACAGTTTTACAGAGTTAGCTAGTAGAGAATTATGAGATCTTTTAACATACTTTATTAACCATTTATTAATAAGATCTGCAAAAAAAATTACTTCAGACTTAATGAGTTATTAACATGATTTCAGATTTGCAAAGCTTTATTTATGAGCTACCAAACCAATTCAATCTTTCTGTAAATTTTAAGATAAAAATAAGTTCATATTATTTATATAAAACGTAGAAAAAAATATGCTTATAAATAAATAAATAAATAAAATGAAGCACTTAAAATGGTAGGTCCTACTGATTTACATAAGATCTTGTTTTCCATTGTTCAGATCCTTATAGCAGTTAGGTTCCCAAGTTGAATTTAAAAATCAAGATTTCGTTCTCTAAGGATGTGGATCTTAACGTGTTTAAATAACCTGCGAATAAGGGATATACATTACTTCCATTTAAGCACAGGTAGCCTTTTTTAAATGTAACTTTCCTGTGCCCAAAGGCAATAGCTTAGTGCAACACCTACTCTTAATTCCAGTTTCAGAAGAGGTTAGAAAATGCCAAATATTTTTACCACTGACGGTACATAACAGAACTATGTGCATACATAGAATAGGGTGATTCATAAAAGCTTTTTAAAAACTTTCACCGAGTTGTGCTTTTCCAGTCAATAATTTATAATATAAAAGAAGCATTATGAATAATTTTAAAGCCTACATTAGAAGGGACTGTAAAGAGTCATACTTAATACATTAATCTGTCCTGGTATTTCAAAGCTGTTGTTCTTGATGCTTCAGACATTTTAAGAAGATGGTTGATATGCGTATGTATCAGTTTACATATGTTACAAAAATGTTAAAGTCCATTGAAGTTACCTAGTGATAAAAATGACAGATCTAAGAAATGGCAAGAACAACTCTATCCTGTGTGAGGAGAGGGGGTAATTTTCTTGAGATTAAAACGTGTTTTAAGACATACAGCATATTCTATTTGAAGAGAGGATTTTAACTGCAGTACTATGCATTCACTAGTAATTAGATACACTTTCTCCACACTGTATTTTTTTCCACTAAACTGAATTAAAGAAATTTATTAAGAAATTAATTAAAAGTAATTTCAATTAACTGAATTAATGAAATAATTAAACAATGGTTTAAAATGGTGCAGCAATGACTTCCAAAATTTACTCTGGAACTCTCTACGGTTGTGATGGTACTTTCTTCTTAGAGCTCTGCCTTTTGCACTTTATATTTACACAGCACAGTCATGAAAGGAACATCTTTGAGGACTTGAAATACCTCTCCATTGAAGGTTGCTGCCTACAGAGTGAACAGCTGCATGCATCCATCTGGGTAACCACTGGGCGTTTGGCATGCAGACACATTATAACATCAGAGAAATCAGACTGATACTGAAAAGTTTATGAGAAGATGGCTTTATAGTTCTAAAATTTTACTAGGCAACTGTGGTGTGTACAGGTTTTCTTTTTAAATTATACTTAAGCTAGTAACACCGCTGGAGTAGATTTGCTTTTGTCTAGACAAAATGCCTTATGCCACCAATTACTTTGTCTGATTAGATCAGATTTTACTATGATACTTTACTACCAAAAAACCTTCACCAGGCTTTGCATAATCACTTTTTTCTTTCTTTTAAAGTACAGCTATACCAGGGAAATTTCGCTGTCTAACTATATTTTAATATAGTTAGAATCTGAGTGTAGACAGTGCCTCACTATGCAAAATATGTTTACATTATGCTTTCGTCTCTCCCCTGAAAATACGCCAATGATTATTTATTTTCTTTCTGGCTCATTCTGTCAGATTTCAGAAACCTTCTTCAGTAGATGTCAAGCTTGGATAAATATTTTTTCAGAATAAAACAACCCTTCTGTTCAACAGTTGATATGCAAACCCTCCCATACATGAGTAACTTTATTCTTTTGTGCATCTGCATTGACTTGAATGAACAAGGCATATTAATGATCACTTTAGAGTAGTTGGGTACATTTCAGTGTTGGCAGGGTAACTTCATTAAGATACAAAGATAGGAACTCCATTCATGGAAAACATCCATCATACTCAGGGGTACTCAGCAAGTGTTTCCACCATCACAGATTTTGTGCAACAGTGATCTCTCCAACTACCTTGGAAAACATATACAGTATACGCATCCCTGCTACAAAATGACAGGTTATAGTCATGATGCCTCATGCAGTTATTTGCTGCTGTGCCTGAAACAGTGCTTTCTTTCCTTAAGGCCATGTGTCTGGGGAAGACTCAGTCTTTGCTTTCCCCGCTCAGGTGAAGTTTACACAGTATGGTCCTGAAATATCAGAGTTAGAGCTAAATGACCTGATGACTCCAAATGACACCATAAAGAAGCAGGGTAGATGCAGTTTCAAACCCAGAAGCAGTAAGCAGCGGCTGCTAAACATCATGAGGTATCTCTAATGAGCATTACTGATGTCAGTTACATTTAGTTACTTGGGCAGTAGCAACTCAAGTATCTCTGACATTTTAGGTGGGTTGCTACGGTAAATAATGCTTATCTTAATCAGGTAGGACATTGCCTTGAACTTGTTCAAGTTGTAACGCTCCTGTGGTACAGGTTCACCTTTATCACCAGGCTAAAATGAAAACATTGGAGAAGGATTGTGGCATTTTACAAAGAACATGCGAAAGTTTTTGTTTTCATTGCAATACAGAGCAAGTACAATTTTGCATCCTTCTCAGCCGCAGCAAGGGTGCAGCACTCGTCTCTGGACCAACGCTCTGAAAGGAGCCGCCTTCAGAATCTTAATAGTAGATATAATTATTATTGGTTTCTCTTTTTTTTTTTAATTTAAAATTTTTCAGGCCTCATTTTATCAAAAGTGACACATCGTCTCACTTCGAAATCACCTGGTTAAAATCCTGTGCTTAGAGGTAAGTAGGTTTTGAAATGCTTCATCAGATATGAACCTCAAAGAGCTCCTGCTTCTACATGGCACACAGAGGGACCAGTTGTATACTAGTGGATGTTACTGGGATTTTGTTCAAGTGAAAAAAGCATGCCCATCTATAGAAGCTTACTAGGAAAGAAAAATGTACTGTAACTAGTCCAAGTCTCTGTAGCTATTAATATTAAGAAAAGTTAAAGATCTAGCATTCGTAATTATGATGACAAATATGAACTACTTTAAAACACTACATTTGACAAAACTTCTTCAGGTGTTCCTCACTGCTTTTAACAATTGCTCTAGCTACAGCTTCTATTTTTAAAGTCCTCTTTTGAAGTATTCAGGAAAGAGCAGAGCCTTCCATTACAATTTGGTTGAAGACAAATTGCTGATGACTAGAAGATAAGCAGTGTGTCACACCTGTTAGCCCTTAATGCACAGAAAACATATTTTTTCAAATATAAAATGCAGTATTTAATTAACAAATTTAGATAAGCCCAAAATGTGGAATGTACTTCAATACTGCTGGAGATCATTGTACTGATAGCATTGCATTAGCACGCGTAGTTAATGTATTCACAGCATGCAAAACTCTTATACTCCTCTGGGATACAGATTATGGTTTGCAGAGATTTCCCCCCTCCCCCCCCCTCCAAACATGAAGGTTGTATCTTTAATTTTTCTTGAAAGCACTGTGGAATTGACTCTCTGCTGATTTTCTCTAAAAACCTATAAAATGTTAGCCACTAGAAATAAGGAACCTAATTCTTATTGGGATTCCCATCCAGATCTCTCACTGACCCTTGAGTCAAATTAGAAGTTTCAAGACATTTTTTATAATGAGCGGGTCAAATTTACGGATTACAGTTTCAGAACTCTATTCCTTTACTATAAACATGTAGGCTATTGTCCAGCTTGGGTTTTTTATTTGTTTGGTTTTGCAATCTGTGCAATAAAAAGCAGCATTACAGGTATCTCCAATTTAAACAATGTAGAGTACATATTCCCACAGAACTACTACAGTATCTATACACAGAAAAAAGCACATGCTCATGTGCCTGTGTACGAATGAGCCTTTGAAAAGAGGTATAGAAAGCACAGCCCATTTCAAACTGAGAAATATAGTTTCACTTAAAAAAAAAAAAAAAAGTAGTAGTAATCTTTACTTACTGAACAGGCTTCAGTTAAGTATTTCCACTCAGAGTGTGGGAGGGTGGGGGGTGGAGAAGAGGGAAATCATACGGCAAAAATACCTAAATACTAAGTGTTAGCTTATAACCTTTCAATATTTGTATCTTTACTAATGATAGTTTCATTACACCAGGTGCCTGTCTCCCTCAGTCATCTTTCTACTCTCTGAAAGAAGTGACATGACCATGAAAAGATCAAGAGAGAAAAGACAGAATGCTATGAATTGCACAAAACTGCAGGGATGATATTAAAAATAAAACTGTTGAGGTATCCCAGCTGATGTCTTCATAAAACCCAGAACTAAACCCTTACACATTGTCCTTAAGAACAGCGAATGCAGCCCCAATTAAAAGTCCTACATCTGTGCCAATTGTAAGTTAACACTTTTTTTTGCCATTCTCTCTGCTTCAGAACTCATTAATGCACTGCCATTACTCCTCTCCTGCAGATCCTCCTTTATTATCACAGCATCCAAAATAACTGCCTTATCTGCAAAGTTCTTTTTTCTACTTCTTCTTCTTCTTCTGACATTTTTTTACATACTTCTATACTTCACAAGATTTTACTATGAGTACCATGGATTCACTTCTAAGTGTCTATAAAGAACATACTTATTTCCTCATTGGAGTTTCTACATAATCCAGATTACAAATTACAAATGCATTAATCTGCTTTTTCTTTCCTTCCTCTGTTGACTATCAGAACTAATCCTTCTTCAGATAAGTTAAATCTCCATGGACTATATTGCTTAGCCACTGAGTATAAAAAAGTCAAAATTGCATGAAAAGCGCTTCATGTAGAGATACAGTATTTTGTGTTTATGCCCATCTTCTGTTTGAGTGTTTTCACCTGTAAATTTATTTTGTTTCTTTGTTTATCTATGAAAGCAAAACTCTTTATTCTGATTGATGTAGTCCTCTTTCCAGCCTGAAAGTTCCACATATTTCACTGACCTTTTTTATGCCCCACTTTGTTTACTGAGCATTCTGCTCATAGCATCTTCTACCACACAGCACTGCTGGTTAATGTAAAACACCACCTTCTCATCAGTTCTGCTTTCAGTATAGAAGGATTCACACAAAAGATTCCAATGCTACAAATACACGTGCTCTAAGTCCAACAACTCTCCAGCATTTACGTCATTGGAAGGCAGTGACTGGCATCGCATATGTCACTTATTTGAAATTGAGGGAACAGAAAGAGAAATTTTATAATGGTATTCATGCTAATTATTTGCTTCAGCGATAGGACTTACAACCACAGCTTTTTTAAGAAGGTGTATCAAAAATTATATTGGAACAGCAGATAAATCATTGAAGAAGCTGCTACTGAAAGACCAAACATTGAAGAATTTCTTCTCCTAAGAAGATTCACCATTAACTCTTCGGTGTCTCCTTAAGCAATTTCTGAAGTCCTTCTGAGTTTTAAAATAGAATGCTTTTTCCATTATATAAACTGCATCAATAAACACTTCTGCTCATGAACAGGATGTCAAACATCAATTACTGTAAACATTCATTTGAATATTTTTTCCCCCTACAGCTTTTGCATTTTCTTTCAGGTTTGTGGAATCTAACAGCAATTTTCCCCGAGCTCAGCTACTGTGATAAATTATTGAAGACTCAAAGTGAAGAGACAGTTTCTCAACACATTAGAATTAATTCTGAAGTCAGTAAAATTACAGCACTTTATACCACTTAAAACCTGGTACAGGTGTTTTAAGTGTTTACCCGCATTTTTTGCACGTCTTTGGAATATTTTTTTATTTTTTTTTTTATAAAATGAAAGTTAATAGTTAATAAAATTGTTAAGGCTGCCAGAATTTTTTAAATGGTTGGAACTTGCAACTCTGCAACCAAACTACAACCAGTAGATTATTGGAGTAAATTAAAAAACTAAGAATTCAAGATCAGATAGTTTTATGACATGCTTCCTATTACCACTTATTTCTCTCTTTCAACTAACATAAAATGCCTTTATAAACAAAATAATTAATAGACTTAGAAATACCAAACATTAATATCTATCACAGACATCCTATATATTAAACGTTTCTATCTTTTGGGTTTCAGTTCCACAACAGCTAGAACCATCCCTGACTCATTCCTCCTCTTTAGCATTAAATATTAGGGATTCTTCTGGTTGGGATGTTTTGCTCAGTGCTGAACAACACTTAGTACATAAATACAAAATCTTTCCCTGGAAAGATAAATGGAGAAAAGGGACATGGAGAAAGGGGGATGAAAAGGGGAATGAAAGACTGCAGTTACTTCTCTTAATATAAACTAGCAAATGCTCAAATTACCACTCTGAGACTTCAAATACACTATTAGAATCTAACAAAACAATAAATTTTCTACAATTAGAAAGAATGCCAGTAAAAAAGCATGATTTTGATTGCACAACAAACTTAACTGTAAGCTTAAGCCTTGAAAATACACAATATTGGTCTTTCACACACGTAAACATTTTTCCGTATGTTCTTACTTGTAGTTAGTTTCTCAGTAAGATGTCTCCCTGAATGCACGTTTGTATACTTCTGTATTTCGCTACAAATAGTGACTCTTATTTTTCCCTACATCAGCCTGGGAGTTACCTCCTTGTGGCAAAATATCCAAACCACAGGTTGCATATTCAACTGTTATTTAGGCCCGCAGTCATACAAAGCCTGATCCCTACTTCATAGGCAAGGAAGCTTCCTCAAACGCTTTGGACGGAGCTAGATACCTTCCACGAGAAGCAGGAAGATGAGCCTCAGAGAACCACTGGTGCCAAACAGCCGAGTTGGGCAGCACCCGCAGCACGTGCCCTCCTAGCAGAGACCACTGCCTGCCTTTTTCAGTTCTCCTCCGCTCTACAAAACATCAAATTGTTTTAACTTACACTGTCTGCAGCACTTTTCTGAGCTGGGTGGAAGCAGATGAAGAAAAGCTCATCCAGACCGGCACTGCTATCAGCTAAGAGCCAGCAGACATTTCACTTGGTCTCTGCTGTGCTGGTGGTTTCCAACTCCATGCTGAATAGCAGCTGTTGGCTTTGAGAACAATTTTACGCTCTGCTTCTGTGTAAAATCAAATAGCTTACATCACAGATTTTTCTGACGTTTATCTACCTTGTCACACATTTTTCACATTCGGCACCAATCTCCGGTACTGGAACTAAGTGGCTTCTCAGGCCAGAGTGGCTCATGTGCCTTCACTTGAAGGACTGTTAAAGGCTGTGGTGCAACTTGTCGGTACATGTATAACACAGCGCTGAGGACTTCTATAGCATGCCGTAAGGGTATGCGGAGAAATTTTAGGACAAAATGTGCTTACTTGGATATGACTGAAAGACCAGGACATAGAAACAAACTGGCGAATTTGAGAGTACAGAAGCACAGTTTCATCCCACTTCATACCAATTTCTTAGTTACATAATTCATCCCACAAATTATCCTAAATGTCAGATTTTTATTCCCTCCAAACCAGTGCTGTTATGCTGTTTCCAAGACCTACTGAAATGCAAATATTAATAATGCAAACCCTTTCCTTCCTTTGTCTATCTTTGTGTCGTACAAACTTAAATGCCTTCAAACTCCTTATTATTAACCACACCGGAAACAGCTTTAAGGACCCATAAGTACATAAAGCAACAAGGTATTCACAGTATGTCTCCTGTAAGTGAAGTTCCTATCATATGCGAACAGTATTGCAAATGTTCCTATAATGTAAGAATAATGTAACAATTTTAGGAAGAATCATGCACTCTAGTTTGCTTGAGCTGAGGTTAAGTAAAAATTATCAACAAGTGATATATTCAATTCAAAATAAAGTTAAGCTGGCTTGGAAGTTATACCTGCTTTGATATATTTTGTGAAATATTTTGCTTATTAATTCTTAAATGCCTGTTTCCTCTAGCACTTTCCCAAACTCTCGGTGTGGAAGAAACCTATCACAGAAACCTGCCTATTGATTTTTGTTGTTTATAACAATACTTGTAACAGTGTAATTAGTCTATTTAATGTGTATTTTAAAACACTAAATAGAAACAAGCCAAGCAATCCGTGAAAGAAAAATGCTTCACCTTCCTTTTGCTTTCTTCTTCTTTGTCCATGTCCTGTGATGAAGGTTCTGTAACCTCCTTTGTAGCAGAAAACTCAAAGGCACAGTGATTTTCTTTCTTTTACACTCTTTTTCAGCCCCAGGCACCTTTGGCTTTCCATTGGTAATAAACACATTTTCTTTTTTATGGAAGGATCCTTTCCTGCTATTGCCATATCACCTTTCTCCTTAAGCCTCCTGTCCCACCACTTTTACTTATTTTCCCTTCCCACTGCCTCTTTTCTGTTTCTAATCCACCCTAACTGCGCCAGAAAATGAGTTTAAACTCATAAAACAAATCACAGTAGATAACCAGGTTATTTTGTATATAAACATGTAAACCACACACAGTCTTACGGAAAGAATGAGGCCCAGCTCCAAGCAGTTAATTCTTACTAAATGCCTCTCAGATCTTTGGAGAAAGGCAGAAATTAAGGGATGGAGACACCAGTTTGTGCCTCCAGCTAGTTAGTTTCAACTAGATTATCTTTTAATATTTCTTACATTTTGTTTTTATAAGTACAGTATTAAGTCCACCAGTATCTCTGTCTCTCTGTCACACACAAAAAAGAAAAATAATCAGTCCCTCCCCTCAGCATGGTTTGCCAGCAGCTCCTCTATTCAATTCTTCAGACACACTGTAAGATTTTCCTTTTCTATTTATTGCGACTCATATTCTGCTTTTTCACATGTTCTGGTATTTGCACTGTAAAGGTATCATCATGTACCTTGAGAAAACAATACACATTCAGGTAATGTCCCTTATACAATCTAGCTTATATTGAACAATAACATAGACATATTTCATGCATAAATCAATAGCACAATACAATCACTTCAGACAGACATAAGAGAGGTTTTCTGTAATGCTGACCTATGCCATGGAGAGAAATAAAGGAGGGCACGAGTCAAGATGAGTGCAAGTTACCAAGGAGAACACAGTACAAATAACCCTATCACATTAATTTAAGCCCAGAAAATCCAAAAGTCTTGCTACCTTTCAAGTCACATCTATAAAAATCAGCAATATCAAACTTGGCTCCTGTGCTCTCAACAGTATTTCATAGCTTTTGAAAGGAGGACTTATCTACTTTTTTCTTAATACAAGATATATCTTTCTAATACCAAAGTTGGGAAAGAACAGGCAGTGGTCCACCCAGCTTTTCAGTATGAAGTTCTCTCTTTACGAAGCTCACCACACTTTTGGATTTATACCTCTATTACTTTAATGGATCACCCAGAAAAAAAGGTACCAAGGGAACACCGTTCCATTTATGTTAAGTATCTTTTCAACATATTAGATCATCAACATACAAATAATTCTATGAGAATTCAAAGGAAGGAGGAAAAAACACACTCCCCCCCCCAAAAAAAATTGAAAATTAGTAACTTCCAAGAGTTACAAAACGTGCAGAAGATTAATGTTCTTCTTCTTGGGCAGGTCACAGAAGTGTTTTCCTTCTTCACTGTGAATGACTGCATAGCTCTCCTGATAAAGACATATTAGTATATAATAAACACCGCTTGCTCCAGTCTTACCACTGTTCTGCTCTGTGACTTTTGCACAGGAAAGACCAAAGATGACTGAACTTCCATCTCTGAAGTCAGTCCTGTTATTGACTTCACTGACAGCAGGAGCAGGAATAGAAGGAAATTTCCTCAAGAAGGAAAATTCACTTTACATTGTTTTCATTTCTGGCTTACAGTGTTCTGGACGAGACGACACCAAGACGCACCAAGCCTTATGTACGCAAAGTTCTCAAGCCATCGGCCTGAGAAATCAGGAAACTAAGCTGCTACACCCGAGCTTTACCAAAAGATAATCTTGCCTTCCTACTGCCATACTTCTTCTAGCCCACAAGACATTTGTCTAACAAAATCTTATATAGTAAGTCCCAGCTAAAAATTTGTATTTAGGGCAGAATTAATATTCCCCAGGAAAAAAAAAGCCATGTAATTTGCTCCAAATTTAGTCAACTTGTTTCAGGACCTTTGAGGACACTTAATCATTAAGGTACTAAGGCTACAGCAGATGAATGAGAACAACAGGAGTAAGCCCTCATGAAGAAAAAGTTCTTGGAAATACCATTGGGCACTAGACCTGTCTGCTTATTATCTGTATTTTGTGTAATGATAGCTGACACTTGAGCCCAAGTCACAGTAATGCCAAATCACTTTGTGATATAAAGGATTACACATTTTGCCAAAACTGCCATCATTTGCTCAGACTTGGATTTGAAAATGGTGGGGAAAACCAGCTTTTGTAAATTGAAAAACACTTCTTTCCTTGCTTCTCCCTTTGCAGGCTCTTGAAAGTTTGTAACCTTGGAGTAAGCAGGTCACAGCATGCCCCGCAGAGCTCGTACTTACTGGTTTATAGCTGATGTTGTCTATTTGTGTATGAACATCCACTGGGGTAATTTATTGTGAAAGGCAGTTAATGTGCTTAGAATGTGGAATATTAGCGTCACCTTTTTTGACTTGTCTGCAACTGTTTGGATGAGATTGATTTGTTGTCAGTTCTTCACTTTTCTTGAAGAGGATCTAAAGGGAGCTGATGAGAAAAATCCCTGTACCACAGGGTATTTTCCCACCTTTCATGAAGTGAAACCACGATTACCTGCAGAAAAACAGGCAACCAAAATACATACCTGCCTTGTCTTCAGGAAACTCACCTGAATACGACAAAGTGTAATTCACATAGCAGACATAAGGCAAGACGCCACAAACGCACAAACCTCATTTTGTCCCACCTTGAAAGAGTTTCTAGCCACAGGCTTTTCAGTACATCCTCCAATAATGCCCATCAGGACACACCTTTCCAAATTTTGCTATACAACATCTTGGTTACCCTGGAAAGTACACTGCCATTTCACTGACACTGTATACACTTCATAAGGTCTGTAATTTTTCTATTATTTGGCAAACCATTACAATATGCCAGTCATACCATCTTACCTAAGTTTACATGTAATCATAATAATGCTATTATTTTCTACAGTATGTCTATACTCCCTTGTATAAAAGAATACTGCTAAACCCACTCCAAGGCCCCCACAAATACTTAACATGCTACCTACATACACACACAATTCTTCCTCCCTGCAATACCAGCTCTTTCCAAACGATAATTTTCTTGCAGTGAAAAAGAAATAAATAAAAAAGACCCAGTTAAATCATAATAGATTTTTCCTCTACATTTCCAACAAGAAATATTTGTAAAATGTTTTGCTGATTTTAAGGAGTGTGAAAGCTTGTGTTATAACAAAACAGTCATAGTTGGACTCTTATATTTTTATGGTATTTTTCCTCCTCGCTTTATCCTTTCGCTACAGGCAGCTAAACAGCAATGAAGAACTGATCTGTTAGTCAGTGAACTACTGAACACCATCCACTTGCACAGATGCTTTCCTGAAGATCTTGCACCTCCAGCAACTATTTGACTGATGAACAACATGTCCATAAAATGTAGATAATTAATCAACAATTGAATTTGCCAATTCCCCCCCCCTCCTTTTTTTTTTTTAACACAAGGAGAGGGAAGAACTGTGGATTAAAGGATTGAACGTTATGAATATCTCACAACAAAGGAAGTTCCTTCCCACTACAGGAACGGTCTTTGCTTAACCACCTCACTGCAACTACCAAGTCATCCCACAGACCAAAAGAACAGTTCTCACATTGCCAGGACACTGAGAAGTTCATTCAGCTACTTTCAGTTACCAGAGAAGAGCAAGTACAGATGGAACAAATTGGTAAATCTCACTCTATCACTGTTGGTATAGTTTCCCTAGAAACAGCTAACTATAGCTAATGAGGAGAATGGATGACTCATTTAGCTCATTGTATGAGAATTTTTTCCTCCTTTTCCCCTCAATAAAAATCTCACCAACATTATAGTTTCACGCTTATTTTCTATAACGCTATTGTACTCATTGGAAAGAAGGTAAGATAAGAAAAAACGGAAGCATTCAAAACCAATAGTGAATGACATCCTGAAATACTAATGCAGTGAACATTTGGTATTACTGATAATATTTAAGGGACCGTATTTTTTTTAAAATCCAATGGTAATAGTGTTTCACCTAACCTACCGTTGGTGAGTTTCATTTAGCAGCATTTAACCTGACTTCTTCATGGTTTTCATATTCTGACATTCCAAAGCTCCCAACTTTAGGCAATGACTAAGGAAAATATAAAATAATCAGATTCATCTTTCTGTCTTACTACAACAAGAAAAAAAGCCTTAAGGTATTAAACTAAGTTTTGTTTTATAAAAACACCAAGTTATCAATCACTGTCTGACCCGAGTATTCTTTCTGTCTAGAAAGTTTTGCTATTGTATTGCTTAACATTTTAGAAAACAAACAAAAAATATGAAACATTGTTTCAGTACCAGGCAGCAACTATCTTTCAATCCTTGCTAGCACATGGGAAATGAATTCATTCTTTACTGAAAGCAGTGTCTTACTCCACTGGGGCTGTTTGTCAGTTCCTCCAGAGTGACACTAAATCAAGTTGCAAAGCACTGTAATGTAAATCACAGCCTAATTTACTTGTCACTGTGTTGTGACACTTGGTTAAAAATGTTTTTTAATTGCAAGGATAAATTCTACATTAACAATTCTTAGTGGCAGTTTCAATACTACATCAGATTATTTCACTCTAGAGAAAGGAGCTGAACAACTATGCCACCACAAGCTATGACAGAATATTTTTAAATCGTCGGGTTGTTCAGATTGATGGTGTTGGTAGTGTTGCGATGATGAGTTCTGTCCCCCACAAAAACAGAAGACATAATCAGTCTTTTATATTCAGTAACTCATAAAGAAAAAGTACTCTCTTTTCTTGAACCTTTCAGATCGCTCCAGCTTCTCGCTTGCGAGTTATTAGTCAGACTCCCTAAAGTAACATGAACTGGTTCTCAGTCATGCTGAAAAATAAGCCTCTCTCTCTTCTATAATCTAGGACAGGGAAATGATTGAAGATAGAACAAACTATGTTTTTCGAAAGAAAAAAAAAAAAAAAAAAAGGAAGCTGTTGAATAATTTTTAGTGATTTTGAGCATCTCCACCTCTGGGATTGCAATTCTCTCTACACAAACAGGATTTTGTCTGGTGGAAGTTGGACTGGATCTGGCACCTCCTGCAGCTAGTAGCCAGCAAGCAGTGACCAGTACTCAATCTGAGCTCATGCCCTACAGGTAAAAGGCTCCACATTGCAATTAGTACTATTAGATCAGAACAAAGCAGAATTTGAAAGCCAATCCTATGGCTCACCTGTATATTGCATTTTGTATATGCTATTCCTTAGTTACACATTTCTCAGAGTTCACCATACTAGTGCAGTATACTAGTATATCTTCTACAGCCTACTATAGTGTAGGTGGCTCTAATAGATGGAGCTATGCCCCTCCCAGCCTCCTACTCTGCGATCCAGGGCTTGACATCAACAGAAATTGCCAACCGTAACTTGCAACGTATGAGCTACAGATATTCTGTCAGTAAGGGGCAACACAGATGTATTATGGAGATTATGCAAACATGACATTATCAATGACGAGATACGAAATTGCACATTCATTCTAACACCATAGAAGAAACTGTTGGGGTGTGGTTTGTTTGGGTTTTTTTGTTCAGATCTTCCGATTCCATTGAGCTGATGGTGACCTCAACTTTGATGGTCTCAACCCTGAGAGACAAACAGACTGAAGAGAGCTCATCTGGGAGGGGAGCAGAATAAAAAGGAGGATCTGCTCCCTCCTGCACTTGGGATCTTGCCCTTTTGTCAGACATTTGATCTGGCAGACAACAGCCGCCCCTTGGCCTGCACCACCTGCTTGCTGCAAGGTGACTGCCGGGTGTTTCCTTCCCAGGCCACAGCAGCTGCCTCATCCTGTTGCTTGGCTAATTTTCTTAAAACCGGCCTTTTCCCAGATCTCTAGGCTGCCTTTTCCATTGCTCATCAGCGGGGCACAGCAGCTGCGGGGCCTGCGCTGGCACCCCGCGCCCACGCTTTCAAGGCCTTTGCTGTTACCCCTACCCTCAGGCTGTACGACACCATAGCAGCACCCAGCACTACGACACTGTTTGCACAGCAAGTCCTCGGAATTAGTGGCTAATGAGCCTAATAAAAGGCCAGGACCGGGTACCGCACTGTTAGCGTAATGCCCGTTCATGCGAGGCACAGCGAGCTTAAGGTTATTACCAATGACAGTATCGTTTTTAGTGGGCACAAAACCGCTTCAACCATTACAGAGTTTAGGATCAAGCAGGCCTCTCCTTGAGTTGCAAGATGAAAGGCAGCCCCCATCGAAGCACCAGAGGTAGAGCAGCGCCTGCTGCTATTGCAGAAAGCACCCTGGCCGTGACGCAGGGCTCCTCCAGAGCCCCAGCCTCCCCGCCGGGGCAATGCCCGCGCCTCCACCGCGTCGCCATCCCTGCTGCCGAAGCTGTCGCAGAGTGGCTGTAATTGGTTCCACTTTCCACGCAAAACAGAAACATCCTACCTCGGAGGCTTGCTGGCACCGTCTAAGAGACCTGAAAACTTGTACCAGGTATCCTTTCATGCAATAGAGATGGAAATATTTTAATGAGGTATTTCTGTCAGAATAGCATCATGAGCTTCAGGAAACAGGCACGGGTCCTGAGTTGAATCTTTTATCTTAAAACCTTAGACTATATTTCTTATAAATTAATTTCTGTGATTTGTACTGCTAGCAAGCTGCCCTCCTCTTTTCTGACTTTAATAGTACTGAATAGATTTAAAAATCAGGTGGCAGATTTCCTATAATAATTAGGTATCTAAATAGCATGTAGAAGCTTCGAAGACTTCTTAAAAAGTACATAAGCATCACTGAAATATGTAAGTGCTGACACCTAATTTGCTAATTGTGTCCTGAAACACAGTTGGTTGGTATTAGGTTGTAAATTATTGTTCCTGGTACGCATAGTAAATCTGCTTATTAAAATTCCCTTTCTGAATATTTATGCAAAGTCTGCAACCCCCTATGCATAAGAGACCTGTATTATCACACAGACTAACTTGGCAGTTTCAAAGAAACCTAACATAATTATATCAAACCAAATCAGAAATGAAAGAAACTACAACTGCGTAAGGGGCTGACACCCTGAACTTTCCCAAAACTGTGGCGTTAGAAGCATCCAGCGTATTACAATACCAAACTGATCTAGAAGGTCTTCTAAAAACACAACTCTTGTTTGCATTTTTAATTATGTTGTCCAGCTAAAGTCTTTAATATTAAACAGATTAGCCCTTCAGCATTTCTGCGGCATTTCTACTTTTTGGAGTATATTTTTGAGTGTGCCTTCAATACAACTTAGTATTTTGTAGGGCTGAAACATTAAGGGAACGCCCAAGACACTGACTCCAGCTGCCTACTACCTCAAAAACTGCTTAGTCTACTTTGTAAACTAGTCAGACATAGTCTCCAAGGATTCTTTACCCCTGCTCTGATGATCTATTTTTGCATGATTTTTACATTTAAGGACCTCCACATTTCCAACTTGATGTGTTCCTGGCCAGTTTGTAATTTTGGGCATTCTTTTCTGCAGTTGTGCTGGATGTTTGAAGATGGGTTGTTGTTTGGGTTTGGTGGGGTTTTTTTCCTGATTAGCAAAACACAAGAGGCGCTTTTAATCTCCTCCTGCATGTTCCATCTCCCCTCCTCTGGTTACCCAAGAGGTCTCTCTGCACACATGTTTACATTCGTCATTTGGGAAGAGCGGGGACCAGGGCACAGCACCACCAGCAGTGTGTGGGGTTGTGCTAGCACTTCCCCTTCTCCTTCCTCATAAAATTACAGTCACGTGTCTTTTTCTTGCTGAATCACATTAGTAGACAGCAATTATTTAATGATCTGATGAGACTAGGTAGTTTTTTTCAGCTGTCACTTCCAGGTGATGATCTCCCTTTTTAGGAAGAAATTCTTAACAACTAGATAAAACACATCATGTATTTTTGTATAATATGATTTCATTTTAATTCCTAGCCTCTTACTTTAAGAAAATTCAGTTCTTTGTAGCGATGAACCACCCTAACTTTGCAATGAAATTATTCATATGATACAGTCCTAGTGGCTTATGGGTATCATGAGTACAAAATTTGTGCATGTAATTTTCGGATGTATTTCCACATTATCAAATTTGCGAACATTTGTGACTGCAAAGCACTGATGCTATGGAGCTTGTGCTCTGTGACTAAAGGAAAAAAAAATGTGGAAAATTATAACAATATTTATAGAAGTTAGATAACTCTCCCTCCCCACAACAATTCTGAGGCCAACAACAAAATTTACAGTATAATCAAAATAAGTTATAGATGAGTTCTATACACAAGTCAAATCTCTCAATACCAATTTGACAGTACTAAAGAAGTTTGTGAATGGCTGCACATCCATATCGGTAATGGCTTCATAAACCTTTATAATACCACAGAGAAAGAAAAAATTTAATCTCATTGGAAATTTTCAAAATGTTTTCCAAGAAGCTGATTTTGGGGAAAATGTCAGGTTGATGTTGTAGAAAGTAGAAAATTTAAAATATTTTTTTTTCTTAAGAGCTCTTTTGAACTAAACCCAAGTATTTTAGATCACCAAACAACCTGAAACATTTTGTTTGAAGTCATAGCAACATTAGTCTCTTTCTTGCAAGTCTGGCGTATTGGCTGATACCATATTCCGTTAGTTGATGCTTTAAACTCACTTTTTTGAATTCTCTCTATTTTGAGTGAAAAAAGGTATCATTTTTCCCCAATATAAAATTTGTGAAATTTTTTTTCTTTGTATTTTGTTAAGTATTGTTGACAAGTTGCTGCCACTTTCTTTTTCTTCCCTTCTTCAATTTTTTTATTTTTTTTTAAACTTTGGAAGCTTCATTTCTCAAGGCCATATGTAAAACTCTGTATACAGTCATTCCAGCGTTCTGGTAAGAATTTATAACACAGCTTTCCATCTTTACTTGAAAACAGCTATTTCTGCATATATATGGATATATTATTTACAAATATATTCTGACAGTTTTAAGTTTGCAAAATGCAAACCACTTAATTTGGGTAAAATACTGCAGTTAGGCTGATGTAACTGAATTTAATGAGAGAGAGACAGAGAGAGAAATATATACCCTTAACTTACACATATATGTGTGTGTGTATGTTAAGAAACATAGCCAAAGCATTTGAATTTGATGCCTGAAGTGTTTAAATACTGGTTTTATTCTGAAGTGCTCATCATGCCCGGAATTCCCACCAAAAATGTTTCATTTGTTTAGTACAGAGAATCAATTTACTCTGTTCTTATTCCTGGCTGCTGAAATGCCATATTTACAGAATCTAATTGTGTTGATGTACTTTTAAAAAATAAGGAGTTTCTCAGCCAGCGTAAACATTTATAGCTCCATTGGCTTGAAATTACAAACTGCAAGAAGCTAGAGTAACTGAAGATCAGTCACGGAATGTGTTCTTTGCCTTTTGGTCCTTAATCTCAACCAAAATTCTTCTGACATTAACAATGTACCAGTAGTTTAATGTTGGGGTTTTTATGTCGTTAAACCTCATAAATTTGAAACTTTCTAAAAATTTATTTTTCCAAAGTTGACAGCCATTATCGCAGAGAAAGTTAATATCGGCATCCTTGAACTGTACAGCCAGGGCCTGCTGGCCTTGAACGAGCGCTGAGATGAGATTTGCAGTTCCCAACACGGAGAGAACTTTGCATGCATTGATTCATATGATCTATCATTAAAACAACAGAGCTCTGTGAGACCCACCTGACATGGAAGCAAAGGGGAATCTTTCTACCCATGCTGCCAAGAGTATGGTCAGGTCACAAGGATCTGAAGAACAACTGTATCTGAATTCCCAAGTGCTCTTCTGAACCATCCAGCTCCTCCCAGCGTTTTCCTCTGACAAACACCTAGTTATGATTCAGAGTGAGAAAAGAAAAATTCCTCCAGACCTGCTGTGAAAGTCGAAGAGTACAATGGGAAGGTGGGAAAACCTCAAGCTGTCTTGGCTCATGCTAACAATATTTGTGTTACCAGCATTTGTTATCTCCTACTGCATCAGCTCTGTGGTACTGTATATTCATAACTTATGCAGAATCCAAGTTTTAAGGACTGCTTTGAATACACAGTAACAAAGATTAATAATGTACAAAAAACTATTAGCAAGATGTGGTGTTAGCGACTGCCTAGCTTAGTAAAGTGTAGAACTGCCATGATAGATCAGTCTTCTAAACACTCCCATCACAGCAATCTCTAATTCATTAGCTGATACATATACTTAAACTCAGTTACACCAGCCTAATTGCAGTATTTTACCCAAATTCCATGGTTTGCATTTCTGCCCACCTGAAATTGTCAGTACACTGCAATGTTCTCTCCAGTTACTGGCCAGAATTACAAATGATACATGCTAGGGAAAAGTAGAGTACATACTAGAGACCGCACTCAGCAGATATCCAAGAACACAGTCAGAATGCCAAAAATTATTAGAAAGCTAATAAAAGAATGTTACTGTGCTGCTGTGTAAGTCAAGGTGTATCTACATTTTGAAGGATGCATGAAATTTTGGTCCTTCCTAATTTCATAAGTTTTAGTAGCGCTAGGAATGGATGATCACAAGGACACAACCTGCCTTTTTATGAGGCAAGATTAAATAGACTGGGTTTCTCCAGCTTGGGAAGATGATGACTGAGAAGAAAACAGAATAGATGCCTGAAAATCTCAAAAAAATCATTAAAGATAGAGCAAACAAGAAGGGTAAATGACTATTCACTATATATTTTAAAACTCATTTCAACTCCTACTTTTTCAGTTACTATCAAACTGAAAAAATCCATTCTCTACAAAGCCCTCAATGCAGCAAATTTCAGTAAAATAAGATCAATTGTGCCAACTGAGAGAAATAAAGAGAACAGAAAAGTCATCCCACTGTTGCATGGCAAACAAGGATCCAGAGCTAAAGTGGCTCTAAAAAGCAGAAATTAAGATCAGTTTTATATAACAAAAAGGCAAGCACAAGAAATAATGACAGTAGAGGCCAGAGAAAGCATATTTTTCCTGATCAGGATAGTCATGATCAGCTTATAAAGTAACTGTATCATCAAGATTTCCTCATGTGCCTAATTTGTGCTGCCCTAAATATCCCTCCCGGTAGTTCCAGAGCATCCCAGAGAGAAGAGGATGGACAGTAGGAAGAAGAGTAGCTGTAACAAGGTCAGAACACACGGAGGGAACCAGAAGCGAAGAAATGACCCAAGAACCACCAGGAGTGAGACAGAGACAGCATTTGCAACGTCACTTCAGCTCACAGAGGAGGAGATGATGGTTTTGGAGGCAGAGAGAGGAAGAGAGAGACAACAGTAGTTCAGACTGAGGTGAAGAGAAAACAAAGTTGCCCTAGGGAATGGAAATAAGAGAGAATTTCCCTGTGATTCAGAGAAATGCCACAGAAGAACTGAGATTGGTAAAACACATAACAAGTGCATGGAAGCAGGTGGCAAGTTCAGTAAAGGAGACAAGGAGACCCTGACCTGTCAAGGCACAGGGCACTGGGGAGAACAGGAAAAGAAAACAAGAGAGGAAAGAAAAAAAAAAACAACAAACCAAACAACACCCCCCCCCCCCCCAATTATATTGTAAATGCTTTATTTAAGCCGGAAGTGGAGGCAGGATGAATCAGAGCTCTCTTGAAAGACACAACCTTAAACCCAGCCTTCCTACAGCTTCAGTTCTCACAGGGAGAACCAAGAAGAAAATTGAATGAGAAGTAAATTTGAAAGATAAGTAAAACACCAGGTGTGCCAACCCTCACACAGGACCACTGCAAAATACATGAAATAAAAGCATAGTCTGTAATCTATTTGTTGTTCTCTTGGAGTAATGATCAGCAATGCTTATGTTTCCTTGCTGGCCAAGTTCCTTTCTATTAAGTGTTCACATGGCTTTCTTTTTCTTTCCAAATCTCCCCTTCCAATCCAAACACTATGTATTTCAAATGGGCACAAAGCCTTAAGTTTAGTTCTTAATTAGAAAACACAATGATTCTGCCTCATCCCTAAATGAACAGGAGCACCTATTAGTCAGATGATCAAATTTAGACAGGTTAATTAAATCCGTTTAAATACACCTCACCCTTTATGCTACAGTAAGAAAAAAAAGTCGTATTTCTGAGTCACAGGAGTTAAATGAGTTCATTAGTCAGGCTTTGAGTCAAATTCTCACTTGATGTATAACAGCACAGGTCTGTTGAAGTCAATGGTGCTGCTACTATCTACACAATCGAGGAACTGACTCATTATTCTGCTCTAACTGCATTTGCATCTTCACATTAAAGCACATTATTCTATTGTCAGTGATCAAATTACCACTCTCCAGCAGGTGAGGGCCACACCAATGATGAGCTCTTAAACAGTGATGTAGAATCACAGCAAAGAAAATCCCAAGGGTCCAGTTAAGACAATTTAAAAATCACTTTGTAGTGCCAGGATGATTCCAAGGAATAGAGCAGAGCTAGAGACCTAGGCCACAACGTTGAGAACTTCAGGGAAAAAGGTTCCGTTCAAAAAGTAAACGTGCAGTGACAGCACGCCATTAGCTACGCAAAATGCATTCATTGCTGTCATACTTAAAACAGGAGAAACGTGTAAAAAGTGTCAAGAACCACTGCAAATTTAAGCCATTCAATACACTGTTCATTTAACGAAATACTTCTATACAGATAATTACTGCCTTTTAACAGAAGTCCGCTTATGGACTAACTCAAGCTTTTGCATTTTAGACAAAAAGTTTGTTTTATTTGAAATGGGTTTTATGTATCACCAAGTGCCTGCAGAAAGGCAATCCACAACTTGCTGATTATTAAAGCTGGGTTTGATGTTTCACAAGTGATTTAAATTACCTTGGTTGACTTGCGTGTGCGTAACTTCAGATGTTTCCCTTGCCTGACACACCATCACACGTGGTCCAAACAGCTTCATGGATAGCATCAGGCACAGATCCTGCTTTCTACCAGTTTTGCACGGTTGGTGGCATGCTGCGGATTAATACCCCTTAACAGCCCCACTCTGCGTCACCTCAACCAGCCGGTGTGGTGTAATGGGGAGGGCACAAGACACGCACTCCCTCTGTGTTTCCCCAGGAGCCAACAGCTAATTCATAAGTTATTCAGTCAGCACTTTCTCACCAAAGCCGCGTTCCTGACGGCTGACTTCCTGCTTGTAAAACACACTTTCTGTCTTCAATACAGCCCATAGCTATAGGATTGACTTCGGCTTGCACTGAAACATCATCAGCACAACTATTTCCACTAGGACAGTATAGAAAATTATCCACAAAAACATACCATCCTTCCTCCTTTCCCACACCCTCAAAACTAGCATCATGGTGCTATCAAACTCTTTGGTGTACGCTGACACAACAGTGCTCCGGTTGATTTGGCTCCCGTTATTCAAATGGCGAACTTGAATCTGCCAAAGGAAAATTTCATTTGGCGTATGCTGCATTTCCCACAGAGGGCTGTGGCCAGGCACCACCAGCATTGCTACCTTAGGGACAGCTCTGTCCTCCACACAACCCCTCCTCTCCCACAGTCTGCAAACATCACTGTCTTCACTCCAAAACTAAGCTAAAATTATGTAGCATTCTGTTAACCATGTAAGACCTCGAACTGTTTCTCTTTCAGTCTACAAAACTGAAGTACAGAAGAAGAAAAAAAAAAAACACCACTCATACTTAAAAATCTCAGTGATTACATGAGTTGTCAGACACCAACCGGATTAATTCATTCCCAGCTAAACACTAGAAACTCAGATTATTAAATCTAGGTTTCAACGCTGGTGAATCATTTTGTTGAATCCCGCATAGATACAAAAAGAACAGGAAGGATTGTTGAAATGGTGCAGGGATCCATCTGTGCAGATCCTATGAAACTCACCTCTTTTCTCACAAACTCAGCAGAACATCATCACTGAAAGTTAATCTAAAGTGTTTTATATTTTTTTCTAGAAGCAACTGTGTGGTCCTCTGAATTTTTTTTTTAAAATGCCTTTTTCCCCTGCCTAATATGTATGCAACAGGAAGTATTTGTTTTATTTTGAGGCAAGCAGAACATATTAAAAACATGAACAAGAGAGCAAAAATGAAGCATTCAACACTAAAAGCAATAAAAAAATTGTATACATTATATAAATTGATAATTGATTTTAATCAAATTATCATTATATATCAGCATTACTTTAATTCCAGTTATTTTCCAAAGTATGTATAAAGTCAGAACTATAAATACAATGTCTGCAACCTCATAAAGATAATCAGTAAAACCCCTAAATTCTACAACATAGAATAAGCAAACTGTAGTTGGCCTAGGTTAATTTCAGATTGCCCTACCAAGACCTCTCCCAAATGCTTTTCATGTTTCATGGAGCTCTAATGACCAGTGAGCCAAGCTGAGCAAACAGACCTCGAGTTCAGAAATTTGGGCTAGACTGAAGGGAGGGAGAGACAGACCTCTTAATTGCTTTTTTATTACTATTATTTTAAACCCTGAGGAAATGTAGAACAAAATGTCTCTGAACAGTTTTGTTGGAACTGATTTTCAGCAAGGTTTATGGGTCTTTAGACTCCTTTTGACCAAGTTCAAGTCACAGATTCAGCATAAGAAGTCCTTTAGACTGATCATAAGGAAATCTATGCATATAGTTAAGTGTTTGTACAGAGCCACTGAATTCCAATTTTCAATAGGAATTGATGCATATGTATCAGAAAGCAAAGTCAAAGGACTAGAAGACAAGTAACTATGAAGCTGACCACTCTCCCACTGTAGTATGCCACTGCATAAAAAAAAAATTTATCTTTGAAATATTACTATAATTAAATATTCCATGAGAGAAGGACATGGAATACACTGAAATACTCCTACAAATCAGTTAATGTTTTAAATCAACAGAAGATCTGCAAGACAAAATACTTTTTGTGTCTCAATCTCAATTAATCTCGACTTGCCAAGATAAAGCAAACTAAATTCTTCAAGTATTACACAGTAGCAATAACACTAAAAATATAAAAACAAAGTTTAAAGGAACTTTATTTAAAAGACACAAAAAGCACTTGAACCTTGTGGGCTAAATAATGGTGTACGTTTCTTTAAAGGTGCCAAGTTCATTACAAAATTAGAAGAGGAAAACAAAAACCACACACAAAAACACAAGCACAGAAAAGCACCAAGGATATGCAAAACTTTAGTTACTAACTCCAGTTGCATAAATTCTGACTTTATATTCAAACATGAAATTATAGAATAAGTGAAATTAATGTGTGGGGTTTTTTTATTTAATATCATACCCAGCTCAACAAACACTGACTTATTTTTTTTTATATGAGAATCCAGTATAATAAGCTGCTTTGGCAATGTAAAATTACATGAGAAAATACATTCCAGAAAAAAATAAGTGTAGGTCTCGGACGTTCCTTGGGACTATTTTGATTAATTTATTGTCTTGCATTGCATGG
Organism: Astur gentilis; assembly: GCF_929443795.1. Taxonomy (NCBI): domain Eukaryota; kingdom Metazoa; phylum Chordata; class Aves; order Accipitriformes; family Accipitridae; genus Astur; species Astur gentilis. Next base: position 2,002,202 of record NC_064882.1, read on the forward strand.
TGATATAAAAAATGTAAAATAATGAGGTTTCTGTATCCTTTGCACTATTTCTAGTCCATCAACAATAGCAAAAGAGTGAATTCACTTAGGTTTCCTGAAGTATGTGAATTTTGCTTAAGTTTTCTACAAGCATACAGCTCAGAAGTTGCCCTCCAAAGCGGAAATGCATTATTGTATTTTGCTGTACCTCTATGTGAAGGAGGTCTATGGCATCATACCTTTTTTTTTTTTTTAATTTTTTTTAAAACAAGGAGTATATTTGGCTGTAGAAACAGAGATGGCATTCCTCCTTCCCTGCCCCCCCGCCTTTTTTTTTTCTTTTTTTTTTTTTTTTTGCAAACTATCAACATGGTAGGAACAAAAATTAAAAGCTACCCAAAGGCTCATCTACCTATGTCTACTCTTATCAGTCACCTCCCCTCCCCTTCTGTGCTCTTCAACAACTTCATTTCCATCCTGCTCTTCTCCACCAGAGAGGTTTCTTTATCAGGTAGGTTTTTTCATTTAACATTCAATCCAACTTGCTGTTTTGTTTCCTTTCCACTTCAATACCTGAATAACCTCTTACTTCTGCACAGATGGGTGGAAACGGATTACCGCCACAAAAAGGTGACAGACACCAGAGCTGAAAACTCATGAACTAGCCAAATCTGTCTGAAAGCAAGAGGCACAATACCTCAATCTGGCAAGAGACTGTCATAGCCTGTAGGAGAGAAGAAAATACCAGCTGCTGTCTTCCAAAAGGTAATGCTGTGAGTAACATTTCAGGGTTAGTGCATCTAGTCAGATGCTACAAGAAGAAAGTATGATTATAATCCTCCTGTATTATCCTTAAAAGAGGATTATAAAAATTTGAAGTAACACTGTGGTAATCTGAACCCAAATAGCAATATCTGAATTTATCAAATTCCTCAAATTTGATAAAATCCCTGGGTGTTCAGTCTATACATTAGTTATGATCTCTGTGAAAGAATCATTTACTTTTAACAGCTCTAGTTTTATTAGCACACAGTGCAACCAGACAATCTGTCCATAAATCAGATCACAGCATAAAGATGGATCATCAGTTAAGATTGTGTGTACTTCCACATCGTGTTTATTTTGTTACAAAAACAAACATGAGAAACTATGCTTAGATCAGACTGGATTTTATTTCTTTTAAAAGTATATTAACTTCTATGTGAGCAAAAGCAAAGGCCTGTCTTAAAAAGGTTTGCCACTATAGCTATAAACAAGTAAAGACTTACCTGGCAATCACCTACAGCAACAAACAAACAGAAAAATATTTTAAGTTGCTGTATTTTCCATAAAAAAGAATAAAATTCTGGTGAAGAGTGAAGAATAAGAGCATGATATGTACCGTGTGTTAAGATTTATACCTTCTGAACCAGGTGCAAAGCAGATGTGAAACACTGCTGTTCTGTTTTGATAGCATTTTATTCCCTCTTTAAAAGCACACAGGTGACAACACATGGTTTAAAAAGCAAACTAAAACAAACCCCAAACAACACAAAGGAAAATTGGTCCCTTATGTTTAAAATGCAGATTAAACCAAAAATGAAGCAACAAAAAACAAAACAAAATCTGAGAAACACCCACAGCACAACAATATCAAGTCCTTTAGTCCTTGAAAAATAGGTAGAGAAATTTCTGTAATCACCTTGATTATAAAGGTAAGGTAAAATCACCTTGAAAACAGAACTTGGAAGCATTAAAAAAAAACCCAAATCAATCATCTTCTCTGCAATACACTTACCTCCATTTGCTGGATGAATCTCATATTTCACTGTTTTACATTATTTTCCAAACAACTGCATTGCTTTATTACATGTTATTCCAATGCTCAGCAGAAAATAGTAAACTTAAAACAGTAACCTTGATGAGACATTAGCTTTCCATGCTAGGTCTGAAACTTTATTACATTTCAGCATATATATTTGTGGAAATTACAACGCTTTAAGGTTATTCCTTCAAGTACTACCAAAATAGTTATATAAAAGATACAAATCATGCTATCCCATTCCTGAAAATGTTCACATTGTAAGTTAATGATTTAAGCATAGCAACTGAAGCAAAGGGCAATGCCCAAAGATTAATTTGTCTCTGAGGTGAGCATGCAGCCTCAGCTACAGTCTTGCAACTCTGCAGGTGGTCACCATTCCCACCAAACAGCCTCACCCACTCTTCAACTAGAAGTGAACAAGAAACACACAAAATTTTGATGGCAAGTTGTGGGGTTTTTTTCCACACGCTGTGCTTCCAAGCTTCTTAGGAAGGAAAGGACCTTGTGCTTTAGAACCAGTCAAACTTCTTGAATCGTACTGCACATTGCAAATGTATCACAAATTTACAGTTTTTTCTGTTGTCACACACACAAAAAATTATGAATAAAATAATCTTTGAAAGGCAGCAGAAAAAATAGGAGCCTTTAAAATATTTTGGACAGAGATTTCAAGGCCTGTTCGTTTTTTTACTCTACTGTGAAAATCTGATCACCCAGATACATTTTTCAGTTGTCTTCTTCACAAAGTTTTTATCATACAGTCAAGTAGTGCTGGCTATTAGCTATTTATTCAAGATTTTAACCCCTCTCTCATTTCTTTATTGCTTGCCAGGAACCATGGTAAATTTTTATATCTATTCTCAGTGGAAAAGTCATCCTGCAAGACCAATCCTATGCATGTAAAGAAGAACTGGAGATCCAGTATGTTTTAGGGAATAGAGGAAAGAAAGTGAGGGATGAGTAAACAGAACTTCATTGCTCTTGGTTGCTTGGTGAACCACAAGAATAATCCCCTGACAGATGATCAGGCTGATGGGAAGTCTAGAGTATTCACATGTTTGGAGTACCACACAGACAAAAGTGGAATGGGAGACTGCCCAGGATAATTCTGCCAAGAGCAGTAGTATTTAAGTCCATGGCCACAACTCTTCATGTATACGTGTCTAATTTAAAGTATACATACTGCTAGCTAGACAATTCTGGGGAACCACTCAGAAAACATTGTACCTGTGTAGCCTGCTGCTGAAATTTTCCTTCTATACCACATTTTTTTGAACATTTATTTTAAAAATATATCTATTTTTAACAGATTTTAGCATTGCCTTTTGATGAAATTTAGTTCTAAGAATGTCTAATTGGCGGGGGACACACACACGACACATGACAGGACACATATCTCTGAACCTCTTGGTTTTACTTAGGTTTGCTATATTCTCTTTACAGCTTTGTTGATTTACTGTGGAATCCACTGAAGCTCATTGCTTTCACTGCCCTCTCATAATTTATTCTGCACACTTATTACTCCTTTGAACTGCCTTTTTCATTCTGTGAAAACTAATTGCATGACCATGTAGACTTGGCTGTATATGTCTGTGCTCCTGGCAAGACACCATTCAGCATTATTGCCATTTTTCCTCCCTTTTAATAAGCCCTCAGAAAACAAGCAGATTCATGGTGGGTCTATTAACAAGAAGATAAAATTACTCGTTTTCTCCCCAGCATAACTTGAGATTTCCAAGACCAATGTTCTTCTGGTTACCAATGATTCCTGATACTTCACTCATGATACTTTACTAATGATTCTTCGAATCACTGTGCAAAACTGCAGCTGAAATTTCCGGCTTTTACACAGCCCTTTCCTCCCTGTCACAGACCTTGATTTGCCTTGATTCCCTTTAGCTAGCAGAAGAGTGCTTGGCACTCCCCAGATGGTACTTCACATCTGGCAGCACATGCACACTCATTCCTCAGAGTCTAAAGGACTTTGCTTGTTCACCCTCTCTCCAGCACAAGTCTACCCCACTCTCCACAGACAGAATCAGAGAATCATAAAATCATTGAGGTTGGAAAAGATCCTCAAGATCATCGAGCCCAACCATTAACCTAATACTGCCAGGTCCACTACTAAACCATGTCCCTAAGTGCCATGTCTATACGTCTTTTAAATACCTCCAGGGACGGTGACTCAACCACTTCCCTGGGCCGCCTGTTCCAATGCTTGACAACCCGTTTTGGTGAAGATGTTTTTCCTAATATCCAACCTAAACGTCCCCTGGCGCAACTTGAGGCCATTTCCTCTCACCCTGTCGCTTGTTACTTGGGAGAAGAGACCGACAACCACCTCGCTACAACCTCCTTTCACGTAGTTGTAGAGAGCAATAAGGTCTCCCCTCAGCCTCCTTTTCCCCAGACTGAACAACCCCAGTTCCCTCAGCCGCTCCTCATAAGACCTGCACTCCAGGCCACTCACCAACTTGGTTGTCCTTCTCTGGACACGCTCCAGCACCTCAATGTCTTTCCTGTGGTGAGGAGCCCAAAACTGAACACAGTACTCAAGGTGTGGTCTCACCAGTGCCCTTCTAATTTTCTTACAGCAAAACCTCACAATGGTCTCCATGGAGTTCAAGTTACCCACGCCTTAGGGGTCATCAAGGTCCAGTGACAGGACCTTGCACCAGCTCCAAGGGAAACAAACCCACAGACACGAGGCAGTAAATCATAGAATCATAGAATCATTCAGGTTGGAAAAGACCTTCAAGATCATCGAGTACAACCATCATCCACACCCACTAAACCATGTCCTGAAGTACTCCATCCACTCGCTTTTTAAATACCTCTAGGGATGAGGACTCAACCACTTCCCTGGGCAGCCTATTCCAATGTTTGACAAACCTCTCAGTAAATAATTTTTCCTAATATCTAACCTAAATCTCCCTTGCCTCAACTGGAGGCCATTTCCTCTTGTCCTATCTCCAGCCACCTGACAGAAGAGACCAGCACCCACCTCACTACAACCCCCCTTCAGGTAGTTGTAGAGAGCGATAAGGTCTCCCCTCAGCCTCCTCTTTTCTAGACTAAACAGCCCCAGTTCCCTCAGCCGCTCCTCATAAGACTTGTGCTCCAGGCCCCTCACCAAATTCTACATCGTTCAGACAATATCTCGCCTTGGAGAAGCAGTGTTATTTCCTGGTAGCATTGAGAATAGCTGAATTACAGCACTAGATGCTCTTAAGTGCCCTACACCATCACACTCTTTCACTTTTTAAGGGGGTTTACACATATAAAATACAGACCTCCAAGGTTTAAAGATTTCTCCTAGTTCGAAAAACATCAGCTTTCATTTTCATAGAATAACTCTGGACATACAAATAGTTCAATTTGTCTTCCTTTAACATGGGTACCTATTGACTTTAGGAAATAATTTTTCTTTGTACCTTTAAAATGTCTGTCTGTAAAAAACCAGAAGTCCTATATTGATACAAATTTGTCTAATAACTTGACATCAGAACCCAGCTCTTCCCTGTCCGTTGTAAACATTTCAAATATTTCTAACCTAATAAACCACATTTTTCCAGTTTCTGAGCTTCAACGTTAGTGACAGATGTATGCACAAAAAAAGCCCAAAACCCAAAGTTAATTCTCCCTGATAAGTCTTATCAGAGCAGCACATGAGTTCTGCCAGTTGTCATGTCACCAGCAAAAAAATGCACAGCATTGCAGGTTTTCCATCTCAACTGCTGCATCCTTAAATCAACCAAAAACCCCACAACTGTTTAAAATTTACATACTCTTCAATGATAAAAAAAAAGCATTGCCATTAGAGTTGTCTGCATATGACTTCTGGTTTTTACACATTCTGGCTCAAGGTATTCTTCTTGGCTACGGCTGTGTGCCGCTGTTAGCACTGGTGAGGATTATGCAGATGAAACAAAGACCCTAAATTTGGCTAATGACGCTACTCTGTTCGCAGTACATACAAGACTACCACAGAGACTGACTGATCTTCAAATAACTTAACAATTACTAAATTTATTCTTTTTCTAAACCATGATGAGGAGATTTGACAAGCCCATTTTGTTAATGGATTAGTCTAAAAAAAACCTGACAAAATACAGTGCAGAAAGAGAATGAACAGGAACTCTCACACCAAGATGTCTCAGTAGAATGCAGTGAGGGTGTTTTAAGACAGTCTTTGTTGATACCTCTTTTCACAAAACCCTGTAAGGAAGCTAATTTTTTGTTGCCAAGCTAAGATATTTGATACTGTATTTCCAGAACTCATGCTAAATAGGCTGACCTCATCTGCAGGCTTCCTTAGTTCAGAAACGCACCTACCTCTTGACTATTCAGCAGATAACTCAGTTGCACTAAAGCTCTTACTCCAAGCACAGCATGGAAGTTGCCCAGTATCCCCTATTTCTTCAACGAGTTAGGTGCTGTGGATACTGAGCATACCTGGAAGTTAAGCCACTTGAGAGACAGACACCAAAATAACATCATTTCCCTAGACAGTAACCAACAAGTGCCGAGTTCTTTTCAGGTGCGTATCTTCAGCAGGGAGCAAGGAGAGCATTCTTGTCTTAAAATTACCTGAAAATTGGCAGTTTCTTTCTCCAGAGAAATGAAAACTGACCCTTAGCTCCTTTCAGGCAAAGGAGGGAACTGTACCTAAGTCTACACATGCTCTCATCACTATGTTAATGTCCGAGAGAAAAATGCTGAGGAAAAAAAACCACCACCGCTGCATCTCCTTTATAGAAAAGGATATTAAAATACAGCTCCAGGGTTACTGTCAATGAAAGCTATTTACATCTCACCTCAGCTTGGCTTCTTAAGAAGGGTGCAGTGAAAGAATCGCATTTTGAGCAGCAATTTTTTTCCAGCTACTTCCATGCAGGACCATTCCTTCTGCCCTTCAGTTACGCAGGTCACAAGTAAGCATATGATTGAGACACTGAATCCTCAGGGTCCAACAGGCTTCTGGAACACTCTGCAGTTGTCCCAAATATGAAGTGTTGAAAAGCTCAACACTTCTAACATCCAGGCCTCTTTTCAGACCTAGCCTTAAGTCAATCAAGTCAAAACACATACTCACAAATTCCAAAGGTGGATTTCTATGACTTTACCAGAGTCGAGACACTACCCTAGGGGTCCAAGCTCGTTAAAAGCCATAAACAGGCTTCTAAGATGACTAGCTGACTTTTGTATCATGAAGTCCCAAGACAAGTCCTGGACTGGAAATTCAACATGAGAAATAATTAGAATACTCTATTCCGTGTCCCTACTTACCTGCTAGAGATTTTGGAGGCACTGGCAAAAAAAAAAAAAAAAAAAGAGCATAAGCAAAATCATATTTGCCTGACATGCTTCTTCTAGTAACTCTTCTATAGAGAAGCCCACATGTTCTCTACATTATTCCACAGGGATTCACAAGGGTGATATTACAGTAATTAGTGCATTCTTCTATCACAGGTTACTACAGCAAGTTTTATAGAGCTTGGATGCAGAATCAAATAAGGAAAGAGAGAGGAAAAAAAAAAATCTAGGCAGACAATTCCAAGGAAATTAGAGAGCTGGCGTGCCTAAAAAAAAATAATTATGGTTTAATATAGTCAGAAGGGGGAGGGGAAGAGCCAGGAGGACAGACCCACTACTTTTTCCATTAAAGCATCATTTTGCAACACATTTCCTTTCTTAGCAGTTATGAACACAGTTTTTCAAGGCATGTTTTTAAATTGTTAGCAAGTTTCTGATAACAATCTAAAATTACTATGTCCAGAGTCAGGAAACTTCACAGACAATAATTCTTTCCAAATATTGCACTGAATCATCTTTACTTTTTCATTGACAAATTCCATATTGTTAATCGGTGTTAATCACAACTCCATCAGTATGCAGAGTGCCTTCTATTGTGTGGATGCTGATTACAGGTAATTTGGCAGCTGTTATAATGTGTTAGCTGCTTCAGCAACGTCGCATATATAATGACAGCTTTACTTTCTGAATTTTTATTTAGTCATGAATCTCTTTCTCCCTGCAAACATTCAGTTCAGGTGAAAGCAAGTCATGATGCTCTCGTACTAATGGGAAAGAGAAGCTTGGCGTGTTTTACAAGTAAATAGGATGACGTAGCCTGGGCCACCTGACCAAAAGTCAGTCTTGAGGACTGAAATTGGGGGTTTGCAAAGGTCGTCTGAAGTCACAGCCCCTGGAAACCACAATCCTGTTGTCCATTTGACGTTAACTGAACAAGAGAAACCCAAAAGGTACCTAAAACAAGAAAGAAGGCCCCTGCAACAACTAGTATTTTGCCCCTGCAAAGTAATCAGGTGTCCTGGTTTCAGCTAGAATAAAGTTAATTTTCTTCTTAGTAGCTGGTATAGTGCTGTGTTTTGGATTTAGGATGAGAATAGTGTTGATAACACACTGATGTTTTAGTTAGTTTAAACACTGTTTAGCAACAAGTCAAGGACTTTTCAGCTTCTCATACTGCCCTGCCAGCGGAAGTTGGGAGTGCACAAGAAGTTGGGAGGGGACACAGCCAGGTATTCCATACCCTATGATGTCATGCCCAGTATATAAATTGAGGGGAGCTGGCCAGGGACTACTGTGGACCCAGGGATTGGCTGGGAATCAGTTAACAGGTGGTGAGCAATTGTATTGTGCATCACTTGTTTTACATATTCTATTATTATTATTTTCCCTTTCTTTTCTGTCCTATTAAACCGTCTTTATCTCAAATCACGAGTTTTACTTTTTTTCCTCCAATTCTCTCCCCTATCCCACTGCAGGGACAGGGAGTGAGCGAGCAGCTCTGTGGTGCTTAGTTGCTGGCTGGGGCTAAACCACGACACTAGGAACTGAAACACAGAGGAGGACAAAGAAAACAAGGCAAACAAAATCATGTGTGGCTTTCCCTGAATCTGCTTACCAATTTGCAAAATACAGGAAATCTGTTGTTTTACAATTTGTCTGGTTAAACCATACACTTCTGTGTATTTAAGTACCTTCTAATTGAAACTAGTTCCATTTTAGCTTTGGTCTATGCTAAAACCAAAATAATTTTTCCTTTCCTTATTGGTTTGTATTACATTCGTTAAGAAAGGAATTGAAACATACTCCAATTCATTTACTCTAACCATTTAGCTCTGAAAGGAGATTTTGCCTTTCCAATCATATGATTATAGAACACATTAGTTTTTTATGAGCTCTGTAAATGAGCAGGACATTGAGTAGCAGAGTAGATCAATCTTGGGGGAAAAAAAGTAAACTAAATGAAACTAGTTTACTTTTTCAGCACTTCAAAAGAAAGTATTAAAATAAGCATGAGGTGCTGAAGGTCACACTTATAAATGTCATTACATTCTTGATAAAAGGTTCACAGGTTTTCAGTCTGTGTGCCCTGAAGCAGTCTGTGATTCTCCTTATGGTGGGTTTTTTTTTCTTTCCCTGCCAAAGTCAAACTTATTTTTAAGAGATTTTTCATGAGATAGCCCCGTACTATAACAGAAACATGCAGTGTCTTGCTTCTGTAAATTGAAGTTCTGTTTGAAAGCATTATTGCCTTCCTCCAGTTGCAGAGCAGGTTTAAGGAGAACAATAGTCTCTAAAAATAAACATAATATATAACAGTCTCTCAGGCAATGTCAAATGCAATGGAAAAAGAGTGATGAGAGTTCTCCAACATGAGTTTTAATGAACCTTTTTTCTCTCTTGTGTCAGTGCAAGTATCATTTATTTTTAAAGCAATCGGTCACAGCTTTCTGTTAGAATGATGGCCTCTTGACTGATTTTGTCAAAGTGCAGCACAATAAGGAATAATAATATTCCCAAGCTGGAAGTCAGTAATGAACAAAATTTGAAGCCAGCTAAAATGAAGTACTGTATGAACTTAGCTGTAAAGTATATGGGATATAACTCTTCAGACTACAGGACGTAAGCCAACCACTAACTGACAAGGATTAGGAAGAAATAATTTTCCCTGTGAGCATGTTATTCCATACTCATCCATCACAGGAACTCAAAAAAAAAAAAAAAAAATCCTCTGTAACACCTCTTAATAGCCAGGGCTGGAGAGGGGCTGATGAAACTGATATAAAACCCAATATATCCAACACAGAAGTTAATGTTTTGCAAATATACTGTGATTATGCATTGCAAATAAAGTGAAAAAGGCAAACAGTTACAACAAACGCTAACAAATGTTTATTAAAAAAAAGTTGACATAGTAAAATTAAGTAGTAGTAATTTTTACCTAGGTCCTAATAATGCCCAGATTTTTACAGTGACTCTTTATAAAAAGTGGGGAACTTTCCTTGGGAAACTACTGCTTCAGAGGAATTCTAAGACACAGGCATGTTGCTAAGCTATCTGAAGAAGCTCAGTCAGACCAGGTACCATCAGAGGACTTAAGCAAGAAACAGAAATACACTAGGCCCACTAAGGCATCCTTCCCAATTGTAGATTCCTTTTGCTCTACATATGATCCCCCAATATTAAATGCCTTGTCTTTTTACAATGCCCTGATGACTGCATGTATAATTGATTACTGTATCATAGAAGGTGTTTGAAATTAGCTGCTTTTGCAGGAACAAGACTGATTCACGGTTTATAACAGCTCAGGGCCTGGTCTAAAAAAAAAGTGATAAAATGATGGAATTGTGCCCACAAATAAGTGAGTGAAAGCCCCCATGCTGACAAAATACACTTGAAGAGATCACTAAAGGCGGAGGCATCCAATGAAGTCTGTAGCAACAACAAATTTTTTCTGATGCTTACGAAAAGCTCCCATGCATTGCTCCATTACAGTTTCAAGCATCTCCTCAACTGTGTATCATTCACTGCCTGGAAAGAAAACCTAATCATATACGTGATCTTTCTATATTGGTTATGACATCACAAGCTCACTGGCCCCTAGAGTGAGGGCTGGTACCATCCTAAGAAATTTGACTGGAAAAGGGAAGCCATTAAGTGACAACAGGACAGTGGTTGTTCCTCAGACTTTAAATTTTTTCCCCCGTTTCAGCTAAAAGTGCATGAACTTAATCAGAAAAATCCCAAGATAGACAGAAAGAAAAGGCAAATTAGGAACTGCCAAAGCTTTGCATTGAAAAATATGAGTCTGGTAAACTATCAGAGCTGCTAAAAGCTGATACACTACAGCCAGATTCCTCATCCTTGCTCACACCTATTATTACTTTGCAGAAAGACACCACAAGTAACTTTGGTGGCAAAGTTCAAAGGATGCTTTTTTTTTTTTCCCCCATGTCTATTCGGCTGCTTAGAAGGAAGAGGAAAATGGACAGGTTTTTGTAACAGAAATAGTTCAGATTGATTGCTTGGGGAACCTTGAAGATTTAATGTAAGAATGACACCATGCAGTTGGAGGTGTAAGGTAATCAGAGCTATCTTATCATAGGAAAAAAAGGCACAGAAGTAGCCAGCTCTACCAAAAAGCCTTCAAGAAACCACTGTAAGGGAAAGCTGAGCAGTAACATCAGTCATCTGGTTCTTATGTATCACTCTCTTCATCTGCTACCCAGAGGAATTCTTCCTAGCTGCATCTTAAAAATAAGGGAAGCTAATCACAGAGACACAAAGTGATAAGCTAGACATTGCAGAAGGACAGGCCAGTACCTGGTCATTCACACCACTTTCCAGCAAGAAATGGATTTGATATTTGGAAAAAGGCATGTATCTTACGCCAACTTAGCTTCTTAGGAAGAATATTGCTTATTCTCATTTCAATACATTTAAACAAATGAAATTATCTACAGATACTGCATGTCAGTTTTTAATCATTCTGCAATGTTGTTAATACTTTTCCAACAGTCTTCTACTATTCATGCAAAATAACCATCAGCAGATATAGCATGGCAAGGTGTTGGCAAGCCTTGATCCTATAAAAATCTCTAGTTCAATTTTCTGTTGCCACATTTTCTAACCTTTGAAATAAGCAGGGCTTTTCATACCAGGTAATATTTTCCTTGGAGAATGAATACAATATGAACACAGTAATCGGTTTGTTTCTACCTGTAGGCTATCTAGTCACAAAGTGAGAGAGTTTGGGGTTTTTTTAATATATACACTGAAAAAAAGCCTACTGCTATAAAAATTACTGCTTTTTCTCTCTCTTTGAAAGTCTATATCATCCTTGTTTATAGTTCAAATCAAATTCATAAACTAGCAAGAGTTCACTCAAATTTTGTTTGGAAAAAATCACATCCCTGAAACCACTTGGAAGAAAGGCTGCTGTTCATGCCTTCAGATACATACAAATCTCCTCCATGCATGAGTTGCAGTGAATATCACATCTGAATTATACTTAAAACTCATTAATTAAACCACATGCTAACTACTGATCTTTATTTCATTAAGAAGATGCATCCCTTTTTAAGCTTATCTTGGATTTATTTTCAAAAATGATTTTTTTTTTTAAAAAGTTATGTATTTATTATTTCTAATACATTCTCATGGTTTGTTTTCTCTTTCAAACTGGAAGGTTTTAGGTTCACACTTCTCATTCTATTTGCTTATAAAGTGCCAAATAAATTGTTGGCATTTAACATTACCTATGTCAGGGTGAAAACACTGTATGCAGGACTGTTAGCAACCATCAGCTCAAAACTACATGTTAAGTCTTCATAAATATGGCTTTACTGAGTAAAAGCCCTTCAAAACCAGGTTAGATTAATGCTACTTGATCTTATTTTCAAACCTGTAAGAGCTGACACTTTTGTAAGCTATTATTAGGTTAACTGCCATACTAACTGATTTCTTTTATCCACAGAAAAGACTCAAAGTCATCAGTGGTTCAAACTTCTCCATCAGCCACTGCTTTGAAATATCACTTGTAGGGATGAGAAAAGTGTTTGAGGTCAATGCCTTCCAAGCCTCGGCCTCCTGACAGATCTTCTTCAGATGACCGTGATGCTGCCTAGGGTTTGGTAATAGCTATTATTGCTAGGGTACTTCATTGTGTACATCCATGTTCAAAACGTATTTTGAAAACAGCAGGGAGAATGAAGATTTGAGAGGTTGCTTGGAGCACAAAAGAGGACGTGAAAGAAGGTACAAAGGTTGATGCTGGAAACAAGTCAAAAGAAACTGCCTGACAGATGGCATCCCAGAAAGGAAGGACTCTAAGATTCAGATATGAAAGAGAAAGTCAGTACAGATGGTGACTGACAGCACTGATTACAAAACTCAGTTCCCATTGAAGGCAATGGGAGCTTTACTTCAGTAATGAGGATGATGGCAGTGAAGTCTATTTTTTTGAAAACGCTGTTGTTTTGCTATGAAATACTCTGCAAGGACTTGTATAATACTAAAATTCAAGCCCTGACACCTGGTTGACAGTATAGTTGACAATATCACTCTGCAACTTGTATATACAAGTTAGCACTATATAGCCGGCATGTATTTAAGAAGGAGAGAAATAAAAAAAATTTCTACATCATACATAAAGTGCAGTGCAGAAGCAGGTTTTAGCAAATAAGTACGCAATGATCCAGGAAAACCTTACTGCAGCCTTTCAATATATAAAGGGGGCTTACAAGAAAGATGGAGAGAGACTTTTTACCAAGGCCTATAGTGTCAGGACAAGGGGCAACAGTTTTAAACTGAAAAAGGATAGATTTAGATTGGACATAAGGAAGAAATTTTTTTTTTATGATGAGGGTATTGACATACTGGAACAAGTTGCCCAGAGAAGCTGTGGATGCCCTATGATTGGAAGTGTTCAAGATCAAGTTAAACGGGGCTTTGAGAAACCTGATCTGGTGAAAGATGTCCCTGCCCATGGCAGGGAGGTTGGACTAGATAATCTTTAAGGTCCCTTCCAGCACAACCCATTCTATGATTCTAAAACTAAATCCCAGGAGAGTGCCAAGTCCTGCAGTTGGGTCACAACAACCCCATGCAACACTACACGTTTGGGGAAGAGCGACCTGGCAGAAAAGGACCTGGGGCTGTTGGTTGACAGCCAGCTGAATATGAGCCAGCAGCGTGCCCAGGTGGCCAAGAAGGCCAACGGCATCCTGGCCCGTATCAGAAATAGCGTGGCCAGAAGGAGCAGGAAGGTGATTGTTCCCCTGTACTGGGCACTGGTGAGGCCACACCTCGAGTCCTGTGTTCAGTTTTGGGCCCCTCACTACAGGAAAGACATTGAGGTGCTGGAGCGTGTCCAGAGAAGGACAACCAAGTTGGTGAGTGGCCTGGAGTGCAGGTCTTATGAGGAGCGGCTGAGGGAACTGGGGTTGTTCAGTCTGGGGAAAAGGAGGCTGAGGGGAGACCTTATTGCTCTCTACAACTACGTGAAAGGAGGTTGTAGCGAGGTGGTTGTCGGTCTCTTCTCCCAAGTAACAAGCAACAGGGTGAGAGGAAATGGCCTCAAGTTGCGCCAGGGGACGTTTAGGTTGGATATTAGGAAAAACATCTTCACCAAAACGGGTTGTCAAGCATTGGAACAGGCGGCCCAGGGAAGTGGTTGAGTCACCGTCCCTGGAGGTATTTAAAAGACGTATAGACATGGCACTTAGGGACATGGTTTAGTGGTGGACTTGGTAGTCCTAAGGTTAACAGTTGGCCTCAATGATCCTAAAGGCCTTTTCCAACCTAAACGATTCCATGATTCTTTAAAAACACCTTTTCCATCTTAGATGTACTGCTTTGCATTAGCAAAGCTAATTATGCTATTCACTTAACAAAAAAAAAACCAAAAAAAACCAAAAAAAAAACAAAAAAAAAGAGAAAAAGAGAGATGAGCTTTTATCTTCACCAGTTACTGTCAGCAAACTCTTAAGTGGTATTCTGGTAAGCACCTGGCAAATCCCTGACCAGCACAGCCTATAGAATCCTAATGAATAAGGTTTCCTGTAAGTAACCTCTATTGAGGCGGGGGGGGGGGAAAGAAAAGATATTTTCATTATTCCTAGATGGTTAAGATAGACATTCCTTTGGTAGATTCTATCCATACTGAAATCCAAAATACAGCCTTGATATCAGACAAAGTTCAGTACCAGGAAAATGGGAACCATGTGGAAATAGCAAAGCATCACATTTATATCTATACGTACTCAAGAGTTCAAGTTACAGGGTGTCGTGGTTTCAGCCCGGCCGGTACCAAAGGACCAGGCAGCGGCTCGCTCACTCCTCCGCCCCCCTCCGGTGGGATGGGGAGGAGACGGAGGAGAGAAAAGGAAAAAGAAACTGGAACCTCGAGGGTTGAGGTAAAGGCAGTTTACTGGGACAAACACAAAAGAGATTACAACAACAACAACAACGGCACTAATGAAAAAGTATACAAAAAGAGTGATGCACAGTGCAACTGCTCACCACCCGGGACCCGACGCTCCGCCACTTCCCCCACCGAAAACAGAGAGCACCCCCCGGCCCGCTCCCCATTTCTATACTGAGCATGATGGCACATGGTATGGAATAGCTCCTGGGCTAGTTCAGGTCAGCTGCCCGGCTATGCCCCCACCTCCCAGGTTCTTGTAAAAATTAACTCTATCCCAGCTGAACTCAGGACACAGGGGAATGAATGTACAGCTCTGCAGACATTCCACAGAGTAATTTAAAATATTTTAAGGTCATAATCTCCTCTTTATATGCAATGTGTCAATGTAGGCAAATATTTCCCTTCGGTATTAGAAAACAAACAAACAAACAAAAAAAAAAAACAAACCACAAAGCAACAACAAAAAAACCCTGAAACGAAAATCACAACCTCCCCAAGCTGTTCCACATATACTGACACAATACCACAATCTCAGACTTAAGATGTTCCTTCTGACACTCTACCACATTCAATGTATCCCTGTTTTGCCCTGAGGAGGAAAAATTTAACACTATTTAGGAGAGGGGAAAAAGAGAAAATGTTGCATAAAAATTAAAAGCAAACTAAGTATGCAGAAGATCGGGATCCTGTTGCTAGCACCTAAGAAAGGATGGAGATGATAAGGATCAGTGCCCCTATAAGTACCAATCAAAGTTTAGAATCTTGAAATTGTGTCTTTCGTCTCCTTAAAATACTAACTCATGCACCAAGACACGCATTTATAATAGGAAAACGTATATTGTTACAGTTACACTTCACCTTAGGTGCGTGATTTCTTGGTGTGCCACACCTCAAATTCACTATAGAGCTGCAACGTTGAACCTGTCTGGCATGTATTATTCTTTCCGGCTTAACAGAATACTCTCCGGCATCAAGTAACTCATTCAAAATCTCCTCCTGCTGCACAACTTTATTACCTATCAGCAGCTACTATGGATGACTTTCACTTACACATTATTAGTTTAAGAATGACTTTTATAAAAGTCATACAAAAAGGTCCATCTAGCCAACTATCTGCTTCTGACAGTGATCAACAGCAGATCCTAAAGAAAGATATAAATACATGGCAAACAAACAACTTCACTTTCCTACAGTACCCTTCCAGCCTCCAGCAACTGGTGGTTCAAGGACATTGCAAGCCAGAGGTGCCATCTTTAGCCTAAATGGATTTTTCTTCCATGAATGTATTCAATTGTTTCTTGAAGCCATGTAAGCTTTTAATATCCACAATCCCTGCTTCAGAAAGCTCCACAGCTTAATAACCTATTGTACAAAGACCTGTACCTGTCATCTGTTTTGAACCTGGTACAGTATTTAATTTGATACTATTATTTCTATTGAAAGAGGGTGAATAAAGTGATCCCTGCATATCTTTTCCATGTTACTCTCTTCTCAGATAGCTCTATCATATTTTCAGTCGTCTCATCAGTCACTCAACAATGAAGCCTTTACTTAATTCAGTCACCCTTGATAGGTATCTTTTCCAACCCATCTGTGATGATTACGACTGCACAAGAATTGCACACAGTATTTGAGACTACACAATGAATTTACACAGTAGCCATAACATTGTTATCCTCTTTGAAATGAAAGCTAACATTTTCATAAAACTAATATAAGCATCAAGAGCTCCTTCCTGAGTAGCAATTACTATGTCAAAAGTTATTGCTGTATATGTAAAACTAGGATTATTTACTTAGCCATATACATTATTTTATATTTATCCATATTTCACTTCAGAGGGCTAGACGAAGAAAGACAGAAGATTATGTGGAGAGATCTTTAGCTATAGCAGTAAAATTCTGCCTGTATCCTACCCCAAATTTCCCATTTCTTATTTTGCCTCTCTTCCATTATATAAACTCTGCCCATTACAATGAAACTTCCAAACCTGGCTATTGATCCCACAGATCATTTGTCTATGCCCCTGTTTCCTAGGCATGGATCATATTAGTTTTCAAGCACCTTGGAAGTACCTCAGTCTAATAACAACCCCAAAACATAAAAGTGTTTTTATCTTCCTTCCCATGATTCTTCTGGAGCAAATGGAATGAATCTTTCTGGTCTTGTTTTACATTTTGTTTCTCCTCTTAAGTGACTTGACGTTCAAGATCTCTGCTAACTCTTGAGCATCTCAGTCACTGCCAAATCACCGTTCTCTTATACAAAGCAAGAGTCTTAATTTTAAACACCGTTTTTATCTCTCTTAGATAGTTAATAGACCTCTAAATTAGTTGAAAACATTGTTCTGGGGAGGTGCATATTCTGTTTACTTTAAGCAAGTTTCTACAAGTTCTGTGTAGGTGCACTTTTGGGCCATGACTGGGGTCAGTTTTCAGCTCCTCTTCCAGAGGACCAATTTAACAGAAAACTACAACCACAGCCTAAAGTTACTGGTGAAACTTAACGAGTTACTCGTTAAACTGCCAAACCTGTGAAGTCCAATGTCGCTGAAGGGTGGACAATGCCAGTTTTATTGAGATGAGACTGCATTACTGAATTTTATTATCAAGATTATTTCTGTTTATTTTTTAAATTTGCAGCATAAGCTGCCCATAATGTTAGAATCTAGTGGAGAAACTGCAGTACAGCTGTGAACAGAAAAGCAGACTAGATTAAAACATAGAGATGTATTTGGGATGCGAAAAAACATATCCCTGCATTTTGAAAAATATGCAATAAGCCCTCGTTCCAGCTCAATTCTAAAGCAGAATGCAACAAGTAACACTTCCCACTTCTAAAAGGGAAAAGAAATACAAAGTTACCTGCACAATAATGAAGGATGCGAATTTTACAAGAAAAAAAAATTAAAGGCACTGCTTTTACAAATAAAGTTTTGGGACATAAGCTGTATTACAGGATTCTCCCACCCTGCACCACAAATTTCCCATTTGCGTACCAAAGCTAGGCATAAAACACACTTTCTTCTTACGATTTTCAGCCTGAGGTACCTCGCAGACCACCTTAATGGCTACACCACTTCACATTTAAACACTGCTTGTCACTACGCTCTGCCCAGCCATGGCAAACGTGATTCAGGGAGGCCACCTCGAGCCCCACGTCAGCGTATTACCAGGTGTCAACGCTGTTTGTGTCCACAGCACTGTGAGGGATCTGAGGCCCTCCTCCCCACATGCACTGCTGTTCCTCAGACATCCTCTGCAAAGCCCGTCTCCAGCTACGGACATAAAAACACCGCAAAGCATTGGGAAGTGAAGTAAGGCAGCCCCACTAAGAATCTCCCCTTGGTTTTGGTAGGAGCTCAAAATGCATCACACCAAGCTACAGTTCCCACACCGAAACATCCTGAACTCCTTGCTCCTTCCAACCTTCAGGCTGCAAAGGAAGAGAGAGACTGTTTTGTCCAAGTACAGGTGTGGTAGCATGGATCTGTTAAACTGGGGGGGGGGGTGTGGGGTGTGTATACCAGGGCCGAGTGCACTCACACCTAATGTGCGATAAGCAGCACCCGCACTTTTTTGCCTTTGTATCAAAAAGGCAAGCCTGGTTTCTCAGAACACTAGTGCAAAAAGGTGACCACACATACAACAGAAGAAAACAAGATTATAATCTCCTCTTGAGAAGGAACCTCAGTTTGCTACATAAAAATATGAGGCATGCTTTATTCACAAATTTTCAATTCACTACAACATTAAAAGCCCACTGGTCATGTTTGTACGATGCGGTTAACATAAAACTAAGAGCTTACTGCAATAAAAATAAAATATTCCTCACTGGCACTACTTCAATAATTGACCTAGCCCAGGGTCATTTCAAAACAGTTTAAATGCATCATTAATCTAGGGTATTCCAAAGCAGCTTTACTAATATGCTATAATAAATTAGAATAGAGAAGCAAGGCTGCAGTTAGCGTCCATTTAAAAAAATAATAATATGATAACAAGATATACCAGAGATGCAGATTAGAGCAACATGAAAGAGAAGGCGTAAGAAACATGACAGCAACATGACTTAGAAGTTCCAGAAATATATTTGATGGGATGTATTTTCCTTATGATTCTCCTGGCTGTACATTTTCCTTTCTTTCATGTCTCCTTCCTGTCACTTCCATCCTAATGCTCTGGCAGCTTCTCACTCTCCATTATCATTAAAAGAGAGTAGCTGGTCTCTCTAACAACCATATCAGTAAATTGGAGGTTAATCTGCGATATGAAGAAGGTTACTAAGTGGAAGAGAAGCTCAGTTGTTTGATTATTTTAGGTCACACATGTCAGGAGAAAAGCAGGTTAGCAAAGTGTATTGTAAAGACAGCAGCCTTGGGCAAGTATTTTTTTGAACAACCTTGTGTATGATGTCCTAAAGAAATCTATATGGGTGTCCATTGTCTAAAGAGTAGAAACGACTAACAGGAAAGATTGGAAAGAATCAAGGGCATAAATGAAATAAGCCAACATCTTTACTTCCTACATATTCCAAGACTTAGAGCAGAGAGGGGGGGGAAAAAAAGTTCAGTAGATCGTCTAAAGTTATCGCTTTTCAAAAACCAAACATAAAGCCAGCCTACACACAATCTGTGCATAAAGAGGGAGGAGAGAAAAAAAACCCAAAAACCAAACAAACCAAAATTCCACATTTATTAAAAAAAAACGCTGGAAAATGCCAAAGACACTGTAAATTGTACTGAATTTATACTCATAAACATACACCTCCCCATGTATTTGCATGGTGTCTTTCACAAAATCATTCCATTCCTCTTAAGATTGTTAGGGCATGTTACATTAAGAAAAATAAACTCCTCCCTGTAGGAAGCAAAGATGGTCTCCTCACCTCCTCCTGCCCCTAAACATACACAAGTGTGTGCATACATATATATAAAAATAAAAGGAAAAACTCAAAGCCCACACTAATAGCCATTTCTGAAGAATCTATTCTCATAATTTCTTTAAAATGCATTGAAGAAGAATCTGAATTCACTGAATTTTAGTTTTAAACTTAATTCAGTAACATTTTACTCTCATAAGTCACAGAACAAACATTACTACAACACAATAAAAAGGCAAGTTTTTCCAAGACCTCTCTCTGAAGGGCTTACAACATGCACAGGCAGTAAATACACATGTCCTGGGCTTGATCTCCTGTGTTAATTTGTCATGCACATCCATTCCAGATGCAGAAGCAGGTTGCTGCTTAGCATGATGCCATCTCCATTTCCCCTATCCCAATACATAATACAATTTTTCTTCATTGCTTCTGAAGGAGACATCTGTTATGCGTCTTGAGCATTTGAAGAAAAATTTCTCTTTCGGTCGTTCATATTGAAGTTGCTTCAAATGAAAACACCTTTATCTTCAGAGACTAGACTATTACTCTGTGTGGGGTCAGCACATGAACTGCAGCACTTGGAATTTCTGAGTAGTAATTTGCTGAGATACCACCTCAGTTTTATAAAAAGTAAGTCTCCTGTCAATAGCAACTCTTTGCCAAGCAGTTTCTCTCTACGCTTTGTGTATGGATGGTTTAAACAACATCTCAGCATCTTTACTTCTTTTGGTGCATCCTCTCCTCATGAAGTGAGGAGACAGGGAAGATGGGGCAAGATCACGTAAGGTAGTGGACTGTATTTCCAGTCAGATTTATCTCCCAGCCCTCTGCAGCTTTGCTGCTTTCCTTGACAGAGCCGCAGAAGTTTCCTGCCCTCCTCTGCAGCCCTTCCTGCACACATGGCATGCCAGTCTGCAGTCCCAAAGATGACAACTCTCGATTTGGTTTTGAAATTCGATTAGTATAGGCAGTCGGTGGAGGTGAACGCAATTTCACTTTCTAGTTAGCAAAGCATAGGCTAATATGTATGTTCTGGCTGCGCTTTCGTTGGGCTTATATCTCTTAAATGGATTACTTTAGGGAAAATGGAGAGATTAAACCTTCTCTCAGACTGCTATATAGAACAAGAAGTAATATAGATCAAAATAAAATCCAACCATCATTAGGAGGAGTGTCTCCATATACTTGGAGAAATTCCCACTGCTTCACCATCATTGCCAATTATGTCAAAGATGCCCTTATGCTGAAAAAGGTTTAATCTGATGTGAAACGCAGGTTACATGTACTGCAGGAATATTTTGCTGTGAAGCTTTTGCATGTCATTTTTGAGTTTTCTGCTAATTTTTACAGCCATCCCAAGTACTTTTTACGTCCGTGTATGCTGCATCTCTAACGATTTTGTAACTTTAGCAGAGAATTTGTTACTTAATGTCATAAAAGTTCTGGATTTACATTTTTATACTGGTGTTATAATTGCAAAATTTAATCAGCAATTTGACTGTCACTTTAGTTTACGTTGAGCAATTCTGGAAAAACAACATCCGTTCAAGCCTGTCATTCATTTTGTATCCATATCAAATGCAACTTAAAATCTAGTCATTTATCAGAGCCTGAAAAATAGCAATATATTTCTTGCAGGATGGCATCAATGTGTCTTTTTCATGCATTCCCCATGCTAATGTGAAACTACTACTCTGTAGAAAAAGCAATCTAAAAATTTCCAAGATTCAAGCAATCCCATATAATAATTTACCCAGCAATCAAATGAGATATCAAAAACATTAAAGAAACTGAAATGTGTTTTTCCCCAAAAAAGCAAATAAAGAAGAGAAAGAGGCAAGAGATGGAGGTGTGCTGCTATGTTGAAAATAAGAGGGTTTTCTCCATTGAAGGGTCACAGTAGGTATTTTGCCTCTCATATAAAAAAAATATATATTTAAAAAAGTGGACTATTGCATTAAATCGTGTATTATGTACTGTGCAAGACATACGATTCAGAGCTGGTGAACCACTGAAGGATACTGGTTCAGCACAAGATTTGGTACAATTTACAGCCTCTTCTCAAGTTACCTAGCTCTGGCTAACTAATGCTGCATCTGTGCAGGCTTTGCCAGGGACTGGCAAAATTTTGCCAAGGGTACAGTTAATCTGTGCAGAAGAGAGATTTCAGTGGCCAGTATCTGTTGGAGCTAACTCTTGTGGGTGGGAATACCTCAAACCTCCCAAGTACACAAGCACTTGTTTGACCTTGCCTTCTCCGAAACAACCACATAAACCTTCAGCAGCATTACCCGAATGTTACAAGCACAACTTTTAGCCCAGGGATTGGATGACAGAAAGACAAACTGCCTGTGACAGACAATTATCTAATGCAAAATTGGGAGATTTTAATCACAGTGAGGCAAAAACATATAGGATAAAATTCTTCTCTCACCTACAGAAGCCGTTAACATTGCCGGAACACATGGGCAGGGCCTGTGTTTCCCAGACATTAGCTCTGAACAGAGACACAGGGAGCCCTTGCTCTTCCCCATCTTCATCTATAAACAGAACTTGTCACAGGCTGGCTATAAAATGTTCTTGCTTGTGCTAAACAGTTGTTTGCATTCCCCTAGTACTTAACTTACAGAAAACTATTTTCAGAGAGCAACAATAAATAAACAGGCTAAAAATTTCTAAACAAACTCATCTGTTATTCTATTTTAAGTACAAGTATGAAAAATTATGCTTCTTTAAGCAAATGAGCACCTTAAGTTAGTCTGATAAATCTACACTTACACACTTCAGTGAGCAATCCAATTTCTAAAGCACCCTGTGTTAACACTGGTGTCCTGACCAAATTCTAGTTCAGGTAATTACTCCGCCTAGCTAAAACTCTTAGCAGTATCACATCCTGTCATAAACCACTGTACAGCACAGAAGTAACCTGTTAAATTGCCGTTGCATCTTAAGCACAGAATCAATGGTTTACCGCTGATCGATGAAACATTTAAGCCGTATGGGCCAGATTTTCTAGTCTACTACGTCCAATTTGCACTGTAAATTTGGCATTAAAAATAAACCACCACAAAACAGGCAAAGTGTAGGAAATTGCACTGGACGTGGTAACTCATAGCTGGCACAAACCTGACAGAAGTTTTGGGGCAGTGCACGTTCACAGCACGGCCAGATGTCACCAATCTCCTTGTTGCTGCTGTTCTCACGGGTGACTACTGCTCACATGGCTCTGAAGAAGACATGCAAATATTCTTCAACTACTTCAGGGAAAAGTCTGGCAGATAGGCTTAAACTGTTGTGGAGGTGGTTTCAAATGATCCAGTGAAGGACCTGTTAAATGCTGTTCTGTTCTGTCACCACAGATTTCGCTGAAAAGTTCAAGCATTGGATGGTAACCAACAACTGGAGGTGATGGGGGAAAAGGGATGCTGTAGTTATCTGTTATACCCACACGTGGCTAGATGACAGCCTCGTATTTCAGCCAGTGACTGCTTCCAAAAGCGAGGGCAGAGGTCTTCAATAAACAAGATCTGACCAGGAGAAAGAGGGGATAGGAAATTATTTCAATAAGATCTGCCCAGAGATCTTAAAATGGCAGTGTAATATAACATTGTCCCTGTAAAACACTACCTTGAACAGGAACATTGCAGCTCTGACCCTGCTGAGTACAAACATCCAGAAAAGAGTGGGATATTGTAGCCTATATATTTCTATGTTAGCTGCACATACACCTCATTATTTTTATTCCTACAATTCTCTTAATATATTGCTGTTAGTTTGGCAATTAAAAAGCTGACTTGAATTACCAGGTGTCTGCGTAGACTTGGAGTCATGTCATCTTCTCTATGAAGAAAAATGTGTGAAAATTATGGAAATGAAGGTGAAGAATTTGAAAGAGAAGCTTGAAATCCTATTAAATTCCTCCAATAGATTTTCTTCCTCTCCTTTACCTCTGGAGCAAACCTCATCAAGGAGGTCTCTTCTATAGCATTTTTTTCATAAAGAAGAGGGAAAGGATTTCTCTGTTGAAGATGTATGTTGAGAACGATCACCCAGCCAAGCCCATCACGCAGTGAAACTCCTCCAAATGTGACAATTGTCAAAACCAGTTTGAAACCAATAAATCACAATAGAGCTTGACCTTAAAAACCAGTTTACACTGGGATTCTCAGAAAGGAGTTGGTTCAGCAGGCTGACATCTCCTAATAAAGCCTTTTCACCTTTTAAAGAAACATTAAAAAGCTGGGACTGCTATTTCTTTCACTCAGTATAATTTGGTCTCTTGACAGTGAGGAACATTTACGATAGATGTAGGATTTTTAGCTTGGGATTCCAGAGCTGCATTGTATTTAACTTGTCAACCTCTGACTTAATTTTTTTCAGCCTTATTTAAAGTAACCAAACATGTCTGCTCCTGGCCCTGATCCATTGAAATAGTTAGCATACACTCAGTTTTGCTGAAGTCAATTGCTATAAATGTGTGCATCAGCATATCACTAGACAAAGACCATAAGTTACCTGTCTGAGCATTAAAAAAAAAAAAAAAAAAAAAGAAAGAAAAGCTGAATTGTTCTTTCTTCTATATGTGTGAACAGACACCTGCCTACACACACAGTTGCATCTCCACAGAACGGCTGGTGAAGTGGCACAGTGCAGTCTGGCTCCCAACTGGGATGCCGCTATGGTACCGCTGCAGTTCCTTGGACCCAAACACAAGAGCTACATTCCCTGCACAAGGAGATGAGAAAGTTTAGAAAAGAAGTGAGCATCATGTCCCGGTGAGGAAACAAAACACAGCTTAGATATGTCCCCCTAATCAGTGAGCAATCTTGTATCACACTGCTTCGATAAGGCCATGGAGTCCCCCTCATCACAGTTGTCTTTCTACAAGTCCAAATGCTGGCACACACAGAAGTTTCTTGACCTTGTGTTTTGATTTGGATTAATCTGAAATGACTGTGCTTAAAAAAAAAAAAGGTAACTAGGTAACTACACACAATACTATCAGCTGAAATGCACTACAAATGCCAGGTTAAATGAAAACTAAATATAGAAATCAGTCCATTTTATCCTGTAAGATATATTCTGTTTATTAACGTTCCTGAAAATTGATAGGTATTAAATTAACCACAGGAGGGCTCCCTCTGGTATACTGACTACAATAGAAACATACTGTTAATTGCCAAAAATAATATTGTATCTTAAAAGTGACAAAGGTTTTAGACCTCAAACGGTATTTTCCTCAGTAGGCTCCAATCTATGCAGGGGAAAAAAATTATACATGAACAATTCAGATAAAGAAGTGAACTACAGAAGTGTTAACTGTATGACTGTTACATACTTAAACAGCAAATGCAGATTGCCAATGCACTGCATTTTAAGACACTAAGCTCTGTTTTGCCATGCCATGTATAGGGGCTCTTGGAGCTGACACACGGGCACAGCAATGAACAGGGCTGTAGAATAAAAGAGGATTGAACACACCAGGTCCCAGCTGCTGCTCTGGGGAGAGAAATAAGGGCTTGCTTAGAACAGCACATGCATAGAAACTGAGCAACTGAGCACAGAAAGTGAGGCTTCATTTAATCAGTACTTTTATGGTCGGCCACGCACTCTGCCAAAACAGTACAAATTAACGTCAGCAATAGTCAAGCAGCTTCTTTTGTAGACTTGGGCCTGTTTGTCACTCTATCTACTCCTCTGTTAAAGAGAAACAAAACTCTCCCACCTCCCAAGTTTGTGGTAAAAGCAAAGGGAAGCAACTGAAACAGTGGAACTAAATACATAACTGACAGTGTCCTGACAGCGCTATCACAGGAAATAGCTGTCTATTTGTGTCCTAACCGAACCATACTTAGTACAAGATTTTGTAGCTGTTGAAATCAACTGGAAAAGCAAGGGAAATATGGCTAAGTGGGGGGCTAAGAATCAAGATGCAGCTTTTATGCAGCTCCAGAAACAGAATTCAGCAACCCAAGCTTTGTACTTCACTGGCATTAATAGCGGGTAAACAGAGTTAACTGTCCTGGAACAATTATGATTATCAGAACCCATGTACTAAACAGTGGGAAACATTGCACTTCGGGGCAAATTTAAATTTTCACTTCTTTTCACAGACTTCAGAAACTCCTGACTGTTTGCAAGACAGATTTCAGGTTGAAACCGCTTCCTGGATTCAGAAGCCAAAGTCAGTAGTTTCACAGCCACCAGGTTTGGAAGGTAGATTTTGTGCCTGTTTGCCAACTACACTACAGGCCCAGGATTTGTAAGAACTAAGTTCTTCTTATCCTGAGGAGTTAATTTAAATCTGTACCTCATATATCCCAAGAGAAAGACCTAATCATGGGGCTAACCAGACAGAAATACAGAATTTAGAGGACAAGGGAAAGAGAGTATGACTCCATCCCATGGAACAACGCCTTCCCCTCACAGCATGGGTGTGTTTTGGTCTTGGCTCTGGACACTGTGCATGCACCAAAATAAAAAGGCCCATCGCCATTGAGGGCTCCTCCTGCAGAAGCGCCTAAATCAGGAGGTTAAAGTAGCATGCCTCACTGCGCCAAAGCATAAGTGAAACAAAGCCAGAAGTCTACCTTCTTTCCTTACTTTACACATCATAAAGCATTTCAGTAATACAACTGTGAAAAAGTATTACAGAGCATCTGTGACTAAGAGATGCTGCTGTTCAATCCAATTTTAAGTTAGTGCTATTTTATTTGGCTAGAGTAAGGCTTTATCCTTGTCTGTTTATATACCTTCAATATATGAAAAATAACTTCACGTAAAAGAACCAAATTTCTTGCAGCAGCTTTCCAGTGTCCATAATACAGGTATGTGGTGGTAAGTGTTGTGAGATTATGTTTCTTTCTGTTTTTATGGGGTGCCCGTGCGGTTGACTATTGCAGTCTAGTGAAGTAACCCCTAATGCATTTCAACTTCATTTGGTATTTTCTTCATTCAGTTGTCATCTCCCTGTTTCCCAGTACCTTTACTCTTGAAGCTCCAATTTAAATACTGTGATAAACCAAAAGTAACCAACAACTATCAAAATACAAAGATCAAGCCTATCAAGTTCACAAATGAAAACCTTAGGAAAACATGATGGAAAACATAAAAAAAAAGGAAGCTCGTATGAAACACTTCGAGGTTAATAATGCTTAATAGAATTAACGTACAGTGATCAAAATCATTGATGCTGTCTGAAATCAGGGTTGTCAATACCATTTTCTCATCTTTTAATCTTTCCTAAAGAAGAGCTTCTCTGCTCAAAAACAGAATTTGCATGAAGACAAAAAAATACTCTTATGTAACTTATTGCAGCACTATTTTACAGAATAAAAAGTCAGCTTATTTTGTCATATTAGAATTTCTAGATAGCACTAAAGAGCACAAGTGCCCTCTTCTAGGCACTGGGAATGGCCCAGTCCCCAGGGGACACTGTTCTGCCATTGATAGAAACAGATTATTTTTGCATTGTGGACTGCTTTTGAACAGCTTCTCTGCTTACTGCTGTCAGGATATCAATGCCTCCTCCATCAGCCTGCTATTCCTCCTTCGCTCCAGTGCTATGGCAAGCAGCTGAGGTGGTGGGAGAGGCTGACAGAGCCCTCATTCACAGGGAAGTTTGGGGATGTCTACTTTAGCAATGAATTGCAAAGTTTAGTTTATAACTAGTCAGAAAATCAGAATTTCACCATGCCGTCTCCTCAAAAACACCTGACGATCAAGGACATTAATTTAATTGATCTTAAAACAAGATGGCATATTTATAAACATTACTGCCAATGTCAGAATACCGCCAGACACACATTTTACCCATGAGGGCAAAACCAGTTCAGCCTATGGCTAACTTTAATTAAAGTCACTGACAGCTCTGCCCCTCTTCCCTGGTCAGGACATACCACAGCAGTCTGACTGCACATCACTGTCATGTGCTGACCATACATACATACCTACCTATGTAACCTAACACACCTTTAGAATATATAAGAAGAGTCTGCTGCAGATTCAGTAGGACTGACCTTTAAACTTGCGTTAAGTCATACTCAGTATCAAGTAATTGAACACCTCAAGGGCAAAGAGTGAGTGCGTTGAGTGTTCAAATTCTTGCATCTCCTACTAACTTAGCGGGGGAAAAAAAAAAAAAAAAAGAGTTATATTTCTACTACGATACTATTTCACTATTTCTAATGCAGTCTTTTCTAGTATGACCTCATTTCTAGCATAGTCTCAAAGAAATACACTGACCATCTTCTTGCAATTTCCTTTATATTTAAAGGAGTTGAACTCAAAACTTGTACTTCAACCCTTGCTCCTTGTATGCATTTTGGGTTATAACGTGCACATCAAAAGACCCAAGTACTGTAATTGCATTACTCACCTCTACTTCAACCTGCTATCCTCACTGGGTAATGACATTGCCAACACGACTTCAATTCTGACAGTGATAACGGAATTACATTAAAGTCAGCTGTAAGGTTCAAAGTTTCATTGCTCGTTTTTATTGTTTTCCCATTAAACAGTCCCATTACTGCTTATTTAGTATTCAGGTGGGGAGAAAAGGACAAAATGAGAGAAAGGGAAGCTAGTAAAAAGCCCCTTTCAGAAAACTTAGGATTTAAAATTTGCTGGGGTCTCATTAGCAAGTCTCACCAGCCTTTCATGTATGCTCAGCTGGTGATCTCCAAGGTTTTATTCCACCATTTTACCCAGAACTTTTTATTTAAAAAAAAAAAAAAAAGTTATTTCCCTCTGAGTGCTATCCAGTCATGCTCTACTTAGAGTGCAGTCTTGAACATTAGAAATTTCATCTTATGTCAAGGCATGTGTCTTTCAAAGAGCCGTGCAACAAACATGGAAATTATTTGCATTGAATATCTTAGCTTTCCTAAATCACCAAGTAAATTAGAAACTGCAAAGACTACAGTATGCACCTTGTAAACTAATGACAGACACTTATGATTGTGTATAATTTTCTTTCAGCAGAAATTACTTCCTACTAAAATCTAGCACCTGACACCTACTGCATTTTAAAACAATTGGAAAGCAAAGCTTCAAATTAAGAAGCTCTCCCTAACTTCCTCCTGTAGTAATAAAGTATCTTCCATTCAGTGTATTTCATTAACCAGTTATGATACTCTGAAGGACTAACTTCTGTAACAGATAGCTATATTAACAAAGAATCAAGTATGTTATTGTTCAGTTGAAGCCGGTGACTTAAATACGTTTAGTACGTGGAAAGTGCATCATATACATGGGTGATGACCTTTGAATTTAAGACTACTAATGCACTAAAATGATACATGATGCTGTCTAATATGCTCTAACATAAAGGCTATGCAAGTGGTAAACAAGCTAAAAGATCAAACAGTCCCATAATTTCTTACTAATGATCTACGAAATATTTATGTCATATTTAAATTACACTGACAATTACAGTGTAGGAGCATAGCACTGTTGAACAGAACAAATACAAGCTTTGGTAAATTACAGGCAGGGTTTTAAAGCACTGCACTACAACAACTCCCTAAAACTAAACTTCACTTAATACAGGTCGTGCTGTGATTTATGAGCCATATGTAATAAACCCAGCGAGTTGAAGAGTAACTTAAGAAAAAAACAGCTTATGTCAACCGCTGTTATTAATAACGGTGACTGAGGAGACTGTAAACTGGAAGTATTTTGAAGTTGGTTGTGACATCAGCCTGAAAAGCAGTTACACACGCAGAGCGTAGTTGTATCGGGGCACATCAGCAACGTTCAGAAGAGAGAAAGACCGTCAGTCCCTTCTGTCGAGTTTTCAGCAGAAGGGAGAGGAAACAAAAAATCTAGGCGGTCAGTCACCTAGGCGCAATTTCGGCGGACATACAGCCACGCATCAGTTCGAGAAGCGTTACAGGCAGGCAGGCAGGCAGACAAATAAAAGTTGCAGTAAAAACTCCCACTTCTCGTGAGGAAGATGAGAGCCCAGCAACACCCTCGGCTAACCAACGAAGCGCGCAAAGTCCCCCGTCCTCCTCATTCCACAGCCAGCTTCTGCCCCAGCTCGCCCTCGCCCTTCCCGGGGAGACCCGGCCCGCCGGGCTCAGCTCTTCGCCCACAACTTTCTCTCTCCGCCGCGGAGCCGGGACCAGCGCATGTGCTGCCGCTCTCCGCTCCGCACCCCCGCCGCCGGCCGCCGCCCCCCCCCCGGACCCCTCCGCCGGCGCCGGGGCCCCGCTCAGGCCCGGAGGGGGCGAGGGCGAGGGCGGGGGCGGCGGCCCCGGGGGGGCGGCGGCCCGCCGGGCGCCCGGCGCAGCGGGGCACCGCGGAGCGGCGCGGGGCAGCGGCTCCCGGGCGGCTTCGCACCTACCTGCGGCTCGGCAGGCTCGGCGGGCTTCACCAGGTGCTTCTCCTTGTAGAGGGACCAGAGGCCGATGTCGGGCAGGAAAATCAGAGCTGCGGTGAAGAGCAGCGTCATTTGCAGAAACCTCTTCTGTTTCCTCTTCATGGCCAAAGCCGGGCTGCTCCGGCGACGGCGGCGGCGGCAGCAGCAGCAGCAGCTACCCCGGCACCACGGGGCCAGGTCCTTCCCTCCCCGCTGTCCCTCGGAGGGGCCCGGCGCCGCGGAGAAACTTCGCCCGCCTCACGGCCGCCCACCCCGCACCCGGGCGGGGCCGCCCCCCGCGGTGGCGGCGGCGGCGGCGGCGGCGGCGGGGCCGAAGCTGGCGGCTGCTCCCCTCGCCCCGGCGCGGCGCTGCGCGGCGGCGGTGCCGCTCCCGGGAGAGCTCATGGATCCACCTGCGCTCGGAGCGGCAAAGAACCAGACACACAGCGGGAGGGGGAGGCAAAAAAAAAAAAAAAAAAAAAAAAAAAAAAAAGAGGGAAAAAGCCCCACGACCCGAGCGCAGCGAACAGCGCCGGCCCGAGAGAGCGCCCCCTCCTCCTGGCTGCGGGGCACCGCGGGAGCGCTAGCGCTGCGCGGAACCCCCGCGGCTCGCCGCGACCGCCCGCCTCACGTCCCCCTGCCTGCCCGGGCCCGGGGCGGGGGGGCGCGGCATCATGAGCTCATCACGCGCAAATTGCTAAGCAAGAGTTCAAATAAAAAAAAATAATAAAAAAAAAAACAACCGAGAGGAGCGCGGAGGCTCGGCGCCGCGGCACAGCGCGCCCCTCCGCGCCGGGGAAGCGGGCGAGGAGGGGGCGGCCCCCGCGCCCCCCCGCCACCACGTGCGCCGGCCGGGCCGGGGGCCGGGGCGGGCCGGGCCGGGCCGGGGGCGGGCGGGCAGGCAGCGCCGGGCCCGCCCCGCCCGCGTCCCCTCATCCCGGCCGCCCCGCGTATGCCAGCCGCCGCCTCCGCGCCTTCCCGCGCCGGCCGGCCGGCCGGCGGGCGACCGACCGAGCGGTGCCCCGCGGGGGCGGCTCCCGGCGCCGGGGACCGCGGCCCGGAGCCCGGCGGCGGCGGCGGCGGCGCCGCCGCCGCCGCTTGCTGCCGCTGCCGCGCACCGGGGCCGGGGCTTGCAATTCCCGTTCCGGTCTGTCCTCCACGGCGCTACATGAAACGCGGGGGGAACCGCGCTGAGAGCCCGCGGGCCCGGCCCGCTGCGCCAGGCAGCGGCGGGGAGCTCACCTGCCGGGGGCTCCCCGGGCTCCCCCCTCTCCCCCGGCGCCGCCTTTCCCGAGCCCGCCCGGCCGGCAGCCCATGCAGCCCCTTGCGGTCCCCGCAGCGCCGGGGCTGAGGTCAACCCCCGCTTCGGGAGGACCACCGAGGGAAGGAGATGTTCGAAGCGGTGTGGCTCCGGTTCTCGCCTCTACCCTGCTCGTTGCATCAGAGCCGTTTGGGCTTCTGGTCTGAGTTCAGCTGCTCGTTCTGACTACGTGGTGCGGTTAGTCTTCCTTCTCAAACTAACTCCCCTCGGCGAAACAGGAGGACCCTTGGGTTTAGGACCTAGTGCCCTTTCAGCTTTGTCACATCAAACAGTGGGGAAACGTGTGCCAGACTCGTAACGTTAATGCGTCTAGAATGAATACTGAAAAATAAAGGTGTATATCTAAGTCACTTTTTTTCTGCCCTGCACAGAAAAAGCTGTGCCTTCGATTACAGTCCATATTTCTGTAGGTGGCTAAAGTATTTCTGAAGGTCTAGGTCTAAACCCTGCAGTGAGAATCCTCTTCCCGTTCCCAAAGTGCATCTCTACAGATGGTGAGAAGTAGTCCTGTCCTTTTTCACACGTGAGATCGATCTTGTCCATCCACAGAACTGTCTTGTGCAGAGAGCATTTTCTACACATGCATAAAATAGTAAAAGAGGCAGTTAAAGGTTATTTTTAGGAGAGTAGCTCGAGATAAAGGAAAGCTCGTGGGAGGAACAGAAGAACTCTGAACGCTGAAGGTGGGGTGGGAGGAAGCAGCATAATGCTCTTCACATAAAAGTAGGACTGGAAGGGACTTTGCGAGGTCAGCTCCTCTGTGGCTCTGCCCCAAGGCACGATCAGCTACATCTATGTCGTTCTTGACAAGTGTTTGTCTAACCCGTTCTGAAGTCCTCCAGCGATAGCACCACTACAGCCTCCTCAGGCAATCTGTTCTGACTTGCAGTTACAAACTTTTCTTTAATGTTTAACTTGAACCTTCCTTGCTGTGATTTCAGAGTACTACATCAGCCACCAGAGA
Organism: Astur gentilis; assembly: GCF_929443795.1. Classification (NCBI taxonomy): domain Eukaryota; kingdom Metazoa; phylum Chordata; class Aves; order Accipitriformes; family Accipitridae; genus Astur; species Astur gentilis. The sequence continues at coordinate 2,034,754 of NC_064882.1, forward strand.
CAGAAAGCAGAGTATTCCCCTCAGTCTTTACACAGTTAAAGCCCACTTCCAGATACTCTTCCATGGGCACTCCAAGACATCTCAACAGCCGATGACTCTTACCGCAGGACTGTCTCCAACTGATTTGTATCTTTCTTGAAGTGCGGTGTCCAAAGCTGGATGTAATAGGCTACTTGGGACCTTGTAAGCGTTTATGAGAAAAGATGGATAATTGTGCGGGTGCCACAGCGTATACTCTTTTTCCGTGCTTCCAAGTGGAATGCATGCTTTGGTTGTAACAGCAGCAGGCTGTTAACTAATGACCGTTTTGGGATACAATTTGAGTTCTGGTTGGTTTTGTTTCCCTCGAAGTAACTACCGCCTAATTCATTGTTCCTATTTCTGTCTTTATGGCTGAATACTTCTCCGTTTTGCGCTGTCTCTGTTGAATATCATCTTCTTTTCTTCCAGAATATTTATCCAGTTTGTCAAAATCACTTTGAATTTAAGCCTATCTTCCACTGTCATACACCATTTTAATAAACAATTTGTATTCTGTAATCCAGACTGTTAGCAAGAACTTTAGCGTGTTCGGATGCAGGACAGATCCTTGCAGAGCAATGCAAAATGTATCCTGCCACACTTGGGAGTGAGTCGTTGATACTTCGCTCTTTCTGTAGTTTCCAGACAATTTTGCACTCACCCTGAGAGTTGCAAGACCTACATAAACTAATCTTGCTTATGAGAGTGTCATGTGCAAGGCTTTGCTCTATTGTCTTAGTGTCAAAGGATATACTTCATTGTTTTCTTTTCACCCCTGCCAGGCTGTAAGGATGACATGGCAGACCACCAAAAAGGCTATGCAAGCAGTTACACTTTTTGATTGTTGCAGCTAACCAAGAAGGTGTTCAGTTCAACCAAATCTTAAAAATTTGGGTTTGTATTCAAGAGCTGAATCCACCAAAAGATTAGAAGTATTCACAAAACCAAAGGGCATTGATCTTTTTGTCAGAAGTTCCACTTATTTTTTTAGCTCGTCATCCAGGGTTAGGAAACTTACCCAGCATATAGAAGATTTTGACTCAGCTGCCTTTTCGTCTGAAGGGATTCAGCCCTGATGTTCTTCCACTCAGTGTGAAAAGCATAATAGCTAGAACCATCCTAAGTATAGAAATGATTGCTATGAGATCATATAATAATTGTATAGAAAAAGTAGGACCACTGGCAGAAAAGATTTAGGAGAAGTTGCATACTGGAATTCCACAGCGTGCTGGTTAAGTCCCTCTCCGGAGGTCGAAGTGAATGCAGACATGCACTCTCAGGAGATGAAATTCAATTTAATTTCCTGAATCCTGAGAATGATTTTGTAGCTGGGGTCATAGTCCACAACTGGCAAATTCAGGTCTGCTTTGTAAAGAATAAAGGCACATTTTTCAGCAAATAATTTTTTCACACAATCATGAGCCACCTAGCCCTAGTAAGAATTGCTGAATTTTTAAGACACTAAGCTAGTTTAAAGGAAGGAAGGAGAGAAAAAAAAAAAAAAAAAAAAAGAAAAAAAAGCATCACTGTTCAGTGAGTTAAAAGCTGCAAATGCACATCTAAGTATGTTGCGATAACATATGCTTGCCCTAGAAGAACTTGTAGTGGAGCTGCAGAATATGCAGTTTCTTCAGTGGGAATACATTCAAACCTTCAAGTATTTGCTGTTTGAAATCTCAAGCTATATATGAAAAAGAATGAAAGAAGTGCATTCTGAGACTGTGCACACCTTAGCACCACAATTTAGTATACTGGGGACATATTTTCATTCCCGCTCCCACGTGTCCTCCTAAGCCAAAAGTTCCACCAAGACTTCTGATATGACCTAAGACAGAAAATCAGAGAAGAGTGTAAAACACCCTAGCAGGGATCAGAGCTACCAAGTGATTTGACTATGAGAAGCTGTTCAGCCATGCATTTCAAACCTAGAAGCTGAAGTCAGACAGCCTGCGAGGTAAATTTTCTGAGATCACAGCTTTACGTATGGAATTACCCAAAAGAGACTCCAGCTCATGGCTAATCAATACTCTTCATGCAGGAAAGCCACTATTCAGTGCGTGTATCACAGGAGCCAAACTGCACTCACGCGAAAGATAAAGTACACACCTCTGTGTTCACTGTTACGAACAGCAGAGGTTGATGTGCTCTAAACAGAGAATGAATCTAGTAAAATGATAATTAACCTTCTGTAATACTGCCATATAAAACAGTGGATAACAGTAATGGAATGGGAGTTTGCTTTGATTACAGTATTTACCTCCAGGTAACTCGGGATATAAAATGACCAGGTCTGTTCCCATGTTTTGTTTCAGTCTGCTTAGCTGGAGAAAACACGTAGTGTTGCAAACCACTCTCAAAGGCAGGAAGAGGGGCAAAGGGATCTGTTCTTCTACTAGTGGAACCCAGAGCTGAAATGGAGCTGCAAACAATTGGCAATTCTGGTATTTAGGGGTGTCATGGTTTAACCCCAGCCAGCAACTAAGCACCACGCAGCCGCTCACTCACTCCCCCCCATCCAGTGGGATGGGGGAGAAAATCGGGAAAAAGAAGTAAAACTCGTGGGTTGAGATAAGAACGGTTTAACAGAACAGAAAAAGAAGAAACTAATAATGATAATGATAACACTAATAAAACGACAACAGTAGTAATAAAAGGATTAGAATGTACAAATGATGCACAGGACAATTGCTCACCACCCACCCACCGACACCCCGCCAGTCCCCGAGCGGCGATTGCCTGCCCCCACTTCCCAGTTCCTAAACTAGATGGGATGTCCCATGGTATGGAATACACCGTCGGCCAGTTTGGGTCAGGTGCCCTGGCTGTGTCCCCTCCCAAATTCTTGTGCCCCTCCAGCCTTCTTGCTGGCTGGGCGTGAGAAGCTGAAAAATCCTTGACTTTAGTCTAAGCGCTACTGAGCAACAACTGAAAACATCAGTGTTATCAACATTCTTCGCATACTGAACTCAAAACATAGCACTGTACCACCTACTAGGAAGACACTTAACTCTATCCCAGCTGAAACCAGGACAAGGGGACTGACAGGCTTTTATCATGGCTGCTTTTCATCCTCAGACCTCCAAGGGTCCATCACAGCACCTCACACCCTCTCTCTGTATCACTTGTCTTAAGATCGAACAAAACCTCAAGGGAAAGGCATGACACTGGTAGCATACTAGAAATAGAAATGGAAATTCAATGTGGTAAGTACTTTTTTACAAAAGTTCAAAATCCAAGATCCTCCAAACTCCCACAGAGCACATATATTTTCAATGTATTCTGCAGAGAAAAGTTTCAACATATTCACCTGAAAAAATGAAATACTCATTTTTATAGAGAGTCTGGCTATACATGTAACAGGTTTTTATTGACCTTCCTTTTCTAAGTCATTTTGGCCACTTCTGTCTCCGGTTTTGTCATCCAGTTTCAAAATCGTCATCACATATCTGTACTGCTGCTAACTGTGGAAATATTTTTTGTAAATCCAATTCGCTGGGTTTTTCTTAGAATCAAACTCTTGTTCTCCAAGTTAACTGAGAATTTCAGCTGAAAGGGAAAGCTAGGAGCCCTCCTACTCGTATGGGAAATACAGAAATTCAGTCCCCAGAGAGAAACTCAAGAGAAGTTCCTTTTATCAAGATTTTTGGATCCTGATTTTAAGCTATTAGGTTTGGCACTATTGCATAGAGTCAGAAAATTTACTTGAGAAGTATACTACAACCATTTATTAAAACTGAAGTAGTTACAAAATTGAAGACATCTTCTTTTTAGCCAGTGGAGATTTTTCTAGTCATAGTACGCTTAAAGGTTCATTACCTTAAATAAAAATTTAGTAGCAGTGAAAAGAACTAAATCGTATGAAAAGTTTTTTGGGGGAGTGTCGTTCCCGCCCCCCCCCCCCCCAATCTTTGGCATTTAGAAAATAATGTTATTCCGGTTCCAGAATTATAAAATTTGGTTTAAATTCCAGAGAAAAACTATTGCGCCAGCAAAAGTCACACAGGACTTCAATGAATAACGCTAACGTCATGCATTATTTCCAGTTTCAAATCTTTATTCTGTTTGACTAGCTGGATGATGGATGATTGCTTCTTCATTGTTGCTGTGCCACTACAAACTCAAGAAAGCAAACAAAAATGCTGATGGATCAGACTTTTTGCCAGTTACCTCACAAGCTGCAGATTCACTACTGCACAAAAGAAATCACTGAAATGTAAGGGTAATCAGAAAAGTTTATTTTGAGAGGGAAAATCAGTACAATGTCAAATATTTCTAAATAGCTCAGTAATCATAAAACACTGATGTCAGGAAAAATAGTTGCTCATTCTTCCTTTCACAAAAATCCACAGTAATTTGGACCTAAATATGGTACAGGAACACGACATTTGCTGGAAGTTGGATGAAAAAGTTATCTTCTTTTAGATCATCTTTTTTAACAAACAGAAGGCATATATTAGCTTTACAAGAACAGAACAAGCTCAACTCTCTGTTAGCTAGGAAAAGCATTCAGCTTTTTTGAAGACCAATCCTCCTTTTAGGTCTTCTCCCTGGGCCATATCAGAAAGCTCGCTATACGTTTTCCAAGTATCTAGTAAGGCCTCACATCAACATTACTCTTTTCACATCCAAGAGTTCCCTTTGTCTGCTAATACGTAGGGCCTTCACACTCTTATCAAGCAACCGGATCCAGGATGGATCTAACCCAACATTACATTACTGGAAACAAAGTAGTACGTTCTGCAAAGCTTGCTTAACAAGATTGAAAGTCTCATCTCACCAAATTTGTAAAATGTGCAAATATGGCAAAAGGTAGCAGATGTCACCTTCAGATCTGATTTCTCGCTAGAGACATCGCCAACAAACTTCGGAGATGTCTGCACTGATAAACAGGAGAGGAGAATGGGCTAGAGGGAGCTCCACATTACTTCGTTGCTCATTTGCCTCCAGTTTTGTTTTGGGCTGCTCCAAGCAGTTCCTCCCAAGACTAAGCCCAGCTCCAGCACTGGGAATCATTTATTTCAGTTAACCATATTAAAAGGATGAATGGATGAGATGGCACCAGGTCATATCTCTGTCATCCTCCATGCACTCCCAGCCAGCCGAGCACCATATGCCCCAAACCCTCACCATGCCTTCCTGCCATTCCCTAGGGCACGTTACGCATCCTTGTGGGGCGAAGAAAGTCACTCTAGTGGCATGCACAGCGACCTCATGTCCCCTCCAATAGTGTAATGGCCTGCACCTTCTCCTCTCCCTGTTGTGCCAGAGATCAAGATGTCGGCTTGAAAAGTGAGTAAACTAAAGTGTTGGCTTGCTACTAACAGTTCAATGCTAATAACATGCAGTGTTTCCCTAACTCACCAAGAGTTGACTATTAATTTCTGTGAGGTATACCTAGGACAACAAATGCTATGTAAATTCAAATTTGAAGATGAGGAAACTGTCAAAGAGAATTTAATTTAAGATCATAATGCTGACAGCTCCAGTTCTATCAGTGCAAATTTCTAGTATAAATATATATAAAAACATGAAGCAAGTCAGAAGCAGCACATTTATACTGCATTACTGCACTGAATTCCATCACGTACTGTAGAAAGGCATCATTGATGCCACAGAAGGCAAGATGATGGTTTTATACATTCTGGGGTGTAACCCAGCAATTACATGACCTGGATTCTAATGACTACATATTGCTCCATCATTAAGGAGAAAATGTCATTTTATTTAAAATTATAATCACCAAATCCAGTGATTTCTGATGAGCTGTATGAATGCGATTTGCAATATTGATTCCACCACATTCAAGTAAGAAAATAAATGCTGAAAGAAACAAGTCTCAAGATAAATACTTTATATTAGAAAACATTTTTTCTAAGGGGTACTAGCAAGAGTTTTTTTCTGCTCTTTACTGATTAATATATTTGACATTTTACATGCAGACATTGAAGACTAGAGATAAGCCAACCAAAGATAAAACATAAAGGACTAGAATGCCAATCAGAAAAATGCTTATTAAATGACCAATAGTTACTGTCAGGTTGATCTTAGGTCTTACTAAGCACATATTTAATATTTTTCCGTGGAAGTTGTTATCCACATTTCAAAATAGCCGTCATGAACTGAAAGATTTTTTTGACTATTACAATTCCAACATCACAAGTTGTCTTTTCAGTTTCAGACTTCATTCAGGCTCATAGGATATTCAACAATAGTAGGACTCAGAATACATTATAGGATCAAACATGAGAAATAGAGACATTGCTGAATATTATGAAGGAAATAAAGATAAAACTAACCAAAGAGTTTCATCAAAAACATACTGAATTTTTTTGAGCTAAAACCTATAATTGCAACAAGTTTCATATTAGCACAAAGGTGAGAAAATAAGGTATTAATGGCTCTCAGATGTAAGAAAAATGTTACACCAGTCTAAGTGACCCTGAATGTAAAGAAGCTGAGGGTTTTTTTCATTTGGTTTGTTCTGGTGATTTTTTTTTTTTCTCCTCATACCCTGAATAAAAGACAAGATAATAACTCTCAGGAAACTGAAGGCAGGGACAATTTTAACAAACGTGTGGACGTCTCCATGAGCATGTGTTTGTCCTTTCATTCATGAGAGCTGGCAATTTCTGGTGTTAAAATATACAAATCCGTTGTTTTGAAACACCCAGCTTACCGTATGTTTCTAAATCTTGTTTTGCCTCCAAATAGTCAGAAGCAGCACCAGGTGCTAGAACTGCACTTAACTCGAGAGCTGATAGTCCTTAGGTAACACTGAAATGGACATGGGGAAAACCAATAACATCATCTGCTGCTGTAATGTGAATCAATAAGCATTCTGTCCTGTCCTTTCACTTCAGAGTTAGAGCTGCTGAACACATGTATCTGGCTTGAAGTTTTTCCTTAAAGTGAGAACAAGAACAGTTTCATTTTAGCTCCAGCAATGTGGAGTAAATGAGAGGTGAATCAGGCTACAGGCAATAAACCAGTACTCGTTTGTGTGGCTTGACAAACTTATTTTTTAGAAAAAGCTAACATTCTGAAACAGAAATGTTGTTCCATGGTAATGCCCAATCTTAACAAATGTAACTTAGAATCCCCCCTCCCCCCTCATTATTTAGAAGAAACATTTTTTTGTAACTAGGATGTAGAGGGTCTTCCACACCTTGGGAAGCTAATTTTATTCACTTAATACGATATCAAGTGGATCATTCCAGGTTCAAGGATAAAAAATAGCTAAGAATAGAGCCAAATGGATTTTCAAAAACCTTTCATCCTGAAGTTAATAATAAATTTAAGAATAGCTAATGTTAAGAGCTCTTTATGAAGTGATTAATGAAGTCTGTCAAGTAGTAAATCCCGAATTCTCTAGAACTTTTTCCAGGTACATGCATCTGCAATTTTATATATACCAGATGAGAGAAAAAAATTAGCAAGAAGCTTTCTGCTGTAATTATAGATTCTACTCACTGAAAAAAATCAGAATTTGAATTGATGTGGAAGCAAATGGATTGGTTAAAAACTAAACAATGAAAAAAAAGGTAAAACATGACTACTGTAAGGAACATTTTAAAATTTGAAATAGCAAACCCCCCTAAGACCTTTTTAAACAAAGTTCAAAGAAAGTGCTCCATTTCAATGTATACGAGGGCTTTTGTTTAGCTCAAAATGAATTTTCTTTTTCAGTTATTCCTTTCAGCCATCAGAAAGGCCATCAGCCTCCTTCTCCTACCCACCCGTGTTCCCACACACACATGCTTAGTTGAGCAGTGTTTTTCACTTACGCCCCTCCCATGCTTTAAACAGCCTGGCATTGAGGGCATTGGCACATCAGGAATGTGGATGCATAATATTGGAGCTAATTACTCTGATACATGTTCCTGACCTGAAAAACTTATAACAGGCATGTGAAAACGTATCATACAAAGCACTTACCAAGATAAAGAGTCACTGCAGTTTGAACATCTCAGCAATAGGTAGGGATTTTGAAGGTTCTTACAAAATCTTCAAGCTCATGTTCTAAAGATATCACACCTTGGTTAAATGCTTTCCAGCCTTTGGAAAGCCACCAGAGCAGTTTGCATTAGTGGTATTAAGCCCAACTTATATGTTTCAAGCTTTTCAAGACCATTTAGCGTCTAAGGGTAAGGCTGAAGGCATTATCAGCCTGTACACATAGGAGTTAGTATCATGGCGTCTCAGGCTACTTCACAATGAAATGCCTCTTCTCAGATGACGTTTACGTATGAGAACAAGTTAAATTGTCATCTCTTCTTTCTTTCAGGTCTCATATCATGGTGTTCTGCTAGCAGAGAACTTCCTTGCCAAGATAGCGGTCTCCATCTGTCATTCACTCTTCATGTTTCTCGGCGGAGTTCAAAAGCCTGACAGTTTCCATGAATAACAATGACACATACTCTTATATCTTGTGAAGAGGCACAAATTTTATTGATGAAAAAGGGGGAAAAAACCCCACAGTATTTAAAGAGTTTTCTGAGCACTGCTTATGTCTGGTTTTGACTGAAGATGGAACAGCCATTGTGCATGACTCAACTACCCTGCTTATATCTGTTATCACGTAATTGCTGTCTTGGGTCACTGCAACTAAGGACCTGTCTTCACTGTGAACACAAATCTGTTTTGCAACCCACACCCCATGCTTTTACGAGAAAGATTCTTCCGTAATTTGCAATTGCCCTTGCTTAGCTGGGGTTCCAACAGCTTTTAATACACAGTTGTTGACCACTTTTACGCATCTGCACCTAAAAAGCTGCTTAAGCACACTTGCTCGAACACCTTCTTGAAAAGTATCCTAAAATCATAGCAGGGAAGCATGTTTTGGAGGGGATGCTCACAGACAGCATGTAGAAAATGTGCTTTAACTGCTATGAGTAGTTTTCATGGTAGGTTTAGCAAACATAATTGCATAAATATAGTTATAGAGGCACATCTATACTACCTAATTTTCAGAAAGACTGCACTTCCTTATTTGGTAATAGTTTTATTTTGTTGGTGGAGAAGACAATGGGAAAAAAATTCTCAGGAAGGGAAAGGGTCTCAGCCAAGCTTACCTAGCTTTTGTGATTAATAACACAGCACTATGTCAGTGTTTGGTCAGTGTCGGTCAAAACATTATTCCTAGCACAAGCTAATTCAAATTTCAGTCTGAAAAATTTCCTCTGGTCTCTTGAGGTTCTGTACAGAGAAAAAAGTTAACCCATGTCCCATATTAAATATTATTATGAAAGAAAAAGGATGCCATCTGCATATAGACCTGTATTTAGATGCACTTTTCATTATTTGCATGAGTTATTTGGTATTTTGTTTTTCGTTCAGCTCCGTTCTTGAACTTCTGACTGTACTCAATCAAGCTGACTGAGAAATATACTTATGTCTTTAGGGAGTATGCACTATTTCAGATAATAATTTAGATACATGTTCCTTTTCTTTTTTTAGATAAATCTATCTTCACTGCGTAAAATTCAGCTCTTGTAGAGGCTGGTCAAGCATTGGGCTTGGGGAAAAATGCTATTGAATATTATGTTAGTGATCTTGGCACAAAAGTAGGTATATGCTAATGAAATTTTGAGAGTCATCAGCAATAAAGGAGAAGATTAGACTGTTATGCAGGAAGAGCTAGATGATCTTGAGCGCTAGAATAATAAAAGTGAAACTGAGTTTAGTATAGTTTGGGACAAGATCATATACAAAATCTCTGGGGGGGGGGGGGGGGAGATAGTGAAAATTGGGAATAAAATGTTAACTAGTAAACCAAAATTCCATCAAGTATTAGGAAAAAGCAACTTAATCTGTTTTAAAAGGATCTTACTAAGGTTATGATTAGGAAAATGTATCATGGCTATGTGCAGTAACAGATCCCTCACTTGATAGATCCAGGGGTCCCTTCCAGCCTGAGGGCCTCGACTGACTTGTTTAATCCATTTGAATAATGCCACTCCTCCCTCCTTTCTTAATGAATGTTTAGAAGTCGTCTGAAACTCTCAAAATTGTGTATTCCCCTCCTACTCAAGGGTGAGGAGCATTGTCTTACCTGGTTTTCCAATTATCTACTTCTTTCAAGAATTAGTATTTCAAAACGGGATCCTTTTGAAAATGCTTTCAGTTTAAACAGCTGATGGCTTAGTCTCTTTGAGAAGTCAGCTGCTAAAGGAAAAGAACAGAAAATGAAGCAGACAAAGTACAGAAAGAGAAATACTTTTTCTGCCCAACTGCAACCTTATTGAAACCAAGCTGGAATTGGGTCAGAGTGCCTTTTAAGAGAAGCAATAAAGCTGCTTCTATGTATTGGGTCACCCACTATGTACTGAGTCACATAAGCCTACTATTTCTTCTCCAGCTGATTCAGAGCAAAGGTCCAAAAATGGAAGACTTAAGACCAACAGATCTTAAGGGTTTTTTTTTTGTTTGCTTATTTCTGAAAGGAGCAAGCTGAGTACACAGCCAAAGTAGTTTTGGTCAGTGTGGCTGTCTAAGGACATTGATGATAAGTTGAAAACTGTCAAAGTTCCTCAGTATACATCATGATAAAATGAAACATATGCAAATTCTACTTTTAGGGGGAATCCACTCTATAAAGGTCCTGGCATCGCAACATCTCAGATGCTGTTTTTTCCATGGCTGGAATGCCAGGTATTTTGCATGGCCAAAGCTTCACAGAAGTTCAGCAGAATTTTACATGCCACTAAGTTTCAGAAACTTATGTGTCAGAGAGCCTACTTTATAAAGATGGTGCCTGAAGTAAGGCAGAGTTAGACTTTGCACACATTTATTTTATTTATTAATATGGCACAGTCACAGAATGCTTAAAATTCTGAAAAATGAGAATTCATAAAGTGACAATAATTAATAAGTTGCCAATATTTTGGAACAGAAGAATCTATTGCAAACTATGGTTACCTTGGGGAGGCTTGGTTAGTCATCCTCCTTGATTAGTCCACACACAGCAATCTGTATCGGATAGAAGGATTGATGAATCTTCCCAACAAACGCAAAGCATGTCCTAAAACTAATAACTGCCATTTCAATTACCTGCGTCTAAACCACAGTGAATCTAACAATGTGAACTGTGCTATGTCCTTATTTGATGGGATACTAGGAGATGAGTATTACGTGACATGTGCTGGTTTTGGCTGGGGTAGAGTTAATTTTCTTTACATTAGCTGGTATGGGGCTATGTTTCGGATTTGTGCTGAAAACAGTGTTGATAACACAGGGATGTTTTCGTTACCGCTGAGCAGTGCTTACCCAGAGCCGAGGCCTCTTCTGCTTCTCCCCCCACCCCACCAGCGAGGAGGCTGGGGGGGCACAAGAAGTTGGGAGGGGACACAGCTGGGACAGCTGACCCCCACTGACCCAAGGGATGTCCCAGACCATATGACACCACGCTCGGCATATAAAGCGGGGGGAACAAGGAGGAAGGGGGGGACGTTCGGAGTGATGGCGTTTGTCTTCCCAAGTCACTGTTACGCGTGATGGAGCCCTGCTTTCCTGGAGGTGGCCGAACACCTGCCTGCCCATGGGAAGTGGTGAATGAATTCCTTGTTTTGCTTTGCTTGCACATGGGGCTTTTACTTTACCTATTAAACTGTCTTTACCTCAACCCAAGAGTTTTACTTTTTTTCCCTGATTCTCCCCTCCATCCCACTGTGTGTGTGGGGGGTAGTTAGTGAGCGGCTGCGTCGTGCTTAGTTGCTGGCTGGAGTTAAACCTCGATACATGTCACTATGTGTGATCATTTTGTTATATTTCAAAATGCATTGAGCTTTTTTTAAAATTTTTTTTCCTTACAAGTGTGTGAGGACGCAGTTTTCCCTTCTGTGGAAGACAGTGATAGAATTTAAAAGCTGAGGCTAACATCAAAATCACACAGTATGAAATATGAAATGAATGGTATATTACAGTTTTCAAGATGGAAACAACGTCAAAAATCTTCACCAAAACAGACCAAAGTTCTGCAGTTTTGAGATATGTACCAAGATGGTTCAATAAGAAGGCACATTTTTATGACTACCAAAAGTTCATAAGCATAGGAAAATGATGATGAAGTTAAAGAACTTCAGAAAGTTAAGGTCTTGTTTGATGAATAGGAATGTACTAAAACACCTTCTTCACTGAGAATTTAAAAGAATGTTTTCATCATGTTTGTATTTCTAAATAAAGTCTCAAAAATGCATTAACTTGCAAACTGTAATTATTACTTTTGATAGGTTAGCAATCTTTCTACTCTTCCTAACTACTTCCTGATAAAACATCGTGTGCTTTTAAAATGTCTTGTGACTTTCTGAAGTTATTCTACAAATAGGTAGGCTAGAGATAGTAATATAAAGACATTTAAGTTTAAGATTCAAGTCGTATGATGAGTGTCAACAGTGCAGTTGCAGTTACAATTGGTAGCTCCATGGTGGAGCCAAAAGCATAAGCTTTGCACTTATTGCTGCAAAAGAATCAGAAACATAGCGTAAGTGTGAGAGCATCCAGCTTCCTACAGGAATGCTTTGTTCCAGCATACCCTGCATAACAGCGATTTCTTAGATCTAGCTGCAACTGAAGAAGTGTTTCAAGAAGTCTATTTCATTAACTGAAATATAGCTAGTTCCTTATGTACGGTGCCAGTCAGTAAGTTTCATTGCTGCTGAACGTAGATTATATCATAGTATAGCACAGTAAGGGGGAAATCCCCATTTCAGAAAGGAAATCATACGAACAAAGCCATTCCACAAAGATTTCAGACTGTAATCAAGTGTCCTGGGGACAGTTAGCACCTTTGATTTTAGGTAAATACTTTTATATGCCAATGAAAAGTATCATTCAGTATAAAGCATCTTAACTGAGATGAAGTGCATAAATCAGTCCTTTGTTAAATTATCACTCCAAAATTAGCTTGATAAAGCAAAGACTATTCTTCCCTATTCACAAGCATACTTTAAAATACGAAGCACCATATACATCACTTTTTAGTGAAGCCTTAAACTCATTTCCAAGACTGAAAGCTGTTCTGCTCTTTAAAATTATTTTTTAAGCATTATAAATGTTAACACTCAGCTACACGTTAAAATAATATAAGTAAAAAATAATGATGTAAAATAAGAGCAATTCTAGCGTATTTTGTACTAGCTATGTACTGCTTTTTCATTTAAAAAAAAAAAAAAAAAAAGGCATCAAGACTGAAGTCATGAGTGAAGCTCTATGTTGCTCCCCATGTCCTGTCAGGCTAGATTATTCTTGGAAGGAGAGAGAATGGGTGCTTCCTAATACATCTCTTCTTGTCACACTGGGGATACTCAAAAGAAAAAACCCTACCAGTTTACTAATTTGCTTGTGAATTTGTGGAAACAGTGTTCAAATGCCAAGTTACTACTCTGGATGAATCACTGAGTGTCACAGACAGTCCAGCCTGTTTGATGCAGGCATAGGATGACAGTCTCCTGAACCAATTAAGAGCCGTATGTTTGAGAGGGAGGGCTTCTTCTTGTTGCACGTGGCACTACGTTTCTATGGGTTTGTGAACCTTCAGTTTGAAACCTTCTAAAAATCATGTTATCAGAAGAACTTGCTTACGTCTAATTACAGCGGGTTGTTTCTTGTCCTAAAGCAGGCAAAGAGCACTCTTCGAGTTGAGGAGCCCAGGTTTCAGTTCATAGTTACAGCTGGAGAAGATTCCTTGGACATTGTCCGAGTGTTGCCTGGCTGATGTAAAGAATTAACAACATCCTCCCAGGTTCCTGCAGTGTCTTCACTGGTAACTAGCACACTAGGAATGAAATTTCTTCCCCATTTAAGAGCAGTAACAGGATGTCACTTCTGCAAATTTCTGGAGAGATAATTTTCAGGGCTGTGCTCTTTAAAAATACTTATAAAGGCTAATGAGCTACAAAAAATGTGTTAAGTGTTCGTTTGTATGTATGAGTGTCATTCAGTATATTACCAATTAGAGGGACTATCATATTTTAGGCTGTATGTACAACTGGCATGCACATCCTGTACTCATTTTGGAAGGGGTACTTCCTATTCAGAGGTAGATATAGAATGCTGACAGAGTACATTTTCATACATAGCTGTTGGCCTATCATACTCAATCCACCTCCATTCATTTAAACCATTCATTTAAACATGAGGGAAAACTAGCTATTGAAATATACAGCGTGTGTTAGTAGTGAATTTCCATTTGCCTTGGTGTTAGAGGTTAAGTAAGCTCTAAAGTAAGAGCTGTACTGTTTGAGTACTGTTTGAACTAAAATATACCTTTCTAATTTGTACACTCTTCAGTTAAGAGATGTATCTAATTACACAGTATTTCAGAGACTGGAGAAAAAGAGCTGGAAGCATTAGTACAGCTAAGGTGAGAGTGAAGGCTCTCAGTACTAAGTACAAGATATTGTGCCAGTTGCCTGGAGAAAAAGTAAAAATGCAACTGTAAATGGCACAGAATTATAAAATTATATGCTGCCTCTAATGACATGCTTCACCATCAGAGACCTATTTCAATAGCAGAAGATTCCAGGACATTAGCAAAATTCTAGAGCTATTCTTGCAGCACAATTTGTTATCGGGAGTGCTGCAGACATACTACTATTTGCATAGCTACTGCAAAGTGGAAGACTTGTTTTTGCAAAATAGCGTACAACATCACCATAAGGGAGAAGGCTAGACAATGAGAACAGGCCGCATCTCCACTGATGATGATAATGAGCTAATGATCTCAGAGACTAGCTGGACATCAAGGAGGCTGTTGCATTAGCAACAGGAGAAAAGGGTGCTGAGATGACAACTGTCATGCAAACTCCTACTCAGCATATTGCAAACAAGTTCAGCTGAGCTGACAAGGAATATAAAACTGCTTATATAACCAATGCCAGTTGTTTTGCTAAGGAAGAGAATTGTTATGACTCATGAGAAGAGCAAAGGAATTGCCTGGAACCTGGCAGAACAAGTCAGATTTTTGCAATGTTAAACAGTCACCAGTAAGCTGCTTACAAAGATAAAGAAGGTCAAAAAAAAAAAAAAAAAAAAAAAAAAAAAAAAAAAAAGAAAGAAGAGGGAGTCACTCTATACTAGACAAATCTGTAACTAAATCAAGTACTGATAATGCAGAACCATGATGCATGTGAATCACTGTAATAAATAAATTTAAACACACACCACACCACACACCCCCATTTAGGAAACTGTGGTAATTAAGAAAGATCATGCAAATATTTGAAAACAGTTATTTAAAAATTATTACCAGGACAAGTTCATCCTTAAGAATTTTTCTAACGTGCATAAAGAAAACCTGGATTTGGGGCAGTACAGTTTGATTAAAGCATATAGGATAGCAAACAGTAGAATAATAGCAATGGTAAATGAAGAAGATAACTTCCAGGCTCAAAAGACACTGCTTTTAAGTGCAATTCTGATTTAATTCAGGTGTCATTATGTTGAATAAAGATTTATCAATAACAGAACTGGACATTGTTTCGGAACCTACAGACCAATAGCAGTAATGCAGCTGCCCACCGATTTCTCCGTAAGGAAAAAGTACATAGTCCGAGCCACTAAGAATTATGTTAGTACATAAATTTTCAAAGGAGTGGTTTTCCCCAAAATGAAGGCCATCATAAGCAAAACAGGTTAGAAAACAATGTTTAAAGAGAAAGATGTCAAAAGAAATTTGGAAATTCATTAAAAATAAGATGGCTGCTAGAAAGCAAGAATCATGCAGAAACAATTCCATTATCAAGATGAGAATTACATCCAAAAGTGCATCCTCGATCAGGGCAATACGAGGACAGTACTTAACAGTATAAGAAAACAGCAAGAAGGAAATAGAAATTAATTCAATATAAACTTAAGACTTATGGGATGTAGACATCTGGTAAAGGATGTTAAAGTCATTGTGGAAAATGCATGGTAGAATGGGCCTACAGAAAGTAAGAAGATTTAAGCATTACCAGGTCAAATGTGTTGGTGGGTAATTAGATGCATCTTCTGATGGACATCGTAAAGTAACTCCTTAGGGTGAGGGACCTTGCAAACTGCTTTTTTTTCCTAAGCCCCCCAAGCAGTGGCAATTCATGTAGTGCCCAAGTACCTTCACAGGGAGAAAAATCTGCATGACACTTAAGAAAGGCAAGATTAAAAAACAGGCACTGAAAGTCTAACATTGCACAAAGTCATATGAGGAAGTGCATGCAATTTCAGCAACCAGTGGGATTAACTATTGCAATCCCTTATTAATAGGATGGGTGGACTCACCTGCTGCTTTTCTGGAAGACGTGCTTTATCCAGGAATATTTTTGGATTCAGTACAGGGTATCTTGGCAAAAGATACGGACCAGTTACTATAGAGGTAAGGCTAAATGCTCCAGTAATACCTGCATTCAGTGAAACTTTGAATAATACCATTGCAATAGCCTCTTCTGATGTCTTGCTTACTAGAGGAGATAAATCCCTGGCTGTATGCCCTGGGTCTGTTTCACATTGTTAATCACTTTGTAATTTCCCTTAGAGAATATATTGACTAAATAGCCTCAGTCTCACAATATTCCTTTTTGCCTTTATATCTCTGTGAAGCATCTATAGCTTTTCTTGGTGCTGGGAAAAGAAAATAACTTTACTTCTTTTAATATTTCAATGTTCCCCGTGACTCTTAGTTTTCTCTAATCTGAAGTAGCACACAGATCATTTGGAGAGAAACTCCAAATTTGTAGGATTTTAAAATCCTTCCTCCATGGTAATTGGGAAGCTGCCTTCCAGAAATATTTAGTTCCTTGCAATTCTTTTTCCTTTCTTCAACTCTAATCACACTTCAGAAAAAGTTATCTCTATGAAAAATAAATTAATTGAAAAATGAAGTTTCCTTTTCTTTACATATCTTTCAGCCCTAAGTGCCTCAGCAGCCCTTCTAGTTTGATTGGGTGGAATGAAAAAAAAAAAAAGAAGTTTATTTTCATGCAGTTTTGTCTAGGTTTTTGAATATAGAAAAATGCAGGAAACCAAATAATATTAAAAAAAAATAAATCACAGTTTGTGTCTAAAACATGACATTTCTGTCTAGCAAAATACCATGTCTTGAGCTGATAGTATTGAAATGAAATTAAAGGCTAATTCTTGTCAAAAAAGCCTAAGGCAGCGATGAAATACTTTGCTGATAATCTGGTGTGAAGCTGGGACAACTAGTCCCAATTTAAGAAAGCCATGATGATGGGGGATCTAGTGGGCCAACTGCATGAATATATTTTGAACTTCAAAGCACATGCTTTGATGCTTTTTCACAATGCAGAAGCTGTACCAAGAATTTATCCACAATGAATCAAAGCACAGGGGGGAAAATAATACAACAGTACAAATAATAATAAGCCTTCCTTATTATAAATTTCCTATTATAAATTTATGCGTTAAGACCAGTATGCAGACCTGATTGGGACTCTTAGGAACTGTGACCACTAAAGATACTCACAAGAAAGATCACATCACATCACAGTGTATCCAAAGTACCTCTTTCTACTGCCAGAACTGTAAAAAAAGCTGCAGTGTCAGGCTTACTGGCATTCCCTTTGTCAGTTAAACAAAAGACTAACCTATAAAATTATGTAGAGCACATACAAATCTGTGTTAGTTACGATTTTATGCAACATATAAAATTTCTTTCTATCTAGTGCTCTGAGGCACAAAACATTTGTTTGATTTTTCTTTGGACTTCACTCAAATTTAAACTCTCCTTCAGGGCTATCAGATGAGCTGTCCAGAAGAAGCTCAATGGAGCTTGAAATATAGCAGGTGCTGAATGGATGCTCTCCCTTGCCAGTAGCTGTAGCATGTAGCAAACTTGCCTTTATTGGCTTCTAAGGCAGTGAATCTGCCCTAGTTTTTCACCACAGCCTCAGGCATGCTGCTGATCATTTAGATTTAAGCTTATTGGAAGTTGTAAATGCATCTCGCCGCAGCTACCTGTAGCTTTTCAAAAAGATGCAACTGGCAAGTCGACTCAGAAATCTGCCTCAAACTTAATCTCAATAAATTACATTTAATCTGCCTACTGTTTCATACAAAAGATCCTCCTTGTTAAAAAACACATCCACAGACTTTGAAGCAGAATATGGATGAATGATTGATCAGACTCAGCAGCTGCTTACAAAAAATATTGATTTTCTGTAGATAACAAAGCATCTAAACATTTAGGGCATATTACCATTTCATATAGCCTTAGAAAATAAGGTACTACAGCCTTCAGCATTCCAGCAAAGAAATTTAGTCCCTGGCTGTTAAGGTATCCCTCTTGAAGTATTTTGGTTTTTGTCCTTTCTCAGAGTGCTCTAGAGGTAGGCAATTATATTTCTTTGGGAGGGAGACAGATAAACTAGATGCTGTAAAATGCATCTAGTTACTCTCTTTTTGGTTTATATACATGGACATTTAAAATTTATGTAGATAGGAATATTTTCTAAGGGCCATTCCTGTTTGCCTATATGCAGTCGACTACCAATATGAAGTAAAAGCTTATCTTAGTATACCTTAAACATGATTGTATTTGCTCTCAATGGAAAACCAAGCAAAATCAACAACCAATTCTTAAACCCACCTATTCATTTGCACATATTTGGAAAAATAATCCACAGGATGACCATGATAAATAGTTGGAATTTAAAAATTGCAGACTTGACCTAAATTGATATGTAATTTGCTGTTATAAGTGTTGATTTGGGAAATATTTGGTGTAAATGTGAACAGCTTAATGTATGATGATACGTGTATCTAATTTTCATGTTTAACAGTATTATTCCTATGAGTAAGCTTTAATTATTACTAAGTATAATAAAATTTATCCATAACCTGGATGGATTCTTTCAGAACACTGGGGAACAAAGAAAAGCAAAAGGAAGATACCACACCAGTAAAATAAGAGATCAAAATAGTCCAATATTGAAAGATTCAACAACTGTTGTGCAGTTCAAACTAGCATTTAGAAAAGAAAATATGTAGTATTCAGAAGTCAGTGGCTCAGCAAATTTTGAACAAGTTTGAACTTTTTTACTTCCTTTACTTGTAGGAATACTTTTAGTGGGAGAATTTACATTCCTTTACTTCTGTAACTTAATATGTCAGTGTACTGATGTGCCTAAGGGAGCATCTGAAATATAAAGCTGGTAAAGACCAAATAGGCTTCAGAAGCAAGCTTAGTCCATCTTACTGACAGAGGTCATTTCCATTAATATCATATCTTAATAACTATGCCCTTAGACTGGCACAGAGCCTTGCACATTAGCTTTTCTCATGAACCCTAGGATTGAAAGTTGTTTATAAAAAAGATAAAAGCATGACACATGGTTATGAAAAGGCATACTGTATGTATTAAGATTGATCTTTTACTTCAGTACACATACTTCTAAAACATCTCTATTCCTTTAGGCTGAAGGTGGGGAAGAATTATACCCTGAAGCCAAAAATCACAATAAAAACTATTTTTTAAATATTTCTAGAGCAGCTCCCTCTGGTGGATAATAATTATCAAGAAGAGTATATGAAAGTTTAGACACCATCCTGTTCTGCTCTTGTAGTGTCATGACCATAGTAAATAGGCTTATGCATGTCTGAAAAATCCCACTGCTCCACAGCTATTCGGCTCTAGAGTGATGCCTACCATCTCATAGGGACCTGGACCCAGTCAAAGGCGTTAGCTGGCCCATGCCCATGACCATCTCCCACATCTACAGAATACACCATGATTTATGATTAACTAATGCATTTTTTCTTGCAAATGAAAATGTACTTTCCCCATCAGATTCAGCCTAACAGAAGAAATAATCAAAATCCAGACTTTTAAGAACTAAAGCATGGTATATTAAATCGGTGCATTTTACAGCTGAAGGAGGTAAAGTGAGCCTCAACTCTCAGCTCTTTAATGATACCTAGTTAGGCCTTAGTAATTTAGTTCCTTTGATTATCTACTCTTACCCTAAGGATCTTCACTATGGCTTTTACTGCTCTATATTGCACAAAGATTCTAAATGGTGAGAACTACCTTCTATCCCTCTTTCTTGCTTAGGAAAGGCACAAACGGCTGAGGACAGGAAACGTATTTCTCCTTTGTCCCTTACCTAGCTCCTTCCCACAGGCAGGTTCTTCACAGACTGAGGATTTTCCTGGTATGAATTTCCAAGCTTTAGAATTATTTTTTTTTTTGTGCCAATTAGTCTGTAAAAATAGTACAGATCACGAGCCGTTTGACCTTTCCAGACCTCAAAATTATTTCTACATCAAGAATAAAAAATTATTCTGCTTAACTATGTGAATACAAGTTTCAGAAGAAAGAAAAAAAGAGAGCTCTAATTTGCATGAAAAATCTGAATGTTACTGCAACTAGATATAAACAGTGTTATAAAAGCTTTTTTAGTCTGTTGTTAACTGCTGCTGAGCAAGTGTCAGACTAGTTTCGCTGTCATCTAGGACAGCACTTAAAAGCACAGAAAACATAACTGGGGAAAGATGGCTGAGAGGTTGAGACGTATCACTGACTAAGCAGTGTGATACCTGTACCATTCATAAGGAGTGTTTTCCTTTATCAAATTGTGATTGCCTGTTGTAGGGACATGAGAAAATCATCACCAACAAACTGAACCAACCTTGAAGAGTTGGAAGAGCACCCAGGCAGAAAACAACAAATCAGCACGAGGATGCACAGCCCCACTGCTTGTCTGACACCAGTCCCAGAAAGGTGTTCTGTTTTACGCAGAGGCTTCTCCATCCCCCATAGATCTGCAAGTGGGACTGGACATCTGGGCCGAATGGAGTGTCCTCTCCCCCAGGCATTCACCTTGCTGACAGAGGTTTGCTAGCCTGTGAGAGCAGCCACAATGGTCAAGACCAAATGCCCGATCAAGCCCTAAATCCTGTTGTATCCTTGTCAGACCTTACCATGCAGGTCCACTCTATCCCTTTTGAGAAGGAGAAGCGGAACCCTCTGCACAGTTTTCAAAAGAAGGGGATGCCATTGTTTTAGAGAGTGGCAGAATGACTTTTTGTGTCCGTTCCTCTTTTTGACATTGTTTGATTTTTTGGAACACTGTACATTGAAATGCTGCTCTCTTAGAAACCATTTGTTGTAATGTGGATAGCTTTTCTGCAGTCCCATAATCTCATCCCTGAATAATAATAGCCAGCTCAGAACTCAATACTGCATACATGAAGTTCAAATCTTTTCCTTCTGTTACCTTACATTACATACCATTATTTTCATCAGCCATTCTATCATCCAGTCACTCAGTGGGTTTTTTTGTCCCTTTGTAATTACTCACAGCTGGTCCTTTTCTTGACTACACTCCCATAATTTAGTTTAACAACAAACCGTTTGCTCTCACTTATTCAACTCCCTTTCCAGGGTATTTAAGAATACATTAGTCAACATGGGCTCAAATAGGGATTCCGGTGGGACTCCAGTGTTGACCTCCTTCCACAGAAAACCCACTATTTATTTCTAGCTAGTAAATAGACATTTTAATAATTAAGAACATAGAAATAACACTAGGGTTTATAGCAGTTAAGCACACTCTATGGCAAGACACCATCACCGTATTTCTCCAGATTTTCACACAAGTATCAACAAGTTATACTTTTAAATGTTACTCATAGCATGTGTCTCTGTAGGCTGTATCTTTTATTTTTCACAATAAAACCCAATCCTAAACAGCCTCCAAGGAGGGAACTTGTGTTTTGCTTCCATGATTGTTAGAAATTATATAATAATCACAATTCACTTTAGTTATCTCTACTGACTGTGAGGAACAGTTAAGTACAATTGACTATTAGTCCAGAAAATTCTTACATGTTTAACTTGCATTAATAATCCCAATGACTTCATCTGGTTTCTGTTGCAGGACTGAATGCCAAATGGGCTCATTAGGCACATGATTAAAGATGCATATTTGGCTTTCAGTCCCACAACGGGAACCAAATGAAGTCATTGGAATTATTAATGCAAGTTAGACATTACACTATAGTGGCACTGCTAAAGTGAGTAAAGATTAATACACAAACTGTTTGTAAAATCAGGAGAGGAATAATTTCTACAACTTAAGCTTTAGCTTAGCTTTAACATAAAGAAAGTTTTTGAAAAGAAAGGGAAATAAAACAGTGAATGATGCCGAGTACCAAAAGCAGAGATTTGTATGTGAAAATTGACACATCTCATATTTTGCTAATGGAAGAGTGACAGAAATCACTGAGAAAAATGGTAAGATAGTGGAGAATGAATGCATGGAGAATGAATAAGAGCACAGGATACCAGTGCCAAGAGAAGTGTTTCATTCCATCTAGCATTAAAGTCCTCATTTCTTCTATATTTTTATATTTGTAGGGAATGCTGCTATTTTGAGAATTATTGAGAATCTTTGCCTTAGCTCTGATCCTGCAAAACAGGCCAAGACATTTTGGATTCTCAAGTCCTTCTGTATGTCAAAACTTAGAACAGGCCCATCTGTTCTAGTTCTCACCTGTTTAATTTCTTCTACTGCAGTTACAATGTCTTGTAAAACTTGTAATGGGAAAACAATGGGAAAATATACTTTGAGTATGCCCAGCTTGTTTGATCTTGAACCTAGGTGTCTGAGCAATTATTTCACTAGACCATGAGGCATACGTGTGAGAAATACTTCTCATTCCTCATAATTGTGTGGTAATGATGTTAAGCATGAAAACCTTCCTACTGTTCATTTCTCTCATGAACCCTGAAGCAATTTTTGAGTAAGGTGATGAGGACTTGTTTGTCCCCTGACATCGATAATACTGTTTAAATGGCACCTTTTGAATCAAGGACTGACATAATCAAGCCTTGTCTATAAACAACCTTTACTATCAATGCTTCCAATAACAGATATTTTCAAACAAGACAACTTCACTCATAAACTAAGAAAAAAATTACTACTTTTGCTGTTAAGTGAAATTAATGGAATATGATTAATTTAAAGCAGTTATGCATTTATTCTGCTTTGCAGAAAATCACTTGGGAGTGTTTGCTGCTTTTAATTTTCCGGGTTTTGCTCTTCTACAAATCAAATTAGTAACTAAGTCTCTTGTTAGGCAAAATTCTCATGAAACTGGAGTTCATGGGCAGTTAGGCAGAGGTGCCCTAAGCTTTTGTTTCTGCTGGGGTCTACTGCTTGCTAACAAGATGCCATCATAGGACAAAAGTGCCTAAGGCTTCTGATGTGACACGAGTGAGACTTATTGGGGCTACAAAGCTCACTGAGCATCCAAACACTGTGCTTTATGAGCATATTTGAATCTCAGCCGTGTAGTTCTATTCTTTTGACTGTTTCTTGTTATGCATCTGTACTAAAATATCAGCAACACCGAAGTCTTTCTTTGATATGGATCATAAAGCACCCACACTAGTCTTTCTATATCAAGAGATTGTCAGCATTTCTGAAGACAAAACCTGTTTTTTCTCTCTCACAATGATACTATAAATTCTTTGTAATTCACTGTAAACACTTGAATAGTCCTCAATGACTAAGGCTGACTAGTATGTACAGGAGCTGTAAGATCTCACAAGAGCTTTACAAGAGACCACTTCTCTAAGTGGAACCAGCCTGGTGGCATTCTTTGAGGGATGGGATTATGGTATGCATACGTTACGTAGTAACATTACGTTTAGTGTGGCATCAAGAGTGTTCTGAGGTAGAAGTACATCAACATGAAAGAAAACCCTCGAAGTAACCACTCCACTTCTGCAGAGTTCTCACAGAAAGGTCTTTTTTTTTTTTTTTTCTTTTTTTCCCATCTGAACCATGCATTTATGCTGGGTAGTAAATCAGAACAACATGATGCAATTTCCATGTCTTCTCTGTTCAGTTATGTCATGCTATTCCCCAGACTTCAACTATTCATTCTAGGATTGCGGGCCAGAGAGGGAGACTACATTATCTGAACAGCTACAGGAACATCTTTTTCTTGCAGTCTTGGAGATCTGGGCTACAAGGAGTAGATGCTGAAGACCTTTCTCCACCTGAGGTATTAGGAGTTTTTCCCCAGAGCAAATGAATGCAACTGTAGAGCTCAAGTGACTTCTGCAGAGCTGCACTCATTGAGATACACCGAAAACCTTTAACATGACACAGTCTGTTTCCTTTTATGGATTATTAAAAGTAATTTACAGATTACATAGATAGGCAATTCATAGCTAGTACTTCAGTTTAATGTTTCATTTACAATGACATTTGTACAAAGTGCCATGAGTACGTTTGCATTTCAGAGAAGGAATACTAGAGTTAAGTACAAATCTAGTACGTAGCAAGTCCACAGACTCAGCACAATGAAGCATACCTTAGTAACTTGGGAAAATACTTATTTCTTCCATTTATCTTGAAATCTTGTCACATCAAATTACAAAATCCCCCTGAACCAAGTGATGAAAGACTAAATTAAAACACAGTTTCTACCTCTTCTATCTCCACATAAAAGCAATTTGCTATCCTGCAGTTTTGGGTGAAATAAGGACTTTTGAGAGTTATTGTTTGGGTCTTGTGTAACCTAGTGAACATTAAGTTTTACAATATTCTCTGTTATTCTCTGTAGGCAACTTTATTTCACTCTTCTAGAACTCTGCAGTTCCTCCATGGACTATCTCTATATTGGCTCTTTGGAGAAATTTACTTTGATCTTTAAACATCTCTTAATATCAGCTTCTTCAGCTTATGGAAGACCTTTATTCCTTCCCTGTATAAAAACTGCTTTCTTTCCATTCCTTATCTGTGGACTAGGTTTCCCATGGCCCTTTTGAAATTAAGGTTCCCGAAGTAATTCTGGGATCCATTTTAATAGTAAATACAGTTCAGCGTGTGTGAGTAAATAAGATCAGAAGTTTGATTGATCTATTTTTAGGTCAGAAGAAAGGCTCAATTAAAATGATTAATGGATATCTTGTTGCAAGAGTGGTCAATAAAACCATAAATGAGAACATAATCCACAGTGGATAAATGTCAGATAGTATATAATGCAAAGTATAGATTTTTGATATCATATGACTGCTACTCAAAGCAACTCATTGCAGAACTCACAAAAAGAGAAAAAAAAATAATACTGAGTTAGTTCTGAACAAGGGCAGAATTTGGTTCAAAATACCTCAATCCAATAGTGACTTTTGACCTATATCCTTATAACAGGAGAGAGATACAGTATTAACTATTCATCATACTATCACTTACTTTCAGTTAGCAGTGGTATATAAAAATGTGAAGCTTGTAAAAAAAAAAAGGAAATGAAAAAGAGCAGCTGAAAGGGTAAAATACAGCATGGAAAATAGCTAAAGACACCACACTAGCCAATCACAATGAAAGTGACATCACACCAAAAGCACATCTAAAAGGCCCCCTCTTTGAAAAAAAAGGCCATCTTATTTATAGGATGTACCATAATTAAAGGAAACAGGATGATCTTACAGCAAAAATACATCAAAGGCAGGGAAGCTAGGAGTAAATCGGGCCAGGAGTAGCATTACCTTTCATAACATAAATATGAAACCATTAACGATGCAAGACAAAGGAAAGATTTGAGGAACGTCTTAGTAAATACCCCAAAGCTGTGACTGATTTTACAGACTTATCATGAGCATGGAATCTGTGAAATAGCTGTATGGCCTTGCAATCTCATGCCAAATATCTGTGATTTCAGGGTCAATAGATCCCGTAGGTACAAAAAGGATGCTATGGAAAGAAAAAGACATCACAGAGAAGTTGAGCATCCCAATGCCTTGATGTTCATAGCAGAGAAGTCTAAGCTGATACCACAGCCTTTCTTTATAGGAGATAAACCTGAGGAATTGTTTCAGTTACACATGCTAATAGATAATTTTAAAAACAGATCAGTAAATTGAATATTAATAAGTCACACAGATCATGTGATAGTTGCTCGATATTTCAATGTGAAATTGCCAACGTGTGAAGTATATTAGTTATCCTTTGAATCAGCATTACTGCTAGAGGAAAGAAAGATTGCTGGTAGAATTTCAGCTTCCTAGAGAAATCTAGGTTATTCTGCAACAATGCACAAAGAAAATTGATAAATTCTGTAAACCAGACTTGAAATAGAACTTTCAATAAGAACTAGAGATAGGAAAAAAGGGTGATGAGGCTAACCATTGAGTGGCTTCTATATAAGGACTTATAGGTAGCTATGTATCATCCACCTTGAAAAAGGGATGGCTCAGAGAGAATCTGATAGAGACCTATAGGCTTATGAAGGCTCTGAATTAAGTGAGAAAAAAAAAAAAAATCTATTCACTTTTTCCTACCAAAACACCTGAACTAGGTGACGTGCACTTAAACTATCAAGCGACAGATTTAACACAAGCAAAAGAAAATAACAATTGTAAAATTACATAACTTTGCCAGGGCATTTAGCAGTAGCCAAAATGGGTTACAAAATAATTAAAGAAGTAATAAAAGAAAAGCCATCAAAAGCTTGTGTATATGACGTAGGAGAAAATAATATAATAAAATATAATTTATTGATTTTTAAAAAAAAAATGGAAGAAAAATTAAGGGATCATACATCTACTCTGCTTTTATTTTCAGTATGCTTTCCCTATGCACCTATGACTGGCCACTGTCAGAGATGGGATACAGCAGTGATGGATTGTTGCTCTGATCAGCAGGATTATCCCAATGCAACAGCTATTGCTACATTTCTAATGCTATAGCACTTTGACAGAAGAGGATGCTAATGCAATGGAATCATGTTCAAATAAACCAGGATGCTTCGTATCATATATTTGTAGCTTTAATTTTGAATTTGCAAAGTGTTTGTCAATAACTGGAATAATTCAGTTAACATTTTTAATAAATCTAGTCATGGCTATGATTTTTAGAAGGTGGGATGTGTTTGGTTTTTTTTTTAGGGGATGTGGTGGGTTTTTTTTTGTAAACAAACCAACTCCTATGCACAGCATTTAAATTTAGATGTTTGCATTTATTTTATCATGTTACATATTAAAACCTAGAGTAGTGCAAACAAACTGGGCAAAATCTGAGGGAGAGATTATATAACATTCAGACAAGGTACAGGGTTCATGGCATAGTTAGTCTATAATGTCATTCAGATATGAATTTGCACATGATAATCATTACTTGTTTTGACATTTGCCAGTGCCATGCCTGACTGTTACTTACTTAGAAGGCTAGTTTTATGTAATTTTTATTCTCATCATGTATTTCTTCTGACATTCCTTTGCCTTCAGACAGTCTTGATGTTATATATTTGATTATTGTAATCATAGAGCATTCAAACAGTATTTAAAACGCACTGCAATATTATATGACAGTATGTATGTATGATTATCAAAATTTACTCTTAAACAAGACATTTTATGATTTTTTTAATATTAATGGCATTATTTACCCATTAAAATCTACTATAAATTTGGGTTCACTTATGTGAGAGTACATGTGCATATGTGGATAAACATTTGTGTATATACATGCATATATGAGATCTATGTGTAGCTGTACTAAACAAGAAGGAATACAAAAGACAATGCTACGCTTCCTCAAGTCTTTTGAATGTTTTGTGGAGGTGAATCTAACATAGAACTATGTAGGGGTTTTAACAATAGGGAAAAGAACCACCTTCCCTTACGTTCAGCAAGTGGATTTCTAGAATTGACAGCTGGTGTAGAGCTGTTGCATAAACACCTAATTAAATTGGTGCAATCATCCTACTCAGCAACTACTGTCCTAGAGATGTGGACCTGAAGAGGCCCTCACAGCTGTGCAGAGCCAGAGGAAGGCTGGCTGCTCACCGACGGTTCGGAGGGTTATGCTGCTCCCCTCGGCTCCCCTCCCCTCTTTTCTGTCACTCATGCCTTCATTCAAAATTTCAATAAATATCCAAAGTAGCTGCTGCAGTGTTAGAGCAGAAGAGTTTGAAGGAGCATTGGGAGGCTCCAGGTGTCTCAAATTCTGTATAATTGCATTAAAAAGCACAAAGGAAGACAATCGAATACTAGGTGTAGTTTGCTATGAGATACGTTCTTTAACTGCTTACACGCTTGCTCAAGCAGGGCTTGAGGAGCGTAGTGAGGTCAGATGAAACTTGTCAAAGGCTTTACTACGCTACCATAAATCACAAAGTTGTACAGAAAAGTATCGGTCTTGTATCTTTCTCTAGAAATATTGTTCCTGACCTTAACATGTAAGAGCCTAAATTATCCCTTCAGAAATACATCCTGAAGAGAAAAAATGAGACTGGAAAGAAATATTTTCTGTAACGTGCTGTTACCGCATCCGCTTTATATGACATCTCTAGCGAAAGTTGCAACCGACACTTCTAATACTTATGTGTCTCCCTGCCTTTAAAGGGGAAAGAAATATTTTTTGTTTAGGTGAGGAAGCTGCAGAACTTTTTCTTTTTAAACTGCTTAAATTCTTTGTAAAGGCAGACACACATTCAGGAAGTTTTTAAGAACATACAATAGTTTATAAAACTCTTTTTGTGTGTGGCATTGTGTCTGAATGCCATGACACCTCATTGAAAATCACATACCGTCTAAAAGTGTCGCAATGCAAATGTATTACCTCTGCAATGGAGACTGCTGCCCTTTAAGAAAACAGTTTTCTTCCTTTGATAATATTTTGAGCCATGTCCTGCTGCTGTTCCTTTCAGAGCGCTGCTTTATCTTACTTTCTCGATGACCTCCTGTAGAGGTAGGCTTCCTTCCCATTGAATCATGCAGTGTGGAGCACGTCAGGCTCTGCAGAGTTTCTTAAGTATTTGGTTGAAGGTCAGTCCTGCCATCCAGGGGAGAACAAACACATAGCTTTACGCTGTGCTACACTTGCAGAAACTTGGAATGAAAAAACAAAACAAAACAAAAAACCAACCACTTTCCCAGTATGATGGTGTTAAGTCGTAACCCAGGGATGCGATAACCTGTGCTACTGGAGGCTTGCCAACAGCAACAGCTGGATGCTCAGGCATGCATATTTCACTTATTTTACAAACCAGTAGAAAGCAAAGATTCAGGCAAGTCATTTGTGAAGAAAAGGCTCATTTTTTCTCTGTTGCTGACACCGTGTAATTGAATTATGGGCAGTGGTTTGGCGTGAAGCCTTGATCCCATTGAACAATGGCAAACCTCCTGTTGTTATCACTTCATCCGGGGAAATTCATGTGGAACTTCTTGGAATAAATCACAGAGACCTAGAGGCCCAGAGAAGCAAAGCTTTTACTGCCCTTCGGTTCTCTTCCTCTTTATGCCAAAAGTTTGTGAGTGGGTGAAAAACACTACTTTAGGCAGATTATTTGGAAATCCAGAAATAAACATGGCAGGACTTCAGTGCTACTATTTAGCTAGAACAAAAAAATCACGCGTATGCATACAACAGATTCACTATTTGCTTAGAAACATACTTTAGAAAATTTGACAAAGCTATGGGATAACCTCCGAATAGCTTCAGACAACTATAGTGTTTAAAAGAAAATAAGGTGCTTTGCTTTCACACATGGAATTTTCCCTCCAAGATTCAATTCTAAACTAGCAACACTTAACTTTGCATTAGAGAAATATTTGGCACATGATGCTTCACTGAGCCTCCAATAATAGGAATTCAAGAAATCTAACTTCCCAAAAGCACAAGAGGCCTCTATTTTATAACCTATAAAGAGATAGTGAGACTTTGCATTATGACAGTAAGACTGAAGCTCTTTTTTAGATAATTGCATAGATTTCTAAAATATGCTCATTATATATTTTTACCCCCCACACTGAGTATTCAGTTTTTACACACAAGAATCGGTGTTAATCATCACAAAAAGTGGCAGCAAACGTAAGGATGAAAGAAATATTTTCTAAACATTTTTTTCTGTAAAAACATGTAACAGCCACAGAACACACATTGCCAAAGTATGGCAAATGGTTTCTTGACCGCAATGGGAAGGGTCTCTGTAACCCCTGTTTTTAAGGTGATTCTGAAAGTTACTCTTATTTGAGCCATGAAAGTCCTCATTGCATGTCACCACAACACTATTTTACCTCCGTGCTGCACTTGTGTTCAATTTGTTTTGCGCAGATCATTCTTCCAGGTTTTCTACCTTCTTTTGGCTTTTGTAGGCCCTACAAGCAAATGCATTTTTCATTTTATTCCAATGATAAAGTCTTTTTAGTGACTTCTCAGGCTTATAAGCCACTGTTACCGTAGCATCTGAGATCTTTCATTATGATCTTACAACCAATGAAGATCAACGTAGTAATAAGGTAGGGAAAAGTTCTTATTTTTGTTTTCTACATGGAAAACAGAGAAACCACACTACCCCAGCATGAAAGAAAGAAGCACTGGACTGGCTTTGACGTTTTCTAAGCTTCCTTTCTGGGATGAGATTTCTGGTACTGTGTTTCCACTTCCGCATCAAGGTGCATAGACTGAGCTTGTGGTTGTCTGTCTAAGCAAGCAGACATATTATTAGAAGCATATTTTGTGTAAAAATACATTTGATTCAGTTTAGATTAGTTTCTACCTTAATCTCAATTATATATGCAACAAATACAATTATTAACCTAATAAGTATTCTTTGGCTGTAATTTCAATGTTAACAAAAGACAGCTTAATTGCTTTAAGAAATTTACTGTTACTGTATTTTCTGTAACTTATCAAGCATATATTATGTACATCAATCACTGTTTTAGTCTTGAAAAAAATTGCAATTACAAGAATAACTCACATTTTAATAATGCTAAATGCTGTTTCACTATGTAAGAGTCCATTGTCAAGATGCATAATATTCGTATTTCCTTTCATTTAATAGCAGAGCCAATGAAGAGAAAAAAAGAGATATAACTTTAGTACCATCATATTTTCATTTCTGTTAAATATCACACTGAGTACGGTTCACATCTATCAATTTGAGTATGCAGCAGTTATGGGCTATGCTTTTGTGTATGTAATTTCTTTTATTAATTTTCCCACAAATCAAATTATATGAGAAGAAAAAGGGGAAATAAAGATAATAGTTTCATAAATATCTTAAGGGCAAATCATAAATTGCATCTCTAACCATTGCTATATTGTTCTTTTTTCTCTGTCTTTCAGCTGGAGAGAGGAGTCAGAAATTCTCATATAACCTTTCTTTTCCCCTCACAATAAATCACACAACGATTTAAATGGTTTCCAGCCTTCTTTCCATATGCTTCCTTGCTGCATTACATAGGTACTAAAAATTAAGTTTGGGGTTGCTTTTTGTGAAAGCAGGTGCATCTATTTCAAAAGCACATGCAATCACAAAAACATTCGCAAAACCAAACTCCTGTCTTTAAGAAGCAGCCATCCTTCCTTTGACAATTAAAACATTCATCTGGATTTCCAAATGCCGCTGCCTTCCCCCCCCCCCCCCTTTTTTTTTTTTTTTTTTTTTTTTTTCTTTCCATTTCCCAAGCTGCCTCTGACCTGGTTGCCTTTTCCTTTCAAAATACCATGAATGGGTCTCTTTACCGATGTAAGTCAGAGTACCTTACAAAATAATGTGGGCTGTGCCCCCTGAGCGAGAAGGGGCTGCCCCGGCAGCTAGGCACCGCAGAGGCTGGGAGAGGTGTAAGGTGAAAAGCTGCACCACGTAATGCTGGTATATGACAGTGAAGATCAGTGAGGGTGGCTTGTGGTCAGGAACGGTAACCTTTTTAACCCCAGAAACTGCATACCTGAGTTTTAGTCTGCCTGAGGTGTATCTCACACACCTCGGAGAGCCCAAGAGAAGCAGTTGTGTGAAGTTCCCTCTCCCAGGAAAGAGGTGGACATGCCCACAGGAGTTGCCTCAGCAATTCCCCACTCCCTTCACTGGTCAGGGAGGTCAGCCTGCACAGTGCCTCCTGATTTACTTACTCCTGCATTTTGGGATCTGGATTAGCTTTGCACAAGCCAACCCCACCTGGCAGTGGTGACCTAACCCCAACGAGACCCATACTGCGAATTGCTCAAGTGCTGAATGTCGGCATCTTCTCCAGCTGGGTGTTTATGTATCACCTATGTATGTTAAGACCTATAGACTGTATCAGCAGCTATGCTTTGTGCATCTTCAGCTGGGGAATATCCACTGAGATCTTAAGCCTGATTATAAAAAGAGGTTGAGAAGAACGAACTTGCCGGATGTCACATTTCATAGCTTTTTAAATGTAGGTAGCTGAAGTTTAATTTCAGAATGGAGGGCTGTTGTACACCTCTGAGCAGCATTACCCAATGTCTTTTCACTTCAAACTGTGCCAGGGAAAGTACTGGTACAAGATAAATTAATTTCATCTTGACTGCTTTGTCAATCAGTGTAAGAAGATATTAAATCACAATAGAAAAGACGTTGTAATACAGTGATTATTCTCCTGGGATATCCTAAAGCATGGAGGGCAGCCAAGAGTTTCGTATAGTACAGGACAGTAATTATCTCATGACAAGTATGCTCCCTGGAGATCACTTTAGAGCTATTTTAAAGATATTGTGGAGTAAAGCATGTATATATGTTGTACTAGAAGACGACAAAGACAGCACTTTACAGTCACAAAAATGAGTTTTAGCTGACTGAGGTACACACTGATTAATTTAAAGTGTTAACAGCCAATTGAACACCTCTTCAGTTGAAGCATATTTATAACAGTGTAACAACCGGTAAATCACACTTTGAAGCTACAGTATAAAAAGTAAGTTGGAAAACAACACTTTTTTTCCCCAGTTATTTAGCTTGATATAAAGCACTTCCTTTGTGCTTTTGCCTCTTAAAAGTACTTTAAAAATGCAAGACTATTATTCCATAATTTTTTTTAAAACACCACATTTGACACAAACGCAGAATATTGCTAAAGAAGGATTGCTGAATGTTTGAGTTCTGGGGAATGTCAGTGACTGACCTAAATTGAAATCAGTTTACAACTCCTGCAATAAGATAGTCAACAACTTTGCCATATGCCTCATTCTCATCTTGCGGTACACATTTGCTTACACAGTTCTAACACTTGACTATTTTAATACCCCTGGAAAACTTTGTACGGTTACCATTTCTCCTCTTCTTTTCACACAAGGACAGCAACTAAATTAATTTTTCTTTAGCCATAAAATTTCCCTTACACCCAATATACTTGATTTCTGTTTCTATCATAATAAACTGTGTCATAAAGATAGCATGTGTGCTTCAGTGTGTGTGCTTGTGCATGTGTATTTTCCCTGAACTGTCTATGCTTTCCTTGAAAATGTGACCTTCACGAAGTATACAGAAAATTGAACTGCTGTATGCGTAAATACTTGCTTATAAAATTTTGTATAAAAAAAAAATCTTTAGAAATTACCATGATAGTTGAAAAAACCCAACAAATTAAGTAAATTATAGAACACAAGTATTGATAGGTCAGTGCTAAACAGGCTATAACTTGATGTTCAGAAAAACATTACTGCAGAATACATTCACATCTGCAGATTTAAAACAGGATATTATCCTTATTTTTATCAAGAATCATCTGAAGACAAGGTTAGTAGTAAATACCTGTGGATGCAATATGTATTCTTCATGTGTAATAATGTCAGGGGGATCAAAAACCTACAGTGATGCAATATTGATTACTCTTTTGCATAGCATGGAAATGAAAAAATGGTAATAACACATTTGCAATTTTTTGTAATGTCCCCCTAGGGCATGTGCTGATATTGAAACAGGACAGGAAAAAAAAAAAAAAAAAAAAAAAAGGGCACACGATTTTGAGGATATTATTTACAAATAGGTATTATGAAGTGCCAGTTTATTTCTATTTCCTTCTTTTACTTTTTCTCTGAACAATCTCACTAAGATATAAGAATGGAGAGACATTACTTCATTGTCAGTATTCTTGTGACATTCTTTAATAAAGGACTAAAATATATATTCACATCTAAAAAGCTCAAGGACTCCTTAGCAGAAATTGAAGACTTCTCACAAAGGAAGAAGAGGAGTCAGAAATTCATGCCAAAAAAGGTGAAATTCATTGTTGGAAATGGGCCAGCACATAGTCCATGTCCCATTTTGGTTTTAATTTGAAAACTTCATGCAATCCTGTGCCCAATGCCTGCTCCCAGGATGAATTTCACACAGGATAATGGAAGGTAGAAAAAGGGCCAAAGAAAGCATTAAGAGTTGTAGTCTTTACAGGACACATATAGTCTGCCTAAAGATAAGCAAAGTTTGAAGCAGCATCAGTAGATGCAGCTATAGGTTAAGGATCCAAATGAACCACCAGTGGTTATTTTATTTCCTAAACTTAAGTGAAGAGGAGGGACTTGCTGAGCCCTGAGCTATTCTCCTAACACTTACCATTCCCTCTTTAGTATTCTCTTCTTCAGCTCTCCACTACAACACATCAGGCATTACACCCTATCTCCCCTACAACATGTCCCCTGTGTCTTTGCAAAATAAAGCTCAGCTTAAAAAAGGCTAAAGATCACCTCCAACAGATAACTTGGGATCACCAGACTTTCAACTGCTATACAGTTTAACCTTTAGTTAAAGACCAACCTGTGAGAAGAGACATTACATTCTGCACCCCCCCCCGGGCAGTTTCTGAAGACAAATTCCACTGTTCATGTGTAAGTAGAAAGCAAGAACCAGAAAATGCTAGTTTTTGGAAACGGGGTATTTTCTAATAGAGTTGGAGCTATTTAGGAAGCAGCACAAAAATGGGTTTTGTGTTAATAAAACTGGTATGCTCACAATCTATGTATTTTAATTTAATTTTTTTTTTTTTTTTTAACTGAGTGGGATGAAGCTTTTAAAAGCCTCTTAGCTTTATCAGTGGTGGTGTTGCATTTTACCACTGTTTGTAATTATCTATTTACACTAACGTAACAAATGTGGTGCCTCCAGCAGAAAGCTAAAGGTTGATGAGAAACAGAATGAAAAAGCACCTAAATGTTAGACTAGTCAGCAAGATTTTCAAGTTTGTTAAAATTAATACAAGCTATCATTAGAGTACTCTACAGTTCAGTGCTTCATAAATAGGAAAACCAAAGCAGCAATGCTTTTTGTATCGTTCGGCCTGACTTTTACATTGCTTTATCTTCTGTTACCAAATCAAGATACAGAATGTCTTATAAAGCTTCCAGTATAGACCAGCAGTATAGTAATTTGCTACATGCATCCTCAGCCACTTAGGACTTAAATGCATCCAGAACAATTGAAAAATATATTCTGATTATAGAATACACAACAACCGAAAACAAAGAGTTCTCTCTCTCAGTGCTCTAGGGTGAAGATGGCTACCTCTTCAGTACTTTGCCTGCTTCACTCTGATCCAGTTGTCTTGGCAGGGGAAAATAAAAAGTTTCTTCCGCTTCCGAGTCCTACGTGTCCTGAAGAGCAGTAGGGTTCCTTCCAATTGGTGGTCATGATTTTCTAAAATGAAATAAAATATCAAAGTATACCTGTATAATTTATGTACCAAAAAGCATGAAAAAGTGCTTCAGACTGAGTACTGAGGCGGCTTCAGAAAATGACACAGTGGGAGAATCAGTGCCAATTAATTTTGAATTTTGCAAGGTTCATTCAAAATGAATAAGTGCATTACCATATAATTTTATCAGAAGAGATATTAATTCCCACAATGCTTTAAGTCATTTACAACCTCAACCACTTGCAGTGAAGCTTTCCAGGTGTGTTAAACAATTAAAACCTTGGCAATACAAAAGTGGGTGAAAGAGTTCTTTGGTAGAACATTGAGTTATTCAAACATTATTTAGAAAACACTTGAAATTCCGAATGATGAATTTATTCTGAGAATCATAGGGCATTTCTTAATAAAAGTTCTATGCAGGAGGGCATACATCTCTTCCTTAGATACCTATAGTACAATCACACCTGTTATTGCACTAATAAGTATTTGACTCATTTGACTCACAAACCCAAGTAAAAATAACATGGAAAATTAAGTGAGATTAAACATCTGGTTGCAATCTCAGCAGCAGTCATAAACTGTGTCTTCTTATATAACAAATTATCAAAAGCTATCAAAAGCCCCTGGTCCAACTAACAGAGAAGGAAAAGATTTGGCCCACATAGATCTGAAGGTGTTATTTTAGGCTTTTCAGTGATGCACAAGCTTAACAGACCATGAAGTATATAAAAAAAACCTGAATGCATAGAGTTGTAAAAATGGCCATAATATTTTTATGTTTTACGTAATGTTTGTAATATTTAGTGTCCAGACATTAGGACTTTATTTTAATGAAAGGTGTCATATTCTAGAACAATGCAAGGAAGATGTTTTTGTTTTTTTTTTTTTCTCTGAAGTGCTAGAAGCGGCTAGAAAAATTAATATAATCCCCAATTTTGTACATAAAATGAAACATTTACAAGGAGAAAATGCATCAGGATACTCTAAAATGAAAATTTTGAGCGGCAATCTGAGAACTCCCATGCAAGTCAACAGGATTTCTCTGCTTAGGAGCTGCAACACTAGGCTCTTAATTTTACTGTGTTAATGGCTGATTTCAAAGCCACTGTTTCTAAAAAGTGTAAATTTAAATATGCTTTCTTTTCTCTCAGGTATAAAAGGTATGTTAGAGGAACTGCAAGAATGAATTGAAAAGTTAGCTTATCTTTACCTGCATTTTACAAGGTTGCAATAGATAAACCAGTACCTAATATTTCTCTTTTTGTGGAGGAACTTCAATAAGTATCATTGTCCAGAACTTGTCTGAGTTGGATCTTTCTCTCCTTTTCCATTTCTACAGGAGGCATTTTTCCGCATGCTTCATGCATATATTTTTTGTCACTACAAATATTCAGAGGACATCTGGAAACAGACTTAATCTGAGAAAAGCAGAAGTGTCAAATGGAGTAACTAAAGTCCAGAGAAGCATTCCCTGTTGGCAGATGATTCCTCTTGAAGTGGTCAGTGACTCAAAATTTGTACCACCTTTTGCTCAGCAGTATGGTAAAAGATGTTGTGTTGTTACGATTTCACCATTCATCAAGGAGGAAATCCACAAATTCCTGAAATATCCACAAAATGGAATCTAAATTTAATAGCAGATTGTGAGAACTGTGAGAGATTCAGCAATTCTGCTAGCATATTCCTATAAAGATTTATACTTCTCTGACAACAAGCATGCCTGAGATTCAGGGCTACAACCTGCAAGAAATAGTCCTGCCTCCATGGTTGAAGATGAGGGTAAGGCCAGTGAGTTTATCTTGTTACTCAATTTGGGCTTATTAGTATGGAATTCTTTCTTCTCCAACCTGTAGAACAAAGATAAGTAGTAGATGGAAAGCTAGAAGTTACAAAGGTTAATGGTAAAACAAAAAAATAATGAAGAATAAAGTACGCTATTTTCATTATAATGAAGGCCATTTGGTTTGAGCTTTAGAACAAAGTTATTTTAGGCTCTCTAGTGAGGCAAGGGTTTAACAGACAATGAAATATATATGTAAAAATCTCAAAGCAAATATGTGTAAAAATGGCCACAGTATTTCTTTCATCAATGTGCTTTAATCCCAGCCAGGACTCTGGAAAGGATTCACAATTTAAATTTAACATCACATTGGTTTATAAAAACCCTGAATTTTGCTTTGGTATAAGTAACTCTAAAAAAACCCCAATCACTCCTAAGCCTTCTGATTTTGTATCAAAATGGTACTGGAAGACTCCCCTTGAACCTCAAGCTGTCTCGTTGATGGTTTCTTGCAGTCTGCTCTCTGCACTGCTGCTGCCTGCTGCTCCCTGACATCAGGTCAGGGGGAATGGCCTCCTGCCACCCAGGTCCCACCCCAAACCAGGGGTGCCCATCTCCTGGGTGAGCAGAACAAGGGGAAAACCTTGGCTAGACACCAGTCCCGGGTCTGTCCCTCTGACCGCTGTTTGGCCCCAGTCCCCAAAAAACTCCACTTTTGCTTTGACAGAGTGCCAAAGCCAGTATGAAAAAGTAGGCTGGTTATGGTTTGAAGGTTAAAGAAGCTGGAGCATTTCTTCCAGCACAGAAATACCAAATGCCTTGCGGAGGTGAACGCAATGATGGACAGGAGTTTTTGTGGAGTGCCATCACATCGAACTGTCAGGCACTGGCTTTATTTGCAAATCTTATGAATCTGTAAGAATGCTACAGGCAAAAGTCCTTCCCTTGTGGTGCATCTCCAACACCTTCTTCTCAGGAGCTTTAAAACCTAGGCTTTACTGTCTTTCTCATTAATTTTTGAATAGCAGAGTAGGCGTGGAGAATTCTATTTTTCTACCTTGTCACTGCCCAGTAAATGAAATTCACAGATGAAATGTCACAGAGCCCAACCCCCTCGTACAAAGTGTTGCAATCCAACGCTTTTCTTTCATTTGGGAAGATGGGGCTATCTGTGAATAAAGACCTCATGTCCCCAGTAGTTGTCAGTTCCACAAAATTTTTGTTTCAGTGTTTTGCTGAATTTGAGAGTACACTGTAAACTTTGGACAAAATGCTGCCTCAACTTCATCTGACATCATTACGGTTTTAATGAATCTGACCCTCTAATTCTCAGCTCTCAAAACCACCAGCACTGGTGTAATGTACTGACACATTGTTTAGCATACCTTTTTTAAATCTCATTTAATTTTATAGTAGATTTTTTTTGTCTTAAAACCTTACAATTTTATTGAGCAATTAAACTGTGTTCTCAGTCAGGGGGAAGAAATGATCATAAAATAGCAATAAGCTAAGCAGTAATTTCTAGACAGAAGTTGCATTTTTATTTCCTCCATCATAATAGGAACAAGTATTTGTTTTGTAAAATAAGGTGCAGAGTCTTCCAAAAAGCTGAAAATGACAATTGATTCCCCCCCTTCCTCTCCCTCCTTCTCCCCCCCGCCAAGTGAGATTAAGTTTAGAGTGCTTGGAATAAAAAACTACTGCTGCTGCTGTACTGGCCTTATCAGATCAATCAGTCAAATGAAATGAGGAATAGTTGGTGGAATCTTTTTCTACAACCATTTTGCTGACTGATGGCTGCTTTCAAAGCATCACATATTGAATTTGTTTCCAGAAAGCACCTTCTTTTAGCATGAACATTTTAAAGGTAACCTTGTTGCTGCCAACAAGCTAGTGAAATCCTGTATCTGTTGTAAACAGTTCTGATTTTAAAGAAAGATGACTGGACACCTCTTTGTGATGGTGGAATTTTAAAGATGATGTTTAAAAGTGTAAAATATTATGTACAGTACCTAAGTATGTTTTTAAGTGTAATAAACACAAAATTAGGTTTTAACAAATGGGAATTTGAAAGGCATTGCTATTTAAGACAATATCAATGTTTTTTATTTCACTTATCACCTCTATTATTAAGTTGCTCTGGTAGACTCTAAAGTATGTTGCTATCCACTGTGAGTAAGTAAGGAAAAATGTACACTTAAAATAGTTACACAAAACTGCCTAAAATATTTTAACCCCCCCACCAATATGTATTTAGCTTGAAGGAAATAGTAAACCATGAAACTATACACTGCTAATCTATGGAGAAATTCTCCTTTATTTTTCCACTACTAATTACATGTCATTGGAAGACTAAAAAAATTCAACAATGTGTCTTCTAGAAAACACCTTGTTAAAATATCTCTGTATTATGGATACCTACCTACCTACTTAGTCACTTTCACTTTCAGTCAACACAAATGCCTTACAAATAATTTGGAGAGAGACAATACAGCTTAATCTGCATATTAAAAGATTAAATTATAAAAGTTACAGAGTCTCATAAAAAGGAGTAATAAGTTCCTCTGCTCCTCATCCACATTGCAGCACAGTAGACAGAAGCATGTGACAAGTTGTTTTAAGACTCAATAACAACTAACAAGTTTATGAACATGCTTAAAAATTGGCTAAGGCCTGAATGCTAGCAGACGTGTGCTTTAGTATCCGGAAGAATCCTGGCACTATAACAACAGTAGGTCAAACTCTTTAATCTTTACGTAGATGCTAAGTAAATGAATTATTATTTTAATAATGCAAGTTTTTATAGGATTATAATCTTAGTCCTTTCTAAAGTAAAAATCCTACTGATTTCAGTCCCTATGTGAAAAGCAAAGGCACATGTAGCTGCTGCACTACTTCAAAGATCTTCTTACACAGAAATACAATCATTCTTCTGAAGCGCAAACACATGTGACAAGGGGGTGCTTTTATTCATTATTATCCTCTAGTTTACAGCAGATTGAAACCTGACTACCTAAACAGTTTCTATCAGCAGATACTGATTTTATGAAATCAAAACATATCAGCAAAATCTATCAATGTCACTGACATTTAGGAAAAAGGTTCCCGAAAAGTTTCTTTGCAGTAAAATTATGTCCTTCACTTTGAATATTACATTCAATCATGAAATCAAAATGTTTTACTATACCATACTCAAAAGGAGCATAATGTAGTTGCAACAATGCAATTGTTTGAAGTGTTCCAGTAACATCAAAACTAAGCACTTAAATCTCAGAAACTCTGTTTCCAGAATATACTAAAAAACTATGCAATAATACTTTTGGAAGCATCTTTTTAAATATCTTTCACAAGAGATTTTGTCTGCATGTTCCAACTTAAGAAAAAAAATAATTTCAAAATAATTATACTTATTTCTGATGAAACAGACATTACAAATTTTTACTAGCCTTGACTGGAGTCACACTCCAGTTCATGCTTCATCTCTTTCACAGCACACTGCACTGCACTGTGTGGAAAACCGAAGAGTTATAACACTGAACTCTAATGGCTCTTAGATCAATAAAGCACTGTGACATGTTGTACTCCCAGGTGAAAGGAAAATTGAGCTGGCAATTGACATCTCTGATCTGCCAGTTCCTTACATTCACAGAGACATTATTATTTAGTTTGGTTGAAAGCTATATTCTAATATAACCAAAGGTCAGGGTTGAGTAATAAATCTGAAGCTAGAGTCAGTTTATCATAATGCTGCCATGTAAAAGTCACAATGTGTAAGTAAAGGTCAATTTTAGCAAGTCATATTCAAGTGTTCTTCCTTTGGGCTATGGTAAAAAACCCAACCCTTCTGTGTTACGTGATAAGTAAATACCAAAAGGTAGAACAATCACTAAATATCATATTACAAATTCTCTTATCTAATTTTAATCCTGCTGTGTATCAGATTCTTTGAGACTGCAGCACCAGTCCAGTCTGGTCTTTCAATTTTTCAGCACATCACCAAGTTAACCTTACAATACATTCTCCTTAACTAATAAACATTTTTACCTCATCAGACAGGCACTTCCATGGACTTCCAAAGTTTCCTTACTTTTTATGTTTCACTGAAGGCATTGAGGGATTATCATACCATTTAGGAAGATGTTCGCTTAGTAAGCGAGCTGAAGCAACGCTATGTGAACCAGCCTGCCTTGCTGCAATTTTCCTGTAGACTTTTAAACTGAAGCAAACTGTACCTTTTTCAGCAAAGACTAATGTTCTGAAAAGCACTACACTAGTCAAATAGCTGGAAATACAAAAGCATTCATATGCCATTCCTCCTTAGGACAGCAGATTTCAGCTGAAAACCTGTTCCATGAATCAGGAATTGCTATCCAAACCTACAGTCTCAAGAAAAAAACATAAATGTGGGAGGTGTTTTACACTGAAAAATAGTGTGAGTGTTACCGTTTGAATATTGCATCTTGCTGAGAACTCAAAATGATGTCCCATAATGAGCAGTAGTACAATATAGCCTCATGCTGTGTAATATGATGAGATTGAATCATTATAGTTGCTGGGTCAAGAAGCTACACTATGAATTCAGGTAGTATGCAAGATGTAATCTGTGTGTAAAGTTGTGATGTAAACATGGCTGATTTAAAAAAAAAAAAAAAAAAAAATAGGGGGGGGGGAGAGGGAAACAAAAGCCTTGTAAGACACGGATGATAGTCAATGTCCATTAAATTGGCCTTAAGTTTCCAGACAGAAACTATAATCTAGCAGTGAGTCTTGGAGGGAATGTACCTTCCCCAGGGAGTAGTAACCATGCAGTGCAAGTTTCTGGACTTCTTACTAATTATGTTTATTATCAGAGGTCCACTGAGATTTTCTGTTTCTGTAGATATTTATATCACAGTTACCATTATAAAAGCCTTTATGAAGCTTTCTGAAAGATTATTACTATTTATCAGCTTTCCTCCTTCCCTCTTCCTGTGCCTTACCAGAGTGTTTATATAGAGATGCTGGGAACCAGCAAGAATTCAATTTGTGAAGATTTAAAGGTCCACTCTGTTATTTCAGGAGTAGAAGAGGCCATGCAAAATCTATTTCTTTATCAGAGCACATTTTCTTACAGAGAAGAAATCTTCAGAACTCTGCCTTTTCATTTTCATTACCCTAACCATAGCAGTATTTTCTCTTATTCCTTAGCCTAATCAGATATGATAACCTTTACACTATTTGTAATTATTTAACTGGAGCTGCCTACAGCTACCAAGATCCCTAATTTTTTTGTGTGACATCCATTAGGGGCACTCATAAAAACAGCAATAGTAAATACCATCTGTTGTCTTTACTTCCCTCCCTTCCCTGCCATCCGGTATTTGTACACATGGATAAGCCAGAGCCTTCTTTTCTCCAGGCTGAACAGTCCCAGCTCTCTCAGCCTTTCCTCATATGGAAGGTGCTCCAAACCCTTAATAATTTTTATGGCCCCTTGCTGGACTGGCTTCAGTATGTCAATGTCTTCCTTGTATTGAGGAGCCCAGACGAAGACACAGCACTCCGTGTGTCTTACCAGTGCTGAATAGGGGGCAGAAGGATCCCCTATGTTTTCAAGACTATAATTTTAACCATAAAAAGTAAGAAAACCTTTTTAAAAAGGAAGTTTGTTTTTTTTATGTCTTTCTGATATCTATATTACTGCATAACATACTATTTTGTAATTCTTGGCAATTTACTCAAGATACATTATTAAAGAACTATTACTTAGAAAGATGCTAGTTTACCTTGGAATTTCTGGAACTAGCCAAGAATTCTCCCTGCATGTTTATCAGCCCCAAATTTATAGTCACTACAATTTGCTTAGAGTACTCTATCTCCCATTACTTGTGTGCATTTTACTTGCTGCATCCTGGTTTTGCACATGACACTTCCCCCCTTCTTTTTCCCCACATATATGTGCTACTCTGAAATCCATTACACAAAGGAAACTTTTTTCACAATGTTGGAATTAATTACCTTTGAGTCACTAAAATAGTCTCAGATGAATAACTACTAAAAGAAAAAAGATTAATACAAGTTTCATAACAAGTTATTGTAACCAAAATTTCAACAACATCTCTTGGATGGAACATGCTAAACTTCTACATACTATAACACACCATATTTGTATTCCTTTACAGTTCCTGGTTTCAGACATAATCAGGGCCAATTTAGATATATTCATAGTGTTAGTGGGGAAAAATAAAGCATTAATTGGAAAATAAGACCCATCTCCCATACTAATCAAACAAAATACAAAGATAAAGAAAAGTTATGGTTGTCCTTGATGCTCCTTGGTGCATTTTTGTTGTGCATTGGTTATGGTTAAACAAGAAACAGCTATTCAGACAGCTCTGAATACCCTGTGCAGTAATCTTAGCATTTATGGCTACCTGCTGGTTATAGTTACATACTATTTTGAATATAACGGCTTGGCTTTAGCTTATTGCCATGCTAACCACTGCAGGCTCCATTACCTTGCAAGTACACATTGTAAATGCTGCCATTAGCCATAGCCTTCCTTTTGTGATGCTGTTCCTAGTTCTTCCAGATCCAACAATTATATCACCACTCTCTGTAATTTGACCTCTATCTTACCTGATGAAAAGGTGCCTTTGGTTCTAACTAGATCAAACTAATTTTGGTCTTGCTTTCATTCTGCTTTGTTGTAGCCTCTGTAATTAAATTGCTTTTGGTTTGTATTGTGACAGAACTCAACTAGAATGCCAAATTTTACATTTCTCTTACGTGTAGGGCACTGAATCAGGTTAAATGTGGGAATGTAGGCTTCTTAATTACATATGTTACTGCTTTGCAGAACCATTAATCTTTTAAAAATAACAAACTTGCGCTTCAGAAGGCACTGAATGGGCTGTTGGCTCTGCTGTTATCTAAACAGACAATATGAGCTG
Organism: Astur gentilis; assembly: GCF_929443795.1. Classification (NCBI taxonomy): domain Eukaryota; kingdom Metazoa; phylum Chordata; class Aves; order Accipitriformes; family Accipitridae; genus Astur; species Astur gentilis. The sequence continues at coordinate 2,078,867 of NC_064882.1, forward strand.
TAATGCAAATGCACAATCACTGTTGTGGGGGACCTTTGGAACGATTTGGGCTTCAAGCTTTCTTGTTTGTGAGCAAGACTCAGCTACTACTGCTGAAGAGCATGAAATTGAGCTGTCATTACTTACTCATTATATTTTATTGTGCTAGGAATCATTAGGAATCAAGGATGTGAGAGTCATGAGAAACCGGGAGTTTATTTGTATCAAGTTCTTATTGCTGTGCCTCTCTTTCCAATTTAGTATTATTCAAATTTCTCCAAAATTATTCAAGAATATTTTATTATGAATTCTTCCTCGTGTGTCGACACTACAACGGTAATTCTCATCCTATTCCCTTCTTACAATAACCCCACCTCTAACGCATCCCTTAAAAACTACAAACTAATTTATCTCTGATTCTTAACAAGCATTTTAAGATTTTTCACCTTTTCCAAATACCCTCTGCCTTCAGAAATCAATGGCAAGCTCATGTTGTTTGAGACCAGACCATTAAAGGGTTGCTTTGAATGACTGAAGGTCTTCTACATAACTATTAAGGATTTAGCAGCTCTCGTCCCTCATTTAACTTCAGGTAATCTCTATTTAGCCACCTATCAGCACCGTTACATGGGAAACAGAATTTCTTAAATTCAGCGAGGTGATTTTTGAAGTGTTTATTTGAAGTTTTAAAGTCCCTAAGCCTGGATAGACATCTTTTATTATAAATAACATTTTTTTTCAGTAGGTTAGTAAAATACCACATCATGTAGACTTGTAGATACGCTCTTTCATTGTCAAAAAGGATAAACTTGACCATATTATGCACTAATTAATATTGGTGTAAGAAAGAGTAACTTAACTTAACCGAAGTTATTTGGATTTATTGGGAAATATATGAAAGTAGAATTTGAGTTTAGTTTAATCTAGCATTCAAGGTTGATATTTTTAAGAACAGGAGAAAAGACCAATCTCACAGTATCTTGGCTAATGAACTATATAGTGTCATCAATGTCATTTGAATTCAGCAAAGTAAAAACAAATGGAGGTATATGGTCCAAAGACAAACCTGTAACTTTTAGGTTGTTTTCATGGGTTTTTTTGGAGACTAACTGTTCTCCAAAACTTTTACAAGTAGTTTGAACATTTACAAGTCATTTGAACAGTAATACTTCTATTTGTCCCTCAAAATCTTTGTTGAAGTGGGCATGAAATGACTCCAGGTTGGATCTATGCTTCATGAAGGAGTCCTTCTGGCCTGGCTTATTTGTTTTCATATTAGCAAAACAAGCGTGACAGTAACAGGAACAACTGTTCCAGTTAGACTGCCATAAGACTCAGAGAACTGGTGGATGATATATTTTCTTATTTACTACAATCTTATGTTTTTATTTCTAAAATATCATTAATGTTAACTATGATCTACCTACTACCCCTAATTTGCCCTTGGTAATGGGAATGTTATAACGTGCAAGTGCTGAAACTGTTAGTTTAATATTACAAACAGGTTTTGCAGAGAAGTGAAGCAGAATGTGTGCACACTTACGCAAATATTTCATTTCAGAGCATGTAAAAAAAATCATCTATGGTAGCTAAATTCGTAAAATTGATAGTTTATCTAAGTTGCATGAAGCTTCTCTCACTAGGGAAGGTATTGGTAGATGTTTCACCACCTGATCTCCTGGGTGACAAAAGCTATGTGCTGTTATCATAGCTCCATATGGATTACTCTAATAGGTGAAAAAAAAAAAAAAAAAGGCTGTAAAGCTATGGTTCTGTCTCATGGCAGCAAAATATCTGCAGGGAAAGCAGATACATGATGTTCTGAATTTTCAGCTAGCCTTACCTGTGCTAACATTAAAGAAAACCTTAAAAAGGATGGTCCTAGAGATAGCTAAATTTGAAATGAAATGTGGCATACGCTCAGCTTAACTAGGTTTCAGATTAACAGAATTGCACTCTTACAGTTTAGCACACAAAATTATTTCAGTGCTGTTAAAACCTGAGGCTTCAATACCCTCCAGCAGAAGGAGGAGGAGAAATCAGTGTAATGTTCGTTTGACTTACTTAATCATATGTAGTTTTGTCAGCAGAGCCCCAAGCCTCTCACAACTGTAACATTTTCTAATGTGATGGGACATTTTCTTCTCTTCCACAGACCACCTGGATGAGTGGTAGGTCTTTTTGGGGAGTTTGGATTCAGCTATTGCCTTCACAATACTGATTCTGATACCAAGGTTCAAACAGTAACGGACCATGTTTTTAAATTCAGAAGTCTAAGTGGAACTTTATGGGACTAAATTTAGTGCTTTGGGTCTCTAGTTCCAATAGCATTGAAAGGTAAAACATCACTTTTGAACTTGATAATTTAGAACTCATTTTAGGTGTAACCGCTTGGTTTTATTTGTAGAAAAATCCTATAATTAACTACAAAGACCAACATGGTTGCATCTCTTTCCCTTCACACTTAAAAGAACATAGTGAACGGTTAATTGTACAGTCTCACTGATAAGTAGTTTTTTCATTAAAGCCTGTGAATGGGCACGATAAGAGAGCAACACAAGATCAAAAAAATTCCTTAGCTATATTTAGAAAGTGCATAGCATAAAGCAAGAAAAGGGCGGGGAAAAAAAAAAAGGTCTCCAAGAAAAGGGGGGGGGGGGGGGGGAAGGTCCCCAAACTGACCCTGAAAATACAAATCCTTAATGCGCCTATTTGACAAGTACTGCATGACTGTTCTCACACGCTTACAGAACGCTTACAAATGAGGAGGGGGATGGGCCTGGAAAGAAAGCTCATTAATTAGCATTTTTAGTATCTCAGATGCAAAGGACAGCATAGCCTTGCAAACAGCATTACTATGATATCTCTAGTGCAAAATGACATGCAGAAAGAGAAAAGGGGAATGTAGAGGAGTCCTTCTGTAGAAACCTTAAGGAAATAAATAGATGACAGTACGGTACACAAAAAGCAAGTCAATCTACTTTCTCTCATGAATGTTCACTTCACCCATTAAGCTCTCAGTCCTGACGTTCCCCAGGCCTCCCTAACATTAAAATTTAGGAGTTATGTGTGTTAAGGACCAGGTTACAGTAGACCATTTTCCCTACTCCCCTGCTCCAGGCACCTATATTAGTAGCTGAATGGCATCTAGTTACGTACAGTGCAGCCATATTGCTCTACCCTGAGCACAAGCTGACTTACAGATCTTACTGGCTTTTGCAAATACAGTACTGGAACCCTTCCAGGGTCCCAGATTTTCTGCATGACATTGATCGTTTGATATTGCTGCAGGGACAGAATAAATATACAGTGGCAAGCTTGGACTGGGTATACCTCTGCCTGGCTTCTGCAAGTAGAAGTGTTTTTTGGCTCCTGCACCCAAATTTTTCCCTACAGCATTGTAAGAACCATCTTGTATTCCAACAGCTTGTACACAAAACGTAATTGGGAGTAAAACACATTTCTGTACAGGCCTAATGTTAGTATCAGATTTTGATCTCATAAAGGTGACTTTATTTTGCCCAGAATGTATTATGTACTAGGGTAAAGGGAAACCAGAGTTAAATCCAAATCAATTTTTGTTGTTGTAAGAACTCCCTCCTTGTTTCTAATAACAAAAATGAAGTATTTCCAGAGATGAGTAACTGCCACTGAATATGATCCTGGCCCTTTCAAGGCGTAAAAATACTTCATTGAGGGAACTATTTAATGTTGAATGTAGTATAGTCTCCAATACAAACATTAAACCAAAGACTTAATACCTTTCTTATAAAATAACAACTTATCAGAAAAGCTATTAGAATAACTACTGTTGAACTTTTGCTCTCAACATGTAGAAGATAAATTTTCACATTATTACAACAAAGACCTATCAGTGTAATCACTTCAGACCGTCTATGTTGTGGCCATAAATTTGTGACTGCAGTACTGCTCCTGCAGTTTATCTATGCTATTATATAGAAATAGAAGATTATATAGACACTGTTAGTGTATATGCACTATGAATTGCTAGATATATATAACTAATAATGTGTTATGCACACATACTGTCACTGTCTATACAGTAGATATACTCTTATAGAGATGAATATTAGGAATAAGAATGGTCTCATACCTACGTGAAAGCTAGCACTCTTTCTCCTAAAGACCTATTATATAGTGTCAGACTAGCCAGTAATGAGAAACGAGACAATGATGGTAAGATGAAAATGAAAAATAGTGAAAGACAGCACTAAAAGTAATTTTGGTGTTTTACAGGCACAATTGCTGAAAGTGTGAATATTTTTTAAAAGGCTGTACAGTATGGAAAAATAAAAATCCACAAAATGCCAAATGCCAAATAACTGAACATAATTTGGAAATTCTTCATAACTTATATGCCTTGTGGGCTTTCTTTCTAGAAAACGAACACTCTTGGATATTTTGCAATTATAGCATTAAATTGCATCCAGAGTGAACTCCAGCATTCTCAGCATTGTTACATATGCATAGGTCAATACATTCATAATTAGAGAAGTGTAAAATTGCTCGCATGAAGAGTGTCTGATTAGTGACTGTGGTCTTCTACACAAAATCCAGCAAAAAGTTGTATATGAACAAGAGATAAGCAAACTAGCTTAGTGGCTTCCTTATGGAGGATATAGCTTTGGATACGCTGAAGCAGAAAGTGTCATCTAAAAAGATGCTTAATACCAGAAAACTTCAATATTGAGATATGGCACTTGTTAAACAGTTTTTACATCAGGGCAGACATATTCTACAGTCTCCAAGTGATGTCACAGGGAAAATTTACCAATATTTATTACAACTACAGAAAAGGTATCACTAACACTACGAAGGGAGACATCGGAATCAGGACTCAGCTTTTTTCCAACAGTCCAAGTCCAAAATTGCAAGCATTGAAATCTACTCAAATTCCATCTTATAACACAGTTTAATTACACTCTCTTCTAAAGGAGTTTTTGATCTGGAATTTTCTTACATATGTCCTAGTTCCGAAAAAAAATATTTCACTGCTCAGCACTTATGTTCAGTCTGTTTAAGGCAAAACACACATTCTTCCAGTAAATCCCCCAAAGAGCTCCATTCCATGGTCTTAAATTTTGCCTTTTATGTTTTAAAGGATGGGACTCGCAACAAAAAGAATTGGTAGCAATCACTTGTTTTCAGAACAGTCATGATGCCATTGCTAAACCCTCTCGCACAGAGCCTACGCGCTAAAGCATCACTTACAAAATGGGGGGAAACGTTCAATTCTCCACATTTCTCACCTCCCAGGACAGCACCTCCAAAATACGTGGCCCTCAGGCAGGACACACTGGTGGGGAAAAGACGATTCTGACAATAGATATCAGAAATACAATCAGACCAGGTGAAATTAAAATCCCTAACTTGCATTATCAACATCCTAATCCAATTTTCTTTTTAACAAATATTAGAATTCTGATGGAGACCAGTGTTTACACATAAGTTTTAAAAATACCTTGCTTAAGAATTGCATCCCTCTGAAAACTTAAATTCTATTGTTTCAGGTGGTTTGTTTGCCTGTTTGTTTGTTTTTAAAGAAACAGCTTGCTCTGGAGTACCTAACTTTGCTAAGCCTCTCTTTAGAATACAGTACAGGGGATCGACCGTCTTCTATCCTTGGAGACCCAGAGTAGGACCTGGGAACGAGCATCTCATTATACAGCAAAAATAAGATGAAATTTCACAAATGGAAAAAAAAAAAAGGAAACTGCAAAGGGAGAAATAAACAGAAGCTGGCAGAAAACTTCAGTATCCTAACAATTCATTGTTTGGGTCTAGAAAAAAATAACCATTTTTACAGAAAACTTAGACATTTCACTCATAACCTATACCAGGCTGCATAAGAAAAGGCAAACTTACTATTTTACAAATGCTATATTGTATGCAATAATATATAGTCTATTATTTATGTATTTATTATATTGACATATTATTTTACTATAATTATTATGTATTTTTTTTGTTTGAAAAGCTGTTTGTTTTTTTTTTTAAATCTTCAGGTTCTTACATAAATAAATAGAAATGATCAGCTTTCAAGTAACTAAAGCCGTTGTAAATGTAAGAAGAGAAACATGCAAGAAGCAAAAATAAGCTTTCAAAAAATCTTTGCCTTTTGTACTTTTCATAAGCCAATTAATTAAGGGAGTAAAAAAAAAAAAAAAATAAATTTGTAGGGGGATAGTAAGGAGCCTCACAATATAAATACGTAAGATTTCAGGTATTTCCAAGGAGAAGCTTTTGCATTTTTTTAAAATAAAAACCAAATCCCAATTTTAAAAAAAAATGTTCCCTTGCATATATTGCCCTATGAAACTATGAAATACCTTCCAGAAAATATTTTTAAATAACTTTAATTTTGAAAGTCAAGATGCTTATGAAAATATCTTGTATATAAGAAATACCGTGTTTCATAATAAAAGAATATTACTATAGTGACAATTCAAGTTGTTATGGTAACTGGGTCTGTAAAAAGGGTAAATGAGCTTAGAAAATGTTTAGGTATTTTTCTCTGCAGAATTTTTATGTAAAGCTTCTCTATTAAAATTCTTTAGAAACAATTCGGAGGATAAAGTATGGAACAAAGGAACTACGAAGAATTAAATAGCGTCGTCATTATTTTTCAAAATATGAACACCTATTATATTTACACTCTTTATATGTTAACAGATATGTAACATTTGCATACTCTGAAAGAAAAGGGAGAACAAGCTCAGTAAGACCTTCTATTAGCCAGTTTCCCGTTTCATTCATATTATTAAATTTGCCAAAAAAAAAAAAAAACAAAAAAAAAAAACCAAAAAAAACAAAAAGGGGAAAGAAAGAAGATCAGTCACATTCAGGCAATTGGAATAGCGATTTGATTAACAGCGTTCTTTAGGGCTCATCAGAATTCGCGACTTGGTTGAATCGTATTGTTCTGCAGGCTAAACATGGCTGCATGGGTAAACGCAGGAGACAAGCGTAGACGCCTGGGACGAGGGGAGTTCACACCTGCCCGACGCACTCATCATTTCACAGACTCGCTGCCTATGCTTGCCCGCGCAGAGCCCAGGGGTGGAACCATACCTGTAGGGGCTACCAGAAAAGGGTGGAAGTGGGGCCTAGCAGGCTCTAGTGGGATGAGAGAGGGAAGTCGTGGACTTCGTGGCCAGGCGGGCGGGAGGCTCAGAGCAGTAATACACCTTCTTCGCAAGAAGCCCTGTCCTTTGCCATTGTCTCAACAAAGAGAGCGCGGCTGGAAGACAGCACATCGATGCTTTTGAGTCACTGACTGCTTCCCGGTCCTAGCCAGATCTCTTTGTGTTGCTGACCGATGTGAAACAGGCCTTATTAGTGCTGAAGATATAGCGCTCTGCCAAACCCAGCAGCTCTCTTCCTTACTCCATTGGTTCTCAACAACGGTTTGAGATCATTTCCACGCCGAGAGCCAACCTGCCAAATACCAGGTGAAAATAAAACATACTTATGAAACTGCAGCAACAAATCACCTCCTGTGATTGTCCAAAAAACCACGAGAAAAGGAAAGAGAAACAGCAGAAATACCTCAAACAGTATACCTCTGCTTTACATACTGGAGATATTCAAGAGATGGTCACTGATTTTGACCTAAGATCATACCTGATTCGGACTAATATTACGATGAAACCAACCTGGGGAACTTCCAGTGTGGTGGAATTTAATCAAAAGATGAGAGAGCAACAGAATATTTTGCTAAAGATACGTCTTACACTTTCCATCTGCTATTTTATGATTTTTTTAAAAAGAAATAGTTTCCTAATTTCATTTCTAATTCAAACATGCTGGAGAAACAAGAAATCACTTTTGGTTGTTGGGCTATGGGTGAGATCCAGGATATTTTTACATAGATAATTCATATTGGAAAAAATAGTTACTTTAGAAAACAGAGATTTTGATCATTGAGAGTCCAAAACCTGGGTCTGAGCTGTATTTGCAAATCTGGAGAAAACTATAAACATGTACTCTGGCATCTCATCCAAAGTTTAAAAAATTACGGATTGAATATACTCCTTATGAAAACCCAAGACCTTGGCTCAATGAAGAAGCATCTCCATTTGCAACTAGAGGATACTGTGAAATGACAGAGTTTACTAAATACCTCTCTGTAATTAGTACAGCATTCAAAGTATTACCTAGTAAAGTCCGGCACTACTCCAGACACCTCCACTGGCAGGTCATCAATAAACAGAAAAAGCTTTTTTATATTTGGGGAAAATATCAGAATAATGGACACCAAACAAAATGTCTGGACACACAAAGAGGAGGTTTGGTAGGTACACAGAGATTCCAGTGTTGATGCATCTACACTGGGTGCTGCCAGTAGGAAGTAACCTGAATCCCATCACTTGAAATACTTGAGTCATTTAGAACTAAAACAACCCAAACCAAACCAACAACAAAATAGATAGTGTACTGAAAATTTTTTAGAAAACAAGTAACAAGTTTTGTATGAACAAAGGATAACTAAAAAAAAAAATAATAAAAAATCTACCATGTTACGTCTTTTCCATCTATACCATTCATGATTCTATGCAGCTGCTACGTGAAGTATTTAAACAGTAAACTTTATTTAAACATTAAAAAGTAAAATAATTGTTCTGTGTGTAAAACTCATTTTAAAGAATAGTGGAAAGTGTCATTATATAATCTCAGCTACTGTGGGTTTCACTAAACACGGCAAGAAATACTGCTACTTATAAAACCTGGAGAAATACTTCATAATTAATACTATACCTAATTAATTTTACTTTTATGCTTGTTAAGTGTTTGCAGGTAGGAATGTCTGCAGGTACAGAAGCTTATTGCTCTATTTATAGCCTTCTGTAAGCTAGGATAGTCCCAGAAAACAAGTATCTGTTGTTACAGAATTAATTTTTGAAAAATTGGGTGGAATATCTGGAGAGCATTAGGAACATCACTAATGCATGGAAAAATAAGTGCATTCTGCACTTGTTGATCTAAATTTTCTCTGTTTTAATACCAGAATATTCCTGCAAATAAACTCACTCTATATGTAGAATCTACTGGAACAGTTTCAGAGGTGAAACAATTCTCAACTGGTCCCGAATGGCATGGTTAATGCCCTTACAACACCATTCTCTTTTTCAAGATGGCTGTATTGATTATTCCTTTACTGGGGTGAAGCTGCCCAGTACAGATGAGGCTTTTAAGGCCATTTGTCATAATCCAAGACTCATTCATCTCTGTGGAAAATATTTGGGTATCTGGTAAAGAGACTTAAAATAAAAAAAGGTATATTATGAGAGTACAATGCTGTGGAACAGTATATGTTCTCTTGTATGATACAGAAATTGCAAGTATTTTGTCTAGGAAGAATCATGGCGATAGTCATTACAGTACTGTTTCCTGCATAACCAGAAACATGAAATTAAGTGCAGGGGGTTTTATTGTTGGTTTTGTGGTTTTTGTTTTTTTGTTTTTTTTTTTTTTGGGGGTGGTGGGGGTATGTATTGACCAAATTCAATAAAAATTCTGCCAAAAAAAGCATACAGAACGAGATCCTAAAATAGCAATTCAAGTATTAACATTAATTTCTTATTTGCAAAAATGGTAAATCAGACTTCTGTAAATTTTTATTTATTACTTTCTGAAAATATTCCTCACATTGTATATTTTAATCTCCCATCCACTAGGCCATTGTAGTCTGTTCTGTAAATTGCATATTCCACTGATTAAAATTCACTATATTTGAACCAAGTCACAGTTATGATGTAGCTCTCCTGCTACAATTATATTTATTTGTGAATAAGGCAAAGTCCCTGCCTACCTGTGTATCAAAGACTTCCTATTTAAAGAAAAAAAAGAAGTTGGGTCTAAGTAAGATTATATTTAATTTTCTTCAGCCAATGAAGTAATCTATGAACTAGTCCTCTGTGCATTGCAGCTAAATATTCAGATTATTTAGAGTCTCTATTATTCCCTTCCTGGTCTATTTTTACGTACACACAGAGTACTTCAGCTCAAAAATGCTAATATATGCAGTGCTATTTTACTGTTCTGAAACCTCTGTTTATATATTCCAAGCTAGCTGGAACTTTTTCAAGAACGTTCATTATCTTAGACATTTTGAGAATATTTTGAAAGCTTGAATAAATTGCCTAACCACCAAATGCCTAGGGCAGCTAGGCAGTGTCTGAAGACTTAGTGAATTGAGTGACTCTTAAATTAGACATTTGCATGGTTATTTTTAATTAATCACCATATAAAATGTAATTAGCATGCACCACTTATCATTTGAATAGCAGTTGGCAATTTTTTTATTTTGTAAATTCTTCTTACAGCACAGAGTTCAAGAGGAAAGAGGGAATCCCAGAGGCTGATGTCAGGAATAATCAGGGGTGATTTAGTTGGCTGTTGCTCGGGATATAACGTGTAGTTTATTTCACTCTCAGGATTGATATTTATTTATTTATTTTTAACTTGGACGTATACAACTGTCCATGCTTGTCATCTCTCCCCGTTGTTTTGGAGCAGCAATGTGCTCGATAAGGAAATAACTGCCAGACTCGCACAGAACCTCATTCTCGAGTGCCGCGTGGTTACTTTGTGATGCTGACTTTAAAGACAGCGGGACGTACCAGAGGTGCAGGGACCCCACTGTCTTCAATGAAGATTTGTTTGTGCTGGTACGAATGAGGATTCCTAATACTGCTTGAAAGTGAAGAACACACAAGAGCTGTACGGCAGGTAGCATCCCTGGAGGAACACCAGGAAGCCAATTTCTTCCTGTCTGGAGGCAGCCAGCTCTTAGCCGGGATTCAAAGGTACAGATCCTCCCTAACAAACAAAGGAGTCGATATCAAAAGCTGCTGCACACCCCTAGCATCTCCAAAGGCTGCAGTTCTCACTGCCACGGTGCCCGGAGCTGGTAAGGATATTCAGAATCATACAGATGCACTTTCAAAGGCCACGCAGAGAATGGTATCTGTGCCTGCTTGGACAAGCCCATTCCCTACAGTCATAGGAGACGGTAGGCAGGTCCTGCAGCACACCGAGTGTCTGGACTCATTAACATCAGTTCCTCGTGACGTATCTCAAAAAGGCGCTTCGCATTTCTTCTGGAACTAGTGAAGTTTGGAGTAAAGCAAGTCAATTTCTGACAGACTGCGTTCCCGCCCTAACTACCTCTGTAGACGTACAGATAAGGCAACGCTTTACATCTACGGGCCCAGTCTTAAGCTCTGGCCAAGGCAGATGACTGCAACGGAGCAAAGTGAAAAACGTCATGGGGTTTTGCTTTCTTTCAGCTAAGTACCCAAATCTGTTAAAGGTGTCTTGGGCGCTAAGTTTTTTAAGTAGATGATGTTTCCAGAAGAACAACTACAGCAAGCGAACTCAAATTAAAAAAGCAGGATAAGCTGACAGCATCCCCTCGCACTGAGTGCATTCTCCCCTGTGAGTCACACAGCAGCATATGGACGGCATCCTTCGTGCCACGCATCACCAGTGTGCACTGCACTCAAGAGGGTGCTCCTGAAATTTCATTTGCAATACAAAGAATTTTATCTTTAGAAAAGATTTGAAAAATCACCTAATTTGAGGATGACTTAATTACTACATTGCATTTGAACACTGGCCAAATTCTAGAAATAAGCTGAAAAGGCTTTCTGGAAGCCTTTTTAAAGCCAACTCTTACTTTTCCTTAAGAAAAAGGCTGTGAGAAGGATGGGGGAAAAACCCCAAAAAAACCCATCTGATTCTGCTGTTCTTCACTGCACATGAGGAATACAGAACTATTGCTCCTTAGGGTTTATACACCTCCTACCTAAGCTTTAGTAGCCTGATTTAAAATAAGATTTCAGTATCTGAAGCATGATTTAGACAGAAGATAGCCACTTAAGTCAGAATTTATAGTTCTTGAAATCCCTGCTTATCTACCTCAGCACACTTAAAACACTTCAAATTGTCATTGTTGCCTCCACTTCTTTATCCTAATAGTTTCTCAGGTACTGAAAGATTTTCTTCAGTGTATTTCCACAAACAGCTCGGTACTGACAGAGCTGAGCAGACAGACCACACAATCTCCGAACTAAACCTTATATCATATAAGAAACTGGCTTTAAAAAAAAAAAATAAAAAAAAAAATTATTTTTCTGTGAGTCTTACTGCTTGAAAGTATTCATAGAATGCCTTCAGCATAAAGCTATGCATAAAGTCATAATAGTGACCTCCTAATTCTTCTAGACATGCACAGGAAAATATTGCCAACTCCTTTTATGTAGTAACTCAGTTGTTAAAAGACCATGTAAAAAGAGAACGTGTACGACTATGAAAGAAAAAGAAACAAAACAAAACAAACTTACCTATAAAGGGAAGCACCAGGTGCCAAGGCTATTTATATATTTTCATGAAACATTAACTGGGTAACATATGTAAAATACTACAGACTAGGCTTCTCATGGTAATCAGCTACCATTGACATGACAGAAATACAATCACCAGGTTGTTTTGTATCCCCCTCCCCTTTTCCCATTGTTTGTTTCTTTTTAAAGGAGAACTGTCAACAAATCCCTCCACATCAGAGTTCCAAAGCAGACAAAAATTAAAACTTTCAGCCTCTGGTAGTTAGGTCACCTATGCTCTAGAGAGGGAATGGATTTAAAATACATCTCTACACTGAACAGTTCCTATCAGGTTTTGGATTCCACTCAGGAGATCAATCACTTAAAAGCAAGGCACTAGCACTATTTGGTAGCAATACATAATCCTTTTTCATTAGCGTTAGCTGTTTAAATTTTTTTTGCTGCACTTGCAACTATACAAATTAAAAGTGAAATCCCTCCATAACAATATCCACCTAAATCAAATAGAATAAAGCAGTAGTCTGTCCCTGAAACCTCTTGCTCCTAATCACCCTTTAGCAAGATTTTCCCCAGGAGACCACCTACACAAAGCAACACACTCCAAGCAGAAGAGAATGACTAATGCCTCACCCAAAGGCTGATGTCAGAAAACGTTCTCTCTGGTCCTGCACTCTTCCAGCAGGTGTTTGTTTCAGACTAATCTTTTCCTCTTTCCTTCTTCTGCCCAGTGGGGCATGTTTTCCAACTTTTTTTCTAGCAAAGGTTCCTTAGCTTTTCCCAAGCTGGGCATTAGAGAGCACAGTGTAGATAGATATTATTCTAATGAAAATGTCATTTTTTTACTACCTCAGAAGCTAGTAATAAAACTTGTTTGCCTATTGAGACCTTTCTAACATACTATTTGTTTTAAACTGCCTATATGCTTGTAAGCAGCTTAGATTACTGTAAATTGATCCACCTGACATCCTTCTTTCTGGTGTGGATAGTCAGGATAAAGAGAAGGCCAGGTTAATTACAAAGAAGATGTGTTAATTAGGTAATTAACACATCACACTTCTCTGTAGCATGTAGAAAGGAGGAGGAGGATGACTGGGGAATTGCGTGAAGTTATAGTAGAGATTGGTTTATGCAGCAGAGAGAGCAGGGACCAGCTTTGATGAGACACCACAGCTGTGTGTAATGCACTCTGTCAAAACCTAAATCTCTAGTAAACTGCACGAATTGGCTCAGACATTCATCTTCTTATGAATGCAAGGAATACAAGCCATACTAAGTTAGTCAGGAGTTTGTCTTGGTTTCTACAAACCTGGATGAGTCTGGTCCTTTCCTGAACCGTATAGCAGAAGACCTCACTGGGGTCTACACAGAACAAAGTGCTACATGAAATCCTCACTGTCTACCTCTTACAGTGGGCAGGAATGTAGGAAAGGTATTATCCTAAAATTCAATTAATCACACCCAGAGAGATGGATGTTATTGCTGGTATCAAGGATCTCTAGCTTATGGTTTTTTTTTGCTTTTATTATGGTTTAGTAAGGACATGTATATCATGAATTTTGTCTCTGAGTACAAAACCCATTTGGACCCAACATACTTGTAAGAAATGCACCTTTTACCCAATGATCAGGTTGACCCACACCTGTCAAACATTCCATGAGCTTTTGCAGTTTCAAGCTCACGCTCCCTAAGCCAACCAAGATACCAGCACAGATCTAACCAACATAAAATATGAGGTTTCGATGAAATTAAGGCTTTTAGGGTGCTTGTTGAAACTGGCACATAAGTTTTAATTTCACGTCTGTCTTTTCCAGGCAAAGACGACAACAACAATATACAGAACTCTGCTGTGTAATTCCAAATATTTGTAATCTATCCACTGAGTGAATTTATTAATGCCATTTAACCTCTGAAATGCATAGTGCTGTCTGTCACTCATACTTACTGCTGTCAAGAGGTACACAATCACTTTCAGGCAGTGTTACGAGGGTCTCGGCTGTCTTACAAGGCATGTTACACTTCTCTTCAGAAACACTGACCTTTTCTGAAATACGGAGGGGGGAAAAAGCTGCATATTAAAATCACCTCTCTAAAATGATACTGTTTGCCTTTTTGGTAATTCATCCACCCTTTTATTGCCAGTCTTCCATGTAAGTGACTTGAGATTCAACACGCTTTTTCCCCCCCTGTTTTAGCAGTGACTTGGGTTATCAATTTCAAAGTGACAACTTTGTGTCATACCGCTACAAAAAAATTTCCATCATAGATAGGCAATATGTCATTTTGATAAAGCAAGAGTGATTTCAGGGATTTTTTTTCTTCTCCAGTCTTACTCTGTATGTCTGTAATTTCTCAGTTCCTCTAACATCAGCATCTATTACAGGCATTGAAATTCCGTTTCCCATAAAAATTTCTGTGAGTATTGAAACATGTTTCACTGCTGTTACCCTATAAGTTAGCAATGTCAAATTCAACTCAGTCTGATTCTACAACTTTGTCTAATCATTGCTTTGTTACCTTCAATCTTCTTTCACTGTTAGGTTGTGATGGTAGAACTAAATGATTAAGGTCAGGCTTATCTGCAAACTACATAATCTCATGCCCACTAAACTGCATTCTCAGCTTAGTGCTCCATTCTAAGCTTTACTTATGAAACCAGTAGTAGGGCAGAATTTGGGAGGTCTCAGCACAAGCTTGACCCTGTCAGAATGATGTCTTATGTGTAAAATAAATTTCTGAAATCTAAAAAAAAATTCATTTATATGTGCAGTGCCATACTTCTCAAACTTTTGTAGCCTATGTTTATAGTTGGTCTCTTTTGTGTGACTTAAAAATGTTAAGTATGTCTAGTGTATCAAAAACCACTGTTGGTTTCTTTAAGTAGTGTACTTTTCACCTGCTCACATTTTTTGAAGGTATGCTGTAGGTTATGTTTTTTCTTTGCTATTTCTTCAAATTTAGCTCTAGTGGATTCCCTCTCACCCCCAATCTCCTCTTTCACTCAAGTTATTTTCTTAGTGTCTTCATTCTGCTATTTCTGTGTGATGCTCAGGAGTCACTGTTTATCTTCTTTATTACAGCAAAGAAGTTCCAATGCCTCTGTAAAACTTAACATGGATTTATACGGAGCTCCTTTTCAGATATCAAACCTTTGAAGCTAAAGCTATCAGAGATCCAGTTTTCTATTTCATAACTCTAGGCAACATCATTGTTCTAGACCTATAAACAACTGAAACAAAGTTATTTCTGTTACTAGATTGATGGGGTGTAAAGTTGTGGTTATGATTTTTAAAAAGTATATGTGTTTGCACCTGGACTTCCATACACAAACATATGAAACAGTGAACTCAGCAACAAGATTAATTATCCTTCCGTGTTGGGCTTGATGAGTATTACCTTCGTTTAGCTGTTTTAAAATTTACATCTACTTTTCTAGTTTTATGTCTAGTTTATTTCTAGTTTTCATGATCATACTTCTTCTAGGATAAAAACTATGGCACATTTTCAAGACTGTTTAGCAGCTCCAGCAAGAATTAAATCCACAGATTATTCACAGTCCCATTACTATCTGAATGTCTACTTAGTGCAAAGAAACAGCAAGCTACTACCTACTCTTTTGCATTACAGTTTTTAGATTTGACTATCTAACTACATGACATTGTTTGTTAGACTAATTTTAAGTTTTCAGTGTCTTCATTATTGATGATGCAGACAACATACAGGTTTGGAAGTAAAGTCTCCAAGATCTATCAGTGGAGTAACGCTCCGTTAATTACACTAGATAAGGAACAATTGCTTTATGTAAATTATGCCAACAAAATCCCAGCATTTTGTTTGTGTCATGATCTATTAATATTGCAAATATTAATTAAGCTACATGCATAGTAAGTACTCATACAGCAAGAGACGGTGTATCAATTGTTCATCCAAATGATTACGAACACCAAATATTTCAATAGAAACCTGGCAAAAAAGCAACAGAAGAAAGCTGAAAGGAGGTGAGAAGCAGCAGCAGAAAAGAAAGACTGAGAAGGACAGAAAAGAGGTCATATGAGAACAGAAATAAGTGGAAGCAATCAAGGAATGGCATTTTGTAAAAGATCCCAGGTGAAACAAAATTGGTCCAAGTTGTCATGTCTAGCTGACATTCTTTTCTCTGTAATAAGTACTGTACCAATTTTTTTGCTACATTTACTGATTAGTAGAGGCTCAAAATTCTTCCAAAGAATAGATGAGTTTTAAAAATGAGATACAGCCTTAATTGTAGGCTTTATGAAGTAGATGGGAATAGCTGAATCCACATCCAACCTCAGGAGACACATATTAACTGCAGAAAATATGAGAAATAGTATGTGACATGGAGAACAGTTTGCAAGAACAGAAAGCAGGTAAAAGAAGCTAGGGAAAACTGGCATCAGCGCTGTTCAGTGCTTTTAAGAAGTGGCTTTTGAATTGGATTTTCAGTTTCTTTTAGAATAGTCTTTAAAATTTTGTTTATAACTGGCAGAAAGGCAGACTACATTTAAAATAATATTGAACCATTTTCTTACTCACTTTTTACTAAAGCAGCATTGACATCATGAGATCCAACATGAATAAATTCTAAACTTCACAGTGGTTAGCTGATATTTTCTGTATTTACACAAAGACTTAGATTCTTTAGCAGATTCCTTTGTGACCTTTTTTGCAACATTTTTTTGCAGACATTGATTTCCCTCTGAAAACAAAGTATTTCACATGTCTTAAAATAAGGTCATTTGTGTGACTATGTTCCAGTACAGGTGTTCAAGCAGAAAAACTTGAATCGTATAATCTCACTGTAAATGTATATATGTTTTTATTTGTATTTTTACATAAGTTAAACAAAGAATGGAAGAAAAAATAATAGCATTCTCCTTTTGCAGGGAAACCCACTGAAGAACAACCTAGGTCCAAGCCCTCCAAATATTTGTCCTTCATTAGTCAAAGGGTTTCCCAATAAATGAACAAGAAAGTGTGTTCATGCTAAGTGAGAGAATTTTCGCACCTTGCTATAGAAACTCTCCCAGTGCATTAATTAAAAAGAACCTTGCTTCTCCACACGTTCTTTTTGTGTTTTCATTTGTTTTTCTGAATAAGCAGGGACCTAGCACTTTGAAGTAGGCATAGCATAGAGTGACCAAGCAAAAAAGCAATGATAAAGGAACTGTTCACACTATGTCATGCTTCAGCTGCACAGCCACTTCAAAACTTCTTTTAAAAGTGAATTGGCCACCTCACTCCTTGCGTATGCTATTAGCGTCACAGACAAAAATCAGAAGCCCAAGGAAAAGATCTTGAGGTGGAGGTATGCAATGACTTGTTATTGAAACGTTGACGGCTCTGTCTAGTGGTTGCTGCAGGATCTTTTAAAACCTGGAATTACAAACTGTAGTTTCTGTTAACTGGTACTGCCCATAGTTAAAAGAAATACTTTTGGAAGTGATGCAATGGGCCTAATCCTGATTTCACTGAATTCAGAGGTGGTTCCTCTCCTGTACCATCTCTCCACCATATACTGCTCTGAGGCACGATAAAAAAAAACCCTGGAGAAAGCTGAGTCATGAACATGCTGTGAAATATGTCCTTTAAGCTGTGATGCCTGAGACTTATTTGGCCCACATCTCAAGCATGTCTCTGTTAGGCGAAGCTGGTGATCCTGTGCAGAATGTTCTGTACTTCTGTGCTTCAAACTCAACACTTGCAAATAGGTCTGCTTTTTGACAGTTCAGTGATGCTAAAGTTTCTGCTTTCTCTAGCCTCATTGAACAGAGACGACATAACGGATTTCATTCAGGCTTGTACAAATGATCGTGCACACACTGAAAGTGAATGCCATGTCCTAGATTTTGAAAGGTTTGTTTAGCTTGTCTCAGCTCATTTGTGATGTACAATTTCCGCAATAAACCGGCATTGGTTGGATCACCATAAAATAGTGAAGAATAAACTCTTGTTGATGCTTCTGTGGAAAAGCATACTGCTTGATAGGTATTTGAAATTCAGCTTAGTAGAAGTCTTTAATGTGACATGTAATTGCCAACCTAAGAATAGCAAAACCCTAAGTTAACTGCTGGAGTAATCTGTATTGACTTCTTAACAGGTAGATTTATAGACACTTTCCATTACCATCCAGTGAAAAGGTGTAACAGTGCACTAATCATCAACTGACATTTCACTTCTACCTAAGGGTATAATTTAGTCATGATAAAACTGCAGGGGAATTACAGAAATGCTCATAAATCAGTGTCTAATATCTTGCATGTTAGGAAAGTGGTACATAAACTCAGATTCAACACAAACATTCTAACATACAAGCACTTACTTTTCACTCAAATATGGATGTTCTTCTCAGGTAGTTTTCACAGCTTTCATAGTTTTCCTAACTGTATTACTTATTTATAACTAAAAAAAAAAAAAAAAAAAAAAAAAAAAGGAATACTCAATAAGTATGTTTAAAGGTTAATAAAGACAGCTCAAATAAAACTTTCAAAGCCACCAGGAAGGTGGTAGCTCAAAACCATCGTTCACAGCAACATGAATTCTGTATGTAAATCACATAAAACCAACTGGAAAAAAAAATTACAAATAAATGTATAAATGATAATTATTGTCTTGATGAGTTACTGTTTGGTATACAACATTACACTAATCTTATCTAATACAAAAGCAAATATTTGTGATGAACTCTGGATTTTTTCAGTATAATAAATAGCTGCTTTTGATCTGGATACTTAAAGCCTTTCAGGACCTCAGTAATGTCATTGGCAATCAATCACATAGATACCCAATTTATTTTGGGATGGTAGCAATTTAGGAACTCTGATTTTTAGTTTCCATTTTTGTTTTGACTGCTCAAAGAATTCCAAGTCTGAGATTTCAAAAAACAAATATAAATAAATCAAGTCCTTCCTTCTCCCCTTTAGAAAGTGTATAAAACATATTTATCTCTTGGGAAGAGTATGAAAAGATATAGGAAGCTAGAAAAAAACCCTTAGCAATTAGTTATTTCCCACAGGTTTCCAAGAGTATTTTGCAAAACTGGGAAGAGCCATTCCCTCAGGACTCTTTGCTATCCTAGTCAGTCATGTTTAATTCTCCAAATTTGTGCTAATTTTAATTCCATCAATGAATACCAAAATGTATGTTTTCAGAGAATGAGAAAAGCTATTTGGAAGTATTAATGGCTAGGCAGTGAGTTAAGAAAAAATAATTGAAATATTCAGCTTTTCAGTATTAACAGAGATGGATGTTTTAAAAATTTGTGCAAAATAGTTCTGATAATGTAAATATATTTGTATTTGGTATTATTATGCTAACAGAGCAGAAGTAATTTTCACTCTGTTAACAGAAGTTGTAATAACAGTGAAGGTCTTTCAGCCTTGCTTCTGTTCTGGAATTATCTATTTTCTAAAAGTAAACTAAATGTCTGTATTAGAGAACTAACATAGCTGAATTTAGAGTCTATAACAGATTTCAGTGGTTTGTGATCGTTGTCTTCTCCTCAAGGTATGCATTGCCTCTGTGTGTCATTGAGCACAACACTAAGCACTAGATTAACACATGAGATTTTTTCAAAGACATCTCTAAATTTTACCTTCTAAAATGAAGTTTCCCTAACAGGATTTCTGATCCTAGTATAAGCGACCAGCCTTCCCAAGAAGACACGTGAAGAATTTTGACCTTAGTGATACAAAATCTGAACAACTTGGGAGTGAAATGTAGAGGAAAAGATCGAGTTTGGGCACCATGGAGACTATCAGCCCTGGACAAGTGGTAGGTGTGGGGGCTTCTCTCAGGCTCCTGGTCCCCCGGGTGCCCCCATTGACTGTGGGGTCACACTTTGAGGCTCCTGCCTCACAGCAAGCAGAATGCTGCAAGGCAGAAGTGGAGTTGCTCGTGTGTCACCATCCAGAGGAGCTGGGACGCAGCTGAGAGGTCACCTGCACCAGAGAGAGAGCTTGTAGATTTGGAATGGTTTTCCTCCTATTCACAGGTGGCTAACCTGGAGGTTCCTCCTCTGCTCAAACCCCTGGAACAGGATGCTTAAGTCAGGAATTCAGAAAAAACCACCTGTATTCCAAAAAGCAAGAGCCCTGAGGAACTAAGCTTCCCTTATCCTGTGTGGTCTCTCTCCCTAAAGATGCTCTTGGATGGGGGCATACATATGTTTACATCTATATACATCCAGGTTTGCTGGCAGATCGGAGTGGAAATATGGAGCTGGGGCTCGAGTTCAGGCCCTAACCTGGCATTAGCTATGTCCTAACATAAGCTGGACCTGGATTTACATAAAGAAGGGCTGCCTTTAGCTGAGATCTTCATAGCATACATACATAAAAGAAATAAACCCCAAATCCTGTACAAGACATACTGACTAGCAGTGTTGCAGCAGATGATGAAAGGAGTTGGTTCCGTTGTGAGTGGTCCCAGGGGCTGCTTCTGAATTTCTTCCAGAAAACCATTACATAGTCTCCTGTATCCTTGCTTGAACTTAATGTTGTCTCTGCCTTGAAGGGTTTACTTACATCTGCAGTTTCTTCCATTTCCAATGATTCTGCAGTTTGTGGTGACATGAACCCTGCCAGATTCTAAGAGGCTTGTTTGCTAGGGAGTCAGCCTGTTTATTGCAAAGGTTTTGCTAGCAGAGATCCTCCCCCCCCCCCCCCCCCCCCCCCCTCCATTTTGCTGATTGTTTTATTCTAGCAGAAGATAGAAGATTTGGGGATTGCTCTTGAAGACAGTAAATTCAGCAGATTTGTTCTTATGATCTGTTTGAACTCTGCCTGGGCTCTGGTCAGCTGTGATTTCCATAGCTGAATCGATGGTAACTTTTCACTTATGTGATTCACTCTTCACTGTTATGTTTTAAAGTGGTGCTTGTAATATTGTGGGAATACCTAACTGTGAAATCTGTTTTGGGGTTTTTTTTTTTGGTTTGGGGGGGGGGTGTGTGTTTTTTTTTTGTGTTGGCTTTTTGTTTTCTTTTTTTGTTGTTGTTGTGTTTGTTTGTTTTTTTTAAATCTAAATAGCATTTTACTCCTTTTTTTTTTTTTTTTTTTTATGTAATAAGTAGATACACTTCAGCTTAGTCAGACAACTGGTCTCAGGTCCCCCACAGAATTGATAGGAGAGTTGCTCAAATTTTACATAATTAATACTTCACAGAAAAGTGATTTTTCAAACAGGAGACCACTGGTATGGTCTATAAAGTTGTGAACTCCTAAATAATGCATAGAGACTGACTGACAATGAACTGACTTGTCTGTTACTTTTCCTAGCATCCTTAGAAGGAGTTTGAAGACAATAGTTTAAACATCACTACATAGGGCATTTACCATAATTTGATTCAATAAATAGAATAGAATGCCATGTTAAAAGGACAAGTGATAGAGTGGAAGGCAGGATTTTATGCTCCTCCATTATTTTCAGATCTGCTAGAAGAGTGATGAAAATGACTTTTCTGTAATAATTCAAGCATAACGTAGGAACAAGAGACTTCACATTTTGATAAAAAGACACGAGTAACCAGTATGAACACCATTTTATAAAGAAATAGTTTACTGTATTTCTTAGAGCGTTGCATTAAAATAACCTGAAAATGAACACTATTTGTTACGCACAGCACATACGGACTGGCAATATAGTTGTTGTGGGATGTCCCTTTTAATTGTTTTTTTATCTCATTATTTGATTTATGAAAACAAAGAATTGCTTGGCAAGGTATCCCTACTATCTCTGAAAATCACACAAAAATGGATGAAGAATATATTAAAAAAATCTGATTTTTATTTCATGAGACTAATTATGTGCTTAGCTTTCTCCATGAATGACGGAGGATTGGGGGGGGGGGGAGGAAAGCCCACTATCATTTAAGAGCCAAATGTAATTATTTGAGAAAAAGTGCTCCAAATTCTAGAAACAATTTGCTGTCTGTTTTTTTTCAACCTATTTAATATAAGCACAGAGATGCTTCCTCCCCTCAACAAGCTTTCATCAAACATACTATATAACAGAACTACAGGGATGTACCTGTTTCTGAATAAAATTCCAAGACAGAGACAATATTAAGGTAGCTTTAATAGAAGTCCCATTTTCAATGGGACCAAGTTACCAGAGTAAAATGAGCAATTTCAGCAATTTACTTTTATGACCCCATAAGTGATTACCCAAATTTAGTCCTCAGCTATCAAAATCAAAGAATGTTGACTGGAGACACTTAATTTTATACAGACATCTCACCTACTTTATTTGAAAATCTTTTACTATCTTTTTAAAATGATATTTGTTTAAAGTTTTCAGAAGTAAAATTAATGACTTCAGAGTTTTGTTAACCTGCCACACTCATAGCAAGGGCCATAATTGGAAAGACTGCAAAAAGGACCAACAATAATTATGTAATCATCAGAATAAACTTAGTGAGAAATCAGAGATAATGTATTCTCTATATCTCAGGTTTTGGGAATCTTTCACGCATGATGTGCAAAACCTCGCATTGTATACATGTTTATTATTTTAATTACTCATAAGGGTTTCTGAATGATCCAAGCATGCTGAAGATAGCTGGAGGCTTTCTACTGATATAACTTAACTATTAATATATTTATGTAATTGGGCTTATGCCTCAATATCAAGTTTATAGTTTACCTAGATAACTAGGTAAACGATTAGGGAAGGAGGTAGAGAAAATCAGTAGTGAAGTTGTACCTGGGAAGAAAGGAGGGCTGCGGGGAAGGCGCTTTAAGATTTGGTTTTCTTTGGCATTACCCTACTCTGATTCGATTGGTAATAAATTAAACTAATTTCCCCAAGTCGAGTCTGTTTTGCCCATGACAGTAATTTGTGAGTGATCTCTCCTGTCCTTATCTTGACCCACAAGTCTTTTGTTATATTTTCTCTTCCCTGTCCAGCTGAGGAGGGGGAGTGATAGGGGGGCTTTGCTGGGCACCTGGTGTCCAGCCAGGGTCAACCACAGGAAATTTACTGAGGAATTATTCCAAGTTTTGATTATTAAAAAAAAAAAAGGAAATATCTGCTAAGGTATTCACAAATTTCTAAACTGAAGGTCCACCCTGAAACATGACTGTAGAAAAGCACTGGCACTATAAGAATTCCTGGGTAGTGTCACAGGACTACATTTTAAGGAGGGACTACTGTTAGTTCCAACTGTATTCTAAATATGGTAGACAATGTAAGTATGCTGTAAATTGCAGATAACTGCTGAGGAGAGCCTTCTGAATGTATTTATGAGATTACAGTTTTAAAACAGAACATGTGGAGGAAGATTCTAGTCTTCTTCCTGTATCATAGTATCATACACCACCACTTTTTTTTCAGTAATACAAGATCAATAGCAGAGTGAAGCACTGGCTATTGTATTAGAATTTGACCCTTTATCTGCTGCTCAGTAGATTTAATGTAGAATTACTGAAAATCAATAAGCATGTAGACCCTTTTTTTTTATTATTATTATTTTTTTTTACAACACTGTGAGTGATGATCAGCAGGTTTTTATGAGCAAAATAAGCAGTAGTCTACAGAGGGAACTTGTTCTCTCCTGACTAACTCACAGTGCTTGCTATTGTGTCAACTCTTTAATCTTAGTAAATGACAATTTTTTGAAGATTCTTTGCCTTAACATAATATTACCCAACCAACAAATGAGGCAATAAAAGGCAATGATCAGAATAAATTTTCATATGTATCCAAAACTTCCCATGTACTCACCATATCCTGGCTATACTAAATTTACCTGTATTTTTCATGACCTGTATAATGTCAATAAAAACAATGTGTTTATTTTAAAGTCACAGTGAAAAATGGAGTTTGCAATTATGTAAGGATATATATATTATTAGCATGAATTCTAAAGAAATTAAGGATGGTGGTGTGATCTATGTATAGTTACAGACTCAATATTTTATTCCAGAATTCCTCGTCTATCCTAAAATGATCACAAGTGGCTGTGAAGGAGCTGATGATAAAACATATTTGTGGTAAGACTGCTTCTAACATGATGGATTACTGAGGCTTAGAAATTGACAGTCTCATGAATTTGTGGTGTAAAAAGGAACAGCCATATATTTTTACGCACTGGAATTGAAGTTTTAAACCTAAACTACAGATACTCTTAACTAAGTCATCAGCTCACATTCCATGAATCCTCCATGAGAAAAGGAGAGCAACTAACACCTCTTCACAAGGACCTCAGCTAAACAAACCACGTGCAGCCTTTCCTTGGGGAGAAAACAGCTGGGCAAGTGGTTCCACCATAGCCTTTCTAAGCTCTGCAAAAAATGTACTAGAAATTTGGCTTTTAGCCCCCAAACATTTGGCTGCTTGTGCCAAGCTTTTAACACTGCAGCATAGCAAAGCTTATTTGAATTAATCTTAGGTTGTTATTACAGCAAATGACCCCATGCCAGGTCAGTGCAAATAAGAAAAAGCTTGGCTGGTCTTAACCTAGAAAACTATAAAATATGTCAAATGGATGACTCTCAAATGTGTGATAAAAATGCATCTTCACTGCCTCCAGCAGTATTGTATCTGACCTCAGAGCATTAGAGAAGAGAGACCATACTGAATGCTTTCATTTCCACATAAAATGCTGATCATGATAGTTCAGACATGCCAGATGGAAGTAGTAGTGATAAATGGTGTTGATGCCTCAGGAGAAATGAGCTAGTAAAGTTATATTATGTTCAGTTGGGATTTTAAACATGTAATATAGTTAAAACTGTTATTCTCCTGCAAAATCATACACCTCGTATTTCTGTTCCATGTCATATATGGGGAAAAGAATTCCTGCCATCATGTGCTACTATGAAAAGCAGATTTTCCATGTCATAATAAAACACCCCTACACACAGTATATACAAAATCTTTTCATGTATGTATATGTATACATGAAAGGATGAACCACCTGTATATGAAAATCCAACAATGTTATTTCTCCTTTATTTGTTACGTGGGTATAGCAATACATATCTGGAAACAGGGATGCTAGATTAGATAAGACTTACCTCACGTTTGTAACAGGTCTTTTTTTTTCCTTTCTAAAATTAGCGATTCTGAGCAAAAGGCCATCAGATGTAATAGGATGCACAAGGCTGTCTTTAATTCTGAGTTTGATCTGGCTAACGGTTTAACTGCAACTAAAAGATGTTTTAAGAAATTTTACTGATCTGGGCATAAATTGTATCTTTGCCAGAGAGGCAACTCTACAGGATTGTCCCTTTCAGCGTCTGAGAATTTTAGAGGGAGAAGGTAGACTCTCTGTACCCTGTAAGCAGAAGTCAGTCTGTTCGCACAAAACCCAAAGACTTGGAAGGCTGGAGGTAAGTTGCAAAACCATCCTGTCCTCTAGTTGTATTCTTGGGACTTAGATCACTTTACTAGTGATATGTCTGCATTCATTCCTTTTCACTAGATTGTCTTCCATCAGCAGCATTCTCTTGATCTTCCACCATTCAAGGAAGCACCAGAGAAAAGAAAGAAAGTTAAAAACCACAGAGTTGTTAGGAGACTTATTTTTTAGTTGTTCATTTTAAATTAACAACAGGAACCCCCTTTTCTGAAAATCACCCTTACCTTTTGTTCACATTTGGAGCTACCCTTTCTTTTTCTGTGTCTGGGTCAAGAACGTGCTACAAAAGCATACGACAAATTTGTTCTTGCAGAGAAGGCGGAGTGCTTATAAGGGAGACTTTTATATCCAAATTGATGGGGACCAACTGCACCTTACTAGAAATTAGAGTGTTGTTGATGGAAAGGAGAAACTACACCCAGCAACTATATAGTGTTAATAATACCGTGCATACTCACTATACGTACTAAAAAAGAAAGAAAATAAGGGATGTTACACCCTCTATTTTCTATAAAAAGAACAGAGGTGGAACAGGAACCCTGATTTGTCATACTTTTTGTGTGTATTACTCAAACTCTTTGTCCTTTGGCAACTTGGAATTTAATTTCCTTTGTCTAACTTTTCTTATTTAATTTTATTAATTAGAAGGCAGCCAAATTTAGAAGAAGAAATATTACAGAGATATATAAGAAATAAGACAGTGGAAAAGTCTATCACGCAAAGATTAATTTGTCCAATTTCAAAATGTATATTGCAATATTTTATAGCTGACAGGTGATCATGGGCAGATAGTCATTACAATTTATCACAGCAGGAAGCTGTTAAAATGACAATATGGGCAGGTATAAAATTATATGAAGGAGAAGTTATAGAAGATAATTTTGAAACTCTAGCAACTTGTCCTTTTAAAGTTTCAATCACCCGAAGAACATAATCCAAAATCTAATTATAATTTTAAAAGACAGAGTTTGAAAAAAAGTAGCCTGGGGGGGGAGGGGGGGGGGGGATTTATGCAGGCAAATTTCCATTGTTACTTCCTCCTATTCATCAAAATTTATGCTTTGCTACACAGGAATTGTGTAAAAGTTTTTTGCCTCACTGTTTTTATTTTGAGTTTATTGATTGATATTCCAAGAAGCAGCAAATGGATGTCTAATCCCAATTTATGCCTTTGAAAATCTCTCTCTCCACTTTTGCAACCCTACCATTTATAAACAGCAGCCACATGTTATTTTCAAGTGGAAAAGGAATGTTCTTTGGCACTGATCAGCCTTGAGTGAAGTTTTATAGCAGTCTTACAAATTTCTCAATAGCAGGGTTTATAATGAAATTGCTTAAAGTACTCTGACTCTAGTCTGCTAGCTGGCACACTAGACACTGCTGAAATGATCCTTGTTATCAACTAACAAAAAGAGCTTGAAATTTTTCTTCCCTGTTGCTGCTAGCACTGCTTATTGCTTTTACAATTCTACAATCAAAGGTCCATAAGTTTGGATATTACAGGCTTTTCTTTAGGCTTTTCTGTGCTCCTTTTCGTCACTGGGATCCATAACAAGACTTGGACCTTAAGATCATAAGCTCTTGGAGGTAGGATTGTATTGTACTATAGGGTGCAATGTCTACCACAGAACAACCATCGAACAAACGTGCTATATAAATGCTGTTGTAATAGAAATACTAACAGATGGTTAAAGCAAGGTATCCATTTTACACTTTATGATATGCAGAATGAGCAGGGGTATTAAGATCTTTCTGAGATCTTCTTCTAGTTCCTCCCCCTACCCTCCCCCCCCCCCCCCCCCCCCCGCCCGCCTTTCAAGACTGAAAAGATCTGTCCTAAAGGGGGGTATTCACAGAAGCCTAGTGGAAAAGCTGCTTCTGGCAGGAGCAGTTTAATAGTGAAATACTGAAGGGAGGGAAAAATTAGAATGAATGTTCTAACCTTTCCCTTAGTTATTGGCAGAATTTTGAAATTATCTTCCTGCTCTGCAACTTTGATGCTAAGCCAAACATTTAGGCAGGTGATACTGGGTTTCAGGCAACCAATATGTAATAAGCAAACACTCTTTTTAATAATTTGTTTATACTTTAGCATTCCCACAAAATCCATATAATCAGTACAGAGGCCCCTCCAATCCTCACTGAAATCAAAGTGAGATAAATGGAGAGATGACTACTGGCCATGTTATAAAGCATTTCCTTAAGTTCAAGCTTATCTTAGTCTCTACCTCTGGCTAGGAAAAGGACTAATCTCAATCTAGAAAGCTACAATCTAATCATATTTAGCTGAGCTTTCACATCAGCCTGCTAGAGGAGACCATTTTGTGCTTTGTATGCAGAAATACAAAACATAACCTTTTCAATTTTAAAACAGCTTGCCTCAAGAGAAGACAGTTTTCAGTTAAAAAGTAATACTAACTTACATGCAGCTTAAATCAAACCTTTTTTTTTTTGCACATACATTGGTGTTTCTTTGCATTTCTACTCAGGTGCCAGCCAGCGAGTGCTGCTGAGGTTCACACTAACCAGCACCTCTGACATAAAAACCACATGAGAGACAAGACAGGGATTCATGTGGATCCCTGTGGAAATATCCGGCCAGGCGAGAACACTCAGCCAGGTAAGGGTAGTTGGGCTGAAGTTGAAAAGAGAAGCGAATCCTCCTGTGTTTGAAGTGGATTCCGAAACACAGTCACAGCATTTTTAAGTTCCTGTTACTTGAATATTTTCACTGAATCCTTCTGAAAGCAGAATTCAGATCCTGGAACCCAGAATACCGTCATGACGTTTAATACTGACTGGGGGAAATATATTTGTGTACATATCTGGAGAAACTTCTCTGATACCTTATAATAAACACCCTATTGAGAAAATAAATGAAATCTCTACATTACTCTGCACCTCACGGAGAAAAAATTCTGGTTTCCGTTGAAGCCAATGGCAAACCTTTTTTCTTTCAATGAAGCAAGTTCCTCACCATTGAGATAAAGTAAAGAGTGACTTTTCAAACCCTTAAGCAAGGATTAAGTAAATTTAGAGTCATTTATCATCTTTGCACAATGAATGGATTTAGTCTTTTTTTCCTCCATTTTCTGAAAACCCCATGTTTCATGCACTAATAGTGGCATATGGTAAGAGTATAAATATTTTTAAAGTTTTTAAGCTGAGCAAGGTTGAAATGTATCTTTTTTGTTTTGTTTTGTTATTGTACAGAGCAAAGGAAGCTTTTAAAAATCATTTTAACTCAGTTGTTAAACATTACTATAAGAGTATGTCTTTAAAAAGTGAACATTTTGTCACTCGTATCGTTTACATATTCACAAAGTCTAATTATAAATATAAAATGAAACATAAAATGCCATGTAAAATAAGCAAGAGAAATTGATTTAATGTATTTTTAATATCTGTCACCCACCACTGTTCTGGTTCCATATAATATAAAAAGAAAAACATTTTCAACTTTATTCATCCAATTAGAATGTATTGCAAAAGCATAATTGCTATTCAGAAACATCTCATTTTTTTCTACACAAGATTGGATGTTACTTATAACAATATAGACTTGTAGCTATTTACAAGGTCTTGGCTTATTCATATGTTGCTATGAATAATAGATTTTTAATTGACTACCTAGGACTATGATCATGCTATGCAGGCATTGAAAATCACGGCTATCTAGTCCAGAGGCAGAAGATACCTGGATGCATATTCATGAACTTAAATAAAATTCCTGTTAAAATTCAATTCTATTGCTTTATTAATACTATCTGTTTATATTTAAAGTATTTCTGAGAACAACAGCAAACACTATTATCTGAGAAATATGATTAAGTAGTTTTTATGTCCAGAATGTTCATGCATGACTGTCACATCCATATGTATAAGTTTAATACATTTCCTCCTGTCATTTTCATACATTATTGAACTGAACAAAATTCAATAAAACGCAGACTCCATAGTTCACTTGTCAACATCAACTATAGTTTGCACAGGCTTTTTCAGCTAATCCACCTGAATGTAGTCCTTCTTTGCATTACTTGAATCAACTTCTTGCACGTCAGTTTACCTGATTAGTCCAAGAAATTTAAACATGAAATACAGGAAATTCACAGGTGTTTGTAAATTTAGTGTCTACTGCTCACAAGGCCTGAATTAAATCCTGCTGCATTTGTACATTCCCACCTGCTCAGCGCAGTACTGTCTTTTCTTTCTACCTCTCCAAGCCCCATGAGAAAGCATTTCTGGTCTTACTGTCTTAAATAAGGAAGGAAAACAAAGTGTCCTGGAATGCAGAACTAAGTAAGCTAACAAGTAAACTGAACAGCAAAGAATCCCCCCAAAAGTCTCATGTCTGTTCTCTTAGAAGGCACATAGAGGCCCCAAGTTGAATCATCTTTCCTAGTATGGTACTACTATCAGAAAGTCCGTGCGAATCTCAAAAGCCAGAGTCAGGCTATCGGGACTGAAACACAGAAAGCACGTCAAGGACTTTAGCTGCTTAAACACTTATTTCCAAATATCTGTGTCATCAAATAACTTTGCTGTTTGATTAAAGATAACATCAATAAAAAATGCCAGGAAGCAAATTCTGAGTACCAAAAGGAGCTTTTCCATATAGTCACACTAGAAAATGACATTATTTACATATGATCATTTTCAGAGTTCAGAGAAAGCTAAAGACAATCCAGCTGTGCGGTTCTACACAGTACTGTACACTGATCAACCTCTCCTTTGAAGATACAGTGTATCTTGCAAAATTACAGGGAGATGCGGAGAAATAAGAAGGGAAAATGCCTACTTATCCTGATATCCTACTCCTTTACGCCTTTTGAAAAAATGAAAACATAAACTGTAAGCCGCTATGAGCAACAGATAATTGGGTTTTTTTAAATGGTGTGTCCTGGTTTCAGCTGGGATAGAGTTAATTGTCTTCCTAGTAGCTGGTATGGTGCTTTGTTTTGAGTTCAATATGCGAAGAATGTTGATAACACACTGATGTTTTCAGTTGTTGCTCAGTAATGTTTAGGCTATAGTCAAGGATTTTTCAGCTTCTCAAGCCCAGCCATCGAGAAAGCTGGAGGGGCACAAGAAGTTGGGACGGGGCACAGCCAGGGCAGCTGACCCAAACTGGCCAACGGTGTATTCCATACCATGGGATGTCATGCCCAGTACATAAACTGGGGGGAGTGGGCACGGGGGGATCGCTGCTTGGGGACTAACTGGGCATCAATTGGTGGGTGGTGAGCTATTGCCCTGCGCATCATTTGTATATTCCAATCCTTTTATTATTACTATTGCCATTTTATTACTGTTATCATTAGCATTATTAGTTTCTTCTTTTCTGTTCTATTAAACCATTCTTATTTCAACCCACGAGTTTTACTTCTTTTCCCGATTCTCTCCCCCATCCCACTGAGTTGGGGAGGGAGGGAGGGAGAGGTTGTGTGGTGCTTACTTGCTGGTTGGGGTTAAACCATGACATGGCGTGATGTAAAAATCTGAGACAGCAATATATATTTTAATATGAAATGTAAAAAACCACTATCTGTAGGGCTTTTTTTTTTTTTTTTTTGATAGCTTTACTAGTTAGCCTGTTTTCTCCCACTGCCTTTTGTGCAGAGCAGATATGCCTACCCTGATTGCTTGGGGGTTTAATGTTTCCAGCTTAGCAAGGAGAAATGTGATTGTGAGCCCCACTGAAGGTATTTAAACACTTGATCGAAACATTCAACAATAGATGCAATTAAGCAGGCTCTAATTTTACTTATGTGATTCAACATAAAGAGAAGAGCTCCATTACTTAAGTGTTTACGTCATTGCTTGGAGAAATGACCTTAATTTATTGTAATTTCCAGTTGGAAGATTACCAAATTGGTTTTGAACGTAAGTAGCCCTATGGGCGCACAGTTATTTACTGCCAGATTACATGAAGTACACTGATTACTTCCAATTATAAAAGACTTATTTTTCTTAATAAATAAGTTTACCTTCATTACTAAATAGATACTACAGTTAAACTTTTCTGTTAGAATCATCTTGTATTTGGGCAGTTATCTTTCACCAGATAGTTAATCAAAGTATCTTTACAAATGGAAGTACAAGTTACATAGTGTATGTACAAAGGCATCGTTTTGTGTATCAGTCACATGAACTTAGCCAAAGGATAAATAGAGGTTTGGGTGACTGAGCTGAATTTTGCACAGGAGAGCTATGTTTATGCAACTATTCTTAAGAAAAATTTCACAAAATATTTAATGGCAGTATGTTAACAAAAATCAGGTTTTATAACTCATGTGACCATAATCAACGCAGTCCAACTGACACTCCAAACAATCAGCCAGTCTTTCCCAGTTCAAATGTTCATTAAAATTTTCCAACTTCAGTAGAACCTCCTGGGTACAGAGAGCTATTGTATGAGGACAATCTATTACACACAATAAAAAAGCCAAAAAGAGTTTAAAATTATGGTGAACAAGCAACAGTAGTTCAAAATAAGAGCTCTACTTCAGTCTGAAGCCAGTGGATAGTTTCACAAAATACAAAAATGAAACCAACAAAAATACTAATGAAGACTGTCATACTAAAAAAAATAGCAAGTGTGCTCAGATCAAGGATATTTTTAGACCACAGTCACTAATCATAAGTCTTAGGAATTCCTTATGATGTCAAATTTGAACGCTTTAGCAAGTCAGTTGATGTCATATATGATGCCTCACAAATAAACTTAATCAAAGTGCAAAATGTATTTCTATTCTCTTTACGTTACCTCCTCTTCTCATTTCTTTGCAAAGCTTTATGGGTGATCACCATTCATTTGCTGGAAGAAGACTGGGCTACATACATTTGAGACCTGATTACAAACTCTTAATTTGTCACCTGCATTTCCCTGTGAAAGAACTTTTGCTGTCAGTAAATATCTTCACTTTTCACTTTGTTACACTGGACTCACGGTTTTCAGACTACACCTGCTTGATCCATCCTACACAGATTGCACAGTAAACACTTCTTAGGAGCAGCTGATAAAACACAATATTGGTCAGGTCCCCCATGAAATGTCTGTACTGGGGAGAGCCTCCAAACAATTAAGAATTCCATAATGGGTGTGTGGGGGGGTGTGTGTGTGGGTGAACATGTGCATGTGTCTGTGTGTTTATAGGGAAGAAGCCTTTCTCCCAGGGAATTTTAATTGGATGCTTTTCTTTCTTTCCCTTCTTTCCTTTTCTTTATTAAAATATGGACTTGCTGATGTCTCATATATTTTTCAT
Source organism: Astur gentilis (assembly GCF_929443795.1). Taxonomy (NCBI): domain Eukaryota; kingdom Metazoa; phylum Chordata; class Aves; order Accipitriformes; family Accipitridae; genus Astur; species Astur gentilis. Next base: position 2,111,857 of record NC_064882.1, read on the forward strand.
AATGAACAGGGTTAGGAAATTAAAAATCCCAGAGGCAATGCCTAGAAAGGGATCTTTAACATTCAGATGGGATTCCTGCTCAAATTGGAGCATTTGTCATGCTTATTGTGGTGGTATCATAATCTGTGCACAAAATAACTAAATCTCATTCAAGGATGAGTGCAGTACACTCCTACTGAACTAAATGTGGTTCAAAGCCAGATTAAACTTCCCCTGTGGCCTGAATGCCTATTAGGTTTCTTGTCACTTCTCGGTGTTTTTATATAAAATACCTACAAGAAATTCATATTTGTCACAAATAATCACATCCTTATCCATCACTGGAGCAAACTGAAACCAATACAACCCCAGATTAAAGCAGTATGGATTCTTTCCTTGTGTATACAAAAGGAAAGATTAAATGTTCCTTTAGGATTGTTTCCTTCTTCCACTGATAATATGATTTACTTGTTTTTTACCATGTTACCAGAAGTGTCTGCACTGAAAGAGTTATTTTCCTTTCTGAAAAAAATCTGATGTCCGAGTAACATTCTTTACTTTAGTATTTTAGAAATATTATACTGTATAATATCATATATATACTATATAATATTATACTGTATAATAAATTTTACTAAAACTGAATACAGTCAAATAACTTGATTATCAGCATTAATTTGGGATCTAAAATGTGCTGCATAATTGTATGAAAACTCCAGGATTTCCAGTGCTCCCTCTCCATCTGTAAACTTTAACCTCCTTCCTCAGTATTGAAACCATGACTCTTTTCACCATTTTCAGAATATTAAGTATATATGAGGCATTACCAATAACGGGGCTCAAAGTAAAATTCTGAGTGAGGTGAAGTTGTGCCTGCCTAGGTGCCATCCATTTGGATGCCTTAAAAACACTCTGAAAAGATATGTGACAGTAAAGTCTGGAACAAAAGCAGAAACAGGGTAGGAAGAATCACAGAAGGAAGCTTAAAATCTGCACTACTCATTATGAGTTAACAGAGCACAAAGCCAGGTCATCTAGGACTAAAACCTTGCATAAAGGACTGAAAACATCTTCCATGTCCCTAGGCAGACACTGAACTGTTCAGGCTCTGGAATTCCTTTTTCCCAAGAGCTGCATGATCTTGGATTCTCCTCCAGGAGCTTCCATGAAAGGACACATGTCACTCACTGCATTTGCTGGAGAAAATGGTTGTCTGATTACCAGAAGCATTTTCTGAGACTGCGTGTTATAGCCGTTGCTTTACTGATCCAAAGTGACAGAAGAAAAGCAGAAGCTCTAGCTCGTCAAAACCGACTCCTCTGACCTCCCATAGATCAATATACCTCACCTGAACCTTTGACAGCTGATAACCAACCACACTTGGTTTTCAAGTAATGCTAGTTAAATCTGTCTGACTGCCCAGATGCCAGTCTGCTAAATAGCATCCTCTAAGAAAGTAAAATGACTAATAATGATTACTTAGACTTTATGGAACAAATAATCTTTCACAAAACCAGCTGTTTACCACAGAGCATTTTTAGGTGTACCCATCTGCCAAAATCTGCTCTCCTAAGGAGGGTAACATGAGATAACTATCTGTGTCTATGTGCTGATACTCACTGGTGATATTTTAAACAAGAGTTTATGTACACAGCCGTCAGCATGGAAGTGTCTTTGTGAAATTGATAACATACCCTTTTCAGTAAAACTACAGGCATAATAGTGAACCATTTCCATTTCAAGAATTGGCAGTTCAAATGCTCCTGTCCTCATTTCACGGTCTAAACCACCTAATTCTTTTCTGTGTTAATTTCTGTATTCAAATCAGCAATTAAAAGCTCACTTTTACCGATACGGGAGCCACAGTCTGAACACAACGCTGTGGCGTTGCGGATGTTCATACTAGTAGTTTCCTAGGATCCTGAACTGGGGGCAGAAGAGGGTATGTGACACATGCAAGAGGATCTCAGAAGGGTTTGCACATCAGGCACATCATATCCTCAGGCATCTCAGCACACAGGGCTCAGTATGTAGGCAGCATCATCCTCTATAGCTCAAATTTTAATGCAAGACATCATGAGATAATCCAGTCTCACCTGAAAGCAAATGAAAAAATAAATACGTTTCACTCAGCACTACCTGAATACTTCAAATAAGAGTGTTTGAGACAACTAGATAGCAAGCAAAGGGAAAGGCAGCCTTTCTGAAGGTTTTCTTTCTACGGGGTGTGTGGAGGGGGTGTGTGGGGGAGAAACTTTTGTGTGTGTTGTGTACAGAGCTGAAAAAGAAGAGTAAGAAGCCAGAAGCTGTTTGGAAGGTTTTTCTCAGACACTCTGGGGAAGACTTCAAAAAATCCTGCAGAAAAAAAGGCTTACATTTTTACTGAAAAAATCTACCCCAAAAACCCAAACAAAAAAATAAACTCCAACCTCCCAAGCACCTGAACTTTAACAGGACAGTAGAAACACTGTAGGACTCCTGAAATATTGAAGAAAGCTTTTACTTAGAGGACAAGTGAACTAGGAGGCTTACGGAAAGCTTGAGGGGAAAAGGATATTCTAGGACTGAGCCCAGACAAGAAATAAATTCTCCGAAAAGAAATGAACCCAGGGAAGAAATGCATAAGAATGCAGATCTGAGCTGTGGTATATCAACCAGGAAATCACACCAGCCAAACTTATAAATTTAACCATTGCCATAAGAAACTTCATACGCAGAAGCAGCCCATGACCTCTTCATTCCTCACATTCTTTTCAAGCCAGCTGCGGGTGCAAAGACACCGTCTCAATACTGATCCCAAGACATCCTCTAACCTCTTACTACTAGCCGTCTAGGTAGAGGCCATTTGTATTCATATCTTGAATTCTTCCAGAAAGGATAGTGACAATCTAGCCTAAAATATTCCTTGTCCATACTGAAAGGATTTGATGAATGTTTGCAAATGCTTCAAGCACTGTTTTATTGTAAGATTAAATGCCTCTTATTTGGATGCTTATTCTTTTTGGGAGTCATACCTGCTCACACTTAACAAAATTATTCCTGTCAAGTCCAAGAACTCCATTTTCTGCTGGACTTGTTTGATCTCATCAGCACCTCCTAAGCAAGCTGCATTTCTTTGTGTTTTTTACACACTCCAAAAAGTAATTTTCAAAATTACTTCCTTATACATAACTATTCATTAGGACTTCTGAATCACTTACAGTAATCGACATTTTAGGAATAAAAGTATTCACCTATTAGAGAGGCATTTATTAGAACTCGTTGCAGTAGTAAACAATTATAAAATTCGCCATAATGTAACATCATAAATGGTCCAGAACACTCTCTGTAAGTGGTGCTGTCTCAGGGATTTAAAAATACTGGTCTCTCTCAAACCCACAAAACCACTCCTTCTAATCAGTGGGTCTTGGCTTTGACCTGAAGTTAAATGCAAATGGAAATACCTCTTAACAAGAAAGAAAAGCACAACAAGAAAAAAGAAAAAAGCTCTTACGGGTAAAACGTAACGAGGAAGAAAAAAATAAAGATTATTTCATTTCACAAGGTTCTCATCTGTTCCTGAAATATATGTATGCGTACAGTGTACACAGATGGGTGAAAAAAGAAAAAAGAAAAAACCCCATCCTTCTTTGAAACAAAAAAGTTCAGGAACAACAGTTGTTGCTGTGCTTAGAGACCATTTGTCATTTCTCGTCTCTCATCTATAGAGAGAACTGGCTCCACATACTTATTGGAATAGCTTTTACCTCACTCCTGCACAAACAAGAGATCAGAGGTAAGGCCACGATCCTTGGACCTTTGTCCATGCCCTGTTTAATGCTTTGAAATCTCTTAGAGTTGCAGCTCAGAGCAATGCCTACCTGCCACAAACTACTCCATCCTCTTTTGTGAGTGTTGGGCTGGAGTTAGCTCAGTGCTTGGGAAACTCTGCCAGGAAGTCTCTGGAGTGGAAATTTTGACTAATAAAGAACTGTTATTGTTCTTGAACCACTATTTTCATCAATATTCATTTCACCATGTCAGACAGCACATCTTTACTATTTAGGAGACTTCAGGGTTGAATGATACTTAGAAATTTGGGTCTAATAGTAATTATGGCAGAAATAATTACCTTTCAACTGGAATCTCATGAGAAACACAAAATTTGAATCTGTACTTCACCCATTTAAAAAGCTTCAGAGAATTTGGAATCAACATTTCAGTTCAGGGCCATCTCTATATTAGCCACCAATTTGCATAAATGTATATAGTAAAGATGAATACAATTATAATTAAAATTAGCTGAAAACCTCTGTGTTGTTCTGACAATTCTAATGGCTAAGCTCTATGGATGTTATTGAAAATTGAAAATATGAACGATAACAAAAAATGTGGCCCTATAGTAGTCTGAGAACCTTTCTAAAAGTTGGTGGATGTGCACAAAATGATTGATCCTTTCTCAAAGGTGTCCTTGAGTACTGAAGGTAGCAAATAGGAAAAGTGGGTACATTATGCCATCTGAATGCATTGCACACAGTGCTGAAGTGGTAAGAGCATGCTTGGATTGCAGCAAATTACAATATTGTGCTAAAGCAACCCCAGGTCTAACAAGAAAGGCTACACCCACATGCCTTTTAAAAACTTCTAAACATTTAATTGACCTTACTGTATTTTCCCCATTAGCCTAGCAACAAGTTCTCTTACTGAATGTGTACTTCTTGACACACAACCTTTGGTGTAACTCTAAATTTCTTTTTTGTTTAAAGTCAGTATTTCCCATAAACTACACTCCAAGGATTGACACTTAGAGCAGAATAGATGAATATTTGTTACAGTAATTGTTGTCCTGATGAATTTTTATCATGTAACAAGTTAATTTCCATTTGGTGCAAGAGGCGTACATAGCCCAAATAACCTGGAAGGGTTTCAATATGAGATCTAATCTGTTACAGGAGAAGTAGAGTAGAGCAGAAATATTGTGAAGCCAGTGCCATCTAGAAGATATAGCTTTCTAGAAGGCAGCGTATCTAAAAACTGCTAAAGCACATGGTACTAAAAGGAATGAAAAGTGCATGCAGCTTCCTGTATTTCAAATCCTATCATTTGATGAAATACTGTATAGGAATTTTTGATGTCCTGTAGTACTATTAGCAGGATTTTCTTATTATCAGTAGACCTTAAATCTATCTCTGAACAGGGTAAACATTCTTTTTCTATGAACAAGTTCACATTTAATTAGTTTATTGCATGTGTTCACTTTATTTTTCTGTATAATTAATCCTGTACTTATTTTCTTCATATCAGCACATTTCAGTGTTAAGCTGCTATTCATAATGAGTCTGAATTATGTCTTAATTTGGTTCCTTCCAGTTATATCTGCACTCCATATTAAAAAATAATATTACAGTCATTTCAATTTTTGTTCTAATTTCTGGCACAACTCCAAAATAACAATTTATAAAACCCTAAATGAATTACACATTTTGAACTTAGGTAAATGATACTAAGGAAATACAATTACGTACACTAAGTGTCCATTTGATGACATAAAAAATCCATTACATCATTCGTCACTACTGGAAATGCCTTCTTCAGAGAAAAATCTTACCCTTACATGAAGCCAGTGGCAGATTTCAGTGTGTGCAGACTTAGCAATTTCTGAGAGGCAGTTCTCCACCTCCTGCACAAAAGTGATGCTGAAGGTCATGTTTGAAATTTCTTAGCACGGTTGTGTACGCACTTGGATTCAGTAGGTAAATCCTCTGCAAAGCTATTAGAACAAGACTTAGCATTTTGCATTGACAAATTCAGTGTGAGTTTTCCAATTCACCTTTTACAAAATACTTCCACTCTAATTCAGAAGTCGGTCTGCTAGTATCTTACCAAAGTTTCTGTATACTTTTTTTTTTTTTTTTTTAAGATAGTATGCCATGCATGTTAAAAGGGGTGAACAGGAATTCTGTAGCGTGGTCAGGTAGAAAAGAGAGACAAGAGTCCCAAATATACTGGGCCAGATCTCAGAATGTGTAGTTCCTACATTTTGTGCTATATTTACAACAACATGCACAAATACCTACCGGGTGTTTTCCTGGCTCAGCTAAAGTTAATGAAAGTTTTGCCCTCAAATGTGCTGAATTCAGAATCCTTATTCATGGCATTATTATTCCAGGTCTCACACTCAGCACAAAGCAGGCATTTAAAATAACATCACCAAACTTCATACCAGAATCTGATGACTTCATGAACACTAGACAGTTGTGATCTGTGTTTCTGCTGTGGCTTTTGCAGCTTTGGTTTCAATCACATTGACTTTCAGTGTGTGAAGGTCCTTCAGTTGCCTTTGTTTATTCTGTATATGACAAACCCCAAGGTTCTTAAAGCTTCATCTAAAATCTGAATTCAATAGCCTTTACAGTTCCTTAATTTTCTCAGAAGTATAATTATTAATATTAGGCATAAATTTATAGGGAGCTGACATCCAAGGACTGTCATTTATATTTACTTGGATTTATTTTCTTGCTCACACCAAATACAAGATAACCACCAGTTATTCTTAATGCCACATTTACAAAACCTCTCTTGCACACTGCCAGTGAAGCCTGTGGTTAAGTCAGCCTGTTGTATACCAGTGATCAGTTCCTTTTGTCATTCTGAAACACTATTTCAATGCTGAAAGCAGATAATTTGAATTTATAAATGGTAAAATCTCTGAGGTCTGAATAGGCTTAGATCTGCTCTTCCCAGATGTCTTCCTTACTGGCTTAGAAAGAGAGTTTTTGTGATTCTGAATCATTAACTACAGTCTTGTTTAAAGTAGACCTGCTATTTTGGGGGAGTACAATAACACTCTGACTGACATGCTAATAGGTGGTTTTACATGTTGGCTCCGTTGTCCACTATTTAAGATAAGGCAACTCACATTGGGATTTTTATTTTTTTTTTGTTCTCGGCAGATTATGAATAAACCCAGAAGGAATGTGACTGCTAAAAGGAAACTGCTTGTACCATTTAGGTTTGAAATGCAGAAGTAAACACATGGAATTTACATTTTAGAAAACCTTTGCTAGGATTGTTTTTATCAGTATTGAAGGTATTCTGAAAAGCAAGAAGTCTGATAGTGAATACCTGAAATTAATATAATCCAACCTCATTTAATTAAGTCATTTTGTAATACTTTAAAAAACAACCAACCAACCAACCAACCAAAAAAAACCCAAACCAAAAAACCCCTAGAAAACTGTATGCTTGATCTTATTTTAATTTAGAGCTTGAAGTCCTGTCCTGATGGGATGTAAAACTTGGACAGAGGAGTGAGCAGATACATTCAAAAGCACAGGTAAACGGAAATTTCTTTGCCTTGCCTGAGTAATCCATGGTGGCTACTGTAATCCAACGGACAGGCAATTATCCAATTCTTGTCATGAGCAGAGAGGAGGAAGACCTTTGAAGCTTATTAAGATGGTTCATTCTTCTGCATGCTGATACACCAAGATGACAACACGGTCTGGTGCAGATTTACTATGGAAGACGAAAGCAAAGACAGCAGCAGCCTCCTGGTGAGTTCTGCCTACGACGGAGCATCCCTCTGCTTGTGTGGTGGGATTTCAATGCCTCAGCCCTCCTGCCCCTGCCTCCCCCGCTCCCCATTCTTGCCCTTCACACTTGGTGCATAACCTTTGAAAATTTCTGGACTTCCTTTCCTTAGCCAGGATCCCCCCCAGCTGCAGCAAAGACAAGCAGTATTTTCCTCCACTTAGGCCAAACTGTACTTTGACGTCTAAAGAAAATAAGGATAGATAATCTTTAATAAAGATGGAAGAAAACTGTGACTTTGCCAAGCCACTCACAGACAGCAGGAAAGATGTGCTGGTCAAAGATACATATATCTAAGGTTTATCTGAAAATGATAAATCTGGCCAACTTGCTATCAGGATTTCAGAAGAGATATCAATACTCCTGTAACTAATTAATTATTAAAATTTATTTTAGATTAGATGGGAAATCTACTCTTACCTGATATGAGAGTCCTCAGGTTTATACATTACAGGGACAAGGAGGGTGAGATACATATATTATTTTTTTATTAGTTTTTAAACTCCCTGCTAGATTTGCCAAAGGGTTTCACTGTCGCTAACACTGACACTAATTTCACTAAATATTCTTCTAGTGCAAAGCTACACGATAAGCAACTTACTTGCAATAACTCACTGATCTCTGTTCCAGCTGTCAGGTGCTGCTGAAATTATAGCAACACCAGACAAAGACATTGCCAGAAGTATCCAGATCTGATATTTTAACTCCTAATACACAAGACATATCTCCAAAACTTTGAGCCTACCATGGCATACATTTTTGATCACTTAAAAAGAACTTTGACTATTAGTTTTATTCCACTATAGATGATGGAGTGAGCAATTCAAATTCTCTGCTGAATTGTTCCAAGTTGTTTGGCCTTCAGCCAGAAATGACAGCAGCCCTTTGATTTGCACATCCCTTTACCTGTCTGCCATAAAAGACACAGTTTTAGAAACCTTCAAAGTCAATTTTCTTCTGAGCATCCAAACAGCCGTAATAGGACAGAGGATATCATGACCACACCAGTGAACAGCTGAAGCTGTTACACAGCGCCTTGTGTTTGCGTGTTGAAGTATAACACAGTTAATGTGCCATCACTTTTTGTAATACAGCCATGCTATACATCTGTTGGAGTTTGAATCAGTTGAACAAGGTGGAAAATGAACACCTTGGAGCTCAGATTTAGGGAGAATAAACTTAACCACATTTTCTTAACATTTCTGATAGTCTAGGCATCCTAGAAGGACAAGGTGTCTTAGTAAACAAACTAGACACTTGGATGGAATATCATAGGATTCAAGACAAAAGTATTTACTATTCTAACTGATCCCATTCCCTTTCTGCACTTAGTCTTATTCCCTCAAAAAAATCCAGCCAACCAATGAACCACCCCCCCCAAACCTCCCCACCCCCCACCCTAAAGCTCAGAATCACAGGAAATTAGGAAAGAAGAGACAGGAACTCTTTGGCTGGATAAGATCAAATTCAAATGTCTCCAAGATTCTGTTGCAGGTGAACACTGTCAAACAATTCCTGTCATTAGGAATCATGACAGAGGGTAAGGAATAACTGGATCGGCTATAAGCAAGAAAAGGGAAAATATAAAATATTTACAGAAGTATGGCGGCTGAGAATTAGATGCTTATATATTAGTGAAGTTACCCTGCAATACTTGTTGTCAATCAGCAATCACACTGCGCTGAAGTGCAACATGGGACTAATTTATTCACTGTTTGAGCTCTGACTGATCTGTATGTTGCATAAAATGAATCTCTGCGAAACCCAAAACTTGTTACAGTGAGCTATTGCAAGAGTTACCACAGTGCTCCCAAAATAGAATTTTTCTATAATTGAAAGATTTATTATACGTTCTGAGAGTTTTTGTCATAATTATGAAGGTTGAGACATGCTCACGTATATCTTATTGCATGTATAACCTTTGACAAAATGATAGGAGTAAAAAGGCTTGCAAAATACCAGTAAGATTGACTGATATGGGCAAACATATTATTCCTGGACTTTTCTCAGCTGTGCTGAACTTCAATTTTTGCCATTACTAAGTGACATTAATTTGTTTGGATATGAATGAATCAGCTATAACGGAATAATTGGTATTTCTCTTATGTTATATAATAAAAATAGCTGGAGTTTTTGTTGTCAGACTGTTTAAAGAATGTGATAATGTCAATAAACCAACTGAATTCAGAAAATAGCTTCTGTGCCCTGTACTGGCCATACCCAACTATAGTACTCACAGACTTGTTGCTAAACGTGATGGAGTGATTCTGGGAAACACTGCAGTGATCAAACATGTTAGGTACTGTTCTGTAAATATACAACTAAACCATAGACCATATACTAATACAAAAAGATTGCTACACTGAGATTCTTTTTTGGCTATAACATTGTATTAATGTACTGCTAAATAATAATACAAAAATTCCCTGTATGTGTTCCATTCCCATTTAAGTCCTGTCTCAAAGGGTAAAGGAAAACATATTTTTAACTCCTAGTCTAAATATTTTAATACATTTATTAATACAGACCACAAGATTTCTGTCAAAAATAACCATTTCTAATTAATATCTGGAAGCGATTTCTGTAGAAGTTACGTTCATCTGCTGTAGTGTTATAGATATTTATTTCATGGTTCTTGGGTTTCTCTGGGCTCTCAATTTATATAAATTAGTTGCATTTTTTCCCCCAAGTGATCATTGCTAACTGTTATTCCTGTATGACATAATGTTTTTGCAATGATATAATTTCAAAATTTAACGTATTTACATAGTTATACACACATACATAGTTATATGAAAATACGCAATTGAATGCAAAATGAAAAGAGCAAAGTATAATCTATTTTCTCATCTTCATTTTAAAACATTTTGCTTGTTAAAAACCCCACAAAACCCCAAAATAAGGTAGCTATAATATAATCTTGAATAGTATCTTTTTTTTTCAAATGAGAGTTTTCTGACAAAAGCAAAAAGCAGAAAAATAGTCACTTACTTAACGTGTTACTAGATCCTCAAAGACCTTTCCAACCCCAGCCTAATAAACTTGAAGCTCCTGTCCTTGCAGCCAATAACTGAAAAGAAACAGAGCTGCTTACCTTTGTATTTATTATACTAATATAATCAAAGTGAGTTACCTGTTATTTAAGGTTTGTCATTGTTAAACCTGAATGATAGCATCAACAGTATGGAATTTTTTGGTAAGAAGTGAAATTCTGAAGCTTCTCATTCCCCAAAATTTCTGAAGTTTAAAAGAATAATATTTTAATTACTTCAATAGTTCCATTTGATGACTGAGAAGTTCATTTTAGTATACAAAATTCACAATGAAATACGATGGCATCTAAGGTAGCATTTTCACTAAGAATTAGAAAAATGTATACAGACATGGCAATTCTCTTAAAAGTTGAAAAATCTAAATACTTATTTTTTTTTATTAAAAACCTTGTATTTTGAAAAATAACATTTTTCATTGGGGGAAAAAAATCCTGTGTGAATTTTTGACTAACTATAGTCACTTTTTAAATTAGAAACCTTCAAAGTGCTCTATTTCGTCAGTGGAAAAAACCAGAAAAATCACTTATATTTGTCAGAAAGCTTAAGTTTAAAATATTACATATCAAAACTAACCACAGAGAATTGTTTTTGCTCCTTCTAAACTCTGGATTTTTTTTAAGAACCTTTATGGTATTTAGAAGCTTCTTACAGATACCTAGTACTGGACGAGTGGTTTTACTAATCTGCGAGGCAGAAAAAAACAATCATCTCTGTGGTAAAATGAAAAGACTAGATAGGCCTATTCTAACACTTGCAAAATTCAGCGTGTGTAGTGTCAGCATATATCAACATGAGGATTATGTCTTGGCTATGTAAACATTTGGATTCACATATAAAAAAATAACATGGTTGCTCTTTTGCCTGATCCACGGAGCCAGGGAGATGAACGTCTATGAATCAAAGAGCTGCCGGTAGCATTGAACACTGGAGTCAGCAGACCGTGCACCTGACGCACACAAATGCTGCATACTGTTTCCATGTTCTCTTGCCTGTTCACCTCTGCTGACACCATGAACTACTGCTATAAACTTCCGACAGACCACAGTGTTTTATGCTTGATTGCTTAAACCAATCAAGATAATTTGTTATGTGCTGAGCTTCAAGTGTTTAGTTATTACAAAATTCAGAAAACCACTACCTTTTCACTTATGGAATACACACCATTCATAGCTCACCGTTTAGAAGCTGTACGTTATGATGTCAACTTGATAAAAGTCTAAATATACACACACACTATTATTTCCAGGCTATGCAACAGTTGGTGGGCTTTTCCTTCTTCTTTTATCTTTTTAGGAACCTGCCAGCAGCATCAGACAGAAAATACAGACAAATGGTGTTTGCTGCCCGGCATGAAACTTGCCAACAGTCATCGCGAGAAGTCCAAAGGCCATGTATTAAATTACTGACAATGCTTTTGTAGCACCTTCTTTACATGAGAAGGTTTCTGGTTCCAAGAACAGGCTCATTCCAAGTGTTTACTAGAACATTGCGGCAGAAATGCTCTGCACCCTTTTTTCTCTATGTCACGCCGCAGATGAGCTAATGCTACAATCATCTTGAGAGATCTTACCCATTTGGTGCTGAGTTTGCTCTTTTAGACAGTGAGAAAGATGGTCATCTCTTTCTATGTCTCCAAGAAAAATCAAGGCGAGGTGATGCTTAAGACTTTAAAGTAAATATGACAAACATACATGTACAGTGATGACTGCTTTCCTGAAACGAGCTTATATTTTATAGAAATATGACAAACTAAAATTCTATTTGACACATACGATAATAACATAAGATATAAAGATAAATTATCTTTCCTGTAGTATGCAATATATCTCAAAGTGCAGTAAATTTCAATAAATTGCAACATATCTGTACACATTCTTTTTTCCAGTCTGTGATGAAATGGTATATTTTTTCAACTTGGTTCAATTTTCTCGAGTTTGCTGCCAATAAGTTGGTTAAATAAACATCTATGCTGTAAATAAAATAGTGCCACTGTATTCACTGTTGTTTTGTGATGGAAAACAATTTGTTTTACTTCCATTTCCCCACCCCCAGCTCAGTACGCAATACAATATTTAGGCTGTCAGTACAAAATTGGTGAAGTAATTTTTAGACAGTTTTCCATGTCATCTCAGATCTAAGATATACTTTTTGTCAGTCTTTATGCAGGTTTTGGATGAATGAATTAATTGTATTAGTTAAATATGAACAACATTATTTAAACATGACCTCTCTTCCTGAAACTAAACAAAACTCTACTTGTTTCAACATTAAACTAAATAATAACAGCATGTTGTATTTACCATGTAAGGCCATCTTTAATATTTATACAGCATCTATTATAACGAAGCTCTAATCCTGACTGGAGCCTCTAAATGCTACTCAATAGAAAATAAAAGGAATAATGACTGTATTAATTTTCTTTTTAGTAATCCATGGACCCAGTAATTCAACCAGAACAGCTGGCATTCTTACTTCACTTATCAGCAAAAACTGAATAAGCAGACTGTTATAATGAGATCTCATGATATTAAAACATCATTAAAGTTATGGTGGTTACTGTTATGGGTATGCTGTAGAATAAAACATTTCAAAAACAAATTATGAACTAAACAATGCTTTGCAAGATTAAAGAATAAAGTATTTTCTGCGATACATCGATCGAGTAGTAGTTATTTTACTCTGAGGTTAGGAATCATTCTGCCTTAAAGGGCACCTTAGGCAACTTTGAAGACTCCTCAGATTTTGTCACCTCTTTTTCTTTTCCACACACTAAGGTTATGGATGACTTGCTTCTGCAAGACCAAGGCAAGTTTTCCTTGCTTTTTCTGCTGGGATATGAAGAGCCACTATGACTTTACCACACTGCTGCAGTAACTAGGGAGCTTCGTGGCCTCGGTATATCACCACACAGTCTTTAGTATGATTAACAGGGCTCTCCAGTTGTTTGCTATTTCATCCTGGAATACAAACATTACTTTGTGCACTACAGTAAAAGATCATTTTCCCCAGTCATTTCTGTATTTTATGCTCCTGCTGTTCCTTCTCTTCTATAACATATAAAACATAAGTGCTACTTCTCCTGAGTTGCTAAACATACTGATCAAATCACAGGGAGTTTTAATATCAAACATACTTCTCTGTGTATTTCTATCTGATTTCTCATTGTTTTTCTTTTTTTTTTTTTTTTTTTTCAGAAACCCCTTTGTAGGCCTGCTGTTCCTGACATTTTTAGTGGGAAAATTTTTGTATCCAGTATCCTTTCCTCTCTGTCTTAGAAGGCCTGGGAAGGAGCTGCTTTCAGACACGGAACAGAGGGTTTCACGTCAGTCTGCATTTTTTTTTCCTCCTCTTCCTAACTGGTTACCAAGGGCCAAACAATGCCCAAATGGAGCATTACTGTTAATGCAACCTAAATATTTCAAGTGGAGTAAATGAGATAGCGTCAGATACTAAATCAATACTATTTTGCCCATAGTCAAAGTTCTCCACTGATCCCCAAGGAGACCATCTGACTCGTCTGACTGCCTCTTCAGTTTTGCCTGGAAATATTTGTAAGCTCCAGAACTATGACATTTACATAAAAACACAGAGAAACAGAAAATTAAAAGTGCTGTAAGGGGAAAAAGAAGTATCTTGATGAACAGCACATTCTTCCAATGACCTCAACAACGCTTAACAGTATAATGCCCTCAGCACCTTCATCAAAGTGTCCTCATCCTTCATCTAATCACGAATTAGACTGAAGGTCATGATTTAACCATATGCCAGGGTAAATGGGAGGCAAGACATTTTAAGGGAGGGGAAGAACAAACAGGCAGGCTGCTCTTTTCTAGAGTTGCCATAGTATAATTTCCAGAAATCTCCTCTCAAGCATAGAGAAAGAGAATGCATTTGTGACTAAGTTTAGGGCTTCAGCCACATGACAAAAGGTTACTTTTTCTCACTAGATCTTATACAGGATAAACTATGAAATATTTTTCTTTCTCTTAGAAACCCCAAATCCTCCTTGCTATAGAAATTTTCTCTCTGTAATGATGGAAATAATTTGTGTTTCTGCAGGTCTAGCTATTCCATTATGTTTCATTTTACATTCACACTACAAAACTATATTATATTTACAAACAATACATTTCTGAGTATCAGTCTATCATGTAATTCTTGCTAAACCATGACTATAGGGAATGAAATAGGGATTTTCTTTACCTTAAACCATGGAATCTGTAGTAACACCTAAGCACCAACTTTCTCAAAAGAACCTGGGATCCAGATGAGCCATGAAAGCTCCAGATCACCTGATGCCTCTTTTCAAACATAATCTGTACTTTTGAATATAATCCTGGGTTTTACCTGTTCACAACCAACAGCACAGGTTGATATCAGGTCTGGCTAGAAGTGTTGCAGTACATATCCTGGGACACAGCATTACACCAGCGAAAATATAGAACAACAATATTTGCTGCCACTAGACTCATATAATCATTCAGTGACTAGAAAAGATTCTGGGGGTTCTGACTGTACCCAATTTCCAGGTAGGAAAGTATGCTGACAGATACACCAATTCTGCAATTTTGGGTTGATTAAGTAAGAGCGTGTCATTAGCTTTACAATCCAGAGTTGGTCAAGGTATTAGAGTCTTACTTTATTACTTTGTCAAAAAATGAATAGGGTACCACTTCTTACTGAAAACATTGGGACTGAAACAGCTGTAAGAAAATTTCCTTCCTCCTTTCAATTTGGCTGGAAGCTTTGGCTGTATAAAACCAGAGAACTCTCCCTCTCTCCCTTTAATATTTTAAGTATGCATCAAATATCTTTTTATTCTTCAGTGCCAAGCTTTCTGTAAAACTTCAGAAGATTTAGAGAATACACACCAAAACAACTACTTATTGCACTGACCGGCACTGTGTCCCAGCCTTCCACTTCCTCTGTGCATATGCCATCCTATGGAACATGCTTCTGTTCTGTGTTTATAGAGCACCCCTGCCATGTCCCCCATGTCCCCCATGTCCCAGTGTCATATGCCAGAACAAATAAACAACAATATGGAAACGACGATGGGGTCCACTACTTTCTCACGAGCACTGGGAATTAAAACCGGGATGAGCTGGCATTAGTAAAACATTTGTTACTTGTTGGTGGCAGAATAGCACCTAATAACTTTGTTTTTTTAAAACCAGAGGATGGATAAATAACAGATAAAATTTATATAAGAAACAATCTGAAGAAACACCAATAAGAGCATCATTATGAACTAGAAATATTCATACAAACATACTTTCCACATTGTGAAATTTAACTCATACACATAAATCAAAATTCTGCTAAAATCTCCTAAATTATTCATCTAGTCTCACTAAACAAAGTAAGGCTATATAAAAAAATGAAGAAATAATACATACAAGCAAAGTTTTTCAGGATTGGAACTATTAACTTGCATAGTCCTTTTAAGGTGCAGCACCAACAGATTAATAATGTTTCTTTTTAGTTGGCTTCTCTGGCCCTCATCTGAAATCCAATATCTATTTTCCATGGCCAGAACAGAATCAGCTGATGGAGAAGTCACAGAGAAGTCCCGTTAGGTTCTTCTGGTTTTTTGAAGGACAGATTTTATTATAGAAATTCTGTTCAGATGGCTGAATGGCATCTATTCCCTGGTCTCACCCAAGGCAGAAGCTGACTACTAATGCTCTGTGAGCCTTGCTTCATGATCATTAATTTGACACAGCACTCCTCTGAGTTCTATTCCAATTCAAAACTTTTACTGGGGAAGTTTGTGCTCAGTGAAGTGAGGATCATAGTTAATTTTAGATTATTTATGTCATATCCAGAGAGAAACATATTAATAGCATTAGTTTGGTTCAGTCCTCCTTTTTTTTTTTCTTTTTTTTTTCTCCCCCTCCCCCCCCTCCCCCCGAGGCAGATTCTGTTTCATTCTGAAGAGGTTTAATAAAAATTAGACTGACACATATATACAAGCAGCATTGAATGTCACAGCATCCCTGATTAAACATTTAGGGTGGCATGTCAAATTTTTGGCAAAGTCTAGAATCGCTCCAATTTTCCAGAAGGGACTGGCATATACATAATATCACCATTTATCACAAAGCTGCTGAGCTGCATTTTTAATGAAAAAGAAATCTTTTACTGCGGTCATTCTACACTGTGTATACTTACATAGTATTTAAATAAAACCTGAATTTTAAGGTGAACCATAAATTGACCGATTGACAAAAGCCTAAGTCCTAGAGTCCTACTTAGCATTAAATTTAATGTGCTAATCCTATAAAATCAAGATCTCAGAAACATAAAGACAGCTTACCATTTATAGATCCAGGAACTAATGATCAAAATACCTTTCATACATTTTTCTTTACGACTGTATCAGGCAAAATAATGACAACCAGATTAGAGGTAGTGTAATTTCTTCCATTCAACCCTTGATGTCACCAATAACCTTCCAATTTTTTTCTCTCATGGATTCATGTTTTTATATGAAAACAAAAAGAGAAATCAGCTTTTGAAAAAACAGACAAGCAAAAGTAAAAACTTCATATTTTAAAGGAAGATCTTCATTATTTTTAATTGTACAATCAGTGAAGTGATTTGACTATAAAAATAAGTAGTTGGCAGTATTCATCACTGAATCAAATTCTTCAATTGTTGGACAGTGTTTCTGTTCAAACAAATATTCAGGCAATTCAGGTAAGGTGCAACTTTTTCACTCTTGCCATTACTCATTGCCTTTAGCAGCAGAAGTAACTCTTTTTATATAGGTCAAAGATTTGGTAAGTTTTTCCACTTACCTATTTAGATACATGGCCAAGCGACAAAAGAGGTCAATCTCCCTTTGAAGCAGAGAGAATGAGTATCTACAGACACCGAGGGCTGTAAAAATATGTGCTTGACGATACATTGGAGAGTGAAACAAAGTACACTAGCAACTTTCAACAACATATGGCCAGATTTTCTCACTAATGGCACGAATTCCTGATTACCACTTCTCCGAAGTATGTTTAAATGTTGCTATTTTACATGAAAAATAATACGCAATGTAACCCTTCAACAACATTAAAGTGGTTAGTTTCCTTATTTGGACCTGCAGGTGGTATTTCTCTTTTGGGCACAGTCACATAAGAAAACAGACACTTGAATAAATTTTTTGAGCTCAAAGTTACATTTAAATCTTATTCTGCACATACACTATTCGTCATAGTTTGGCTTCAAAACACAGTGACTGCTTTACTCAAGGTTACGCCACCAATTATTAAAATTCCTTATTTTATGGAATTTATAAAAACAGTGCTTTGGAAGACAGTAGTAGAGTACACAGGCATATCCTCTTGCATGCATCTCAGTTCTGGTGCACTGTCTTCAAAACTGTGTATCTTCCAACTATTTGTTCACCATTGAATTGCATATAAATATAAAGCGAGGTAAAAGGAACAACAAAACACATCTATCATTTTTACACTGAATGAGGCATTCAGAAATGCACTTCAGATTATCACAGGGTCAGTAGAGTATATCTAGATGGCAAAATACATCTATTCCACAGACTAGCTGATCTATAGGAGGAAAGCCCATTGTAACACTTCAGGATCTAAGTTTCCAGCTTATTCCTGGAAATTCCTAGAGAAGATAGCATCTCTTCATTTGCTTGAACGTTTTGCTAGTAGAACATAGATATTTCTGTTAATGTAGAACAGTCTTAGGCATATTTATCATGGATAAACATCATGGATGAGTTTCGAACATCTCCTATTTCATTTTAGTTTTGGGAATACAAATATTTGAACTAATAAGAGGAGACTTGTATAAACCTAAAGAAGAAATTGAAGTAATATTTGAAACTCACTTAAAAAACCAATATCTGTCATGTGCACTTTATTGAGTTCCAGAGCTGTTAATGCAGGAATTGATCTCAGGAAAGCCTCCCATTCGTTTCCCTTGTACTCCCTTCTGTCACCTTTGTTCCTTTTCTCCTATAGTGCATGCTCTTTGTATCATTTATAAATGCACAGTACCAAGCCAAGAGTCTGGTAAGATGCATTTATTCCACTGCTAACCATCTCAAAGGACTTTTCATTATCATGAAAAACTCAAAATAATGATAATAAAAATCTCCCAGTTAGTTCAAATGGCCTGTTCTGCTTTAAATACTTCGGAGGCTATGGGAATGTCTGTATACACTTTGGACACATGGCTTAGGAATGTAGTCTCAATGGAGAGAAAAAGTTTCCTTCTGAAGAAGTTTCTAGTGTTTGCTGAAGCAATTTTTTAATGGAGCTTGATATCTGACTGTTTTGTGGAATACTGACAGGGCTCTGGCAAGCAGAATTTGTCCTATGCAAAAGAAAAAAAGCCAAATTTTCTTCCACCTAGAGTCACATCGATGCCAGTTTTCATAGGTCCCCCTTGTCCTTGTGGCTGGTGTTTCTGTATCTGGAAAGCTGTAGGTTATGATTTCCAGGACAGGACTCAGGTGGACTCGTGTTTAGAGTTGACCATCCAAAAAGAGAAGGGAAATAAGGACAAACAACAGTGGAAAAGAGCACACAAGATTTTTGCTAAATTAAATGGTCAAACAGCTGAAGTGGTGATACTGATCATCTATAGAGCTGGAAGATAAATCCTTTCCTGACTCAGGTACCATAAGTTATTACAAATGTAATTCAGATCCCCCTTTTCCAAGATACAGTTACTGCAGTTTAGTTTCCTTTTGACAGCAAATGCTAAATCCCCGATTAATGTATTCTGTGTTAATTGTGTAATGCCACAGCATCTCTAGGTTTGATCTGCAGCACACCAAAGCAGTTACACCAAAGCTACACTAGTAGCCATATACTGTAATATAGAAGTAGGAATTACCCCCAGCAGTGCACTACACAACTTACAGCGTTACCTGATAACTCTGATGGCACAGTGCTAACAGCGTGGCTGTCTTGTCTTCCTTCCTACCAGTCTTCCAGAGGTATTCCTACTGGAAAGTGAGCATGGTAGCCCCACTTGCTTTGTTTGTCTTGTAAGAGCAATTTGACGTCTAAGGGGGGAGGGAAAAGGTGCAAATAAAAAACCCACAAAACCACCCCAGTGTAAATCCACCAAGTTCATAGGATAGGTATCTGCACTGCATATACCAATCATGGGATATTAATATATGCATTCCTTTGAGCTGTTGGGGTGTCTCTTGAAAATGCACCCCAGGTGTTTCATGTTCCATATTTATCTCTAAGGTTTAGGTTGGTAAGATGTCCAGTCCAGTCACAGAGTCTCCCCACTTACCGAAATATTGCTGTGCTTCCTGTAAGTCAGATCTTCTCAGAGCATGAAAGAAGATGCAGATTAGCTGGGACTGAGTGATCCCATTGAGAGTGGTGGGATAAAATTCCTGAAGAATGCAGGTTAAATGTGAAGCAAACCCACACAAATGTTTCAACTGGAAATCTTGCTGTTTGTTCAACACTCAACTTGTATAATTTAATTTTCAAGGTTAAAACTAACAGCAATATTTACGATTCCCCAAGAAAGGAAAATCTCAAATTTTGACACACTCTAAAATCACATTTGAAAATTGGACATTTAATAGATTAAATTCCTTTCAAGCAAACTGAAAACAGACCTTTTATTTCCTAAACAATATTTTACCACCACTCCCTGAGAAACATCCACTGTCAAAACTAAAAAGACTCCTATCAGCTATTTTAATCTGACTGTGATTTCCCTCCCCACAATTTCATGTTATAGTATGTATAGAGGAATGAAGCTCTCTAGTGCAATATACCAGACAAAGAAATGATGGCTAATGCAGTTGTTCCACCGTATAAATGTTTCCAGTAATTTATCCATCAAAAGCAGGAAACATGTTTAATTATATTGTTGTACAGCTGCTGCAGGAATATTTTATCCATCAGAAATGACATGCACAATGATGGCCTAGTGAAGTCAAATACTATAAAAAAGAAACTAATTCATAGCAGAAAGTTCATGAATTTTCATTTTCTCTTTTAAAAAGACTACAATAGAAAACCCCCAAAACCTATGCTATGAAATAATTCCTTTTTCAGCGCTATTAATTCAGTTTACTCTGACATGAATACTGATGCTTTGCAGAGCACACCATATCTAAGACCAGCCATTGCAAGGGTGAAGATGGGAGAGATTTCGTTTATTAGATTTCTCCTGTTTCCTTTAATATCTCTTTTGGTAGGAAGGATCATTTAGGCTTTGTTTCAGATCAGGGGTTTTACTCTTAGTCTTCATTACTGATGAAAATCTGGGGACCAACAGCATATTCATTTAATATACTATAGAATAATTCATGCCTGAAAGAAAAAGTAAAAGGAAAAAAAAAGAAAAAGCAAGCCTCCCTACTAAAAAGGGACATTAGTCATTTCTCTCTGACATTTTTTTGGCAGCTGATGTTCTGTGTTTTGTAAATCATTACATCTAAAACAGCTGAAGCTGTAAAACTAATGTAGCAGGTCAGGGAAAACAACCAAAACAGGGTCAGAGAATCTGAACCCATGTTGCCGGTTCAGTCAGTCTTGCGTCATATCACCTACTCTTCGTTTTAGCATGCTAACTTATCAATATCACTGCTAATAAGGAATACTCTCCTCTACACGCTTTGCTGCAGAAATATAAGAACTGGAAGTTCTGGAAAGAAAAGGAGTAAGGCGTTTTCTTGAAGCAAGTATATTTAGAAAGACTTTGTGATAAGAGTACATAATGGAATGACTATTCATGTCACAGGAAGCAAGAAGAGTAGCAATGAGAGACAAATCAGTAATGTGAAGCAAGAGAAGATAAAAACAAGAGGCAGTTATTAGCTTAGACATGTGAGGTGAGACCCTTTATTAAAATCATGGCAAAGGGCTTGAATTTCATTCTGCAAGAGATATGAAGGAAAAAAACCCAGAGTTGAACAGAAAGAAGCAAGTGTGGGAGAAAAAGACATATCATGTATTCAAATTTTCGGTACCAACGAAGAAGGCACAAATTGTCCACAAGGATATAAACAGAAAGGAGGAAAGGATGGATTTTGATGATAAAATGGAAAGAAGGCTTACTGAGCTGCAAAAAAGAATAGAGAGGAGTCAAGAATGACACTGAGTGGATTAGCCAGAGCAAAGGAAACAATGAAGCTCATGAATAAAAAATACTAGTCATTGATCTAGTCCTACTGTACACTTATTGTCATCTTTCAACCACAACATCAGAACTGCAGCTGTGTTACTTTCAAATGCAAAAATGTTACCATTGATTTCTTGAATTTGCACCAGCATGCATTGAAAAAGGTGCTGCTCACACTGTCTTTAAAGCAGTTTAGAGAATAGAAACTTTAACATTTTCTGTAATAGCAACTAAGGACTGATGTATGCAATAAAATTTTTATGGAATGATCTCCATTTCACTGGCATAAAAATAGTACTTAATAAAGATATATTCATTTCCCCAAACTTACGGAATATTTATCTACAAACCTCAGAACCAAATACAAATATTTCTTGAGCAGTATTATCATGAATCTCTTTCTGTGATTCATTGATTTTGTTTGGAACGCATTGCCTGGTCTTAAACCTAATACAGAATGAAAGGAAAATGCCATCCTAAAGGTCAAATATCCAAACTAAAAAGAAAATTTTTAGAGATAGGAATTAAACCCAGACATATTAACACCCCCCCACCCCCCCATTATTTGTTTTTAGCTGACAACTACATTTCTGTAAGGAAAACTTTGTCAAATTTAGAGTGAGCTTCAGCAGGTATTAAAAAAGAAATGATTAAAATTACCAGAAGAAAAAAACAAATTTCTTTGGTACTTGAAACTATAAACCTCTTTACTTGTAAAACGATTAACATGTTTTGGAGGTTTAGGAGTGTTTGTGACTAAATGATTGGTTTTTCTGGGTACTTTTCACTGTATGCTTTTCCATTTTTTAAAATATAGAATCCACATACTCCTTTTTGTTACTAACCCCTAAGATACCAAAATAGAGAGCTCCTAACATCCACCTAGTGGCATTCAATTGGATCAATATGTCAGAAAAATGCCTTTCCTTTAAACAAGATGAAAGTATTAACACTGCATTTTCCAAACAGCTTCCATTTATATTTCCGTTGAAGCATCCAATTCTCTCATAGGATGCGTGACTACTCGTGGTGACATTAAGGTCAATACTAGATTCAGCAGAAAGCTGTTCCTGAACCTGAACATTCTTATAAAACTGAAGTGATATATGTACATCTAGAGTATAATCCACACAGTAATCTATTTCAACCCAAGTTTCCCCTTTTGAAGTAATATGTCAAGACTGTTTCTTCACAAGGTGTCTGAAATAAGATTCTCTCATTCACAGATATGGAAACTGAACGTGAAACCCTGGAAAATACAGTCTATATATAGCAAGGAATGGGGAATGACCAAAGCTCAGCTAGCTCATTTTACTTTCTTTACCATTGACTCACATTCTGTCAGACATTCAAACATGCAAACAACAAAATAAGTATGCTTGCTCAAGAGACTGGGATCTCCTGTGCATCGATATAATACAGGACATTTATGGTTTCATCAGTTTTGAAAGATGAGGAGATAATTATTTCTTATTTTAAATGAACATAAAGTAGTAAAACTAAAGCTCTACAGCCATTCATTTTGTTCCTGTACCCATATTTCAGCTCCTTGATGTTCAATATAATTTGATATTTTCTAGTTTTTGGTTGTCCAGGAAAAGTCCTGAGTACCTTCAATTGTACTTTATAGCTTTACTTTAAATAAGAATAGCAAGGTATTTCTAGAAAGGTTCAAGTTTCTGAGTTTTCCAAAAAAATCTGTTCTCATACACAGAAAAGGACATATCTTGTAAATTCCTACTATTTAATTTTAGGCAAGTAAGAAAGGACACCTTTGGGTTTGGGGAAACACCTTGGCATTTTCCTACAAATATTAAAAGAAGACAGCATTATGAGCAATGCTGAGACTTAAAGCTTCAGGAGTCTTACTAGTCTCCATGGTTATATAATGATACATGGTAGAATTTAGTAATGAATAATAGACTTTTCTTGATTTTTTGACCATTTAATAAAAGATATAAATCCTTATTAAACTTTAAAGCATGATTAAAAAGGAAAAATAAGGAAGCTTTGCACTTCTCTGGAAAGTTCTAAGGGATTTATTTATCAAGATATGAAAAAATAACATTAGGTTAGGAAAGAGTCTTCCAAAAGCATAATAGCATCAGAATTTGATTTCTTAAAAGCTTGACTAATATAACCATCAAAGTACTACATTCCTAGCTGCATCTTCTTCCTGGAAGCTAAATCTGTAAGCATACCTGATAGACATTTCCTTAAACAGTTTGTGTCCTATCAATCTGTCATATAATTGACATACTTCTTTACCTTTAAATTAAACCAGTTTTATTTGGTGATGTGAAAGCCTCCCAGCTTTCTGTCAATATATCTGTGCACACAAGAATAGTGAAGTTGAGAGTTTTCCTATCTGGTTAGCTATGAGCAGCTACCACATAGTGACAGCTCTTTTCTTGAACACAGAAAGCAAACCCAGAAATATTTTGGTTCACTTTGGTGTATATCTATATATGTGTGTGTGTGTATACAGCAAAACATGTATTCATACATATATATATCTGCACATATACACATTTTCACTCAAAGAAGTGGAGAACTTAATTGAATAACCAAAGTTTCAAATAAATAAATAAAAGAGATTAGCATTTGTGAGATGGGACCCCCAACAACCTGTCTGATGAGAAAAGTATAAAGAAACTTGACTGCACAATTGCTTTAACAATATTATAAAAACTACATCAAAGAACTGAACTGATGGACAAGGTGCTTTGGAATAAAAAGAAGCAATTACAAATGTAATTTCAGCAAAGTTCTTTCTAACTGTATCCTACAGAGAATGAAAAATGTCTGTTCTGATGAGAAATTTTCTAAAAGTTATTTTGTGGCTTCATTATGGGCTTTGTTTAAAGCCCATTTACAACTAGTGACAGGTTTTTAGCTCACTTCAGGGGTTTCAGAGCACGGTGTATTTTGCTGCAAGAGGAGAGATACAAAAAACCCTCCTCTTTTAATTTTTGTCATTAAATATTAGAACTGTGGAACTGAGAGTATCACCTTTGGTTTTCCTAGTATTGTTTTTTTAAGGCACTGGCTTTAATTATCTATAATTTTGACACAATAGAATCATTAAGGCTGAAATTTTCCATGCAAGATTACTTTAATTTGTTTTGTCTTAATTTTAGCAAAAGCAGTTTAGAGAAAGTGTGTTGTTCCCTAATATTAAAAGAAATTCTTATTAGTGATTGATTCTCATCAACTATTAGTTGGAAAGCTATAGAAACACCATGGTTTCAAAGCAGGCTGTGAAAATATAGCAGGGAATGTTCTTATAGGAAGCATGAGCTAGCCATGCCTGTGGAAGTCTGCTTTTAAAAAATTATCTGCTTTTAAAAATAAAAACTTAATGTGCTTAGAAAAGATAGCTTTACTGTTACTGATAAATTTCATTTGTACTAAGAATGCTTCAGACTGAGGCCACCAGGTATTTTCCTGGCAGCATCTGAGGACCATGTAAGATCCAAGGCTGCTTATTAACACTGATAATAGGAGCCCATCTCCTCAGACTCAGTTCTTCCTTCCCCAACCTCAGCTTCTCCAGAATAAACCTGGGATTATAGCAACCACACAAAAACAATCTCACAATTAAAGCAGCTGAATGAAAAACCATAGAACTCAATCATATTTTTTCCTTAGCTACTGAATTCCTATGTGCTAATGAACAAGCCATTTAAAATAAACTTTTCATGGATGGCCATTAAATAGGGACACATAATTAGTGATCACCTGATTTCTGACCTATGATCCTGACATGCAGACATACTGAAGAGTAACATCTGCAACAGAAGTCAGCGGGAGCTTTGCTTTAAACTACTGTACCATTGAGCTATTTGTGATGCTAAATAGTCCAGAAAACAGGTCATGGGTAGCTCAGTTTGTCAACCAAACTGAATGGTATTTTGACCTTAATCTCCATGTATGACAGCATATGACAGTACATCACCATCTCATCTTGCAAGGCGTTCTGAAAATAAATAGTTCTGAAACAAGTAAAGCAGGGATGTTTGCCATAGAAAAGCAAGAAAGATGCTGGAAATTCTGGAGTTGGAATAGGTTGATACAATGCAAATGGAAGTAGAGAAAAGAAAAAAAGAAATTCACAACTTCATCTGCTGAACCCAATGTATGACACATCAGTGAAGAAACGAAAAGACAGGAAAAAAAAAAAAAATCCCCAAACCAACTTTCTCTTCTAGGAGGGGATTTTCTAGTATATAGAAAGAGAACTGACTTCTTATTCTTCTACCTGCTCTCCAGAGCATAATAGCTGGATGATCTTTGATCTTTATTTAACTGCTGCTTATTCACCCACATTTTAACATAGTATAAATGACTGATGCAAATATGGGAATTTTGTTAACTTTGTTAAGTAATATTGCTTATAGCTATGGTTGTTAGAAATTAAATAGGCAGCAGATTCAATATATCACTTAAAATGACATTGTCATTCCTGCAGTAATGAAAGTGTATTAAATATATTTTTTCCTCTGTAGTAATTAATCATCTTTTAAATCTAGGCCTAGAGAAAGTTTTGTGCATATCTGTCACTATAAACAGCTTTTCTTCTCTTGAAAAGAAAGACAAGTTCTCTTAATTTTGTTTCTCCTATTGCTCTTAACTTCTCTTGCTGCTATACTCATAATTTCCATCATAATACCCAAGATCCTTTTTTTCAGGGAGCTGGGAAATACAGACTGCCATTAAATGTTATTTCATGACTCAACTGAGCTAATTGTGAATTTACCCATTACTCTTCAGCTGGCAGCTTTTGGAACTGCAAGAATCTGAGCAAGATCATTCTTCTTGGTCACTGCTTTGAGCTTCAAAAGCTTCAAAAATCTTCAGACTCAACATGAAGTTTGGTTAAAATTAATAATCGCTGCCCATTCTTGCCAATAAATCTAAGCTATTAATTGTTTTCCAAGGCTTTTGACAGAGCGGATTAATCTAAACTTAAATCAGCAAGGAACTCTCAGATTACTTGAAGTAGATACAATATTGCATTTCACAGGAACGATCAAGAAACATTCCAGTCAAGGAAGATGATAACATTTCTGTGATGTGTGCAAACCACTACTCTGTGCTCATACTGTGAATTTGCTTCAGAAACGGATGTATAAAAGGAAAAAACATAACTGACAAAGCTGCAAGTCAAAATTAATCAGGTCATTAGTTCAGAAACCCAAACGAGAGCTTAATTAGATATGAATTATCTAATAATTGTGAGTATCTCTGATGTATATTTGTTTGGACATCTATTACTGAGGGTCTCTATCACTGTTCTAACCTTACAGCTAAATTCAGGAACAACTCCTTTGAGTCCTATGTTGGCTTCCAGCTATCTACATATTGCATTCAAATCCTTAGCTGTTAACGTGAATGTCAACAGAGCCGAGTTCTTTGTAAAGAATTTCTGGCAAATTTTCAGTGGTTGTATTTCTTGTTTTCAAGTATGATTGGTTTGAATAAATTTGACCCTACATCTTTAGATGTCTTGCAATCTCAGGTACGCACTCCTGTCCCTGATTATTCTGGCTAATATAAATACCTTTCCATTCTGACATCAGACAAAAAGATTGACTCTATGTCTGTGCTAAATATTCCCAGGCTTAGCAAAGTTTCACTTTCCTTTTAGCTTTTCACCAACACTTCTCTGTCTGACAGAAAATCTAACTTCAAACCTAGAATACCGTCAAATTTCAACACAGTAGATATGAATATAAAATCATAAAATATGCACAATAGCTTTTGTTTAGTCAGCTAATACTTTTCTGCCTGTTAGGCTCTGAATTTACCTTATCCAGGATCCAGATATGCCAGTAGAAGGAAGAATTCACAAGTTATCCTTCTAAGAAGAGTAAGCAGTATATGCAAGCTATGCATTTAGATTTAAAAATTACTGGAATAATTAAAGGTAGAAATCTACCCTTGTATTTATGGTACATATCAATAAACACCTGATTTTCAGCACTCAGAATTGCTGTGTGGAGAGAATATGCCTGAGCTACTTACTATCAAATACAGATTTGTGAACTAAACTGAATGTTTGAAAACATTAAATGCAGTATTTTTTTCCTACAGGTACCAAGAAATATCTTACAATTTTTCGCAAAAGACATATTCATGAATAGATTAGACAAGCACTTGCCACTATAGCAGGTAGGCATAAAAGACCTTTCGGGATCTCCAACAACAATCAATTTATCCGTTTCTGATTTTACATATATCTTAGACTGAAATTTTAGCCTCTTTTTCATCGTCAGGACAGTTACTGTATTGTAATGAAGTCATTATGTCAAAGACGGTGCTTGAACAGAAAGTTTTTTATCGTATGTGTAGTGCAGTGGACAGGCATACCAAGTACCTGTGTTAGACCAATGACTTACATTCTACTGCACTGAAAATTAAAAGGAGAAAAAGTGAGGCTGAAAAGAAAAAAAAAATAACATAGTTTCCCTTAAAATCAGATGAAATGTTATGAAGAAATAATCAAGCTGGAACTTATTTGAACTTCTCTGTTTAAATCAATGCAGGAGTAGTCTGTCTTTGCAGTGATAAGACAGAAAGATTCAGCCTTTCTATTGGGCTCAAGGCAGAAGTCACAGGTTGAAGTGTAATCCAAAATTATCTCCTAGCTCTTTCTAGCTCTCCGCCCCCCCCCCCCCCCCCCCCCCGCCCCGAGATGAAGCTTCAGTCGATGGTCTCAGAGCATCAGATTATCTGTCAGACAGAGAAAAGCTGTTTGAAGCAGCAAGGACCTCTAATCAAATATTGACAGATGAGATGTTCTGGGTGATAAAAATAGATTTAAAATCCAAAGTGACATTTTTTGATTAGAATCATAGCCTAACTGTTAAAGTCATGATGTAAGATAAATGATACAGTCTAAGCCTTCCAATCAATTTATTACTTTTCCTAAATATAATGAATATGAGTTTCCTACTTAAGCCAAGGTCAAACCCACACAAATTAATCTAAATAGCTTGATATTTTCTCTAGATTGATAAAAAGTCATCTCTTCATGATATAAACAACTTATACTTGATTTGAAAAAGTTACAAATTTGAAAGATATATACAGAGAATAGGAAATACTGACAGAAATGATCATAGTCTTCAACATTTAACTAGTATACCATTCTAACTGAACCCATGGTAACAATGTGGTATTTAACAGCTCACCTAAAGAGATTCCTATAAGTAGAAAATATCAATCAGCTTCAAAACTCAGTTAAAACTTAACTTAAATTAATGCAGTAAATTACACTATTCCATAGGAGTATGCTAGGTAACAGAAGAGAAACCACAAGTAAACCAGACTAAACCTGCCACCAACTAACCACCAAAAAATTCAATAAAAAATGAAAATAATTCTATCCACTCAGAATTAGACAGCTTTAATATAAATCCAGCTTGAACTGATGGGCACAGAATTCATGGGTCATAGCATAAGCCTACTAACAAGACGCTATTGCTGGAGGAATAAAGGGAGAAGCATGTCTTCAAACAGACCCTCCTGTATAACTTCAGTATTGCATCAAAGTGATTTAAATGAATATAAAAATGTTACCCGTAGCATAGCAATGGTGACCTTGCTGCTGCTGTGCTATAAGAGCATTTAAATCTGTGCATTAATTGATTTGCTAAAAGCATGGGGCACTTTGAAAGGAAGAGAAAAAAAAGGGCCGGGGCAAAAAAATCATATACGTAATTTCTCCCATATTTGGCTTTCGGTTCCTGAAGACCACAGCCACCATCAAAGGGAAGATCATAAAAATCTGCTGCAGTGTAGGAATCAAGGAGAGTTGGAGAAGGAAGATGCGAGGCTATCATTTTTGTACAGATACATCACATACCTGCGCACAGTGTTTCAGCCCAGGAAGCATCCTTCCCAGCAGGCTGATGACAAGCAGTCATGGTCTGAATGATGCAACATCAGCCAAGGCTAACAGAAAGCGGCATATTAGAAAAAGAGTGAGTGTTGAAGAAAGGAGGGAGTTTATGCCTGGGATGGAGACGTGGTCGACTGTGTGGTGCAGAGAGCCCAAGCACTGTAATAAGTGGAGGATTTATGATAGACATGCAGTAATGACAACCAATTAGGAGGTGTATGACACAATAGACATCCCACAGTATCTTGGTTGTTATTTGATGTATATCTCAAATACCAGTACACTGGGGAACTGAGAAATGCGTAGACTTTTGTGACTGAGTTTATAAATATTTCTAGAAGAAGGAGAGTAACGAAAAGGAACTTCAGGGTAAGACAAATGGGTGAGGAAGCTGTGCTCTGGGGTGATGGGAGAAAAGTCAGTGTAGATCAGTCTCTGAGGCCATCCTTATCTGGCCAATACTAACACTAAAATCCAACCATGATTCAGTACAGCTATTATAAAACATTTGGGTTTATAGGCTGAATGTATCAGAGAATACATGGAAACTTAATGTGGAACTTTATTTTGGGTTGCTGAAGCATTTTCAAAGCACTGGGGTCATGTAATGTAATTCACATGAGAACATTCAATAGTAGACTAACTTTTCTTTCAACTGTTAAAGTGGTATGCAGAATAGACATCTACATTTTCATGCAATGACGTGTTAACTCATACTCAGTATCTGTTAACCTAGAATATGACAGAATAAACTTGACCTTTACAATTTTATTCCCCCAAAAAGTTTGGGTATAAACATGCTGCAAGCAATCAACAAATGTAATGTTCCAAGCAATTATTAGATAGTTTAAATCGAATGTATATACCCAAATATATAAAAATTGAGGTCACAGCTATATAAGCAATAACTTAAATGAAATATTCTTTCATTTATTAAAGTACACTCAAAAGAGTATAATGAAAATCATCAGAGCTAAACTAATAACAATAACAACAATAATAATCCTATTGTGGGACACTAGGGCAGCACCAGCATTTAACAGTCCTCGGGAGGAATATATTCTCCTCTCCAGCCTCCTTACAACATCCAAATAAAACCTTATGGAGATAAAGAAAGCTTTCTAACACCAGCACAGAAGACAACTCCCTACATTTTCACTATCATTCTTCAAGAAGAAATGTTTTTAAGAGTATCAAAACAATTCTGGCAAGGCATGACTTGCAATTTAGTGCATAACCAAAATTTAACTAAACAATTTGGCCTGTGATTTCTCCCTTGCAATACTCATGAAGATTTTATCTGCTTTGGCTGTTTATAGGCTTGTTGTTACAAGAACCTCATGCTCCTTATAAGCAAAAAATACTGATTAGTTAAGTCTCACAGCATCCATTTTAAGCAGAAAAATGACATCCAGTTTACAGATAGGGAATTTCATGTATTTACCAAAGTCAAATCAAGGTCATATGTAGTCAGCTGCAGAACTGCCACTGAATTCAAGATTAATCTCAAACTACAATAAAGCTCACATTAAATTTAGAGGAGACAAATTTTACTTCAGTCTCCAGATTCACAGTGCTGGGCACTAACTTCTAGCTACAATGGTTTTGAATTAACACTGGCTTGGTCTTTTTATTTTTTTTCTCTTGGATTGTTGGTGCCAACACTGCTCAGCTTGAGAAATAAAGCCCTGACTGTAAAGGAATTAAGATAAAAAATTTACTAAAACAGGGGTTAAACTAAACTACTCTGATTCTCATCAGAGCAATTCCACAGTGTGGTTGCTCTGACAACTGCATCCATTGCACAGGGATTTATTTCACTACATTTCATCTGCATCACACCCAGAGTTATTCTGTGATTTTTCCACAGTGTAAACTCGATTAAGAGCAGGTGAGGCAGAAAACTGTCACTTGGATGTTTTTTTTTTCTATCCAGGGTTCAAAGGACCGGTGTTACAGAAACAAATGTTTTAAAAATTTTGGAGCCCATAAATTATATATTTTCTAAATCTTTTTCACCCAATGAAGAAACACATTAATTTTCACACTTCGATTATGCACGCATTACATCAAGGGGGTGTGCAAAGCTATTTCTGCAAATCTCTCCTTTGCTCTTTCACTAGCTCATCTACAGCCCATAAAGAAATAAAGATCAAGTTATGGTGGAAAGAAGGGAGTTGTTTGGGTTTTTTTTTTAAATTGTACTCTGTAAACATGCATTTGCTTTTTCCTGCATGAACATTTAGACAGACATACAGTGAAAATTTGCTTTCTGATTTATGTGTTCTGATAAAGATTCTTGCTAAGCATCCATAGGTTATGTGTCGTCGTGTCCCCCCCCCGCCCAGTACCTTTTCTGGAAGTTTAGCACCATGCATACACTTAATGGAAGTGATGCAGATAATTTCCCTGATCCTTCAAGCTTGCTTTCTTTTTCAGACCAACTATCCTCAAAGCATTTGGTTAATCAGTAGATACCTGCTCTGGCTCTCTCTACAAAGCAATGAACTGTCAAATAAAGCACATAATTACTACTTCCTGATCCTAGTGCTATTATTCTATAGGTCCAATTTTGATAGTTTTCCTTTAACACATTACACTTACAGTCTAAGGTACACTATTCATAAAATAAGATGTCATATAAGCAGGAATGTGCTTTATCTTCATCTGAAAGCATATACATTTTTTTCACATACGTTCAAATTCCAAAGGCATTTCTACCACTGACTTCAATTCTCTCAACAGTTTTGATATTTTACGCAAAATTTGTTTTTTTATTAAGAGATACTGGCAATCACGTTTTTCCAGTATTATTTTGTATTTATTCCCAAACCACGTGTTACCTGTTTATTTAGCAGAGCACATTTACTAACACTTGTATCTTAACGTAAATGCTACAATGTGAATTCCTCTAATGTGTAGAAATTGTCCATACACTGAGCAAAACTCGGAATTAGATTTTGTGTATGGAAAGTTTTAAAATACAAGCACAGTTTGGAACGCTCTTTAGAAATAACCCCACACAGGCAGGTTTATTTAGTCCCAAAACAACACTGTGTTCACTGTCTCCCAAGCTCACTTTATTACTGGACCATGCAGACCAGTAAGCTCCCACGTTTCATTACGCTGACTTGCACGATACACTTTGGCTTCTCACTGCACAGTATATACAGGTGACTGGCAGCCACATTTGACACCTGCCCTAACACTGTATGACTATCCTTTGCTTATTGACATTATCCAAATCCTCACCAGTGGGTTTCAGCTGGAAGACAGTGCTTAAACACTTGCTTGTATTCCCATTTAAATAGGTGAGCAAACTAAAACCTAGCTTCTTTGTGTGGATGATGAGATTGAGGTGAGTTATAACTCCAGTGTCTAGTTAACTGTGCAGTGAAAACGTGCTACTAAATATCAGTAGCAATTTGAAAGCCACTTGCAAACACTAGCCGAATTTTTCTCACTGCAGCTAAAGGAACTGGAGCTGTTTTAACTTGGATCCTGACAGACAGCAAAGTGGAGTAAAGTAAACAAACAGGAGTAGGTTTTGAGCTTTCTTTTAAAACCAAACCAAACAAAACAACCTTTTCATACCTTCATATCTTCCAATTAAAAAATTAATTAAGGTTTTGTTTACATTGACATAGATAAATAGTGCAAAAGTTTGCAAGGACATTTACTTAATTAAAAATGAGTCTTGTTTTATAAACCAGACCTCAGTTCAGCTTAAGTGAATCCAAACCAATTAGAACTGGTGTATTTCCTATATTTATATAAGGCTCTGGGTATATCTGAAAAGCTCCTTACTTACGATCTCCAAGTATGACATGTCACCTGAAATAGCTATTGGTCATGTTGTTTCAAGAAATTTTAGGCAGAACACTGCATCAGCCGTTATGAAATGAACTGTTATGGAAAAAAAATGGTGCCATATAACTGATGACCATACCTTTCAAGAAGACTTGGAGATAATTATTTATTTATTCTCGTTGGGCAACACAAATACTTATGATATCTTTGGTGTCAGTTTAGCAATTTCTGCTACACAGCATTATTTTTTGATTTACCTTAATCCAGAACTCATTTGCAGGCAACAACAAACAGCTGAATGGTGACACAAGCATGGTTGAAACTTTCACAAGTTAATACAGCTCTTGGGTTAAATTTTTCCTTCTGTAAACAAAGCTATACAATGTACTACACTTCTATGAGCAACTTAAATTTTTTTTTTCTTTACACTAGCAATGAAATTGTTTCTTCTTTTTTTCCTTTTTTTTTTTTCTTAAGAATAATGTTATGACAGAAGTCAAAAGTAAATTCAAGAAAGACAATAACAAAATTAAGTTGTCCTATAGTTTTTTTAACATTTGGAAATACTGCTCTCACACATACAGCTTGTGTCAAAACACCAGGGTATCCAGAGCTCCGATTGGTTTATGATGATTTATTATAAGTAATAATTCTGCATTCCTAGCAGTTGCTAGGGCAAGGCTGTGCTTGAGGCCTGTGCACATACATATTGGAATTAATGGAGCAGCAGCTCATGCTGCTGTGAACAGCTGGGGGTGCTTAACTTGTTTTTCTCTACAGAATTTTTGGATTTCATCTGTTTCTGGCAGTTATGGAATGCAATAAAAAGGAGAATTGTGAATGAAGAGAAATGGAGCTATGTAAAGCAGGAAAATCTGGAGCTAGGTCAACAAAATATGCTCCTCTGATAGTGTAGAAAAAATTGGTTTTATATTTTACACTGTTTTACCTGTTCTTGCCTTCTCCCAAAATGCTTTATTTGATGTCAGTAAGATTAAAGATAGCTGCGGACAC
Source organism: Astur gentilis (assembly GCF_929443795.1). NCBI lineage: Eukaryota > Metazoa > Chordata > Aves > Accipitriformes > Accipitridae > Astur > Astur gentilis. Next base: position 2,146,324 of record NC_064882.1, read on the forward strand.
GTCTGCAAAACACACCAGGCAGCATGATACAGACCTTCAACCTCTTGCTGATCAAGTCTGCCTCAAAACCAGAAGGAAAATAAAAATGGGCTTTTAGCTGGGACAGTGTGTTGCTAATATGGTCCTATTGGTTTTAGACTTGTGCTATTGTTATTTCCAGGGCTCTTAAAAAAAAATGGCACTGCACTAAGCTGTGAGGATATGTTACCTCTGGTTTGCACCTCCTCTGGAATTTCTTTCCTCCTGAAACCACTGTTGCACTTAAATCGTACTCACAACAGCAATTTATTTGTGATGGTTAGTGTGCACAGCTCTAGAGCTCCAGCATATTCTTAGGGCAAATGGTATGTTCTCACTTTTAAAGTTCTTAGCAAAATAAAATAAAAAAAAGAAAAAAAGGAGCAGTAAATGTAAAACAGCACACTTGAGAACGGATTTTATTAGCACTGCAGCCGATTGCTGCAGAACATGCAAACAGTCCTGAGTTGCTGTTTGGGAGTGTTCGTTAGGACCAGAAAGAGGGAAGCAAAGATGGGTGTTTCAGCAGCTGAATAGAGGCTGAAGGGCAGCTGCAGAAACTGGAACTTATGTGATGCTTCATGCAGAGACTGCGGGTTCTGCAGCTGCTTAATTCCCTATGGAACTTCCCCTTTCTCATAAATACGCCTTTATTCGCTGTATCTCCTCCAAAGGGGTTGGCAACGCCACATCACAGGATTCTGTCTAGTACTCTTCAGGGTCTAACTTGCTATTGCTTTTAAAGTCAGCTAAAGCTCTGAAATGATTGCTTATTGCTGGGGCATGTTTTGATTGCTCTCCTGTCTTCCTTAGGCTATTCAAATGAAGGCAGCAGCTGCATTTTGCCATTCACAGTCATTTATGCCTGAAGGCTCATGTTTCCTGTCAAAAGCTGGAACCAGTTATTGTATATGATTTTTGTTCTTCAGTTTAATCGTACATCACCGATATGTTTTCATAGCATTTTCCATCTAGTAATGACTTTATTGATCCATTCTTCAGTCTTTCAGCTTTCCATGCATCTAAGCACATTGTAACAAACTTCAACCGATCATTTTGTACCTTAAATTGCACATAAATATATATTATAGAGCTATTCAAAAATCACTCAATATCAACAGGCTTACTGTACAAGGGCCCAGGACAGAGCCCGGCATCCTTAAATCTCACTGGAAATAATCACAGCTAAAAGGGAACAGAACTAGGTTACTACCATCTGCTTGGTCTGTTTCCCATTACAAAATAAAAATGAAAAGAAAAGAAAGAAATAAAAAAAAATAAGAAAACTTGAAAGAAAAAGAAGCTTATGAACACAACAGCAAACAGTAAAAAGATCTTCCTTTCTTTTTTCTTAATAAGAATATTAATTCATGTGCAGTGATTTTAACCTTTAAACTTACTTGTTGAAAACATATCTGATAATTAAGAACTTTATGCTCTTACATTCTACACATCCTCATGAAGATAAACTGCAATATCTAAATATACTTACTGTCCTCTGATATACTGTCCTCTTTTTCTCTGATGGTTTTCCAAAGAATCAAAGACATTTGTGTTGAAATGTAAGCCTCTTCTACTGCATCCACGCTTTCAGTTTCTATCACATTCTACTGCTACACAGCCCACAGTGCTGGATTTCTAATATTGCTAATATCACTTCCATAGCAACACACTAAGATATCATAAACTTGGCATTATGGCTTTATTCCTAGATTAGGTCTAAGGAGGAGCTGATTTCAAAAGGCAGCATTTATTAAAGCATACATATACATAATAATCAAAAGTAACTGCCAGCGGGATACAGATAATGGCTTTCTGAGTACTGTAAATCAGTCTTGCAGAAAAGTTGTCCCTTTTCAAATCTGACCAAGAATAAAGAACTTGTTTTGTTAGTGATGTTTAGAATATATTTCCCCAGCCGTCCTTAAGGAGAGTAGCAGATAATCACCGGTATTCAGTTTCTAAGAAAGATAACCTTACTTGTGTTTTTCTCGTGCTGGATTCAGTCCATTACACATTGGATTCAACGCAGTGTAAAATGAGGGCAAAATTTGGGTCCATACTTTGAGTTGCAAATATTAAGAATGCACAAAGAACAGAATGAATGAATGAATGAATGAGAAGGAATTCAACTTCAAACACCGGCAAAATAATTTTATCAATAAATCTTTTTACTTTTAAGCACAAAATGTGATACATTAAGTAGAACACATATCATTTTGGTCAGCATTCTGGCATATCTTATGATATATAATGACTAAGGGCAAATGGGCTCCACTTGTTTCTTCCTGGATGGAATCCTAAGTAAAATTGTAAAAGGAGGATAATGCAAGCAACCATATACAGGTTGTACTGCCTCAGCCTTTGCATGCAATGGCTGAATATCTCAGAAATAAAAGGTGTTATTTTAGGAGTAACTAAATCTACACTAGTTTTACTCTGTACACTTTTCACTGGCAACAGTCATGATTACAGAGGAAAAGACTTCTCCTCGATTGGTCTCAATACAGGCTTTCTTCAGGGTTCATCTGGAAAACAGAACGTCCAGATCTTGATTATGAACTAGCGTGTAGAAAAGGAAGACACAATTGTCTATTTCTAGGCATTCAAGAAGGTTCTTCTTCCAGCTCTAGATTAAAAGGGAAGGTTCTACAAGGATGAATTCAAGGTCAAAAAAAGCAGAAAAAAGAATGAACAGCTTTCAACAGAGAATACTTCAGGATCTGTACTAGTACCTGCCTTGTTCAATGTATTCACAACTTGTCTGGTAAGGTGAAGAATGAAGTTTCACAATATAAGGTTACTGAGGATAGTGAGGAGTGAACTGTGAACAATTTTTGGGGGGGGGGGGGCAATTGTTGAGCAATTGTACCATAAAATAACAGATAAAATTAGGTGTAGAAAGATAGATATACAGTGATGCATATGGAAAAAAAATCTGAATTTCACATACAAAACAATGGACTTCATGCTTTCTCAAGAGTGGTGTCTTGGGGTTTTCACTACATCAGCTCAAAGCTCAGGAGCAGTGAAAAAATGAATCAAATGCAAGAAACAATAAGGAAAATAAAAAAATAGAAAAAATTATCATGCTGTCACGGAAAAGCATGATGCACTGGTGTCTTGAATATTGTATGCAGTTGGATTACAATGCGGTAAAGTTATGGAAGAACTGGGAAAATTCCAGAGAAAATCAACTGGTATGACTTAAGCCTGGGATTCTTCAGTCTGGACAAGAGACTGTTGATAGGAAAAAAGATAGGCATCTATATATTATAAAAAAAAGGTAAGAGAGGTAAGAGGAAAACAATTATTAACAGTCTTCTCCAAGAAGTATGGAAGATCAAATTAAACAAGAATTCAGACAGAAAACAAATGTGGGGGTTGGGTTGTTTCAGTTCTTTTGTAACTATATGGTCATATCTTTAACTAGTTTGTGGAACTTCTTGCTGTAAGATGTTGCGGATCCTAAAATCTTATGTGGGTTAAAAAAAAATCCTCAATTGAACAATGTAAGGACTTTTAAAAAGCTGAGAAAATAGCATGGCCTAATGACTACGTGAGGCACGAATTGTTGCAGGTTGGAAGAAGTATGCTTGGGAGCTCAGGAAAACCTCCTGCCTTTGCCAGGGCATCCTCTTCTCATCTCTTTGGCAGAGGTGGAATGCTTGGCTTGAGAGTCTCTCCTGGGCTGACCTCATACAGCCACTCTTTGGTTGTTACTATCGGCCCTTTCCCTCCAGCATGCATCACTGTTCTTCTGCCACAGCGGAAGGACTGGAGGTGTTTTCTATACTTCTGGGAGAACAGAAAGCCCCTGGCATGGCCATAAATCCTTACCTGCACAAGCAGGGTAGGTTATCCTCTTGCCTTAGCACACCATGAACTAGATCATCATCTGTTACTCGTAATTTATTTACTCACTTGTTTTCTTATCAATTCTATATTGTTACTCTTGGCATTTAAATAATCATACTATTGTTTAAACAGCCACACTGAGCAGTTCAGATGAAAGAGACAAAGGAGCAGAGAGCACTCTGTGGGAGGACTGGATGTAGAGTTTCACAGACTGCAAGACTCAATGGCCAAACCCACAATGAAATCTCATATAACGAGTCATGGCTTTTATAACGCACTACTGTCAGTGGTCAGTGTGTCTGGCAGTTCCAAAGGGATCTAATATATTTTCCCATATGTCACTGGATGTCTCTATCGTTTCTACAAAACTTTTAAATGCAGCTACTTCATATATGTCCTGAACACCTTTTTTTTTTGACAGGAATCTGCCTCTCTACACTGTTAGGGCTACTTGTGCCAAGCTCACGTATTCAGGAAGTATACAGGCCAGCAGCCAACAGCCTGCACTGTTGCCTAAGGTATAGTACCAAGCAAATACAAAACTGGAGAAATACTACAGTTTGTGCTTAATGCACTGCAGTGGCAGAGGAAGTACCTTTAGGCAGCATGCTGCCTGCAAAGTGGGGTCTTGCGTGCAAGACCTTAATTTCAAGTTCTGCCTTACAAATTGGAACCAGAGGAATAATTCAGTAGGCAAGACAGAACCAAGCCCCAAACTCACATTCATCTACTCTATAATTTGTCCTCCTTCTATCAGGGATGAAGGGAACAGACAACTCCTTCCTTCTTTCAGGAAAAAGAAACAGTGATTTTTCACTGTCAGGGACAGCATATTGGTTAAACATCAATTAATACGTGACAGGTAAGGTTTTTTTGGCAGTTAGAAATCTTTGGTTTAATATCTGAAGCGTGTCGGACGGACTTGTCATTTGAAACTCACTGAAACAAAGTATAACCTAGAAAATGTCCTGGAAAAGGGAGTTTTCACTTATACATAGTATTAACCTTAATTGCTTTGGATTTCAGTTATTATTTTATGTGAGGAGAAAAAAAAAAAGTTGGGTGTTTTTGGCCTGTGTTCCTTCAAAATAAATATTTCAGTGTGACAAAGTGAGAACATGAATTATTGAGCAGGATAAAAAATGTCTTTTTTCCAGGTCCTTATTTCTGTACCTTTGTGATATTTGGTTTTTTGCTTTTCTGTGTTTATAATTTAATATGCCTGTTATAATTTAAATATGCCTTTACATAGATGTAAATCTTTGAGTAGCATGGTAGAAGTGATCTTTCTTTGATTTTAAATGCTACATGAGAAACACCTTATAGTTCACTTCATTATATTTTACACATTTAGGAGTATTGTAGATGTGACAGACCACTCTGAAACATTATTTCTTGCTGAACAGTATTGTTGCTTGTGAAAAGTACAAGTGCACATTCATGTTCTTTTGTTCTTTTCAAAATGAAATCTTAAGAGATTTTTTTTCTATCTACACATTCACAAACACATGGAATAACTTGTTTCTCCAACTAAAAGTATGAAAGTATTCTAACTAGATGACAAAATAACACCTCTGGGGCTGAACTTCATTCTCCATAGGGACACTATGCCTGGTCTTGGATGATGAAGTTCCAAGGAAGTTCTCCTTTTACTTGCTTGGGAACCAGATCAAGATCTAAACCTGATGTACACTGAGTGCACTGACTTACCCAACTGCTCCAGAATCATATCACTCCAATTTAAGAACAAGATGAAATGCCTAAATATGACAAAATTCCAGAATTAGAAAATGAATCTGCAGAGAAACTCAGCAAGGTGCTGAGCATCCAAAACTGACACTGAATGCTCAAAGGCTTGTCACCAGTTACTGGTTCCAACAGGCACTCAGTAAAATTACACTCCTTGGCATTAATTCCACAGAAGTGGAAAAAATACCAGTTATGTAACATTGGTTTTGTGGTTCATTCACCAGAACAAATGACCTGTAATGGTCTGCAGTAATTTTGAGATAATACTGTGATTGTACCTATGTTATCTCCTTCATTTACCATGAGGTCAATGCTATTCTAAAATATGTGTTTTTTTCTTAAAACCAATCAAAAATGGGAACAAAATCACTGCATGTACTTCTTCAGTTCTTCTATTTGACACTTTGTAGAGCTCTTTTCCTGCTTAAGATGTCAAATACTGGCTCTAGTTTGGCCCTACTCCTTAAGCATATTTTTAGTAGTTTTGTGGACAAAAGTGTTTTTACTTTTGCAGATAAAAACATGGTTTCCCTATGTTGCTGAAAGGAGTTTTGAAATATAGATATGTATTTTGCATGGTTCTTATATGCACAAAATGCACAAAAATAGTACTCTCTCTCCTGAATTTCACACAATTCTATTAGCTGTTGTCTGTCGCCCTCCACTAGAAGTTAGCTACTAAAGGGCAGTAACAGGCTCAATGCCACACAAATTACCATTTTATATTACCATTAAAAGCACTGCTTTCTCACCAAGAATAGTTTAACAGAATGCAGAAAGTAAGTTAGAAACATATTTTTTGAACTTTCTTAAACTAATCTGTATTCTCAGTGACTTTTATACAGTAAACCATGATACGGTCTTTTTCTTTTCCATTAATCTTTAGTGGTTATTTGGTGATTCTGCAATATCCAAGTGATAAAAGTCTGTTTCTTGTATTAACCTGCATTATTTCACCCAAAATGGTTATGGCACTCCTTTGGTTAGCAGTTAAAAAGTCCACTACAATAACTCATTTATCGTGGTATTTGTCAATGATACCAAGAGAGTGTTGTAAAAGCTGATGCATTTGCAGCTGTCCTCCTTTTTCCTGAAGAGGCAATTACCCTCCCCCCGCCCCCACCCCCCAAATTGCTCAATACCTATTTCCCCTTAGTAACAAAATGAATGAGAAGACAGGTGAGTAGCTGAAATAAACAATCCTGCAGATGAAGAATACCCTAACAGCACAGCTTATTTAAAAACCACAAGCAGATTTAAAAGTATTGGCTTTAAAAATAGACCCAAACAGGATGAATGAGCTAAATATTTCAACTCCTGCAATTTATATTTGTTTTAAATACTTTGACATAGTTTTCAGTTCAGGATGATTTTTCTCTATTTCTATGATAATGGAAATTGTAACGAAATACTTTATCTACCTCAGTGAGAAGGCTCATCTTGTCTGACTGGCTTTTGATAAATAGCAGGAGCACAGACTGGAAAAAATTGAAATAACTAATAGATAAACTTACTTATAGCTGGAACCTTGTATGAATCTTGGAAGTAGAAGCCCTTATTGATACATTTGTCAAAAGATCAGGTTGTAGAAAAAGTTTCTCCAGTTTTCTTTTGCTCAGAACAGTCTTTTCTCAATACCTCATAAGAATTTTTGACATGTTAACGTAGTCATCCCATACACCCAAATTCCAAGCCCAAATTCCAATGATACTTGCTAAGTCAGGTATAGAGTCAACAGCTGAAGAGAAACTGCTCCTCTGGATGAATCTAAACTTAAAAGTTGTTTTCTTCCTAGTATTGGGCTATAAAAGACACCTTTTGTCACGTAGGATAAAAATCTCTTTCAGATACACCTATTGCATTCAATAAAGTACTTTTGCATATTGCTGACATAGTAATTCTTAGTAAGGTAATAATATGTTTTAAAGGTAGCATATCTCACATTCTTATGTGTGATATGCATGCCTTAAAATGCTGCAGTTTAGTTTCCTTCAGTGGTTTGCATTTTTTTGTAATAAATATGTTATTTCTACTAAGCATATTTTATGTGCTGTTTATTACAAAACCTACAGCAATAAGACTGTAACTAAGCCCATTTGGTGGTAAAAAAATGTATCTGTTGATGAATGCAAGAAAGCATGGAATGTAGAAGCTAAAAAAGAAAACAGTCAGCATGCTTCATGACTACTCAGCTTTTTTCTTTTCCTCTTTTTTTTTTTAACTGAGGTCTGCTTTCCAATATTGAGGTCCACTGTGTACTGGATCTGCACATGGACAGAACTGATAGTGTGCTAAGACTACAGAGGACAGCAACTGGGGATGCTTGTTGTAGATGAAAGAGTTGCACTCATGCTGCCATTCTCCAAGCCTGACTGGCCTTTCCCCACAATAGCTGGAAACACAGAGGGCTCATTTTCCAAACAGATATGGCTAAGCAAGTAAAATTCAAATGATTTGCCTTATTTTCTAAAATATTTGATATTAACATCTGTATACCTTATCAGAAATGGAATATTAAATACAGATTTTTTTTTTATTAGAGTAAGTCACAAGTACAAAGTAACTGCTCTGTCTACAGTACTATGTAGTATGTTAACACTTTATAATCTGAACATGGTTCTGGTGGGGTTTTCAGAATAATATTGCACCAGTCTGTGCTACCTTTACCTTCATTAATGACACACATGAAACAGATGTGACCCAGAGCAGAATAATTCTGGAAGTTCTATGATTAGTCTGAAAAAATAGCAGAGAAGTCTTTGTAATGAAGGCCTTCTTTTCCTAAACATGGGGATGCATATGTAGAAAACTTCAGTTTTGATACATATTCTATTTTTTTAGTTGTAAAAATACATGGATTGTTCAATTTTCATTAAAAATTCTTATATTGTCCTCATAAATTAAGCCCAACGTTATATAGGGAAAGTGTTGTAAATGAACTTGCAGCACACCTTTTGGAAGAACAACCAAAAAACCCCACTAGGATAAAAATAAAAGTAGCTAAATTAAATTGCTGACATTATATTAATAAATAGCATGAGCACTGAAGACACAGCAAAAATGGCTTTAAAACAAATAGTATATCCATTGCTCTTCTCAAGTAACTTTCTAAGTTTTTAATATGGCTACCTAAATGAAAGAAAAACTTAAAATTCAGTGCTATATATAATCTATAGCACATGACTAGATATATATCTTTAACGTGATATTATTAATACCTTTGTTTTCAGCTTCATTCATTCATCTCCCTGATGAAAAATTCCGGATGCTGTAATTTACAATCTGTCAAGAAGATTCGTGGATTAAACTAGATTTGTGGAAGTTGCCTGTCTCCTGCCTGTTTAGCATAAAAAATTTACTCTCATGAGAAAACCTTGTGGCTACTTTACAATTAGTCATAGCTGCTTATCTTCAACACAGAAAAGACAATTCATGTACTTTGTACAACATTCAGAATTTTATTAGATGTCACTAGTTGGAATAGCAAAGACATACTTAGCTCTGAAATATTTACTAGGGGTTTTTTTGTTTAGTTATTTTTTTAATAGCTGGAATGTACTTACTGCTTTAAGATTTCAAGTCCATGACCTACACAGACATTCCAGAATTTATAGGAAGAAGAGAGTTACCTATTGCCTGCATGATACAGCTGCCTTTGTGGAACATGTCATCATTCAGGCTTCATCATTTGTGAGTACTTCTGTGCATTAAGAACTGTAATGACCAACAGAAAAGAGGAAAGAATAAGAAAAGGTGGATTCTCTGGCCCCAATACATAAAAACTTTGATTAACTCCCAGATATGTTTTCACGTGTCATTGAATTTCTTTGCTTAGAAAACTAAAGTAATAAAATACTAAACAAGAGACTGTACTCACCATACTTTTAATTTGGGCAGAAAAACTTTGCAGTGAATGCTCTCCAGAACACACATTCTTGTAAAACTTCTTTACCAGTTTACAAAGGTAAATAGGTTCACAATGTTAATATCAGGGAACCACCAGGGTGTTGGTAGCTTTACATAAAACAAAATGTAAAAAGGAGGGACTTTGGACATTGCAAAGCACAAGTTATGAATCTTCATGGCAATGATTCAGTTCAGTAAATACCGTATTGTACTATGTTCAGAAATGGGAATATTTACCGTGAGAATTCCCTAACTGAAGCTAAAAGCTATATAACAAATATTTCCTACTGAGAGTTTCAGTAATATGTGCACGCCTGTGCAGTTGGTGCCTAGTAAAAATAGAAAGATTTTGGCTGTGAAACAGAGAATACATTTTTCTACCAGAAGAATGTGCCCTGCCACAGAAAAAAATAAATGAACTAGTGAAAATAAACCCATAAATTAACTCTGGAATTTCAAATATAAAGCCATTTAGCTTGGTATAATGCAACAAAAAATGCTGACAACAAAATTATTTGTGTTACTATTAATTTGAATCTAACCAAAATGTCTTTGTGTACAAGTTATTAAACAAATATTTAAAGAAGTTGAAGTGTTCCCTTCTGACCCAAAATTTTAGCTAAAAATACCATGTGTTCTATAGAATATGAAGGTATGAATATGTATGTATGCATTTTTTGAAAATTACTTCATTTTTTCGGTGAGCGATTATGAAGAATAAAGTAAAAAGCTCAGAGGTGTAGCAACACAATGACCTTCTTCATGGTGAATTGATTATTGATGAACTCGAAATCTTCCTGATCAATGATACGAAATCCTAATTTAGAATTATTCTAGATACAATAATTCTAAATTTGATCACTCTAAACAACAGTGGATACTGACATTTTTGGTTACTGGATCTGGTTCCAACATAAATAAAGCTTAAAAAAAGTTTTGTATTTAAATTGGATCTGATTCAACTTAATGATCATGGGAATTCTAAGACAGTCATGACAACATGGTGATAATATAAGGCCCCAATACAATGTATGCTCACTTGCATACCCATGTAGAAAAGATAGCTTCTATAAAGTACATTAATATGGAAATTTAAAATGTATAACAAATCCTGTATATCCGCTTGTCCACTCAGGTTTAATGATAGGACAATGGAAGGTCTTTTAGGCTATCATAGCATGAGTCATGCCGTGTTTTATCACCCATGAACAATTGCAGAAGTTTTGTGAGGTACCTGATTAAATGCCTGTATATTTCTCCTTCTTTCCCTTTTCAAGTATCTTCTTGATATAGGTCTTAATACCTATTTCCCTACCTATTTCTCTGACAAATATGTCCTTCTTCTAGAACTAGAGAAGACTTGGCTCTGTTTTATTCTTGAATGACAAGTTATCAATGTTACTTGCATGGTCCCGATTTAATAAGTGGGGTCACATCAAGTACATTATATCCCCCAGGCAGCAAAAATTTAACAGCTCCATAAATGTGTCAAGATGACAAAAACCTCATAAAGTTGATATAAATTTAATATGAATGACCACTATTCTAGATTTTCCCGCAGGTATCAGTAAAATTACTTCCCCCCCCACCCCCTTTTTTTTTATTAACAGCTTCCTGAGTAACCACACAGAAGCACACTTAAATTAGAGTACAGTGCATTCCAATTTATTTTAGAAAGCATTTTAAATAAATTGATATCCATATCCTGTAAAACATGTTGTTGGCAGCCTTCTTTGTTTTGTTCAGTAACTGAGGTACAAATTTAAAATAATCAGAGTAAATTTTGCACAGGATATGGAAAAAAAAGTAAGACTATTTAGCTATTGAAAACAAACAATAGAAAATATTATATCTTTCACAGCTTCAGTATTGCCTATTCAACCCCACCAAAAAGAAAAAAAAAAGAACTTAAACCAGTAAATGAAAGGAATATTAAAGAACACTCATAAAATTAAAAGTTAGAATTGAGTTCCAAAGTCCTTGGTGTTCACAGGAAATTCTTAAGTGAGAAAGACGTGGAGCTGGCTACTGTCTACATTTCTGTTGAAGTTCCTGTTATGCATTTTAAGGATTACTGCTAAAAGGGAAATTAGATAGCCTGAAAACACTATAGAAAAGGAGGAGTCTGAAAAACAGTCCAAGATCCTTATTAAAATCAAGAAATAGTGTAGTATGCAGCACTTTCTGCAGTTCCACATCAACTCGTAGACTAAATAAATAACACAATAAAAAGATACTCACACATTTACTTTTGTCTGAGTCTTTCTTCTTTCTTTTGAATTACACCCTATGTAGTGAAGAATTGGGACAGTAATAAAGAATTTTACTTTTTTTGTTCTCTCAGCATTTTATTTCTAGAGTCAAGACAATCAAATAACATTATCATGCCCCGCATAAGCTGTCTGTGTTTTTCATGAACCTTTAACCTAATGAACAAGAAGTCATATCAATTATGTCATGACTAATCAATCTGAGGTGGCCAATTGCTCTTATTTCATATCTGAAAATACATAACTGTACAATAGTGCAATTTTTATCCAAAATCTCTGAGCATGTTAAACTTTCACCCTCCTCGAAGCAGGACTCTATACACTTGATGAAACCTTGACTGCATGAATCAAGGACCTAGATTGCCTCAGATGTCAGTAGTACCAGGATTTACCCGACTTCCTTTTTAGTCCAATTTTAATTTTCTTTTGATGCTATTTAATTAGTATTTAAATTATTTTAAGCTTCTTTTCCTTCTCTGATCAATAGGATTGACACAATCCACAGAAACTCTAATGCTGCCAATTTGATGGATCAATGAAAAGAATCTTGTTACATGAGTTTCCTATATACAAATACTTATTTCATACCCAAATGTTTAAAATAGAGATTATTTTTTTTAAATTGCCTAAGATTGCAGATGTTATTGTGTTCCATTAATATAACTATTAACACAGTTTGCTAAATATTACTGTTGTTATATTAACCTTTTTTTCTGCCAGACAAAACTAAAAAAAGTTTCAATTTAGACAACAGAATGTTTGCTGTTTCTCACAGAAAAATAATGGATACTTCCCAGAGGACTACCTGAGTCTTGACAAAACAGTTAAAAGGAAAGGAATTCAAGTATAGCATATCGCTTTGAATTAATAGCACCCATCTGAACTGTAAAAGAAGTAGAAGGTAAGTTTCTGCTGCACCTGTTTCACACTAGCTCCTGGAACATTCACATGTCTGAGAGCTGTCTATCTTTCCTAAATCAGTGTCTTCTACTTCAGGTGAGGTCTTCAGCCATCAGCTGCTTATTAGCTAGGGTTTTTTGTATGGGTTGCAGAAGCTAATCCATGCTTATTTGTCATTGCAATGTGTTACAATTAGAGAGTTACCATGTACCTCCTGAATGGCAGTAACTTCTTCAGATTTTTGTAGATAATGTGACTGCTTGCAATCCTGCAAATATACCTTTATGCACATACAGAATGTGTATGTTATCTAAATTAGTCTCCATAACTACACTGATTGAAGTTATTAACTTTAATTAATACGTGAAATTAACTAAATATGGATTATGTTACCCTAATTATAGTAATATTTTGCTAAGGTTCATAATTACAGTAAAAGTGAAAAAGCCATGGTTTGCCCTCTACAAAACTTAATCTATACTCCAGAAAATTCATTAAGGTCCTCCATTAGCTCCAAAAGACATTCAACTTAGCAGAAAATAGTATCATCATATAATTCAGTACTGACATGGGTCCTGACACAGGAGATCAGCCTAAGTACTGAGAACTAAACCATGTACGTAGTCATTAATGACATCTCATTTAAATCACTAGAGAAAAATGCCTAATACTAAACTAAATACTAAATAATTATTTCATGCTAGTCATCTAAATAAAAATCGTAGGAATAAAAATGCAGCAGAAAGAAGCGTTTGATTTTTTTTAAATAAGATTCTGAATTCCACCCATCCCAGAGAGCTGGTAATCTAAGCTCATCTCTAATGACATTTGAAATAATTTCTGATACTGTTCCTTTGCAGATTTGTCATTTGCCTGCTTGTTTTTTAAACCTTCAGCCTCTCAATTTCTTTCCAGAGTGTGCTCTTATTATGAAACATGCAAGCAATCCCTCTTCAATTGAGTACCAAAAAGAATGGGTGAAATAAAATGCTCTCAGTTTTAGTATCTAAAGAGATAACAAAAGGTAGGGTATCCTGGTTTCAGCTGGGATAGAGTTAATTGTCTTTCTAGTAGCTGGTACAGTGCTATGTTTTGGGTTCACTATGAGAAGAATGTTGATAACACACTGATATTTTCAGTTGTTGCTCAGTAGTGTTTAGTCTAAGTCAAGGATTTTTCAGCTTCTGATGCCCAGCCAGTGAGAAAGCTGGAGGGGCACAAGAAGTTGGCACAGGACACAACCAGGGCACCTGACCCAAACTGGCCAATGGGGTATTCCATACCATGTGATGTCATGCCCAGTATATAAACTGGGGGGAGTGGGGTTGAGGGGAATTGCTGCTTGGGTACTAACTGGGCATCAGTCGGGGGGTGGTGAGCAATCGCATCACTTGTACATTCCAATCCTTTTATTATTACTATTGTCATTTTACTAGTGTTATCATTATCAGTTTCTTTTTTTCTGGTCTGTTAAACTGTTCTGATCTCAACCCATGAGTTTTTACTTCTTTTCCAGATTTTCCTCCCCATCCCACTGGGTGGGGGGGAAGTGAGTGAACGGCTGTGTGGTGCTTAGTTGCTGGCTGGGGTTAAACCATGACATAGGGATATTACAACATGATTGACAATTTCAAGAGATGCTTCCAAGCGAGTAGAAGCATAGCATGAAACTGAACATTTGGATCTCTTAAGCTGACACTTTACATGGTGTATAAACTCAATATTTGAATGCTAAATTACCCTGCTGCAGCAATAACATACCAAGAATTACACATGCAATAGGCACGATCCAAAAAAGGTTTAAATGTAAGAGTCCATTTTAAAGGATAGGAAATATTTTTCCTGGCATATTCAAGTATGTGGCTAGGATTTTTGGAATCTACTAATATTTATTTCTTGTTAACTATACACTGCAAGTGGTTAATCAGCCTCTCAAACAGCCTGTACCCCTGTGCCTTTAAGTTGGCAAAACAAATAACTATGAATGGCTTGTGTTCAAATCATGTAAAAATTACTCTGGGCTAGTCATTCAGATTCACTTAGCTCGTGTAAGCACCTCCTACCCCAAATCCCTGGAATTCAGTTGTTCTCTAGCTCCTCATTGGTTGAAAGCACCTCCCAAGGTTTTTATTAAAAGTGTTAGCGGGACTGTAACATACACAGTCCCTTTTTCTTCATTTCCCTAAACAGCGCACCATCAAGGGACAACACAAGGAATACTATAAAAAGGACAAAGTCAAGCTTGCGTATGAAAACCCATACTGATATGAGTGTTCATCTGATAAACAAACCCATTTACATTAAGCACGTGTGTTTATCAGCTCTTCAGAGAGTAGTAGCCTACTTCAATCTAGAGAAGCCTATTCCAGTCTGGTTCCACTGACCTACTGCAAAGACCACGAAGCTCAATATCGTAATGCTGTCCTGCCAGCTAGGCTTTCCGAAGATCTATAATAGTTATTGTTAGAAGACAATTTAAAGATAATGAACTGAGACTATAACAGGTACTTTCAGTAAAGTTCCCTTACTCCCAACACTAAAGTTAAATGCAAGAATTTACAGAATTTGGCCCATAAGGCCGGTACACTTATTGCCATATTATTATTAGATGTGCATGATATTTCAAACCATCAGTAATAAAATCAAGAATGAAAATTAGTAACTTAATTTTTATTTAGACCAGATGTTTTCCTCAATAATTGTTAGTACACTGATGGGAATATTTAATCACTGTATCACAGCACGTGGAATGAAAGAAGGCAAAAAATTTTAAATAATAACAATAGGAAGAAAACAATGCAAGATACAAGCTGGGAGACAATGACTAAAGAAACATGTGAAAGACAAGTGAACTACTTATAACATTTGATCTGTAATTCTCCGTAGTAGTGTACTGAGTTATTTCATCAGGAAGTTTTAATTCATTCATGAAAAGACGTGTCAAAAATAAAGGGCACCTGTTTTGCAAGTAAAAAAATACCTACGAAAACATTAAAACAAGTCTGGTTCGATTTTCATATTTTGTAAGAGTTTAAAAAAGGAGAATGGCAGCTGAATATCTTCATGTGTTTTGCATGAGCTGAGAATATGAAAACTGAAAAACAATACTTGTGTACATTGATTGACTAACAAGGATAAAAGAGTGATGCAACATTGCTGAATTTTAAATAGTAACTATGGTAAACACACACGCAGTTTCTAACGAATGAGTTCATGAAATACGTTAACTTAGTTTGTAGAACCAAGTTCCTCAAGCTGGGTGACTCCCAACTTCATTCGCATATCTAAACTTACTTTTCAGGGTCTGAATCCAAAACTCCATTTCTGAGTTGGACATCTCCATTCCTTGTAACAAACTCACAATTTTTAATCAGGTTCTGTTTTTCCAAAGCATTATTTGAGTTTTGTAAGTTAATTTCTGGCAGTGAATTAAATTCCAATCACATTCTATTAAACAGTTCAAGACTTACCTGCTCTGTTAAGCCTACCAGATGGCCCTCAGCACTTGGCTTGGAATGAGTTACAGCCCATGCTGCTTGTAGACCAGCAGGAGCTAGGAGAAATAGAAAAAAGAGAATGATACCATGCAGGGTGAGGGGGAGCTAGAGGTATTGCAGCGGTGGTGGAAGGAGAAAGGACACAGAACTACAGGAAACCAGAACTCATTAGCTTTTCTGCTCAGGGAACAGGTTTTCATCCACTGAAATTTCTAAACTGGTATCCTGATCTTTTCAATAAGCTAGGCAGGAGAATGATTTTTTTAAAAAAAGAAAAGCAAAATAAAGCCAGACACTATGCAAATATATGGAGAAATGAAGTATGTATTTCATTTAAAAGGTATTCATCAGTAATGTTAAATCCTAAACCAACTCACTTTGCCTGCATTCATGACGCATAAATTCAGTTTGCGTAACCCCTGAATAAAGAGTAGGTAGAAGGCAAAACCACTCATTCTAAACATCTTCCTTGCCATGATTAAAAAACCCTAGCTCTCAATAGGGCAGAGAACAATTTCTTTACTAACATGGATGCAGAAGTTTGATATTCAATAAAAATTGGGGAAACTTTCACAAGCTGAATTTCCTGTCCTGTAGCATTCATCAAAGTGACTACACTCTCTTGAGCTTAGTTATTCCTGGTTTCTAGTAACATAAGGGAGATGAGGATCAGTATTTGCAAAATGTGCTTCTAGATCACTTTTTTAATAAAAAGAAAACATAGTAATAATAGTAATTACAGTAGACCACAATTATAGTGGATGATTACTAACATCTTTCAAACACAGTCATAGAACAAGAAGGAAAACAAAAAAAAATAAAAAAGGTCAGATCAGTGGGTTTCCATTACAATTTGCAGAGTTGGGGCAGTGTAAGAACTACCAATGATTCTGTTCATATTTCAGGTCATAAAATCAATTTCCCAGTACAAAGTACAATATAGAGCTTTTTGTCTGTCTTCAGTCTATTTTCTTCTTTCCTTGAATATACTACAACAGAGTAAGCTCCGCAACTTCTGTAATTGAGACAATCTCAGCTATACCTCCTTTCATCTACAAATACATCAGTTAATCCACTGTAATCAATACAATTGATTACAGCAATGTTGAACTGACGTGAACTGAGTAAAATGAATGCCATGCCTTGTACTAAGGGAAAAGTGCAGACACAGTAAGTTTCAGAAATACTTTAGACTGTATTTGCAAAAATAAAACCTATGCAGTTTTAACAATTATATATTTAAAAGAAAACAAAACACCCCTCCCCCCAAACCAAACCAAACAACCAAACCTAGAGGCATTTCAACATAAAGAAAATCGCGTATCTGTTTTTGTTGTTATTACAGTGCTTGAACTAGTGGGACATATGGTGTACTACACAACTGTTGCAAAGCTTTCTCTTTTAGTGAGCATTTTTCGCCTTTTGGTAGGTAACTAAATAATTACGTAACCCAAAGAGACTAACTACTGCTTGCTCTGCAGGTTTTGACTTTTTGCACAGTGTAACCCTCACACTGCAGAGGCCCAAAATACCATGAGACTCCAAATAGGAACTATTTTATGCCATTATTTAATTTACTGGAACTCAGAAACTAATTACAGATTTGCATGAGACTTCACAGAAAAATCAAGTTTTAATGAAAGACTGTTTACTGGAAAAACAGGAGAAGAAATTTTTTCACATGAAAGAAGGAAAATGAGTTGCTATTTAGAGTGTAAGAGAAAATGGAAACTTCTACGTCTATACAGAGGTCAGTTCTGCCCAATAATAATAACTGACATAAGTGAACCAAACTATACAGGCAAATATACATTCAATAATTGCAATTAATTAGGTATAAATAATTTATGGAACAAGAAACGTGGCATTCTGTGTACACAAACTCTGTGATCCACAGGACTGCTCTGTTTTCCATCTTAGTTTCCAGGATCAAGCCAAGTGTTAACTTCAGGTTAATTACTTCAGTCTAAAGAAACACCAGCGTTGAATTCTAGCTGTCACACTTGAAGTCTATCTTGGAATTCATATACATGTTTTTATGATGCGTATTCATCTATTTGAAATCAGCAAGGACAATTTTCATGGTAATATCTAGATTTTTACTCAATATATAGGAAGGTAGGATGTTTCTTGGAATTTGTTTCCTCTTTGATCTGAGAGAATGTCAATTTTTTTCAACCTCCTGTGACAGAAACATCTGTCTATCAGTAGTTATCATGTGCAAGTGCTTTACAAAGCATGAATACTATGGATAGTGCAAAGACTCTGTTAAAATCTCACTCAACCACCATTTGTAAATGTTCATTTCAAGTACTTTTGAATTGGTAGCATGCCTAGAAATAATTGATGGCTGCATATGTTAGATGTGGGGAGTGTAAAAGTTATCAGTTCCATATCTGGGTTATTTTAAAAGCTTACCAAGGAAGTAATCATTTATTAAAAAATGTAGAATCTCTTCTACAAATAAGGAAACGGTTGCTAAGAACTTTAGGCCAAGAGGAATTTAAAGCAATGAAAAAAGGAAATAATTTGCAGAGGAGGAAAGGAGCCTTTGGAAATGAATGGGTTTTATACTGCTGAATTAATGATAAAAGAGAAGCACCCATATGTATGGATATTCTCCACTGGAAGAAAAGAATATAAGCTAAGATCAAGATGGAAATTAAATGTCTGGCTGATGATAACTATTGACTATTCATCCAAAACCTTAATAATTTTTTTTTTCATTTCTCAGTGACCCACGTTTGCATGTTTTTTATTTTTAAGTATGACTGCGATGATGGCAATCCTGTAAGAAGAAAGGAGCAAGCAGCAAAACCTTTAATGCAATTAAAAGTTTACTAGTATTAAATTTAAGTTGATAATCTATAGCTAGGGAAATGAATTTAAATGATAGTAGAATACAGTTAGGACTTTCAGATATGATAAACTCAAATATTCTTTCAACTAACCTAAATTAAAGAGAAGTGCTATCACTTGTTATTTGAAATGAATTAACAGAGAACATTTTTACTGCTGAAAGATATTTCTGACTTTTCTTTATAATTTTTTTTTACTATTTCCATTTTATTTCGGTATATTATTACATATATATTACACTACAATTACATGGAAATATAAGGAAAAATGCAGCAAGGAAGCAAGATGAAAAGCTATTATAAAACACTGATACTGTTCAAACCCAGGAACTGATACTTTTTTTTTTAATTAGTCTTATTACAAATAAAAACACTACAGAACAGATCACATGTAAACTCTAAGTGGATTCTTCAGTCTTTCTTTTGAAAAATGGATTTGTTTCAGCAGTATTATCTGGAAATTATATACACATAGATAATATGCAATAACCTCAGAATAATTGAATGTTTCCAAGTAATTTAAATTATATTCTAAAAAATCTTTCAATATTATAATCACATATTCTGCTTGAAAATAAACTAGAATTTAACAGATGTGCGTTGAGAACCATCACAGATGACTATGAATGTACTACATTCATGAAGAGTCATTACGTCCTTCATTGTGTTTTATGTCTGCAACATTTAGTATCTAGATGACCACAAGAATTTGGCAGGCAGTGCTATGGTTTGAATATTCCTAGATATATTCAGTGAATCTCATTTGCATTTTCACCCAAATGCCTTGACACTGTTCTATGAGTGCTTACACAAGAACCCATTTCAAGTCCCTGTATAATTCCACCAGGTCATGTCACAAGGCATCAAAGGAGGTGAAGAGGCTCTTACCTGGAGTGTACAGTAATATTTGCAACAAGCACAGAGCAAAACACCCCAGCAACAACTTGAATCACAGGCACTACGTACACTTTCCATTTGGGAGCAAAAATTTAAGCGCAGACTGTGATTGGCACCTGTGCCAGAAAATGGTATATGGAAAAACATTTAAGGAGTCAGTCTCCTCGTCCTCTTCCCTGATTACAAAGCAGCCACAATGTCCACAAAGGAAATTCTCCTGTGGCAGTACTCCTTTCAAATTAGAGCACTTAGGGAAAATGGGGTCTCCTTTTCCACTGTAACTGATGGTCAGTTTCCCATATTGTTAATTTGCTCAGATTCTTTGAGGCAACCTATGATTTAAAGCCATAATTAGACT
Organism: Astur gentilis; assembly: GCF_929443795.1. NCBI lineage: Eukaryota > Metazoa > Chordata > Aves > Accipitriformes > Accipitridae > Astur > Astur gentilis. Next base: position 2,166,635 of record NC_064882.1, read on the forward strand.
TCTATAGTATGAAAATAAGCCAGCCTCTCATTAAAATCTCCATAGTGTGCATGTTTTGTTGTACAGTTAACAGCAATTTTTCAAGAAAAAATAAGGAATAATAATTCTTAAAACTTCCATCATTTCACAAAAAAGGTAGAAGATTCAGGAAAACTGTCCACCACAAAGACTGATGAAAAGTTTGGCAGTTCTTCTAACTACATTAGCTGTCTACTATGTGGTGTTTCCTCTTACCATTCATCACAGGTATCCTCTTTATCAAAGTTACAAATCTTCTTTTAGCATTTTTGCAACACTAAATTCTGAAAGTGCTTTTATGAATTTTAATTAATCTTCAGCATAAATAATCCAAGGCAGGCAGGTATTATTCTTAATTTACAAATGAGAGAGACTGCATATAGAAAGTGACCTTGCACAAGTTTGTACAGAAAAAATCTGAACAGAAGCCAGGCTTACATCTCAGGGGTTTCTTTCATAGTCTACCAGCCATACTTCATCTTTTCATTTCTTGCTTATGGTCTCCAAACTCGGTAGGTGCTTGCGCTAACCTATTTGTAAAACTCCTATCAGTTTCTGAGAGAGCAGACACAGACCTTACTACTCCATACTCAGTAAAACTTGGTCAGCCTGTATTTCCACCTCATCTCTCCAAAGAGGTAAATATTTCTTTTCTTAAAAATTTCTACAGATCCTCTGAGCATGTACTTTAAGGAAAATACCAGATTGTACTTTCTGCTAACTGCTGAAGCCATTTTGCTGTGCTGGGGCTTGCCCATAAACCTGTTGGTGCACGCTGCTTTCCAAACAACTGAGTTCAGGAGTTGTTCCAATATGCCTAATAAGTTATCTTGCTGAGAGGAGATCAGTTTTGATTTTTCAAATTCTGCAGTGAAAGCTTCATAGGCACATCAGTAGCTTTTAAGCTAATTTTGAGACAATACTACATTTCCCCTTCTAATGTAATGGTTTGTTGGGTGCTTACTGTTTCAGTAGTCAGTACACTCTTCAGAATTACATTCTGTGTAGTGACACTCACCCATCTTGCCTTCTGTCTCCTTCATGTTTTCACATATACCCCTGTTTCTGAAAAACTGAGATTTAAAAATGTGCTAATAGCACAAGTAGGGAAAATATTATTCCTACACAACTTCCATCAAATTCTGAGATATATTTCAGTTACATTAGTCCTAAAGTTTGATTCATGACCATTCTGTTACCCAATTTGTGAACCTCCTTTCTTCTATCAGCACTAGAGCCAAATGACCTTTTTTCAAAACCTTTTTTTTTCTCTGCTAGATATCTATGACTAACCCACATTTTTCAGGCAGTGTCAGAAAAATAATCATCAAAAAGACATCAAGACCATCCTCTAATCTGCAAAAAGGCTGTTTGGTAAAGCGAGGTGAAGAGAACAAACACATTTTTAAAAAAAAAAAAAAAAAAAAAAAAAAAGAGAGAGAGAGAAACCAATGATACTTGTTGTTCTTTCTAAGCAGCAAGACTTTCCTCTCCTCCTTTCTTGCATACAGAATCGCTTCCACATTTCTCTCACTACCTTCTTACTGCAGGTAAACTGGGAACAAACAACAGTCCTGAAAGAGAGCACCTGTGTTACCAGATCCAGTGCTCCAGAACTGATGTTATAGTTCCAAAAGTGTTTAGTCAAGGTCTACCTCAGAGGCTACAAAATACATTCCAACACACTGAAACAACCCCCTTATACGAAGGACAAAAAAAGGGGGGGGGGGGGAGAATCCCATTTAGGGAAATCCCCTAAATGATAATGTGATAATCCCACTGCTCTTACTGTAAGGAGGAGTAACTTACATATTTCCAATATTCAGCAAAATCTTCATGTATTTGTGCTGTAAGTGTGGACATTATTGCATTCTCTGGTCTAACAATGTGCTGTTTATCAACCACTATCACTTGAGCCATTGGGAGGAAGGGTTGATCTGCTTGAGGGTAGGGAGGCTCTACAGACAGATCTGGACAGGCTGGATCCATGGGCCAAGGCCAATTGTATGAGATTCAACAAGGCCAGGTGCCGGGTCCTGCACTTGGGTCACAGCAACCCCACGCAGCGCTACGGGCTGGAAAGCTGCCCAGCAGAGAAAGACCTGGGGGTGCTGGTTGACAGCTGGATGAATATGAGCCAGCAGTGTGCCCAGGTGGCCAAGAAGGCCAATGGCATCCTGGCTTTTATCAGAAATAGTGTGGCCAGCAGGAGCAGGGAGGTGATTGTTCCCCTGTACTTGGCACTGGTGAGGCCGCACCTCGAGTCCTGTGTTCAGTTTTGGGCCCCTCACTACAGGAAAGACATTGAGGTGCTGGAGCGTGTCCAGAGAAGGGCAACCGAGTTGGTGAGGGGCCTGGAGCACAAGTCTTACGAGGAGCGGCTGAGGGAGCTGGGGCTGTTTAGTCTGGAGAAAAGGAGGCTGAGGGGAGACCTTATCGCTCTCTACAAAGACCTGAAAGGAGGTTGTAGCGAGGTGGGTGCTGGTCTCTTCTGTCAGGTGGCTGGTGATAGAAGGAGAGGAAATGGCCTCAAGTTGCAGCAGGGGAGGTTTATATTGGATATTAGGAAAAAATTCTTTACTGAAAGAGTTGTCAGGTATTGGAACAGGCTGCCCAGGCAAGTCGTTCAGTCACCGTCCCTGGAGGTATTCAAAAAGCATGTAGACAAGGCACTTCAGGGCATGGTTTAGTGGGCATGGTTGATGGTTGGACTCAATGATCTTGAAGGTCTTTTCCAACCTGAATGATTCTATGATTCTACGATTCATTTAGGGTGCATCGCACCAGACCATCTTCTCCAGGCTCTGGAACTCGTGCGTGGAAAATGCATATATGCACATAGGCAATGCTTTGATTTAAGCCTTTTATAAATCAAGCCCTTTTTTTCTTGCTTTTGTAAAAGTCAACCAGTGCTGATTTTGTTTTTGTGTTTTATTAGAAATCATTAAAATAAGCCTTCTTTAAAAGGCAACTCTTTTTGAACAAGGTAGCTTATGCAATAACAATGTTACTTAGCTAACCCAGGATGAAATGGTAGTAAGGGGTGTAAAGTGAGAATATTTAGCTAATTTGTTGGCAAGGCACTCACACCTATTCTCAGCTGTGTGATCAAGGCAAACTTCTGTTTAAATTAAAGTAAGGCATGCTTTGATAATGGAAGCAGTGTCAGGCAAATAATCGAAATATACTTAATTTAGGCCCCTCAATCTAAAAGTTTCTCAAGCACCTTCCAAAACCTGTAAGAGTACTCAGATTTGCAAGCACATTTTGTTAAATCAGTCCATAATTAAAACCAACCAAACAAAAAAACACAATAAAATATTTTTCTCTACCTGGGTCAGAGTATCTGTCTTCAGCAGGTATTATATTTGAAAACCTACAGCAGCTGATAGTGTTCAGCTCAATTCTCTAATTCATTTCCTCAAGCACCCTGATAGAATTCATTCTTGGTATAACAATTTGCTAAGATTAGTCTATAATCAAATTCTAATTGCAATGTGCCATCAGCAATACAGGGAAAGTGAAAGCAGGCTGCTGAAGGCCTTAAGTTATCTTTGGGCCTACCTGCACTAGGTATTTTGTCATTCAGCTCAGACCACAGAAGTCTGCAACATGTATCTGTTGTAATTCAAGGTGACCTCTATCACCGCACTGTGTTATTCCCACTGGTGTAAAAATTAGATGCTCTGTTCCCATCTTCATGTCATAACTATTGCCTATAAATATTATACCCATTTGAAAAATTTCATTGATTCCCAGGGGAAAAGTATGGACATTAACTTTCTTGTCAACTAGATTATTGGATTTTCAGTCTACTAAATACTGAAAGAAATCTCAAGCAGATTGGTTTTGTCTCAGGTATGTATTCTGGTTGTGGAGGTCAATGGGGTTTTTTTATGCCTTGCATTTGATTACTGCAATACATCTTAGAATATACAGCAAAAAGAAAAAAAAAATGTCTGAAGTTGCTCAAACATCCAGTAACACATCACATTCATCTAAATATCACTTTCAGGTGTTCAGGATTTACTTCATATTTTAAGACACTGTAGTGATCTAAGATTACGTTTTTACTATAGGCAATAGCATAACTGCAATCTTTTTAGACATACCCAAGCTAGTCTAAAATTAGCTAACTCCTCTACTGCTACCATTGTTGCCATAGCAGCGTAGAGTTCAATATTTATTATCAATGCCCTGACATGGTTATGCAGCCACAGGGAGCCTCATGCATGTAAACTGTATATAAGCCAAGTATTTTGAAGCTAGGGTTGTCCACGTCACGTATTTAAATGCAACGTTGTCATTCCCAATTAGTTTAGGATCATTCCTAACTGGATTCCTGTCTGGATTCAGTTCTTCTTGCAGTGGCACAGCATACTGACTAATTTTATAAAAGTATTCTGAATACCAGAAGACCATTATTTTACCCTCAGTTTTCATATACAGTTCTTTTAGTCCCCACTCTGCCATTTTTCTTCTTTTCTAGGCTGGTTGTTACTACAAAAGAATACTTAGGCATAGTTTGTAGTCTAAACGTACTCCTCCAGACACAAAAAAATTTATTGATTTAAGCGCAAGTAAAAGTAGTAGAACTGAGCTACATTAATTCTAATTACAGATAAATAGCTGAGTCTAGCAGTAGTAAATCAAGGGAGCAGAAGTATTTAATTTTTATAAGGTATTTATTTTGATTTCCCAGTTTCCAAGAGTCAATACTCTTGGGATAACTTGGTTTGCTTTGCCTAGAAAATCTAAGAACCTTATCAGTAACCAGTACTGCATTACAAGAAGTCTCCAATCATATGCCCTTGGTAGAAACATGGTATTTATTTTTTGGTTTCATCCCACATGAGGAAACTCCAATACAACCTTGTTGAATAAAGAGAGATGAAATAAAATATGTAAAAGCACTTTCTTTTTTTAAATACTCTTGGTAATATGAAATAGGAATACATAAGTAAGATATAAGCTATTTACTGACAGTATTAGGAAATACCTAATGCTGCCATTGAAACTTCAAAAGGCCAATTTGGGAGAAAACACTGCAGCTGATTTTCAGGAAGTAGAGTGAGTAAGATGAATTTCTGATATAGCAATTAAAGGGCGTTGCCCTGAAGTAATAACTGCTGTCTCTTCTCCCCTTAGCCCTGAAATTACTGCTATTGCATAGTCAACTTGATAGCAATAAAGCTTTATAAACTTTTGAGGCATACGGCAGGAATAATAAATGTTAAAGGAGTAAGAAAACTACATCTACCACATCTCAGAATGCATCTCTGAGTCTTAAACAGGTCTAGCAAGACATTTGGAAACCTGAAATTATCTGAAAGATTCACAGATTCTTGAAGAATAATTTTGCACATCGTAGGACTCCCCAAGGAATCTTAAAACTTCCTCCCACATTTTTCTTTGCAGATCTATTTCCTCTGAATTTTAAACTGAAATACAGTCATCTCCCCATGAAAAGAAACAGTACTTTGATTTCCTACCTAGCAACAGAGTTCTTCACTCAGACACTACCCTTCACATGGCAAGTGAAAAACCTAGTAGAATTGCAGAGACAAAAATTGATGTGGAGAATAAAAAAAAAAAAGAAAAAAAAAGAAAAAAAAAAAAGAGAGAGACATTGTCCTTGTATTTCAAGAGTTTCCTTCTCTATTAGAGACAAAAGAATGGAGTGTGGCAAAATCCAATATGCCTTACAAGACAAAAGCTTTTCCCTCTGCCCTCTGCTGCCTAACTGTGCTAGAGGTTAAAAAAGTGATGTAAACACATCACAAACACAAAGAAGCAGTAGAGATGAAGAACCTGAAGAAGCTTGGCACTTTGAAAATCTAAAAAGCCCATTTGATATACTTATTAACTAAAAAATAAACTGTGGTTTCTTTTTCCTTTTAGAAAATTTGGGGTTAAAGTTTTAAGTTACATTAAATGAGTTTCATTGATATGATATGAAATACCTTACTTGCTTTATCACTCTTTCATTTCCTGTTTTCCTGAGAGTAGGATATCTTCTTTCATATGTAGCAATAATCATTCATTTCTATCAGGTACTCCATCAGATATTAATTCATTCCTATGGCTTTATCATGGTATTAATCATCTGGCTTCCTTTGCTCTGGAGTAAAATAGTTCCCTGACAAGTTTTTATTGTGTTTTCATTCACACGTCTTTGGATTAGATGAACATTTATTTTAATATATTCCAGTTTGAGTCAGGTAACAGCATTTTGCCTCATGATTTTTACTTATGGCTATTATTAATAATGTAACAATAATTAATGTGATAATAGTAATAATTAATGTCAATAACCACAGCAGTGATTATTGAACCAGGCAAAAATTCTAATGCAAAATGCAACCGATATTAAGCGTGTGTGTGTATATCTCCTTTAGACTCGCTACTGAACACTTCTATTTCTTAAAGAAAGCTTTTATGCAATGAATACCTTACACAAATCAACAATGATGAACCAATTAGGGATAGGAATGAAAGATGAGCACAATCATTTTTTCCAGATTAGGTGTTAGTTTGAGGTCTTTTAGTTTTAATTGTGTGTTCCTCCCTTCCCATGAAAAGGAAATTTCAGGCTTTTAAGTAGCAGGAAATGCATTCGTTTCCCTGCATACAGCACAATCCTTTTTCTTTTTGTCAATCTGCAGCACCAAATCTCCCTCACTTGACAAATGTTTTCCTTTAGGGGAAAAGGAAGGACTAGAACATATGTATGGAACTCTTTTCTACATGGCATCAATTTTTTTTTGTGGAAACATTCTTATGATTTATTTTGAATACAGATAAGACATGAGAGTTTGTTTCAGAGATTTTTTCGAATACAACAGAGAAGTCAGTAAGTTTTGCTACAACATATATAGTGGTTGTGGTATCACAATATATTCTAGCAATCTACAGCAGCAATACTCTGGGGTGGTTTGCCCTTTATATCAGTGTAATTTTGTTTTGGTGAGGATGAAATGGAAAGAGTCAGAAAGGCTGAACAAAGATGTTCAACTTCCCAACAGCTTTTCAAGGATGCTGACATTCTCCATCTCTTTCTTTAAATCGTGCATGCTATTTACAGGATGACTGTGTACTTTATATGTACTGTGAGAACCAATAAAATACAGTTTATTATTGCACATTGTGTATATTTTTAAACAGAAACATCAGTAAAGCCGGAAAGAAGGCAGAGTTCTAATACTAGCATAAGATACCTGGCCTGTCTGACAAGTATCAACTTCTGGGTAATTACAGGGATAACATATAGTGCCCTTTGTGACCTTACCATGTTCCATCTTCTGAATATCCACTTGTGCCTCAATATGCAGCAGCACCTGGAGTATTAAAATTTTAAGCTGTGCATCAAGGAGCAGCAAGAGTGTGGATGCTCCAAGAGGGAGGACAAGCCAAGAGCCAAAGACCACCATACCACAGACATTGCCCTCATCAACAAGGTCACAGTCCCACAGTATCTGAATAGGCCTAGACAAGGTGAGGTCCAGTGTCTATTCAGGGAGTTCAGTCACAAACAGCAGGAGATGGCCAAAAAGGGGACTGAAGACAAAGCAACCTACATTGTAGGTCTATGGTTCATTCAGGAAGATCAGTCAGCAAGATGGGTCAGCTCTAACATAGCTCAGACAAGATCTCCTAGAGGATGTGTAGGTGGATGCCCCAGGTGAAGCTGGTCAAGATGATTAAGATCTAGTAGAATACTCAAGGCCCTGACACTATGGCAGCACCACACTCTGTTGTGACACCATTTCCCAACATATCAAGAGGCTTAATCTATGTTTGCATACATTAATTTGTATGATAGCAGTAACTCTAACATGGATTTTAAGGTGAAAAAAAGTGTCTTCGTTCCAAGGTGATGTGGATGGCAACAATATGGTGAAGACCCCTTCTTCGATAAGAGTTTTATTTTTATGGAAGCAGATCTCTCAAATTGTGTCTATAGAGTTTTAGGAATTTTTCGAGCTCCAATTCTAATGCAGTTCCTCCAGTGAAATATTTAGCCCAGCAATAGAGACTGTGTAGCATCTCACTAGACTAATGCCTATGACATCAAATGTCTGTGAGATTTAAGCTAGTGTAGTACAGGATTCTATCTTCCATGTCAGCCTGAGAACCTGAACAGTAAATATGAAAAGATATATGAGCAGCTGCCCATGTGGTGCTTAGATGACCAGAAGTAATACTTCTCACATCTTGTCATTTTATATATAGACTTTTATTTATTTATATGTGCTTAGGCAACGCTATGCATCCATCGGAAACAGGACTTCTCATTTGAAGCCTAAGGAACTGATGAGATTAACACAATTCTAGGTGTCTATTACAAGTGGTTATCTTTCTTTTTTGAACCTGAGCAGTAGCTATGTTTTGTCATCTAGTCAATCATATTCATTCATGATCCGTTTGCAGATTCCTAAAAAAAAAAATTACTGCTGAAAGCTGAAAGTATCACTGAAAGTTTTGGTTGGTTTGGTTTGGTTTTGGTGGTTTTTTTCTTCGTCTAATAAGCATTTGTTGTCAAATGGATGAAAGCAATAGAAGGTCTGGAAATTGGAACTCTGGAAAAGCTCAAGGCTAACCAATTATTTGATCTAGTAAGGCAGTTTTCAGGAGGTTTCATCTTGATTGAAGTTGCTGTCTGATTGGCAGCTGACATGAAAATAAGGTATTCTATCAACTGATCATCTTGCCTTGGGCTCAGAAGGGAACCAACTGTTAAAAGCTTTTTGTGAACAGGGGGATATTTTCTATGTGTAGTTTTACATGTTTTCCTGATGAAGATTAGTGACAATCCTTGTGTAGGTGAAACTACTATATCAAATAATATTTTAATGATGACTGAGATCTCAACAGCAGAGATTTTGTAGCCCTCTACGTTCCCTCACACTTACTAAGGATACAGGCAAGAACACAAGGTAGTGAATTTTAAGACTGCCTTCGGATGATTTCAGATGTTGTTGAGCAATATTCATCCAAGTGAAAGATGCTGTTCAGCTCCCTTTCAATTAAAAACACACACAGTGTTCTGCTCTGCTAGTTCTTAGGTTCCAACTACTTGCTTTCCTGGCTTAACGCTGGCAAAACCTCTGGCTGATTAAGGAAATAGATGTTCATATTAAACATTTGGGTCAAACATTAGGATCCCCTGAGAGTTGTATTGGGGGCCAAATAGAAGGTAGAACACTCTGTTTCAAGTAAGGACATGTATTTATTTTTCTTCTGTCTCACAAACTCCAGCCTAATTATACCCAGGCATATACACAGTAAAAGCAAAAGGTGAAGTTCCTTGCTTCATCTGAACTTTTTAGTAAGCTATCTTCTCTAATAAAAGATACCTCAAACAAAACATATAAAGGCTTAATTTTTACGAGGGTCAGACTAGAGAGAGAAGAAAACAACACAGTAAGAGATTTTGCTGCCTGACAAAATGGACTTGTAACTGCAGAATAAAAATAGGCTGACTACTGTGCAGACAGCTCAGACGTGCCAGTTTGGTCAGCATTATGCACCCTAAGCCACTCTGCCAAACAGCAGGGGACTCATGAATTTTCACTTCCTTCCCAAAGTGCCCATCTCGGCTGGACTATTAAGTATATTTCAACTGTAATCTCACTGTTAACTACCCAGCCACTCACCACCGCCTACAAGTTTACATGCGAGATGCACATGACCTAAATGTAACATTGCACTTCGCAAGCAGAACTGATTCTATCAGTTTATCTTTCCAACACAGGACATTTCCCAGTGTTGTTCTACATGGGCCTAATTCTAAACATGTGCTAGCAGAAAAGTAATATATGGTGAGAGAATAATATTCAGTACCCCTTTAAATCATTTAACAACACAAGGCTCTAACATACTCTTAGAGTACCATATTATTATTTACACACTTCAAAAGTCGTCACGTCAATGTAAATGTCTGAATTTTCATGTTCTCAAAGTATTGTTTATGTTTTCTGGATTTAAATGTTGATGTCATGGGAGTATATCTCAGGACAATTTCTCCCTGAGCTCCTGGAATTAACAGATTACAGTGTCAGTGAGACCTTATGCAAGTTTTATTATGTTCCTGGAGAAGAAAAATCTAATTTTGGCAAACAAAACAATCTCAGATTGCCACCTATACATCTGCCTGGCTGTTTGAGAGACACCAGAACGCTGAAAATGACACCCTACGCATACAAACTTACATTAAAGATGCTAAACAGAGCATCCAAATCACAAATGGAGATTGCCTCTCCCTCCATCAAACTCACTAGTTTACACTCCTCTGGTCCAGCTAGCTCTGCTTTTTCTCCATTTTCCCATTCTCCATCCCCGTTTTCCTCCTCCAACTTTTATACCCTTCTGACCCAGCTTTTGTCTCCCTGGGTTCCAAAGCCACAGACTACTCCTTTCTCTCTAACTGAAAGTCATTCGAGGCATATGATTTTCTGCTGCCTCAGTTATTAGCAGAAGAGAAACAGACTTCTGTCCTCCTTCCAGCTGCACTCCTGCCTGGTTTCTCTGTGGTAACAGAGCATTGTCTTGTCTGCAGTGGGAGCTGCAAGAGAACTAAAAGCAGTCACTCCCTGCCAATAACAGAGTACCTCAAAGCTTTTAGCTTCTAGGCAAAGCACATAAGATTCTTCAAAAGTTTTTGGCTTAGACACATTTGAGTAGATTCCACACAAGTCAAAAGGCATTTCCTTACAGAAACCACTTCCCTGTCAAGTTTGAAATTCTCACTGCAAAAACACAGATGCTACAATTATACTGCATATACCAATAGGAAATAATGTAGTAATAATAAAATATATACAGCATATAAAACATGAAATACTAAACAGAGTTTCAGATTTTTTTTCCTTTCTATTGCAACACAAGGTATTTGCAACCTGGCCTTGTTTTCATACCTAGATGAGCCATGTGGGGTTAAATGTTTATAAAATAGTTAAACTTAAGGCAGGTACATGACACGGAAGACATCAACCCAAATGTTTAGCATTTGGCAAGGTTACAAGAGGCAAAACCCCCACGGTCTTATTACAGGAAATTAATGCTAATGGTGAATTGCAGAGCCCACCCTTCCAGTAACACTGAGGTGGCTTTTATTCCTCGTAATAATTCCTAATTTACTTTAAAGGTTTGGGAAATATTTATGTATGAATTTCTGTCATGTTGGCTACTACTCATCAGTAAGTGTCAAAAGATCACACAGAGGTTATATTTGTAACTATGATTTCACCTGTCATAATATGAAGTTACTAGCCATATGAGAGCCCTCATTCTCAGGAGCTGTATATACAAAATTATCCTTATACCAATTATAATTAATTAATTAATTACTATGAAATTATTATTTTATAATTTTATTAAATTATATTATCTGACTGATATTATTTGAAGAATAAGATGGCAAGCAGTGTACTGAATGATGAGGAACTGGAAGAGATAAAAATACAGCCTGCCCACAAAGTGTTGTCACTACTTGATTGTAAACTGATTTCATATATGACATGAGCAATAACTTTTTAGAAGTATTAATTTTTTCTATAAGTAAAAGTAACATTTGATATGTCAGACAATTATGTAATTATGTCACTTATTATTTGTAAACATCATACAAGAAATCTCAAGATATGATTTAAAAGAGGGGAGACATCATTTCAAGAATGCAATCCCTTCCCTTTACCCACCTCCTGCCATATCCCTGTGGACATGAAGAAAATGAAGAGATGATAAAGGAACAGCAAGAAAATAGGTGTTAAACAGATATATTGGAAATATAAAGGGACATAGCATGGAACGGGAAAGTCAAAGAAATTATATATTAGGAGATAAATAAATTAATTACTTTGAAGTTGAGAATTAATGTTACAAAGCTGGTATGATAAGAAAGTGAACTGGCAAAGGGACTGAAAGGAGTGATGAAAGAAAATTCCCAGAAGCAGTACGTACCCTGAAGAACTGCTGAGCGATGCGGAGGGACAGAGAACTAAAACGGATATCAAAAAGCAAACGCATAATCCCCTTTGCACTGTATCTTCATACTAAATGGAAACTATATCTCAAAACATGCTGGAATTGCCTTGAAAATGTATGAATAATATCCTCAGAACATCTTTGTATGTGCCTATAAATGTACTAGATTAATATCTGTACTGTAAATACAGGGTTATAAATTCTCTCTATAGATAATTAAGATAGTAACCCTCCCTGCACACACCTGAAATCTCGAACACTTATTCTTAACATTCTCATTAATTCAACCCAAACATAGCCAGTAAGAAGTGAGGGCATTTCACAGAAATGACTTGTCCATTCTGGGTTTTTTATTGTACATAAAACTGGTGGCCTGAATCCTGAGGAGTAAGAGGATTATCCTTATGAAGGTTAAATAGATAGGAATTTTCCTTCAACATTCATCATAGGAGAAATACGTAGAATAAACAAAGGAACAGAAGAAATACAAAGGTTCTAAAAATCAAAAAGGGTCATTAAAATATTGAGTATCCTTTTTGTGACAGATAGTTCAAACTGAAAACTGTATGTTGCATGTCACTGCACTCTTTGCAAAAGAATTGATACAAAACAAGGGCTGTGGTGACACATGGCCCAGAAAACCAAACCAAACCAGCTTTGGTGAGACCTACCAACTTTATCCAGTATAATGACTGTTTTAAGCAAAGTAGTATAATGATACATCAAAGGGTGTAATTGAAATTTAAACATTCAAGGGGAAATATACTTGTTTCTGGTTGAAAAATCTTATTGATTAAACACTTTTAAAAGGACAGTTAAAGCCTTGAACACTCCCTTGTTTCCATCAGTCAATTCCACACAGAAGAAATACATAAATAGATTACAGTATGTTGACTTGCATGGATTAACACTACTTTACAAGAAGTTGGGTTATTTTGAATCATAAAGGTTTACAAAGCAATTATTTGTTTCCTGCAATTACAGATTTTCTAAGTAATTGATTTTGCCTGTTAATATTTATGTTTCATTCTTCTCTCCTGTAACATCTGGCATACCAACGTTATTTTTGCTTACTGTCAGGGCCCTTGCCTGCCGGGAGTTCAGCTGCCTGTACTCAAGGACAGCTCTCTGATGTGGCACCCATCTTAATTCACACCATACTGAAGGAAGAACCTGTTCAAGAAGAGCCTTAAAAGACTTTGGGAGCTGCTTCAGGCCACCCCCTTGGTCCTTGCTTCTGTGCCTTGCCTGTGCCTGACCACATACCTTCCTGATGCAGAGCTTGGTCCTGAATCTGGCCTGGCACTACAGCTGTGATGAGCAATCAGTGGACCTGCAATACAGATGCACCCAAGAAATCAGCCACAATGCACAAACTTTGTACAGATCAAACAGACAGTTGTTGCACATTTCTGAGTGTTGTCTCTAGCACCTTACCTGTAAACTAAATGTAAGCTTCTCTGCATCCATCCTTTTTTATCTGATGCCATGTTCCTTGCACCACCTTTGCCTGCCTGCTTCCTTCAAACAGAAGCTGCTACAAGGAATTGCCAATGGCAATGCCAGGTGTATCTTTTAAAGTATGTAATCATCATTAGTGCTTATCTCTTCCAAAACCTTGTCCAGTCTTCCCTTGAGTCCATGTAAGCTTTTAGCACCTTCAGCAAACTCAGGCAAGGATCTCTACAGGCCCCTGTATGAATAACCACCTCATTTGGGGAACCCTTATGATAATACGTGCTTCCCAGATCCACACCCCTTCCCCAAGGAAAAGGATGTCAAGACAAGAAAACTAAACTTGGTTGAATAAAAAGCCTGATGCTCAGAAAAGAAAACAAGAAGTGTATTTTGAATTCTGAATGTTTTTTAAAGGAGGGTACAAACGTTCCTTAAATATTTTGTTCTCCAAGTGTTGCACCACCAGGAAAAAAGAAGTGCTGATACTATTTTATTATTATTGGTATTGCTTAACAACTCTTAACTTCTTAGTCACAGGCGTGCAACTTACCTAATGCTGTAAACAATTTAAAGATACATGTTCTGTTTTCTCCCTGTAGAAGTAAAAAAAAAAAAAGTAAGTGACTATCTGAAACTGTAATGTTTTTCAGTACAACTTGTATAGGGCTAGTGGAATAGCTCTCTCTGAGGAGTGAAATAGAAAAACTACATACAAGTTCTGGTAAGTTTAACGTGATGGAAGATATCGACCAACCAAGACTAATTTAAGTAGCTAGGTATCATGGTAATAACTGCAAAGTGTGGCTGTAGGGGATGTTGGAAGATGATTTACATAGTTTCCCTGCCCAAATCAAGGTCAGCGATACCTAAAATATTCCTTGCAGATGTATAGCTTATAAACTTCCAATTGTTCTACACAATTTATTCCAGTGTGTCATTGTCCACAGCATGAGAAAGTTTTCTTTTCTTGATGTTAAAAATCTAACTTTTTTCACTTAAATCTTTTCCTCATTGATGACTTCTCTTAACTAATTCTCTATTTCATGTCTTAGTTTCCAACTCAGACTTCTTCTTTTTGGGGCTAAACAACCCCAAACCATATATGGGGACACCCCAAACTACATATGGATAGCTCGAGAGTAGATTATTTTTCCAGTACTTTTCTAGGAAGGCAAACTGGCTGTCATATTTTCCTTGTTTATCTTTTTATGGAAAGACACTAGTTTTTAATTTTTTACAAATTTTATCTTCTTTTTATATTCCCAGAAACGACGGTTCAAGATTCTAAGGTTACCCAAGCCAGTCCTTTGAGAACCAAAGAGTAATCTTAATGAAGTAATCATCACAAAAGTTTTTGAATGTACTGCAGCTGTTACTTTTCAATAGGTTTTCCTTCCTATTGATTGGTAAATCTACTCTTTCCTTAGTCCTTCTCTTAGTACTAAGTGGAGGAATTCCATTTATGCAATATTTTCTTTTTTTTCTTCTTAACCTTTTGCCAAAAATATATCACTTTCTAGCTTTGCACTTCTGAGATTTTGCCTAGGTTTTTATGCTATTTTTAATGTCCTCAATAGTTTGCTATATTTTCCTCATTCTGTACACACCCTTTTGTTTGAGATCATTAAAGATTTCATTACATTATGTAATTCATCCCTGCTTATATTTTCTAGTCTTTCTCTATCCCAGGATAAATATATGCATGTCTTTAACTTAGTCTGTTCAGGGAAATGGAACTGCTCTGAACTCCCTTTCTACTTAGACATGCCTCCTATCACATTTTTCCTACCAGTTCTCTGAATAAGAGAGGTAGGAAGAGAAGTAGGCTCTGTTTAAGCCTACTTCCTTAAGCTTTATTTCGTTGGCTTTTTTTTATATTTTCTTTTCTAAGGACTGTAAACTCTCTCTTTTCACAGTTATTCTTACCCACGCTTTTTGCTACTTTCAAATTTTCTGTCATTCCTCCACAGTGTTTAGAATTACATATCTAATATTCTTTTTAGTTCCCCGCCCCTCCCCCCAGCCTTTTCTGTATAACAATATGCTGCAAATTCTGTGCCTTGTATCTATTTTCTAAAAAATTTTTACTAGCACTGTCTGTACAACTGAAAATTTTGCCTTTTTTTTTCTTCCAGAAAAAGTCTTTTGCCTCCCAAGAATCAAATCCTATCTGGTGGTTCACAGTTGATTTGGCCATTTAATCCTTATCCAGAAAATGTGTAACTACTCTTTATGGATCTACTTGCCATGCAAAGCAATACATTCTCTCATTTTCCCCCCTTGCAGATGATTCTGGAGCAAATTATACCCACTAATATTCTAATCATGTGAATTATCCCACTGAGTGTCTCATATGCCAATTGAGATGCTGTTGTGATCATTAATTAAGAATTCAGCTCTTCCTGTTTATTTCCCTTACTTCTCAAATTAGTGCAGAAACAATTAAAATACTTGGTGGATTGGCATACTACTGTTCTACTTGTCCTTCTTATGACCTTCTTAAAATCATCCATAAACTCAATAATTTTTAGGTCCTTTTCCTAGTCATTATTGTTTATACATATCTATGAATATTTGCAATCCCTTTTGATTCTAGATTAAAGACTTTTTCATTACTGAGCGACCAAGACTGTGTCTTAAAATGTTGTTCACAACAGCAGTACCATATTTTAAGGATCAATATTTATAAAGAATTTACAATATGTCTCAGAGCTATTCCATTGCTCAAAATAATTAAAAAAAATCAAGTTACTGTATTGTTTCCTCCTCTCTCCTACCCATGCACATGCAAGTACAAATGCAGATTTCCTCTCAAATTTCCTCTCATATTTCATCACTCATATCCCTGAAGAGTTCAGTTCAAAACTGCAAGTAAACTATTGATTCTGGAAGCTTTCCTGTATAAACATCACTTAATTCTTAGGAATTAAGTCTTAGGAACCTCCTCCACTTACTCACAACTCCATGAGCAGTTATCGTGTCACTGAACATGTTTGCTTGGACTGAATTCAACTTAACTACATTACTGTGCATGTTATTAATTCTCAAGTATGCAGCTGAGAACATTTTTAAGTGGGAGGCTGCTACTAGTGAAGGTAAAAGAACTTGTAAACACGTTCCTCCATGAGGAAAGTGAGGAAATCAACAGTAAAAGCAGCCTGAAAAGGCCTGGGGTGAGAATATTTAAATAAGATAAGCTGGGGCCATCCCAGTTCAACACTACATACAGGCCCACTGGACTAGGCCTCACTTTGTGCAACGGCACTGGTACAGTTCCTGCCCCAATACAAGGCAGATTTCATCATGGTAAAAAAGGCAGATAAAGATTTAAACCTAAGGTTCTGATTACAGTTTAAATTGCTACACCAACCTGCCCAGAGAGCCCAAGAAAAATGCAAAGTACTCTTTGAGGTGACCAATAGCAATAAGTGATGTTGAAAGAATTACCATACATCAAGACTTACTATTAGATTAATACACTGTTTCGTAAGTACTTTCACAACAATGTTAATAATAGACTGTAATTTCAGATATACTTTCAGTAAAAAGCTATTTCTCAGCAAAAAGCTCTGCCATATATATCTTCATGCATGCCTTCAAACATCAAATGTGAGGTGGCAGTTAGCCATTTAATTCAATTTGTTCCAAAAAGCAAAGCTTTCAATGATTGTCTCCACCTAATGTCAAGTACATCAATTACTCATTCACAATCTTTGGTAATACTTCTGTGATTGTAAGGATTTTTAACCAGAATAATGAAAAGCAACCATATAAGAATTTGTCCTTTAGTTAACAAGTACTGTCTCCTCAGTCATCTTCAAGGTGAACTGAGTTGATTATAATTCAACCAAATTTTCATAATTTTTGCCCTCTCTCTCGTGTATGCGTTACAGTGTTCCCTCCAGATACTTCTGAAATTCATGATAAGCTATTGCAGTTCTCAGGTTTATTAATAAGTATGAAATAGAATCAAAGCACTCTGCTCTTCCGCAAATTCCAGGGCCACCTGATGGCTCCAGTGTCTTCAGTGCTCTCTATCTGCATTCAATATGAAGGAAAGTAGCTGTAAGAATGAATTTACACAGCATTTGCTGTTAATGCTATAACTGCCTACCACAGAAAAAGTAATCTTCTAAAGCAAGAAGAAAATATTCTAAATGGCATCCATCTCCTATCTTCTAGCAAATTATACAGTAAAACAATATGCTACGTTTAGCACTGGTAATTAGAGTTGTGAGAATTAAACCAAAAGTACTTAGTTTTCCATTATCATAGTTTTAAAAAATTGAGTATTGACTTAAGAAGAGAAAACATTACTTGACATATTAATCAGCACTGAAAACAAATCAATGTTGGCCCTTTTGTAATTTCACTAGAGCCTCTGTATTGACTAGGCAGAGGGTGGGGTAGTGGTTGAAAGTTATTCCATGTAAAATACTCTGGGACAAAATATGCTGTTTAAATATATCCAATGTTTATTACTGGATATTTATTAAATTATTAGAAAGAAATTTAAAATATACTTAAATAGAATTAATTATAGATATAAAGCACAATAACTTATGAAGTAATTATTATTAATAATTTAATACTTATTATAATTTATTATTAACCCTCAACTCCTAAAGCAAGATCAACATACAAGAAATTCCAGATTTACTCTTTTCTTTTTTCTTTTTTTTTTGTTAAATGGATGCCACAGCTTCTGCTTTTTTATTTGCACTGTTTGGGGCAGACTGCAATTTGAACTACAGCATCAGGGCTGGGCATTTCCAGTCTATGTTAAAACTGAAAGAGATTACTTGTTGAAAAACAAAGCCTAAAACCATGATTCCTGGTATTCAAAATTAACCAGAGGCATTTTTTTTAAATGTATAAAAGTATTTACACACTCTATGAGCAATTAATCTTTTGTTCAACTCACAGTTTCTGGATGCTAGTGACCGGGCACAACAGCATCTCTTTTATTGTATCTTAAAGCGTCAAATATTTCTTTACTACCTGTTCATCATAATTACCTGCCCTGGGCAACTCATCTGAATTCATCCAGAGACTAATTCTGCAAGGTGTTGAATTCCTTGCAAAAAATGCTGAGTGTCCTCAGATCTTATTAGTGGAACTGAGAGTCCTTAATGCACTGAAGAATTAGGCCCAAATTCAACCTTGTTTCATTATCAACATCACAGCTTTTGAGCCCGTTTACACAGGCTGTGATGGCTGCTGTGCTATTCAAGTCTGGTTTTCCCAGAGCAGTTTTGAGAATTGGGGCTGGAAGACAGGAAACAACAGTATTTTAGAGGGAGAGAACAACTTGCGGCAAAGATGCAGAGATGCAAAGATGCCCTTTACCATCCAGTAATAAACACACGTTTCTTACTGAGCTTGTGCCTGGTATCATCAATCCAGAGACTGTGTCTGTGCTAATCCACACGGAAGATGCCTGGAAGGTCACACGAAACACCATTTCCTTCTGTGGAGAGCTGCCATCATTCTCAATGTTCTCAGCACTGCCAAGTGTTTGATCTATAAACCTATATTTATGGCAACAGTTCACGCTCATACTGAAAATCTGCAAACCATTTTGCCCAGCAGTCTTCAGTACATTAATTTGCAACACAGTTGGCAGAGTATATAGTAAACAGAGTGGTCATCCAGTTTCCTTCAAACTTTGCTTCACAGAGGATGAACATGCTGTTTGCTTTATCTCTGAAAGCCTGTATAAATGTGTACTTTATAAGGTGATGACATTTTACTCTGTTCCCAGAATTAAAAATAAAAATACAAAAAAAGCAATGACAATTGTTTTCTGTCACTATCTGCAGAATTTTCCAACAGAAGGGCAGAGGGTTTTTTCTCTCTTTTAATATTAGCCATTTTCCAATTTCTAAACCAAGCTTATTTCTTGATCACAGCACTAACAGCTCTGAAAGTTATGGCTAAAGGATGTATTAAACCAGACCCAAATGGATACAACATACCTCTTTCAAGAATTCTGCAAAATTGGTACAGATTGTTTAAAGCGAACGTTTTGAGGAGTATTGTTCAAGGAGTATTCTCACAAGAATATACTAATACAAATGTAGCATAAGATATGGAATGGGTAAATATTTCTTGCAACATCCTGCCTGGATTCTCCACCTCCCTCTGCTTCAATCTTCCTCTGAATACGTGGTGGTCCTAGCAAGGTCTTTAATCAAATGAGTATTTGATCATCTGACAGTTTTAACTAAGAGAATAGCAAGCCTAAAGTTTATGTAGAAAGTCCTTGAAATAGTCAGCCCAAAACTAGTGAACAAGCCTGAAAGGACTCCAGGAAATTTAGAGCATTTGGGCAGCAGACCAAGGAGATGAGGAATATAGAAAAATGTTCGCAGTTGTGAAACAAAAGCCTCCCAAGTAGAATTGGAAATGAAGAAATAAACAGATAACAGATGCCAGGTCCAGGATACTGAGGACTGCAAGCGGGGTGAAACAGAGCCTGGAAAGCACTGGAAGACCACTATGTTTAGAGTCAAGGAACTGAAAAATGTAAACTATTCCATCCGGCATTTGTTGGGAGTGCCACAGCAAGTCAGCTTCCAGAGAAAAGAATGAGAGAAAGATGGATCTCTGTAAGGGCAGAAGGATAGCAGGCAGAGGTGACCAGCTTAGGAAGCCCTATTAGTTGCGTGTTGCCGTTATGCCAGTAAATGGATTGACAGTTCTTCTACAGGTTATAAACTGGAATCAGTTTCAAATATAATGGGTTTAATGCTGTCTTTGTCATAATCACAGACAGGGGAAACCACATCAAATTGCATGCAGTTTTATTTCTGGGAATATCAAGACCTTCTAGTGCCCTTCATTCTTCTGAATAATAAAACAAATTTACTCATTTGTATGGAGGTGTTCATCATAACCTTGTATTTTCAGTCCTCAGTAAGGTATAGTGTGGGAAGCTCAGAGAAAGGCGACAGGAGAGGAATAATATTTAAATAATTTGAAAAACACTGCAGTCAGTAAATTATACTTTTGTTCTTCCCTAGTGAATTTCTCACAGTGGCATGCTTGACAAATATGCATTAGTTTAAAATTCCAGTTTGTAAAGCTGGCAGGTTGAAAAAAATTTTAAAACATGCTTGTTTACTTGGGTTGAAAGTTTGAACTGAATGTCCTACATTCTCAGCAGAAGTGACTTCTCATGAAGGCTGAACTCTGCCCTTGTCATATAATCTCTGATGAAATTAGTGAAATGTGCATTTACTACCAAGCAAAGAAATCAGTTCAGACATGGCATTCTTATCAGATATTAGAATTAAAATAGCTGCATCAAAACTTAAATATCCACTCTATTTTTGTGTCTTGTGTTGTCCTTGATACTTCTGAAGCTCAATCCAGTTGAGATCATTGGATCTAAAAATGCTTGGTTTTCTTCAAAAGCTGTGTGTCACCTTACAGATCCTCTCTGAATCATATGAGGTAGAGAAGGTACATTCCCACAGTTGCTGAAGCAGCAGAAAACACAACAATAGAAGAAGGATGAACATAGACTATATCTAATACAGCAAGTAGCATGGCATAACAGGAGTGAAATCTGTAGAGTGAATCATTCACTTCAGAGGACCAGCAGTCCATGTTAAATATATTTGAAAGGGCTATAGCTGACTAGCTCCAGTTTGATCCTGTGAGCTAATGCCCATTAGGGGTTAGAGCTCATTAGTTGCACTCTTACAGGTCAGCACCTTACTAATTCAGGGTCATCAGGGAAGAATTGAGTTAGAGAACTCTGAAAACACTTGAAGGTGAACCAAAGCACAATTGTAAAGAGAGTCCTTATCTAATATAGAACACTAAAGTGGACGCACTTTTAGTTGCCCTAGACATTGTTGCTTGCTTTTGATCCCCCTGACAAATCATATGCTATTCCTGAAATTCACAATAGGAGCACATGATAGCAGGAGAACCTTAGGCCAGCTGGGCAAAAAAACCCCCAAAACCAGTGGGATAATCAACTGATGGGACAGTCTCATGCCTGAAAAAAATACCCAACCCTGTGAAGTCATGGTTGCACAGAGAACTTCCTGGAATACAAATCTAAAACATCCAGAAGTTTAAACCATTCAAACCAACTATATTACAGAGCCATATTATAGGCAACTTTCTTCAGAGTTGTAGAGCTATAATTAGCTTTTTCACTCCATTTCTGCATAAAAGGAAATGGCATAAATACAGTGTAATTTGTTCTTTGAATGTGAGTATTTATTATCTTATGTATTTGAATGGCATATAGCAGATGGAAGCCTTATTCTGAGTGGTGTTTAGGATACAGTGTTCTCTTCATTTGGTTCAGATTTTTTTTGCCTTTTATCGTTCCAGTGAGCTTTTAGTGTATTGCAACCCTGATTTTTGGTTTATTTTGGCCTGTTGTTTTTCTTTTGTTTGTTTCCCTGTTTGTAGAATTTGAGGCTTCACTATATGTTGTACCTGCCAGTTCATTTAGGAAAAGGTTGTTTGACCTTCCACTATGTTATATATATATGTATATAAACCTTATGGGATTTATGACTATTAAAGAAGTCACTTATTACTGAAATGATAGAAAGCTTGACTGGAAAAACTATTGACAAAGACTGAGCTATAAAAGCCATGCTAATCCCACCTGGAAAAATCAAAGCTGATTATTCATATTGGTTTAATTTGAAGCATCTGACTTCCCTTCTCACAGAGATAAAAACAAGATCCTCTGAAAAATCAATAATCTAAACAAATTAATCAATATTTATTTTCACATGGGAAGACACCTCGGAAAAAACAGAAACACTTACTGATAATTTATTGGTAGCACCAGTCCTACTCCCACCCCACAATGCACTTCACTTAAGCTATTTCTGGGAGGCTGATTATACCCCAGCTTATTCATAGCAAGGATGGTAAACAAGTTTGGGGTAAACCATCAGGATAAGGAGGGGGGGAAAAAATCCAACAAAACCCCAGATTTTTTCCAGCTCAAATAGTAACTGAATAAAACCATTAGCAAAAATTTTTTAAAAATTGAAAGCTCAATAATAATGACTGAAAACACTTTTAATAGAAGAGTAGATAGCCTTTACATATCAATGATGTTTACCTCTTTGTTAAAGGTATGAAGTATAGAAAAATGCTATTTTTATGCTGATGAGATTTCTGGAAGATTTCTGCAATATCAGTAGGCAAAAGTTACTTCTGTGTAAGCCAACCTATGAGCAAACAGGCTGTGTAATGACTACATTAGGTGATAGTATGGTAGCATGGAGGTAGTATGGACATTAGAAGGCAACATGGAACGGATCCAGAGAAAAAAAACACCTGAGGCCAAGGACCTGACATCTACATTATAAGCATTTCAGTGAGTTTTATTTTGGCATAGCTATAGTCTGATCTCAACAGATCAAATAACCATTAGCGCTTAGATCACATTGCGCATGCTCCTACAGCATGTTTTCTCTTTTACTTTCATGTAAAGAAAATCTACCTTGTGTACTGTAGGATCACTCTGCAACATACCAGGCTGGCAAATCAGGGTGATCAGAACATTTGCTTCAAAAGCACATTTCTTATCTGAGGTAAAATATTAACGCAGATGAACCCATAGACTCAAGAAAGTTGTTTAAGTTGTTTTATACACACGCCTCTGACTGAGAGGCTGTATACGTTATGCAAATACCACTTGGTTTCATTCAGTTATATCATAATCAACTCCTCTGGGTCAGATCAATCTGCATTTTCACATGCACTTACCGTGGTTTAATAGTGTCTGCACTGGATATTAGGAGCTAACTTGCCAACAGTGTAGCAGTTACTTCCCGCAAAGTCCTGGTGCTCCCTGGTCACTTCTGAAGGAGAAGTAGAAAAAAGGTGGGGCAATAGGAAACTCCAGTTTCAAAACTGCCATGAAGCAGGTAAAGTAGGGACTTGAACCAGGCACTTTCGTATTCCTGAACAGAGATGCAATGTGGGGCATAGAATGGTGGCCTCAAAGCTCAGGTTTGAACCTAATGGAAACATTGAAGGATTACATTTACTTCCCCTGAGGAAAAGGCCGTGAGTCTGAATTTTAAGAAGTTCACAGCATTATCATAGTCCAGGTCAAACCAAATCTAGAATGTTTGAACTACGTGAGAAAGTTAAAGGGATCAGAGGGGCAGAGACATGCTTTTTTAACAGTATTGAATAATCTTTCAGCAAACTCTTAGGAGACTTCTGATCAAATACTGCAGACTAAGTTTAGATATAGATAAGAATCTTGGTTTCTGGATCTATTCTGAGTTCCGCTCATTCAATGGATTATGCTATGAAAAAACAAACCTACCTGAAACTATATTCATTAAAAACATTCAGTATCACAAGCTCTTGTAAGATTTATGCATTTTTATTACACGTTTTAGAGATATATCCTCCACATAAAATAAATAAACCTGAAAAAGAAACAGAAAGGCACAAGAACTGGAAGAACCAAATATTTTACAAATTTACCATATAATAAATCTGTGTTATTTTTGGAGTGACGGAACATGCTTTCTGTCTAAGCAAAAACACAGAAAATACTGTATAAAAAGCAATTTTTTTCATTATCTGTGGCTACAAGCATGTCACTATCCTCTATCTCCCTTCACAAGAAGTCCATTCTCTTCTCGCTGTCTCTTCCTCCTCATCCTTACCCATTCATTCAGTGCTGAAGAAGCTATAAAAGCTGGGGTACTCTTCAGATGGAAAGAGAAATTTCAACTGAGCAGAGTAAAGTCAGCCAGCCCATATGGTAATGTCCACCGGACAAGATTAGCAGCTAGCTGAGCTCTGAACAGCCCTGAAGCTGCTGTGATTTGTATTTTAGGCAGGAAAGGTGCCTGCCAGGCACAGCATCTGTTTGGTATTAGAGCTGTACCAAGAAAATTCCTCTGGGCAATTGAAGTTCATTCAGACCTTAAAGTTCATAATTGTTCATCACAAAACAGCTGAAAGTTTTAAGATATCCTTCTCTGACAGAAATCAGCATGGTCCACCAGAAATACCACCTTTTTTCTCACAGTTCAAACCTACCGTTCTAGCAGTTTTTGCTATACCTATCTCATCCCAGCATGGAGAGAGGCCCTCTAATGCCGCTGTTTTGTGGCAAGAAGAAGGGCTGACCTGTGTACATCTGTGGCTTTTTGATGGAGGAGGCAACTTGCAGGCAGTGAACATTAAGAGAAGACAGATACCAGCATGGGACTGGTAAGCTGCTGCTTAGGGAAGAAAGTAAAAAAAAAACACCTATGTTTCAGATAAGGGATGCTTGCTTAGGGAGAAGTAGGTTGCTGCTGCTGTGGGCAGGGGATGCAGAGAAAATGGAAAAGGCCTTCAGGACCCAAACCCTAGAATCGCTTCACATGGCTGCTGAGGCTAAACCGTCCTGAAAAATATAGCTCTTTTTCCTGAGTAATTACACTAACAATTCTGCTAAAATGTTCAGCCACCTTTCAGATGAAGATTTCTCTTATGCTCTGTCTCTGCGAGGATGGGACTTTGCCATGTAAATTAGTGCTAGAGTTCCCTGAAGTATGGCTGTACCACAGTCAATAACAAGAGCACTGATTATCTTAGATGATTCAGGTGACATCCCCAAGGAAAAGATCTGTGTCAAAGTAGGAGAATCCCATAGACAACATACTGTTGCTAAATGCAGCAAATTTAGTAGAGAGGGTGCTCCTTGCCCTTCTCCTCCAATGACTCACACTGATGTCTTCTGAGAGCAATTAGAAGAAAAATTTTTCCCCAGGAAAGAAGAATTGCTGAGAATTAAGGACTGAAGCCAGTATTTTCAGCACTAAGAGCTCCTTCAACAGTGGGGCTTAATATAGCAAAGAATTCTAAAAAAATGCTCAGTACCTGCTAGATCACACATAGAATACTGCATACAGTTTTGGGACTGCCAATACCAGAAAAACACAGATCAATGGGCATAAGTTGAAACAAGGGAGGTATGGACTGGTTTTCACCATAAGAACAGCCAAGCAGTAGAAGAGGTTGATCACAGAAGTTGTGCAGTCTCCATCCTTGGAGGTTTCAAGATCAAACTGGGTGAAGCCCTGAGCAACCTCATCTAACCTTGCAGACCTTGCTTTCAGCAGAAGGCTGGATGAAAGACCTTGAAAGATCCATTCCAAAGGCAATTGTCCTATGATAGTAGGAGAAAATTTAATAACAAAAAGGTTCAAGATGGACAGTATCTGAAGCTCAAATTTCTTGAAAGACCTTATAAAATAGCTCTACAATATAGTAGGTGATATTAAAAAAAGCATTTCATGGGTTAATGTAAGCACACTGAACTACTCTGCCCTGTACAGATCTTTGTTTCTTTTTCAGTTGTTTCTTTTTTTAAAAAAACAACAACAAAAAAAGAAACAATACAATTGTCTCTGGAATAAACAGTTCAACAGCATCTGAGCAGAAGCAGCAATCATGACAGGCTGATTCAATTTCTAATTCCCAAAATTCTTGTTCTATATGGTGAGACTGGCACAAAGATGTAAATCCATAAATATATTTTGCTGGCATTGTGATGTTGACACAAGTCAACTAGGTATTAAGACCGACTATCAATACACTTCAGAATTGATCTCCAAACTACTGTTAGAGAGTCTGCATTACTGTTACTGTGGAATTTGGGCAGATTCAGCCTGGAACTTTATAACTTTTCTACTGACAGTTTTTCAGGGGTGAAACTGTAATTACTGATTTCTCTACTATCAAATCCAGGTAAACCTTCTACAGATAAAAATTAACAACAAGAAAAATGAGAGTAAAATACATGCAGCTATACTGATGCTCCCAATAAGTTTCCAGAATAAAACTCAGATAGCCAATTTTTTAAAAAAAAATGTTGATTCCCACAACAAAGCCTGTCACAATTTCACAGATTTATTGCAAGAAAACAGCATAAATTTCCGTTGTAGCCAAATTTCCTATTAAGGACTTGCATAAGTACTAATAAAATTCATGAGTGATATTAGCAGGTCAGAATACAGAAATCTACAAAGAGTGTATAGGATGCATTAGAAATATGGGTAAAGCAAATTAATATTAAGCTAAGAAAATATAGAAATTCATAAAGATATGAAAGAATCCTGAATACAATTTTTTACAGAAGAGCAGAAACTAGGACAGCAGTCATTGTATGTTGGAAATGAAGAGAAAAATCAGATGCAAATTGGCAGGTATGGAAATAAAGAGTGACTATTAAAGCAGATCTACCATGTCATCAAACAAGCCTGAACCACATGACACTGGTGAAACTGCACCAAGAACATGCTTTTCTATTTCAGTTCCTTCTTACCAGAAAATAAATGGGAACATGTAGGAAACAACTGCTGTAAGAGAACAGGAAGGACTTTTTGTAAAGAAAAATGAAAAAAAGAATGAAACAGGAGCAAGCTTAGCTCCACTGTATAGTTGGAGAGATGTCGTCACCTGGAGTGAAATAAAAGGGATGACCTGTAGTATCTCAAAAGCTTTCAGCCAGTAAAACTTGCTAGACTGAAGAACTATTCTACAGTCTTCGAATTACAGGACAGATGAAAAGAACATAGACACAAAAATAAAGTGTACACCAGGGATAAGTTCTGCATTGATAGAAAGAGAAACTAGAAAGAACATTTTGTTCTGTGAGTGAAAACTGAATACAACCCAGCTGTTTTGTCTGGCTCACTTCCTAAGGTATGCATCTATCTATAGAGTACCTGGGAAAATAACTTTCAATCATATTTACAGATTTTAGGTCCATATATCCAAAATCCAAGTGAAGTGATTAACAGTGTGAAGTGATTAACAGTGTTGGCATTTAAGCAACCTGAATAGCAATACAAATCGAATTCAATAGCTCAGAAAAACATGTGTGGGAGGATCACCCTTGTGGCAGCTTGTCTGGCAGCTCATTCATTACTAGGTCATACCCAATTTCTGCAAAGAGAAAAGCCTTTAATTATATGACAATACAAATGGTGGAAAATCTTTGCAAAACTGGTAAGGAACTTGGTTTTGCTGTGCTTGTAGTGCTCCACTCTCCTTGCTCATAAGTGAAGAGACTTCCAAGCAAATAACATGTAACATACATATCTCTAATTGCCATTTTCTCTGATAACGTTTAGCTTGTCTTAGCTGCCAGCTACATCTCATTTTTATTTGAGAGAAATGCTGATTTTTTGAAGAAAAACAACAACAACAAAAACCCACCCCAAAACAACTGACGATTTCAGAAGGTGGCGTTTAGTCATCCAACATCATTCCATAGCATGACATGTCTTAGCATGCAGAGATTTTCTTTTTTTTTTTTTTAAGACATTTTTCATTTTGCACTGATACATAAATGAAGATTTCTTTCCCCCATATACACAGGGGAGTGTTTCTAATCAGAACATTTTTCTTTTAATTGGACAAGAAAGGTACATGCTGTCATTAATAATTTGATTTTATTTTTCTTTGACAGGTACAATTCTGAGGTGCCTAAAAAGTAGTCACATCTGAAAAAATAATAACTGAAAGATGCTTATTTTTCATAATTTGGAAAGCTTACTAAAGTGTCTTATAAATCATCTATTTTAAGTGTTCAAACTTTATTTATTGTCCTGTGTCATTCTGAATCCATGTTTTATTACTTCCTGTATGGTATACAACGAGTCTGATATTTGAAAGATTTTATGACTCTGTATTACAGTAGGCATGATTTTAAAATAACTTATTAAATTTTATAGTTCAGATAATGTCCTCAGATATCTAATGTATACCAGGAAAGTGGATTTGTTTTTACATGACCACAGATTTCACTTTATTAAAATCCAATAGTAGCAATTAAATGTTAATTAAAAATGTCTTATTTCATGACA
This sequence comes from Astur gentilis, assembly GCF_929443795.1. Lineage (NCBI taxonomy): Eukaryota > Metazoa > Chordata > Aves > Accipitriformes > Accipitridae > Astur > Astur gentilis. The sequence continues at coordinate 2,194,972 of NC_064882.1, forward strand.
GTGATTTCAGAGTCAAACACCAAAAAATAGGAGAAGGTAGAATCCAGGTAACCCTCTGCTTACATACAATTTGTAGTAGAAACCTTAGTGATGTTATTGGATATAATTTTCTCCACACAATGCTGAAGGGCAAATGAACTACTATTCAGCAGATCCTGAGGTGACATCTTAACCCCTTCTAACTTGCCTCTGCCACTGCTATGATTCCCCATCACATACAGAAGTCTCCACAGATCGTATGACACTATCCCATCTTCTACCCTTTCCTCCTGCCTCTGCTGAATACCATTAATTCAATCCCTCACTTGCTGCAGTATCCTTCATATACAACAACTGCCTGTGAGAGCTGTAGCATAAAAAGTCTGGAAAAACTGCTATTAGGAGATTTCTCCACTCCTTCCCTACCCAGTCTTCACTTTAAACAGGCAACAATTTTACACACTTAGGAAGTGCATAATCCCATCAGTTAATTAACATTGTAAAAAGAATGGCTGTTGCCGGTCTTTAGATTGCATTTAAGCATCAAGATAGCTACATCATTTACCTTCCTTTTGTTACACTTCTTTTTGGTGGTGCTTGACACACTGAAAAGCAGAAATCTACTCGGACGTCCAAAGAACAGAGCATTATCCACATTCAGCTGCTGTACACAAATCAGTTCAAGCCTTGTACTTTGGGTTTGCTGCTCAGCTTTCAGCAGCAAGGTTCAAGTGCAAGGGAACCTCTTTTTAATGTTATTGGCACATAATACATATGCATTCTCTCTTCACCTACTATCCCTGGAGAATATCTGTCAATTTCTTCTCTCTGGAAAAGTCTGCTTTTACTTTCCTGTACCTTGGAAAGCGTATGCAGCTCTGAAAGGTGCATGGAAAGCACGTGCATCTCTCATCTCCACCTCCTTGATGGCAAGCGTCTGGAATGATGATGCATTCTGTTACTAAACGCATTAAATTAACTCCTTCTACTTTCATCATCTGCAAAAATTTGGTGGGATGAGAGCCAGACCCAATGGTTAAAGTGGGAGATTAAAAAAAAAATCAGTCTACACCTTAATTCTCTTAAATTGCTACAGTTCATTCTGGTGCCCCTAGTGTAGTATTATAAAAAACTTAGAAAAATTAATTCAATTGAAATGCACTTCTGGGTGGATTTCAGGCAATTCTTCAACGTACTGATTTAAGTATAAATAAAATCTAATTTAAGCACCATTAAAGACTGGAAATATTTACTTGCAAGAAAGAACACTTGCTTGGGGGGGGGGGGGGGAGGGGCAGGGAGAAATTATTTTATCAAGAAAAATATTTACTCTGGCTGTTCCAAACCCAGCTGAACACAGCATGCTATAGTCAAATTTTCCTATGTAAGTAATTTAATTACTTTTTCATTAGTAATTCTGGAAGCCACAGTAGACTCTCCTTATGTTTTTCATCACACTGTATATACCGAAGTACATTCTTTACCTGAGCCTATTTATAAAGCACTAAGCAACATTCAGCACTATGAATAAACCTTGCATCCCCAAGATTCATTTTTGGGTTTGTATTTAGTTTCTTTATGTGGGAGGAGGACAAAGATGTCTGATGGGAATACAGAAATCACCCCTCTAATCTCATTCTCAACAGGTCATTGAGAGATGGTTTATGCATCTCCTTGCAGTAATATTTGTATACTACTCAAGTAGCATTACATAATGTGTGAGCACAGGTCTGGTCACAGCAAAAAGATTGCTCAAGCTGTCTTCCCCTCAGCCTACCCAGTTTTCTTCTTCAGTAGCGATTCTCCTCCCTATTCTAGCCTTCTTTTAGCCATCCATCTAGTCCTGACTTGGTTTCATTTTTGCTGGTTTGGACCCAGCTAGTATCCCAACCATATTCATGCATATCACAATGAATTGCTCTTCATTTGTTTTGAGTGACATTTTATTTATTCACCTACTGGAGAGAAAGAATGCTAGCACAGTGAATTCATCCTTACACCTGCCATAACACTAAAATGTTTATTATTTCAGATGTCTAAATACAGGTGTATTTCTTTCCTGTGCAAAACTGCAAGGAGAGAGCAGTAGTAGAAAAGCCAGTGAGAGAGAGGACACCCTCACTGGAGATGAGACAGCAACCTTTACAACTGTGCTAATCATAAATCTACACCTTGACATTGGGAGGTCCACAAAGCCAATAAAAAGGGGGAATGAGAAAAAAATTAAATATAGATTCAGATCGAACAGAAGTATATATTTCCCACCAAAACATGATTGAAGGTGGAGTAAACAAAAATTATCTCCAATTATTGCAGGAGTAGAACTGCTCAGAACTAAGATATTTACCCTGTAGTTTCTATACATCAGCAGCTCCCTTTATTTATCAGAATTGCACATTGGTATCTAATCTGGAGTGGAACTTTATATTTAGTCTATGCTAAACACTACGTAAATGCATATTACGCTACTGATAGCTATTCAGCTGCCCAATGCATTCAGGTAGTTGTGACCAAGAGACCTCTGCTTCTTTCTTTTTGATTTAAACAGACAGGAGCCACCACTTCTTTTAAGTGCAGTCCCCATCACAAACCAGCCAGATCTTTGTCTTTTGACAGCAGCTATAATGCATGCTAACCAAAGCTACCCATTGAAGCCACTTGGAAGTGGAAGCCAGAGAAAAAACCCATAGCTTTATACATATATAGCAGTCTCTATAAAATATGTCAATCTTGGAACTAATTCTGCTCCTTACAGATACAGTAGTATCATAAAGAACTTAAAGTAGAAGCTGGTCCAGTCTGGGACTATTGTAACTATGACTGCTGAGTATACGAGAGAAAGAATTACAAAGCTCAGGTGTGGAAACATATTTAAATTTAGTGATTGTACTTTGGTCCTTAGTAGCTTTTTAAAGTATACTCGATTTTTTTTTTTGCATATATGGTTGGAAAACAAAACACAAAAATAGTATTAAAACAGCCAGATAAAGACTTTATGCACATTTTCCAGACCAATATCTAGTCCTCTCAGTTTTGTTTCTTTGAAACAGAGGGAACAGAGCAGGAAGGTCTTCAAATTTATTGTTAAAAAAAGGGCCAACAACAGCACATAAAATATTCTATCATATAGTACTTAAAACTTCTCTTTCCTCTCATTTGCTGTAACAGAAAAGGCTATATATATTCTCAGTTATTTACACAAGTATAGCTTCTGTTGGAGTCAAGGAAAGTCACAAAGGCAAGAACTGATTTATCAGAATAAAAATAATCCGTCATGTAGAAAACAATCAATAGATACTTTTTAGAGTTCTACACAAACCAGTACAGGGTTTTGTTGTGGATTTTTCTTAATCAATAATGTTCAGCAGCAGTTTGGAATTCTTGGGAGACAGTTTTTCTGCATCAGGGGACAGTGCTCATTTAACACAGTGTGTAAGTAATATTTTGCTTGTTTCATCTAGAAAAAACTTCATGAAAAAATTAAGAACTAAAATATTTCTCAAAACAGTTCTCTGGAAAGTCATGCCAACCAGAATTCCCATTTCCAAAGAGCCTTCCTTTTAATTTTAAGCATTAATACAAATAAAAACAACCTGTAAGTAAGTTGGCACTACACTTGACTAATTTCCACTTCTTTTTCATGGTTATAACAGATGAAAAAGACACAGTTGAGAAGGCAGAAATTCTCCTTGGGCCAGGTAACATCTTTAAGTACAGTATACTGTAACTCTTATCTGAAATAACCCATCAATTACTTCTTAGAAGAGATAATTTAATAATAATGACACAAAACACACAAAAAGTACAAGGGACATCAGTGACACTCTCTCCTACCAGCTAAAGCATTCACGTCTGTTTCTCTTCCAGACGATCACTGGCTTTCCTATTTTCTGGGCAAATAGTCTATCTACACAATAGTTTGTTTCACAGAACATGTCATCACAGACCTTCCCCTGAAACACAATGGCCACAGCTGTATTTCCTGAGGAGCAAGACCTTGTCTGTGTTTAAGAAGTGTAATAATTGGGCCTGCAAAAAATTTAGAGAAGTGTCATCTGGCTACTGGATTCTACTAGAGCTTAAGCAATGCTGGAACTACTTTCTGTACAGCCAAAGAGAGAGATTTAAACTTATCGAGAAGGCATCTAAATACTTTAAAATTGCCCTGAGCCATGGCATCAATAAGTTTAGGATTTTTGAATAACAATTTTGGACTTAAACACCTAAAACAGACTTTAAAGCACCTAAATCCTTTACTAGTTCTAACTTTCAGTCTCACCCCTTGCCAATGAAATTTAGATTAAGTCAGTCAAACTCTGAAGACCTGAATAAATATCTTTAAGAATAAAAGCTTATGCAACTTTTTAATAAGCCATAAATATGCATTAGAGTACATATACAGTGCTTCTTTTCTAAAATGAAATATATTGCTATCCTCTTCACTATTTCACTGACTTCACTGGTCTGACTAGGTCCAGCCATTTTTAAGTGGAAAGCTTTATTTCATTCATTCATTCATCCTTTCATCAACACAGGTTTGATTTAAAAACAATCAAACCCAGAAAAACAATGCATCTGCATGGGTAGTTTGCATACAACAAATGGTGTTCCTATTGATTTCTTTGCAATGATGCAGACTAACTTATTTGAGCTCATTATTACACATACCAGTTTAATTCAGTCTGCGCACCATTTAGACCACATCTTCCTTTTGCATGATTGCAAATAGGAAAGTATTTACTTGCACAGTAAACATGTGGCCACACCCAGTCCAAGACAGCATGGCCAGGCCCTTCACATAATGCATTGAGCTAGAAATGTACTAGAAATTTCCCCAAATGGAAATACCACTGTTTGGAAGTGACACGTGTCAGAGTTAATGTGTGTCATCATTATCTTTCCTAAGTAGTCTCCACAGATGTAGTAAAGACAATAACGTGTATCCTCTGCCATTGTTCCTTCCCCATTTAAAGACCAGTTCTGACAGACTTTACAGGAAAGGTCAAATTACATCCCCAAATGGAGTCCAAGGAGTTTTCATTATTTCTGTTCATACGTACAGTGGTGGAGATTTAGGACTCAACTATTTTTCTCCTTGATGACAGTATAAATAGCAAGAGCAATGGAAAAGTTATGAGCAGCAGTACTTGAGGAAAGATAATTATTCTAGGACCTGTCTCAGACTCACAGACTGGATAATTTTCACTTTGATTCTCATAGTATTTTATTTCATTGTTTTGCTCCTGATGAGTTTAGCAGGGTATAAAATAAAGCAAGCGCTCAACAAATAGACACACTAAAGTCTGATTCCTTTATATTCGAGGTGTTACTGCGAGAAGTTAATGTTCGATCTCAGAAACAGTGTTCACGTATCTGATGTTCATCTGCTGAGGCTTTCATTTATGTATTCACAGTTCAGTTTCAAAATGCCACACCAGAAATACTTAGTCTTGATTTACTCATTTTGTAGAATAGTGCTGCTGAAGAAGAAAACCTGAATTTAAATTAAGTGAAAGCTGAAGTTACTTCAATTCACTAAACAAAATAAATGGCATAAAAGGAAAGGCTACAGATCAAACTCTCAAACTCCACAGATCAAATTTACCAGGGGAGCAAACAGTCCTTGGGATGATATGATATTGATGGCTAACATGGATCAGATTCTGAAAAAAGTCTTGTGAGACAGCAAAAGAACAAATTGGTAAAATATGAGGTCACACTTTTCCTGCCTTCTAAGGAGTACCTAATGGTCCTTGGCAAAGAAGTACTCTGCTTTTAATAAATTGCTTTCAGAATAAGATATTCTGAAATTTTACCTGTGCCTTTTGGAGTGAAATGTTAATTCTCAGTTCATTTTCTAAGAATGAACAAACCATGCCCAAAGAAGAAAATTTAGGATGATTGTGAGAAAGAAAATGTTCTCCTGATTAGGTCTGGTCTAGGCTCCCAAGGGAACTGACACAAACCCTATATTTTCTGCTGTTTAAAACTAGCCTAATAAAGCAACAGTAAATGTTCTCTAGGAAACAAACCCGTAGCTGCACCTGTGACCTGATGCAACTTTCTCATCAATCAAAAAAAGTGAGTTGCTTGTACTTGCAATTACTGTCTGTATTAACAAATGCTACACTTACTTGCATAGCACAACAGACAGACAAAAACATCAAAAAATGATTAAGCAAAACACTGTCATCAATCATTATGCAAAGTAATTGACAGCAATTTACTTACCTTTCGTAAAAGGAAAAAATGCAGTGAAAATGAAGGCAGACAACAAGGCTGGTAAATGCTATGAAAGAACTGAATAAAGAAGAAAGTTCATTAAAATAAGACACTACAACAAACTGAGACCTGGGCTTGACAGTGACCCTTTACTTTAATATTATCTTCAAGAGACTCTCTGAGGAAAAAACACTTTTCCAAAATTTTTAAGCTTTCCAATCCACGTACTGTTTCAACTTCTAGTCCCTTGTTCTTTTTACTGTGGCTATTCTTCCTTTTTGAGTTCTGTTCTTATATTTCACCTCAGTCCAGTTATAATCTCTGGATTGACTGAGACTACAGTTTTGATCACAGAACAGTTTCAAGCAACCAAAAACCACAGTCAAAGGGATACAGATTAGGAAGAAAAGGCCAATGTATTTTCTATTGCTCCCTCTCCACCCCTACCATTCACAGGCTGCCATGTACGAGATGCAGGTTCAAAAGAAGATCTTATTCAGTAGTTTTACCAGAAAATGTTCTTCAACAGAAGCTGCCCAAAGCTTTGTTGTCGCAAATGAAAATAAGAAGAGACACCCAAGGAATCACCAACTTGCAGCTAATGCAGAAGCTAGGAATTTGTTTAGTGCTTTGGCGATCGCAGGAAAGACTGAGCCCAAATCATGGAAACAGACACACTCAGATGTTGTTCTGACTTCTGAATATGAATATCTTAGTCACCCTTAATACAGATTATTCATGTTTTTCTGATTGTATTAGCAAGTGAGAGTTCTTTTGCTCCTTTTTCACAATTCTGTCAAAAATCCCACCTGTTCTCTCCTCTCTTCCATATCTTCAGCTATGCTGCATGATGGTGCAGTAGCTGTCAGACTTAGGGATTTAGGATGAAAGATGCCAAAAAATATAGTGCTACTGGGAGACCCACCTCTTTGTGAAAAGGACATCGTGTGTCACAGCATGGAGAACAGTGACTGCTGCACGGTGCTGTATGCCTCGAATTCCCATCAGCTCCCAAAGGGTACAGAACTTCCCACGTTTGGGCCTCAGATGATTTCAACCCTGATTCAGCATGCCCTCCTTTAACAGCCCTTGTTACTCATAAAAGAAGTGAAATATCAAGATTTACAGGAGAGAAACACTACATAAAGTCCCATTTTATGAAGTTATTTCTTTTTAATAAAAGTACAGCCCATGACTGAGATCTTTATAAAATGTTAGCATGTTTCATTTTTACAGTTTTTATGAAATACACGTTTATTTTAATGGCCAAACCTTTCAATTACTTTCACATGCTGTGTTAGGTAAAGTAAATTCGTGTAAGTGTCATTGACAGTTCTTTCATGTCTCTTTCTAGAGACCACAAAACTCCCTGTGAAGGAAGAATAGTCTTGGCTGCTACAAATTTTTACTCCTCTACTTTTGCAGGAAGACTCTAGTAAAGAAATCACATTGTACTCGTCATCTTAATTAAGATTATATTTTCATTTGTTTGCATTTCACTTCAGCAACTATTCAGTGCTAAAAATCTTTATAAATAAGTATTTTAAACACATACACTCTCTTTCTTCTTGAAAGGTATACTGACACTGAAGATGAATGTCAGCAGCCAATATTTCAATCATGAGCAACAGATGAAGTAGATTTCAATGCTTACTTATTCTTCAGACAAAAGAAGACAATAAATTTAATTTATGAAGCATCACCTGCAGTGTAGTCAAATATTTATGTCCAATGTTTTGCTTACCTGAGTTTTACAGAAGGGTATTATATGACTGATGTAACGGTTTAAATAACGTTTGGTTTTTCAATTCCATAAAAACTCATTCTGTCTCTACATATATAAATTACACAAATTTATGATGAATCCATGGGACAACAAGCTTTTCAGGTCACTCCACTCATAATTACAACTAATTAAAATGTGCCAAAGAAAGGATAGAAATTTATCACTGCTCATTAAACCTGTAAAGACTGTGTTAATTAGATGTCAGACTCAGTAATTCACATAAATGTTTGCTGCCAGTCTAAATCTAGTGAAAAAATAAACGCATTTATAGCCACTGCTACAAGAAAGGAGATTGGTACTGTTGAATTAAAAGGGTTAAAAGCTTTTTATACTACAAATCTCTTGCTTTACCAATATGCTTTTTATCCTGAAAACAGTGTGCATGAATTTTCTGTTGCTATTTTTTTGCCCAAATTTAAATATTCTTTTGATGAAAGGGAAAGGTAATGACACAGCATAATTTTTGTAATGTCATATTTTCAAATATTGCTTACATTCATTATCAAACATTAATTTGAAAGAGTTAATTAAAAATCAATATTTACTAGCAGTTATCACACTATTGCATTCTCTATGTTCTTGCTTGTCACCCACAGCAACCGGGAAGCGATTCCACTGTGTTCCCCAAAATTTATAAGCCAAAGCCTCCAATGCTTCAACTGAATCTTCTCACAGGACATCTCATAGAGGTCGAACAATTTTAGTATGAGGCACTGTATATATTGATTAATTTGAAAGCAAGTCATCAATTCAAGACATAATTAATAGGTCAGAATGTAATAACATAAATTGTGTTCTTTACAGATTAGCTACATGTACAGCTTATAATTACAATGTCACTAGACTCTTCCTAGGGCCTTTCATCACAGAGAAGAGGAATGTATGGTGATACCAGCTGAGAATTTTCACTTGCATATTACTAAGTGAGGCGGGGGGGAGGGAAGGGGAGTGCTGAGGTGCCTGGAATACCAACATCATAAAGCTGTATATTTCACATGGAGAGTAATATATAAGTTGTTGTACATTGTAATCATTGAAGTTCCAAACTGTAGTGAGGTTTTCTGAAATTTATTCATTGAAATCCCTGCAAATAGGCATTATTAAAAAACAACAGGCTTATTAGTCTGTTGAAGGAGTCAGGAATTTGTCCACCTGTGTTTACTGCTTTGAAACCTGACTCAGAGTGCTATCACACAACTCTGACTACCACCACTGCTTTAGGCTCTAAGATAGTTTTTATGCCTGGCCTGTGCAATACTTGTAAGTTAGCCTTAGATCTTCCATAAGGCCTTCCATCTGCTTACCTTCAGTTTAAGCATTTGTCTTAAAGGTAACTTCGTCTCTGCACATTTTTTTTCTCCTGCTGTGAGGAATTTCAAATTAGGCATGTAATACAGAGGAAACAAGACCTCATCATTCAGTCCTTTCTCACCTGAACAGTTCAACCACCTCAACACGGCTGTTTAGATAAGCGCAACTCCCAGGATCAGGGCCTAGTTATCTTGGTTAACCCCAAGCCTTCATAAAGCAAGGGAGCTATATGAAAAATCTTGTTAGCTGCAGGCATTCATTTATCCTCTAATTCAGTTAATTTTCTTGGTAAGACATATAGCTGGAGGAAGTAGGTGGGAGAAATGTTCCATGGCAGTATTCTGTTAATTAACAGCACTTCAGTTGAAGGATTTTTTTAAGGTCTGGGTTTGGATGTACAGGAAGGAGTCAGGACTGGGCTTGTTTGCATAAAAATTATAAGGAAACAAAACCCCATGTGATCCATCTCTCCTACAGATATTACAGCAGAAATTCTGACTATCTTGCTAAATATTTTTTGAGGAGAAGTTACTACCTAAATGACAATGTTCCAACCAAGTGCCAAGGGGGAAAAAAAAAAAAAAAAAAAAAAAAGATTACTTTTATCTGCTGGAAGAAATTATTTTGGGAAGAGAGAGACCATGTTCATGGAAAACTTGCTGTACAGAAGGACTATATTGAAAGTGACTTGAAATTTTCTCTGAAGGCTAATTTTTCATTAAACTTCATAAGATTTTGCTTTTGAGTCAAACAGCCAGCACATAACACAGCCAGACTTAAGAGAATAAGTATATGATCAACAAGAATAATAAAGGAATAGATTATTTACTAATCAGTCCTCACTTAAAAAATCAGAGAGAAATAACGTAGATTAAAGGAAGAGAAGGAAGCATATCAGCTGGTCAGAAAAGTGTTATTATCAGGAGTTTTAGCTGGTACAGAATGTGTTTCTTCTAAATTTACAACACCTACTGATTTAGCTTACTGTGGCCTCAGTGCTGTAATTGGATTCACATGGACAGTCATCTCTATCTGTGAGTCTGAAAAGGCTCCTGGGGCAAGTGCCTGTTGAGCAGAGCCAATAGCAGTCCCATCCAAAAGCTAGTAGGTTCAACTTCTAAAATTTTAGATACTCTGTTACTGTTTGTTTTCAAATAACAGTTGCATTTCTGCCTTGCTTCTATCATTTAAGCCTACATGAAGACGATAGGGACCAAAGATTTGGCTGTAGAAATAACATTCCCCTAAAAAAAACCCCACAATAAACAGCTCCCTACTGTCCCACCTCTCGTAACTCAAATCCTCACTAAATTATGTTAGGATATCCAAGAAAAGCAAAACCTTATTTGCTGGAAAAGTCAAAACCTTTCCCCAAGACAAAAAAGTGACAAAGTAGCCAGCAGTTACCAAAATAAATAAATACCCCCATTGCCATCTCTGAAGTTTTACAAAGAACAACTTGAAGAATGAGAATTTGACTTCTAACAATAACAAGAAATAGTGTTTGCTCTTTACACAGATCTAGCCTACACTTGCTCCAAATTCCACATACTGGGTATTTACAAAAGAGGTACCAGCTACCTTCTTACTCAGTGCAAAGGCTGTGATTGTGACAATTCAGTATATTACTGGGGAAGAGCTTAAAGGACTACTATACTGTCCTGATTTTATTTAAACCTGTATGAAAACTTTATATGAAATCCAGAGACAGACAAACCCCAAGGCACCCCTGAGTCACTATCTTCTTGCTAATTTGATAAAATAGACACTGGGTTCTTTTGCTTATGGATATATTCCTTTATTTACCATCTTCAGTTCCTTTGACTTGAGCCAGAAGAACTATCTAGCAGAACAGAGACTATTCAGGGTCAAAACTGTAAACATCACAGATTAATAGATTTAGAATGGAACATCCTACTTTGAAAACATCCAGCAGAGATACCTTATTTAGCATGCTGGGAGAAACAACTAACAACAATCTAGGCAGTTGCGTTAGCCTCCCCTATTGTAGATCCTAACATGGTCTGTTTTGTTTTGTTTGGGTGAGGAGGTGTGTGTGGGGGGGTTATTATTGTTTGTTAAGTGAATTAATTGGTATTCCTTTCATATTTTCTTCTGGCTAAGGATCCAGTTAATACCCCCAAACCATTGTTCCCATCCTGAAAGTAGCTGATATAGTCACTTCCTTTCCCCCTGAACTCCCCACCCAAGCAAAAAATCCAAAACATTGTGGGTCACTTGGAACGACAAACAATTGCCATTATTAAAAAATTACACATAAAACTGTGAAGTAATGGTGTTATCAGGTTTAAATAACACATCTGTTCCACTCGCCCCCAAAGCCTAGTATTCTTTCTTATTTCTTCCCATCCTTTCCTCACTCATTTAAACAAATCTGTGACCCACAACTCCTCTACTAAATCTGTGCTGTGACAGTGACAGATGCTTTTTTTGAGTTGATTTTAGCTGATTGGTTGTGAGAGGCAAAGCACCCACAGATGTCAGCTGCTGTTCTATCAGACTTATTGAGACAATCAGATAAATTTGGAACAGACAGTAAAAATTACTCCAAGAATAGTTCTAGTCTCCTAGAACAAGGCTAGAAATAGTACAAAACTATTATTTTCTATGTTAGTGCACGAGGTTCCATCAGAACAGCAACAAAATCACATCACCAGTCAGACAGACAGACAGCTCTCATCTTGTCTGTCATGGTCTCAGCATTTGTAAATTAAATGACTGTTTATACCAATAACTGAACCTCATTAACATTGCTACACTGTGAAAGTCAATGAAAGTAGTCCTGGTTTAACGATCACCACTCGGAGCTCATGAGAGCTGACAAAAGTATTAGCCAGACATACCTTCCAGTGCTTGACTATGCAGAGACACTGATGAAGATACAGGTTATTTCTCATGAAATTTGCCCTCAAATGCCATTTGCATTATGAAAGTGAAAAACAACAGCAATAAGATTCTATCTTATGCTTTTCTCTACACCTTAACCATAAAGAATTTTAGAGTCCATGCCAATTTGTTATGTAATGTAAAGGTATAGCTTTTTTTTTTTTTTTAATTGTGTAACTAATCCTCTACCAACTAATGCTACAGTATTGAAAGCATCATAGCCACATAAAGTATGTGGACCTTGTAAAAATGTGTCACAGTAATATTAATAGTACACGCCATTCTGGTCAACATGAGCACTGGAAAACAAAAAAAAAGATGTGCCGTAGGAGCAGAATAAAATGCCAGAATTCACACATGCACTCCACCCAGAAAAGATAGACTAAGAAAATAAAAAAAAACCACCCAAAACAAAAACCCTGTATTATGACTAAATTGTTTTAAAATTTGTGAGATATTCTGATATCCTAAAGTATTTTATAAAATCATATGTAGTAAGCTAAATACAGGATCACATGCTCCCACACATGTATCAACCACTTCAGAATCAAAGATAAGTACTGTAAATCCTTATTTGCTCTAGCCTGATACAGGTGGGATAAAAGGAGTGGCCCAAACATAGTTCTATACAGGAAGGGAAAAGGACAGGGGCAATCCAACACAAAAGGAAAAGTGGACAAGGCAAACATACAAGGGAGATTAAAATGCCAAGGGCACAGAATACTGGAGATTGTTTTTCCTGACTGTGAACCAGAAAAGACTGCAATGAACTGACTGCTAGTGAGCTACCATTTTCAGAGGGGAAACAGGAGGAGACATTCCTGGCAAAAAACCTTAATCTTGAAAGGCAATTAATCCAAATCCCAACGATGGCTTCCTGGGGGCATGACTTTGTCTAGACCTCTGTATTTCTGTAACTCAAATTGCAGGGTACTTGTTTTTAAATCTTCAGGAAAGTCTGAGTGTTATATAGTTCAGATACCGTGTGTCACCAAAATGATGACCTGTAAACTGGGGTACCCTGGAGATGTGGGAAAAAGGGTATGGGCAAGCAGCTTGCAAATACCTAAGTAAACAGAAGCACTAAGGAATCATCACTCAGAGCTCAGAAAAACTGGATTGCTAAACATCATGAAAGCAGTAGCAGATTGGAAAATCAAATGTATGCCAGAGGAATGAAGGATAAAAAGAAGCTGGCAATTGAAAAAAAAAACCCAGGATGTCTAAAAGTATTGGAAATTTTTCCTCAAATACTTTGCCTTTGATGATATTTTTCAAATTTTTTTTTGCCAGTCTGTCTCCCTTTTCTTTTGAAAGCCTTCAAATCCTCCAAGTTGGTAGAATTTGAGAAAAACCCTTGATTTTCATTTTTTTGTCTTTTTTAGTAAACAGTCTCAGAGTAGTGACAAATATTTTTAAAACCTTACCCTTTTATCAAAAGTACTTTCTTTCAGGACAGTCCTCCTGATACTTCCTGCTTGCACTTTTTTGTGGTCTCTTGGCTTTATAATTTAGTACTTTACTACACAGGCAAGTAAGGAGAACTGGAATCACCTTGCTCAGCCTTCTTGTAAAAGAATGTGTCATGATCTTTAATATGACCCTTTTTGTAACACTCCTTCTATATGCAAAAACATGCCCTGTACCTTGTGAAGAAAAGGATTTCTTTCTTTTTATAACTAAAAGACAGACATTCCAGCCAATCCTCTACACAGTATGTACTCCTGCTACATAGAATGGGAGGCAATCACTAATAAAATGTGAGATTAAAACAATAAACAAATAAATATAACTAAAACCAAGGTCTTGTCCTGGAAAACAAGAAATGTGCAGATGTTGCTTCAAAATTTAAAACTTTTTATAGTATTGCATTATATTTCTTTTGGTTTTGTAAAACCGAGCCAATAAATCAGTTTGTTTTTCAGTACAACATGTATAATCTTTTGTTCTGCTTAGTAAGAACAATAAATTTTCATTATCTCGTGAGAATACTTTAAGCTTATAAAGTGATTTTTAAATTATTATTTTCCCAAGTTGAAAGATTTAAGTACAAAGCCATTTGCAGTTAATACCTGCTTTTACTAATATGCTTCAACTAATACAAAACCATAACACACACTACAGGAAGTCAGTGTGTATGTAAAAAAATTTACATTACATATCCAGATATAGATATGATGCCCCATCTATCTTTCTATGACTAACACATGGGAAGTTCCAGCAGAATTTCTGGAATCAGCCTGTGCCTGTATCAGGTGTCCTCACACTGGGGCTCAGTTCACTTGCCTATACATGCACTTAGTGTCAACAAAGGTGTACCCTGCCTGCCTTCTCATGGTTGTTTCCATAAAGTCATGGGTCACCCATAACCCATCATATATTTCAGCCCCATGGAGATGTTTCTGGAGCTATGAAGATTGGCTCCCACCAAGTTTTGTCTGGTAATTATGGCCACATGGTCTGTAGAGGGTATGCAGTGCTGCACAGAGCCACAGTCTGCTTTGCATGTGCTGAGTGGTTGCTCTGCATACGCAGGGTACCTGGGATATAGCAGATTTAACAGGTTCCAGCTTCACATATGTAATCTAACTACATGCACATGTAGTTCATCTGATGCTTTTTAAAATAATCTGTCTTATTAAACATGGCTTTGCTAGACATGGCCATAATATATAGCACTTCCAGATAAGCAGTATCCCAGCTGGTGCCATAAAGTTTATTAAGGCTAGCAGATATACAGAAAGCCCAGATAAATGTAAACCTTTCAAGTACCTCAGGACAACATTTTTAGGTAGAAAAAAGAGAGAACAGCCACAAAAATTGTATAAGACAGCCCAGATACCAGGGGTCAGAGAAGTGGGGTGGGAAGCCATTTTATTTAGGTTTGGTTTTCTGAGTCCTGGATAGAAGTAGAAAATGCAGCTGTTTTGAACCTTCTTCCTAAACCATATCTCTTCTAGAAATAGATTATTTAAGATGAAGAGATTAAGCTTTACCTCACTGAAATAGTGACACTTGTGCTTAAGGCTACAATCAAATATCAAATGCTACTCTGCACTAAAGATTAGAAAGCCCCTGCAAGAAAGATGAAGGCTGCAGATATTTACTAGAGGTCAAGAAGCAGAAAGAGGTTTTCATACATTTTTTTAAAGTACAGGATATCTTGCCTCTGAGATCTGTTTGATTCTGATGCAGCCCTATACCTTCACAAAATGTTCTGCCTTGATTACATTGTATTGCTTAAGAAGTAGATATAAACAGGAAGACTAGAAATCATATAAAAAGTAACTGGACACTGTACTATTACACATACCTGTCTTACACTGCATAAAACTGTAGCTAGTGTTCCTGTATTTCACTTAAAAGAGAAAAATATGCCAAGACCTACAAAATTCTAAAGCTGTGCTCTTTGTCATTTACCATAAACTAAGGCTAATAAATATTTATAGAGACTTGAAAGCTATTTGGTTTTTTTGAGCCTCCTGCAGTACAATCTCATTTTGCAACTGAATCATGGAGTGTAAATATTTAACAAATATTCCAAATGAATAAAGCAGTCTGGAAAAATACTGCTTGTATTTCCTAAGAAAAAGAGGTCAAATATAAATGGTTGGATTTTCTTCTTCTCCTACATACAACTTTCACAAATAGTTTCCACTTCTCTGCTAATACTTCAAAATAACAATGCTTCTTATTTTTCAAGTTATATGGTTTCTTTCCCTTATCATTGTCTTTGGATACAAAAAGTGCTTTTAGCAAAACAGTAATTAGCAGTAAATGATATATGGTTAGAGACAAATCATAAAATACAGTTGTAGAATTTCATAAAATATGCTTTTTCATAAAATTCTGGCCTCTGTTCTGCCTTTTGTTTAAACCAGAAGTGTATATAACATGCTTTCACAATGAAGTGGACTGAAAATATTTCATTATTATATAACAAAATATTGTGTGACTATTTTTTCTCTAAACCACTTCAAAAGCTATATTGAAAATATTTTACAAGGGTTAGGTATCACCATTGACAATTGTTCAATTACTTCAAGCCTATGGTACAGAAATATCCTTTGAAAAATCCTACCTAGCCAAGATTATATATATGATAAAATGTAAAACTAAAAAGCTTGTTGTCCTTTCAATACGCATTAACAAAAGCTGAGGGATATATGCTCTTCCTAAATCAAATTTGAAGCAAGGAGTACAACTATATTGTTTGTTTACTCCTAATAACTTGTTTGTATGACTATTCATATCAAGAAAACATTAACATTAAAATTTAATGCTATGACTATAGTAACGAGCCTTTAGATTTGCAAAAACTGCATGTGTGTTTCATTGAATGATTCAAATTATGCTACCTCAGCGAAACAGGCAGTTGGATACTTAATAGTAATAGGAAATATGCCTTTCTGAAGTAGGGTTTTATTTTCCACATTTGATAGTCTGCTTTGGTTTTCTGACTAAGGAAGCATATATACACAAATTAAGAGACGTCATAATCTAGTTTTGAACAAAGTTATTATATTAAATCAGGTCCAAGATTAGGTTGGATATGTGTTTTATGGGCTACTTATCACTTTCACTGGTTTATTAAAAAGTAACCTTGAGGAGTGTGAGATCCTGAAGAGCCTGTATACAAATTTTATTACACACATTAAGTGGTTTGTATAATTTGATGCAAATTGATGCATTGTCTAACTACATTTGAAATGTAAGATAATTGCCCATGAGAGGAGAAATGAACCTCCTTTACAAGGATGGCATTGTAAGTCAGTAGTAGGAGAAAAGGTATTCATTGACCTGGCTGTATTCCAATATAAATTCTCATATCTATATGGATAAGAGCTAATCCATGGCATCAGCCAAAATATACAGGTAACCCAAACTGCATTCCCATAAAAGTGTAAAAAGTTAGGTATCCACCATCTTCACATTGTTTTGTCTACTAGGGAGTTGCATTTTATTTTCCATGACTCATTTGGAGTCATGTACATGTCCTTGAAAAAGTCCGAGGCATTGAGCAGGTGGAAAGATGGAATCCAGGTGAACAATCCAGAGACCAGAAAAAGGACAGGACATTCTCTGTGACCCTGGAAGCTCAAAGAACTCACATTTTGGATAAAAATTTAATGCATGTGTAACTCTGTTATGGCAGATTTGGGTCATATAGATCATCTTTTTCTTTATTTCTTTAAGTGGAACCTTGAGAATGCTTTGGTTTGAAAAACAATAACACTGTGCTATTTTAAATTACTCCCAGAAGGATAATAGGCTATTCAGTTTAAACCTGACATTAAGGAACTGGCTACTTTCCAATGTTTCTCATTGCACAAGATTCAAACCTACCTATGGATGTACAATCAAAATGGTATCTTTATGGATTGTTATTCAAGCTGACATGCTCAATAGTGCTAACAAAGATGAAATGTCAGACCTAAATAATGTATACATACTGAGATTTTCTCCACTGAACATCTATCTTGATTTCTGAATGGATCATCTTCCCAAAGAAATCAAAAAACACCACCCCCCATCTGTTCCATGAATTAAGAAATGAAGACTATTTGCATCAGTAGCAATTAAGCCTAACCCTGATTAAATAATATTATTCCCAGAACAGATACTGCTGACTTGCATCCTTATAGGATAACTGGGAAGATAATATAACTTCATTATAGAGAAAAATCTGTGTAATGAAATTGCTTACTCTTGCTTTCTAACAGGTGTGTGCTTATTAGGACAGGTGGGCAACAACCCTGCAAAAATCTAATTTGTGCTTTCACTAAGAAAATGAAAAATTTTCATTACTTCTAGCATTAGTCTGAAGATACAAGTCTTACCATGCCAAACAGATGACTAAGCAGTCACCATTTATCTTAATTAAAGTTTGTCTTAATCAAGGTACTGTCTGTGAGATATAATGCTACTTAAAGCTAAGATTCTTAGCATAGTTGCAGGGTTCCCAGAGGAAACATCTATCAACCATGAAAGTGTAACTACAACTTAGTCCTGCTAAAAACGTAAAGAAAGAAAAAAAAGCAAAGCAACAATTAATACAGCAAACAAAGCTAGTCTCTTATCTGTTGCTTAAATGATTCAAAGACCAACTAGAATACCCTGCAAAGTCAATTTTGTCCTCAGTAATATACCTACTGTATATTTTCTTCAAAAGCAAGTACCTTTCCCAAATATGTATTACTAATTTAAATGGAATTATTGCTGAATTCTTCTAAATAAAGATCAAAATTTGATCCATCCTAAAGATTTTGGTACAACTAGAATTTTTAAATTATTTTTTAAAATTTCTTCTACATTTATGTAGACCCATTCTCTAGAAAAAAACCTGCCTGACATTCAGATAAGTAGAAAGCAAGGTCATACTGGAAAAGACCACATTTCACTTCTTTTAGAAAGCTCCCTCTTTCATCTGCTCCATTTTGAATCTATAAATGACATGTTCTAACTTCAGGACTCAGGAATCCTGTACCGAGAAAAATGTTTTTAGATTATCAGTTGATCCTTTTTCAGAAGAATGAAAACCAGCTTTATTTCTTCAAGAAACGTTTTAGAACATCAGCTGCATATTAAGGTAGTAAGAGGCAAGAGAAAATTATTATTTTCTATTCTAACTTCTAAATTATAGTTTTGCCTTCATTCCAGAAACCAATTTAAACTGTGGTACAGCTGTAAATACATCCTTTTTGATGAACTGGGTAACTCAGCTCATAGGGAAGTGCCCTTCTTGGCTGCATGAGTAATCATTAAAGGGGTGCAATGGCTACAGCGTGTATATAATGTATGTTCTTGAGCACTGTTCCTTTAAGTAGCTTATCTTTCCAAACTCAGGGAAAATGAAAAGGAATATTAGAGAAGCATTTTTCCTAGGGACAGCAATAGTTGGTAATTCACCAATGAAGGGCTCACCAAAAGAGCCTGACTGATTCCCAGAGTCAAAAATAAAATAAGCTGTGGAGAACACTAGAGCAAGTAAACTTCCACAAAGATAAAAACTCTAAAAGAAAAAGAAAATTAGATAACCAGCTCAACACTGTGTATCTGTAAGCTGTGGATGTCAACAGGAAGATGACAGTGCCTGCATCTCCAATAGAATGTTTGGGTGCTTTCAATGGATTTTAAATTTTCCATTAATTAAGAACTGGAAATCAATCATAAAACTATCACACAAATGTAAGCAACTTCACACTCTGCAAAGGTGAAAGTGCAGAAATAAAAGGAAAAAAGTGGCCATTACTTTCCATAAATAAACAAATAAAAGGAACGCAACAGTCCTGCTTTTGGAGAAACAACAGTCTTGCATTTGGGGAAGACTAAACATGAAAGGCTAATAGGAGCTCATATTGTGGTTACAGTCTAGAATTAACAAACAAAATCCCCCCTAAACAAAAAGCAAAAAAACCCAGATATACAAACCCCACAAACCCAGACAGATAGATTACTGGTGTGTGCACAAGTACCTTGGACAAGACAATTAGAATTTAACCAGAAAAGAAACTTTCTTCCAGAAAGGAAGATCTGGCCCTAAGCAAAGCTTATAAAACCAGTGCTCTGGTACCACAAACATTACTGAAAATGCAAAACACGGCAATGAAAGGAGACCTACAGCTGAAAGAAATACAAAGATAGGTTAAAATCAACCTGTTCAGCTACATCTGCTGGAATGAGAAGTGTAAGCTTGTTCTGAACATTGGCCTGTGGCCTCCTGTCAATACCAGAGTGTAAGGCTCTCAATTTTCTCTGTGATTTGCACTATATTCCTGGCCTGGAGCTACAAGAGCAAAGAATAATCATGTATATCAGCCCTAAGTTAGCCTATTTTATTTCCAAAACTGTCCCTCTTTGAACAATGCGCATGTCTGGATTTACATTTAAAGTTCTTCATATTCGTTCAGATTTAGCCCCTGGTTTCCAGAAAGCAGCTAACAGAGACACAGTAATGATAACTTCAGCAATTACAAGAAGTAGGAGGCATTATTATTTCCCATTACTTCCAGCACAGAAACACTGCTGCAGATATAAAACCAGCTCAGTATTAATCTGAGAGCAGCTAAGGATTATTTCTATACCAGTCCCATTTCAGTACTACTTTTTTTGTTCTTTTTCTTTCATTTAGACTTCACAGACACAGTAGTGAAACTAGTGCCTCCCATTGAATCGGCTGCTGTTTTAAAGCTTTGGAAAGAAAAGAAAGAATGGAGAGCAGCCACTGTCAATTAAGGACCAGAAGAGAGATATCAATGCTCATTTTATAGCACTGGAAAAATTAATACAGGGGTTACTATTTCCCGGGCTTTTATTTCAAGAAGAAAAGAGAAAGATTGAGAAGACTACATACATCAGGATAAATGCCTACGTTGTACTGACCTGTGACCATAGCTTTTTTCTGTGGGTCTGCATAATGATAAAGAGAGGCTTTTTTTTAATATATACAAAAATTCTCAAAACTGATAGCAATTACATTGTTACTAATTACAATAAAATTATTCAAATGAAAGGGGTGAAAAGAGGTCATATTTTCTTACTTATTTATGAGACAACACCCAAATTCACGGAACTATGAGTTGTAACATGAAAGTCACATCAGCAAAGTAATGTTATACTGGGGCAAAATTCTCAGCAAGACTTCTGAATTACCTGTGCCAAGAATGAGACTACATAGATGTTTTTCTGCCCTTCATTATATATTTAAATAAATCACAGGGGTTTTGGCACACTTAGTTCATTCACATGTTAAAAGACACATCACCAGTTTTCCCTTATGAATTCTTAAAGGTTATTGTGTCCAATGAAAATATTCTTTCAGAATTTAACTGAATGTAGTAGCAGTAATAATTTTAAATTAACTATCTTCTTTAAACTTAAAAAAACACCAAACAAAACTTGAAGCTAGCCAAGTAGTTTAACTTTATCTCATCACACTAGAGTGAGGAAGTGAGGCTGTGGATGTAACTCAAAAATCTTGATGCTTCAGGAAGTTGGCAGAACCTGGATTTGTCATGGGAAAGGCATGCTTGGTGTTCAGCTCTGTGATGTGAGTTTAATTTTTACAGCAGGTAAGCACTGCTGCTGCTATGGGGAAATATAAATAAGAGTTTACAAGTTATGTGACATGTAATTCTTCTGAGGTCCCATAACAATTGAAATAGAGCCAAATTTCAGCTTTTTTAGTGCTGATGATGTTACAGACTAACCAGCGTTACAATAACTTCAGCAACTTTCCCCACAGGGGAAGATCATCCTCTCTGTTATTCAGTCTGACTCTTACTACCTCATCCAGTATCACTGAACTTTTTATATGTAGTCTGTTGCCTGGGCAGGGGCTCATGAAGAATTTAGAGTTAGAAGATAAGCATTTTTTTTCATGTTTAACAAAGGGATTGCTATGCAGTAATAGTCAATAGCAATATAAATCTATATCTAAAAGTAAGAGTTTATCAGGCATATTCAGCAAGTCCTCACATCCTTTAGATTAATTTTATCTTGCAGTGAAATTTACACCCATTGAACTATTGGCTGGTTCTTCATCCTTAGTGGCCTAGATCAGAGATGATAATCTGGACTAGTGAATAGGATTTCCCTCCTGTTTCTGGGTACTCTGTGGTGTTCTGCTAACGTAAAGCAGTTCTAAGGCAACAGCACTTAAGCTTTATTTTGTAAGGTATAGACTGGTAAGTGGCAAAATATCACCCTGTCAATCTCATTGGCTGGAAGTAAAACCGATTTGCTGGATTAAAGAGTAGTGGAAGGATGCTGTAGTCAGCAATTCCTAGCAACTGGTTTTTGCAATCAATGTCTTTGCTGACTGGAGAGCAAAAGTGGCCTGATATATTTAATGCGCTTCCGTACACATATGTTTTTGTTTACATGTGCAAATACACAAACATGCAAGCACACAAATATCCCAAAGTGCTCAAGTGCCAGGACAGAAAATCCAGTTTTCTTAAAACTGGATTTCTTAAATTTCTTAAAATTTACATTTCATCATCAAAATATGTGATATCTATTAACTTTATTATCTCTTGTTAAAAAAAGAGAGCAACTGTCCTTGCACGACAGTTCTCCTCTGAATAAAACTGTGGTTTATGCTTTCATTTCCTTCTCAAATGTCTTTTAATGGGTAAAGTGTCTCTAACTCCACCTCAGTATTTTTGCCCCATTTTTCCAGCAGCAGAAGCAAGCCATACAGAACAATAAATTCTAACTTTGTGCCTAAGCTCTGCCTTTTATTCATCAGCTTTCAACAAATCCATTAAGCCTTGCCCCACTTTCCTTTTATTAAAAGCAGTGTTGGAATTGCTCACAACGCTTACCACAGAAAGGTTTTAATTAGACATCCTTTCTAATTGCTGGAATAAATTTTTTTATTGTATAGAAAAGATAACACACCAAAAAATGATCAAAACTTAAAATAACTGTGCTCAGGCCTTTGCCCAAGCTTCACTTCAAGCAATACACAAGTGCTGTAGAAAAGCTCTGGTTGGGCTTCACAGGTAGTTTTCTGTAAAAAGGTGAAGTACTTGGTGATGTGCAGCTGGCTTGAAATTCTCAGTCCCAAGCACTAAAACTCATGACTCTGTTTCTACAAAATCAAACAAGTAAACAGAAAAAAGCAAACTAAAACTCAGATCATCTCCCTTCTGTCTTTTGAAAGCTCTATTTGTGTTATAGCTTAGCCTGTTCGTGAGCTCCAAAAAATGTCCTCACTGCCTTTAGTCCAGTGTTACTTCATATTTTTAAACTTTTACGTACAACATATTAAAGCTGAGCTTTCTTTTAATATATAATTGAATGCCAAAGCTTTTTGTACAGCATCATTTTAGCACCTGGAACACAATTTTTAACATGAATATTGCTGAAATTTGCACACTACCTAGCCAAAGTGGATCTAAGCCAGTTTTCAAAACTTTATGCAGGAAGTGTTTCAAAACCCATTGGAGTCATGACTGCAGTACCACAATGCCCTAGGGGTAACATGGCAATTGCAGACTTAGGCAGTTACAGGTTATAGAGTAGACTCAAATATGAGGAAACATAAAATAGCATCCAGGCAGCTGTGACTGAAACTCCAGCTACACTGTGGCAATTTTTTACCAGAGATCTGGGCACTATGCTGGAGTTTCTTAGGACCTTCCACTTGAATGAGCATTTTCCATAATTTATATTAATGCTCAAGACACAGAAAGGCAGTGATGACTCTGATTAAAGAAAACTGGGACCTTAGGTGGATCAAAACCAAAGAGAATGCATCTGGAAACAGATCTGACATGCAATGTGCAAAACCTGAAATCAAGTTTTAAAATTCTATACAAAAATGCTCTACCTTGAAAATAGAGCAGAAAATGAGCATGAATCTATTATTATAGTAGACCTTGGAAATATTTAATTGCAGTGATAGACAGACATTATGGTGAATCGTGATGCATTAAAAAAAAAAAAAGCAATAAAACATAAACAGATGATAAAAAAGCAATTACAGCCAAACTTTTTGAGAAAGATTATTCAGTGTTATGAAAGGGCATGATAATACTTCTAAGCTTTTTTTTTTTTTTAATACATTTCAAGAATCTTTAATGTCTTTTCTTCCAAAAAGAACACTGAACTATTTAATCCTAGTTATTAAAATGTATCTAAAATAACTTCTACATTGAAGGTTTCCTATTTTTATATACATAGTATATACCTAAGAATAAAAAAAAAAGGAGAAAAAAAAGAAGTCTGGGTTTTGTGCATGGAGTAACAAACTTTTGATCACTGAAAACTAACACTTGGTGAATTATTATATTCTGTGTTTCTGTCCTTTAATTTCACTGAATGCTGTGTTTCCTCCAGGAAGAACATGAGGATGGGCTTGCTTTGTTTTCCCCGTTATTTGGATCAGGTCTTACGAAGCAACAGCAGGTACATCCCAGTGGAAGAACCAATAGTCTGACTCTGGCTAAAAGTCTGACTGACAAACTTCACAACTCTAAGAAAGTGTGGATTAGGTTTACAGCTACTAATCTTCCATTTCAATTGTGGTCAAACTTGTTCAAAACCTGAGTCACTATTTAGAATATTATCTTCTGGAAGTAGAGAGCAGGGAAACTTGCCTGTTTTAAAGTAGTTTGAAAAGGTTAAAAGATGAAATCTTAGTTTAAAGCATGTAACCATTTTAAAAAATTAAGAAAATTAGGAAACCTTTATTTAATTCAGTCTGATTATAGTTTACTAATTATGTGTAGATGTTTTCTTGCATGACTTGGATTCATAAGTATGCCCTAAGAAATGCTTGGAGCATTGTCTTGTTATAATATGAATACAATAGTCATTTGCCATAAATGGCTTAATGAGTATATCAAAGCATAGAACGGTATTTCTAGTTCTTTTAAGACAAAATTTTGTAGACCAGAATGGAACTGTTATAATCAAAGGTGTCACTAGACTATGAAATCAAACAGCCAACAGGTAGGTAGTAAAAAACCCTCCATTTGTTGCAGATGTTGATCCCTTCTACACATACAGCTCTACTCTAATGTTACTGCTTTGCCAACAGAAAGCCCAGACTGGCAGAAGATAGAGCTGCTGGAAACTTTCCACTATTGGAAGTGGGAAAAGAGCAAAAGTGCCATGACAATCCAGATCACATGTAACAGATACAGCAAAGTGAACAAACATCATTTAAAATAGGCCTGTAGCCAAGGGAAACCAGAGACTCAGGGAACACTAATCACTGTCTTATCTAACCCATGTACCTGCTGAGTCTATCATAAACTGGATGAACAATAAAATACAGCCCAGCATGTTCTATTCACAATTTCTAAATCTTATGGAAAGTTTATTTTGTTTTGGTTTTTTTATGAAAGAGTATATTTTAGGTTAAGATGTAGAAAGCGGTTGCACATTTGATAAGTTAACCCACCTGAGAGTTAAAGTTGATTTCGTAAGGAGGAAAAGAAGAGAAGAGGAAGAAGAGAGGAGAGGAGAGGAAAGGACTCGTAAGTTTAAAAACCATTTGTAACTCTAGGCCAGTGAAAAGACCCACTTCAGCAATGTTGACTCTACGCAGTGTACTGTACTGGGAACATAAAAATGACAACTGGGTATTTACAGATTTATTTCCTACTGAAAATAAGCACCATCCTTAGCTTTCAGACTCAATCTACCTCAGACTGTTCATGGGACTATTTCTGTCTGCCCATCCATTCCCTACCCCCCATCCCATAAATTTTGATACTTGGTTCATTTCAATCAATTTTGAAAGGAGGCAGCAGGAGGGCACAAGCTGCTTGCAATATGTTTCACAATGGGGTAGAGGAGGTTTAATTTTGTGTTGCCCAAAAGGAGTGTGATGCAAGTTCAACATTTTCTATTGTCCTGACCTTTTATTTAGCCAGTCCTAAAATGCATACCTAATTAGACTACGTGTATTTTGAAGCTAGCCACAGCACTCACTGCCACTTAACATGACAGTACTTAAGGAACAAAAGAAGGAAGCAAGGGTAGGATAACAGCATTTAAAGAAGCTGAAAGGAGCTGGAAAAGTAACATCATGGGGCAAGGAGAGGTTTTCGAGAGATGGAGTTAAGTTTGCTGCAGTAGGCATGCATAGAGACAAAGGACAAAGTATCAAAAACCTAGTAAAAACAGAATACTATACAGGTTGATGGCAACGATACAGTATCTATGCCAACTTCCCTTTGGAATTTTTCCGGGTCACCTTAACGTAGAAGGATTTATATCTTCAACAGAAAATAGAAGAAATATTAATTTCCTCTAAAATCGACCATAAATTCTGCTGATCGTGAAAAAGTCATACCCTATTTTCATGGTTTAACTCCAGCCAGCAGCTAAGCACCATGCAGCCACTCACTCACTCACCTGTCACCCAGTGGGATGGGAGAGAGAATCAGGAGAAAAAAAAAAAAAAAAAAAAGTAAAACTCATGGGTTGAAATAGGACCAGTTTAATAGAACAGAAAAGAAGAAACTAATAATGATAATAAGAACAATAATAAAATGAAAATGGTAATAATAAAAGGATTGGAATATGCAAGTGATGCACAATGCAATTGCTTACCACCCACCGACTGATGCCCAGTTAGCCCCTGAGCAGCAATCCCCCCCAGCAAACTCCCTCCAGTTTATATACTGGGCATGACATCCCATGGTATGGAATACCCCTTTGGCCACTTTGGGTCAGCTGCCCTGGTTGTGTCCCGTCCCAGTTTCTTGTGCCCCTCCACCAGCCTTCTAGCTGAAAAATCCTTGACTTTAGATTAAACATTATTTAGCAACAACAGAAAACATCAGTGTTATCAAGATTCTTCTCATACTGAACCCAAAACCATAGCACTATACCAACTACTAGGAAGACAATTAACTCTATCCCACCTGAAACCAGGACACCTACAAATGGTAGTTGTCTGCCTCTGGTTTTCTTTAGGCTTGACATTCTTAGTCCACACCCAGTCACACAGGATTAGGAGTAAGCTTTTCATATGTTTATCAAGAGAGGGAGTTTCCTGTGAAGGTCCCATCTTCTGTCTACCCCTAGAGTGGCACATCTGCCATTTTATGATATTATTTCCTCCCATTTGTGCCACAAAGGAACCAGGTCATAATCCAGAACAAAATGCAGTCATTACAACTTGCCCTTAAAGGATGGATGCTTAATGAACTGCTTTCCTCCAGACAAGACTGACAGAAATAAATGCATTTTCTGATAAAAATGAAATTAATCTGAAGGTTTCCAGCAATAACCATCACACACCTAATATGATATAAATTAAAGAAAATTCCCTGCAACATAGTCTGTGAAAACAAGATTTTTTATCTACACTGCCTTCCCTTCTTTTCCCTTGTACATGTGCCACAGATTGCAAAGCTACTTTTACGCTAAAATATTTAATGTGCTCAGGATCATCCTCAGGCACCAAAGCTATCTTGGCATTAAATGGCTTTTTCTGTAAACTCTTGTATGCTCTGAGAGCTGACTATGTCCCAACTGCTTTTTGGAAGTGGCCCCTGACCATGCACACCCCCAAATGGCACCTGAGAACCATCTGTGAGCCTGTGGGTAAAAACCAAGGCAAAACTGTTCCAACAATTTATCAACATGACAATCAAGTTCCAGTGCCTGGAACATTTCGAAGTTGAATTTCCTCTTGTTTATGTAGCCTAAATTTTAAACAGCCTGGCTCAGATCCACATTCTCTTACAAAGACACATTTAATTCCCAAGATGTTATGTTCAACAGTTAAATAAATACCTTGAGAAATACCTTAAATAAACAAACTTGATGGTGGCAGAAATGTCACAAATCCATTTTAAATAAAAATCAATATACAAAGAAGAAATCTTTCATGTTGTCCTTTCATTTCCTTGGATTGCCTTAGACTGATGCACTCGAATTTTATGAGAATGAATTTCTTTAGCTGGGGCTCTCCACTATAGGCCTCATCCTCCTGATGGTATTGTGCTGTTTAATGCTCTTCACACGGAATCACAGGACAAATAGCTGTCATGGTATGGCAGGCAAGAGCAGTCTTTCATGCCTCACTGCACTGTTTCACAATGAAAAACTACTGTGTAGAACATGTATACTGCCAGTGGCAAGGATGGAAAATGCATAAGTACTTTACACAATAATAATATGCAAGAACAAGCTTTTAATATATAGGAAAATACACAGCACCATTTGTAGCAAAAGCAGTGGTCTTTGCAAACATGAATTTTTAAAATAGCTACACATAAAAGAAGCTATAAGTCATTACCTTCATTATAGAAGCTTATTGATAAAAAGCCACTCTTAAATACACTGTTGTACTGAAGTTATGAAATAATTTCAAGACCAGATACTCTATTGACAAGTGCCACTTTAATTTTTTTAATTCAGTACAGAAAGTTTGGGAAATTAATAGCATCTTTATGAAACCTAATTCTCCTATAGCTGGTTAGCCCACTAACTTTAGAAAGTTGGAGCATCAAAGAGGTAGCAAGGATTAAAAATTGCGCAAGATTTGAACTAGATCTTTTGATAATTACGAAACTGATTCAATAGAAAAAAAGGAAGACTGATAGTTTAGGTGTTTACCCCATGGTGATTAGGAAAATGAAAAAACCTAAAAATACTAATTAATCACTGTTCCATATAAAAATAATGTTTTGAGGGTTTCAGGAAGCTTAAATTTCAAATAATTTCAATATACAATAAACACAAAGTCATTTTATCCTGAAAAAAATAAAAAGGTTGATTTTCAAAAGCAGAAAATGTTTAAGATCTTAGTGGAAAAATTCATTTAAGTAATTTCATATTTTTCAGTAAAAAACCCCTAATTTATCAAAAATTGTCAGAATGTAGCTTCTAAGTTATCAATATTGTTAACGTATCAGATGCTATGTATCAATAGAGCAGTAAAATATATATTTTATGAATATATAAAGATTTTTTAAAAATATTTTATCTTTTTACATAATCCAATAAATAGTACAAAAAAAGACGAAATATTTGATTGCATCCATGAGTGCAAAACTGCATAAGACTAAAATATGCAACAAAAGTGCGCAGTGCTTACAAATATACAAGTTACATCTCCCATAAAGACTAACAGTTTAATGACAAAGTGATATCATATACACAGTACCACTCAAATTTTCTAGATAACGATGTATGAAAGTATTCTAATTAGGAAACAGTATATTCTACCAGGAAAATTCTAAAAGTAATCAGTCTCATCACACTCCCCAAATGTGCAACCTTTTATATCCTTGTTGCTAGTGGTATTGGCTTACCTCTATACAAATTCATTATAAGAACATTTTTTTTCATAGGAAATCGATATTCACCTCATTAAGTGCAAATGCTATTCATTCTTACTCAAGGTGTGGAACAATTCCTAACTGAAATCAATCAAATTCATACAGGGACAATCTGATTTTTCATGATTTTGGCAAAGTCTAAATCAATCTTTTTGGTTCAACTAATCTTGTCTGGCTGATTTAAGATAAGATTTTCCAGGGTGTCCTATATCTGCATCTTCCTATGTTTCCTAAGCTTTAGCAATAGTAATATAGATTTTCCTTTGTTATGTACAGTGCAAGACATACATCAGATCAGAGGTTTGCTTGGCTTCTACCAACTATTTATATGTTTAAATTGATATTTGTGAATTTGTTTTCCCAAAATACAAATCTCAACCATGCAACATTCTATTCTTTTTAGAGCAAGCCACATAATATCATACAGTTCTTTGATATACATCATATTAACCACCAGGCTATATATAAGGATTACATATTAGATCTGAGTGCTTCTATTTTCTTTGGTGTAGAAAAATATATGGCATAAGGGTGAAACATGCAACAATTTACATTACCAAAAAAAAAACCCAAAACCAAACCCCAAAATCAAAGTTAGGTTTAAAAATCTGCAGATATCCTATGCCTTCACATCTGCAAATGAAGTGTCTTGGGTGATAAAGTCATAATCATAGCTTAACACAACATATAAATTCATACCTCGTGACCTTTGTTCACACTGCATTTAATGTCTACATAATGCTATCTAATAAATGGGAAAAAGAAAAAAAAAATCAAACCTGAAGGCAAGAGAAGTATTAAAGAATATATTTTCATTTCATTTACATAGATATAGAAGCAAGAGAAACTAAATTATTTTAAAATTAATTCAGATCTGCTAAAACATCATTTTAACATAACTATGAAGAACACATTACAGAACCAGTCGTCTTGCCTTAAAAAAAAAAAAAAAAAATCCCCACAATTGAGGTAATCAAATTTTGAGCTTTTAAAGTATTAAAGCAAGTATTTTGCATGCAAGCAGTTTTTGTACTCTGCTTTAATTTGACTCCAAGACAAAAAAATAAATTCTAAGATTGTTTTGAAAAATGGAACTGTGTCAAAGCATACAGTTTATATCAAAAACTTCATGCTTACCATACTATCTACTCAATGTAACCTGAAATTGACCTTTTCCCCCAGCTTTCAGAACTCGATTACGCTTTTGCTTCCCTTTTATACTTCAGAGATCCTATTTCACAAATCAAGAACTACTGTTTATTATTGGATGGCTCCTTTCCCACAGATAGGAAGACTCAGAGAAAAGATTCTTCTGTCCCCATAAACATATCATTACTGAAAGAACCCCAGAACACAATGAGAAATCCTCTAAGATATATAAAACAGTATATCAGGAAAATCAGTAGTGTGTATGGGGTGTATATTAACCAAAGGAGGATGAAAATTCTTTATGTAAGACTTTTAGTCTTATTAGTATCTATTTCGGGATCAAAACGGAAGACTAAAGAATTGCATAAGGTCTTTCTCACCTGTACTTGTTCTGCAAAGCACAGGGAGGAGTATGACTCTGACAATGAAGTAAGCATTTCAAAATGTGCCTTGTTAGAAGAGTATAGTGAAGGAGACGTAACTTTAGTCAAAAGCATTGCAGCCATGTGGTTAAATAAAAACAATCGGTCCTGCAGCAGCTATGATATATTCAGAATCTGCTTTTCTTTCACAGCGGAATGGGACTATACTGATTTGTCCACCTTTAAATAATAAAATAATAATAATAATAAAAATCCCCAAACTGTTTCAGAGTTCATTGAGGGCCTCAAAAGCCTTCGTGATGAAAACCTGTGTCAAAGCCAATATGCTAATACATCAGCTTGGATAGAATACTTCCCCCCTCCCTCTAAAACGTGTTGCCCAAAATGTTTGGTAGTTGTGGTCAAAAATGTTAGTGCCAGTTAAGCATGCAAGACCTAAGACATTAATCCAAGTAAGAGTATAATCATTACGTACTTTTACAGTAAATCACAAAAAACGTGTATAACTGATGAGCTTCACTGGCAGATGGATATGCAATCATGCAAGAAGGCAGGAGTTCAAGAAATTTGCAGTTTGTCAGATGATTCCACATACACTTGAGCCTAAGCTTAGACAAACCTAACACTGACTTTATATTTGCAGCCTCAGCCAAAGCAGATTACTGAAGCTAGAAGCCTACAGTGGTTAGAAAAACAACTGGACAGACAGATGAAACCGAGTCTTTTAAACAGAAAGAAACTACCTTTGGTTCAATAATAGTTGAGCTATAAGTCACTGGATGTTGGGAGAGTAATGTAGGGCAGTATCATTATGTACTTGTTCTGATCTTGCACATTTCCCTAGGCATCTGCTATTAGCCAAAGGATACAGGCTAGATAATGATTTGTCTGATGTGGAACTGTTGCTCTTACGTTCTTATTTTCTGAGGTTTGCTTCCTGAAAGCTCAACCATAAGCCAAGTCCTTAGAGACTATGTATGATATTCTCTGAATAGAAACTGTTACAGAAAGTATAGTCTGGAAGCTCCCAATCCACATAACTTTCCTTGTTTTCTGAATTTAAAGCATTCACAGCACATGTTCACCGATCAACTTTTCTTTTGATTCTGTAGGTATTAATACCAAACCCCAGAGAGTGTTTTATTCTAAGATTGGAAATGCTATATAATGCCTAGGCCATAGGCATGGCTATGTTAGGAAGATGGGAAAATTATTCAGTGTGTGAGTTGCTTTTTGATGTTGCTTTAGGTTTTGCCTAGAGAACCTAACATTGGTTATAACTATAGGAAAGGAAAGCATTCCTTATTCTGTTTTGCATAAATGATTTAGAGAGGAGGAACATAAGAATCCAAATGACAGCACCTTAGGATAGCAAAGCTGCATATTTGACATGCTGTAGGTAGACACTTGAAGCTACAGAGAGTGATATAACCAACTCTTAGGAGCAACTAGAAGAATATACTGAAGAAATAACTGGGGTTCCTTCAGACATGGCAGAAAACCAATGACAAAGGTGTGTTCCATATACTGGAGTCAGAGATACACAGGGGAAAAAACCCCAACCACCAACCAACCAACCAACAAAAAAAACCCAAAACCAAACACCAACCCAAGTATAAAAGATTACAAATTTGACAGCAGAACCATGTAGTAAAATACTATAGTAAGTATTCTGCAGTCAATGAAGACAGACTCCTGCAGATTTTGGAATATTTGTACCATGGTAAATACTGTCAGGAAAATGGTTGGACTCAATGATCTTAAAGGTCTTTCCCAACCTGAATGACTCTATGAAAAAAAATTAAACAACAAATAGAGGAAAAGAACCATTTTCCGACACATGCAGAAATAATCTGTGATATTTGATAGAATCAAGAACTCACCTCCAGAAGGTTCGAGAAAAACAAACAAAACCCCTAAATGTGTTCACTTCCCACTCTAATACTGAAGTTGTATTTCACAGTTTTCCATTACATCCTTTCAGTACATGTTTTTTTTTGAGGACAGAAATCTTTTTTCCTTCTTTTCTCCCCATGCAAAGCTACTTAAGCACATTTCACTGAAATTTACAAAAATCCTGTGGGGAAGAAAATTACATTTTCTGTCAGTTCCTGAACACTGCAAAAGGTAAATATCATTAGTGAGACTGTGGAGGGAAATGCTGCACACGGTGGAAGTATCTTTCAGAAAAATAAAACTGAATGTCATATTTATTAAGAAAATGATGTCTCTTAAAGGAAACAAGAAAAGCACTAAGTTCCTGAAAATTTTCAAAGTGTTTCCTTACGCCCTGTTTTGCTAAAGCATTAAAACAAAAACCCCACAAGCTCAGTTAGTTCTCAGACTCGCTGACACATACAATAATCTCACAGTGTTCCCTGCACTAACAACTCAATCACAGATTTTTGATTGTTTCAGCTGACATTTTGAATAAACTCTTTTCTAAAGTGCTTCTTTTTAAAAAGGAGGAAAGGCAAGCTTGTTGATGTGATGTGAACTGACAGATATATACAAAAACTGGCTGCATATGGTTGCTCTTGACCTGTAGCAGGGACACTGCACAGGATTGCAGCACATAAATCTGCTTGGTGGCACGACAGCCAGTTGCAATATTACACCTTTTAGACATACACAAATGTATTTGAGTATGGATGATCAAGAGGAAGCAGCAATTTGCAACTAAGCATTTGCACAAAACCCATATTATAACATCATGCTACAGAAGCAGCATGCATTGAAACTTGTGTCAGAAAGACAGCAGGAATGAGTTTAAAGCCGTACACAACAGGAGCAAATTTGGAGGAAACAGACTCAGCCAGCAGTGTGCTGTATTCTGATCTCAACTGAACCAAGTTAAATACAGAATAACAGCTGCTTTGACCAATTTTCTCTAGATTCTCACAAAACTATCGTGTCTCAGTCACTCTGCATTGGACTTACACACTTGATCCTTGTGTCGTGCTCATGTGTAACCCAACCCGTATAGAGCCTCTCTCTGCTTCATAATCCTATGTATTCAAGGCATACAGTCTGTTCTGTTCTCCAGACTACTTGCTTCTGAGATGTAGGATTTTCATAGGAATAAGGGGGATAAATAATTTTTATTTTTTTTAAATCTTGAAGAGGCATAATTCAGCCCTGCATATTTAAAATATTCCTATAGCAATAAAAATAATAATTTATGAAAATTTTTAAAGGAATCGGAGAAACAATCTCCAGATGTCATATAGCATATCCTCTTTAATTTATTTGCTCTTTACATTCACTCACTATGAGGTTAACATAAAGGTATATTCTTGGTTTTGGATGCCATGCTTTCATACTATTTATTTTGACTCTGTCCTTGACTTTTCTGCTCATTTTTCCCTGATGCTTTTTTTAGAAGACACAAAGAAACAGAGAGCTTGATCAGACAATTCCCTAACCCTTCGCTCCTTTGCTATAACAGTCACTGGGAGATTGTTTTACGTGTGACATAGCTCTTGTTTATCTCTGCATGCTGGGGAAGGGGCATTAGATACTTATCTCTGCAGTTTGATCTGTTACACACAAGAGCATTCAACACTAGCATAAAAGAGAAGCTACACTGCTTACTTGTTTCAGTAAATTTAGCATTAAGCTATAGCAATAATGTTCCTAAGACATTAGAATGGAACAGAGATGGGGGAGCAGGGCATTTACACGGGATAAAATTATCCAAACAAAATTCACGTAGCCCACAAATGCTACTACTGCTCTTTCAAAAAATGATATAGACTATTCAGTAAGTGTCTAAGCACATCAGTTCATTCCTTGCTCACAATGAAACATAATACACGAAGATAATAGTACTACCACTTCAGACATCAATTTTCCTCAGATGGTTCTCATCCAAGAGCCAGCTGTGGCCAGTGTGAATGGATGGCAGCATTCAGTGAAATGCTACTGCTGAAGGCACTTAGCAACTTCCTCTTTTATCTGTATTTTATTTTGATATAGGAAGCAAAAACAAGGGGATTATATATTTAAAGAAATAGAAAGACAACCTTCAGATATACTGAGTCAGAAGGTCTCTAACAAAACCTAGTGGAATTCATTTGTGCTTTCAATTTCACCAGAATGCA
The DNA here is from genome assembly GCF_929443795.1 of Astur gentilis. Classification (NCBI taxonomy): domain Eukaryota; kingdom Metazoa; phylum Chordata; class Aves; order Accipitriformes; family Accipitridae; genus Astur; species Astur gentilis. Next base: position 2,229,626 of record NC_064882.1, read on the forward strand.
ATGTAAACAACCATAGGAACCACACAGCCAACTTTTAAATTAAATCCTACAATGAATAATTTATATTTTCAAACAAGGATTAGAAGTCCCATTCAATTGCAGAGTTTCAGGGGTGGCTTTAATAATTTACATGCTTTCCAAAGGTGAATAAAATGCCCTCCTGAACAAATATCAAAACAATCCAAATATTTTCTTTGTTAAAACCATGCTGTGACTGACAAAGGAAAGGGCCACTGTTGTAAAGTTGAATGCATGTGCTGTGGGAGATAGGCAGGGCAACTCAATAATTTTCAAATTAGAAGTTTCTGTGTGCAATTCCTATCACATACCAGAGGGAGTAAGGAAAAATAAAACACATTATCAACAGCAAAATCAGCACATAATATAAATTTTGCCCTTTACTGGAAGTCTCAGAATTCTACTGAATTTTTTTTTTGTGCAGGAGACCACACCATTCCCTCCCAGCAACTGGAAAAGAACTCCGGGCCAAACATTCTCGGTATTACCAGAGCTATCTCTGACCTTGCAGGAAGAAGTCAAATACACAAGATAAAAACTCTGCGAAGCACTATCACCTGGCTACAAGGAAGACACACTGGCTTTAGGTGACCTATTTAAACTATAGCTACCTCACTCGAGTTTTTGTAGATAAACTGGCTCCTTTTGCTGTAATTCACAGCCTCTGTTCTCTTCAGTCCTAATAAATATTCTTCCAATATCTTTATCCTGAACATGTGTATCCTCCGAAACAGGGCAAGGAATACTGTGCCTGATGAAATAGAGTCTACCGCTCTGGAAAACTCAGTGCAATCACAGCACAAGTGATCTATATCTTAAATGTTCAGGCAGTGTTAAGGTAAAATTTAATGCAAGACAAATGCCCTGTACTGCAGACATAGTTCATAAATTAATTACACATTCTGAATTGATTTTCACTTCTTTATGAAGAAATAGTACAGAAGATGGCTGCTTCCTTCAAACATAGAATAACACAGTCATTAGACCATTTGCAAAGAAATAGTCTGGACCAGACAATGGCTTGCAATTTTGGTAACCAGCATGACAGGTTTAAGAACAGTCAACATTCTTAATCAATCTCTGCTCATTGTAGTACTGATACAAGTTAGATGTCACATATGTCATCTGAAGCAATATATGAAAGAAAAATATTTTTCAACCAAACAACATAATTTATCGTATACCCATTATAACAGGAAAAAATAATTGCAGGGGAAAAAAAAAAAAAAAAATCAGGTGATGGTAAAGATCAAAATGACCCCAAGCCCAAATCCCAGCCAAAGGAAGACGGCTGGCAAAAATTTTGAGGCCAAAAAATAGTCATCTCCAACTTGACTCTAATCAGACAAGAAGGATGAAGTATACATTTTACAAATGTGAAAATGAAAGGTGGAAAAATTAAGTCACCCAGGACAGCACCAATAAATGAACACAGATCTACTGAGTCTTAGTCTGGTTCTTTGTAAACAAGAACATCCACTCTGACATAAGTGACCCTGCTATGAATCAGGAACAACTCTATTTGCCTCTGTGGAATACTCAGGCATAAAGACATTGCCTTACAGAGAAGTAACTGGGATAAAGCTGCCTGCTGCATTTTCACTACCAGGGAAAATGATCCTCAAATTCTGAATGCAATGCTCAAGTGAAAAGTAAGTTGTTGGGAGTTCAGTTCAATAGTGCGATCGAACACCAAGTCCAGCCGAAAAGTTACCTGTATGTCTTTTAAAGACTATGCTTGATCTTTCTAGAATTCGAATCTAGAATCTAGATCAGTATCAGTATACCTACTGATAATGAACTTGGAAGAGTTTGTCCTCTCAGTCTGGGATGGGGAAGGGAAAGAGAGAGGAAGATTTTGAAACAAATGTTATTGACTGTGGATAGATATACAACATTATCAAAGAATTAAGGCCGCAATCTTCCTGTTATTTCACTGTTTTTCAATTTTGCTTGTTTCTCAAATGAGACTTCAGGAGAGTCCTTGCTAAATTCGCTGCCAAATTCCTAGTGAACAAAGTAATTCTGAAATGCTGTAGGCACCTGCAAGTTTGCTTAGGCATCTAAATAGCCTTAGGACTCAGTACTGCTGTGCACTGAGGCACATTACTCGCACTCATCTTTATCAAGCTCTAACAAACCTTACAATAAACAAAGAGGCAAAACTTAATTCTCACATAGCTTTGCCTCAACCCTAAAATGATGAATCAGCATTATGAGCACTGATGAAGAGGTTCAGGTGTGAAGATCAGGAAAACAAAAATCCTGCAGAGCATATACACACTGAGTGACACAGGCAAAAAAAGGAAACTTCAAACATCTCCACATCAGGAAGGTGTTTAATAACGATTGATAGGTGGAAGGGTTTTTACCACTTTATAATGGCCACTCCCCCTTCCTTGATTTCACTTTATCCAGTCTCACTGCTGTGCGCATTAAAACTTCCTCCTGAAGAGCAACCATTTTTTAGACAAAAAGGTGTCTCCACCAATGCCCAGAAACTGAATTAAAGCAGGATCAAAAATATCAGTTATATACAGGAAAGAAGATAAAAATCCTACACAGAACTGTTTTGTACGAGTGTGTGCAACTTACAGTCTTCCTTAAATGAGAACACATTCTTATTCACTGTCCTTTTTCACAAAGTGGTCTTGTTTTATGCAATATTGCATGGAATTGCTTTATGGAAACAGTTTTCAAGCAGGGTGTAGGCTGACTTAACCTCGGTGACACCTCCAAGCTAGATGAACCATCATCCTCATTATTGTTCCACTTGCAGAGCCTCATACCTGTGCCTGTCCCAGGGAAGGTAGGGTGCAATTTCAGTAGTGTCTCTCGCTCCCTGATACTCCTCAACCTACTCACCTCCTCTCAGAGCTCTGTCACTAAGCGGAGGAGTTCCGCTACCTGGGTGGCAGCCTGTTCCCACCAGACCTCTTTCTGGGCAGCTGCATCAGTCATGGTGAGTGCAGAGCTTGGAGAGGCCGTGGCCTTCTGGGTGGATACCATTGCTCCCCGGTTGAGCTGGCAGAGCTTGAGTGCCCTTCCGCAGGAACTGCCGTGCCACGCCCTTACTGCTGTGCCACGCCCCATTTGCCACTCTTCTGATTGCCTCCCTAAGGGCTTCTTTTGTACGTGTTGGGGGGGCTTGGCCGCTGTTGCTCCCTTTGTACTCGGCACTGGTGAGGCTGCACCTTGAATACTATGTTCAGTTTTGTGTCCCTCACTACAAGACAGACGCCAAGGTGCTGGAGCACGTCCAAAGAAGTGCAGTGAAGCCTTCAAGTGTGTTTCTGAAGCTTACCTCATCTTTTCTTGATGATTTCTGATGTAAGTAATTTTGCCTGTATTTTAATCAATGCTTCCCCCCCCCCCCCCCCGCCCAAAAGAAAAAAAAAAAAAAAAAAAAAAAGGAAGAAAAACATACTTATGGCTTTCTCCATCTTTAGCTTCTCTCAAAGATGTATGAAAGAAGAACTGGAATAAGAAAGAAACCCAAGCACCTCAAGCACTCTAAGAGGAATTGCAGTCTACCTTGCTTGTAAAAAACATTAAAATCAACTTGAAGAGCCGGAGCAATCAACATACCTGCTTATACCTGAGTTCATTTTACTTTCATTTACCATCAGTTTTCAAATTCCTGAGTTTTCAAATGCAAGTGCTTATGGTAAAGTGCCTGAACACTGGAAGGCAACATTTGGAAATAAAAAGAAGCTTCATGCGCCTTGGTGGAGCTGAGAACTTCCAAATTTAATTGCACTTTACAATTTCATGGGAAAAATATAAAAGGCAATTTGAAAAGCAGAAAATGTATAAAAGAGATATCTGAATCAGGGAATATTTTTTTCTTCCCCTAGGTGCTATTTTGAGGACCATGATGGCATTCAGATTTTTCCATAAAATTTTTATGAAACGTATTTGTTTCCAGACTTTGTTAAAGACCAAATTCCCCCAAGCCTGTACTGCTACTGATCTCAATTATTCATTGTTATAATAACTATGCAAGATGATTTAGTAAAAATGATAGAATATGGCCCTTGTGGTTTAGTGATAAGTGCAAATTTTATCTCAAGCTGATTTACATTAGAACAACTTTCAAACAAATATATTACACATATCATCAAGTATTCAACAGCCAAATACACATAATGATCCCACTTAAGGGCTACCATCATTACAAGCTGAGGCTGCTCCACTGCAAAAACAGTTTGCTAGTGTCCTAAGAACATGGCAAACACCTGGTTACTTTATCTTTCATATTACAATGAGAATACTTAATGGAGACATCATCCCAGGCTCTCATAAAAAGAAAAAAAGCAGAACTAATTCTGCTTTGAGATACACATTAGAAGCCAGAAACAGGAGAAAAGACTGCTGAAGAACTACTAACATTTGATTCACATCAACATATGTGACCAATAGAAACACAGATACTTTTAACTACAATGACAGGAGCCACCAGCTCCTGATGTTCCATGGCTAATTCACAAATGCAGGAGATATGGCCATCATTTTAGTTCTTCATACTCCTTATAAGTGAGATTCAATAATGTAAATGAAAAAGGACTTTCAAAGTGGTTGCCAATTGGTACATTTTAAAGGGTATTATATATAGGCATGGGTTGCTCATGCAGGAGTTCACAAGGAAAAATTCCTGTGGAGCATTGCTTTACTCTTACTGCTTCACTGAGGTGAAATGAAAGAGAAATCTTCTCTGTACATTTTAATTCATCACAAGCTGCCTGAAATCTTTAATCTTGTGGTAACCCAGATCTCTCCTAGGCCCTCATCTTACATTAACCTCATCAGCCTTTATCAGTGTTTCAAATATCTTAACTTTCAGAAAACCTGAGACAAGATTTTGGATAAGAATCTTCCAATAAAGTGTTTCAACTCTTAGAAAATGTGTTATCAAATATTCCTGCCAAGGAACAAATTTAAAGACCACTGTGCCCACTTACAGCATTGGCCCAACACCCCAGAAGTTCCAACATCACTTGGAGCAAAAAACCACTCTATATTTCCTGTTCACTAAATCTTATGATCCCTTTTGATCTCCCAGGGAGCTCAAGTCACCAATTTCAGGCCATTTATCTGAAAATAAAATTGTATGTTGCCGACTTGCTTATTATCTGTACATTTTCTCCCCCAAGTCAATCACTCCAAAAGCATTTATTTCTCTTGACAGTCACTTTTGGAAAGGCATTTGACATCAACATGCATCTGAAATCCTCTAGGCAAAGGCTAATGTAATAAGTAAAATTCATGGATCAAGGAAGGAAACATATGCACCAACTATGTTGTACACTGGTTGCTCTAGAGATCAAATCTCTTTGATATTAAACTGGCATAATGAAAATGTAATTCAATGAAGCTACACATGATTTAAACCAGAGCATGAGAGAGTCCCAAAGGGTAAAAAAAATATGAAATAGTTCCAGTTAGTTAAAAATTATATCCTCTCCATGGAGAATTGCTTGCTTTTTTTTTTTTTTTAATTTATTTCTAATCATGAACATCCATTCAGAACTATGTTTTCTTACACCAAAGGTTACTATTAATGTTAACAGTTAGTCAGAACTGGTGTTTCTGATTGTGTACTGTTTTTTTATTACTCTGCAAAATTCTGTGATCTAAAGCCTATACTATTTAGGCAATACAAATTAACATTTTATCTGACGTTTTGAAACTCACTTGAGTTTACCCGAATAAAGTTTAAGAACAGACTTCAGGATTGTACTTACTGAATGTGTCCTACTTTTTTTTAAAAAAAAAAAGCATAGAAAAGTTTCAATGCATATATGGCTATGAAAAATGTTCTCCCAAAACACCTTTTCAAAAATTCTTTTCCAGCCCTAAGAGTTTACATTTTTAAAAAGCAAATGTACGTTAAGGAGGCAATCACAATGACAGACTCAAGGCAAATCCTATATTTAATATAGCTTTATTTGTACAATTGCTTATGACTTCTGTCATAGTCCTGCTAGTCTTTATTATATCCCATAACTGCCAAACTCTGCCTCTTTACCATAACACTGTACCACTGATATTTAATCCCTGGATACAGCAATTGTAACAAAAGCAGATGAATAAGAGCACCAAGGTCTCCTGGCCAGAAGTTGCCTTGGCCAAGAGCTAAGGCCTAGCATGCTAAACACTGATGAACAGACCGCATAACGTCTACACTGCTTAAAACTTTTGCTTGCCCTGGAGAAAAAAGTGCTGGTAGGCTCTTAACAGCATGTTCTCAGCAACTTACTGGATTTCTTCCAGTTAATTGCTGTACAAATCAAATCAGATTTTCTGAAACTGACAGCTGTATGACAGCAATAAACTAAAAGAAACAGTAGAAATAAGAATCAATAAGTGAACTCCACAGATGGCCTGTCAAGGTGGACCCCATGCATAAGCTATTCCTTTAGTCCTGCCATAAGGTGCATTTATGTACTTAAGAGTACAAAAGAGCACAGTGATAGCTGTTCATCTAGCTTGGAGGTGTCACCAAGTTTAAGTTGGCCTATGCCCTGCTTCAAAATACCTTCCATAAAGAAAAAAGATGGGTCATTGTCATAGGAGACTCCCTTCTGAAGGAAACAGAAGGCCCAATATGCAGGCTGGACCCACTTCTTAGGGAAGTCTGCTGCCTCCCTGGGGCCTAGGTTAGAGATGTGAAGAGAAAGCTTCCTGCCCTTGTGTGGCCCTCAGATTATTATCCATTACTGATTTTTCAGGTAGGCAGTGATGAAGTTGCAACAAAAAATCCGAGGGCAATCAAGAGAGACTTCAGGGCCTTGGGACGAGTGGTTAAGGGATCAGGAGCACAAGTAGTGTTCTCTTCTGTCGTTCCAGTTGCAGGGAGTGATGAGGGAAGAAACAGGAAGAACCAGCAGATCAATACCTGGCTCTGAGCCTGGTGTCACCAGCAGAATTTTGGTTTTTTTGATCAGGGGTCAGCTTATGTGACACCAGGCCTGAGGGCAACAGACAGGGTACACCTGCCTCAAAGGGGGAAAAGGATCTTTGCCCAGGAGTTAACAGGGCTCATTGAAAGAACTTTAAACGAGATTTGAAGGGCAAAAGGGATAAAACCAGGCTCACTGGAGATAAGCTTGGGGGCGGCATCCCAGTGTTTGAGGAACAGTCCACTAGCAAGGTCCTTCGGTCTGCTGTCTCAGTGGAGGTAGGGGATGGAGATCCATGTGGCAGCAAAGATGCAAGGGTTATTGATGATTAGCAGCAATGGATTAGAAGCAACGGAAGCACCTGAGAATGGTCATGTAGGAACCAGGGCTTCTCCCCCCAAAAGGGTGGCAGGATCAATAGCCCAACTGAAGTGCATCTACACCAGTGCACGCAGCATGGCAACAAACAGGAGGAGCTGGAAGCCATCATGCAGCAGGAAAACTATGATATAGTGGCCATCACAGAAACATGGTGGGATGACTTGATAGCTATAAACTCTTCAGAAGGAATAGGCAAGGAAGGAGAGGCAGTGGGGCAGCCCTGTGTGTTAGGGAGTGTTTTGATTGTCTAGAGCTTGATGATGGTGATGATAGGGTTGGGAGTTTACGGGTAAGAATCAGGGGGAAGGCCAACAAGGCAGATATTGTGCTGGGAGTCAGTTATAGACCACCCAACCAGAATGAAGGGGCAGACGAAATATTCTATAAGCTGCTGGGAGAAGTCTCACAATCACTTGCCCTTTTTCTTGTCGGGGACTTCAACTTACCGCAAGTCTAGTGGAAAGACAATACAGCAGAGAGGAAACAGCCAGCATAGGTTTATGAAAGGCAGGTCCTGCTTGTCTAACCTGATCTTCTACGACAAGGTGATCTGCTTGGTGGATGAGGGAAAGGCTGTGGATGTTGTCTACCTAGACTTTAGTAAAGACTTTGACACCATTTCCCACAGTATTCTCCTGAAGAAACTGGCAGATCATGGCTTGGATGGGTGTAGTCTTTGCTGGGTAAAACACTGGCTGAATGATGAGGCTCAAAAGAGCGGTGGTGAATGGAGTTAAATCCAGTTGGCAGATGGTCACAAGTGGTGTTCCCCAGGGCTCCGTATCAGGGCAAGTTCTGTGTTAATATCTCTACCAATGATCTAGACGAGGGGATCAAGTGCAGCGTCAGTAAGTTTGCAGACAACACCAAGTTGAGTGGGATTATTGATCTGCTTGAGGGAAGGAAGGCTCTACAGAGAGATCAGGACAGGCTGGATTGATGGGCTGAGGCCAACTGTATGAGGTTCAACAAGGCTAAGTGCTGGGTCCTGCACTTGCACAACAACAACCCCATGCAATGCTACAGTGGCTGGAAAGCTGTGCAGCAGAAAATGAGCTGACAGCTGGCTGAATATGAGCCAGCAGCATGCCCAGGTGGCCAAGAAGGCCAATGGCATCCTGGTTTGTATCAGAAATAGTGTGGCCAGCAGGACTAGGGAAGTGATTGTCCCACTGTACTGGGCACTGGTGAGGCCACACCTCCAATACTGTGTTCACTTTTGGGCGTCTCACTACAAGAAAGACATTGAGGTGCTGGAGCATGTCCAAAGAAGGGCAACAAAGCTGGTGAAGGGTCTAGAGCTCAAGTCTTATGAGGAGTGTCCGAGAAAACTGAGGCTCAGGAGAGACCTTATTGGTCTCTACAACTACCTGAAAGGAAGTTCTAGAGAAGTGGGTGTCAGTGTCTTCTCCCAGGTGACAAGCAATAGGACAAGAGGAAACTGCCTCAGGTTGTGCCAGGGGAGGTTTAGATTGGATATTAGGAAAAATTTCTTCACTGAAAGAGTTGTCAAGCATTGGACCAGGCTGCCGTGGGAAGTGGTGGAGACATCATCCCTGGGGGTATTTAAAAGACGTGTAGATGTGGTGCTTAGGGACATGGTTTAGTGGTAGACTTAGCAGTGTAAGGTTAATGGTTGGGCTCAATATTCTTAAAGGTCTTTTCCAGCCTAAACAATTCTATGATTATATCTGGCTTCCAGAAATACCATCTTGAGCATCCCAGCACTAGCTCAATTTGCAACAGGATGTCCTCAGATCTGATAATGCAATATTATTGCTAGCTGGGAATAGTTTCAGCATTATTGTATGGGAGCAAGATATAGAACCTTTGAAATGCATTGTTTTCCTGTAAATTACCTCCAAAGGCTTCAAAGTTATTTTTCAAAGCAACAGTGAATGCCAAAGACCCAGTTTTAGCAGTATCTCTATAGTAACATGCCTGCAGTCAGGTGCAATATGCAAAAACAGTTCTGTGACATAGCATATTTTTCTCTCAAATTTCCAAACTCTTATTGTAAGGCTTGACATGAGACAGGTATTATCCACAGTTACATTGTAAATAACTGATTATGTGTTTAACAATGTTCTTTTAAGAAAAGCTAACCATTTTCTGAGAACATAGGGAAATTTACCTGAGCTGTCCACTCAAGTTGTGAAAAATAAATGTTTCTCAAAAAGCATACTCTGCAAAAGACAACAGAGTAGCACTACACAGTTGATTTTTTTTTTTTTTAATAACTAAACTATTGCCATATTATACTTAAAGATTTTTTTATCTTAACCCCAAGGCTGGTATACATTTGCTTAGCTGATACACTGATGATTCTATTGTGCTATAAGCTTATGTTCTAGAATTGAAAATCTACAAGTCTAGGGAGATGAAAGTTTCTTATCATAGATGTACTGCACAGATTGATTTCAACAGAAGTAGAGACTGTAAATATTTTACCAGTTTGTGTTTAGTGTTGTCTCTCTATTCATTCCTAAGTGTGCTGTGGGAAAAGGAGGCTACAGCAGCTCAGGAGTGGTACAATCTCCAGACTATACGTCACCTTAAAGAGCATCCAAATGGAAGGGCAGAAGGCACTGTGTTTATAACTTCCATCTAGCCTCTAGCACACCTACAGAACCATGTTGTCTGTTGCAAATTTAGGTCTCTGAGAACAAAATCATTGGTGCACAGAAATTATAACATATATAGGGATGAAAATGCTAAACACGGAGTTCAAAAGGAATTGCAATTTTCTTCTAAATTCTGCCTAGAGAAATAAAATATCACACTTTTTTCAGAATGGAGCATTAGTGGCACACCACTAGGAGACGGTTCAACCTGAGCCAGTAATACAGCAATCTGGGAAAATGGCTAATTTGTGAGCTGGATTATGGATATATTATAGCTGTCTGCTATAGTGGTGGGATGAATACTAGCAGACAAGACAAAACTGCTGTCAACATTTGTTTAAGAGGAGATGAAAAAAGTTGAGTATGCAAAAAATAGCTAAAAACCCGTTTTGTGTAGTAATTCAAGTAAGTTTGCTCTGTCTCTCAGGAGATAGATAGTATTTATAGAGCTTCACATGAAGAAAAAAAAAAAACAAGCAAAGAAACAAAAGTTCTTTAAAAAAGTATAGGAAATAGGAAACAATGGCTGGGTGTTAAAAATGGAAAAAAATAAATGGAAATGGTATGAAGCTGTGTCAGGGGAAGTTCAGACTGGATGTTAGGAAAAGGTTCTTCTCTGAGATGGTGGGTCAGTAACTGGAACAGACTCCCCAAGGAAGTGGTCACAGCGCCAAGCCTGTCAGAGTTCAAGGAGTATCTGGATGATGTGTTTAGTCATATCATTTTTTGGGTAGTCCTGCAAGGAGCAGGGAGTTGAGCTCGATGATCCTTATGGGTCCCTTTGAACTCGAGATATTCATGGTTATGTGAAATTAGGCAGGTACTTTTTACAAGGATGATTAGATTCTGGAATGAAATGTTAGCAGGGGTATAATCAGTCCTCTCTATGTCCTCTGATTTAGATCAGACACATCTGTAGAGAAGTTCTGAATCACATACAATTAGTCAACAACAAAAAGCCAGCATGAAGACAGAGTTATGCAATGATTCTGCCAGCTTTAAAAGGTTTACATTTTTAAAAAATGTTTGACGCACAATAATATAAGTTTTATACACTCATGGCTCAGATACTGAACAATTTTAAAATTTCTCAGATTTACAGATGACATGACTCTTCTCTGGTTTTATTGCTTTCTATATCTCAGCACAATCAGCAAAAAATTCATCACTTGTGTCCTGGACTGTCTTAGTTTTGAAATGGTTCAAAATAGCAAGAAAGATAGAGAGTATTTCGTGATACCGTTTTAAAGGAAATTAATTCTTTCAACCCACATTCTCAGCTACAAAGTTAGTGTGTATCATTTTTATGTAATTACTATCAATTGTTATAAAAAGGAAGAACACACAAATGAAATCAAGTAACTTAACAGAAATTCGTGTTACTATTTATTTACATAAGATCAACAGCATGTTCAATTTTCCAGCAGCTCTGAGCATATGGAAGAACAGTAACCATTTATGACTTCAAGGGAACAGTCTATGCTAAAAATCACTGAAACCAGAGATGGACCTATCTTGTTTAAGTTAATCCATTTCTCAAAAATGTTCATTTTTTTCAAAAGGTGAGGGAGAAGCTGCCAATCCTCATTCTTGCTCTGTAGCTCAGAGGTTAGAATACATAGAGAGTGGTTTAATTCCCTCTTCCTTCTTACTGACGGCCACAGCTCCCCCCTCCTGGAAGCTTCCTTAACTACAGTACCCATTAATCTCCAGTAACACATTCAGTCCTTTCCACTGAAATTATTCAAGTTTCTGTGGAAAACCTGAGGATTATCTGAATCAGAACAAATACAGAAGACTACAAAAGTCTGACCATATCCTCTGCTTGGTTCATCAGACATACATGAGTGGATGGGAGGTTCAAGGTATCTGTGTCAGACACAATTTACTTATTAAACCCTGTTCAGAAATTAATTCCTGAAGAGTGCTCTTCTCCAAGACAGCATGCTAACTGCCACAAAGTCTACTGTTATCTTTTGAGACAGACAACTGTTCTCAAATTTCTCTGGGGAGTTTTTCACACGTTCTAAGGTGTACAATCCTACTGCTGATAACAGCTCTGTATGCAAGGAAGTAGCCTACCTCATTGACTCAGTTATCACTGAGTCAGGCATATCACACTCAGATATCCAGTGTTATCTCAAAACGTAGTTGTTTTGCACTGTTGGGCTCATCAAGGCTAACAGAGAGAACTAAATATTGAATTGGGATCTCCAACCTAAAAATAAAGATCCCCAGCAGAGTACCAGGGATCATGTAAGCAAATATGAACACAAGGTGAAAACTATGCAGTAGGTCTGAGAACACTATCCTACATTAATGATGTGATTCTTCAATATGATGATATAAGACTCTAAGACAACTCCCATTTGGTGAAAGAAGAAGCCTAAAAAGAGGAATACTGGGTGTTAAGGATTATAGAAGGAAACTGATTTATCTTTTGTATAGGTTCTCCCCACTCTTTTCCACCCTAATTATATGGCAAGTAAAGGAACAATTTGCTAGAACATTTAAAATTTGGCATCAATACAGTACTTACAGTCTTTTCCCATGAGTAGACTCACCTTCCTTTACCCACAACACTAGTATGCATAAGGCTAATAAAAAGAATAATGTACACTGTTATTGTTTTAAAACTACTTGTTCTAGAAGTATTAGATCAAATTCTGACTTTTCACAATTATCTGTATTTGGGTTTGCATATAATACAATCGTAAGTTTGCCTGATGCTCTAAATGTTACATTGATTTAAATTTTAAAGACCTATTTTTCTCTCAAAAAAAATGAGGTCTAAAATTGTGTTTCTGAAGGTGTCAATATTTTTTTTTTTCTGCCCTCTCTAGCTCCCCACCCCCCATTTGAATAACAATCTATACTGATTAGCATTTATGCTGTGGTGGAATCTTTAGAGTGCCAGGTCCCTATTATTTTGTCACACAAAAATTATACTTTTCAGCACTACTGTTCTCCTTATAAAGCTCTTAATTTTTTAAACTTATTTTTCTTAAGAAAATACCAATCTTTTCCTCAGAATTCCTGTTTCTTAGAATACCATTGAAGAGTATTAAAACTATAGAGAAAACAGAATATATATTTTAAAAATATACTTCCTTGGTGCTGATGTTCTTGCTACCATTTCTAATTTAGCCTGGTTAAATTTCATTCTGCACTCTCCAATGAAGTTTTTTTATTTATTTATTTTGGTTTTGGTTTTCTAAACTTAAGTATTATGCCAAATCTGGAAATCACCTTGAAGATGATCGGGAAAATGGTTGCAAATGAGTTGCCATGCTGTAATAGATTATAGGCAAAGAGAACACCTGCAAGAGAAAAACTATAACAGAGAGATGAGATAATAGTACATATTTTTCATATAAGTCATGATAAGTGAGGGTTTTTTTCCCCAATATTATATACCTATGTCAGTTTGTGCTTTATAAAGTATGTGTGCCTACACACTAATACATACACTCTGCACCAGACCAACCTTACTTCCACTCATATAGTAGGCAAAGAAGGTACTTCAAAGTCAGCAGAGTTATATCAGAGATTAATCTGAGCTATATTTTGAGTAGCTATTCATTTTAACCTGACTGTTGAGAGAGAAGAACATACAGTTACTGATGTGCAAATACAGTAAAAACTAAGGAAGGTAGAAGTCACTAAAAAATGGTTTTAACTGCTGTTCAATTTTCACATAGGTGGAATATTTAGGCGACTTCACTGGAACTTAACCAATAGGTAAGACATTGGGGATTTCCCTTTCACAAGTGTAACTTTTACCCTAACCTCCTTTATTTGAAATCTAACACTATTTTTCAGAAGACATATATGTGTAAGTTTGCAGAAAAAGAGAGAGATGCAAAACATTTCTAAAAGAATCTGGGATTAGGCTGATGGAACAAGAAACCTAAATCAAGAAATTACTGCTTCGAGTAGCCAGAGTTGACCCCACCCAGCTCTAAACTCTCGTTTATATTCATTCACAGACTTTATATAATTTTTTCCAAAGAAATACTAATACATATTCCCAAACAATAATTGATTGAATATAACTGAATAATATAACTGAATGACATCTCCAGTGAATTTCATACCAGACATCTGCCTGCACACAATGCAATGAAATAACATCTACCACATCCATCATTTCTACTTAGTTCACCTCAGTCTTTTCAAGTGAGTGTCCAACCGTGATACATTTGTACATAATTACTTTTACACATGCCAGATCATTTTTATCGCAAACTCTGAGGAAGATCAGTGTCTAATACTTAATTATGAACATACTTTCCAGTGATCAGTGCTGTTTATAGACATTCCAGTCCAGGCAACCCCTGGTTTAGAACTGGTCCAAGACTAGTCACAACTAGGTCACAACTGATTACCTCACTAGGAAGACACACCATTCTAGATAAACTATATGTTCTAAACCACTTGGCCCTGATGTCCCATACTCAGTTTCCTCTCTAAGCTTCAAAGATTTCTCTTAACTTTTAAAACTCTTTTATCCATTTTCCATAAAGCTTTTACCATTTTCTCCATTATTCATTAAATAGAAACCAGTATATCTATCAGACTAGTGTGATAATCATGCACTTCTTCACTGAGCACATAATTTTACTGAACATCGAGAGTATATCTAGCTTCTTTAATCTTGTAGTATTTGAATATTTGTACTCAGACCTGATGCCCTATCCTGCTGTTGCTTCATTAGTCATCCATTGTGAATATTTCCTTTTAACTTTTCAATAACAGAGGAAATTATGATAATGTGGAAAAGTTCATCTAAACAAAGGACAAAATCTGAAAATTAGTATTAGTTTTATAGTAATTTTGTGTATATTTTTCTTTGCATGTATTTAATTTTTGTTCTTCAAGAAGGTACAGGCACATACTGACAAGGATATTTTTTACCATTTCAGTAGAATACTAATACAGACACTGACACATATTTTTAAGTATTCAGACAGCATTAACAGCGTGTAATTTCTACTGACTACAGAGCTTTAAAGGCAGTGTTCTCTTGTCTCAGGAAGGGAAGATAACATCTTAAATAAAACTTCAAAACCCATTTTACCTTTATGGCTTCAAATGATTCACATAAGGACTGGTCAGTTACCTCTTTGCTTGAGTGACAACTGAGACCTATGTAGCCTAGAACAACCTTTCTAGCAGAAAACTTCCACATTTAAATGACTGATTATGAGATAAGCAGACATTATTTTGCCATACAACTTCTGCAAAGAAAAAAACCTGCACTTCCTTAGTTTTTTTCCTAAAGTTAACAGTATAAAACATTTGTGGGATTTAGTAGGATTTCTACTGTCTATTCCTATCCTACATAAGTATATTTAGGAGTGGCTGGAGCTAATATTTTTGAAATACCAGATACCTGACTAACTCAGCCCAATGCCTGCTGAACGCCTTTGTATTGTGCACACAGTTCTGACCAGCAAGTCAGCCAAGTGCCTAAGACAACTTTTTTCTTCACTTGATGTGTCCTACATCTTTAGCAAGCTGTCCTGTTTTCAGCTGGAATAAAGTTAATTTTCTTCCTAGTAGCTGGTATAGTGCTTTGTTTTGGATTTAGGATGAGAATAATGATGATAACACACTGATGTTTTAGTTGTTGCTAAACAGTGTTTACACTAAGTCAAGGACTTTTCAGCTTCTCATATTGCCCTTCCAGCAGAGCCTGGAAGTGCACAAGAAGTTGGGAGGGGACACAGCCAGGACAGCTGACCCAAATGAGCCAAAGGGGTATTCCATACTGTATGAAGTCACGTCCAGTATATAAACTGGGGGAATTGGCTGGAGGGCACCATGGCTTGGGGGATTGGCGAGCAGGTGGTGAGCAATTGTATTGTGCATCACTTGTTTTGAATATTATTTGAATATTATTATTATTTTCCTTTCCTTTTCTGTCCTATTAAACTGTCTTTATCTCAACCCACAATAAGTTTTATTTTTTTTTTTCCCCCCTGAATTCTGTCCCCCATCCCACTGAGGGGAGAGAAGTAAGCAAGCAGCTGTGCGGTGCTTAATTGCCAGCTGAAGTTAAACTGCCACACAAGCAAAGATTTTCAGGTAGGAAGCATCTCCAAAACTGTATTTGAAACAGTGCCTGCCACAAGAGGATCACGGCAGCATTTGAAAACATGCAAGTATTACTTCAATAAAAAAATACTAGGAAAAAAAGGCATTCAACATGAGAGAAAACTGACTAGGGTGAAGCAAAGAAATAAAAATAATAGAAGGGATGAAGTAATGCACAAAAATTAGAGCACACGTGATGTGAAATTGCAAGGTTCTGCACGTGTTGTCTGTGTGTGATGAAGAGGAAGGGGGAGAGGAGCAGACCAATAGAGGGCAGAGTATATATTTTGTATTTTTCACATGTAGTAGCTCCTTAGATTATTTCTTGTTTTTTTATGTTTTTCAGTTGCCTTATTCTAAAAGTTTTTTGTAGTGCTTTGAGTGCCTTTGTTTCTATTAATAAAAAAAGTATCCTTCATACACAATAAAAGAAATGTATCAGGAGCAGGACACTCAGCTGCAAAACAGTATCTTTAAAAAACCTTTTGAAAACTGATTTAGGTACAAAGAAATTGTTTTGTTGGACAGATTACCTTCTACCTGCCACTTCTCTTTCTGTTTGTTTCCACTTCTAAACAACCAGCAACTAATAAATGCAATCACAAACATACCATGAGGCTGAAGTTCCATTTTCTGTATATAGCATGTAGCTTTTATACATCCTTGTCATTTTAGCATTTATTTTACATAGTGTATTTAGACTAACCTCAGAAAAGGAAAACAAAATGAGATAACAAAATCTGCAGCACAATTGAAGTCAGTCTCACCTACTAAAGATTTTAAGAAACAGCGTATTTATACAGATTCACAACTTTCAAAGTGAGCTGAATAATCTTAGATGCAAGTGTAACTGTGGATAGCTCATGGAAATGTCACTTCAGCACACAGCAATCAGAAAGCAAAGGTGTCAGGTTGTGTAAGAGATGAGAATAATACTAAACACATTAAAATGCCATTATATAAATTAATGAAATTGAAACTCTGAAAATTCTGTTCAGCTCGATTACCTGTTCTATGGCAAGAGCAGAAATAGAATAGTTCCAAAGAAGGTCAAATGAGTCTGATTAGAGCACGGACAAGGTGTGGGCCATGCTGTCAGTGTGTGCTGCAGCCCATCTGTGCTTTACTGCCCAACCTAGGGTAGTGTGGGTGGGTGGTGTCAGTGCAGGGCAGGCTGGAAGTGCCTGGCTTCTGGCAGCAGGAGAAAAGCTCCTGCTCCACCTGCAGAGCTGCAGCTTCAGGTGTATTTAGTGCCCTGGGCAGTGGTGAGAACAAGGCTTGTTAGCATTCATCAGGACCAGCTTAGCTCAAACCATATATCTGCACAACAGGGGAAAGGTGAGTGATGCAGGTGATCGAGGAACAGACTATAATAGATATTCTGTTGGATCTACTACTCACAAACAAGAACTGCTGGATGATGTAAAAGGTCAAGGGCAGCCTTGGCTTCAGTGACCACAAGACTGTGAAGTTTAGGATCCTAAGAGTACTGAACAAGATAAACAACAGAATTACAAACCTGGACTTGAAAAGAGCAGATTTAGATTTGCAGAAAGCTGAGCAAGCATTGAAGAAGATGAGCATTGATGAACACGGAGCTCCTGACTTGACCTTAAATACAAAAAGGAAGTATATGGAAGCCAAAAGCAGGGACAAGCTACTTGGTAGAAATAAGACGACACTGCCCAAATGTAGGAAAAAGCCAAAGCTCAGATGGATTTGAAACAACCAACAGAGGTATAAAATAATAAGAATCATTTCTCTAAGTTTCTTAGTAGCAAAAGGAAGGCTAAGATGAATGTGGGCCCGTTGCTCAGTGGGGCAGGAAGTCTAATGACAAGTCATGAGGCTGAGATATTCACTGCTGCCTTTGCCTCAGTTTTCACTGGTAAAGCTTGTTTTCAGGCATCCTGGGTCCTTCAGGCAGAGTCTGTAGGAGTGTAGCAGTACCCACAGTAGAGGAAGAAAGAGTTATGGATCGCTTAACCCTCTTAGACATACACAAGTCTATGGGATTGAGGTTTATGGATCTGGTTGTGTCACTGTGAGGCTGCTGTCTATCATCATAGCAATCATCAGAGGTTCCTGATGACTGGAGAAAGGCAGATGTCCTATCCATTTTCAAAAAGAGCAAGGAGGGATAATTCAGAGACCTACACATTGGTCAGCCTCACCTTTTTCCCTGGGAAGGTTATGGAACAAATCCTCTTAGAAGCTATTTCTTGAAACAAGAGACAAGAAGGTGATTTGGAGCAGTGAGAATGATTTACTAAGGGCAAATCACGCCTGCCTAACTTCATTGCTTTCTAAGATGAGGTGAATGGCACTGTGGCCAAGAAGAGGGCAGCGGATACCATGTACCTGATTTTTATCAAGGCCTTTGGTACAGCCTCCCATAGCCCCTTTATCACTAAATCAGCGAGATATGGACTGGATAAATAGATAAGGTAGGTGGAAAATTAGCTGGACTGCCAGGCTCAAAAGAGTTATTATCGGTGGTTCAAAGCTCAGACTGCATCCAGGAACTAGTGGGGTTTCTCAGGCATCAGTACTGGGACCAGTGCTGTTTACTGTCTTCATCAACCAAGACAGTGGAATATCAGGTTTGCAGGCAACACCAAACCAGGAGAGCAATCGGTATGCTGAAGGGTAGGGCCTGCTGTTCACATGGACCTAAGAAAGTCAGAGAAATGAGCTGACCAGAACCTTAAATTCAACAAGAGAAATTGTGAAGTTCTGCATCTGGGTTGGAATAACCTGATGAAAGCAGCTCTTTCTAGAGAAAAGGAAATGGGGGTTGGGATTCCTGTTGGACAACAAGTTCAATGCTGGGCTGTATCAGTAAGAGTTAGCCAGCAGAGACCTGGGAAAGTGATCCTTCCCCTCTGTTTGTCACTTGTGAGACACCATCTGGAGTAGCGTGTCCAGTTTGGTGCTTCACCGTACAAAAAGGGTGTTGACATACTGGAGTGAGTCCAGCAGAGGACCTCAGTTAGGTGAATATAACATGCAAGGAGAGGCTGAGTGAACTGGGTCTGGAAAGTTTCAGCCTGGAAAAGAGAAGGCTCAGGGGGAACCTCATTGCTGTCTACAACTACCTGATAGGGAAACACAGAGAAGATGGGGTTAGGCTCTTCTCAGAGGTGCATGATGATAAGAGGAGAGACAACAGATGCAAGTTGAAACATTTTAACTTGAGAGTTTAACTACTGGAACAGGTGCCCAGAAAGGCTGTGGAATCTCTGTCCCTGGAGGTGTTCCAGACTTGACTCGGCATGCTTCTGAGCAAATTCATCTAATTAGACTTGTTTTGAGCAGGTGGTTGGACTAGATCTCTGGAGATTTCTTCTGACCTACATTATGATTCTATACCTTCCAGAAAGGGTTGCAATCATTGACTTACTACTACTGAGACCAAATCCCAACATTTAATGACCCCTACCTTCCCTTTCTCAGTCTTTAAATATAATAGATGGTAGATACGCAAAAGAAATCTGGCAAATCACCAAACTATTTGTACAGACACAGTAGTTTCCAGTTTGCCCAGTTCATGGGTCTTGAAAAAAGATGGCAGCCAGAAGTAAATTATCATCTAGAGACTGAAATGGAATTTCAGTTTTAGTTTGGCTTCCTAGCTTTGGTTCTCTGATTGCATCTCATTAGCTGACAGAAAATTATGGACATAATACCTTTAAATACTATTACATAAATTGCATGGCCTATGTGTTCCTTACACTTTGAGCTGTACTTTTTTATTTCCTGCCTTTGCCTGACAATGAGGTAAACACATTTTTATATGCTTATGAAGTTTTTTTCCTTTATTGTTTTAACCCCATCAGCTCCCTACATACACATGGGCACATACATAAGTGTGTTAAAGCATACAGCAAGCTGATAGTTGCCACAATTACTAAGTAGAGCTTTCATTTTCATTACCAGTAAGTGAACTATTTCATGGGTCTGTTATTAAGGTCAGTCTGATCCAGTAACCTACAACTTTCTTGGGCAGAATAACTTCTCTATTGCTTTTTATCTTTTAACTGGACATGTACCAAAAGAAAAATCAAGTGGACTGTGCATGGTTACAGGTTAGGAACAAAAAAAACCAACAGCAGATATATTATTATGTATGTCTGTTAAACTGATATTAAGACTTTTGTTGTCTTTGGTCTTCTCACAAGCATCATTTAACTTGGATTAGTATTCCCAAACAGTCATAACATCCATCTAGAAGATCAGAAGCTGACTGTCTTTTAACCTTTAAAAACCTCAAGGTTTTGTAAAACTGAGTAAGAACATTAAAAGCTTTCCTTTCCTTTCCTAGCCCTAGATGTGTATGTAAGCACTAAGATCCCACTGGAAAAAAATTCTTCATTAAGAAAAATTCAGTCACCAAAGAGTTTTTCCTCTAATTTACCAGTACTGAAATTGAAAAGTGAAAAGACTGAACGAGGAGGGGGGGAAGGGGGGGGTGGTGGTGGTGATAGTCATAACTTTTCAATCTCAAAACTCTTTTTCTTCAGTGTTTGCTATTGTGAATACAGTGCTATCTAAAACATTTGTAATCTAAACCATTTTAAGCACGTTCATTTACAATAGTTAACAAAAAACTACTTAACAGCCATTGCTGCATAAAGTCCTCTGGATTGTCTATACCTTTGCACAGAGTTGGCAGCCATTCCACCCAGCACTATGCTCAACTCCAATTCTGACAGAAATCACATGGAAATTATTTATCTGTTTGACCCCTGTTTTCAAAACTCATCTGATTAGAGCTAAATTAGGTAGCACTATACATAACGACTGAAAACTCTTGAGGAAACTACTATATTAATTAGATACAGCACAATGAATATAGTTTAGACCACCACCATACGTAGACAGATTTTAACACATCCATTTAGTTGCAGTGCAATTCTTATCCCGTTACAGTTCACCAGAACCAGATAAGAGCTAAGGGAGCTGTTTTGTGCTCAGGCAGTTCTGCATCAGTCATGGGAAAGGATTTTGGTCTTTCCTTTTCCCCGACCAACTCAGCAACTACTTACTGCATCCCCCTTCCCTAAAGGGGAAAACCCATTCTCACTCCTCCTCCTTCCAATATATTTCCCCCTCCCTCAAATTTTAATGTTGTTATCTACAGTCCATTGCTGCTTAAGCCCCATAAGAAATTACTAACTTCAGACACTTTTTTATATGCAAGTCCAGGAACATCACTTATTAGAAAGCATAATTGTGCTAGAAATACTTCAGATCAGTAAAATGACACTTTTAAAACTAGCTCCAGTAATCTCTGAAGCATCTGCTGCTACCTCCTTCTTTATACAGCCTAATGTCAGCTTAAAGACCTGCCTTTCCCCATCCCATCATCAGTCTGCTGGGACTCTGACCAGGCAGACCTCCAGCTCCTTGTATGAGAGGGAAAAACTTCTGTTAACCTGTTGCTATGGGTTTGTGTGGCGTGGGGTTCTTTTTTGTAGTGGGGAAGGAGCTGCAGGGGTGGCTCCTGTAAGAAGCTGCTGGAAGCTTCTCCCGCTCCAAGTCAGACCCATCTCTGGCCCAGGCCGAGCCCATCAGCGACGGTGGTAGCGCCTCTGGGAGAACAGATTTAGGAAGGGGAACCTGCAGTGAGTGGGGGGATTGGAACGTGAGAGGAACCCCTCTGCAGACACCGAGGTCAGTGAGGAAGGAGGGGAGGAGGAGCGCCGGAGGAGGGGGTGCCCCTGCAGCCCTGGTGAGACGGCAGGCTGTGTCCCCCCCCTGCAGCCCATGGAGGGGAGCGGGGGAGCAGGTGCCCACCTGCAGCCCGGGGAGAGAGGAGCCCACGCCAGAGCAGGGGGATGCCCCCCAAGATGGCCGGGACGCCATGGGAAGGCCCGCGCTGGAGCAGTTGGTGACTGGATAGAACCACAGAAAGGACCCACGCCAGGGAAGTTTGTGAGGAACTGCAACCTGCAGAAAGGACTCATGTTGGAGAAGTTGGTGAAGGACTGTCTGCGGTGGGAGGGACCCCACGGTGGAGCAGGGGATGAGTGAGGAGTCCTGTCCCTGAGGAGGAAGGAGCGGCAGCGACCCGGTGTGGGGAGCTGACCCCAACCCCCATCCCCTGTTCCCCTGCGCCGCCGGGGGGAGGAGGGAGAGAGAACCGGGAGCGGGGTTGAGGTGGGAAGGAGGGAGGGGCGGGGGGAAGGTGTTCTGAGGTTTGGGTTTACTTCCCATTATCCTTGGTTTGATTTGATTGGTAGTAAATTAAATTGGTTTTGTTTCTTCCCCAAGTTGAGCCTGTCTTTTGCCCATGACAAGCGGTGACTGATCCCTCCCTGTCCTTATCTCAATCCAACGGAGCCTGCCTTCATATTTTCTCCTCATCCCACTGGGGCGGGGGCAGGGGTGGGGTGGGGTGGGGGGAGTGAGCAAGTGGCTGCGTGGTGCTTCGTTACCAGCTGGGCTTAAACCACAACACCCATCTCCTGTACTCCTGGGCTGCTGCACCTTCAAATCTAGTCGCTATTTGGTTGGAAGCCTATCTTCTCTAGAGAGTTGTATTTCACAGGGAAGTCAAACATGAAACAACACAGCACTGTGCTTCCTAGTGACTCCCAAATTCTCTTTCACCCCTGCAGAAGCAATCTTCAGGGCATACATGTCCATTGCCTGCACTCCAAGCCAGCACTCTTTCCCATGGCGGGGGGATTTATCAGTGTAGTTTGCCATCTTCAGACACAGAACTTTTAGATTAGCAGTGGCTCACACCTCACTGCTTTGGAGGGCATATGAGAAAAGAATGGAGTTTAGACAGAATATTCTTGCACACTGTACAGATCAGATCAGTGGGCCACATCTTTCAATCAGAGGGGGACATTCAGTCTTTGAAGTTGTGAGGTAAACTAACTAGATCGGACTGGATTTTCTACTGTAAACCAGTCCAATCTATACTAAAAAAAGAGTCACAGGCATTTTACATGTTATGACCTGTACTGCTCCATATGTGACCATCCCCTAAACTAAGTTTATCATCTGATTTTCTGGTCTGATGTTTTTAATCTCCTAGTATTTTGTGGCACTAATACATGAAAATAAATCTGAAAACAGGGACAGCTATGGGATAAATGGTGACTTCATATAATTGAATTATATATCATTTATAGTGATACACAATTCAGAGCTATTTATGCTGTCCTTTAGGTAGTACTCGATACATAGAACTATACCTTATTACTGAGCTTTTCAGCTGTCATATCTTTACGCTCCTGCTGTTAGGTCAACTTGTGCCAAATGGCAAAGTGTAAAAGCCCCTTTCTGTGTGTAGGATGGTAATCCAAAAAATTCAATGCAATGTCAGTGCAAAGAAAAAGGGACAGTACAGACTCAGAGAGGGAGAAGCTGAGAAATAGGCAGTAATAGTATGAGCACACAAAAAATATATATTCCAATAATTACTTGTAGCAAATGTAGCAATAAACAAGTACAAAAATCAGGGGAATACAAAATTAGTTTGTGCTTTATTGCTGATGACCATGAATATTTTGTCTACTAAGAAAATCCCTTAGTCCCTTTTTAAATTAAGTTTGTACATGTATGAAAATATAATCTAATACAATTTTTTTATAGTACTAAGTATGGCAAATCCACCATGGAATTAAGTATTAATATTGTTGTTCTAAAACAATATTTCAAATACCTTTGCTTTCTTTACTGACTAGCAGGTTTACAGGAATTTTCTAATTGAACAAGTTGTAGCAGAAGCAAAAAAATGCTCATTTCACAGTTTTTTCTTAGTAATTTCCCATTACCAAGAGCTTGACAGAAGGAATGATCCATGAATAATTAGTAGGTTCTTTTAGAGTATCAACACTTCTATCATGTTACTCATTTAAGAACGTTTTGATTCCTGAAAAAAGTGACAGAAAAAGAACAAGTCAATGTTACGGTTTAGTCTGATATATGAGCATACTACTCTGGTTTAATCCTTCATCTTAACAGCATACCAGTTCCATTTTCATGCTTCTATGTCTTTACTTTCCTGATATTAATTTCATGCCTATGTTCCTCAATGTCCTTAAATTCATCAGTCTCTTAAAATCAGTACCTGGAAAAAGACATTCAGCAGTAGGAGTAAAAAAAAAATAAAAAAAATTCATGGGACCAAATACATTTTTGAAAAGTAGATATTCCTTCAGATGGTGGTATCAGACAGTGAAGAGTAGGTCTAAATATTGGGCTGTGTTAGGCTGCTTTTAGAGAGGTCACAATTTCAAAGTTATTTTTCTACTTTTCCTATGATGGTCCCATTGCAGCTGAACAAAATCCATTTCCATTAAGGACATTGCACTTGATTTGGTGCTTTTAAATTCATTACAATTTATCACCAACATTTCCCTCCAACTTAAATGGACTTTCTCAGCAGGACATCCTATCCAAATCATAGTGTGCTAGAGTACTGTGTCTGAGCAATCACTGTGTCTCCTAAATCACTCAATAAAATTAAACTGGGAATAATCTGACCATTCCATATATTTAGAGGAAAGAGCACTGCAGTGCTAAAAGTCCCCAAAGCAACCAAACCCATGCTCTGTCTTATTCTTGCCTCAATTATTTTTTTAAGGCAGACACATCTGAGTGCTTAAAAGAAAATAAATAATTTTTGTTTCAGGAATTAAGTCCTTCCTCTTCTTTGTCATTTTCCTTCAATATGACCTCTATCCACTTCCCTCTAAATATGATCTGCATCACACCAAAACCTGACCAAATACAGTAAAAGACAACTCCCATTTGTGCGGATTTTCTAGCTTTGCAGCCACTTAGGCAAAAATATATTTTTTTTAAGAAAAACAATTTGAAAAAAGACTTGGAATGAGAATTCTGATTCTTGCCAAGATAGCAATATATAAAATTAAATTCCCTGCAAGGGCTGGTTGTGAAGAAAACAACAAAGAAATCTGTTCCTAAAACCTGACTCCCTCCCAAATCAAGCTGGAGATGTGGGGAGTACAAGGTACTATAGCTACAGACCTTTCTGATTCCAGACTTCTTAAAATCCTCTAAGCACAGATAGGAATAGTGTACAGGTAGTTAATACTTTTATGGAAGTCTTTAATTATATAGAATACAAGTGTTCTTATACAGAATAGTGTTAGTTGCCTCTCTTTCATTACTTCAGATTTTCTATTTTGCTATTGACAGACCAGCAAAACATTATACTGCTTGGTTTGGGAAGATGCTTGAAGCTAATCAATAGGAAAATTCTTGCAGAATGAACTTAAAGTCTATTTATTCAAGGAAATTGTTTCTATATATATATAAAAAAAAAGTAGCTCTATGTTATAGTAAAAGTTGATAATGTGGTAAATAGGGAAGGTAGGGTCACCTTTTTAATGTGTAGGAAAAGTAGGTAAATACAGTTTTCCTTTTTCAAACCTTGATATAGCCATCAATTTTCTATAAACCTATTTAATATTCCCTCCCAGACAAACAAACTGGGTCTTAGCCACACAGGGACTAGGAGAAGCCAAGACTTCAAATAAAAAATATTGGCAGATTCCTAACAGAATAAAACAAACAATACCAGAGCAAGCATCCCACCACTCCTCAGTTACAAGAGAATGAAAAACTTGGTCATGCTTGTGTCACTAGTTCTCAAAAAAAGCTGAGGGGTATAGTCATGCATAGAAAAAGCAGGTCAGCATATTTATTAATTTAGTATGAAGAGATAACAGTATATTAGAGACATCTAATATAACATCTAACTGAGGTTTGCTTAGAAGGAATCTTTAAATGAAAGAAAAAATAGGAACCAAAGTGGCAAGGTGAAAGCTGAAAAGGTAAGAGTACACAGAGGTATATCCATGACAATTTTAATATGAAGTTATATTCTAAACAGAATAAAAATCAAGTTGGTTTTTTTTTTTGCAGAGCAATACAATTTTATTGTTATGATTTTTTTGTGCTAGTAGAGAAACAGAATCATAGAATACTCAAGCCAGTTAAATTGTAATTCCTTTCATAATTTTTCTGATGTTCAAAGAAAATAGCAGTGATTTCTTCCTCTGGAAATTCTAATGATCCCACATGCTCCATTTCTGTTGAGCTTGGTGATGGTCAAACGCTACACTAATAAATCTTACTTTTGCTCTAATCACAGAGTGGTTTTTTAGAAAACAAGAACAACACATGCAAGGACACAGCATAGCTGTTATAAACGTAGTTAGTAACAAAGTTACTCAGTGTGAAAGCAAATGAACATATTAGATAAAGTCCATTGTAAAGTGCAGATTATACAAAAGAGCAATGGTCCGTAAGGGTATGTCACACCTGACTAATGTCATGTTTATGCAGCATATGAAGAAGCTATCTTCTCCACCTCTGACTAATGCATAGGAAAAAAAAATCATTTCAATTTCAAATACCTTTAACTGCTCCCTGGAAATTTTAATTCCCATTTGGCCATCTCTCAGTCAGATAATTCTATAAGACATGACAATCTGGGCGATGAGGGAGAAGGAAGCAGCTGGTGATACTGGCAGTGAGCAAGGCCAACAGACATCTTTCTTTCTTATTGTAATCATTCAGTCCCAGCTGGCTTATTTCTCTGTTCTTTTTCACCTGTTTAATATTATTTATCTGTGTTATGTCTGGTACCTTTTGTGTTATTTTTACATCATTACTCTCGTCTTACATTTTATTTTCCAGTCTCCTTAACATGCTTTTAGGCTGTTCCGAGGGGTTCTGAATTCACCCTCCCTCACTTCTAGATCTGTTTGAATGATTAATGCATTTGTCATGTAATAATTTTTTGTGTTTTTGTGTTCTGTGTTTTTCTTACTGTACTGATTTTTTTAGTTCTGGACAGTATTTGAGATAAAGTTTATGGAACAAGTAAAGTAATCAAATCTGCTTTGCACTGTAATTTTAATCTAGTTAAGTGTAAAATGACATCTAGAGCAAAGCCAAAGGGGGGAAATAAAGATACTGGGTTTCAGAATAACAGAGTTTAGGGGAAAAAAATTCAGCAGGTTGAGTGCAATCGAGTGTAATAAAATAGCAGAGGGGAAACAGCAGAGAGAAACTGAAACGTGTATAATGAGATTAAAGTGTGCCCAAAGGATATGGAATGCATAACATACAGCAATAAAACGAGGAGTTTAAAAAGCCAATATGGCCAAAGGAGGGAAGATAGGGAAAAAACACCCGGCACAGTAAGAAAAAGCACTACAGCTGGAGCCTCACTGAAATTAGATATGAAAAGATATGTGGTCATCTTGACCCACACAGGTTTTGATAATATTTAAAACACCAAATACAGAAAAAGAGTTGAAGCAATACAATGAGAAGCTGTGAATATTAAAACTAATTAAAAAACAATCCTGCAGCATAAGACAGCCAAACAGAGAATAAGCAAAACTATTTTGAGGGACTGATGCAAGAAACTGGGAGGACCTATATTTTTCCAGCCTACACCTATTACTATTGTCCTTTAAACAACAGGAGCTGAGAAATTACAGAGACATTCATGCCAAAGGCATACAATACAGGAGGCCTTGGTTTTGAATTAGAATTGAAAACCAAATTTGATTCTGTAAAAAATGGTAATTTCTGACATTTTTTTAAAAATTACCTTTTTTTTAAAAAAAATCTGATTTGGAATGAGGTAGGTAAGCACAAGTTTTGAGTGTATTTTTACACGAGGGAAAATTCCAGTTAGGATATTTCATTTTAACTTTGTAGATTTAAAAAAGTGGTGAAGTTCAAATATTTCATTCATTCTTTCAAAAGATGGGAAATGTTTTGATTTTATTTTCCTCAACATCAAACGTTACTGTCTTCATAATAACCCATTGCACTGTGGAGAAAGTTGTACGTTTCATCTGCAGCACCCAATGGGCCAGTCCTTTTGTAGGTATTACATGGATAAGGAAAGTTGCCAAGGAAAGCCGTTTTCTTCTTTCAAGGGAGCTACAATACTCAGGAGACCAGCAAATATCATAGCAAATCTTATCTTCACCAACTCTTACAGAGACTGACAGTTCAAATAAGTTTTGAAACCACAATTTCCCAGACCTTACAAATATATCTTTAACAAATTATTTTTATTTGGGCAAAAGTAGCAGAAATCAGCACAATTTATTTTTATGTCACTTATGGGAAGTCAAAGATTTTTCTGGGGAAAAAGT
This sequence comes from Astur gentilis, assembly GCF_929443795.1. NCBI lineage: Eukaryota > Metazoa > Chordata > Aves > Accipitriformes > Accipitridae > Astur > Astur gentilis. Next base: position 2,257,820 of record NC_064882.1, read on the forward strand.
AAAAATTTTAATTTTATTGAAATGCATTTTCTGTTATAAATCAATTCTGAAACATTAACTTCACAAATACTATCACAATTAAAAAAAAAAAAATCTGTAGTTTCCATCTGAAAACCACAAAGAACAATCTGTCCATTACACTATCTATCATTGCCTTCCTCTCAATTTGTTTCTCTTTGCCCCTGCTCCTTACTCTGTCTGCATTTAAGTCTGAGTTCTTCTTCTACATGATTGACTCGCACAGGTACTCTCACCGCAGAAATTAAAAGGCCTTTTTTTACTACCACTTGAGCCAGTAACCTTTATTAGTAAGGGAGGTGGGTTCCTGCAAAAGTTAGTTCAGAAAATGTAAGTTGTGATCCTTCTGTGAATCACCTTCTGAGAACTTCACTGTTTATGGGTCTAGAGGGAGCCTAAGGAGACTGGCAAGATAACTCAGGTTCATGAAGTTGAGCAGGTTAACAATGTTTTATTTTCCTTATGCAGCCACCTCTCAGAACAGAAGCTTTTCAGTAAACTTCCAGGGACAAATATTGTATGCTAGAAGAGATGCACTGAGCCACTAATTTAGCTATGAGTATAAACACAGGTTTAGACAAGATTTAGTAGTTTGTTTCAAATTATAAAACAAGAACTTTTCAGACAGAATAATAATAATCAAGCACTAAATCAAGCAATTAGTATTAAAACAAGCTTGCTTTTAGCAAGATCCTGATTCATGCGTTTTTCCTGACTGACCACTGACAGAATGAGACTGCTGAGCTAACTGACTTAATAGGGAAGCTAAGAAGGAAAAACTCACAACAAAAACAGAGCATGAGAAACAAGCAGCTAAGTAGTTTGAGAGTTATAGTTCACACGCCACTTAGAGGTACCATCTGTTTCTGGACATAATTTATCACTGTTGCAACCAGCAAGAAACTTTACAAGTAGATCTATTCCTCTCCAAAGTCATAAAATGATACTTTTGAGGTTCTTGTACAGTAAAGCAACACAGAGAATTGCGTAGTTCCTGCCACTGTTTTTTTAGCACTGTAGCACAGTAGGCTAGAAAGACAACCACCTTTGGCTACCTAGAACTATCATCCAGAATACCCCAGAGGTCGTTCAACAACATGAACTCACATAGGAGTTTCACATTGAAGAAATACTTGCTTCAAGACAAACAAAGGAGAAGACAGTTAAAAAACATGAAGAATGTTGCTTTCTGATTTGTCATTTCCTCCCATATTAACAAGATGATGAAATGTAAAAACAGATTAAACACAGCAGAACTTATAGGTTAAATACAGCAGAACTTAAGATTTAAATTCATAAGAACAGATGAACATTCATAACAACAGTTCTTTTCCAGGTAACTGTCTATGCCAAATTAAATCTCTTGACTAATTCTTAGATTCCTCTTTCCACCTAGGAAGTTCATCACTTTCAAAGACATGGAAGGGCAGACAATTCCCCATGACTTTGTAAGAATCTGTTTTGGTTATTTTTTTTCTCTTGACCTAAGTATCCCAGGTTGCATCCTCTTGCACTTGGATAAAGAAATATTAAGCTTTAGACAAGTGCTTGATATTGAGAAAATAAATTATTTAACTAAATACAGTTTTAAAGAAAGGCCTTTTACTGGGCAAATCGCCTAGCCCTGAAAATCTTCAGCATGAACACAAGACAAGCATGGCATAGATGTTCTCTTTTTCCTGTTGACTCATGGCATTTTAAAAGTAGTTTTTTATCTTCAGTAGCTAGAGTATATATACTCCATTCATAGATACATGAATCCTAGAATGTTTGTATTACTAGTACATCCCTTGCTGTCATGGTGTCTTGGAAAAATCTAGGAAAAGGCTAACCTAAAGGCTTTCTATACTTTTCCTTCTGGATGTTTTAAGACTACTTTACATACTTTATAGTTTTACTGTGTCCAGTAAAAATAGTCCTCTTAATACTGGACAGATACGCCATGTCTTTTGTTTCAAAACCCCAGTCACATTCTCTTTCCAGTTCTGGCTTAAGGATCCATCCTTAAATACTTCTCAGAATAATTCCCTAAGGAACATGCTTTCTGATGGAGTATTTAAATAATTTTTTTGAGCATTAAACTCTAAGTCTATGTTTATTGTCCTCTGGAAAAGTTGTAAACCAAACACTTACCCAAAACATATTTTGTTTTTAGAGAAGAATGGGTTTCCACTACAAATGTAAAACTTTGCCTATTGACAAATATCCACGAGCACACTGGAAAAATTCTCAATAGCAAAATATGAATGTGTATAGCATACACAGTTACTCTTTTGATGTCAAAAGAAGCAATACACTTTTTTTTACTTAGTTTAAGAGGTAGAGTCTAATTATTTTCTCAGTACACAAATATAAATTATATGCAATTCCACACCAGAGTAGCTGTAGTTCAGGAGTCTTGAATCCTTAACTATTTAATCTATGAGAATTTAATACCTTATTGTGTTTAAAGACTCTCAGCTCTCTTTTTACAATGTTTTGAGAATGATTGTTTAATATGGTTATTCAGGTTAATAATGAGTCAAATCATTATACGTATATTAAACTGAAAATATCCCATCTATTCATATTTCAGTTCCCACTATTTGCCTTACTCAGTAAAATTCATTCATTGAACAGACTTTTGAGCCATTGTCTTTTATCTTCTGACAATAAAGTGTGTTATGTTTTTATGTATGGTCCATAATGTACACTACAGCAAAAACATTTTATAAAGAGTTTTACAGAGTAAGGGGGGGGAGGGGGGAGAGAAATCTTTTATAATGCATATTTGGCATTAGAGTCTTGAAGATACTGCACACATTGCCTCTCAAGATTTGTATGCCATTATAGTCAATGAGCCGAAATCAAAAGTGTTAGCTACTGGTATGACTTCAGTTGATAAAATATATTTATTCTTTTTAAAGTTATCTATATCCATAGATTTGGTATATATACATATTTTATATATAAATAGATATGAAAATTTATTCATATATTAAAATTTTAGATAAAAATAGTTTTCACTGAAAAACATCTTACTGGTGAGAAAGTAATAAAATTTAATAAAAAAACATCAAAAGACAACTGTCCTTGAAGCTAGCACAGAAAGTTCAGATCACAAGGATTGGACTCCATCTGAATATGCAATGCACTCTGGAATAGAGAGTCTTTGGCTGACTGAAATCCGTTTCACCCTTTGTGGTGCAGAAAAGCTATCCAAAATCATCAATTAAATTGTTAACATATTTAGGGACAAGACACCCTCAAACTGGCCAGATGTTTGAGGTGGATCAAACAAGACATTTTCGTCATAGTAAACACCCTAAAAAGACAAGGTTCTTCAATGAGGAAAAACTCAACTTCTATCACACTACAAAACTCATTGCATCTTATAAAAAAAAAAATAATTTGAAAAGTAACTAGGAAGTTAAGAAAAAACAGTCTTTAAAAAAAGTACAGAAAAAACATGTCTTTAAAAATACCTCTCTCCCTCTCCCCTTCTCTCTCACTAATGTCCTCAAAAATCCCAAAAGAGCCTATTACTTCATTAACTTTAGATCTGAACTGGGCCCAAGTTCTAGCTTTCTGTTCTGTTAGGTAAAGTAAGCTATTGCCGAGTCCAATGCAGAGAATAAGGATAACTGTGTTTAGCTATGATTAGGACAGATTTATCCACTATATGTTTTGCATATAGTTCAGCACTAAAGTAAAGAAAAAAAAAAAAGGCCTTGTTCCTCATAACTTGATTTGAAAAGATAGTTTTCTTCATAGGGGTTTTTCACTTGCTTCAAGGAGAAATCCTACAAAGGGAATTTTGTCATATCCTTATGGCTGTCACCCAAGTTCCTCTCCAATGATTCAAAGAAATTAACTCAATAGTTTGATTAACTATTAAGTAGGTATTCTTTATTGACAGCGCTGGTTGCACGGGGGATCGCTCCACCTATCGTGCACACCGTTGCCCAATTTACCAGAAATTTATACAATGTAAATATACATATTCATGAGGTTATTCAATACAAAAACATACATATGCATAAGTGAGGCGGAGTAATTAAAAAGGCGTGTGTCAGCAATTCTAAAATGTATATGTCATCATTGCGCATGCTCAGATTTGTCTCTGGTGGTCGTTTACTTCTTCAGGGGTTCTATCTTCTTCTTCCTCTTCTGTCCTTTAGATGAACTTTAGTCATTCACGCATGCTCTCTTCTTACTAGGCAATTATAACAGTTTTATGGTTGCTTCTCATACACCTTATCTTAGACCTATATTTCAGTTCTTATTATCACTTCCTTGGTTGACGCATCCGTCCTTGACGAGTATCGGTCCCTGACAAGCTTAATCCCTGACAGACACCAGTCCTTGGTAAGCAGTGTTACAAGAATCATATGGTTATGAGAACAAAGGCAGGAGTTCGTACCTTTGCTAGCCCTATCTATTCAAGCAAGGCCTCTACTTGTGTCTTCTCGACAAGATTTTGTGATTGTTCATGGTTCCTTCTTACAAACACCAGTCTTTGTCTCATATGTAAAGTTATAGAGAGACAATCATTGAGCAATTAGTAGTTCATTCTCTATATCACCAACCTCCCCATATCTCAGCTAACCTCTTTTTCGACATTTGGTCATAGATTTCCATGAAACAGAATAACTGAAAAAGAGTTTTAAGGAAGTGACCACATGCTTTGTTTTCCTCCTTTTATGCTGCCAAGTAGGTCACCAGACCGGCAAGCTGATAAGTATTGTTTTTCTTACCTCCCAGACACCAGTGTTATCTTCTTTATTTAGTGCTTCAACTCTTTGATCATCTGGCATTTTATATCATAAAGGAATATAGATAGACAGCCTGAGCTGAGAATTGTCTATTTTAAAGGAGAAACAAGAAGCCAGGTAAGTGATAAATGCATCTCTTACCTATTGCACACTGGCAGATAACATTCAGAGTACAATTTACCTTAGCAAAAGGCAGCAATGAGCAAAGAAAAATTCAAAAGTCTATCTCTTACATAAGGTGCCCATACTAACCCAATATAAACCATGTTATTGTAGTGAACAAAACAAAGTGCAGTAAATAAAATACATGAGTAATAGTAAGAATAAACAGTTACCATAAGCATTACCTCTTTTACGTAACATCAAGTTTGATTACCTTTCAGTCCTTATCCTTGTACATACCTGCCCATCATTAATGGAAGCATAAACACTTTTTAACATTGAGGATTCAACTTTTGATCTGATTCAGTGCCTGCCCCTTCATTTATAGCATCAGGATATAGTGGGAACCTTCCACTCTCTTGGAAGCAATTATAGTCTGTGAATGGTTTTGCCTTTAAAGCCCATAAGATATTTTCATACATCCAGAAACTTTCCCATTAAACAGGCTGAGGCATTTCTAACAGTATTATAGAGCTTCACCTTCCTGCAGGTTTCTGGCTGCATTCAGAACCGGAATAAAACTGTGTCACCAGGAGTGCTGACCAAAACATTTGTGTCCTAAGAGAATACCAGATGGCTATTTGAACATTCTGGAATCATACTAAGTATACATATTTTCCATGAGTATTTGGGATTAACTTCACTAACTTCTCCTACACATAAATCTTTAGAGACACAGTGCTTACTACACAGAATGCAGGTATGCATCATGCAAGTAAGAACAGAGGCAGCAGATTTATAAACAAAGTTCTTTTACTTCTAATTTTTGTTTTGACAGTCCTCAGAAAAGGCACTTCTATGGAAAGCTAAGCATCTATTTAACCATTAAAAACTGTAAGTCTGAACTAAACTGGCAAATCATAAAGCACATTTTGGCTCAAACTACATACCAGAGAAAGGGCATCATCTGAAGTGCCTGTACACAAAGGCATGTAGACAGGGAAAAATATGAGAGGCACTAGAAGTCTGTGAGCAGATAGTTATGACATCTTTGGAATTAGAGAGATGCAATACTATAGCACATACAACAGGAGTGGCATGTTAGACGGATACAAACATTTCAGGAAAAACAAGCAGGGAAGACAAGAAGGCAACAAAGTGGTATTAGCAATCCAGGAAAATTTGAATTGCACTGGACGCTGTTTTTGATTTGTGCTAGCTGGATGGGCCAATAGGAGAGGTGCTCTGCTGCATCTGCTACTTGTGAAAGAAAGAGAAACGGGCTAAGGATTGGTAGTGCAAGGCAGCCTTAGTTGCCATAAGCACGAGAGGGTACAAGTTAAGAGTGTGGAAGTGAGGAAGGCAATCAGCAGGAGAACGACTCTGAGCTTCAGAAGAACACACTGGGTTTTTTAGGGCACTTACTGGATACCTGAAGATCAAAGGAGTGAAGGAGAGATGATTGATCTCTAAAGTCAACCTCATGAGAAGACGCTTTTGTGTTGTTTTGTTCTTCCCTTGCGTTTTGTCAAGGTACAGTGAGACTTGGGTACATGCTGCTATTTTACTGTGGATCTGAACATGCAACTGTCTGTGCAAGTGAGCATCAAAGAAAATTAAGCAATGCTTTAAATCCTTTTAACCCTTAAAGTAGGGGCCAAAACCTAAGCCTTAACTACAAAGAGCTGTAATCCAGAATGCTCTGTGGTAAAACGAAGTACAGAAAGCTAAACTAGTCTTGTTTCAGAAGTAAATATTCCCACCTGCCTATCTAGGGACTAGCACGATTGTGTACAATGAGAGACAAAGCAGACATCTGTTGTCTTCTGTCAAGGGAGACGTTGGAGTTGGAAGACTTCTACAGCTTTTTCATCAGTTTTCATTCAGTTCAGGAATGTTAACTGTATCCATCCCTGCAGGCAAGGATAGGCAGAGTTACAGCTCCTCTGTGGACCCTGAAAACACTGAAGAATAAAGTTACTCCCCATAAAGCAGTCTGAAGTCACTCCTGTTCACATTCTTCACACTCAGGAACATTAGCAGGTAATATAGCTGGTATATACAGACTTCAGCTAACAAAGTCCAGAATATAGCTCTTGTTTAGTTGCACCTTAGGCTGAAGGACTGAGTGCTCCTATGCCAACAATTTCTGTGAAAGTCAGTATTCTTAAAGCACATAAGAAAATGACAGTAGGTTTTGAAGGTTTCTCTCAAAGTTCTTTGGAAAGAAAAATAAGACAAGCAAACAAAAAATCCCTGGAGAAGTTTTCTGTGAATGTTTGAATTTTATTTTGTTATTAGCACAAGATAATATTATTCAAGGTCAAACATATTTCTACTCCATGACTCCCTCAGGATCCAGGAGCTGTCAGAGATGCCTGGGTGTTTACTCTGATGGGGATCCCAGACATACTGAAGGCAATGGGAGAAATACGCCCAAGGCACAGACTTTATTGTTCAGTCATATTATTCCCTTACTACTGAGTCTTTCATTAGTTCAGTGATATTCTGCTATAGAATGAAATATACTCAGTCAGTCTCACTATTATTTTGTAAAAAGTCATCACTGTTATTGTGACCCTTTCCCCCAAAAAAGCCAGGGTGTTCTGCTCTCACAATCTAAAAATTCTGGAAACAAGAACTATGAAAAAGAAAAAAAGACATTCCAAAAATTTCTTCTTAACAAAGAAAATGATGAGAGTTGATACCATAGTGACTACGTAACCTTTAGGATTTTCAGTACTGTCAAGTCACATATGTTCTCTTCCATTTCACTCAATTCTGCTTCTATCTGAGTTGACAGAGCTTCACTTCTACATCTGCCAGAGGTATTGGTATTGAAAGCTTATCTAGAAGGTATTATGTCATATTCTAGCTGCCTGTCTTACACATTGAATTCATGCTGCCTTAAGAAGAACATAAAGCTCATCACTGAACGGCAAAGAATAATAATAATAAAAAACCCACCCTTTTTACTTTGATCCTCAGTTATTCGTATCTCAACCTCAACTTTTGGTTCTGTGTTCTCTAATTCAGAGACTAAACTACACCAATGCCCATATATTCGTATGAGTTCTTGACGTGGTCTAACCCCAGCCAGCAGCTAAGCACCACACAACTGCTCACTCACTTCCCCCCCCCCCCCCCAGCCAGTGGGATGGGGGAGAGAATCGGGAGAAAAAAAAAGGTAAAACTCATGGGTTGAGATAAGAACAGTTTAATAGAACAGAAAAGAAGAAACTAATAATGATAATAATAAAATGGCACTAGTAATAATAAAAGGATTGGAATATGCAAGTGATGCACAATGCAATTGCTCACACTCGCCTACCGATGCCCAGTTAGTCCCCTGTCCTGGTTTCAGCTGGGCTAGAGTTAACTGTGGTCCTAGTAGCTGGTACAGTGCTATGTTTTGAGTTCAGTATGCAAAGAATGTTGATAACACTGATGTTTTCAGTTGTTGCTAAGTAGTGCTTAGACTGAAGTCAAGGATTTTTCAGCCTCTCAAGCCCAGCCAGCAAGAAAGCTGGAGGGGCACAAGAAGTTAGCACAGGACACAGCCAGGGCAGCTGACCCAAAGTGGCCGTGTGACATCACATCTAGTATAGGAACTGGGGTGAGTGTGGGCAGGGGGAATCTCCGCTGAGGGACTGGCTGGGTGTCGATCGGCAGGTGGTGAGCAATTGCACTGCGCATCATTTGTACATTCCAATCCTTTCATTATTCCTCTTGTCATTTTATTAGTGTCATCATTATTAGTTTCTTCTTTTCTGTTCTATTAAAACTTTCTTATCTCAGCGCACAAGTTTTACTTCTTTTCCAGATTTTCTCCACCATGCCACTGGGGGTGGGGAGGGGAGGGAGCAGCTGCACGGTGCTTAATTGCTGGCTGGGGTTAAACCACAACATCCCCAATCAGCGATCCCACTCCCCCCAGTTTATATAATGGGCATGACATGGTATGGCATACCCCTTTGGCCAGTTTGGGTCAGCTGCCCTGGCTGTGTCCCCTCCCAACTTCTTGTGCCCCTCCACCAGCCTTCTTGCTGGTTGGGCATGAGAAGCTGAAAAATCCTTGATTTGGTATAAACACTACTTAGTACCCACTGAAAACAGCAGTGTGTTATCAACATTCTTCTCATACCGAGTCCAAGACATAACACTATACCAGCTACTCGGAAGACAATTAACTCTATGGCAGCCAAAACCTGGTCAGTTCTGCACAAGAATCTGGAAGCATTAAGAGATACAAGAGAAAGCCTGTGAGACATGGAATTATATTGCTTCTATTTTATCCACAAACGAGAGATCCATCACCCAAGATTTATGCTGTTTGACTAAGGTCTGATAGCAGGTATGAGGCAAATGTGAAAATAGGCACCAGAAGTCCAAAATTATTCTTTTCCAATAATTATTTTGTTGCAGCTTGATTTATTACCTGAAAATATTCTTGCTAGAAAGGAGCATGAACCAAAACCTAAGCTTAAACCCTCTTAATGAATTCATTGAAGAACTCATGACCTTGTCCTCATTACCTAATTAAGTATCCTCAATGGGGAGTGGCAAGTCATATCCTAGTTCAGACCCAGTTTATTTTATTTTTATAAGGAACTTTTCAGAACAGATGTCAGACTAGAGGGAGCAGCATGTATTTGATTATTATTTAATCCTCACTAATTCACAGTACTGTCAGTTTTTGAGTCCCTCCTTCACTTTCCTTCTGACTCCACAGATAACTTGGCTCCATTTGGTTTTGATGACAGCATATGAGTCATTATCCAACACATACACTGGGCCATTAAAAAGAAAGCAACAGTGTTTGATGGCAATACATCAGCCAGAGTATATTTCTGCTGTCTGTTAAGCAAATAACAAGGGAATAGAACTTCCAAGTCTTTTGCAGAACTCGAACTAAAATATTTATTTAATTACAAAGGAAAAAGAAACTAGAACAAAGGCCCGTTGTGGCTGAAAGGGCTTTTCTCCTTATTCTATAATTAAGAAATTAATGAAACATAGATGAATTAGGGTGTATAAAGGAGGAGGAAGGAGAAATTTGGGCAAATATGAGAAATAGAAAAGGAAGTTAGAGGGGATGGAGGGTGTTTTGCATGGCATCTGGCTGGCATCAAGAAGGACGTTCATCAAATACTAAAGTTGTCTGGTTTACTTTATGCACATGCCTTAGAGCTACAAGTCACCCTTTCAATGAATCCAGTCATTTGAAAGTTGATCACAATAATCTCTTCTACTTTCAAAGTTTACTTTTATGTATCTGACTGTCACGGTTTCAGCCCAGCCAGTAACAAAGGACCACTCAGCCACTCGCTCACTCCTCCCGCCCCCTCCGGTGGGATGGGGAGGAGACAGAGGAGAGAAAAGGAAAAAACCCCTGGAATCTTGAGGGTTGAGATAAAGGCAGTTTACTGGGACAACACAAAAATTACTACAACAAAGGTACTAATGAAAGAGTAGACAAAAAAAAAGTTATGCACAGTGCAACTGCTCACCACCCAGAACCCAACGGTCCACCACTTCCCCTACCGAAAGTCGCCGAGCTCCCCCTGGCCCACTCCCCATTTATATACTGAGCACGATGGCACATGGTATGGAATAGCTCCTTGGCTTGTTCGGGTCAGCTGCCCTAGCTACGCCCCCCACCTCCCAGGTTCCTGTAAATATTAACTCTATCCCAGCTGAACCCAGGACACTGACATAAAAATGGGTCCTTGAAAAAAAATATTTTTTTCTAAATTCTTAGATTACTTGAATTACGGCAATTCCTCTAGCTAACTCTCTGAAAAGAAAAATCATGTTTTCTTAACAGTCATCCCATTTCATTTATACAAATTCTTTAAATCATTTTCCCAATTATTCATAAGCAGATTTAAGCCTCAGTGTAATGATTTTGAATGGTAGGAAAAATAAAGAGATGTGAAGATGACTCTGAAATTGTGAACTACTTCATGCTAAGGGTACCTAATCTTCCATGTTAACCATGACTACTATATTAGACAATTTTATTTTTCTGAGAGCCAGCCATAACAGTTTTGTAACTTTTTTCAACCTCCATCAGGCATTGGCTTAGTTTCCAAGATCCTTCTGACAAATGCTGAGGGCTTGAACAATAGTGTATATATATTACAGGAGCCAACACAGGAGTTCATGGAGTTTCTCCCAGCCCTCATATCCAGGGAAGATTCCTAAAATTCTACAAACCCAATTCTGGACAGACCAAGATCATCAGTTGCATAAGTATAGTGGTCTGGTAGTATTTGAGATACCTGGGTGTATCTGAAACATCTGCATATAGCTGGCAGATGACACACAGTCTACGGAAAATTCATGCTGAAGTAGTAGCAAGAGGTGAGGTCATCTCATACAGCTAAACAGCTGTAATAGGAACTGATATACTTAGCGCACATAGAAGTATCCTTGGTGCCTATAAGTAAAGAGCTAATTTTAGGTGTCTTAATCCCAAACACCTAATGAATAGGTGGCCAACAGATTTATTGGATAAATCAATTAATAAAGAGGTTCACCAGCTGAGTCCAGACCAATAATTTGTAAGTTCAAGAGGGAATTGTCAGATTTAGAAATACAGCTTGGTCTTGCAGTTCGTATGAGAACCCTTATGATCTGTGAAGTAGTTCAACAGTAGCTGGATCAAGACTGCTGCTATCACTGAAGGCAGAATGAAGAGGACCTGAACAGCAGCATGTAAGACTTACCAAAAAATAAACTAAAGACACAGACATGTAGTGTTTGCAACTTGTTCAATATCACAACAAGCAGCTCAGTAACAGAAAAATTGGAAGATGTGGAAAGGTGAAATCTTGTTGGAACATCAGGAAAGCATTGGGAAGAAGCATACAATGTGTTAAATTAGTACAGATATGCTTTCTTGTTTCTGAGGAAAAAGGAGGTGTTGTGCTCCTTTAAAACTAGTTGTTCAAAAGTCCGCAAGAGGTTAGTTTTGTATAATTTGCCAGCAGAATGACAGGTGAAGCATTTGCTTTAAACGTGTACAAGGGAATGTACTTTGGAAGGAACAATTTAACCTACTTGTACACAGATAGGTTGATAACTAATTCAGAGCCTTTTCACAAGAGAGATTCAAATGTCCATGTGGGCACTACAAAGTGGCTGCTTAGCCTGAGTAGACTAAAATAAGCCTTGAGAACAGCACAGAAATTTATCAACAACATCTGAAATGGACATCCCAACAGAAGCCAGCCTACAAACTCACTTTCTTGTTACAGGAGTAAGTCCATGCTATTTCACACGGCAAAGAAAAAACCCTAGTCCCAGACTCAGTGTTGAAACTGCACAGCTCTTTATCTGTATGTTGGAGAACAGTTTTTGCCACTGCAGATGCAACGCATTTTCTGTCCGTCTGACAGGAAGGAAAGTATTAAGTCTACCCAAATCATAATTCTGTCACATATCTATGGGCTATTTTTTCCTTGGTTTCTTACTTTTTTGTGTGAAAGCATAGCACCAAAGTAGACAACGTTATTGTACATTGGAGTTTGGGGCAATGTGAGCTTTCTGCTGGCCAGTGTAACTCTGTCCAGAAATAAGGTTTTGAAAGAATCACTGGAATGATTTCTCTTTTATGATTTATGGAGAAAGTTAAATTCTCTTGTTATTAGAAACTAGTGAGCTGTGGATTTACTAGGCATACAGCAATTTAGTTCCCATCATTTTGTTTAGTTTAAAATGGCTATCTGTGCTAAACCAGGGTTGGGTTTACTATTCCATCAGGCTTACCGCAGAATACAAAGATGACTTCTGGACTGGAAGACAAGGGGGAAGGAAAGATGTGATATTTTCATTTGCCTGGAACCATGCAATCACGTTCAGTTATAAATCTGTTGTCAGCTCCACTGATCAATAACTATTAGCAATAAGCACCACTAGTCACCGTCTTGACATTGATGAATAGTATAACCAAGAATGGGAGAAGTCTCCTGATAACAGCATCTAGACTCAGTCATCCATCCTCCTGTCCTTTACCCCAAGGAGTTACTGCTATGAGTACCACTCCCTTTTTCCCCTCTCTCAAGTTATGTTTAGTACTAACTTTGCTTTAGTGATGTCTTGCACACATCATCTTCCTATGCAACTCACTAATTAATCCAACCTTCCATAGCAATTCCTAAAACACGAGCAATAGCTTTACGTATAAGCACTTCTGTTTTCCTACAAAGTTCAGAAAATAGAAACAAGAAAAGAAACTTTCATTGTACAGCTAAGTTAGCTTTCCACAAATAAACAGCCAAGCAATCTTCAAAGCTAGCTGTTGAACAATTTATTTTATTAATTCTTGGGAGAAGGGTCTTAGATTTCCACACACACATATATATATTGTTGTGCTCCAGTGTTCCTCTAAAGAAGAAATATTGCACTCCCAAATGGGCGTTGTAAGAAAGAGTTAAATGCATTATATAGGACAAGTCATGTCACAATACTTTTTTATTATGGCTAACACCTGCATAAGTCATGGTTAGAGAAAGGGCACAATCTATTAAAGCATCCCATCAGATTTAAAATGCAAAATCATGTCCTAGATAAGCTTACCCAATTTTAACAGAGCAGTACACAGCTTTATGTCCTTAATATACCAAGCAACCCTTAAAGTATTCAGCTGTATACCATTCATACACAGAGTAATTTATGGCCAATCTGCATTTTATATTGAATTTCTTGGTTTTGCATTCCAGTGCTCTTACCACTTGGGTATGTGTTGCATCTTCTCCACACCCTGGGTGGGCACATTCTGTACAGAATTCCATCTGAGATCAAAGTACTGACTATCCAATTAGGAACTGTACTGTGGATTATCAAAAAAAGTTCTAAATTTGTACTGTACAACTACAGCAGTACTTGTTCCTTTCTTCTGGTGTTTGCCTTGAGGACAACGGTGGCCTTATTGGCAGCTTGCAGCATTGTCAAGAGGAAAGGAAGCATCCTAATAATAAAGTTCTGTTGAAAACAGCAAAATATCCACACAAGTACTAGAAAGGCACATTTTCTCAGCTTTTACCCTAATTACAAATAAAACACAACACCTGTTCTATGTAGTAACAATATAATAACAATATAACAATAGTCACTTTCATATTGCTTTTTCTCACATGATAAATATCTTTACCAGTCAAATGACAAGCTCAGATTTAGGCGATGAATTTTGTCAACAGTATATGGTATGGTCTTGCAGCAGCAGCTAAACTGAATTCCACTTTTACTGTTCATCTCTCCTTCTGGAAAGAACAGCAATTAAATAATCACTAGGTCTGATTCATTTCTATACTGCATAGACATATAAATGTGGCAGAACTTAACATAAATTATTTCCTGTATAGCTTTCACCAGAATAAAGAGATGTTTTCTTTGCATAACATTGTCACACTCAGAATACCATTTTTAATCACTTTTCAAACACCTGCTCTTTTGTTTTATGTAGGCTAGAACAGAATTGTTTGGGAATATTGTCAACTTGCTAAGAACTTGCATTTATATTTTCCTTTTTTCCTTTCTTGTTTTAAGGGTACTTCCCATTTCAGACAAAGCTAACAATTAGATTATGGAAAAAATGCAAGAGTTAATTTCTCCTCCTTTCCTTTGCATTTTAGTTTCAAACCAAAACAATTCTTTTTCAATTTCACATCTTTTTCACAAAATGTTTACAGAGGAATGGGACGAAAAATTGTAAATACAACATGGAAAATATTTTCCACATAATAAAAATAAGGGGAAATGAAAGTGCAGAAAGTTGGAGGTAGGTGCTATATTCATCGTTATTGCAGTAGTCAGGAATCAGATTACCTGAATATCACATTGCCAACATACTGAGGCAACAGGGTATTTTGAGTCACAGCAAAAAAAAAAAAACCACCCAACAATTGCAGTCAGACTTCTGTTTTTTATGGCCATTAATTAGCAGTAGGTTTTCCCCTCTCCCCATATCAAGCATGCCTTATATCTGCCTACATTACTGCTTTCTCTTTTAACTTATTTATTCAATCTAAGCATAGTTTACAACTAGCATGCAAATGACTAACTAATGGCACACTTGTTAGTGGCTTGTCATGCATGTTCAATTTAATAATCTTTTATGAATCAGTCAGCTGCAGAACAAGTACAGACTGCAGATCTAATGCAGCTGAGGCAACAAGCTAAATGAAGTAATGAGTAAATCCTTGAGGAAAAAAACCCTAAGCTTAGTATTGTTACAGTGTGACAGAGAAATTCCAAATCAGAAGCACTTTAAAGTGGTTACCATCTGATAGTCTATGTGAAACAAATAAAACCTCTGCCAAGTTACCCATGCACTGGTGTTCTTACTTCTTCCACCACACAGAACAGTTTCACATCATCTAACAAAGCTAGATACTTAATGGTGTCTTGAATCAGAAAGCAAAACAGACAAAACTAGGATTGGTTTTGTTTTGGGTTTTTATCTTAAAAACAATTTTAAATTTTTTTTTAAATATATTTTATATTTATTTAATAAATATTTTTTATCTTAAAACAATTCCTCCCTGAATGATCAGGTGTTTGCATTTCATGTTGCATTAAACCAAATCTCATCAGCTCCTATCCATTCAATCCAGTGAGCCCCACGAATTGCCGCCTCCTCCCCCAAGAATTACCTCCTCCTCCCATCCCACTCCAGTTTACCACAATGAGTTTTAGCTCATGTCAATAGCAAGGAACTACTGTGCAATGCTACCAGTAGGCAAGTGGTATGGATAGCTTTTATTTCTAGTGATTTAGTTTTCACTTCTCCTGAGCATCTGAAAGGACCCCAAGCCCTACCATTCACTTGTTCTTATTTCTTCATTTTGCTCTTCTAACTACATTTTCATTTATCATAGTTGTTTACATTTCAGACCCTACTTATCATTTCACTTATTTCTAACTTTCAAGATCAAGTGGAAAAAAGCATGCATGCTGTCTCATAAGGATTTATATTCAGACTAAAGAATGATTTTCTTTTAGTTGTGGGGTCACAGCTGCCTGCCTCTCTTTTCCACTATACTAGTTAACCACAAAGATAAGAACCCTCAGGGCAACCACCTGCACATTCACCTCTTCAAGAGAAACAAATGGAAATTGTCCTGTCCTTTTCAAAAGCAGCATATTTATCTACCAGACATTTAGGAAAAAAAGGCAATTGATTCAAGGGTATGGTGGTATAAAGTGCTTTCTTTGGTAGAAATGTACATACTTTACAAGAAAATACTAACAGCATTTTAAGGAATTGTACATAGCACCCTCATATATTCTCTTGTCAGTGCTTGTTTTAAACTTTGAGAGAAAAAGACTATAGGATGAATAAAACAAGAAAAAAATTTAGGTAAGATAAAAATTATCCTGAACCTAAACTGAAACACTGTACATTTCCTTTTATTTATTTTTTTTACAGCAACATAGTTTCTTTCTTCATCTTCTCTCTTCTTGGCCAGCTGTGATGGGTTGACCCTGGCTGGACACCAGGTGCCCACCAAAGCCATTCTATCACTCCCCCTCCTCAGCTGGACAGGGGAGAGAAAATATAACAAAGAGCTTGTGGGTCAAGATAAGGACAGGAGAGATCACTCACCAATTACTGTCACAGGCAAAACACACTCAGCTTGGGGAAATTAACTCAATTTATTACAAATCAACCAGAGTAAGGTAATGAGAAATAAAACCAAATCTCAAAACACCTTCCCTCCACCCCTCCCTTCTTCCCAGGCACAACTTGTCTCCCAGATTTCTCTACCAAACCACCCAAGCAGCACAGGGGGACAGGGATGGGGTTTACACTCAGTTCATCACACATTATTTTCTGCCACGTCATCATCATCAGGGGCAGGACTCCTCACATTCTTTTCCTGCTCCAGCGTGGGGTCCCTCCCACAGGAGACAGTCCTCCATGAACTTCTCCAGTGTGGGTCCTTTTCATGGGCTGCAGTTCTTCATGAACTGCTCCAGCATGGGTCCTTTCCATGGCATGCAGTCCTTCAGGAGCACACTGCTCCAGCGTGGGTTCCCCACAGGGTCACAAGTCCTGCCAGAAAACCTGCTCCGTGGGCTCCTTTCTCCACAGATCCGGAGGTCCTGCCAGGAGCCTGCTCCAGCGCGGGCTTCCCACAGGGTGACAGCCTCCTTTGGGAACCCACCTGCTCCGGCATGGGGTCCTCCACGAGCTGCAGGTGGAGATCTGCTCCACTGTGGACCTGCAAGGACTGCAGGGGGACAGCCTGCCTCACCAGGGTCTTCCCCACAGGCTCAGGGGAATCTCTGCTCCGGCGCCTGGAGCATCTCCTCCCCCTCCTTCTTCACTGACCTTGGTGTGTGCAGGGCTGTTTGTCTCATGTTCTCACTCCTCTCTCCGGCTGCCATTTCTGTCTGTCCCGCAACATGTTTTTCCTTCTTAAAAATCTTATCCCAAAGGCATTAACAACTATCACTGATTGGCTTGGCCTTGGCCGGCAGCGGGTCCACCTTAGAGCCGGCTGGTATTGGCTGTGTCAGACACAGGGGAAGCTTCCAGCAGCTTCTTACAGAAGCCACCCCTGTACCCCCCCCCACTACCAAAACCTTGCCACACAAAGCCAGTACACCAAGATTGAAATCAGAAGTCGCAGAACATTATGAAACAGACTACAGTGCTCAGAAAGGGAATGGCTGCTCCAGTATTTAAGCTCCATGGATCATCTCTAGTTTGGCTTAGCCATTCTACTGTAATGGGTGGCTTTAGGAATATTCTCTTTTTCATTTGAGCAATTTTGGTATCGATTAAGCTCTCTTTCAACCTCCCTTCAAAGTCTGAAATGCAATTTACTGAACCTTCATTTCTTCCCATTCAGAGAGGAATTGTAAAAGGAATCACAGTCACACTAACACACATAAATGGATGCCACCTTGCTATAGCACAGCTAAATGTAGCTATTTGTAAAAAGGTGTTTTAGGTACACACACACTTTATCTGAAGTGAAAGAAAACTAATAATACAGACTAACTACTTATTTATAGAGAGAAAAATTCTGTCCAAGTCAGTGTTCCCCTTTCCCTGCAGGGTCCTTCTGAGTTTCAAAAGGTACTATTCCCTTCGGAGAAAAATAATTTTAAAAAACTCTACATTGGAAATATTTCCTGAATTGATAAAATACTACTAATAGAGTAATAAAATTACCACAGAGCTAAGTTTTTCCACTGATCTTTCAGCCATCATTACAACACCCGATCTCAGGAGAATAAAATATATGAGCCAAATAGAAAGATTGTCAATTTTACTTTTCCTTTTGAGGAGGAAGAAAAAGTCATCAACCAAAAGCTCTACCATGAGACTGATAATTTAAAAAAAAAGTAATAGAGTGATTCAGAAGGCAACATATGGATCAGGTCCAGCTTTTTTTACAAAACAGATTAGTAGAGAGGAAATCAGACAAAAGCCAGTCTTAACAAAATGATGTGAAAGTTGCATATTTCTATACCTGGCACAAGTGAAGATCTGTATTGTTATGCTTTTCTGCATCAATACCTCTAAAAGATCTCTTTTGTCTTTCTAGACCCATTTGGGATTTCATACGCATGGGCATATTTCATAAGCCATGGCAGCACACTAATGCGATCTTTGAAAAGTGAACACCTATTCTGGCACTTGATCACAAGCAGACAGAAGTCTTAAACACAGAGCCAAAAACTCAGCTAGTCCATCATTCTTTTCAAACAGTCTAGCAATATAGACTTCCAACTTGACTGGCAGCTTAAACCAGGCTACCCAATATTAACAATATCTGCTGGTTTCAGGATATTATTAAAGATTAGAAGAAGCTAATTTAGTTTTACTAGTTGTATAACATCATGTAGAAATACAGTAATAAGGGACTAGTATACAGAAACAGAAGAATACTTAGTTGCACATTAAAAATTAATTTAAAAAATTAAAATACATATTAAAGTCTTTTTTTGCAATAATCTTATTTAAGGATTCCTCTGAAGAAGGCCATCTTATGCTTGACAGCTTACATATATTAAAAGTGCATTAAAAATAAAACAGTCATAGAAAATCAGTTGTTTTTTAAAAGCTACAGTGTAAGCCATAAGAAAAGCAGAAGAATTCATGTTTACCATTTAAGAAGTTAAATGTAGAGCACACCTTAAGTTCATGACAACTACCTTGTGTCTTTGGAAACTTTCACCAAGATCAAACTGTGGAATTACTTTAAAATGGTCTCCTGGATGTAGGGCGACAAGAATAATTTTATAATGGATGAAAAAAGCCAAAAATCTTTTAAAAAGCAGGAAAAAGAAAGAAAAAAAGAAAGTAAGGAGGCCAAATGTCACAGGAAAAGATTCTTTAGAGATTTTAATTTCTTCCTATGCAAGTCAAAGCAACATCTGGTTCAAAGTTGCAAGATCAATCCTTAGCTAAAGGATAACAGTAGAAGCAAGAGGTGCTCTTCAGGACTTTGGCTGATACAGCATTATTACATGTTAGTTTCCCACATCTGTCAGGCAATTGACTCTGTAGATGGCAGAACCTGTAGTCTCATACAAAAAAAGCCCATATTTTTCTGCATCACTTATATTGCCTTATTCCTCCAGCAAGCATTCTAGAAAGATTCCTGAGAGCTGCCCCTTCCTGCACTCATTTATTTGTTTATTTTAAGAGTTTATTAATTTGTCTTAGATATATATTTAAGTTAGAGCATACAAACCCCATTGTTACATAGAAGTTTCCTCAGAAGAAGGAATAATACTAACAGAAATCAGGTCTACGATATTTCTAGTTTTAGGAAAACAGAAGCCAATTTAATGTCACAGTATTCAGTTAGCTCATCCCACCTCAAACCTCCTGACCAAGATCATTGGAAAAGATTCAGAGTTGGACTGTAACAATGACTACAGGGACAGAAGACTAAGTTAAGTGTCCATAGACTAGAAACAGCTGAGGAGACATTTGGCAGATTCTTGTTCCTACAAATCAGACAGAAATCACTTGTTCAATGGTTTTTTTTCCAACAGAGGAATTAAAGGCCACCACATTAAAGGAGATGACAAGTTTCAAACAAGCAAAACACATTTCTTCATGCAACAGATAGTATACTTGGTAGGACTTGCTGCCAGAGGATATTGTGACTAATGGATGTCTACATAGGTTCAAGGAGACACTTGACAAATATTTTGATGGCAAATGTGCTAAGGGTTATCAAATGCACAAATCTGTATAAGTCTCTAGAAGGGCCCCAAAGTTGAAATATCAGGAGGCTGGAAAATTATTGCTTTTTTCTCACTCTTCTATAGACATTTCCTTACACCTGTTGACCAAGGCAGCACATAGCACTAGTTCAGGCTTTTGTTGTGGCATGGACAGCCATCCTTTGACTGCTGTAGTTAAATACATCTTTTTATAATGAAAATATTTGTGTTTTTTCTAGTAGCACTGTGTTGCGAGTGTCAAATGCTTTAGGGAGTGTTGACAGATGTTTACAGGGTATTTCCATCCCTAGGTCTATGGTTTCCAGAAGTATGCTATAGTTCTGAGAACCATCAGACTCAAAACAGATCCACACTGCTTAGAAGGCCCAGCACACCTCCTGGACAAGACCTTTAATATTCTAAAACAACCATAAAAAACAGACAGATACAAAAGTGGTGGGGTTGTGGAGTTTTTTGAAAAAACAAAACTTCATCTTTTGTTCTCCCCTCTTTGCTCACTTATTTTTTATCATATCTCCCCTTTCTTCCATTTCTTTCTTCTTCCTATGTGTTATCCTCTTTTCTTCTATCTTTTCATCATTCCTGTATTAAAGAGTTCCTCAGCTTTTCTTCTGCCTGCAGGGACCAGGAAGGGTTTCCAATAAAACAGCTAGTGATAGAACAGGAACACAGATCCTGGGCAGATTTTACTCTTCAGACAGCATTTAACAGTTTATTACATCTGCAGAGAATGATTTGGACAGAAAAGCTGAAGAATCTACTAGAACACCAATGCAATCATAAGTAGATTACATTAAGAAACATATACTTACCCTGTGCAATCTAATTTAAAAAAAAAACCACAAAACAAATATAGCTATTCTTTGGAGGAAACACCCTGACACAGCTAGATCAGCCTCACCACCTGTTATTATCTAATGAATTTGATGCTGAATACTGGATTTTGAGTAGGAACTTAGGGGTCACCTAAACTTACATTCTATTCTGCTTTATTCACTGAAGTTATGCAAAGTGAAAAAGAGGACAAAAACTGCTCTTTAGACTATGGAATAATGTTGCATATTTTAGAACCACATATCTTCAAACATGAAACTAATTTGGAGCTTTTGGTTTACAAGCAGTAAATCTGTAACTTATTCCAGGTTTGCGTTCTGTCCCATAAATTTATTTTTCTTTTAATTTAAATTAATAGATTTTTGTAGCTAGGCATGCTCAACATTGGTGTGCTGGTTTTGGCTGGGGTAGTTAGTTTTCTTCATAGTAGCTGGTATGGGGCTATGTTTTAGATTTGTGCTGAAAACACAGGGATGTGTTTTCGTGTCGATAACACAGGGATGTTTTTGTTACTGTTGAGCAGTGCTTATGCAGAGTCAAGGCCTTGTCTGTTTTTCACCCCACCCCACCAGCGAGGAGGCTGGGGGGCACAAGAAGTTGGGAAGGGACAGCTGACCCCAACTGACCCAAGGGATGTCCCAGACCATGTGATGTGATGCTGAGCAGATAAAGCTGGGGGAAGGAGGAAGGGGGGGGAAATCCAGTTATGGTGTTTGTTTTCCCAAGTCACCATTACACATGATGGAGCCCTGCTTTCCTGGAGATGGCTGAACACCTGCCTGCCCATGGGAAGTGGTGAATGAATTCCTTGTTTTGCTTTGCTTGCACATGGGGCTTTTACTTTCCCTACTAAACTGTCTTTATCTCAACCCACAGGTTTTCTCACTTAATCTTCTGATTCTCTCCCCCATCCCAACACAGGGGGAGTGAGCAAGCAGCTGTGTGGGTCTCAGTTGCCAGCTGGGCTTAAACTATAACAGTGGTCAAATAAGAGAATAAAAGTCAGAAATAACATCCTTGCAACTTGTTTAAGAATTAACAGGAAATGAAAGTAGTTGAGGTTGGATTTAAAGTACCCATAGCGTGGTAAACTAAGAATGTGAGGTAAGTTTTTCAAAAGTGTTTGAACAATTAGAATTTTCAGGCCATGTTGGTGTAACTCATCTCCCAGGACTTGATTGGCAGCCAATTATGAAACAAGTAGGAAAAAAGCTAAGTTCATTTTTAAAGATCACTAATCAACAGCTCAAGTGTCTGAGTGAAATCTTGTTTCTAGGCTTTCCTCAGAGACCTGGAAAACTTCAAGCAAAGCATTTTGTTGTTGCATGTCACAGTTCCACTGCCAAGCACAGACAGGAGAACCATCAGCTGCTCCTCTGGTAACCTCTCAGCACCTCAAAGTCAGACCAGAACCACCACAGCCATTAGAGTTCAAGGTTGAAAGCCCGAGTTCTAGTTTCCCCTGGAACTATAGGATAGTTCTTCAGGGCAGCTAATACCTAAACTCTAGTGAGTGGTCACATTGCCACTAATTCAGCATTTATCTACTTAACCACAACTTTTAAAGATACTAGTTCTCTTGTCTTTTTTTTTTTTTCTTAAGATTAGAGGATTAAAGCTAAATTTAGTTTGCATATGCACACACAGCTTTTAGTACCTAGCATGGAAATTACTGTGACAAAGTAAGAAATAATATTTACTGCTAGCCAAATACAACCAGGAAGCCATTTTACATTACCAGTTGGAAATTTGCCTATTAGTAGGCAAACAATCCATGCTGCAATCTCAAAACCAACCTTTCCTTAGCCATTCCTAAGTTCCTAAAAGTGCAGCACATAAGCATCAATCACCTAATTATCTATGCAAGAAATTAAACACAGTCATGGTCCATAAAATCAATAAATCGCAGAGTAGACTGGATATGTAACTGGAGAGAACAAAAGTAAAAATAAGATTATCAGGACAGAGGGTATAGCTCTGATCCCTGGTCTTGTACAAAATATAATGATAGGAAAAATACTATATTTCAGATCTGGAGCTGTTAAACATTCAGATAAGTCTTGCTGCCAATAGTCATGATGGCAATGAGAAGCAACGCAAAGATGACAGTGAATCAGTGCAAAAGTATATGCATGTTTGCCTTTTTGTTGTATTTTTGGCCTCTTCCCTACATTATCTTTTTTTATGAGAATTTCAAAGTACTAAATATCAAATCTATAACCCTCCTTCAATCCAACTTGGAAAAGTGAATTAATTTGTTAGAAGCAAAATTCTCAGTAATCATGGTACTGGCATGAAATCATGCTTTCTAAATCCATTTTAAAAACCATGTCACACTTTCCCACCTTCCTCTAGTCTTTTATGTGGTGTTCTGGTGCATTAGCATTTGTTTCTCTAGCTTTCTCATCTATATTCTCAATGTCTCAGGAGGGTAATATGCATTTTCCCTGGACAGTCAGACAGGGAATAACACTGGAAAAAGCAACATTTCTGTGTTCATTTTTCCTACTGTAACACTCAAATGATATGAGCACCTTGATATAAGGTCAGACATGTTTGCTATTTAATATGTGCTAAAAGTCAGATGATTAGTAACATGAGAAAGAAGGCATATTAATCATGCAAATGGATGCATCAGTAGTATCTCAGTTACCATACAAATATGAGGAAAAATGCTGTGACACTAGTGAAATTTAGAAAAATTCTTCCATATTCTTTGTAATTCTGACTTTGTGTTCACCAGTAGCTTGTCAAGACAGTTTACAGACAAACCATATTTAAGAGGTTATTTTTAAATAGATTTCATTAAAACAAACTTTATTGGTACATCTAAGTATGTCTGCATTCTTAATATTTCATTTTTTCACATTTTAGACAAAATTCTATTATAATATTATTTAAATATAAGTAGTTTAGAACATCCTTCTCATTTTATAAAATGTACTAGTTATGAACTAGTATATCCACCAGTGTTAGAGCCCTGTGAAGTCAAGGTGAATGGTGACTGTTGACTTTTGGCAGTAATGAGGAGTCACAACTAGGCAGCCTGGCATTCAGTTATTAGATCAGAATAGCAATCTACACTTTAAATTAATCATAAATAAAACTTGACCTTAGCACTATGTAACTTACAGGCTCTGGAGGTTAAATACATTTTCAAGTAGCTCCTTAGTTAAAGCAGGTACAAAAATGGAAAAAGTCCAGACTCAGCACTCTACACATAGGTCAAGCTATCTCAGGTCTTAGGATTGTAGCAAATGTAAATATTAATTCCAAATCTAAACAAAGTCTATCTCTTATTCAAGCATTTTGCCCAAAATAGGTAGCCTCCACATACTAGATTCCACAACTTGGTTTCCTAAACCTCTTACTTTTCCGTAGATAAAAATTAAAAGTCTCACAAGGGTTGTGTACTATGCTTGAAAAGCAAATATGCATACACAAACATAGGGTTTCTAAAAATAACACTAAAAGATTAAGAACTTCTTAACTTGAAGCATTTTATGCCTAAGGCCAAATATAACTTTATAAAAAAACCAGAAAACCCAAGACACCATCATGTCTTCCACTCCCCCCAAATCCCACAAACCAAACATATTTGTCTATGCAGAACTGCTTGCAACAGCATTTACATACTTGGCTGAAATTTAAGCAGAAATTACTAAAAGCTTGGTTCATTACTCTTTTCTTGGTTCTACTTTGTTCCCCTTGTGCCATTGTTCTTCTGAAGCTGTATGTCTTTGTATACATATCGGTTTTTCTGAACAGCTTTTTCTAGTCA
Organism: Astur gentilis; assembly: GCF_929443795.1. Taxonomy (NCBI): domain Eukaryota; kingdom Metazoa; phylum Chordata; class Aves; order Accipitriformes; family Accipitridae; genus Astur; species Astur gentilis. The sequence continues at coordinate 2,282,528 of NC_064882.1, forward strand.
CATATCAAATCCTGTGCTTCTGCCATTTCTCTTTTGCCAGTCCCTTGATGCACTACTGCTTGTATTCCATCTTCTCATTCCTTTTTACTGTAATCTAAACCTTGGGCTTAAGAGATATTAATGTCTTAAAATTCATGCTATTTTTTTTCCTTAATCTTTCATTTCTTCTTTGATTTTTCATGAAATGTTAAGGAAGCATTTGAATGGAGTTCAAGAGCTCAGGCTAATAAGCAGTTATGAACAATTCATAACTGCTCTTCCTGAAGACAAACCATAAAAGAAGGTTTTCATCAGATTTTCAGTTTTGCAAGTGCCTGAGGACAGTGAAGACAGATATAAAGGGAATTAAATGCATTCACTAGCATTTTAATGTTTCTGTCTGCTAATTCATTTAATCCAAGAGGTAAAGATCTTCCAAAACCATTGCGTTTTAAACTGTCTTCCATATACCGTGTAAGCAAGATGCACGACAGAAGTACAAATTCCTTCCTGTGTGTCCTAACACACCCTTGCACCTGTACTTAACATGGGTCTTATCGTCTATCTGGAAAACTTCTAGTTGAAAAGCTGATAAGAGCCTTTAGAAAAAAACATACAGCAAGTAGTCAGGATCCAGCTTCTTGCACATCTCGCTCACAACACAGAGCAGTGATCCCTTGAAGTTTCTTACACAGAACAGAGTTGGCTCCTACACTAAATTCCCTTTTAAAAGTAAAAACCAATTTAAAAAAAATCCTTGTAAAAAACCTCACATTTTACATTCTTTGGGTTGTTTTATTTTTTATGTATTTGAGCTTTCAGACAACTTTTTAAACCTAGTAGTTTCCTCTGTATGAAAAAGTTGATATAGGCTAGTTTTCTCAGGTTAATGTCAGCTGAGTTATGTAGCACAGAATGCAACAGGAGCAAGGTATACCTAGGAAAAAAGAAAATTCATAAAAATGCTAAAGCAAAAGTTGTCCCTTAAATATTGTTTATCCATTCAGCTGTGTCAGCTAGTGGTCCAAGTAGGTACAATTCCTGCCTTCTGTTGCTAGCAGAATTAATCAAATAGACTTGGATCTGAGATTAATACAAGTAAATCTCATCAGGGAAGAATTCCTGTTAACCCGAGTAGAATTTAGCCTTGAATAAAAGGGTCATACTGCCTTCTTAATTAGCCATTTCTTGAGAGCAGTAAGTATAGATAACATTCAATAAGCCTGATGTCTCAGAAAAAAAATGATTAAAACTGCAATTATGCTACAGAACAAAAGCATTTTATTAAATACAAATCAGTTGAATTTTATCAATAATGAGGTTTCCACCTTCATTAAGCTCTTAATACTATCAAACACAGGTGTAAGTACTTTCCCATTCATTTTACCTTTCATTAATAATATTACATTTTTCATTATAGGAAACAGCAAGGGAAAGGAGGGGGGAAATATCCAGTCACCATCTTTTCAGTCAATTGAAGTGATGAGGAAGGACAGACTATTTATCTTAATTAATGTTCATCTGAATCAAATTCCTGGCACCTGAAAGTAATAACAAAGCTCTTCAACTTGAAGAAAGATTTTTCTTGTTTTGTTAAATGATATAGGCAAGTGATAGGAGACAATTACATATTTGATTAGCCATATGATCTCTGACATGCAGTTCTTAGACTCAGTTGAGACTGAAAGAAAAAAATGCCAAAGAAAATCCAAATCAACTATAAGGGACAAAGAAAATGGAATGATAATATTTCAAAAGTTTTTTAACTAAACCAAAAGTGAGATTAAGGCAGATGGATAAAGTAAAGCAGAAGCAGACACATTGCCATTCTGAAAGCAAGTGAAGTATCTGCATTTAGCAGTGAGCACCAAGGGTCCTGACTCAGTGGAGACTTTGGAAGCTATCTAGTCCAAAGCAATCCTTACTCTGCAGCATAGAAGCTCTCACAGACATCGAGACACATGTTTGTGTGGGGTCTGTGGAGGGGGAAGAGAGACTCGAGCCTCAGACTTCATCAGTCCTGCAGCTGCCTCCTGACTGATGGTCAAGCTGAAGTCTGACCGTATCTTTGAGAACTCTCCAGAGAAAGACAACTCAGGAATGCCAAGTTTTTTGAAACTAAAAATGCTACAACAGTTACGATTTCCCTGCTTTAAGATCCAAGTAACTTCCAGTGATAAGTTGATAATAAAAATCTCAGGCTTTCTTTAAGTTCTTCCCTTCTTCTGGCTCCTTCTGACAGAGGGTTGTGAGGAAAGAACCTCAGCTTGCCTTACTGCAGTCTGATGATTTTAGCACTGGCCTAGGATACAAGAGAGAAATCAGTGCTCTTCATCCCAATAGTGGCTGAAGCCGGGAGTTCCTGAGTTTCCTACATCTCACGCCTTTTGTATCCGTTTAAAAGAAATCAATCACAAAGTACTTCTCCGTTTCTCTAGCTGTGTTCAAAGTACCTAAAACCCTTCCTCTACAATACTTCATTTTAAAAAAGCAAAGCATCTGGTCAAGTAGAGTCTTGCATCTTAGTATCTTCAGATATCTTCGTAGATACCTTTCAGGACAAACTGGAGCCTGCCCATTATATTTTACCACATTACCAAATACTGTTTGTGATCTTCAGTCTAGCCACAGAGGATTAAACTTGTGAATTAGTCCAGCCCCTCACCTGATCTTTGGCCTCTTTAGAACAGTAGGTTTAAGAAAGTCAACATAAAAATGTATCACTAATCTAATATTGTTAACCCTTACTGAAAAAGAATAAGGAAGCATGTTCTTCAGCAGTGCGTTCTTTTCAGTAAAGGGGTAAGAAATTAGTAGAAACAGGCTCAGGAATTACATACAACCTGTAGGACTTGTTTATGCTCATTTTGGCTTAAGAGCAAGTTGCTGCTCTTAGTGCTGCCTCAGTTACACGTCTTCATCACATGTATTCAAGCTGGTCTGGTACTGATACCTCTGTAACCTTTTAATAGCTAATGGAATTCATATTCTTTTGTAGCCTTTAAGCTCTGGAAGTTAGCTATTTAATTCAGGTTTATGCTTTTAGTGTAGTAGTTTAGAGTCAGGCCCCAGAGACAGCATTTTGGAAGCCATTATACCTTTATCATTGTGATTTTTACCTTCTGTTACAATGACAACCATACAGAGAGATCAAAATGAAGTCAAGTATTCAAGCCAATGTGTGAAATGATATCCAGAAAACCAAGGTACGGCCAAAATGACCCCTTTGCCATTTTGTTGTCTTCTTGCTCCTTTAGAACCACTTAAAAGAACTCTTTGTTCCATTGTGCATGCCAGTTTCTCGCATCACAGCAAGACTGATACTGAAATTAATATTGTACGTAAAATATTTATGACACTTCATAATCTTAAGAAATGCTGAAGTCATTTGATAACTACTGTGAAGCAGCAGCTGAGCTTGCTGGCAAGCCTGAAAAGGCAAAGTACCATATTTTAGGAATCATACTGTGTACTATACTAAAGCATATCAGGTTTCTTTATGCATAATCTAAAACCCAAGGAATAAGATTCAGATCCACTCTGATGGCTATCTAAACACAGTCTTTAAGTATGATCTTTTAAAACAATAAAAATTTTCCATTAATCTGTCTGTGAGATTCCACTTTTCTCTCCAGGTTCAAAAAAAAAGAAAAAAGAAATCAATATGAGGACTAACAAGCCAAGAAAGAATGCAAAGAGATCCAAAGAAAATAGGAGAGAAGGAGTCAATGTCTCCCTTCAAATGATTTCAGAGTGAGAGGACACATTCAAACCAAAGTTCCAAGGAATGCGAACATTTCACAGAAAGGAAATGGATGTTTTTCATTATAAAGTTTCTGATGTACCACATATCACAGTGGTTAAAATTCAAAGCAGCTGAGACTATATTGCATCCAATGTACTTGTCAGTTGTATTTCTTGGGTATGTAATTTACTTGACAGGCACAGTTCAAATGCTTTAAAATAAACCATTGTACCAAGAGCAGATGCAGTCTAGTAACACAGCTTTAAGTTTTATTAGGCTTTTAAATGCAACCAATTTGTTAGGGTGAAATCTTTAGAAATGACCCCTAAAACCTGTCAGTTGAAGAACCCATTTGGATTGCGTTTTTTCCCCTCATTGAGCCACTCAAACCTTTTGCATTATTCATATGCAGAGCCTCCTGTAATAAATTTTCTGTATTGTAGAAGACTTGCCCTGCTACTGTGACTGTACACCTATAGCTATTGTAACTCATGGATGAGCACTGATGAAAACCAGAGTCAGCGAAAGATTCTGCTAAATACTTCAAAAGTCAAAAGGGATTAAAACATTACACTGTCTTTCCACACATGCTTATTCCATCCTCCATTTCTTCTTGTACACTAGGTAATCTTAATGTTTTGGGGTTTGGTCTTCTTTTGGGGTTTTGGTGTGTTTTTTGTTTTGGGGGTTTTTGGGGGTTTTTTTAGCACATTGCTTTAGATCTAACAGTGTATCTTTCAAACACTGTAATGAAGGTTGCCTGGCTTAGACACAAATTGTATAAATACACTCTTAAAAAAATTTGGCAAGTTGGCACTAGTCAAACATGAGCTTGATTCCTCTAGGCACTAATTCAGCTACACATTCGTAAATTTTTTTCCAAATGCATTATCAATCTACTAATCTCATGTTGAAAATGGCAAATCCCATTCCACAATTAAAATATTCCAACTGAATGAGTTATGTGAAACAGTTGATGATTGAAATAAACATATTATGGTACATTCATTATGAAACTGCAAATCCAAATAGAAAGGGAAAATACAGTCAATGCACTGAAATGAAAATTTTCCATAAAAGTTTCATTATCTCAGAACAGAGATACAGAAGCAATAAGGTTAAACTTCATCCTACTTAAAATTAAATTTGGATACCAGCTGGACAAAAAGATTGCAGTATTGATTAAATCTTAGATTTCTCTAATATATACTCCATGCTCTAAAATGTAGGCCTGTTTCCTTCTCTAACTTGTTGGGAATGGTTTTGTAATACTTTTCTGTTTGTTTTTCAGTTGAGTTGACTTAGTGAATTGTCAGGGTTACCTATTCCTCTTCTATTGATTAACCACTCAATTTTATTGATAGATGAAGTTGTGGTTTTGGGGATTTTTTTTATTTTTTTTTAACATTAGAACCTTGATACTTATAGACAACCTTTCTTGAAAGCCTATGTAAAGCCTAAAAACCTAAACTAAATAGGAATACCATGAAACAAATCAACATTATCAAGTACCAAGGAATAAATTATGAGGGAAAAGGCAGCTATTTGTAACACAAATACATGTAAACAATGCAGAAGTGAACTAGTGAAACTGGTTACATGGCTTCTTATGGGCTAATCTCTGGACTAAAGTAGGAGACATCAGAGCTATATCTTAAGTGTAGAAGGTGAACATGTTGGCCAGTTCCCAATTGTCATTCAAATGAGACTTGGGTGTTCTGTGTCACCTTCTTGTATTGTATGGAAACACTGGTGTAGGACCAGCTCTAACATTTAGCTTCAGCAGCCACAGTGTAAGTAGCCACAGTGTAAGTTTCATGACTATGTTGAAAATATCAAGAAGGAAGAACTCATTACACAGGAAGAATGAGATGATGGTATTGTAAACTAATTAAGGTTTAATGCAAAGTCATGATCTTAAAATAGAAGTAATCTATTATAAATGTACTTATGCTAAAAGTTATAAAATCTCTCATGAACTCTAGTTCTAAGTCAGATGAGTCAAGCATTCTTTGCCAAATCAATCAATGCTTCAACCCCACAAGCTATAGAAATCATCTGGAAATTAGTAAGAAAGGGCACTGTTACCTGGCAGACATCTACAGATTAAGCACAGACGCAGACTAAACTGTACTATAGTCTCCCTGTCCTTGCCTCCAGAAGTTGGCCAGAGCAACACAGAACTGACAAAACCCCCACAGTTTGCTGCTTAGATCTAAGAATGGCAACTTGAATACAAATACATGCTAGGTATTCAAGGCAAAAAACCCACAAAGATGAAGTAGAAAAATTCTGCTAGCAAACAAAGCTGTGTGCATGTGATGCAGGAATTGTAGTACTTAAAACTAACATTTATATTGACCAAATAAGACACAGCATACATGGCCAAGGGCAGTAGTCAGCAAGAACTAAGCATAAGCCATCCCTTTCAGGTACAGCAATGAGTGACCAATGTTGAATGGAAAACTAAGTACACTGAATTTAAAGAAACTGTCTCCACTGGCTTCCACAGACTTTAGATTGGGACCAGATGAAGGAAAATTAAGACCTTTTGGGAGAGGAAGCAACAACTACAGTTATTTTAATGGAGTTATCTGTGCAAGGTAAGTCTGGATTAATTGTTCCCAGTAGTACTTTTGACTTTTTTTGGTAAAAAATTATTTTCCAAAACTTTTCATTATTCAGCAAGTGCTAGTGTAAACATTAATCTGTAGAATTTAAAACAGGGATTGACCTCTTGCCTAAGAAAATAAAATCAAGAAAATGGTCAATTTCTGCATCCATTTTGTGGAATAATGTACCATTTCCAAGAGCATCCTGTTAAACTCAAAGTTCCTTATCCCAGTAGAACAGATTTCTGGTGTCCCCACTGAAGTTACTAAACACACCAGCATACTGGTGTGAACTCATTTCCAGTTAAGCGTACAAAATCCTGTGTGAAATTTAACCCTCTGAACTCATGATCATACTGAGACAGTGATTTAATGAACCCTAATGCCTAACACATGCAGTACTAGAAGCTCATACTACTTTTGCTGATCCAGTCTAGCAAGTCTTTCTAGTATTAAGAAGGTACCAGGGTGCAAACATGTTATACAGTGTACCTCACACTTTTTCTTGCCTTGTCTCATGCATCCCTGTCTGAAGAACTCTGCAATTTCTTAGTAATCTCAGGACATCACTCATTCTTTTCTTTCTCTCATATTAAGTTCCATCAGCTACTTTCCAAATAACAGACATGTTCATACCTGAATATTTATAAACTAGTAATGGGTACAGAAAAACTGTTGCTTTTTAGGCACACACTTGAAAAGGATGCTTTAATGAAACCAATAGTGCTTTATAGGAGGCAGAATAAACCTGAAAGTTATGACATCACACTCTCAAAACAGAAACAGATGAAACGGATGGTACTTGGTACCTCTATTTTTTTTTTTTTTTTGAGTTGATGGTGGTGTACCAGAGCTAAGCTATATATCATTCACCTAACGGAAAAGGAAGCCACATTTGTGTCTTGGACAGGTACAAAAGTTTTCAAATGAACATGGTACACAGCTTTTTCGAGTTCTCACCATTATATTCTACTCATTCATTCTGTTCCTTAGGAGTATGTGGTACTAAGCAGGTCTTTAAATAAGAAATAATCAGGCATCTAAAAAAAAAGATACATGAAGGAACCACACAAAGAGTCAATAAATATTTCATCTGAGGGAATTACAGTTTTACTACCAGAGTTCACATTTCTTCAGAACTGATACAGCAGAAACATTTGTTAAAATGTGCTAGCAAGATATATGCATGCCTGTGCATTCACTCTTTGCACCAGCACTACTCTTTGCCTTATCAGGGTATGTTAAAATGAAGCAAAATGCAGGGATCCACCAAACTACTACCAGGCATGGGAAGACTTGACTTTCATGCAGTAGTAGTCTGAAGTACAACTGTGTACTTTCAGAACTATTTGTAGGCTTTTAACTTACGGAATACATTTATATCTATGTATCTATATTAGATACCTATATATGGCCTATCTGTCTGTACTGATATCTATCACTTTGTCAGAGGACTTGAAGACAACCACATTGAAGTTGACCATCAAAGTAAAAAAAAGTTAGCAAGAACAACATTGGTAGATTCTGAATTCACTGCTGTGCATTTAGTTAGCTTTGCAAACTACAGAATTTTCTACCTTGAGAGTGCACATCCCCTAGTCCACTCCTTCAGTTTTGGAAGTTTCAAAAACAGTATCTGTAATCTCAGGGGAATGAGACATTTAGGAGACAGAGACCAGTGTCAAATCTAGTAAAGCCTAAATGTGATCCTAACAGTCTTTTATAACATAACACAACCTAAGAGGGTACCAGTTTGTGTGGTTTGAGTTCCCCTTCTTTCCCCCACTTCAACAGAGCAAGGCATTGGTTTGTGCCACATCATCTGGAGAGGAACACAGTAGTGCTTTTATAAAGTGTTCTACCCATCTTTAAATAAATTTAGAAATCCTGTAATGTTTGTTTCCTTCTCATCTCTTCTTCTCAAAGATCAACTTCAGTCAAAAAAAACCCAAACAGTTCAAAATATGAATTAGAGAGGTTGCTCTCCTGCAGTTCAAACCAATCAAGTACTGAAGATCATGTACCTATGACTGATAATAAGATTTTAACAAGGAAGGAAACGAATAATTCATTTTCAATGTGATCTCTGGACTGGCATCCCCTGGTTCTTCTCAAATTCACTACTTCAGAATAATTACTCTGAAGAGATTTCACATGACACAAAGATTCCTTTGTACTTGTCAGAGAGTCAAGGTGGCCTCTCATCAACAATATGGCTTCAGGTTGATTTTCCTTTTCAGAGTCCATTTCCCTCCTCTGAATACTGATTAGTACCGATATTTGCTGTGTTCCTTCCTATGACTTTCAGTCTTTCTATTTTAACTGAGTGAAATTCAACTTTGTGAAGACAGTGACTGGAAACTCTTTGAGGCAGGAGTATGTGAGATCTCCAAGATTAAAGGGATTGTTTATCCCCCCCCACACACACACATTCTTAGTGCACTGTGCCTCGAAATTGGTGTGAATAAGACACATTTCCTTCCTTCTCTGAACTATTTTGTGTACACTGCAACAGTTGACAAGAACAACCTGATACTGACTTTCTTTATCATAAATCTCTTATTATTGCAATAAAAGTAGAAAGCATGAACAAAATGTATCATGGAGGGTAAGTTAGACATGAAATTAGATACTTTAAGTGAAGCTCTTGGACATCAAGACATACTGACATCCCAAAATATGCACTTAACATGTTTCTGTACTGTTCTTGGGTGATCACCAACTGTTTTTCTCCATAAGAAATCCACTTTGGCTAGCATTTCTTCTGCTCATTTAACAAAAAATAATCTGTTATTGACCTCATACCTTATTTTCAGAACACTAACAAGGTCTTCTAAGAATCCCAAATTACTTGTTTTCTTATTACCTGTGCAGTATTTAGTGCTTATTCCTATCAGAATGCTAATATTTAGAAGAGGAGGGGCTGTATTACATATATATATTCTATTTGGGACAATAAACAGTGAGATTGGAGGTCAAAAAATCAGGAGGAAAAATAAGCTTGTTTTTTAGCACACCATTATGTACAAAAGCTTTCCAATATCCCCATCATATGGCCCAACACAAGGAGGGAAGGAACACACACTTTTTTTTTTTACCTTGGGCACCGATTTAAGGAATTTACCTACCATATCACAGGAAAAGATTTAACCAAGAAAGTACCCATCTCTCCTGGAATAGGTCTCTATTTTTCTTTAGAAGAGTGTTATTAAGTGGGAATGCTTGTAAATTTTGGGAAAAGTGGGTTCGCAGAAATTAAACAGGGGATGGCTTTATGTTTAATAGGCATTAGCGTGCCTGTCTGGGGAAAAGAGTCCCGAATCTGTTTGTACAACAGGCAGCTTCCTTCATTACTGAGCTCTTGTTAGTATCAGAGAGACCCTACCCTGAAAAACTAGCTGCTTAATGTGAACAAAACCTATTAAGACCTAACAGGCTTCATTGGTATTCTTACATATTAGGCAGGATTTCAAGATTGTTTTTGATTAAACAAGTACAAGCCCATACTAAAGCAAGACAGAACCCATGTTAGTTGAACCTTTTAAGGATAGTTTGGAGCAAATAACAATATAAGCAACAATACCTTTACTCCCACACACACTTTGTATAAAACCTTGGAATGAAAACAGTTAAGAGATCATAAGAGCAGGTATTCCTTATGCTGTAAATCACTCTATATAAATTGATAGCATATCCTAATACAAAGCTGAATATTTCCAGAAGTGAGGTAATATCAGATTCACTCTACAAGTACAGAACTAAGCATAACTATTTTCAGAGATTTTCAACTCTCTCAACAGAAAAGAAACATCAGTTCTGATATAGTCAAACTATTGCAAGTAATCTGACTAAAGAGCAATTCATACAGGCAATCACTTCTATCTCAAACTCTAATGGTATGTAGGATTAGCAACATGATACTGAATTCAAAATATCCTTCACTCTGATAACTCCCATCCATTTCTAGACTTAGAGAAAAGGAGAGAGGAAGATAAATAGGGAGGGCACAGAGAAATCAAGGGATTATTTCTTTTACACATACAACGTAAGGGAAGTATTTGACTGAATGTTTGCGGATAAATAAATATCAGGTACACAGAAATCACCTCTCAAGAGTTACATATAATCACAGAAGAGTGTGACTATTCCAGGAACCTAGGTCTCCCAAGGGCTAACAAAAACTGTAATTCTGCTATTTCTTGTTTTCTGCACAAAGTGAATGCTCCCCTCTACCCCCAGACAACTCTGTAGTGGTTGCAGTGAAGTGAGAAGCAGGACCTGTAAGTTCTCCTTCAGTCAGTCTGTGCATGTGTTCTTTACAACATACTGGATTTTCCCAAATATAGAAAAACCAAAACAAACCACTAAGTTGCATAAGGATTAAAATAAAAGTCCAGAAAGTTTTCAAAATAACATATATAAACTTTATGCATAGAGTAGCAATTTTAACATATGGGCATTTGTTTCTCTCCTCAAGGTAATCAAGAGAAATTGATTCAGATTTGTAATTTTCACAGAAGCCTTCCATGTAACACTGCAAAATAAACTGTCCAATATCTTCTACACATCTTCAACACATCTCTCATCCGAGTGGGAACACATATCAGCCTCTGAAATAGAATTGGTTAGACAGTATATGTTCCTCCAGTCCCTAAAGGGCTACAGACCTATTTCCACATCAGTAAATTCAGTGAGAGCTTTCTTGCTGACACAAAAAAAAATCAAATCAGGACACCAGCAGGCACACTGTGGGCTACAATATGATTCTAGGCACAGCTGAGAGATACAGATATTATGTTAGCTACTTCTATTACTATCCAAGAGATATTAATACCAGGAGTCACTATAGTCCAGAAAGACATGTCAATCAGTCATCTCCCATTTTCTTTTTCTGAAGGTACACTTGTTTGTTTTAGAAAGGACCCTTGGTAATTCACCATTCACTCCATCCAGTCTCAAGCCAATCTGGCCAGGAAGCAGGACTGGAGGCAGAGATAAAATGTCATTCTTTCTTGATTAGCTGTGAGAAAAGGGTATTTTGAGAGGCTTGGACATAAGATCTATATGGCTTATCTAGAAGAGCAAGATAGGGAACCAGAGCACCTGGTCTTCCACTCCTCCCATAGGTCTATTCAGAGAATGGTTGAGGTAGGAAGGCATCTCTGGAGATCATCTAGTGCAACCCCCTGCCCAAAGCAGGGTAACCTCGAGTAGGTTACACTGTGCATCCCCTTTCTAGTTGAACATGCTCTTTCTTTACAGCAGATGGCCATGTGGCTAATAACAGTTTTTAAGTGTTTGATCTGCATTGTACCAGTGTGAAGTAGATAGAATCTAACACGACAGGCACTACACAAACAGAAGACACTTAAGTCCTACTGAGGTGTAATACAAATTCATTAAGTTTACAAGAACTACTGTTTCTTCTTGTGGTAAAATCTCTCATATACAATTTACAGTTTCCAAACTTGAAGGGGTAATTTTTGCCAACAAAAATTAAATACTGTAATTCATTTTCCTATTACTTTAGAAAGCTAACAAAGTATAACTTGGGTAGGGAGGAAGGTAACAGAAGGAGATACATATATATGGAAATATTAAGAATTATTAGTAAAAGCTACATAGAAAAATCCTTGTTGATATTTCAGATAAAGTTTGAAGTGGACTGAAAAGGACAAGCAAAAGACCAAGGGCTTCAGAAAAGAAAGGTGTATTTTTATTCTCTATGCCCTGACCAAGGAAGAATGCTGAGCAGAATTAACAGAAACATCCACAAGATTCCCCTCCATGAACTCTCAAAACAGGGAACAGATCTGATCTACATCTATGTAAATGGAGGGGGAAGTTAGAGGAGAGTTTCCTTCTGAGTGCAATGTGAGAAATGCATCTGCACAACAGATGTCATGATGGACAGAACACTCTTCCAGAAGAAAACAAAACAGTCACAGAGGGAATGGAGTCACTGAAGCAAAAACTGCTGGAAGAGAAAATTGAGGTAGTGGCACACTAGCTTTTTCCTTCCCTTCAGTTAGAGGAAAATGCATGGAAGATATTCTTGTAAAGAAAAAGTCTCAAATTATAATATACACAGGGTTTTGTTGTAACACTGAACATTGTTAGCAGTTTTAATTGGTTTGAGTATATACACAAAAATTAATTGTACTTTTGAGGGGAAGAAAAAATCTACTAGAAAAATCTTTTTTCCAGTTGGTCTGAGAAAACAATTATTGCTCTTCCTTAAACAAATAATTAACTAAAGCTTCATCAAGAACAAAAGTATTAAGACCAACTGACTGTTTTGATTTCTCCTCAGACAATTCAGATTGTCTTAGATGACACAATTCTTATTGAGCCTGATTTTTATTTTTTTTTCCACAGTTCATGGAACATTAATGACAGAAGAGAAATTATTTCATAACAAAGTAATAAGTGCCTCTAAAATATAATATTCAGAAGAACAAAACCAAAGAGTTCACTGCTTTGTATTAGGGAAACATAAACAAGATGGACCCATGAAGAAAGCAGAGACAGCTTTAACAAAACAACCACAGCTGAGATCACTGACTGTTCTCCACTGACTTGCATCTTTTGTAATCAGGGATTTTCACTAAAACAGAGCAGATGCTTTCTCCTCTTCTTCCTTCCTCCCTCTGCAGTTTGCACAGGTATAGATTACTAAAGCAGGCAGAGTACTGTTAAATCAAATTCAGCAGAAATCCAGGCATATTTGCATCTGAATGGGATTATTACAGCTTCTCTTCACAATCACTTTCAAAAAGAATATCATTGCTAAAAAAAGCACTCCATCATTGAGGTATATCAGAACTCTGCTACTTTCTCAGTGTCACTGGGACAGCATGAATTTCAAAGTTACTTTGAGAAGTCAGTGAGAGTACTGCTTGACTACGGCCTTTGAAATCAAACCTTGGATTCACTTTTTAGCATTTAGGTTTTGCACCTAACAAATAATAAGTACAAAAATAGTAACTGCACTGCTCTGAACATGTACTTTTTCTTCAAAGTACTTAAATACACAACTCTGCATAATGGTTTTTACCACTTTTATTCTTAGTCACCTTTTAGTGCTTCCAAGGTAACTGAGGGCATCTTATAATCTTTGCTCAATGTTCTTTCCATCATTGTTAAGAGGCAGTAGATGGGTAGTCACTAAGTAGTCAAAGCTTTGAGAAGAATAATATGAGTATTAACAGCGTGTGTTAGGGAAGAACCTCCATCAAATTTCTCTAACATTTGTTTTCTGACAAATAAGCAATAAGATCTACACTGCATCCAGTTATACCACAGTAAATCAAGAACTCCACTACAAAGCACAAGGCAAGTTTGAATTCACATAGCTAAGATTTTTCATAAGATAGGAAATATCTTCTACTGCCAAAAGTAAGCAAAATATAAACAACTTCTATGTTCAAGAATTATTCTTAAATACACTTTTTTAAATTCCCCCACATAGTTTTCATCTCTTTTAATTGTACATTAACAAAGTGTAATTATACTCCAGGGGAATTGTAGAGCTGCTGTCTGATCATGCAGGGATAGGGTTAGGAAAGCCAAGGCTTATATGGAGTTAAATCTGGAAAGGGATGCAAAGGGCAACAAGAAAGGATTCTACAAATACATAAATAACAAAGGGAAGGGTAAAGGCTGGAAAATGGAAGAGGCTGAGGTACTTAATGCCTTATTTACCTCAGTCTCTACTAGTAAAACCAGCTTTCAGGAATCCCAGCCCCCTGGGACTAGAGGGAAAGTCTGGAAGGAAGACTTGCTCACAGTGGAGGAAGGCCAGGTTAGGGAGTATGTAAGTGCATAGGACCTGATGGATTGCACCCATAAGAGCTGAGGCAGCTTGTTCACGTCTTTGTGAGGCCACTCTCAATCATCTTTGAACAGTCATAGTGATTGGGAGAGGTTCCTGAAGACGGGAAGAGAGCAAATATCACTCCTCCCTTCAAGAAGGTTAAGAAGGAAGATCTGAGGAACCACAGACCAATCAGATCCACCTTGATCCCTGGGAAGGTGATGGAGAAAATCCTTCTGGAAAGCATTTCCAAATACATGAGGGACAAGGTGATTAGAAGTAGTCAGCATGGATTTATGAAAGGGAAACGATGCTTGACCAACCTGATAGCCTTCTACAACAAGGCTACTAGCTCAATGGGGAGAGGAAAGCAGTGGATGTTGTTTACCTTGACTTTAGTAAAGCCTTTGATACCACATCCCATAACATAATCATAGACAAGCTGACAAAGTACAGGTTAGACAAGCGGGCAGTAAAGTGGATTGAAAATTGGCAGAACAACCAGGCCTAGGGGGTTGTGATAAGTGGCACAAAGTCCAGTTGGAGGCAAGTCACTAGGTGGTATACCTCAGGAGTCAATAGTGGGGCCAGTGCTGTTTAACCTCTTCATTAGTGACCTGGACAATGGGACAGAGTACACCCTCAGCCAGTTCACTGATGACACAAAACTGGGAGGAGTGACTGATGCACCAGATGGCTGTACTGCTAGAGACATCTGCCTCAACAGACTGGAGAACTGGGCAGAGAGGAACCTTGTGCAGCTCAACAAGGGGAAATGCAAAGTCCTGCACTTTGGGAGGAATAACCCCATGCACCAATACATGCTGGGAGCTGACCAGCTAGAGAGCAGCTTTGCATAGGACCTTGTGGTCCTGGTGGACAACAAGCTGACCATAAGCCAGGAATGCACCCTCACAGCAAGGAAGGCCAACAGTATCCTGGGATGCATTAAGAAGATCTTTGCCAACAGGGTAAGGGATGTGAACCACCCTCTCTACTCATCACTGCCAAGGCCAATATCTGGAGTCCTGGGTCCAGTTTTGGGCTCCCCAGTGCAATACAGACATGGATTTACTGGAGTGGGTCCTGCACAGAGCCAAAGGTGATTAAGGAATTTAATTTTATCTTTCACATGAGAAGCTAAGAGAGTTAGGACTGTTTAACCTAGAGAAAAGAAGGCTGAGGAGGATCCAATCCATGCATATAAATACCTGGTAGTAGGCAATGAAGAGAATGGAGCCAGGCTCTTCTCAGCAGTGCCCACTGACAGGACAAGAGGCAATGAGCACAAGTTAAAACATGAAATTCAACCTGAACGTGGGAAAAGACTTTTTTACCATGCAAGTGGTCAAACACGGGAACAGGATGCCCAAAGAGGTCATATAGTCTCCAGTGGTGGAGACATTCAAAACCAGACTAGACACAGTCCTGGGCAACCTGTTATTGCTTGCCCTGCTTGAGCAGGTGCATTGGACTAGATCTTCAGTGGCGCTTTCCAACCTCAGTCATTCTGTGATTCTGTACATAGACTTCATTAAAAATATTATACTGTATGATCCTTTATGTTACAGGAACAATATTTACGGACTAAAAGGATTAGTTTCTGTGAATGTAATTTATTCCCTTAGCAGAAAAAAAAGACCCTAAAGCATTGTGTGTGAAGTCATTTGAAAAACTTCGTACCAGTTTGTTTTCATTCTAGGTATTTTGAAAGAGTGACATTTAAGGCCTCTCTTGTAACTCTTAATTATTTAATCACTTAATTTAAGCATTAATTTAAAAGTTTTGTATTTGTTACAGTAATATTTACTGGTCAGTAACAAAATCCTTTTTTTGTAAGTAGAAAAAAATCTAAGGCCCTTAATGTGCAAATTGTGTTCAAAAAAAGAAAGAAAAAGATTAAGGATTCTAATAAAATGCATCTTCAACTAGAAACTGCAAGAACAGAAACAGGAATGATTCCAGGGTAACTACTGGAGGTAACACCCACTCAATGACACTGAAAAGGGAATACAAAATACTCGAAGAACTTCTCTGCAGACCTCAGTTTACCTGTAAGACACTACTACAGGATACATATTGAGATAAGTTTCTGAAAAGCAGTAGCACTTTAAAAAGGGTTAGAGATTTTTATGTATAGTGAAAACATCTATAGCTGCGAGTTAAGATTAAACACTAATCATAATAGAAACCTTCTTGAAAGGGAACATTACCTGTAGGGGACAAAGAGCAAGTATGTCCTTGAGCAAGTAATTACATAATTTCCAGTATCAAATGGATTCATTTTCTCTGAAACACTGTTACCAGTTACTATATCTATTCTGAGCAAAGATGGATAGTCCTACACTCATAATGGTTTTTTTCTCTTAACTGATAGGATTCATCTGGATTTACAGGTACAAGAGGGAAATAGTTTGTCTAGTGCAGAGACCAGAACTATACCTACGGCATTACTAATTTAAGTAACTGAAAAGGCTTAAAAGTATCACTATAACACTTTTAGCAACAGCAGCTTCCTTTCCTGTATCAGCCTTCTAAATTATCATGCAAACTTATCACACATTAGTGCAAAACAAAACCTGCAGGGTCTTTAACTGTAACAGTTAACACTAGTATGTTTACATTTGCACTTCGAGACACCCGATCTGAAATATTAAACATGAAGATCCAAAAGTTCAAATATAACTTTTCTCTCAAATCTTCCAATACCGATAATGTAGAAAATAAAGCATGGTAAGTGCATATTAAATATTTAAGTTTTTTAGGTTTCCCTTTGTTTCTTTAGATGGAATCAACCACACTAGTTGGAGCCTATCTGAACATATTTTATTAAAGGCAATCCAGAAAGCTACATTTGCTAACAGCAATATCAAAACAATTCATGAAGATAATCAGTGTGAAGTTATTGCAGGGCACTGGCCAGGACAGGCTAGAATTGCTGGTCAGTTTTGAAGAAGGGAGTCCTTCATAGAAAAATTCTAAGATTTTCAGCTGGAAAGTATTTGGGCAATTTTGATTCATAGAAACATTTGAAAGCTTTATTCTCATTCTACAGGTAAATGAAAGCAAATGCCAAGACTTTGAATATTAACATGGACTCACCTACTGTCCTCAACCAGGCACACAAAAACTAAAGCCTTGGAGAAGTTTGAACTCTTGCCTCCCACATCCTTCTCCATCTCTGGTTTTGAAAGGGGAATGGGGGGGATCCCTTACAGGAAAAGACTGATAATACTATCTTATTTGGTTCATGTTTTAAAAAAAAAAAGCCTTGAAAATTTAAGTTCATAAATGAGGAACAAATTAGCTATAAACACAGAAAATTAAAGATGATTACATCACAGTAAATGGATTTGAGTAGCTACTATGGGAACATATGACCAGCTTTATTTAATAGCAGAGAGATGTTAATAAAATGAGATTTTTTTTCCTTGAAGTGTGCTGTAAATAAGCAGCAGCATTGCCACAGCTGAGAGAGAAGAATTGAGCATGAATTATTTATACTGTCTGGAATAGATTTAGATTCTTTCAGACATTCTGTGAGTTTTGCAGTCAAGATGCAATCTTTCAATAATTCAGATGTCATCAGAAACGAATAAGAAGTCTTGTTTGGAAACATCAGAGTAAACAAGTTTAAAGTGTTGAAAATATACAATACAAGGACAAAACAAAGTTATTGTTTATGTGGCATTTGAATTAAATTGTTTATATTATTAGGCTGACTACAAGCTACAAAATAAAGGGGTTTAAAACTATGTAGTCCCATGGAAAAGTAGGATGAACTAGAATTATCAGTGACAGAGAGAGGAGATGTTCTGAAGGTAAGTGTTAATACTGAAAGAGAGAGAGAGCATAAAACCAAGGAACATCACTGAATTTATACAGATCACCATTTAGATTTGAATTCTGTCCAGTCCAAGAGGCTTTTCTTTGAAATTTGATGCTGTTTTTTAAAGCTAAGGAAGGTTAAGTATTAAATGGTAACTGTAAAGCCTGGGTGCATAAGATTCTTTACAGATTTTATCAAATAAAAATAGCTTTTGCCAGCTTGGTAATTCCTGATCATACTTTCTTATTTCTGGTAATTCTTGATCTTCCCACAACAAGCATGGCTACAGCCAGAACTTTGAGGTAGAATTGTACCGTATTTACCTCGAGATAAGTTTATTAGTCTAGCTTAGGCTGCTCAGTCTGCAAAGGTGATTCATATTATGCCACAGAAATAATGACCTAGAACAAGATATCTCTAAACAAAGAATGTGAGAACTCATTGACGAGGCAGATAATGATGTCTCTCTGTCTAGTATTGCATAGGACCCTTTCCTCCAGTTTTGTTCTCTAGTGTGGAAACTTTTAGTGGCTTTCTTGGTCGAATACAGAGTTCTTTTGAATCCTTATAAAAATGTCATTCCGTCTGCCCTGTGGCAGCTTAGCTTTAGGTGTGCCCCAGAAGCCTGTTCCTCTGCCTGCACTGCTCCCACAGCTCCCTGCTTGCTCAGTCCCTCTCTGCCTGCTCAAATCCACACTTTGGATTTGGAACACTCCCAGCTAAGGGCCTCCCACTAAGAAACCCAGAGTGAAACTAGGAAAAAAGCAAAAGCAGAGCAGCATTCCTTCTAAAGGTACAGTTACTACTTTTAAATAATAATTGAAAAAAGCACAGTACATACACAGTAGCCTGTTGAAGAAACAAACCAGTCATCCATTTGCCACAGACATGTACTTCTATAATCACATTTAATGACAATTAACCTCTCTATATTTTTGTAGTCTTTATTATTTAAAAGCCGTCATATGTATACATCTCTACATAAAGCAATGGATACTTTATCAAGAACCAAGCTATGCTGTATAAATGCACAGTAAATACCCAAGTGCTGCAAGTGCAAACATAAGCATTTCTGTAGCACTTGCAGAAAGTACATGCCTATGTGTTGATCAAGAATATGAATCCTTTTGTCAAAGGCCTTACTGAAGCTCTCTACACAGATATTTCATCTTCAACAAAATTTGTTATAAGAAGCATTTTTGTATTTCTTATTTTTCTTATGTTGGATATTTGCATGGAAATGAGTTCTTTTCCTTAGAAATTTATTCTTTACCTGGAGCCATAATATTTCCACTGAAAAATTACAATGATGTCACAGAGGCAAATCAAAAGAGGAAATTCTGTTTAAAAACTGTTGATGCTTACAGGGTTGTTCTAATAATGAAGGACAGTAGGTATCCCAATGATTAGTTCAGAATGGAGCTGCTCATGTACTAGTAGCCTTTAAAATAAAATACAGCTTGGAAATCGGTTCAGATCTTCCCCTTCCAATTTATTTTCCTTCTCTGTGTTTAACGGGCAAATCCCACTGGTAGTTTTCCTTTCTGTTTATATGGTGGATAAAAAAACACCTTCAGTTTCAGTTTATCTTAACCACCATCTAGGAAGCAATATTAATGTATTGGGTTTGTCTGGCAAGGTTTTCGTAGCGGGGGGGGGGGGGGGGGTGGGGGGTGGGAATGAGTGTGGGGGGCTGGGTAACAGGGATGGCTTCTGTAAGAAGCTGCTGGAAGCTTCCCCTGTGTTTGAGAGAGCGAGCCCATACCAGCCGGCTCTAAGACAGACCCACCACTGGCCAAGGGCGAGCCCATCAGTGATAGTGGTAACGCCTCTGGGATAACATTTTTAAGATGGAAAAAAAAGTTGGGACAGAGAGAAACAGCCACCGGAGTGAGGAGTGAGAACATGTAAGAGAAACAAGCCTGCAGACACCAAGGTCAGTGAAGAAGGAGGGGGAGGAGATGCTCCAGGCGCCGGAGCGAAGATTCCCCTGCAGCCCGTGGGGAAGACCCTGGTGAGGCAGGCTGTCCCCCTGCAGCCCAGGGAGGTCCACGGGGGAGCAGATCTCCACCTGCAGCCCGGGGAGGACTCCATGCCAGAACAGGTGGGTTCCCGAAGGAGGCTGTGACCCCGTGGGAACCCTGCGCTGGAGCAGGTTCCTGGCAGGACCTCCGGATCTGTGGAGAGAGGAGCCCACGGAGCAGGTTTTCTGGCAGGACTTGTGACCCTGTGGGGGACCCACACTGGAGCAGTGTGCTCCTGAAGGACTGCACACCGTGGAATGGACCCATGCTGGAGCAGTTCGTGAAGAACCGCAGCCCATGGGAAGGGCCCACGTTGGAGGAGTTTGTGGAGGACTGTCTCCCGTGAGTGGGACCCCACGCTGAAGCAGGGGAAGAGTGTGATCAGCCCTCGCCCTGAGGAGGTGAAGCGGCAGAAAATAATGTGTGATGACCATAAACCCCATTCCCCATCCCCCTGTGCCGCTGGGGGGGCTTGGTGGTGAAATCCGGGAGTGTAGTTGTGCCTGGGAAGAAGGGAGGGGTGGTGGGAAGGTGTTCTGAGATTCGGGTTTATTTCTCATTACCTTGCTCTGGTTGATTTGTAATAAATTGAGTTAATTTTCCCATATTGAGTCTGTTTTGCCCATGACTGTAATAGTGAATGATCTCTCCTGTCCTTATCTCGACCCACAAGCTTTTTGTTATACTTTTTCTCTCCCCTGTCCAGCTGAGGATGGGGGAGCGATAGAACAGCTTTGGTGGGCACCTGGTGTTCAGCCAGGGTCAACCCATCACAATTAATCACAACCACCTGGGAGGTAACATTAGTCACAAAGAAACATGCTACTTCACTGGACATTGTTCTGGTTGCAAGTAAGGACTGTATCCCATCTCGTCCTTCTAGAACACATTGTGTTCTCCCTGACATGTTAGAAGTGTTTCCTCTGTTATGTATACACACCTTACCTACAGCATTATGCACTGTACAGCCTCTGTAATTCCTACTCATTTATCAAGCACTGAAGCATATCAAGGCCCTTCTAACCATGTTGCTGCAACTACCCTTCCCATATATGGCTTCAGCACCTTTCTGTAAAGGGCACACAGACTGAAATTGACCATTTCTTCAAGGTTATTCAAGAGAATCACCAACTGCATGGTGAGAAAGAGCAACATACCCATCACTGCCATGTAAATTAGGCCAAAGACCAAGATTAAACAGTAATAGTCCTGAAAAATAGCAAAAAGGCAAATCACAGAGGGACAAGGAAAACAAAACAATATTGCTGACTTTTAAAATCCTATTGCTTTAAAGTTATTCATTTCATAAGCCCATGTTTATGAAAGGACCATTAGAATTGGGAGGAATTTGCTTAAAGTCAGATGTTTGCATGAATTTTTTTTTTTTTTAAAAGATTTGGGGTTTTTTTTAGACTCTCCAAAGCAGCAGAGAACAGTTGCAGTAGCTATGTTTAAGAGGGCTAGGGTAAGAACTAGCAGATAAAGAAGAGATAAACTGCTAAAAAAAGTTACATCAATAAGATTGCAATAATGTATTTTTAGAACAAAGACGGCTGAAAGAACCATGCCCTACAACTTCCATAACACAAGAGATTTTGTCCAGGTCAGCAGAAGGAAACAAAATTCAGGATTTAAGTAGGCATTGTAGAATGGCTGAGGTTTAAGCCCAGCCAGAAACTAAACACCACACAGCCGCTCACTCACTCTGTCCACCACCCCCCGCAGTGGGATGGGGGAGAAAATTGGGGAGGGGGTGTGGGGGTGTGTGTGTAAAACTCATGTGTTGAGATAAGAACAGTTCAACAGAACAGAAAAGAAGAAACTGATAATGATAACACTAATAAAATTACAATAGTAATAATAAAAGGATTGGAATATGCAAGTGATGCACAAGGCAATTTCTCACACTCGATGAGTGATGCCCAGTTAGTCCCTGGAGCAGCAATCCCCTTACTCCCCCCAGTTTATATACTAGATGTGATGTCACATGGTATGGAATACCCCTTTGGCCAGTTTGGGTCAGCTGCCCTGGCTGGGCATGAGCAGCTGAAAAGTCCTTGACTGTAGACCAAATATTACTTGACAACTGAAAACATCAGTGTGTTATCAACATTCTTCTCATACTGAGTCCAAGACATAACCCTGTACCAGCTACTAGAAAGACAATTAACTCTATCCCAGCTGAAACCAGGAC
Organism: Astur gentilis; assembly: GCF_929443795.1. NCBI lineage: Eukaryota > Metazoa > Chordata > Aves > Accipitriformes > Accipitridae > Astur > Astur gentilis. The sequence goes on from NC_064882.1 coordinate 2,304,727, forward strand.
AGAATTCTAATCTGGACTTTTGTTCCAGAAAAGTAGCATTGTGAGGTTCTAAATAAGAGTTCCTTTTATGAACAAAACCTAGAGATCAAGTCATGCTTTTTTAAATTTAAACACCACAACACCAGGCTAATAAAGCCACCCTGAAGGTAGTAAACAACAATCTGTTAAGTATGGCAAAAACTTGGAACTATGTTTATTTCAGACTCCATCAAAGATGAATCTTGGCATAGTAAAAAACCCAGAATGAAATCATATCCATAAGATACTGAAATCTTCAAATCAGGTTATTCCTACAGCTGTCTGGAAATATGCAGAACAAACAGAATCTTAGCAGGATAACCTTATGGAAAAAATACATAATTTCTTCTGAAAAAGAGTATTAGTCTTTCTGGAGTGTTTCAAGTTTAAGCATTTTTTGGGTTTTTTCCTTTATTTCCTCTCCGCATTCTTAGAAGTAGTCAGTAGGCAATTAAAAAAAAAAATCAATCAAGATTTGGAAGCAAACCTTTTCTGTTCCCTAAAGCCAATGTATTCAAAATGTAACAGCTTACTTTTCTAGTGAATTGATCTTAATAAACAAAACGACAATCAAACCAAAAATTTAAAGCATCAGGTACCTCTGAGCCCTTTCTCCAATAGAGAAAAGCTATATTCAGCCTTCTTTCATGAATGATAATTCCCCGTATCATTTAGATGTGTTTCTTTCATCTTTCTTCCAATAAGAATGCAGAAAAGTATGATACCTTAGATTTATGGAGGGCTATATCCATATATGAGGGGAAAATATGCTAAGCAGCTTTATAAGAGAGGATAGTGAAAACATCACCTTAGTATTTCTTACTGTACTGCAAGTTGTGAGAGATGGATAAGCAAAAGCTAAACAGGGTCCAAGTCCCATTTCCTACACTGCAGGGAAGTTTGCAGGCAGCATAAGATAAATTGCTCTAGTCATAGGTCATCTTTAATGTTTATAGAGCACTTTCCTTGTGAATGATCCCAGAGTGAGTCATGAAAGTTGTAAACAAATTACGCTAACATTAAATAGTGGCTTGTACTTGCCAGAAATACCAATAAAAAGGAATTCAGTATGCAAATGATACATACTGCAGCTTCTTGGCTAAATAAGAATTTCACTTTCATAGACTGAAAAATTACTTCGCAAAACCATAACTGGACTAAATTTAATCATTTCCTACCATCTCAAATAGGAGTTAATATTAGTCCAAAGAAGTCCCTGGCTCCTGGCCAAGAGTCAGTTTCTTTCCTTCCTACCCTTCAATAGAAGATCACCATGTAATTTAATCACTAGATACAAACCTTGAATTACTAGTGTTCTTCCAACACTGTGGTTTTTCATATTGGAATATTTGGCAAGTTACTACAAGCAAGTTGGGGTTTGTGTTTTGGTTGTGCATTTAGGTTTGGGTTTTTTGCTCACCATGGAGAGATCTTATTCCACTGTTTCGTCATTCAGCCTTCATTATGCAACCTGAAGAACTGACCACATAAATTGTGTTATGAACTTATAGTATAGGACTGTCAGATGGGTGCACCAGAAAATATTAACTTGTTGGGGGGTGAGGGGAGCGGGATACTGTGCAAGGCACACTTCATGAAAGAAGTGTGTTTTCTTCCTACACCTGCTCTTCTGAAAATAAATAAATTCTACAGTCTTAGAATCATACTACTGGGTTCAGACCGCAAGCAAAGCAGCGGCTGTAGTCCAGGTTTAGCACACACTCATGTAAATTCCCACTGCCTTCTTTTATGCATGCCTAGAAAGCCAGCCATAAAAATTGAAGCTATGTTTTTTCTGACTCATCCAATTTCCCAATAGGTATGTGGTTCAATGAATCAGTCTGTATTTTCAAGTGCAGACCAACAAACCTTACAAGTGAATATTCAAGCCAACGCGGTTTATCTTTTTATAGCCATCATACATTCAGTGCCTTTATGTCTAGTTACATCTGTTATCCTTTTCACATCCCTAGTAAAGTTCTGATCCAAGAGCCTTTGCAGATCACTTGATCATTTACAGGCATGTGTCCATGTTCATTAATGAAATTCTGCATTTCCTAAAATAAAGGCAGCTCCATCAATTTCATGTTGCAACTCAGATAAGCTCTCATTAAAACAGATTTAACTTATTGAGAGATCACTATTATAATAAAATTTGTTAGGAGAACTACTGTCAGAGAATAAAGTTTTGAATTTAAATCATGTAATGCCCAGCACACTTCCATAGTTTAGTGTGCAATCATACAGCAGAAGGGGAAACCTGAGTTTCAAATGTTCACCTATGATACCATTCCTGTCAGATGTATAAAGGAAACTCCCTTGCTCAACAGACTTTAGATTATACTAAGATAGTATTAAATGCCCTTGTCCAAAAAGTGCAAAAGTCAGTTTTAGCAGATTTTGGTCAACTGTAGTGCTTTGAGTCTGTTCTTGCTTAGAGAGAAAAAAATTAAAATTAAAAACCAGGGACAGAGGGAAGAAAAAGTTTCTGTTGCTGCTTTTTGCTATAAAATTACAGAATGTTCATTTCAAGTTGTGGGTACTTGAACACAAATTGTGGAGTAATTTTACCTCTTTCCTTATGGAAGTTTTGGGTTTTCATATACTATAACAAAAACATCTTGCATAGAATTTCTGTGTTCCTGGCCATTCAGAGTTCAGTTGTATTCTGGAAACAAGATTCATCGGTTTTATTTTCCCAGCATTTCTGTTTCACAACAGATCTCTACTGCTTCCCTTAAAATCATCAACATCAGTCTAAATGAGCAATAAGGAATGTCAGAGATGGGGAGGGACCTTGATACAAAACTGTTCACATTTGGAATTCTGCTGCCTGCAGTGCACTCTCCAGTAAATTTTCATCCATATGAGTACAGAAATGAAAGACATTTTTTCTTTTTAAACACAACTGAAATTGTAAAACTGGTCAGTGCACGTGAAATATTTTGAAGTATTACTACCTTAAATTGCTATTTCCCTATAGAAAACCCATCCCCTCATTAGCACAAAACAAAAAAAACAAACAAAGAAAAAAGCTTCTGTACTCTTAATGTTAGGTAATACTCAAAGCCCAGGCAAAAGAAACTAACTGTTTCTTAAAATCTCCATTGCAAATAAGTTTATTCAACATCTGCTATTATATTTTCATCATAATATTTCAGTGAAATCCAGGAACTACCACCTGCTATGAGACAGACTCTTCTCCAAGTGCAGCAGTGTTTTTATCATCTTAGAATTAGAGGATATGCACATATTAAAAAAAGGCTAGTACAAATGTCAAACAACTTAAAATATGCATTGCCCAAAACAACTCATGGTATTATAGGTATTTGGCTTTCTGATTGCTCAGAATAAAACAAAAAGTGGTTTTCCCATTTCTCAACTGCAGCACAAATACTTCTGGGTTTATTTTGCTAGTTAGTATCACTCACAAAAAGGAAACCTCTCCCAATTAATATAGTGAATATATCTGGAGATTATACTTCTCCAAAATACTAATAAGCTGTACTACATAGCAATGCCAACAGCAACATTTTCTGATTTTAAAAGATTTTAACTCCAACAGCATGCTTATCCTGCACTATTGTATATTACTTCTCCCCACAGATGCAGAAAAAATAAATTCATTTAAAAATTAACAACTGAACAAAAATATTTCTATGCCCAATCTGAAATTAATCACTTGTACTTGTCATGAGAACCTAATCTCATACTACAGCCACTTAGAAAACTATCTGAAGGATATATTACCTAAAATTACACCTCCAGCAAGAAAACAAAGCAATCCAAGGTCAACACACAGGTGGCAGATCAACATAAGGGACAAAACATGTGGAGGGAGAGAACAAAGTCTATTTCTGAAGAACAATTTACAGCTATCAAAAGCAAAAGAAATGCATTCAAAATGATCGCTAAATTCTGTGGTCAACAGGCACACTCTTAAAAGCTTCAATCCTTACTTGTACCCAAATTGCACCCAAAGCTTCCCCACTAAAATATGTTCCCATCCTTGGGGAGAAATGCTAAACTCGAAATTTGTAACTATTTTAAATGCAGACTACAAGAGTAAACCCTAAAATCAATGCTAACTCAAGTACATGCCTTCTCCACTTCTCAAGATGCCTACAGCAACAAAAGCAAATGGCTGGCAGGCCCTGTGAAAGCATTCAAAAAACCAATCAGTTCTTATGCAATGAATATAAAAATAAATATGCAAGCATTCACTAAATCAATGTAAGGTGATGTAAAAAGCAAAGTTTAAAAAAAAAAAGCAGTCTTTGTACAAGGCAACAAATATACAAACATATATTAAACGAAACAGTAGATTCCTCTTGTTTCCACTTCCTACCTTTCTTAAGCCTTTTGAGGGTGTAGTTCAAAGTTCTCCTGAGCATTTTGCTCAGTGGTTTCTTCTCCAAACCACAAAGGCACTCCCACTAGTTTTAAAATACTCTTTAGTTTCTGATCTATTTTTTCCTTCCCTTACAGTAAAAAAAAAAATTCTCATTTCTAAGTGTTTTAAGCGATTCATAAAAGAACAAAAACTCCCTTTAGTTTATGAAAACTGAAATATTAAAAAACCCACAACACTTAACATTTAATGTTGGATACAAAATATAGTTCCTTAGATAGGACACACAAAGTTTAAGGAGCCTACTAGCATCCTACCAGGTACAACAAACCTATTCCTTTACATCCCTACGTCTTACCCCTATAAAGAGGCAGAAGGAAGTAGGAAGCCCTCCTTATTTACATGGACACATGCATCTAATTAGGTTCAAATACAATTAGTTGAAAAAGCACAAAACAGTTTCAGTAAGAAAAAAGACACTTTAAACAGAAGGCAATTGAAAAATGCTGGGCAAATTCTCAGCTTCATGGTTGCTGTAACAGTACTAAGGATTACCTGACCCCCGTCAACTGAAATCCATGTGAGGCTATCAGAAGTTATCAGGACAGCTGGTCAGCAGGGAGGATCCTAGTCTCATGCAAATAATACAGAGGTCAATGGATCACTCTTTTAAGATCTAAGGAACTGCTTTATAACACCACCAATTTGGCAGATAAAGGTCCTGAAAGTTTATTCGTTTAATTTTAACAAGGACCCAGAAACAGCCTTATACTGATTTTTCTTAAGTATTTTAGGATACTTCAGTAAAAATTGAATTTGTTCCTAGTTGCACCAATTCCCTTTCATTCCTATCTTTCTAATAACACCAAAAGGAACTGAGATCTTGAAGCAAAATTTAGTAAAACAGGATAGGCAGCAAATGTAATTTACCTCTATGAATTAGATTGCCAAATTGCTTCAGGTGCTCTTCAAGTGTTTCAGATTAACAGGGAGGATATCAGATGCATTACCTATTTAGGGTTTTTTGAATCCAATTTGCATAATGACATTTGAACACTAGAAGACTAAAAGTAGCATTGTTCATGCCCTAAACAACAGTGTTCTAAGTATCCCATGTAGCTCGGTGGGTGGTTTTTTTAAGGCCTTATTTCTCTACAGGCCAAGTCACAGTTTTACCCTGTAAACCATGGGCTGTTGCTAAAAAAGTCATTATCAGAAGGACTTTCTGTGGTATGATAAGCTATGATATTCACACCTTTCCTGTATGAACATATCCGTTAAATCACAAGCACAACAGAACACAAATGCATATGATGATACTAATGAAAAATACAGCTTCATTTAAAAAAACCCCACATTCTTCCCTGTCCCCTCCCCCCAAGTGCCTAATACAGTAATTAAGAGTGAAGGAAAAGGCAGTATGGAAATCAGTCTATCCAAGCATCTGAAAAAAAATAAAAAAATAAGGTCTTGAAAAGGAGAGTGAGCCAAAACAAAATATTTTTTGTAAAAAGTAAGAATTAGTTTTCATCTGCAGGTTCATTCTATCAAAGGTTGGTGATTTTGAACAAGTCGCCAGCTATGCAGGCTCAGCAAGCTGATATAGCTTATTGACTAGTTCAAGAATCAGGTCATGAATATAGTCAAGGTCTACCTCTAAAAGTGTGGTATGATAGTGGAGAAGCATACTAGTGTACTCATGCACAGGTGACAACTGATAGCATATTAAGTAGTCAAACCTAATGATTAAACAGGGTAAAAAGCACAGTTGATACAAACTGCATACCTGAAGAGAAGCTTACCTGACAATTATGATGCCATTCACCACTGCATGTAGAAAAAGCAGGAACCAACAGCAGTATTACACTCTTTTCCCCTGGAATAGTTCCCTGAATAATTCTTCTTTTGAATGGCCAAACTGTTTGTTGAGCAGAAACCAAATTTGCATGGAACTTTGATTGAAAGCATCTCTCAGGAAAAGGATGCATTTGTACAAACTAAATAATATGGCAGAGGGAATTCAATTCATACAGGATACAGTAACGGTTGATCCCTTTCAATATGGCTGGAAACATGGAACCATTATGTCTACTAGTTTTATAAACAATGAATTTCATCTCTCCAGGACAGGAAACAAAAAGACCATATAATGGATAGATTTTGTATTACTGCGAATAGGACATTTGTCTTAATAAAATAGAGGCGTGCAACTGATATGACTCTGGTACTTATTTAAACAAAGGTTTTCCACACTTCTGTGTGCAAAAGCAGTTTCCACAGCAAAATAAAATGGCCTATGGATAAACAACAAGATCTACGTACCCTGAGTGTAATAAAAAATGCGTGTGATGAAAAATGGTTTTTCTTTTGCACATGCTGACCTATTCATATGACCATAAGTACCTGTAAATCCAGTGTGATAGTTGAAAATATGTCAACTGCACAGCTTATTAATTAAATCAACAGATAAAAACTAACTAAACAGATAATGCTCTTTGCCGTCTTTTTTTTTTTTTTAAGCAAGCCAAACCTCAGGATATTTTAAGAACAGGAGGTCTATGTTGGTCTACTTAGGAATTAATAAACAGACACAGAAATTCATGCTTTGAGAGCAGTATATGTAGAGTTCGGCGTCCGGAAGATCTCGCGATGTTACGGAAAGACGGAGGGTTAGTCGCAGCCCTATGACACATCTGTAACCCCGCCTACCCTTGTTAATATAAAAGGAATCAACTGCGCAAAAAAAGGAGGAAGTTGGCGCTCACACTGTGTGTGTCATCTGTCTCTTCCCCTGGTCCGGGCCGACCAGTGATCTAATCGCGGCACCTTGATATGTAGCGAACGCTACAAGTATATAAAGAACACAACAATGGTTTATTTTTTGCCTATGATTTTGAGAAAGGAGGATGCAAACTGCAGTGAAGCGCGCCTTTTTTCAGCCTCATGTACAGCTGCTTGGATTTGAAATCTCTGTAACTCCCTGCTTGATATAAAGAGGAAAATGGTCTAGATGAGGGGTTTTTTTCATGCTTTTGGGTATATACCTATTTAGCTTGCTTAAAAATCTCATATCCTTTTTTCTGATATAGATATATTAATTAGAAGTGACAGTATGCCTTTCCTTAAAAGCAGGCACATGTTAATGACCTGTTCCTCTGTTTTCTGCTATCTTGGGGAATAGAGATTAATACAAGAGCAGTTTCTCTAACAGTAACAGCACAAAGCTCTTTGAAACATTTTAAATGTAGCTGATAATCAAGGACAGGAAAAACTTCCACTGAAAAAAGAAAGGCTTGAATCCGATAATGTTACTGCAATATTTACTTTGACCTTTGGTAATGTCAAATGCATAACAATCAAATATGTAACGATCTGATAATGAAAGTGAGAATGCTGGTGTTCTTTCCTAATGACATCTCTTTATTCCGGTGGTACCTGTCTCAAAACCATAGCATGACCTATCAAAGTCCTGCTTTTTATTTGCATTGTGGGCAGTATACAGATGCCTGCTCATATTTAGTCTCAGAGTCTAATCCATAAATATTTGAAAAGTTTTGTGACTTAAACAATCAATAGAGTCTTTAATATAAAGTATCACCAACCTGTTATCTCTCCTGTCCTATTGGAGTGAGTTTTATTCAGGTGAGAAGGAACTGCCTTTCTCAATACATGTGTGAAACTTCACCTTTCCCTCTTTCTCTCTCGGTCTCCTTCTCACTACATATACACATAAACCTAATTGGATTTAAAACCCAGGAGAACATTTCTAACAAACCTCCAGCCTTTGAGGGAGTTCTTCCACAGAAGTCCCATTATATGATCTTAAAGTAATAAAAAGACAACCTGAAGTGAAAAGCAGACCCAGAAGACAGTTTCATTCCAGATCTTCATGAACACATTTGTGGGGGCAGGAGAGGAGACTTGGAGAACTGTTTATGTAATGCAGGAGCATTTGGGAGCATCCAGAAATAAGAGAAATAGTGAGAGAAACATAGAACAATAAATCTTAATATTCACAAAACCAATAATTTTCATTGGCCAATGGAGACCTTTATGAAGTAAAAATACCAACCAGCTAACTGGGAAGAATTAGCGTTTTGTGAAAAGGAAGAAGTGACTGCTTTTAGTGGAAATTTACCCAGAAATTCTAAAAAAAACCCAACAAACCAAACATACATGCATCCTAGCATATACTATGCAAAAAATAACCTCAGAAAACACTATCTCTTTTTCATAGCATTCTTAAGATTCTTCAGCGGGCAATCTGTTCACTAAAACTACAGTGAAATACTCCACGGCATCACTTGCCGGACATGTTGGCTATGTGAGAGAATAGCAAAATGACCTAATATCAAAGAATGAAAAACAACAGACATCTGAATAATTCCAGTAATTTGCAAAGACCCGGAGTTTCTCCTACTTGGCCTGCGCACAGCTGCAAACCATATTACCCAAAAGCCAATGGACTAGCTGACGAATACGGGTAAGCCCATACTAGCAAAACAACCATCGACCTTTGTTTAAGAAAACAGCTGCAGTATGCGTTTACTTGCAGAAAACACCTGAAGGACACCAAAGGAAACCATAGTTTCATGCTGCCTTTTAAAGAACAGAATGCTAAAATCAAGCAGAGTTGGTCTACTCATACTTGGGAAATGAAAAACTTGAGGAAAAAAAATCCATAATCAGGGCAATAGAAGTGTTTTAGAGAAGGATTCAAAATTACTTTCACATGTTCACTCTGATAAGATGACATCTAGGAGTAACATCTCAGCAGAAAATATTCAGATAATATTATGTATTTAAGCTAAAAAACAAATTCATAACAAAAATGCTAGTGGTTTAGTCACAGTAAGACCTGAATTTCTTACTCTTTACTTTCTGTAGGTTTTCTTTTCCTGCCTTCAGTTTCTGGTATTTTATAGGCTTGTACATCTCTTTTTTTTTTTTAGAATTAATAGAAGTATATTTACTTTTCAGGTAATTGCTTATTCATGTTTCCACTGCAATATTGTCCATTTTTCCTATGGCATATGGTCTGTTTCTTCACACTAGTGGTGTATTTTGTCCAAGATACATACACTCTGTCTGCAATTTAAAACAACTCAGTGATGTCAGCCACAGCAACTCTTTCATCTTCCCCTGTAGGCTCACAGATTTCCTTGGCTTAGATTCTATGCATTTTTTTGGTGGATACTGATTTTGACCTTTTAGTATTGTTACATTATTATGTAGTCTCTTTATCATGTTGAATGTGTCATAGTCTTGTTGGTCATCCGTACATTTCAATCCATACTAGATGATTTTCTTCACTGAAATTCAGCTGTGTGATTTGAAAGTAACCTTAGATCAGTTCAAAGATCGCTGAAGTCAGCGAGGAGGCTCCTGTTCATTCCAGTGAGTTTTGTTTCAGGCTGTTCACTGGCCCAACTAGTCTTCATTCATCAGACTAACAAATGAGAAAAGATGCAAGAGTATTTTTAGCTAGAAACGGATTAAGCTGAAAAATCTGCTGCATTCAGTTACAGAGTTTATTGATCCCTGTAAACAGGAATGAACTTCAGATTTAACCTTAAAGCGTCAGGTGTTACATACAAAAATAAAAAAGAACATATTTTGTTAAATCAATCTCAAAACAACCAGGTATATTTTCTTATCACTTTACTGGGTATACATAGTCAGGACCTGCGGCTGTCCCAGTGAACCTCAGATTTACTTAAAAGGCAACTTATTTTTTCAATGTTTATGTTATAGATGCACCTCCCTGTAACTCTGAGGGAGAATCCAAGCACATGAAAGATGTGAAGAATACACTTCATTAACACCTTACTATCACTTTTTTTTACTTGCTGGACTTCATTACACCCAGCTATTTTGAAGACACCTGGAAAAATATTTCAAGATACAAATATTTTTGATACCTAGTGCCTTTTTATATCACCGCTTTACCTATAGATCTGGCAGCAACTTGACTGATGTATTCATTTGCATGTTATCCAGTCCTTGGATGGGTGATGGCCTGCTTTGTTTTGTTGAAATACTACAAGGGCAATTTGTGAGAGCAACGAATTTTTGCAGTTTTAAGAAAGTCTGTGTTCACCTTTATTCTCAAGAAGGGAGACAAACTTGCACCATAAAATAATGAACTCAATATCTACTTTCTTAAGATACTAAAAATAGCAACAGTCAGAAGTTAGGAAATTAAATGGTTAAAAGTTTTAGAGTAAAAGTCTTAGGTACACTGAGCACAAGCGTAATTTTAGAGTAAGCAGTTAGCAATGTAGGCCTGCCTCCTACAAACCATTCCTCCACTGTCCCGGAAGGAAATGTTCTTTATGTTCCTTTACCTTTGAAGACAAGCTTTCAATAGCAAAGTTTTTAAGATACATGCTTAAAGGGGAATAACAGGAACAGAGAAAACTGTCCTTATGTTCGTATCACTCTTTTGTCATTGGATAATCACAGTTTTTAACTACTTTCAGACATGGATGTGAAAAAATGCAAGCGTGCAATATTATTTTAAAGGAATTACTCATTTACCTGAGCTGTACATGTATGGATGTGCAGCAGTAACGCTGATAGGCTTTGAGCTGTTTTCTTTTAGAAGATTAAAAACAAAAAGAGTAAAAACGGACTCAAATTACCAACTGTGCATCTGCAAAGTTTAAGAGAGTACCTCTGTGAGACAGAAAAAGAGACAGCTGGGGACTACACCAGAGTCTGACTCCCGTGAACACAAAAACAAGGTGCCATTACTATAGCAACCAGCTTTGATTACAGATGGAAATAGTTGACATTTTTTCCTCTCTCTCCGTAATCTCCCTATAGGTTACATAAGAACTCAGGAAAACACATCTTTTCTGGAGGTACAGGGGTTTGTTTCAAAACACACAGAGGAATTTTATCCATCGTGCAGCACTGTTATCACTGCCTGGAAGGGTAGGAAGTACAAAACATCCACCTTCGTGGCTGGCAGGGTGCCACCCGGTTCGAAGGGCTTGTTGTCAATTTGAGCCATTCTCTGGTGTTATTGCAAATCAGAGGATATACACTGAATCCCTAAGCTTACATTAATTTCTTCCTGTCATGTCTTTTAAAAGCCTCCTTTCAGTACGGCATAGGCCATAACTCCTCTTCCACCCCCCCCCCCCCCCCCCCCCCGAACTTCATGAAAGGGACTCAATACCACTGAAATAGTTGATAAACACTTTCCTGAAACATAGACACATGCACAAGCACCCATCCATCTACTCTTCCTTTCTTGGACGGAACTAAATGCCCTATGAGTTATATTGGCATTATCATTGTGAAAATGGGCTTATTGGCTTCTTAGTTAGAACGGTAAGAATGACTTGCTTTATTATGGAAGTTACTAGTATGTAATTTATGAACTTCTCTCACTTAAATGCATTCACATCCCAGAGACCAAGCTTGGCAAATGACATAAATTTTCACAGAAAACAGAAGACCCTGCAATATAGTTATACCTTTTAACATAATCAGGGTTTGGTATTAAGTAAAGCTGATTTTAAGTGTAAACGCTGGTTTAGCACTTATACAATACAAAGGCAAATGAACCACAGATTCCCTGTATTCAACATACGTACATTTCCTCAAAGTAGCTTCATTGCTCAGTACAAAATGTCTTCTGCATGATGCAGGCTAAAGACTGGAAAAACAGTATTTTAAGTTTTCATTAATAATATAACTTTTCAGTTAACTACTACGTTTTGCGGGAAGTCACATGTAACAAAAAATAAGTTTTCCAAGGAAAAATCATCTTAACCTTAGCAATTGTAAGGCAATTGCCAAATGAAATTTAAAATTGTCTCTGTTAACATTTTTTAATTTGGTGTCAAGCACAGAGTAGGTTTTTCTTTAACATTCCTATTAGCATTTAAGTATTTCAGATGCATAAGAATTCTAAATGTAAGACCTAATTCCTTTGTTCTTTGGTTGGTCCAGGGTGCTAGACAGCTTAATATAAAGTTGTAATCTGCAGGTTTTCTCTATTGTTTTTCATTTGGTAATTCTTCTTGTATAATGGTCATAAAAGCAACAGTCTGTAAAATCTGTTTCAGGCTTTCTTGCTCCGTTGTACTAATCTTGGTATCTTTTTCTTTCTATAAGAGGCTGGTGTCTTTCCTTTTTCAATTAGAATTCTCTGAATGATTCTTCATGATGTGGAAAGTCTTCGTCTCTTCAAGGAATTTGATTCAGTTAACCTAAAGTGACCTCAATTTTGTACACAATAGAAATAATTTGTTTTCTTTACCTCTTCCTTTTAACACAGTCATGCTTAGATGATCTTTTCTAGTAACCTTAGCAAGAACTTAAAAAGAGGATTTAGGTAAAACATTATAGGAACAGAAAAGCTAATTGAAATTTCAATAAAAAATTAATTGCCACATCCCACTACAATAAAGAGGTCAAATCATCCTCTTATGCTCATAGTGCACATTGTCAGAAAGACACTGATGCAGAAAAAAGACCAGTAATGGTACCATTGATCTTGCATTCATTTGCAGTTGGGAGGAGGGTAAAACAAAACATTTATTAACCCCGTTCTTATCACAGCACAGTGAACATACCCAGAGGGATAAGAAATGTCCAGATGTATGCTATCAGAATTACACTATTTTGCATACATTCATTTAGTCATATACGATGTAATTCTGGGATGCTTCTGATTATGATTTTCTATCAACTAAGTCAAGAATGCTCTGGAAAATTCCATGGAAGTTTCCCCTGTATTTCCACAGCTTTTAGACACAGCATGATGGGTCCTTTCTTCCTGCCTGTGGTTTCTCCCACTAATATACATGTTCGTTCACTGCAGGGGATCCTTTTGGGAATATCTCCACACTGGTTTGGGTTTTTTTTTCTGACCCAAACCAATCCCAAACCCATGGTAGCTTCATACCCTTGACACACCTGGATCTTTCCCATGTTTCCTCCCCACCAGACTGGCACTGTTGGCTGCTGCTGTCAGGATTTATGATGGACATTGATATGTTTTTGTATATAGCAACTATAGCAGTGATGAAAATCTGGTGTGATCTGTCTGTAATACTAATGATCTCCTTCTAATACAAAATGAATGTAAAACATCTGTGTCACATTTCCCATAACTGGACCAGTTACCTTTTTATTTTGGGCTAATAAGAGAGTCCTATCTTTCATGCTTGCTTAATCTGCTACAATACATGCAGGAAAAACTGTGTAATTTTTCACTGAAGAATAGAACTTCTCTTGGATGTTTTACTTAGTCTCATCAAATTTGATGATGGCAAGTAACGTTTTCATGAAAAAGGTTTTGTTAAGGTCTTTTCTATCCAGTTTTGATATCTGGATACAACTACAAGGAGTATATCAATAAATTTTCCCCAAATGTTATAAGAATCTTTGCCTACAGACTTGGAGTTCACCTAGATGGTCTCTGTCCACTGCTAATCTGAACTCCAGTTTGTTGTTAAATAGAAAAGAAGAAAAAAATAATTCTAAAATCATAATCAAATTTTTATACTATCTCTGAAGAGGTGCTATGATATATTATCTTGGGATTGAAAAAACCTCAGAACATTGAGTTCAAAAACATACCAGCTTTATCCTATACCGTTATTTTATTGTTTTTACATGGCTTCCTTCATCTTTTTTTATTTGGTGGAATACCGCATTTATATGTTACATTTTGAATTAGCTCATTAAATGTTTGCTTTTAGCACACCCATTTTCTTTTCCTTTTTCATTGTATGTAAATTAGTATGTAATGTTCCTCTAGACATTTTTGTTCCATACTGTTAGAAAGCATTTAAAGACTGCAGTATCTGTAACTGTTTCTTGCAGGGAACGTTTGAGAGCACTGCCTAGTCACAGGTATTGTGAATGCATCGAGTGGAGTTTCATGTCCTTACACTAACTATTTCAATTTCCTTGTAGATTTGTAAGGAGCTGGCAAATATGAATGTCATGCACAAAGAAACTTGATCTGAATCATAACTGCTTCTGAAAATTACACTAAACATCTACCTATATTTTTATTTTATAGACTTAGAATTTTTGCTTAAGTACCTTTAGAAGCTGGGCTATGTCTAGACTGTGGTGTAAATAAAGAACAGTGTAGAACTATTCTCTTAAAAGTTATTGTACATCTTTTTGCATGCACAATTTTGTTAAGCCCAACTGAGTACTTTCAAACTTTATTATTTTGAGAGTCAGTATTCATGTGCTATATGGAAAATCACACATAGTCCCTAAAGCAAATAGAAAAGATCAGGGGTCACAGAAAGGACTCATCTCAGTAGTCAAGAAGAGCTAATTAAGAAAAAAAGTGTTCCTTTATTCTTTTAAAAGCAAGTCTTACGTGTTTTCAAAAGTCATGGGTTGAGCTAAGTAGCACTGAACATTGAGTTAAATGGCATTGAAATTGGCACATGTCATTCTCAGCTTGACATTCAAGATTGAATCAACAGCTAATTGCCCACTATACCAACATCAGATGGGGAAGGCAATATTGCGCTTTGTGGATAAGCAGTTTCCCAAAGCTAAATAGCAAAAGCAGAAGGCTAACTATTTGGATTAGCATGTATTTAACTCAAATACAAAAGGAATAGGGAATAACAAGGTGATTTTGGTGCAACCACTGGAAACAGTCTTTCCTGCTCTTTTTTCTTCCGTTGCCTTCCCTTGCTTCAACAAAACTCGAAGACAGACCTTTTCACCTCAGTCTGTATTGAAAAACAGCACAGAGCACCGAAAAGGAAATGGCTCTTGTTGCATTCCTTCATGTTTATGGAAAAAGTATTTAGAATTTTTTTTTTTTTTTTTAAGAAAAAAAGGTTTGAATCAAACTCAGCATTGATTTGTCTTCCTAATTTAAACAAAGTGCAAATTTGGATAACCTTCAGTTACTTTGAGTGTTATTTTAAGCCCCCATATCTTCCACAGCTAATAAACCCATTTCAAGGGAAGAGATGTGGAATTAAACTTAGACTTTAATTACACTGCCCCAGGAGGAAAATCTGCCTACTGCATATAGAGCATGTTAATACCATTACCAACCTAGAAGAAAGGAATTAATAGATTTCTAGATAATGAGTGTATGAATACTGGGCCATTGCTGATTTCAGCAGAAGCAGCAGTAGAGCAAGGCAGAAAATCACAGTTAAAATTTCAAATTCAGAGAATCAGAGAAGAAATGAATAAACCATGTTGGAGAAGATAAAGAAGGTGAGGAAACTATAAGGGATATATTAGAAACTTTCTTTAATCGTATCATTAAAGAACTTAAGTCTGGTTATGATCACAGCACAACATGAATCAAGAATGGCTTTAATAAAGTCAGGGTTATACTACACTGTTTTGAATTTGCCTAAGGTAAAATTATGTCCTAGGCACTATATCTTCTAGGGCTACAGAAAAAAAAAATATCTGTGTTTTGATTTATCACGTAGCCAGGGATGGCCGGTGGCAATCCTGTTGTAAGCATCATTGCAAGGAATGTTATTCACCACTGAAGATACAGTGAGCTGACTCACTTTTCTTTTGACTGATCACATTTAGAAAGCCAAGGAATTTTTAAACAACTGTTTTATTTATACTTATTATACATTCTTCAGAGCTGTCCCAGGTGTCAATACTTACCCTTAAAGAATATATGCATAAAGTCACATTATAGGTAAGAAGACAAAGTGAGAATATGAAATCGATTTCCACTCCCTTTCCATTATAAAACCTAACCACTTTTTGCAAGTTTCTCTGCCAGTTCAATGGAACAGTAACATAATACACTATCAAGTTCAGTCAATGGTATTTGCTGACATGAACATTTTAATTATGGATTACAGAAATGTGGTCAATTTTGGACGATCTTTATACTTGTATCCTTAATTCATAATTATTTCAACAGTTTCATATGTCATAGCTTGATCAATTGAAGGGCACAGGAAGCCCTGATGTATACATTACAATGATACAGTATCTGTAATAAAAATGCAGCACACAGCAAACTTCCTCACCTCTACTTGCAATATGGTTTAGTCTGTGATAACTGAACGGATGCTATGTACCTAGTGATAATGGCAGGCCTTGCTGTCATTACCTTGCAAGGCCTAACTGAACATAATGACCAAGAAATAAAACTATAAGCTGTCTGGAAGTGTCAATGGACTTCAAAATAACTGAAATAATTTCCTCATTAGCACAGGACTTTGGTTTCCACAAAAGGACCCTGAAATCAGCGATGTCTTCCACAGCCACGCAGACAAAGGGTCTTTCCATCTCGACTCTGTTCACCTCCCAGTTGCCAAACTGGCATCCTGTGTAGGACAACTGAGCTTTGTCTTCATAATTTGCACGTCCTTCTGTAGCAAAGAGAAAAATTGTCATTGATCAGGCAGTACTGGCTGTATGTTTAACATTAAAAGGGATGCAGGAGTGGTAATCTGCTACTCAAATCACCTTTCACTAGAGCTCTGCAGGGCTCTGGAGCATAAACATGAGTTTGCCAGTTTGAATTTGAGTTGGCAGCAGCACAGCAGCAACAGAGAGCAGACTGACAGCGAAAGGTCAGGTGTGATGAGTAGATCTAGAAGGTGCCAGTTCAGGGGTGGTATTTAGCAATACCATCTCTAAATGGGACCAGATGAGGTGGCCTGAGGACAATCTGTGGGAGACAGAGGAAGGAGAATGAATCTTGGAACTCTAACGGAAACTGAATGTAGAGAGAAGCTGAAAAGAAGTGCTGCTTTGATTGTAAGAAGAGAAAGGAGGTTAGCAGGTTATACCATACTAGTCTGGATAAAAGAGAAGGGACTGACAGATTATAGGATTTCAGAGAAAGACTAAGATTACAAGGCCTGAGAAATATTCCCAGCATTTTACTGTTATCTTCATGTACACTGACACAATTTCTTAGGGGGAAAAATGAAGTCTGTTTAAAAGAAAATTGAAAACTCATAATGGAATATAGCTTTTCCAATTGCTCAAATAAATTACTATTTATACAGCAAAAAACACCAAACCACCCACCGTTGCACTGCCCTTCCCCTCCTCAGACAAGACCAACTAGAAATGGGCCAGCATATTGTACATCAAATCCCTGATAATGTGTGACATTTTACTAGCACCATTTACCATGTGTAGCTCATTAACAGAATTAATGTAGACTTCATTGTCTTGCACTAGAACTAGGATTCTGCATTACCTTTCCAGGTCAGTGTTGCAAGAGAAAGCATATTCCTTCAAGCTTTATCTCACTGATCAGTGGATCTTGAGTTTTTTGTCCAAATTGGGATTTTCCACAAAAGAAGTCATATCCCAGACACTATAGCTGAGTCCTTAATTAGGGTATTCTCCCAGAAGATATAGGATGTAGTTTTCCACCCATCTCTGAAAAAGGAGGTATTCAATTTCTCCCCCATATTCTGGGCAAATGCGCTAACTACCAAGTTATTGTGGAAGACTAAGCTTACCTTTGGGAAGGTGCAAGCTAAAACAAAGAGTTTTAAAAGAAATCCCTCAAGAAAGAAATCCAACTTGTGAATCCTAAGTGAAGAGTATGTATGATCTTGAATAAGGTATACAAACCCTGGGGAAGAGGAGAATGAAAGATACATCCATGTAGTCTGTGCTTTTCATCTCCTTCTAAATGGGGCAGCAGTTTAAATGATGCAGCCCTGTACACTCATGTACAAAGCCCTCTTCAGTCCAACACAAGACATCCGGGGTTTTTTGCTGTTGTATTTTAAAGTGCAATGTCACATCAACATAAGAATCCAATCAAACAAAGCAGAAAGTGAATTCTGTATTATTTTTTAAACTGATTCTTCAGAGTGTCAACGAATACTGTGATTCCAGATAATCTATTAGATCTAGGAGGTCTTTCTTCCTATTTTTTACCTAAAAATGTTGGACCAGAACTCAATAACAAAAAAAGGAATAGTGAAATGTTTCTTATTTCCAGCATACACATAAACATTTTGCTTATTTGTTCCATTAGAAACACTGATGAAAGTTAACAGTTCCAGGTGCTTTAGTAGTCTGTTCTTAGAATTACTAACATGGAAAAGAGAATGAAACCACACACTGAAAGGAAAATTAAACAGTACATTAAGTATTGTGAGCCAGGGTTGGGGTTTTTCCTCTGAAAAAAATATTACTTCACCCTTGTCATAGGGCTTTTACCTTCTGTCCTTTCAGTTCACTGAAATCTTGATACAGAAGACCTATAGCAGGAGCTAAAAATAAAATGTATGGTTATTTATTTGAATCAGCTGAACTTTTGTCCTGTAACCAATACGGGGGTGAAAAAAAAAAAAGTATATTGTATTCAGAAGACATTTGATGGAAAGCAATGCCAAATTTAAAATCTCTTACATTTACCGGTGGCAAAACAGTATATTATGTACTTAACTCAATGATTACTGTCTTGGACAGTCATAGAAAAATATCATGACTATTATTTTTAGCTAAAGGTATGTTAACAAACATCACTATTCCTGAAAGGATAAAATAAACTACAGCGCTGTATATAAATATCTAGTAATGACTAAGTTGTAACAGGCTTTGTTAAGCATTGAGATGCTCATAAAACTTTTTTAAAATCACTTTGGTTTGGATACCAGAATGAAACTATTCTTTTTTAAAAATAGAATTTTCCAACTTTGCCTGGAGGCCAGCGGGACAAGAGAGACATAGGAAATCAAAGCCTAGCAAATTCATGTTGCTATCAAATTATGTTCTGATTTCATAATAAATAATCTTTCTATTCTTTTCAAAATTTCATCCTTAACATCTTTGGCACTGTAGAAGTTATTAAAACTTTTCAAGTATAAAGAAATGTAGGGCACTGCCCTGTAGAGCTGATTTCATTTTGCTGAAAAGCCATTTCACTTTTTTTTTTTTTTTTTTTTTTTTAATACTTTACCCCAGTATCTTAGACTGTTCTGCAGGAACAAGATCCCAGAAGATGTTTTCATACTGCTCCTTGGTAGGCTTTTTAACAGTAAAGTTATTCATCCTGCAGTGGATTACAACTATCTTGCAGTTTTTTGAGGGTTTTGTTTTGTTTTGTTTTCTAAGGAAAGGTGGAGAAGAATAAAAAATGCTAAAATAGTATTTGAATATGTCAGAAAGAGTAATAAAGCACCAAATGTGCTGGGGCAACTATGGAAGAGCATTCACGTGCAGTTGTAACAGAGTTTTGGGACAGAGTTCAAATACAAGCTCTACCCCAAACCCATGTTTTCCTGGCAGAAGAAGCAATATTGTGTACAAAAGATGAGCCGGAGCATAAGCCATCACATAAACAGAATTAATGATCCAGACTCTGATGGAAGCAATCCAAGTTCAAATTTCATTAAGACCCAAAGTAAGGTGGTAGAAAAGACACATCACAGGAAATTTAATGGTACTGTTTGCATAGCAATGTGTTACTCATCATTACCAAAGGATTCAGAATGTACCTCTTGAGAAATGTCAGTTATTGCCACAGATATAACATAAATTTGAAGATATTAAAGACCACCCCGCCTTCCAGATCTGATATTGAGGGATTTATTAAATTTTATTCTGGAAAAGATGACCTGAAGAGACTCTTTTATTGAAAAGGCACTGTGTAGGAAAGCCCATATGCAGGAAGAAGGGCACAAGCCAAGAATTTGGGTGTACAGCTGCAAGTACAAATCCCACTGATAAGAGTCCAAACAAGACAGTTTTGACCAAACTTGTTTTATGTACAGATCCTTATATTTCTGTAAAAAAGGATAATCAAGCTTACTTTAAGTTAACTGGAAAACTGCTGCTTTAGAGCACCACAGGAAAACAAGTTGAGGGAAAAAACGTGTCCTTCCCCAGCTAAATATGGTTTTCTTCCTGTCATAACTGCACAAAAAGAATGAAGGCTGCTTCTGGTTTGACATTGACTGACATGTTTGCAGTTATGTATGGGGAGTAAAAGTCCTACTTGTTCTCCTTTTCTGTTCTTCCTCCATCTCCCCTTAAAATTCTTGCCACTAACTGTAGGTTGCCTTCAAATTCTTTGTACTCTGCGATTCCTTGGGAAGAAAAAAACCCCACACAACAAAAAACAGTGCAAGGGAAAAAGGAACAGCATTCGATCGGCACTTAACAAATCACCTTTGAATTCCCCACCTCAGCCTGCAAGTAAAGCAAAGGTCAATCTCCATTTCTTGTCCTCTTGTCTTCCATCACATTGTGCTTCATCCCTCTGGTTTTGTCCCTTTCACATCCTGCCTTCGTTCTGTTCCTCTCCCCAGCTCTTGGGGGGGCACAAGTTCCTGCTCCCCATTAAAGAGACTCTTAGCCTTCTTTCTTGAAAAAATTGTTCCAAATAGCTATTCTCCTGGAGAGTACAACATTTTCTCTGCAACCTGCCACCGACTTTCACCTGTGCACAGAGAAAGTCGCTGACATCTCCTACATCTTTCTAAGCACTTCTGTCTCTTTTCATCCGGAAGCTTACTAGAGTAAATGCCTCTATTTGTGTTTCATTTATTAGTAATCTGCTTATATTTAAATTACAAATTGTCTGGAAGTTTTTCATTTCCACATGTTACAATGTCTATAGGTAGGAGTGTTTGCCAGTAAAACAAAAATGCTTTTAAAAAATGGTTAGTTAGATTTAGAGCTTGTCATTGCTTTGCTCTGTCCGAGTAGACAGCAGTAGCCACCCAACAGCACTGAACAGCACTGACTGTAAAGCACTGTGCTTCAGACTGGCCAGAGAAATTTTTTCACTCATCATTTAGATCTTTCTCAAGTGGAAGAAATCAGTATAACTGGCACTAACCTTTCAGATAAAACAAAAAAGTAAATAAAAGCACTATGTGCGTGTTTACATATGTGTATATATACATATTTATTATACAACGGTACATGGGTAAGAGGTATCCAGTACACTAACTGTTCAGTCGTTACTTCTTAAACGCAGAGAAGCAGCAGAGGCGGTGCTAGTTAAGTCTGGGTTTGAGAGTTAATATGGAAATGCAGTCAGGTGGTTCTGTAGTTACAGCAGTTGCTTGCTCCCTCCTAAAAAGTCCTTTCAAGAACTGCTTGGAAAACAGTTAAGGGTTTTCCATTTTAAGAAAAGTTGGGTTGATGGCACATCATTTTCTGATACTATCACTTTGATGAATAATGGAAAACCATTTTTTAAACAATAAGGAGGAATTTCGGAAGGCAGATATTTTTTCCCAATGAAGTGTGTTTAATAAAGTCACTATGAAATAAGCTCAAAAATAAGAACAGTTTTAAAAATATTCTAATACAAAACAAAACCATTAAAATAAAAAAAAAAAGAAGCATTGTAAATTGTCAAAACATTCCATATTATTTTGAAAAAACTTTTTAAAGTCTTTTCTTCGTGACATAATGCAAGACAATGTCTATCATGTCTTTTCCCTTTGCAAATGGATTTATTCTCCCTTACAAAGCTACCCATGTCTTGTCATTCACTGGGATATCACTTCTACAGGACAAAGGAGCAGAAAACAAAAAATCATCTCCACAATGCATCAAATCCAAACCTCAGGATATGCAGGTTGATGTTGCTGCACAGTACCTTTGGTGCCTTAGTGCTATCGCCTTAGTAGTTAGTATTAAAGCCCCACTCTTTGCAACTCTGGAGCCTCTCTCAGCTGCTGTAGCTGTGTCTTCTCAGCACCTCTGCAGCAGTGGTTTTCCCTTGTGTTCCCATGCTGTTTTTCTTGTGCTGTTGGTCCCATGACCTCACACTTGCAAAACCCTGGGGTTCTTGTTGTGGCAGATCTCATGGAAAGCAAATACCACTTGTGGGATGTTGCCCTTCTTTCCTGTGCTTTCTTTACCTCCTGTTTTCTGAGGTTTGTATATGTGAAAGCTAAACACAGCACAAAATAAGGTACATAACAACCATTGAAATACTTTGTAAATATTATCCAATAGTACATGCATACAGGAAATTAACAGATAAACAGGACGCTCTGCTTGCACCCATCGGTGCTAACAGCCTCATAAGCAAGAACAAGCTGTAGGGAGTTTGAGCAAGTCCCAGTGTAAAGCATATATTATTAGGGAGAAAGCATGGCAAAAAAACTCATCATCACCTTTATCACTCATCACCTTCATCACTCATCACCTTCATTGTTTCCACCTTCTGTACTGGCGAGTGCCCCCAGAGGCTGACTACTGGGGAGAGCTTTCCTTTTCCCATTTCTGTCTCTTTCTCCTTTGTTTTTATCTTACCTCAAAACTACTTTTCTCCATTCTAATGTATGCTGTCAGCTACAGATCCCACTATGAAATCTTTTCTCATGTGAACCTGCCTCTATCCTTTGTGCAACGATAATATTGACGAATAGATACTATAGTCTTTATTTGGTTGGGGCATTTTATTTTGAGTGGTTTTTATCAGCCTAATCTGAAATAAGAGAGTAATAATGGCAATGTGTCATTGCTTTACCTCTCTGCACGGAAGTTGAATATAAACTCAAATATTTTCAACGTGATGTGGCTTCCAAACAGTAGGAGGCTTCTTTTAGCTGCCCCCTGCCACCTGCTATCTGCCATGACAATCGTTTTGATATGTTTCTGGTTTCCTTATGATAACAGAAGGAGCTGAGCCTACCCCAAGGCACAAGTCTGCCTTTGAAACAGCAATCCATGCTGGAGTCCATCCATCCATCCATCCATTCATCCATCCATATGCACGTACATGCTCCAGTACAATAGTGACTGCTGTTTTAAAAGGAAGATAAAATAAAATCAGTTACCTTTTCCCTAACGGGTTCTACTTTATATAGCATTAAACAATATTTAATGATGAACTAACTTACCAGGAATTTCAATTTCAGGGGTGGGGTGAGTGGGTCTTTTTTTTCTTTTACTGTCTAGCATTGTCAAGTTGTAGATGTCACTGTTGTAACATCTGTGGTCCGTACATCATGAGGCATGCCTAAAAATCTCCAGTTAACAGAAATTATAACATTTCGCAACTGCTGAATTGATCTGATGCACTAATAATACAAGTTTGGGATTTCTTTTGGTGCCAGATATTTTTCTAAACCATCTAAGTTAAATCTATGACATGAGAAAAATTAAGATGCCAGTAAAGACAGTAGGAAGCAGACATGACTTACCACTATATTCAGCATAGGCATGCTGATTATCCCGGCTCCTTTGTCTGATTTTGCTACCACTTCAGAGTCTGCTACCGATACCCTGATATGCTCCAGCTTTCCTAAACCTCCCCAGACCTTTACACCCTCTTGGGCGTAATATTGCCAGACTCTTGTGGCTGTAACAACTGTTTAATCATTTTTTATTCTTATTATATCAGGGAGAGAGAGAGGAACTCGTATGTAAGTCAAGTTTACAGTCACTTTCTCTTAAAAAAAAAACACCTGTATGTGAGCTTGACAAGAAAGCCAATGCAATAAAACCTTATGTTTTCTGTTTCAATTTCAATTCATTATGCCAGTTTAGCTAGATCAGAAGTAGAAAAGTGTCCCTTCTTTAAGTACCAAACTTTCAAAAGAGGATTCAAATCTTAATATAAAATGTTCATGAACAATAGTGCCTCTTTGCTCACTTTACATTCCCCTGAATTTATTTTCTTACTTTGCTTTTACATTAGTCTTACTACTTTTGCACCTCATCCTCCCTTTCCTTATATTTTAAACCAATTTAAAGATTTTTGTAATGTCTTGTATGGATTTCTGAAGAAATACCAATGTGAGTTTTGATGCCATCTACTTGTTAGAATAAGAAATGCATTAAATAACAAAGCATGAGTAGACAAAGGACAGAAAAAAATATAGAAAAGGTTAATGTAGGGAGTTTCCAGGAAAGCATGGGGGGGTCTGAAAATGGCAGTGGCTTTTTTATAAGGGGAAGTCACTATTTCCATCATTGCCTTAATTTCTAACATTTACATCTGTTTCAAGTTTCTCATTTCTCAAGGACTTTGTTTATATATATGTTAGTAAAGAAATTTTATTCCTGCTTCAAAAAGTCATAAGCTAGGAACAAGCACTCAAATGTTTGCTGACTTACTAGTTGCAATTTCAGTCTCTGCTACTGCTTGTGACCCAGTCCATATTTCCAGTATTCTTCATTATGCATTGACCAATGCACCAAATTGTGCAGCAATGCACTTATTTGTGCAGCAAGTCACACACAAATTAATTTTGCATTTAAAATACAAACCAGAAACATATATGCCTGGTAGCTGAATAACTAAGATTCATAAAACATTTGCGATCCACATGCATTTTCACAGACTTCACATTGGTGACTGACACCATCTAGGTAACAACAATACAAACCAAGAAAGCAGGATGACAGTGAATGACAGGTTCATTTCACCATAATTTAGCTTGCTTACTGTTGAAGTTTTCCATATAACCAAATTCTAAGCAGGCAGAAGCCTAAACACTGATAATAAATTTACATTGTTCATTTCAAACACCTATTTTGATGATTGTTTTCTTCTTTATGGCCATTTAATTTTTTTATACATCTACTCCAAAGAGTCAAGCAACTAACCTTTAAATTTTGTAAATATTGAAAATTTAAGCAGAAACCAAATACAAATACCGAATACATTAATAAACCTGACCAACAAGGAAGTGACTCCAGAGATAAGCAACAGCTTCTACTGAACCTGAACTCTCCTTGCCTTTTCTTTCTAAATAATAAAGGTTTTAACATCCCTTAGAATTTGAACTAGCACTTTCCTTGTATAAAACCTATGGACACATTTAATACTACTAATAATACTACTGAAACCAATATTGAACCAGCCTAGTACATACCCATTTTTGAGTTCGTAGAAAATGGTTATATATGCAGACCTTATAGCAAAGTGTCAATAAAGAAGATACAAATGGATAGATATATGAAAAATTAAGAAAGTTATATTCTTTCAACTTTTCTTTCTTTCATGAAATTGGGTTTTTTGTCATAAGCTCACAATTGTGAATTAAATATGATATCTAAAGCCATAAGAGCTTCCATTCCTCTTTTCCAGCAAAAACTCAGATTTTGTCCTCCAAGTGAAAGGTCCCTTTAACTATTGTAGGTTTTGGATCAGTTCCTGTGCATTTGAATGTCCTGCTTCTTTGTCTGGAAAAATTTAGCTTCTGAATTTCAGGCAAAAATTATTTTATTTCAATGCAGCAGTGAAGCTAAACAGGCAGTAGTGTCACCAGGTATGAGCAATGCCCTTTTGCGTAAGGATGAAATGTAGTAGAAGTTGAGCCACTATAAAAATCAGGCATAAAAAACATTACAGAATGCCACGTAATTTTTGTTATGTTAAGGTTTGTGATTTTATGCACTGCTTACTCATTATTCCTAGTATGTTTTTTTTAAGTACTCCAGGCTAAGTCAGGAATAGTTCCAGCTTACTTGTAAGGTATCCATAAAAATTCATTAACAAATAAATTGGGATATCTGTATGTAACATCTTCAAGATTCATTAGGATGATTAGATGTTAAAAATATAAAGACAACCATTAAAGTGAAAAGTGTAGAATTAGTCCATAGCTCTACAGTCTGAGGAAAATTTTGATAGCCAGCTACTGACTAATAAAATGTGTTTCCCCCACCATTTACTCCCATGCTTGCTAAAACATAGATGACCGGCAAAGGCTGTCACTCCTTGTTTTTAACAGTACTCCAAATCCTAAAATTAAGCCTTAAGAATATTCCAAACAAAATAAAACTCTTAGGCTAGTGTCATGGTTTAAGCCCAGCTGGCAACTAAGCACCACGCAGCTGCTTGCTCACTCCCCCCCTGGTGGGATGGGGGAGAGAATCAGAAGGGTAAAAGTGAGAAAACTTGCAGGTTGAAGATAAAGACAGTTTAATAGGTAAAGCAAAATCCATGTCCTCCCCTTCCTCCTTCTTCCCCCCGCTTTATATGCCGAGCGTGGTGTCATATGGTCTGGGACATCCCTTGGGTCAGTGGGGGTCAGCTGTCCCAGCTGTGTCCCCTCCCAACTTCTTGTGCCCCCCCAGCCTCCTCGCTGGTGGGGTGGGGGGAGAAGCAGAAAAGGCCTCGGCTCTGGGTAAGCACTGCTCAGCGGTAACGAAAACATCCCTGTGTTATCAACACTGTTTTCAGCACAAATCTGAAACATAGGCCTGTAGTAGCTGCTATGAAGAAAATTAACTCTGTCCCAGCCAAAACCAGCACAGCCAGGAACAGATTTTACCTCTGTGTTGGTAAAACAGGTCACCAGCCGCTATTTGGGTATTACTACTATGCACAACTCTAACGGAGAGGTGATCCTGTGAGAAGTCCAACATCCTTTTCAGGAAAAACTGATTAGTTTAACTTCAAAATGCTTCCACCAGGATTTAATGAATTTGCTTCTGACTGACCTGATATGATCCTTTCCTTGAAAGGACCTTTGGAACAGTAACCTCTGCCATGTAGAACCACTCTATACTCTTCAGAGTCTTTTTAGGCCTTAAGATAGTAGGCCTTAGGTAGTGTAGGACTGAAGTAAGAATAGATAGACGTAAGTGTTTTAATCAACATGACTATTGGAGCTCTAAGCAACATGGGCCCAATTTTGACAGTCGTTATGCTAAATTGGGCTAACAAGAATAACCTACTCTGTAAAAAGCAGTGGAAATAAATTATATCAGAGCATCACATGAGCTGTGATTATTCAATAACAGTATTAGAAAAACTAGCTTAACTACAGATAGCTGTTTCTGTTTCTATTCATTACACAAAGAAGAAGTTAGTTTAAATATTTGAGAAAATAATAAAACAGGAACTTCAGACCATGACAGTGTTTCTCCTATACTGTACATATGCTCACACGGAAGTACCTGTTTGCAGATACACTGAAACATCTCTAAAATGTAGGTAGTTGAGAAAGACTTTTTCTCGAAGATGAGCCAACTGTTAGTGATTTGTGATGTATTTTTTAAAAGGCAGAAAGTTAGCCATATAAAAACCTAGTCATTTCCAAACAGAATATCAGTCTACAATCTGAGAATGTCACTTTCTGAAGCTTCCGATATCAATGAGGGTTTTTTGTTGGTTGGTTGTTGTTTTTGTAAGATTTAAATGTGTCAGTGTCAAACAGCACATAAACATTGCATGGGCACTATTTAACACAATGAGCAGCTGTGCTCTTTGTAAGCATGGGTGCTGTTTCCGTTTCTCTCCAGCATCTCTCCTGAAGATTTTATTCAGTTAAAAGCTTGTATCAAAACATTATCAAGTTCAAGAGATGTTGAAATGTGAGAGATCAAAGAGGAGAATGTGACAAGATCTTAAACTCTAAAAACCCCCACATACTAAGACAATCAAAACCTGGTATTTCAGAAAACCTCATGTGCTTTTTTCTTATGAGTAAGGAGTGAATGCCTGACAGGTGCATGGCACATACATATATTTAGAACTTCTCCTCAGCCTGGGACATACAGTAGGTAATTAGTAATTCTGGGCCAAATCTGTAGAGATTTTAAGCATCTGCTAATTAGCCCAAGAGTTGTTAACAACAGTAGGCACTATAAAGTCTCAGCACATCCATAAAACATTGAATGAAAAGCCAGTACTGCAGTTTATCATTTTATTGCAGTGTGTCGTTTTGTAGTTTCGTATTTTCTTGCTTATTCTTGTACTTTTTGCTAATTAGTTTATGTATAATTTTATTTTTATTTTAACTCTTCAACCAAATATTCCATCATTTCAAAAAACTCCCATCCAGAGAAAAAAGGGAAGAAAATAATATGAGACACAATCAGGATGCTGACAGGCAAATACCCATCAACTCTATTGTCTTTATCTATATACAAGTTCTCAGCTACTTCGTTACCAAAAGCTATACGCTATGACTTTGGGGGATTTTCTGCTACAGAGAATACTTGAGAAGAACATTCCTAAAAAGGAACATCTAAGCAAATAAACAAGGAACATCTCAGTCACCCATCAGCTCTTAGCCCACATAACTGAAATTAATGACTGGTATGGCCATCTGATAAATTTTGCAATGCCCTTTTTATACCTAAACTTAAGATCCTCTGGGAAACACCATTCTACCTATCACCTTACTTGTAGGAAATATGTTGTTTATGAAATGTTTATATAATTTTGTCTAATTTTATTAGTGTTTCCCTAATATCTCTACTTTGTTTTATTGATAGAGCTTCAAACAGGAACTACCTTTAAACATTTGATAAAATTCTATTCACACAGGAATTCTGCAGAAAATGTCATGCAATAAGATCAGTCCATTTTTTAAAGTCTAATTAAAGACATCAGAAAGAAATGTCCTGAGGCTAGGAAGAGCAGTTAATGGATGTTTCTTGTCAGAAGTTGTGAAATGTGTTTTACCAAAGGGATTAAACATATCCATTGACTCCATCCTGTCATACAAACATTCATTATTTGCCAGCTCAACCTATAAGAAGGAGAAATATTTTCCCATTTCTCATAGTTATGAAGCTGCTACTCCTGTGGTGACACACAATCAGAAGCCCCTCTAAATTAGGAGAGGCCAGTTTTACGTAACCCTAAAGCCCGTAGGTTAGCCTCCTCTTTGCTCACCTCCAGCCTTCCTAGGAAATCTCTCAGACTTCCTTGTTACCCCAGCAAGCGAAACGGGATGAAGACCCCTTCTTGGTGGCGAGGTGCTGTACTCACCTGCTGCACATGCCTGCCATGCCATGCCAGGAGCCGGGAAGATGACTTGGTCCTCTGACCAAGGAAGGCACTAAACCACCTGGTGTTCATGACTTGTTTTATCCTGAGTGCCTCAGAGGGCAACATGCAAAAAGGTGGGTTTGCTACTATCACATTTTGAAAGAAAAGGACTACTCAAGGATTGCTTCCAAAAAAGACTTCAGGTCTGTATATGCTAAACACAGAGAGCTCCTCACTTGAAGTCCTGAGTCATTTGCTTACACTCAAGAGTAAGGTTTGGATAATATATAAGTTACTGTGTTCTCATACTGGCTGTTCTTCTCCATCTGTCAGGGTTTGGGGTTCATCATGAGGTGCTTTTGTCTGCTTGCACACAGAATAGGACACCTGGCTGGCTTCTGGGTTTAGCTCTAGGGGACAGAGCCCTGAGCTCCTCCCACCCTAATATTGTTGCCCCAGTTTCCTCATTTGACCCCAAGAGCATTTAGTAGTTGCCTGTTGCAACAGGACTGCACTCAGAAGTGGTGGGATGGTGAGCCCCTCAGAAAATAGCTTGGTGGAATGAAGCAGGAGGAACCATAAAGGACTCATGGGGCTCCTGGTTTCTCCGGCTGTGAGCAGTGAGATATGAGAACAGCGGAGGCCAAGCACATGCAACTGTTGTGGGATGGTAAAGCAGCACTGAGCACTGTGTGTTTCATGGCTCTTGAGATTGTCAAGACAATTCTGGACAAATCTGATCTCATTTAAAGCTAAAGTAGAAATGGAAATTCTGCAAAATGGAAACACTAAAGCGATAATAATTCAAGTATTTAAATAATAATCTGAGTCTCATGAGGAAACTTCATGTTTAATTTTATGTATGATGTGGAGACTAAGTTTATTACTGGGTATCTATTAATCTTTCTGCGAAATTTGTTAATATTTTTGCAATGCCCAGCGGACAATGATAAATCATTGCAATTAAGATTGGGCTAAATTAATCTTGCAGTTTCATTTTATGTCTGTTCTATCTCACTTGGTTTTGATGATCAGCTTTTAAATTTGGGGTGATGGCAGCGAATAGGTAATATCACAGAACAGCTAGAAACCTTGTATAATTACATATTGCTTTTAATGTCATTTGCAATGTGTGAATTCACTATGTTTCATTCCTGTTGCCTGCTCCTTATAGAGTTAGCCTCTCTTGCTGGTTGATTCATCCCAAAAGCTGCCTGCAGGCATAGCAGACTCCTGAAACTTCAAGACACTGATTTACAACTGATATCTAGGAATCACTGGCATCCAAGGAATACTGACCAACAGCTAGCAATTCAGGTAGAGCTGATCATCCATCCTGGCCACAGTATTACTCCTGAATATGTTTCTAGTCTCTTCCGGGGCCTGGATACATGCAGTCATGTCCCCTCCTAGAGTTGAAATCAGCATTGAGGCTTTCCAGCCAGTAGCAATGGTAATTTCACTCTACAGCTGATTAAAGGGTATCATGGCAGAGTTACCTGCCCAAGGACCTGAATACAAATCTTTTAATTGGCACCTTGTATATTGAAATACTCATTATCTTAGTTTTCAGACTCTGCTGGCTCTCCTCTCTGGCATGTGCATACCACAATCTGATCTATGCATCTACCTTCAGTAGTGTCACTGACACTTCAGAGACTGTCCTGGAATTCCATGAAAGTCTATTTATCTGTTTACACTTTGATTGTTTTTCAATGGAAAGCTATTAATAGTTTATCAGCCATGATCTATCCCGTTTACCAGCTCCTGCTAATAGTTTGACAAGTATAAGAACTAGGCATTGTCTTTTTCAAGCCTGCATTGTATCTTTTTTTTTAGATAAAATCTCTTTTTTCTTGTTTGCTTATAGGCTATTGAAAAAAACCTGCAATGAAGGCAAGCCTGGTTTTGTTTTGCCTGTTATTCTAACACATAGGCAAAAGCCGTCCAGGTCTGCAAAAGCTGTCATTGGCAGGTTGGCAGGTCATCTCCTGACAGAGCTCTCAAGACAGCTTTCTTCAACTGAGACTAAAAATCAAAAACCAGCTTCTGCCCATTTCCTTATTTTGCATCTCTTTTTCTTATTAATTTATTTTTGTATTGCTTCTTAATAATTCCAAGCAGTAGATACATATCAGCAAAGAATATATATCATAAGGAATTACAAGCAAATATTCCCAAGCAACATTACAGTTGAAAAATAGTCCAAGGTAAGAATAATACATTACATATCCGGAACACGTTATTTGTGATCCATTTTCTTTGCAATACACCAGGCTTTCTTCATGTATAATAACACCTGCTGGTTGATATATAACACTCCCAAGCTAGAAACAATTTTACAACTCAAATAGTATTAAACTTAAAATAAAAATAAGTAAAAAAAATCAAGTAAATCAGTCTTGCTCAAGGTCCATTACCACCAAATCCTTCCTGTCCTGATGGTTAGAAACAAAACACTCTTTCCAAATCTCTCCTCAGTGAACTCTTTAGTGAACTTTCAATACATATGGGGTCAAAATCTTGCACGCCTATTGCTGATGTTCTGATGTGGTTGTTACACATCTCCAGAGCAATATGACCAATAAATGAGTTTTAGAAAAGGCTGACAATGTAAATCCTGAAAAAAGCAAGCCTAGGCATAAAATGACATGAGAAAGTGGTTTTTTTTCAGATTTTGAAGTGTTTCAGATTCTTTTCAGATTGCCCATTAACAATTTTTAAAGGGGTGTATGACTAAATCCACACACAAAATCGAAGTCCAGTATGCACATCAGTATCAGCAGACAGCTCAGAACAAGTGCTGTGGATGGGCAAAATTGATGACTGGTTGTACATACAGAATATGATAAATGAGTAATAATATGCTAAATAATACGTGAGCCAGCATATGGCGCAGCAATTTTGAAGCTTCTGGTATATGTGTGTTTATGTGTGTGTATACACACGCATATTTGCTGCCATTTTAGTTTTGCTCATATAGGCAATAGTATCTTGAGAGCTTATTAGTATCAGGTTAAGTGCTTTTGCCTTCCTAAATGTCACAATTTGATATTTAATAAATGCCAGGAAATCTCACCAGATGTCAAGCATGCTGTTGGCTGACTTTGCACTGTCTCTTTAACACATAACCCTTACTCTGTGGTAACTATATCCTTGTCTAACCAACGTGTCATCTATTTTTGATAAATTAAGAGAATAGTTGTAAAACGTCAGAAATGAGTGACATGTCTAGACCACTCCAGTACTAAGCAATGGCTTACTAATTTATTGAAAAATGGTCTACTGATTGAGAAAGCTTAAATTCTTGACTAAATCAGCTGGCTACTTAAAGACAAACTATCCTAAGATGGAGTTCTTATAAAATTTTAGGGCTAAATTCTCAGTAACATGCAACTTAAATCTAAATCAAATTTCTGCACCAAACACTGACTATGTTGAAGCATAGGGCTTAAAGAACTAAACTTTGTCTCTACTAGTAGTCTTACTATTTGAACAAAAATGCTGCAAGAGATCTCAGGTATGCTTAAAAAAACCAAACCAAACCAAACCAAACCCAAAAAAAAAAAAAAAACCAAAAAAAAAACAAAAAACAAACAAGCAAAAAAAACCAAAACAAACCAAAAAAACCAAACCAAACCAAACCAAACCCACAAAAGAACAACTGAGTGCCAATACAGGCAATTTCATGGGAATGCCCAATTTAAGTGAGTAGAATTTTATTTTCATTTCATTTCCATTAACTGGAAGCTTTGGTCTTGCCTAGTAGAATACTAAAGTACCAGAGATCAGACAGATTGCTCACAGAAAGTTTATTAGTATTTACAGTTTTGAAGATCCCCTTTCTGATGCTCTAGGCTAGTGGATCATACCAGCAAAAGCCTGCAAAATGGGTAACTTGGATTGCAACTATTTGTGCAAGCACAACAAACATTAATATTTACAGTTCATCGGTTCATGTAGTTATGTCATATAGTTAGAAACGTTTTTAGGAGTTGACAAGAGCTCATTTTTTTCAAAATCAGGAAACAGTTGTGTAATTATTATTTGTTTCACATTATTGGTCCTCCCAACAATAATGAAAAAGCAAATCTAGTAAATATTAGATAACATTTTAGTATATTGCAGGCTTTGATTTGGTTTATTCTATTAGGAATCTAAAAGAAATACAAAGCCTAAGAAATGAGAAAGAGATTGATTAACCAGTCTGCTTTATTTATTATTGAGCAAGAAGCCATTTTCATTTGCATCTTGGTTAGAAAAAGGGATGCATTTGCTTAGAGTACTCCAAGGAAATCTCAGCTCATTCAAGGCAATTACATTTATATGTTTAAATTATGTAAGCATTAAAATTGCTGCTTTACTTCCCAGTTTTGTAAAATAACATGTAACAGATGCTTCAGAACTGATTGTTCTGTTTATTTGAAGGAAATAAGTATATTTTTATTTCATGTATTTACAAGAACACACAAACACAGGAGGTGTATTCTGTGACTGTTTCCTCATACATTTCTCAAGTTGCCTAGGTTACATCTGGGCTCCTAGGATGATTTTTTTTTTCTTTTAATTGCTACTTTTGTTACAGTAGGGAGAAGATTGCTGATAACCAATCTTAGGCTGGAACTTGCAGTGAGAAGGGTTTGGATTTTTTCCATACCTTCTCTGAGGATTTTCTCACTGGATGTGCTCTTGTATTGAAGTTGATATTCAAAGTTTGGTGGGGCAGTTTCCATTTTGACCACTTACATGTGTCAAATATTAGTATCCGCCAAATACTGGAAATAGAATCACTTAAAAACAGATGGGAGTTTGCACATTTAGAATCTTTGCCAGCAATTGTGATTCATATTTTTCTATCTAACATCACCGGGACAGCTCTTCTTTCCTTGGCTATGGTTCCTTACTTCAAGGGAAATTTATTAGCACACGTTAATCTCTTACATCTCTTCTGCATAGCTTAGCTGTAGCTGTATCTCCTCATTTATATTTATTACCTGCTTTATTTATATAAGGTGAAGTATTGTATTCATGATGTCCCCTCCTAGAATACTAATTGCTTCCTATATTTTAGGCACTTATGCTTTTGAGTGTCTAACTTAAAATAACTGAGAAGAAAGGGGGTTTTGTTTGCTTGCTGCTTCATCATTTACAGGAGGATGCTCTGGGTTGAGCTGAGCCAAAAGAGTATGATCATTCACAGTCAAGGTGACTCTTTCTTTCATGGAGTCGTAAAACAAACCAGAAGAGGAAAAGACCTGGAAAATCTTCTCCTGGTGTCTGTGGACACTGATTAACTCAATTGTAGAGAGTCATAATTTATGACAATTTGAGTGCAAACAGAAGTTGATCTATGAATGTCATTCTATTATCTTTATCACTCTTCATTATTAACGAGAATGATATTAACGTCTTCCATCAGCAGGGTTAAATCTTACCACCCATACACCTATACCACTGCAAGTTGTAATAACTTTTCTCTTATTCCCACTTCAGATAGGAGTTTCAACGTTTTGAAATGTTTTAAATTCTGTTTCATTCTACCAGTGAAATTAACATTTATATAGCTGACCCACACTTTTGATACATTTTAAAACTATACAGTCAGTGAATAACAAATCCAGAAAAGTTATTTTATGCCACTGTAAAATTTACTCAACCAAATAGAAGTTGATTTCAAATGAGTGTTCCTTTCTTTACTTTGCTGAAAGAAACACTGCACTGCTTTCCTTCTGCTCTCCCTAGTGAAAATTAATTAATTAGGAAGTATAGCCTCCAATAGAAGCTCTTGGAGCTAGGAAACCTTGTTCCACGATTAATAATTCCACATGGAAAATTTTTTTCCCAACAGATTCCTGTCAAACAGAATAAAGAGCCCTTCTTTAAGCACGTCCAGACTGGTTACTTACATATGGTATAGAAAGAGAGTAGAATTGACTACAAAGGAAACACTTTCTCAACTTTCCTAGGTTTGGATGACTAGGGAAAAGGGACGGCATAGCGCTACTAGATTACAAGGAAAGGTATGCTAGATGCCTGTCTAATGACTTTGTACTGATATATGCTGATTCACTGTGAGAATTTGAATTGCATGAGTTGATAAAATTTGAAATTACGAGGAATAATAGCAGAAGCTGCTTTTCAAAATGCATCTGCTATCCTTGCACTTCTTCCCATGGGGTTTTCTTTCTAACGTCCCTACAGACCCTGCCCAGGTTGGTCATAGTAATTTACTCTTTATATTTCAGCATGACATGCAGCCTTTAATTAATAATCTTGGGTATTAACCCTGCTCTGCAGGGTGTACCTGGACCCCAGATCTCCTACATGGGAGGACTGAGAAGAGGAATTCTGTCCCAGATGGAACAACTTGAACTACGAGAGGAATAAAGAAGTTCCATGCAATTTTCTCCTTGCACCAGAACCTTCCTGATGTTTTCCATGGAGAGGATCTACATGAACCAGTATCTCTTTTTCACTTTCCCTTTATATCACACAATCATCTTTTCTCAAGGTCAAAAGTGAGGTCAGATTCCCTGGGCAAGTTTCTATTCCTCCTTTGGGAGAAGTACTGTGACACTGTGGGCTGTGGCTACAAGCGCTGCAGTGAGGATGGACTCGGAGATGATGGGATGGATGCAGAACGGATGGTACCAAAGGCAGCAGGCTGTCATGAGACAGCAGCCAGAGATGCCTCTCTTGTTGATGGTAGGCTGACAATGAATGAATGATATGGACACAAGCCGTCAAGAGGGGTGCAAATAGACAGGGTACTCATTAAATAAAGTAATGGTGATACTTATAGCTCCCTGCAGTGAGTCATCATATAGATAAATGACCAGATATGGGGGCTGACAGATGGTGAATGATGCTCATATAATTGGAAAGTACATTTGAAGCCTGCTGAGAATGTTCCAGCAGCAATTTTATGATTTCATTCCATTTTGAGGAACAATGAATGACTGGGGTTTTTCATAAATTTTACATTTGCTTTTGCATTTTTCACATGAATATTATAGATGTCACTGTGTATAATTTGCAGTTGTTACTTCTTTCTAAAATAATTTCATATTCTGTAAAGGGAACTATCAAATACATTTTTTGGAAATTTCATCACTGCATTCTGTGAAAGTATAAATCTTTGCAATGATCATAGTTCTAAACATAACATCAAAATAAATTAAAACAAATTTAAATTAATGCTGCAATTCTCAAAAGATAATTCATTGTCTGTTTCCCCTGAACATTCTGTCAACCGTTTAAAACATAAAGCCAGCAGAGTCAGAGCATTTACTAATCAACAACAAGAGAAATAATACTATCCATTTTGCTTAGGGCAGTTGAACAAATCAATATCACTTTATCAAAGATGCTTGGACCTAACTGCCTTCTAGATGAAATGTATTATAGATATTAAAATGCTTGCTTAAATAAACTCTTAAAATTATGCTTCAGCTTTTTCCCTAACAAATTATTTATGCAATTACAGTATGCAAGTAAATATGCGTATTAGGGAATCAGAAGGGATTTGATGTGAACAAAGAAATACAAAATGGCTTATAATATTTGAGGCTGATGGAGGACTTTTTTTAAAGATACCATCAATGTGTTTTCGATATATGACCAAAGAGAACCTAGCGTTCAGCTTGTAATGGAGGGCTTATGCAAAGATAACACAGTGGCCAGGGTCAGAACAAGTTATTGCGAGTCGTTTTTACTTGGGCAGTTTGCATTTTTGGGTAATGATCATGTCTAATTTATTCTTGGATCTTCAGTCTGTGCAGACCTGATTATCCACTAAGAGTCTTTCTATTACTTTACATAAGTTTTGAAACTACTGCCTTTATTCTCTTTCTCCTTCAGCAGGAAAAATGGCCCTGAAATAGCTCAGAACTGGCACTCCTCCGCTACCCAATTCGTTCACTTACACAGTTCTTTTTCTCATTAATAGCCTAGCATTCTCAAAACCTATGGGTGTTTTTGGTAAAACTGGTTTAGAAAACATCTGACTTCAACATGCAAATAAAAAGGTTTCAAGTTTTAGATAACTTTCATACACTATTTTTACTGTTGAGTGTATCTGTCCATCTTTGTCTAGCGAGAGGTGGATTTTGCTGTCTTCAGGATTCACTTAGTTACCTGCCTGCTTTTGAATTGCCAGATAATGTTGCATTGATCTTACAGGCCAGACTTCACTAAGGATGGAATAACTACAGTATCAGAAACCCCTCTCTAAGATTCTATGTTTTTCCCGAAACCATTGAGTTGGGAGTATAGTCAACTGAGGGTCAGGCCCTGGCAAAGGAGGTCAAGAATACAGTAGGAAAGCACATTTAATAACAATTGGTGATTTTTTTGGTGGTGTTTTGATCAGACTGAGTGGAGTGCAGTGATAAGGAAAAACAAGAATAGAAATCCAAACACAAAAAGCTTTATATAGGGCAGATTGTGCTTCTAGCAGATATCTGAAGGGGTTATCTGATTTATAATCAGAGTTCTATACCTTGCGAAGCACTAAAATATGATTCAATTGAATTGAAACTGAGTAAAAAAATGAAAGATGAGGTCATGTATTAGCAGGCATCTAGTACAAGAAATAAACTTCCACGTGTGTAGCTATTCAGAATATTCACACATTTCTGTCCATGCACCTGAGAAGCAGAGTATATGGAAATGCATGGGAATACAGTTGTGCTAATGGGAGAAATCCATTCACCATCAGATAAGCAAGTGCACCAAAGGGGTTATGTGAAATAGGGTTATTGATATTTGAGGTGTCTGCTTACTTGCCTCAGTCACGTTGTGGCAATTTCTTCTCTGTGATGGGATGACTACCGTTTTAGGAATGAAAATGCAATTAAAGAACAGCAAATGTCAGACAGGACAATGTATTCGCTACAGATTTCTGGTGAGCAATGATTTATCGTTGATAATTCATGAACATACAGTAATTAATTAATATTTTGTGATTTGCCAATATCTGTCCAAATTTTCATAAATAACCATATAAATTGTACTGCACCAAACTCAGTGTTTCTTTTCTTGAAAGCAGTAAAAAGAAAGATAGTGATTTGATGAGTTTGTGGATTATTTCTTATTACTCTATCAGCTGCACTTGTGAAGAACAGCAAATGAAGAAAAGCAATGCAATACACAGTGATGTAAATAATGTATGCACCTGGCTGGTGGATGACAAATGCAGATAAATGTAGAATAATGAGTTTGGATTAAAAAAAGAGACAGTGTATAACTGCTAAATGGAAAATGAACATCAGGGCATTGACCTAAAAAGAGATTTGGGAACTATTATAGACTAATCCTTAAACTCTGTAGCCTATTAAGTGGCTAAACTGAGAAATATAAATGAGATACTGGGATGAAGCTAAAAGTGCACAATATAAATCAAAGTATAAACTTATTTTAGTTAATGAACCTTCATTCACAACACTAAATAAATTAATTATCACTAAGAGACAGGATCCCAAATCAACCTGTAGGCAGGACAGCTTTTGAAGATGGGGGACAACAATTAGGTTTCTGAATCTGTATTTAGATCAAAAGGCATGAGACTTAATATCAAGAATCATGAGCACTTGGCAGCTTTCATTCAAGTAAGCTCAGATGCCTAATCCTATACTCTGTACAGACAATGCACACAAACATTACATTCCCCAGTCTTTCCAGGTAGAGGTCCAGATTTCATGGTGAAGTAGTTCGGTGCAGATCTGGAGTACTCAACATGGCTGCACTTTGTATGAAATCACAGCAGATTTCTAGAGGTAAATGGGCAAGAAAAACTGTTCAGATATTAGAGTTATGCAGTGTTGCTTTATGGTTGTTGCATATCACCTCAAATTGGTCTTCAACATACGTGCCCAGTTGTTTACATACATATTTGTATATACATGTATGCATACACACAGTACAACATTCTATAGTATATTAAAAAATGTGTATAATATATTGTATAAAAATTAGTTTAGAATAATGATTTTGCTGAAAGCTGTTCCTTTTTTCAATGTATATATTCACCAAATATTCTCAACAAATCATTTTCATAACAGAACTGTTTGTGAGTGTAAACTAACTACTTTTGACATGTATTGATATATTTTGATATATTTTTACTCTAACAGTTTAATATCTTAACCTTTCTTAACAAAATGAATAACAAGCAAGGAAAATACCAGGATTTTGTTATGAACAACTGAAAAGTGAATGTTATTTCTTAATTCAGTTAATAAGCTCTTACATTACAAACCTGTCAGAACTTCCATAAATATTAGTAGTAAGGAAGAGAAATGAAAATCCTGTAAAGACTGCCTTCTTCCTCTAAGTACCTCACAAAAACCTAACCTTTCTCCCTCCCCTGGAGGTCAGAGCACTTACAGGAAAGACAGTGAGGACTTTTAGCCAGAAAATCGTTGAACCTCACCTAACAGGAAAGAGTAACTATTAGTCTCACAAATATAACTTTGCCCAAGCCCAGTCCAAAGAGGAATTTCACCAGCTGAACCAATCCCTGCTCTCTGCATAATTTTTTCCAAAAGCAACTCACTCCTAAATTCCCATGTCCAACGCGAATCTTACCTTCTCCCCTCTGCAGGATTCTCTTCAAAGAGAGAGGGATGCATTCACCGAGCTGCTTCTACCTTTCACTTTTGAACTCTGTATTCTACTTCCATCAGTCACGCACTTATCCTCTTCGAACCTCTTATCTAAGAACATATGGTCTTCAGTTAACCACCGTACTCTCTGCCACCAGGCTGGGTATGTGAAATCATCTGCTTGGAGAAGATCTGCAGCTTGGGCTCTCTGAATTTCTGCGTTGATTCGTATAATTGACTAACATTTTGCTTAATATCCCAAAAGAACTCATTTTCTTAAAGTAGCCAAAGTCCACATCTCTCATTTTGTATGGCCATGATAGAAATGTTAATTTATTCTTACACAGGAAAAAAATATTTGCCTCCCAACTTGTAAGTCCTCATTCAGGAACTGGAGGCTTCCAGCACACAATGGTTTCATTTAAGGGTAAGGCAGGAGGTATGTAAGTAACATGGATGTTATTCAGAACGCTAGTGAGAGGAAGCAGGATATCGTCTAGAGGAAAATTATTATGTTAAAAGCCAAGATAGACTTTTAAATATATCTATGTCATCATAAAAGTTTGCCAAATTGATAGAACTCCATTTACATCTGCATATAGTCAAAGTTGTATGTATATGTATACAGCTAGCTAGATAGATGAATATCCTAAATTACCAGAGAGTATCCTCTAACATAGAAGCAGCTTCAATTCCCATCCATCTATAGGTGTCACAGTATATTAATCACAGAGATTGAAAATAGTTATCATCTGTCTAATGGGACATAGACATCATATCTCTAATCTGGCATAATAGACAGGCAGGCATATTTTCATTCAATCACTGAGGCCTCAACACATTACATCTGAAGCTTTGGATTTTGAAAATGCTTTTGTTTAAATGCAGCCCTTTTTGGTAATGATTATATGTTAAAGTATAATAAAGGAGTGTCTTCATAGTTCCAATAAGGAAGTGAAATACACTATGTGGAAACATTAAAAGTATTCATCTCTAAATGTCACTCAACTACAAAGCTCAACAATTGCACAGGCTAGCACAAACAGCAACGTAGGGAGCAATACAAAGTCCTGATATTGGATAGGTTTTGAAAGGCAGCTGGGGACCACAAAACCACACTGCAACTATTGTCTGACTCTCATCACATCGTAACCGGAGAGCTCTGCGGGACAGTAAAAAAAATTAAAATACAATGTATTTGCTCAAACAGCTATGAGTTCAGAAAAGCATGGATGGTAGGCTGTTCCTCCAAAATGTACACATCTTTACAAATCCACAGTCACATGGAGAAAAAGATAAAGCTTTAGAAGGATATTTGCAGAAAATATTTGTGTAGTTACGTATTGTGTATGCTTTAACTGACCAAGCAAAATTCTTTATACGCATCCTTAGCTTTACACTTCAGTGAACCATCAGTTGACTTCTATTGACTTTACTCACATAGCTGAAGTTAAGAATACACAGA
Organism: Astur gentilis; assembly: GCF_929443795.1. Taxonomy (NCBI): domain Eukaryota; kingdom Metazoa; phylum Chordata; class Aves; order Accipitriformes; family Accipitridae; genus Astur; species Astur gentilis. The sequence goes on from NC_064882.1 coordinate 2,345,832, forward strand.
TATGCTTTTCTGGATTCTTTATTCAAGTCCCCTTCCTTATCATAAGCCTCTGTATGTAACTGCCATTTTTAAAAATTGGATTAAAAATAGGCAACTAATATGGCAAAGCAACAGCCTCATCAATATAGCTGTCATTATTATCAATGGAGAAAAGATTTTTCCCATTTTTCATACAAATGTCTCCTTGAGTAGCAAAATTCCATGGTCACACATTATTGAGATTTAATGTGAGTTCTGCTATTGATTTCAGCAGGGGAAGATCCATGGTGAGAAAGGAAAACAAAAAGGAGCAGAGTGTTCTGTAGGTACTGGACCAAATTTCATGCTGAAATCAATGAGGTTATATGTGGTGTAAAACCAATACAGAATTTAGACTGTATAATTTTGAGTAATTAGAAGTACCCAGACTTGCATGGTATCAGTCTTCTATTGATTTTGTCATTGCCTTACGACGCGTGTTTTAATAGCAATTATATTTTCTGGCAAGCTTTTTTTCTCTCTCAGCATCTAAATTGTTGCTTCTTGATTAGTCAACAGGAAAAATCAATACTCTATACATTGCACTTGCAAGCTTTAATTCAATTACCATCTGTGAACTAATCAAACATTGATCTAGCTATGTCAGTAAGTAGAAGGTAGGGTTTTTTATACCACTATCTTTCCTTGTCATTAAAGGTTACATTTTAGTTCATTCACCGCAAGTCTAAATCTTTACTGTAGCTGAAAAAAAAATATCTCCTTTCAACTTTAATTTCATTTAATTAGAAACTCATAAGACCTTTTATGTCCTTTTGCCTATTTTCTGCCATTCATGGTCCACCAGTACAGGAGTATTTCCTACACAATAGTCCAAAGTGCTTTTTCCAGTATGATTTTAACAGACTGAAACAAAGAACAATTCCTTTTTCCTTGTTGTCAGAAATTACCTGACATCATTCCAGTTCTATTGGCATAGACTTCCTCCTCACTTAATAGCTGTTTTGTCCATCCAACTAAGGCATAGAGTTCTAGGGGTTTTTTAATGAACAAATCCCTAGCAAGGTATTTTTTTCTCTTCCATGAGCTTCCCTGTCACTGATTATAGCACTTGTGCTTACTATATGTCTGTTGCCGAGTGTCAAATAATTTTATCTTAAAAAAAACTACTCACAGTTTTGAGAAAAGGTGGGGTTAAACTTTCATTTACTGTCTCTTTGGAAGCAATTACCAAATGGTAACGCCACTATTTTTATTACATTTGCCCAGCCCTGGGGCTATCAACATTGAAACAAGTAAAATAATCATAATGATCAACATTATCACTATTACTATTATTATATTAAAAAGAGAAAATTTAAACAAAATAGGCAACAGAAAACAAAATTGCAGGGCTCTCTCATACCTTGGATTAAAAGACTTTTAAGAACACAGGAGTGCCTGGCCTGAGGGGGCAACACACCTGACTATCTTGCCTCCCATATAAATGATCACTAGAGATAGCTAAAGCAAGAAATAAATAGGTAAACATTATTTATGCTGGTTAACTCTGCCTAACGCAGACTAGATATCCTGAATATCTCATAACAGGACTAGGGGCTGTAACCTATAAATAGTTCCTAAAAAAACAAAGACAACAGTTAAGGTACATAGAAAAGGCACATAAGAAGTTGCCTTGAAACATGCAAATCATTGAACAGCAAGAGTCTTGAATCCAAATTAAATTGCCCTGTTCCTTTCTTTTCACCAGATCTTAGCTTATGCCTCCCTTCTGAGCACACGTGATGATTGAACAACTTGGTGTTTCACAGGAATTGGTTTCTGTATTATACTACAACTTCAGTAATCCACATCAGCTTTATCTAGATGTTTTAAAATTAGTCTTTTGGAGCGATTTAAACTTTTTTTCCTCAAAATTCCGGGTGCCTTTTAAATAGTAGCTGGTTGGTTTTTTTTCTTTTACTCATTTCATTTTCTGTGCAAGCTTTTACATTTTATTTGGGTTTAACAAGTGCTTAATTTTCTTTTATTTCAAGAAACAAACTATTAGCTTCTTATACAAATCCTCTCAACTTCTGAAACAGTGTTAGCCTCCTCTGGAAAGAGTGCTCTGGGTTTGCTGTGCTTGGAAGGAATTTGCTTAAGCATTGCCAGGTAATTACTTTCTCCATTTCATATCAATATTCTTATACTAATAACCAGTTGTATTATCAAATGACCTCAATATATTTTTCATAAATCATGTAATTATTCCTCTACAAGAGAATTAAGAAATTATTACATGAAGGTTATATAAAGATACACAGCATTTACAACACATCTTAAAAGGTTCTTGTCACCTTAGCCATAAAGAAGAACCAAGATTTATTATACTGAGAGGAAATACGAGTCAAATAAAAGCTAACCAATGGTGTTACCATGTTCTTTTATTGAAAATACTCTTCTATGAATCAGAGGTCTTTACTTGTGAAAGGAATAGAAGCAAGTTCTTTTTGTAACAACATTTGCGACCCTAATTAAGATCTCAATACCATTATGTTTTCTTGTTCCTCAGTAGAATGCCTTTACATTGTTCTGCACTAAGGATGTTTCAAGTTCAATCTCAAACTCAGTTTTTCAGCTAAAAATAATTCCAATATTCCGAAATTCAAATACTCAAGTTTCTGAAGAGACACTCTCTATTAGATGGCTTCTCAGTTTTTGTGTCTTTGTGACTTGCAATTACAGAAAAATCCCAGTAATCAATATTTATTCTTCAACAGAACATAAAATAAATTGAGAATTAAAGTGGCATGTAAATTATGAAAATCTGCATTTTGGGGTCTGCATAAAGTCTGGTGGTTTATGATATTTAATTATACCTTCTCTGACATTGCTTTAGCTATATATGTATACACATATATGTATCCAGAAACACACTGGCATTCTCTAAACCACTGAAGTATTGCAATAACATGAACAGCTGAAACACAAAAATCTACAGTAGAATATCTGAGTATAACTTCCAGATAGTAAGAGTATACAAGTCTATTTCTGTTTTAAACATTAAAAAGACTCAGAGAAGAATGCAGTGACCTAATTTCACAAGAAATACTAGCCATTTTATTAAAAATCTATTTTCATACTTCAAAATAGCTCTGTGCTGTGAAATTCTGAATATCTTTAAAAAAAAAAAAAAGAGATTTCAGTACCTTTCTGGGTCACCTTGTTCAGTACTTCACACTCTCATAATGAAAAATATTTTTCTTAGGTAAAAATACAAATTTTTCTTGCTGCATCTTGTGACTATGATCTCTCTTTATTTCACTGTAGTCCTCTGAAAAGCCTGGTCCCAGCTCCTCCTTAGCTCCTAAGTAGTGGAAGACAGCAATTAGCTATCCTTTTAGACTCTTTTTTTTTCTCCAGGCTAAACAAACCCCTGCCTAGAACCAGGTAACCCAAAACTGAACAGGATATGCTGGGTGCAACCTAAAGAAAACCAAGCAGAAGGGAATATTCATGGCACTTGACCTGCCGGCTACCATCTTGCTAATACGGTGCAGCTGAGGTTAGCATTCCTCCAGCTGAAAGGAGCATTGCTGACTCACTTTCAAGATGTTATTCTACATTTTACACCTTCATCTTCAAAAACCCCTGCCTCAATTAGTCTATAGGATAAAGGGAGGAGAGCATTGACACAGGTAGAGTTACTAAGTTCAAAGGTTAGTGCATGCTTAAATGCTGTTTTGAATGGGACTGGATTTAAACATTGGTATACTTGTCTTCCTGAGCAGGTATCCCCAGGCACTAATAGTCAAGGCAGTTTCAATTAAATAATAACTTAACTGACCCTTTGTTCAAAAGAATTGAGCATATTTCCAGTTATTATACTGGAAAAAAGTTTTGTGAACACTTTTTCCCCTTTTAGGTACGTGATACAATTCAATACATGGTTTCTAGTCTCGGGTCTGTCTGACTAGTTATGTGATTGGAGTCAAGTGGCACTGCCACTAACCGGAGCTGAATCCTACATTTGCTGCTCAGGAAAATCCCATTAAAGTCAGTGGTGCAGAATGAAGCCCAGCATGATCATTTCACTACCCAATTTTATACATATATTTTTTATTTATTTTTTTTTCAAAGCAATTCCTGTGGAATTTGCAGTTAGGGGATATAGCTCTCTGCATTAGGTTTCTCAGTTAGGATTGGCTTTCAATTCTCATTTGTTTTAGACTTCTGTGGAATCAGCAAAAATTACTCAAATCAACATTATGTAAGTCATTTTATGACTTTTCCAGAGCATACAATGGCGCACTTTTATTTTACTTTATTTTTTGGCTGATATGATCAATTGCTCCAGTCCCTGTTGACTCACTGGTAATGTTGTCTTTAGTTCTTGGGCTTTAAATTTTAATATCTAATGCTGACCTCTGTCCTCTAGTCAGTTCTTCATAAAGCACGTTTTGTGGGATAAATTCACAGACATCCTTTCATCCCAGATACAAATAATGAGATTGTTCCTATTATAATTTTTGTAATAGTGCAGCACACTCACCTCCTGCCAGGCAGCTTATACAAATTACTACAAACATAACGGTAAATGTTATTTTAACACTTGTTTTGGACTCCAGCATAGAACTATATTACATATTTTATTAGCTCATTTACCACCTACTAAGTTATATTATTAGCTAATTCATTAAAGTTGATATGTGTTAGGTAGGTTTGGCTACCTAACATTTTGAAGTGTCTCTTATCTGAGCCTGGTTTGTGTTTTTGTGAATCCACAGAAGTTAGTCCACCTGTGGTTTTATAAGCAAAAAAGAAACCTCAGAGATGTAGTAAGGCACAAAATCAAAGGGTAAGATCTGCCCCTGTCCCTCTTACGTACAAGACCTTATTATAATAAGAAGTAATTGATTTCTCATTGCCATTGTTCGATAGCTCTAGTTCACAGCTCATTAAGGTTGATGGAAGCAAAAGGCCGGTGAGTGAAACCTGAACTTCATTTAAATCCTTGTTAACACCCACACTGACTCTGTGGGATTGGGATTTTGGTACATGTCAAAGTGGCAGAATCTAACTCAGACAAATACCTTTGGTCTTGAATTTTGGTGGGACACATGATCTGAAATTCCCAAGTTCTGTTGAAAAACCTCATCATAAAGGAAACATGAACTAAGACTTTTAATAGCCTAGTGCTACTGAGCATTAATTGTAAAGCCTTGTGTTTGTTTAAAACTGCTTCAGTTCAGGTTGTCAGCAATAACCAAGTTATGCATGCCACTGTTTAATACATAGATATTTTAGGGACTGTCATCTCTGATAGCTGGTTCTGTCTCAATAAAACCTGAGTTCACACTATTAAAAAGCATCACATATTTTTGTGTCATGTGAAAAGAATTTGGCAGGGAGGGTGCTATATCTTAGATAAGTTTTTATAATTCCATCTAGCTTTTTTCATAATATGTGGCAAATATGTTTTTAATAGCACCTCTAGACTCTTTGCAGGGTAGCACTGTGATCCACAAACATATCAGACATTTCCATGGCACTAAACAGGTTTAAGAAATCCCCTGAGGATCTGAATACTATTAAGAATGAGCAGTAAATAGACATGGTGACTCGTCTGAGAATGGAAAATGAGGAGCATTAGTTAGGGTAGGACAGAACAAAAAAAATGTATCAAAGAGAGAAAGGCTGCAATAGCCACCATCAAGCAGAAGCATTCTGCAGTTTTACAGTAAAAGATGAAGATATTGCTATGCCATAAGGGCGAGTCAACTTAATGAATGACATGAGGTCAAAAATAACAGAAAAGAATAAATAAAAGTAAAAGTCTAAATAAAATCAAAGCAACATGCTGAGGAACCAAACTGTGACAAAGTCCCACAGTAGCTAGTAAGAGGAGAATTTGTTGATAAAATAGGAAGAGAATCTGAAGATGTGATAAATAAAAAGCAGTGACGGCATACCATAAAAAAAAGAGGGATCATGCCTCTGAATGCATGATGTGCTTTTTACTGTAGGCAGAAACTAAGGAATTAAGAAGTAAAAGAATGGGAATCACATTTAGATCATGCCTCTGAATGCATGAAGTGCTTTTTACGGTAGGCAGAAACTAAGGAATTAAGAAGTAAAAGAATGGGAATCACATTTAGATCAGGGCCAAAAGGGAAGAAATGTGCAAACAGACAAAACTGGTAGGAAACATAAGAATGGCTTGAAAGGAGCGAGAGGCAGAACCCACCAATATTCCCCCCGTGGTTTAGAGGAAGAGAGAAATCCTTTTATGGCCTGTGTGATTACAATACCGCGTGGTAATATCCTGACTCACATCTTAAAATAAATGCAATTTCTGTAATTACCTACTATCACAGCCATGTTACTGTGCATTAGGATATTACAAAGAGAGAATTATGGAGGGAGACATACAATATTTTTATCTGCTGGCCATAATCTTAACTCTTGTATTTCTCACTGAGGAGGGGGTATCTGTGGTGACTGGAGCTTTCAGTGCCATCCAGCTAAACACCATTGCAAGAACATCTGCACAATGTGACGGCAGAAATGCTGTTCTTGCTAGATTTATACCTATGTCGGCAAAGCTGTATAAATGAAAGAAAAAAGCCCAGTGTTGATAAAGCTGTGCAAGTGTAATATCTGGTTTGTGTTCCCAGTTTTTTATATCTCTGCTTGGAAAAGGACCCCAGGGCTTTGAAGCAGATCTGCTCAGATATTTTCCTGGTAGAGAGCCCTGGTAAAGGTTTTTTTTAAAAGTAAACAGTAGGTATAATAATAATAATAATAATAAAAAAATGATATCTATAAAGCAAATCTCTTTTCACCCACTTCTTGGAGATGAGGCCTTGCCTTGGTGTAAGGATACTCAATGCCAAACCCCCTCTTGGTCTCTAGGATGTATCTTTGCCAGTGAGGAGCATGAAGGGCCATCCATACCCTGCTCCCAGCAGGCTCCCAGCCTCGCTAGCTCCTGGCTCCTACCTGTGATCGCTTACTCTCCTGCTTGCCCCAAATGCCAGCTACTAAACTTCCCTTCACAGGCATGCTCAGCTGCTCCCCTCCTACCAGAAGGTTCTACCTAACCCAATCACTCCTTTTTTCTGAAGTAATGAGACATAAAAACCAAAACTGAGAAAAGCAAAGAGATCCTGTCTATCGTTCTGTCTCTCACTAGCATGTCTGAGCACGTCCCATCTGGAGGACTGAAACTAAGCTTAAGAACTTCAGATAAACTCCTGTGTGACACGGCAGCATCCTTTTCTCTTTCAAGCACAGAGAATTAATAGTTCTTTAGGATTTTCACCTCTCCTATGACTTTAGCAAAGGGTTGGCAGAAAGAAGAGGTCCTGTGGAGATGATTTTTCACTAACAACAATCTTAAGCAATATTTAAGGGAAATAAGCAAACAATATTCAAGGAGATAACCCTAGGGCACACCCACCTATACTCATAGGGTGCCCAGCTGTAGTCAGTAGAATAAAATCTGCTTCCAAAGCCATGTCGTAATGGGGTTGACAGCCTTCAGCTTCTCAGGATAATGCTGCTGTCTTGGCTGTCCTGCAGATTAGGATTTAAACAAGTCAATATGACAGAGGGAGATACTCAGGAGTTTTATCTGCAACCCAGACTCTTGGATTTCCAATACTTTCCCAAGAAGCTAAAGGCTTGCCAGCTGTGCCGCTCAAAAATTGTCAGTTCTGAGTTTCTGCAGCCTCCAGCATAGGCTGTGGCTATGGAGAAACCCAAATTCTTCATGGTGAACATTCAAAGGAGCCACTTGGAATTATGAAAAAGGGCTGGATTAACTTTTCCTTAATTAGCAGTTTATATTTAATATCCGTCATAGTAATAGTATAGTCATTATATTAGAGGAACCTGATGGTTACCCAGATGGTTTCTGTTCACCTAACACCAATGCACACTTTCCACTGACATTTTTTCTCAGTGAACTGGGTCAGGAGTAGGGACTGAGAGAGCCAAAGTGTGTACCACCAAGCTTTCTTCATGCGAAAGAGTTCACTCCTCCGTTTTACTATTATCTTCCCATTTGTTTTGTGGGTCACAGCAGAGTGCATTAGAGTGACCAGTTATCCTATCAGTGCCAAGAAAGCTTTACTTTTCTCTTTGGCCTCTCCTCAGCATATAATCAAGGCCAATTGCCTTTTTGCCTCGTAGGTTTTTCTACAGAGATGAAAGTGAAGCCTTACTGACACACGCAGGATGGCAGTGTGATCACCAAAATAGCTTGAATCCATTGGTACAGGCATGATTAAGCTTTTCTCCTGTCATTTCCCTTAATGCATGCCAATTTGGCCTTGTCAGTCATTTTATCGAGTCTGACAGGAGCTTTCATCCAAATAACACCTCCAGGAGCAATCCAAAAGCACTATGGGTAGAGCTGGGCTGGAAATACTTTTCCTGTACCAAGCGCTTCCTTTTTTCAACTAAAAAACTTAAGCATTCTTCATTACTGAATTGTAAAATCAGTTTCAAATTTTAGAATTGGTCAGAGTGTCCATAGTAGAGTAAAAATAAAAAATAAATTTTAAAAGATGTCAGTATCAGAATTAGTTGCCTAGTCTGAAGAAGGGGCAGATATTTCCTCTAATGCTTTCACATGAAAAAAGAAAACTATTGGTGTTTTTGGCCGACAAGTTGATCATAAGTGTTCACCTTCCTTCTACAACAGCCAGTCTCTGACCATTTTCTCTGCAGTACAGCACAATATGTCTGTGAAGTATTTTTGCCATATGGTTAACTGATCTTCAGTGTATTCTGCTGGCTGTCACTTTAAAAAAGATATGACTTCATTGTTATACCATCAGGCAAAGTATCTTCAAGTTTGTCCCTTCATTCCTCTTCATCAAAGCGTTTTGTTTAGAGGGGAAATTAAAAGTAAGGAAAACCACCAAAAATACTAAAAGTTAAGAATGAAAGAATTTTGGGGGTCAGTTTTCCTGATGTTTAACATTCCACAGCCAATCTGCAAAAACTTTGTCCTTTTGGTGTTCATTTTCAAGTGGCTTGAGTTAACTGGAAGACTCTACAATTTACTTGCCCATTGATGCAAATGTTTTCCTTCTGTGAAGACCCTTGAGAGTCCAGGATATCAAGCATCATCAAATCGTGGCTTGTATTCCTTCCAAACAAGAAATTCCCTCAGTGCCTTCTTTTTTTTTTTTAATTTAATTCCAATAGGATTGGTAAGGATGATGAAAAATCTTATGATTCTCTTATATTGGCATCTCATATTCCCATAAATAATCTCTTTCTTCTTTTCTGTATAAAAATGAGAAGTTATTTAAAGGCTAAGTATCCTGCCTGAAGTTGATCATTGTTTCCTAATGCTTTCTTGTTACAATTTGTCTTGCAGCTTGGGGCCTAGGCTGAAGACTTGCAGAGACATTAAATTGTCTGGACCTGTTGCACTGCACAATGAAACTAAAGTACATTTGGGCCTTAAGGACTTCCTCTGTTTGAAAGAGAATGAAAAAATAACTCATGGATCAGACAGTGACCCCTTCAGAGAATAAGACGTGTTGGATGGTAGACATCTTTTCTGTTTTTTAAATTTTCCAGGGTGAATCTTGAGCAACTCTGGGTCTGGCCTTTCCAAGCCACCCCTGAGATTTTGAATGAAATACAGAGGGCAATGAATAGGTGGCCAAGATGAAGAATTAGTCATAACTAAGTCCATTGTGGAGGACTAGCAAGAAGAGAAAGCAGTTGAAGAAAAATAAGTCTTTCCTTGCAGGCTGTGAAACGCTTACTCATAATAGCATGCATTTACTTAGTTTTCTAATCCCTGTGACATTCTTGGGAATAAATAAGGCTGAAAATGCTGACAGCATGTCCTACCTTTTGTGCTTGTGGGTAAGTAGACATATTATGCTTACTATCACTTGCAAAGGAAAAAAAATGCAAAAAAGGACAGGAATGATCCCTCCTATTTTTAGCTTAGAAAGGAAGGTAATATAACAAGCTTAATTTGGAAAGGAGCCTGACGTTTTGAATCTTTTGCTCAGTGTCATACACATGACTCTTGCTAAGAAGATAACTTTGAATATCTGAATCTTTTCATTATCTTTAATTAAGATTACAATAAAACACACTACACTTCTAGGCTGTTTTTTTGTAAACTGACAAGCAAGTCCAACAACCCAGAGCAAGTACTGATGTGCCTTCCAAAACCGAGTGGCAGACACTGTATTTAACCTTGTCTCTGGTTCTTCAGTATGCTTTGCCAGCTAAGCTTTCTAATAGGAAAACCTGAACAATATTTTTTTTGGCTGGTACCATCTGTCAGTTATAGATCTAATTGTGCTACTGTCTCCTTCCTGGGCTAAGTATTCTTGCAGGTTTTGCAGTTCTCCTACTCCTTTAACAAGCCTGAACTAGATGAAAACATATTTGACCAGATTTAAGTATTCATGAGTCTTATTTCCAAAAGCTTGTGGCCAAAGTAAAACAAAGTATTATTTATGCTTCAGTAAAAACAGAATACTTACAGGGGGAAAAAGGACCGTAAAACAAGCAATGTACACATCTGTCTTGCCATTCCCAGTGGTTACCTAAGCAAGACTAGATAACGTTTTTTCCTGTCAATGTTGCAAGGCATGTCTACAGAGTAGATGATTTAAGCATAATGCTACTGCTGGAAAGTAAGATAAGAAAGCATCTGTGCTGGTTTGACAATGAGCCAGCTGGGGTCCAAAGGATTACAGCTGTACACAAATAGAAAAGCAGACATGCTGGTAAAGTCCTCCCAGCAGAGTTCATAAACATGGGGCTACCGCACGCAGCCATGATTAAACCACACTCGGCCCCAAAGCTGTCACATCCGTGAGGCAACGCACAGCACTGTGCATTACACCTTGCAGATATCTGCACCAATTACCCACCTGTTCGGGAGTGTCCTCCCTTCTAAATTCACTATAGTTTCTTTGATGCTGCATGGGCACTGTTTTTTTGCTGCTTGTGACTTTGTCTCTTACCACATCTTAAGCACTCACTGAGGGATTTTCCATAAAAATATCTAAGCCACACTAAATACACGCCTACATTAAACAGCCATTCTAGAGGTATCACCCATTGTGTTTCTACAGGGTGGTTCCAGATCTTCTCACTACCTACCGATTTAGCTTTCTTATATGAGCAATAGATAATCTCAAATGACTCACAGCCTTTTTCATATCCCAGAAACAGAGCTGGCTGCCCATAGTTTAAAATGGACCATTACACCCTGAAGAGCCTTCTCTGAAGGTTTCTGGTGTGTGGGACCTGGCACCTACCAAAGTTCCACATAGCAAAGTCTTTTTTTCCTCGAAGACACCATTATTAATGAAGAAAACTACAAGTCCTGTTTCTGCCTTTAAAGAAATATCAACAGCCAATGCTACAGATTAAAAATTGCTTCCACTCAAGTAGCTTCACTGATAGCATAGTTGAAACTACACTATGGCTGATAAAGAAAGAAATATGCATATCTATTTACTCTATCATCTAGACACTGTTACTGTGCCTTCCAGCTAAATCACTGAAAATGCTAAAGGGATTATAACAAAATAGAGTTACATTAAAGTTTCCAGGCAGAAAGGGGAGACAGACAGGCAGTAAAAACAGAAGGCAGACAAGGGTTTTGGGGAGGATGAGAAGAAAAAATTTGTTCGATTTTGATCAAATTCACAAAGCTTTGGTTCTGTAATGGATATGCAATAAAGCAGATATTGTGTGTAGCATAAATTCAAGAGAGATTAATGGTCACATTAACCTTTTGAAAAACGACAAAACAGATTTATCCCTTTGCAATTGGTGTGATAAAGTAATAAAACCATAGTAAAATAGACCAGAATTCATGTCTTTTTTCTTTGTTCAATGATCTGGCCATCAAACAAACAAGTAAAATAATCAACAAAGATTCACAGCTTGAACAAATGCATATAATAATACCTTACTTGACATTGCATCCAAGAAACAGAGAAGCACAATTAGAGAGATGATAACAAGACATTCTAAAAAGTGCTTGAAAATTGTTCCAAAACTAATTTCAGCATCAGAAACATTGTTACCATTCCCTTTAACAAAATTTAAATGCATAGAGACATCCAAATCAATCTCTTGGTAGGTACTAAATCGAGAAACATTTTTCGCTATGTTAGAAATAGTCTTTCATGCTTGGCACTATCTACATAAAATGAAAGTAAGCTATAATGTGAAAAAAAATTGACCAGGAATAAAAAGAAAAAAACATGTTTATGAATAATTTTGCCACAATTGTTATAAAAGTTAATGCTTAGCTGTAGCGCTGATTTCATGATCTTTAAAAATTCTCCTCTTTTTTTAGGTAAATACAATGATTTCTGCCAGCTTGAAAACATCAATTTTCTTTCTGATGCAAGGACCTTGGAGAAAAAGAAAATTGATCAAATAATATACATAAATAAGACTCCTCAAAAAAATCATGCTAGCACAATATCTGAAACTCATAAAAATCACCTTAGCAATATCACTGTCAAAAACAAATGTTGAGAAAAGGTCAAATCAGAAAGAAAAGGAAAAAAAAGAAAAAAAAATTTACATGTCACTTAAGTTGTGTGTGCACCGCTACCTACCATGAATAACGTCTCTGTGAGACTCTAAAACAACTTGGCCAAGAGACCAGCTGTGTGGGCTGTGCACCTTCACCTACTTCACCTGTACTCATACTCATTTCCACTGGACTGGACACTTTCAAGCAGGGGAACTCAAACTTTTAAACAAATCTCCTCTTGGTAGCCAAATTCTCAAGGACTGCATAGAATGGACCAACTTGGAAACCAAAATTCTGAAAAGCCACAAGCATTTAAGGTATACACTATGCCTGGGAGACGTTTCACTGAACTTTAGATGACTGAAAGTCAAATGTCCAGTTGAGGCTGGTCGTCTTGGCTCTTCTACAGCAAATGAAAGACACAAGCACCTACAAAAGGTGATTCACCATTTTGTAAGTGTTCGCATCAAGTCCTATCCTAACTGTCAATAAACAGGAATGCATGTGAAGGACAGTCAATGATGATTTTAGAAAATAAAGCAACAAAGGATATTGTTTATTCACAAAAGAAGCGTGAAGTCTATTGGTGATATCTATATCATCTCTGGCCCAAGTGAGAGCTAAACTAAATAATACAAAGTTCAAGACAGCAACAGTACTGTATGGTAGGCAGGACATACTTTAATCAATCTATTAACAAGGAACAGGCTGCCTTGAAACTGAAATCTTAAAGGCAAATGAAAACCAGATGACTAAAAAGAGTGTTTACAGAGTGATGTATGTGGATTGCTAGGATTAATATGACAGCGTTTTGTGTTTGTTAGTTTTAAAGAAATATTAGTCCTTTAAAATGAATGAAAAACTGCAATGCAAAATTCAAATGAAGTTTCTGATGTAGTAAAACAGGTCAACATATTGTTAAACAAAATTGGTATCATCTACTATCAACTCAATACAATCAGCTGACATATTTATGTATCACTGTTTCTCTGAATTTAATTTGTAGAATTATAGAGGGTCTGGGCTGGAACAAAACTGATTTTTCTTTGCTTCTAACCTTATATGTTGTTGCACTAGAATGTTAAACCAATGAGTAAAATATTTTTACCACTATTTCTTGCAGAATTATGCACTGTGTAGCAGTCTACATGTAAAACATCAGCGCTGCATTCTGCTACCTCTCTGTGGTAATCAACTCCCACTAAAAGGACCTGTAAGAACTTTGGGACAGACATCCTTTGTTTTTTTTACCATCATTATCTTCCTTACTAGACTTCTAAAAATAGTGTGTAAATATGTTAAGACGTATAGATGCAGGCCTTCAGTGGCTACATGGTGTGAGATGATGAAAACAAGAACAGACAGACTGAAGTATCTTTACAGAAGTGAACGAGATTTTCCCAGCCAGCATTAGGGCTATTTCCCACAGTGTTTGTTTCTTTCTTATGCTCTGAAAAAAACTCTTTGCAAATTTCCAAAAGTTCCAATGTGTATCTTTTATCTATTTTACAGAACAGTCTAAAGCATCTACTTTCTTATGTCCCTTCAAGGTAAAGAGTGTTGTAAATGCAGTATGTTACTAAATCATAAAAAACTTCAGAAGCTCTATCACCAACTTGCAGTATCACCTAAATATAACCAATACAACATTTTATAACTTCAGGGACTACCTTTAGTTCCTTTCTACTGCTGATGTTGTCACTAAAATGTGCATTAGTATTGATCAGTTATTCTACCATGATTTTCTTGCAGCTAAGTCAGCAGGAAGATAGACCAGAGTGAAATGTACCTTTTCTGAGAACATCACAGTTAAAAAAGGAACAAATGTTCATGTAAAATATTGTATGTAAAACATTGTAAATATTTCCTAGCTGTTGGAATAAATTCATATATATATTCATACATGTATATTCCTTATACAGCTAACGAATAGCAATTTGTTAAATATTGCTTTAAAAGTCATTATCACAACTGTTACATACATCATATTCTGGAAAAAAGTTAAAGATGTAGTATGTTTGTTGCATTCAGTTTATGTTAGCTATCTGATTACTTTTAAGTTTTTTCATTAAAATATCTCTAAATTACATCAGTTCACAAATTTTAAACTTCCTCCACTGAGACAATGTCTGTTCCTAACTCTAGTTGTATCTAAATATTTACACACACAATAATGCATTCATTCTCTTAGTGATTATTCAGATGGTTGAAAAGCTAAAATCTTTCATTAGAAGCAAGGAAGAAAAGAACAAATTAACATGATCAGAGTAGGGTCGATGGAAATCATAAGAAGAAATTTAGGAAAGGTTTGTCAGGGGAAGGGAAGAGAAGAAAAAAACCCCCAAATATAGGGTGGTTTTGCGTCAAGCAGAATTCTTGGCAGGTATGGCATGCATGCGTCTGACAAAACTAGAACTGGCCTGAAAGCAACACAAGGAGTAACAGCATAATTTCCATGCACATGGGCTTCAGAAGAGTCTTATTCTTGGAGGCATCCAGTTTACTATCTTCTGTCACAGATGAATGAAAATCTGATATAATTCTTTGAAGAAAAGCACTGTGTTGAAAATTCCCATAAAATCTCCACAGTAGCTAACTTCCCATCAAGACTTTTTAACTGATACTGATATTTAAAAGTCTTTTAAAAGAGTTTATGACTACCTGAAGCAAACACCTGCTGTCTGATCCAAGTAGCGTACATTATAGGCAGCACTTAAGTATCTGAAACAGACCAGGGAAATAATTTAGCTACTGCATAAAACATAAGGTAAAGATTCCTTCCCACACCAAGCACAATTTGCTAGAAATGCAATGCCCTTCTGTTCCTCTGGAAGAAGTCCTTTTGCAAGTTCATGCCTTCCATTTTGCAGATGAAGAAGGAGAGGCAGGAGGATGGGACGTCTAACACCACAACAACCAACTTTTTGTCCTAAAAAGAGCACAGAAAAGATGACAAAGACAAGAGACGCACTCGCATAAACTGCTGCCAAATACAGTGTATTTTTACGTTCTTCCTTCAGCAATGATTATATTTAGTAGTTACATTATTAATACTGTACATTTCATGGTTACTGATTAATATTTGTCTCTCTCAAGTGAGATCACTAAAGTGTAAAAAAGTGTTGGAAATGCTCACACTGTGTTAACCCCTCTGGGTACCGTCCAAATTCATTGTGTTTAAATGATGTGCCTAGGACAATTTCAATTACATCAAACCATCTTAATCATCAGTGTGCAAGAGTCCATGGGTATCACAGATTTTTCTGCACAGCTTACAGCTGGTGAAGTAATTGGTGAAGAGATCAAGAATCCCAGTGAATGAATGGGGCTTTTTCTATCTACACTATCATTCTTATTTAAAAAAAAAAACAAAACAGCCATTTGATCATCCCTGTATCTCGAGCCAATGACTCATTGTGATCTGTAATACAAACGAGTAGAACACTTCATAAGACTAAAAGGATTAGGGAAAAAAATACAGGATGTGAAGAGAAAGGTGCAAATAATGTACTTGGGACCAAAGGAAAAGTGTAATTTGGAGACCAAAATTATCAGAATGCAAACTTGCTGTACACAAATGCCTAAGTTAAAGGACTTTTTTAAGACATAGCATTAGATTTGTGATGAATTCTTGAGAATGAATTTGTTCTTGCAAATCTCCAAGAAAGCAGAAAATTTCTAGAAAAGCCACTGAGCTTAAAGATCTATGGGCCTATTGGACGTAGCTGGCACATCTCCTGGAGCATCCATATCATAGCCAGAGTTTGTTCCCTGGCATCTACACGTTGAACCTTATCTCCCTGCTCTCCCCATGGTTGCCTAATCCTCTTCTCTTATCCATAAGCTGGAACAGAAGGCATAGAGCAGAAGCTAATGCTATTATGAACATTATAAGCTTCTGCTCTTTTTTCCACTGGGTATCTCAAAAAAACTGCCCTCTTTCCCTCTATGCATTGGCATTTTATAGCTTCGCTGCCCATCTGCCACGTATTTGGGGATGCTTAGCTCTTTGCTGTCCTTGGAGCATACAGTGAACACTGTGAATGGTTTATCAACTATTTCAAGAAATATTAGAAATATGTTGAATGAATAGACTCTCTGTATTGCCAAGAAAAGTTTAGAGGAAGAGCTAGGAGTTGTGGGGACAGGTATAGAAGTAGGAATTTGCTAAGGATTTGGAGAGGTTGGGGAGGTGGAAGAATAGGGACTTTGAAGCATAAGTAGAGAGAAACGGAGGGCTAAGAAGAAAGAGAAGTCAACTGTCAAGTAGTTGCATGGTCAAGTATATTTTTATCAGCCAGTTCTACTAAAAGAGTTCAAATAACCCTGAATAACATGCAAAGACTTAACTTTTAACAAAGACCTTGAATAACTATTGAGGTTTTTCTTCACAGAAAGCCAAAAAATACAATATAAGAGAAATAGAGCTGACAGTTACCACTGATGTATTGGGCTGGTTTTACATTAATACTTCTTTGAAAAACTGTTATGCACATGAATGTACCTTTATATTTTTGAATAATGTTCCTTTTAAATAATTACCATCTGTTTTGTGAACTTTCCTACCCATTTCTTCCTTTTTTATATTAGAAGTCAGCTGTTTATAAATCAGATCTTTTTTTGCCAAGCGTACCACTCCCTGTCTGTAAAGTGAGATGAGAGCTTGATGTTTATGTGGTTAAACACGATTTGTGCTTCCTGCCTTTGAGGTGCAGCCATAGATCATACGGTGTTATTTATCTTGCTTACTCTAGCTTTTTGTGAGGAATTATTAAAATACGCCTGGAAGCATGGAGCCATTTGGAAGAAGGGTCTTACTGAAGAGTAGAACAGATAAAAGCACTGAGATAAAACAAGCAACCCTGTCACCAGCGGACACAAGCAATACTGCAGAGAAGAAAAGCACCATTTCATCGGTCAAATTCTGCTTACAGCCACACTAGTGAAACCTCACCTACTTCAGTGAATACAGTAGGCTGCTTAAATTCATCAGCTGCTTAGAAAATAGTATAGTGAATATCCAAAGGCAAAACTGCCACATGAAGCATGGAAATGTAATTTACGTTGTTAGTATACCTGCAGCTAGACTTCAAGATGACTGAAACAAGACACTAGTGCAGGAAAAGAAAAGTTTCTTCTGTAATTGGAGTCTTCATACAGTTTCTTTTTCATCTCAAGAGAGGTAAACAACTACAGGATTTTTCTCCCAGGGGAAGCACTCAGACATTGTGCTGGGTGAAAGTATGCCTGACTTTTAAAGTAATCAGAAAAGAATTTCTCTGCCAAGTATTGCTACCTCTAAATTCATAATATTCTCATTTTAATTTTTTTTCCATTTAGCTACAACTAATTTTGGCAAAACTTAAACTAACAGCATCAAAATTTTGCCATATGTTCCAAGTTAAACTTTTTAGACAACTCTTAGGCAAAAAAGGCTCAATCATTTCTGAGAACAAAGTCAGAAAGAAATACATTTTTGTGCCCTGTTAAACCACTTTACACAGAAGTCCCAAAGTCTGCAGCAGACCATGACATTTGAAAGGAGGACTGGCAAGAGTCAGAGATCTGCCTTTTCCAGATTTCCTAAAGATCTTCCTATACGATAAAGGTATAAAAATTAAGTTTGCACATGCTGAAGTAACATGGGTCAGACTTTAGCAGCTAAATTCTTCAAAGACTTGCCTTCCCTGACTGTATTCCTGTATTGTGCATGACATGCACAAATATTGCATAATAATTCACTGTATTCATTGTATTCCATGAGGAAGTTAAAGATTGGATTCTACTAAGGGAAGGGAGATGCTTTTTCTCCACTAGATTCTCCAGGTCAGTTCTGGACTCCAGCTGCTGGGAGATAGTTCGATGACTACCCATAACAGTAACATGCCAGAGAGGAAGAACTGAGACAAAAGTCAGAGCACAAAGGAGCAAAGACAACAGCAGATCATCAGGCTGGGACAAGCAAGTCTAGAATCAAGCAGTAGAGGGCAGCTTGGGGAAAAAAAAAAAAAAAAAAAAAGAGTGAAAAAAGTTGGGAGGAAGAAGTGAGGAAATTACTTGGAGTTGGGTTTTTTCAGTGATTTGGATTTTTTTTTCTCAACCAAGAAAAACAGAAACAATGTCATTTTGCCAATATAAAGATTCTGTTTTACTAAACACAGGATATTTTAGATCAGTTTGGACTGTAGCCTCCATGTTAAGAAATACTAGGTTTTTAATATTAATTAATCTTCTTTTTAAGTGGAAAAGAAACCCTAATCTGTTTTACTTAGAAAAAACAACAACAACAACAAAACAGAAAAAAACTTTCTAAAATGTTTCCGCCCATATTTATGGAGCCAAAATATATTCTGAATTCAACCTAATTCTATGTGAAGTTTTATTCAGCCCTGAACTGTATTTTTAATAGATTAATTACTTTACAAAAAAACATTATGATATCCCTAGAAAAAATAGTGATGAAATAGAATTTTTTTAAATGGCATTAACAGAAATAATTATTTTCCATAAGCAAAAAGTTGTGAATCACAAAGGGATAAGAAATTACATGCAGGTGGCAGCAATACAAGTATTTTGAGGCTGTGAGTTTAACAGTTGAGAAAAGTCAGATGCACAGTTACCTTTGTACCTTAGCACTTTACATCAGCTGTGCATAAGCTTTAACTATGTGATCCCATTCCACTCTATGACAATCCCCTCCTATCAGAGCATAAGATGAATGATCTCCAAGGTCCGTGGAGATGCATTTGTCTATAACACCCCTGTAATAATAAAAGGTATTAACAAAGGCTGGGTATCACCTTTTAAATGTGAGGATGTTTGGATGTAGTGCTGAAAATCTGGATTCTCACCTGGCTGCTGCTCTCCGGCAATCCAGTAGTTTCAAAGCATGCTCTTGACAGGCAGCCAGAATTTATCGGTTCTTGTTTTCTGGGAACCTGACTTGAAATCCCAAGGTCTGAGCTGTTAAATCACAGACAATTCACAGCTGCAGCTGAAATCAGTGGGAGCTGTAGTTTTCTTCTCCCTTTGCAGTGTGTAAATCACATACCTCTCTCTCAGAGGGCTTTAGAAATGTAAATTCATCAAATCTTGCTTGTGAACACTCAGGTGCTATACTGCTGAGAAACTCAGAAAAGGTTATGAGGAAATTAATATTTTGTATTTAGAGCAAGATACGGATGATTTACAAGGCAAAACCTCAAACCACACATTTCAAGATTAAACCAAACTAAAATAGTGACTGTCTTTCCCGTTTTTCATTTAGAGAGTCACGTTCAACTGATATCCTGAATAATAAAGCAAAGATTCTGGAAGAAAAAAAAAGTTACAACTTAATTAACTACAAAAGGTATATTGCACTTAACACAATGAACCTGAAGTAATCATGACATGTGCTAAGGTAACGCTGAAGTAAATTAAAATTAGTAGGAAAGATTACAGGATGAAGCTGAAATTTGCAATGCTAGTGACTTTACTTCTCTCTCTTGAACTTAATAGACACATTCATGAAGTAAAAAAACCAAAAGCAAAACAAAAAAAACCCCAAAAATCAGTCGCAGTGAAACCTCAATTTTTTGTCCCTTTTCCAAAGATCACCTATGTATTTTAAAAAACGGCCAGACTGTTGGAAGATGTGAAACAGAAGAATCTCCTTTCTCTTGAATGTATTTCATAACAGCAAAATGAAAGGGGATTTCAAAACTGTATGTTGACCACTGCTGCATTTTACAGGGATCTCAGTTCTGCATAAGTCTGAGAAGCACACTCAGGTGTTTTTCCTGACGGAGTCATCAGGAGACTTTAATAGACAAAATTGTCCTAAGACCAGCTGGTCCTAAACATGAGTTGGACAGGAAGACAGATATCTCTATCAAGATGCAAGGAGTTTTTTCTTGAGCTTGAAATTAGGGTCCATTCACAATTTAGATCCCTTTGGCATTAGGCAATAGCTCAGCAGGGTTTCCAGGACCACGATTTTGGATTTAACTGCTTAAGTGCTCTTCAGATGGCAATTTTGATATCTGCAATCTTTTCTGCAGTCTAGCCCAAGAAACTTTTCCATTCAAATGCTCCACAGACCTGATAAAATGACAAAAGCCACCAAATTCTGAGTGTGAGTCATAGTACAGCATGTAGAAAGGCAGAAAGAATACCAGGACAGAGTTCTCTTTAGAGAAAGTTTTAGAAAGCCTTCAAAATCCAGCCAAAAAAAAAAAAAAAAAAAAATCTCCTATTCAATATTAGAATGTGAATAGAAGAAGAATTTTTGGTGGTAGTACCTTAAGACTCCTCTCCGCTTGTTCTTCTGTGAACTGCACCTTCTGTGATGTGCTGTAAGGCATGTAGTGTGTTACACAGATTTCCAGCTTAGTGAATCATATATACGTCTTCTGTCAAAGGCAATAGGAAAACTGGAAAACTAATTCTTTAGAAACTGTGCTAACAGCTTACTACACAGCCATACATACTACAGATTTTAGATACATTGAGGCAGCTGTATTAAAATATTTAATCACCTTATAAATTCATAAATGTTTCTTAAGTGTCTCTTTATAATGCCAGCTTATGAGGTATGCAGCTGTAGCTTGTTTGCAGTTGAAAAGTAAAGAGAAAAGGGACAGGTGAAAGAAATATATGCAGGTGTACAACAAAGAGACAGTAACACATTGTTTACAGTATGGTTTTCAGAATCTATACAGAAACTCATCCTGCTAAACTAACATACCATAAGGAAAGTGCCTGGGAACCCAATAAACGCGTATCAAGTTTTGCGGTAAATTAGAGGCAACTCATTTTACAGAGACATTTAGTTTAATTAATTAGCTAAATTCTACAATTTGCAAATACAGACAAAAATTCCAGGCATAATTTTCCATGAAGTTCATTGCAAAAAATTCTAGTAATGGAAGATAAGCAATTAGTCTCCCCATTTAAAATACTGTATGCAAGTCTTTAGGTGTACACAGATACACAGTAATGCTGCTTCTATGCAGCTAAGCCTCAACACTTAAATACTTTTGGCTAATATGTGTTTGCTGCTATTAAGATAGTCCTCAGAAAAGTGCTTTGAATGTCTGTCTAAAACCTATTAGCACTCTATAGAGACTGACTGTAAAACAGATCACATCTCAGAGCAGGTATTAGTAATAGTGCCCAATACCCTAAATTCACTGTACTGTTTTTAGCAATAGTATTTTTTAGTAAGCAAGCTCATGTAAGAAAGTTGTGTGAATGGACCACTTCATCACTTTGATGATGGAGATCTGGGTGGTTACCTTTGCTAAACTGGAAAATCATCAATAGGCCAAAAGAGACCCATCTGCCAGCAGAATATCTGTGTATTCAAAAAGGTGAATCAGTCCTTGATTTGCTCAGTTTTGACACTGCTCTTTTGCCTGAATGAATGAGAGGAAAAAGAAATCAGAGGAAGAGAACATGAGCAAAAGAAAATTGGATCAGAGTGGATTGGACAGAAAAGCTGATACATACTTTGCCTGTCGGTGTTCTTTCTGAGAAGGACAACCCAAGATACAAGATATGATGTGAGTAAGCAGGATCTCATAAGAAAATCAGGCCAGGATCCCCAACTGATGGGAGAGACTACTATCATTTAACCTTGAATAACAAGGTTAAACTTGGTTTCTTTTCCTTCTGTGGAGGTGTTTTTATGGACATTTGTCACTGTGTTGTCTACGCTGGGAAATATAAACGGGCACTTTTCATTGCATTTTTCCTTAGCTCAAACCCCTTCTGTTAATTTCAGGATCATGATTTTCCTCTTCCAGACATACTGAAAAACTAAAAATAGTGGTCTTGGAGCCCAGTGCCACAGCTTTCTGACATAAAGGTCCAGCATACCAAAGAATCAAAGAAGACTAAGATATTTTTTTTTTCACAGAAACTCTACAGGATTATGTCTCATATCAAAGGGAACAGGAAAGAAGTGGGGTCAGTCACTATCACACAAGCCTTCTGACATACGGTTAAATGTTTGAACCCTGAAGGTTCAAATGAAGTTTTGTGGAGAAGTGACAAGCTTAAAACAAACCTTTCCTGAATGTTTTATATGTTAATATTTACAGAAAGATAACCAGGAGCTCTTCATTTTTCTCTTGTTTGTCAAGGTAAGGAAAGATTTCAACTTTTCAGGATTTTTTTTTTTTCTATCCTGCTTTGTGACAGGCAAAAATGCATTCAAACAAACAACATTTAATTCAGTCACTTTCTGCAAAAGATCAGTTTGATGATGTATACATGACTGAGTGAATAATTATTTGGTTATATTTTTCTGTTGAACATTAGAGGACATGATTAAAGCAAAGCTGTAAAGTTAGTCTCTATTGCCTGCCATGAAAATGTTTTTGTTTGAAAGATGGTAACAGTAATCTGATCACTTTCCATATACTTCTAATACTTGGAATAGTTAAATGATTCTTTTGAATTAATAAATGCATAATTTTATACATTATTAGTCACCCTTCTACACTATTATTTGTATAAAAGATGCAGTTGGAAGGGGTTTTGTGTTTTGGTGTTTTATCTTCTGAATTGTTAAAGATAAAATTCAAATTATGAAAATTTTCATCACCCAACAACAAGATCCTGACCTTGCTGGAAGCAGAAATCTTTCTTCTGGAAATCCATAGCCATTGTTTCAGTATTATTCCCTCTGGATGTTTTTACCTCTCCGTGTACTTTATTTGCAAGCATTTAGACTTACAATGCAGAATAATATAAAGAAAAAGTCACTGGCAAATCCCACCGGGCATTCTTTTTTCTTCTTTTCCTTTTCCTTCAAAGGACAGATTGAATCTAAGAAAATATCTTCACATTTCTAAGTTACATGTCTGTATTTTCATCTTCTAATCTGAAAACAAATGACCATAACTCTTCTGACTGCAGAGAACATGAGAATGTTCTGGGCAAATATTCCCAGATATATTGTGGACGTATTTCTCATGGAAAGTTCATGGCCTTTCCAAGAGGACAAAAAAGTAATAAGGGGATTGAGCCATCTATTTTAATGAAGAGTTTTACAGAATACAGTTGTCCTACTAAGCAGTAAGCTTAGTTGCTATACAAGTTGTGTGTAAACATATTTCTTGCAGACAACTAGATCAGACAAATACGATTTCCTCTGCAAGCAATTGAACTGGTTTATATTAGATGAGTTATGATGAAAGACCAAGTTTTTTATTTCCTTATTAAGGACTAGCACCTGGCTGTACTGAGTCTTCCTTCATTTGATGGCTTCTGCAACCCTACTGCAATGTAACTGTTTCTACGCAAGCAGAATAAGGATTGGTCGTATCTCCATTGGCTTGTGAAACAGGAAACTGCTCAGCTTTAAAGAAACCTCAGGCCCCATTAATTCATTTCCTGACAGAACCACAGGTACCTTTGTGCTAGTGTTTTGCCCAGCCCTGATGGGATATTTCATTGCTGAGTTTGCTGGCGGAGCAGCAGTCAACAGTTAAATGTTAAAAACTTCATTGATTGAAGTACATACAGGCTCAGAGTGAGGACTCAACTAGGAGGAAGGGTCTTCAGCCTACCTGATCTCCCCAAAGCAACCCCTTTTTCCTACATACAATTCCAACTGCTTTAATCCCTATGCACTAATCTTCTCCAGAGCCCAGATGAACATTCCATGTTTAGGTGCTCCTAACCACTGATACTACCATCCCTCTAAGGATGCAGTCAGAAAACTGGAGAAATAAATCACACTAGCTAGATTCCCCCTCATGAGAAATACCTCTACATTTTCAAATGCTAAGTCAGTTCATGTTTAAATATTCCCTATACTTCAGGAAGAAAAAGTAAAGGGCAATAAACCAGCAACTTTGGAAACGAGCACAATCAACAGTAATGACGTTACGAATGGTCTCTCAGAGCACATCCATAATGGAAAAATCTCAGTCACTGTCCTACCACTTTGTGCAGCTGTCAGGGTAATCAGATACTTCTTTTTAATGGTGGTTATACAGCAATCACAGTTCATTCTGCAGGCTTGAAGGACTCCAGGTGTTGGAGGTTTCTGGAAAGCTTTTCCAACACAAACGAGCACAGGTCTGTTGCTAGCTAAGTAATCCCCTGCCAGGAAGCAATAGCTGCTGTAGCATCAAGAGCCTCAGAAAAGTGGCCCGTGCTGCTCCATCGTGATTTGACTGCTTACCACTTGCAGCAAGCCTTCAGAGGAAACAGTGACACACAAGATCCCAAATCTGCAACTGAAAGAGGAGTTTCTCCCCCTCCACTGTCTCGGTCCAAAGCTCTTTGACACTACCATAGTATAGGGATGCACTGGTAGGAACAATCTTTACACTGCTAAGAATAATCCTTAATAGGATAGGTAGACAACTCTCTCTGTCAATACAATTTCCAGTAAATACTATATTTGACTCAATTTCAAATCAATTCAAACCATGTAAGAACATGTTTGCAAATAAAGCCTTCCAGTTGTTTTTCTCTGCTTGCCTACAGATGTCATCAAGACTATCCTACAAAGAACTTCTTACCCCTCTGTAAATATACTGATTTTATTACTTTATTATTACAACATGGAGACAAACTTACGCTTGAGTCTCAATAAATCAATGACATAAACTTTGCTAAGCATAAACCAACATCAGATAGCAAAGTTTTCTTCACCCTTGAGTCCTACTGTTAAACACACTGCCAAATAATTTTAATTTCAAACCTCCATTCTTCCTTTCTTATTCCATAATTCATCAATGGCTCAAATTATAAACAATACATGAATGGAACTAAAAAAACAGGTAAACAGCTTGTCCTTTTCTCCTTTCAGTTCTTCCTCTCCAGAAAACAACATAAACAAAAAAAAGAAACAAACCACAAAACACCATATCCATGAACAAAAAAAACCCCACAAAGCAAAAAAACAAACCAACAAACACAAAAGGAAAGAATGAAAGCCCAGAAAACAATCTTAAGGACACAAGTGTTAGGGATTCACAAGACCATTTTACATTCAGTTTCCTATTCATTGGGAAGCTACCAGCTTAAAGATAGGTGTCAAACATGAGCTTTTTCAAAGCAACAGCCACAACAAATTCTCTTCATTTTTGCTTTTGACTTGAAGGTGTAGGGTAGGAGTACATTATACTTAGGCTTGTATTGTAATCCAGCATCACTGGTCAAAGTTAATTTTTATTGGTTAGGAATGGTAAAAAGCAATCTGACTTAGTGGCTTGAGCAAAACAGCTTGTACTTCTTGGAAGGACAGGTCCCAATATCATACGGTATTTAAATATTTGTTACTGCTAGGGCTGAAATACAGGTATTCAATTTTCTAAATAACTTCCCTACCCACTGATAGGCACTCAGTACTCATTTTCTTCATGAGCTCTCTCACTTGGTGGATATCTCAGCATTTTTACAGATATGAAATGTTTCATTCAACCTGAAATAGCATCGAAAAAAATGCTTTTGTCAGAAAAATATGGGTTTTCCTTTTTCCTGTGTGCACACATGTACATATATGTAAATTTCTTCAAATAAGTAGCTGAGCCAAAGACCTGAGCCAAGCTTTACATATGAGGGAGTTGAAACCTTTTACTAAATAAATCCTTGTCTGCTGGAGATTTTTGACTGAAGATTTACTGGTGCTAAGCCACATTTTGAAGTTTACAACCATATGCCCCACTGATTTCAACAGAGTATCCTTGCCCCTCACAGGAAACCATCAAATGCAGACAAGTAGCAAGAGGCATGTCATATCTGTAACATACGACTGAACTATCAATATTACAAATAGATCTGTATGCTGGAAATTAGTTTGAAATTCCTGCCTTGCTCAGCTTAAAAACAGACAACATCAGAGAACTGCTGACATTGCACAATAAAGGGAGTAAAAGCGTAATATGTCACTACAAAAAAAGTCCTTACAGTATTCTGGGTACATTTATGAGGGGGTGATCCAGTGCATAACCCATTCTGTATGAAAAGACGCAAGTTCAGTGGAAACCAAAATAAATCATTTTAAAACATTTCACTAAAGTTATAAAGAAAATCTAGATCCCAAACAAGAATGATGTATGGTTCAGAATTCCATCTTTTGATGCAATACAGCCATCACAGCTTAAGAAATGGTTTTCCTGCTTGAACACAGCAGAAATTCTTTGTTTCTTTTTCATGACTGCTGACTTTTTTTTCCCATTCCATTAAGAAAGCTTAATTCCAGCTTGGGCCATTTGATTTTTTTTCTTAGTATCTTTAAACCTCAGTTGTAATTGAATCAACAGAAGTACTATCTAATCATATTGTTCTGCTCTTTATGAAGCTTTATAAATCTCTCTGCAAGTAAATTAGTGTCATATCAAACTGCTGAGCCTGAATTTTGCTGGCAGAGACAGATGTAGGGCACTTTCCTTTAGCATGGAATGGCAGATCCTGTTTTAAAAATAATTCCTTCCCCTTCACCCTGAGTCTAGAGTATTCAGGAATAGGACTCTTATGTGGGTCAGCTACAACTAAGATGAAGCTATCTAAGCTGCAGCTTTCATAAAGTATGTAACACCTATTCATTCTAACATATTCATTACTGCTAATTAAAAACTAGCATTTTAACTCCTGCTAAAAAAATTATCTTAAATCTTATTGTTTTTCACAAAAAGACCCCTTTAATTACTTTTGACAAAAAGCAGCTTCAGTGAGAGAACATTTAGTGATGCCATAATAATAGCAAATCAAAATCTTTATGTATCTAGCGCAGCCCATACATAAATGTGCAATCTTAGTTTACAAAGATAATTTTGCAGTCTCAGCTGAGAAAACTAAACCTAATTTTGGTTAAAAAAGAAACAAACAAAACACAAAACCCCCAAATCATTAATCTGCCACACTGCAAATATTTAGCAAAATTATTTTAATTCTTTTGCCTTCTCACAACTTACCTGTCATGCATATGGTTATCAACATCCAAACTCATATCTGTTGACTTTAAGGACTGTTGACTTAATATAATTTGAATTTATATATCAAAACATTTTACATCAGCTTTTGGACTGTATATTCTTTAGTATGTAGCATCAAGATATATTTTTAAAAGTGCTTCAAAGGGAGACAAAGGATAAATACGCTGTTTATCTAGAAAAAGTACATTGTATAATTTAATAATTAGGAAATAATTTACATCTCCCAATCTTTTTTAACAATACTGAAAGTTGTACAAGACCTCTATGACTGACCTTTGCAATAAGATTTTGCACATCAGAAGGAAAATAAAGAAAATAAAACCCACTTTTACATACCAGATTTGCAGCATAAGTAAATCACCGTAGTGAACTTTAAAGAGACAGGTTAATTTACTGCACTTCAGGATCTGATGCTATACACACAAAAAAACCCCACACTTTACAACATGGTCAACCTTTTCAAACAAGACTATGCCTACAGGTAGTGTCTGTAATAAAGCTACTGATCACCTACTAAAAGTAACAGTGAGAAATCAACAGCTCTGGACATCAGGTAACTCTTATTTAAAAAATTAAAAGCATATTATGTGAGCAATGCTAAAGAAAATTAGTTTGAAACATGGTCTTTATCTATTTTTACATGAATAATACGTACATCTACTCTTAGTTAGCTCTTTAAACTTGCTATTTACACGAAAGCATCAAATATCAGCTGTCTAAACCCCTCCAAACTAAATCCTAGGACATTTATTTTTATGTGGGATATGCAGTCGGAAAATTAACTCTAAAATAATATACTCTCAGCAATGGAGTACACACACACACAGTCACCCCAAGTTACTTTCACACATGTTAAATTCAGGTGGCTAATGTAGGAAAAGCACAAACTCCAATGGACTGAACTTGGAAAGATTAAATTTTTTAGGCTTAGGTTTGGGTTTAGTTTTGAGTGTCTTTTCTGTTTGCTTTGGTTTTTTAAATGTCTGCTAATGTGCTGCTATGTTTTGAGCTCTTTGTCTATATATCAAGCCATAAAAGCACTACAGTCCCTTCTGAAAATACTTCACCAGCCTTTACGTGGTTTATATTTCTAATGACTTCCCATTGTTTGTGCTGTAGTAATAGGCCTGTGCTGCTTTATCTGGCTTTATAAATACCTTGAAACTGCTACTATTTTACAGGATATTTGAGAATTGTTCAGAGTACCCAGCTCTCCTGACATTAAACTTTCTGATGGAAGCTGAGCATCTTTCAACATATGACCAAGACTGAATAGTTTGAGTAGTCAGAACAAGAATATTTATGACTACTTCAAAATAGGAGCTAGAGAAGAAATACAATTTTAAGAGACTAGATTGGCTGTGTTGAACAGAGGCTAGTAAATCACGATTAAATCCCTTCTGGAAGAAGAAAAACCTCTGTTAAAAGTACTTTGAATGAGTCTTAAATTCTAATAGAAAGATTACCATTTCTCTCTAGAACACAGTGTAAAACTCAAGCCCAGATCTGAATAAATTACAGATAAATCTGCCTGAGGCCTAGAGTTCTGTTGACAAGGCTTACTAATAAATAAAATGCTTCTTTTGCTCCAATAACTGTATTTACACAAAAAAATTATTTTAAGTGGTGTACCATGCTAATCAATCACAATAATAGTCCAAAGATTTTCTTTCAAGTAATTCCTGTTGACAATTAATTTTCTCCTAGCATTTGTCTTCTGGTGTGCCGTATATTCCATTTATTTCTTCTACTCCCAAAATATTAAAATATTCCAGAAGGAACTTTCTCTTTTTATATATACACTAGTGTTTATACACATCTTTACAGACTTTTTTTAGTTTATAGGATTTTTTTTAAAATGTTTTTAAAGGTGTACCAGCATTTTCTTTCTCTTATCATTAAGCACTCTACTAACATAGTAATGGATATGTAAGTTCTCCAGTTGTTACACTGATAATTCCATGCTCCAAGTAATAATGTGGTTTCAATATCCCTGAGCAAAGAATTTTTACTACAATAGGTTTTCTCTTGCAAACTATTGGGTCTGGAATGATTTGGATACCTTTGGGGCACTACACCCAAATACTACCTTTTAGACTAAGGCCGTCAAAGAAGAAGGAAAGAATACTATAGGTTTCCATACGCTCAGGGCAAACTTACACTCAGGCACAGTGGAACCAGCCCTTCCACTCAGAAACCCCAAGTGGCTTCACTGATGACCAGGAAAGCCAACAGTAAAGTATCCGTGCTGCCTGACCATCCTAAGCACTACAGTTACCAATAATGAGAAATGGATTGCTAAGAGCAGATGCAGAAGAGCTGATCATCCAAAAGTACAAAATAATATAAATAAAGGAGAAAAAATGAGGAGTGCAGCTAATGTAAGAGATTAGGAATGAAGATAACGAAGCAGGGCACCTAGCAATAAAAGTGCAGATGACCCAAGCTACTGGAAATGATGTATGACCAGCATGATTAATATAGCTAGCAGAGGGCCAGCAATCAAAAGAATAATACTGAAGTTCAGTAATGACTCTGGTGAAGTTTCTTCCTCCAAGATCTGAGCAGTAACTATATCACACTGAGGCAAAAGCCTGAGAAATTAAATAACATCTTTGTAGCTACCTCCCTGTTAGCTGGACTCTTCTCAGGTTGTGCAAGTGGACAACACAGTGGGGACGTGAAGGGGAGCAGTGGTTGCTTTTCCAGCAAGTCCTGTAAGCCTAAGGAGCAGGATGGTCAGGCCACTTGCTAGAGTATTTTGCAGGCTAATGAGGAAGGAGGAAGGTGGAAATGAGCTGTCCTTCCATCTTTTTGCAAATATTTTGTTGAGTAATTGTTCAGTGAATTCCATAATCATACTAGAATGCTCAGATGTTTTATAAAATACATAAGGTCAGAATATTCTTTTTCTTTGTATCTACTTGCTCAGCTTGTTGTGTGAGAGTGGGAAAGCATTGCTCTTTGAGAATGTAGCATCAGTCCCTTTCTCAAGTTTCTGGGTGGGCTGTACCATAGCAGTTACTCAGGTTTTGATGCTGCTGGCCAGTGCCAGGCGTAGCCACAAACCAAAGTGCCTTCTGCTAGAGAGTGCTGTTCATCTAAAATAAGATGGTGTGGAAGGCAGGAGACACCTTGAAAGAGTGCAGGCTCACCTAATGGGCTGGGGCAGCTATGCTGCTTCTGGTACCGAGCCTGCTACCTGGCATGACTTCCTTTTCCTCACATGTTTTACCTAGAAGAAGGGTCATAGTGCAAACTAAATAAAAACTGGTGATTCCCTTAGGAAAAACAGGGAACGGTGTGTGTTGCTTGCCAATTTCATAAAGTTTGGTTCCATGTGGTAGGGTATATTAAATTTTGCCTACTTATGGGGCCACATCATGAAAAGCACAGCTGCTAATTTGCAACACATATTGACTTAATGGAAAATTGCAAACATCCACCGTCTTTCCAGATTTGCTTTGCGTCACTTAGTATTTTTGAAAGCCAAGATTTTACAAACAAATAAGAGAATATGGCACTAAAACTTTATAACCTGGCTTGAATGTGAAACAACAAATAAATAACAGATTGAGCATAAGGGACTAGGGCATTTTAAGTTTTAGACTGCCGTTTACAACAATGAAAACAGAAAAAATGAAGTCACATACATTCCAATGAACTGTGTTTCTGGAGCTTCTAGCGCTGCAGAACATTAAAACCAGCACTTTGTCTTGAACTTTACTCATGTTGACACAAATCTGTGTTCACATACTACCTTATTCTTCATTCTCCTTTCTCATCCTCTACTACAAAAATTACATGCAATAAGCCTAAACAAATTACTATTCTTTCAGTTTAATTTTATTATATCAAAGCGTCACTATTTATTCGGGTGTGGAAGATATATTTTACAATATTTCATTCAACTGCAACTGCAGAAATATTCCCTGAAATCTGCATTTCCTCTGACTCTTATTTTCCCTTTTAAGAAGTAAACATTCCTTTAATATTTTCCATTCTTATTTACTTAGTTTTCAAATTTTTCAAACTTGTACTTTGTTTCTTAAAAATAATCCCAGCAAACCAATCAGCAATTTATTCAATCAAAAAGTATGTTCTGACTTTTTAAATCTGATGAATTAATTGAAGGTGGTAATCCTAAATCAGTTCTGTATATAACCTCATAGGAATGTACAGTAACACTTTTCTGAAAACAGACATTATGTGCAAAACTAGGAACATGCTAGCTCACTATAAATTGTTCCCTTTTGTTGCCACTGGTGCAATTTATTGTTAAAAAATAAAGCCTACAGTAGAACTGCTCAAGAAATGTATTTTAAATGTCTTCCTCTTGCAGATGAAACAGACTTTAAATGATCTTTGCATAAGGTCATGGGTTGTTCAGCAGCTGCAAGGGGCCGTGGATGTTAGATTGCCACAGTTCTTCAAAGCAGTACTGATCAGTGTGCCCTGTTGATTCCTGGAGCAACCAACTCAACGTGCATCTTCATAGGCCAAGATTTACAAGAGTGTCTCTAAACCAGAGTAATGCACCCTTGTCTGTGCTTAGGGCATCAACAGTTTAGACAGTATCTTTTATCTTAAACTTGTTCTGTTCTTTTGCTGCATAGAAGAGACCATGGTCACCCTCCTACTTAAAATGAAAGGTGCATTTGGGGGTTGGGGGTGGGGTTTGCCTTCCACAAATGTAAATGTTACTCTGTTATACTAAAAATCACCTCTCACTTAGCCTGTTTTTTCAATAAGGTTGTAATGGGTTGACCTTGGCTGGACACCAGGTGCCCACCAAAGCCATTCTATCACTCCCCCTCCTCAGCTGGACAGGGGAGAGAAAATATAACAAAGAGCTCATGGGTTGAGATAAGGACAGGAGAGATCACTCACCAATTACCATCAGGGGCAAAACAGGCTCAGCTTGGGGAAAATTAACTCAATTTATTACAAATCAACCAGACTAGGGTAATGACAAATAAAACCCGAATCTCAGAACACCTTACCTCCACCCCTCCCTTCTTCCCAGGCACAACTTCACTCCCAGATTCTCTACCAAGCCCCCGCAGCGGCACAGGGGGGTGGGGAATAGGGTTTACGGTCAGTTCATCACATGTTATTTTCTGCCACTTCATCATCATCAGGGTCAGGACTCCTCACACTCTTCCCCTCCTCCAGTGTGGGGTCCCTCCCATGGGAGACAGTTCTCCACGAACTTCTCCAGTGTGGGTCCTTCTCATGGGCTGCAGTTCTTCATGAACTGCTCCAGCGTGGGTCCTTTTCATGGTATGCAGTCCTTCAGGAGCACACTGCTCCAGTGCGGGTCCTCCACAGGGTCACAAGTCCTGCCAGAAAACCTGCTCCGTGGGCTCCTTTCTCCACAGATCCGGAGGTCCTGCCAGGAGCCTGCTCTAGCACAGGGTTCCCACAGGGTCACAGCCTCCTCTGGAAACCTACCTGCTCCGGAGTGGGGTCCTCCAGGGACTGCAGGTGGATATCTGCTCCACCGTGGACCTCCCTGGGCTGCAGGGGGACAGCCTGCCTCACCAGGGTCTTCCCCACGGGCTCCAGGGGAATCTCTGCTCCGGCACCTGGAGCATCTCCTCCCCCTCCTTCTTCACTGACCTTGGTGTCCACAGGCTTGTTTCTCTTACATGTTCTCACTCCTCGCTCCGGCGGCTGCTTTTCCGCATCCCAACTTTTTTTTCCATCTTAAAAATGTTATCCCAGAGGTGTTACCACTATCGCTGATTGGCTCGGCCTTGGCCAGCGGCAGGTCAGTCTCAGAGCCGGCTGGTATGGGCTCTGTCAGACACAGGGGAAGCTTCCAGCAGCTTCTTACAGAAGACACCCCTGTAACCCCCCTCCGCTACCAAAACTTTGCCACACAAAGCCAATACAAAGGTATAAAATTCTTGTCTCTCCCTTTGAAAACTCCTTGCTGTTCCTCAAAGAGGGATGTTTCTTTCCCTGAAGTTTCTTTTTTTTAAAAAATCAACCTGTACATTAAAATGTGCTATTTCTGTACAGCTTATTATTGCAGCCGAAATACAGCAGCAATCTACTGGGCAAACAAGTAGGGGCTAACTGATCCCTGCAATCTTTTTCTTAGGTAAACCATAACTGCTAAAAAAAACCCAAAAGGAAACAGACACATGGTGGGGAAGATGCATGCAAATTCAAATATTAGTGACTTATTTTAAGATTTACAGATAATTGTGATTAAATGAATAGCCCTACAGTAACAATGACAGCGTACAACTGTCAATCAGGTTTTACTCAAAAAGGATGCACATACAGATTTCCAAAGATGACAAATGGATCAGGTTGTATTCCCCCTTCATTTTACCTCAGCAAGTTATGGAGTAAAACACCATTATCCCAGGAATCTCTAACAACTTCAGTGGCAATGATCCAAATGCAGAGTTTGACCTAGAATGCTCAAGTCTGAATATGGCAACGTCCAGCATCTTCTCAGAACCCTAGTGCTGTCTTTCAGACTCACAATGCACATGTGACCTTGAAATTTGCTGTAGGTATTTTCACTCATACTTCAAATACGGTAGAAGAATACCAAGTTGTTGCTAGACTTTTTTAATGTTGATGTAGAAATTAGTTTAATGCTTCCAAATTCTGTCAAAATGTTTCAGGATGAAACTACTTCTGAGAGTGACAAATCCATTGACACTGTCGCACACACTGGAAATGAAATCTGTAAAACTTTGCTGTCCTTCAGCAGTTTGTAGGTGAAGATTGCTAATCTTGAAAATTTAAAGTACTGTATTTGATGGAGTGAACTGAATAGATACAGAACTGTCTCCTGACAGCTTCCTACCTTCGCAGAGTTTAAAGCACAGTTATAATCTGTAACATCCACACTTGCAGAGGACTCTATTTTGGCTTAGATAATCTCTTATCTTAAAGCATTTCAAAGTTTAACTGACTAACAATAATCTTACGGAGCTCAGAATTCACTGTGAGTACAAGGAAGCAAATACACTCATCACTTCTTTCAATGTGGAAATGCCAAGCCAAAATCAACTGTCAGTGCAACTCCATTGACTTCCAGGCATGTATTTGATATGCTATAAAATGCCAGCATGGAGCTATCTTTAAGTACTCTTGTGATTTTTAAAGGTTTAGTTGTTAATATACCTACTAAAATTTTCTTGCCTTTTTCCCCATTAACCATATAATGTGCCAAGGATCTCAAAGCACGACTACTTTATGAAAACCATTACATAGGAAGTTAACATTACATCAACTTCTTAAAGCAAAAATTACCTTCAGGCTCAAGATTTCCCTTGCTGCGCTTCTAGGGAGAAGATGGTCCTAATTTATACCTTTTGCACTACCAGTAGGCTGGATAAGTCAAGATAGAGAAACTAGACTTGCCTTGCCAAGAAAATGACCAGTTGTTGTCACAAAGATGGGATATCCCTGAATGCTGTATCCACTTTTTAACCTGGCAGTCACATAAAAAATGAAAGCCAGTTCAGTCACTCATATGGTCCCAATCAGCATGATCCTGCAGTCCATATCACTATTTAAATAAGTGCAAAAGTAGCACAAAGCAAAGGAAAAAGAGGTTATAAAATCAGATAGGCAGTATTTTTGTGTTTTGCACTTACAGTTATCACTGTATGCATTTGCATATACAGCAAAGTCCTAGTTTTAGCTCGGTCTGCTTATTAAGTGCTTGCAGAGGCAGATTCTTGGACAGGATGAACTTCTTATATTCCTTTGCATCTTTGCATTATTCCTATTTCATCTGAAATACCACATAATAGTACTTTATAGCACAGTTTTAGGCATTGCTTATAATGCTCCAATACTTTCCT
Source organism: Astur gentilis (assembly GCF_929443795.1). Taxonomy (NCBI): domain Eukaryota; kingdom Metazoa; phylum Chordata; class Aves; order Accipitriformes; family Accipitridae; genus Astur; species Astur gentilis. Next base: position 2,381,117 of record NC_064882.1, read on the forward strand.
TGACAATGACTGCTGTCATTCCCTTTGTGTAAGAAATTAACATTCGTGTGCTCAACATTTATTTGTATTATTTAAATACAAAGCAGCAGTAAATAGCAGAACATACCTGAACAGCAAACCCTGCCCAGGGAGAACAGACACTTGCAAGCTGCTAGCAGAAGTAAATGATGAAATTGAAGAGGAAAAGCAAGCCCAGCAAAGAATACCTACAAAGGGAGGACAGAACTGTTGTGAAACAAGTTACAGTACTGGAAATACACAGAAAAAAAAATTCATTTTTGAAATATTTTTTACTTAATCACTCATATTTTGAACTTAATCACTCACATTCTTCCGTCAGCACAGTACTGACTTTAGATCTATACATTTATTAACCAGTTATCATAGAAAAAAATGGGAAAAGTTGTTCTTGAGAAAAAAGGCGCAGCAAAATTTAAGCTTTGTGAGACCATAAGCACCAGTATGCAGGTGCTTAAATTAATGCATAACCATGAACTCATATGATTCCTTATAAAAAAATAAGAAAAGATTTACCATATTGGAAATGCAATAAACAAATACAGTTATAGTAATATATACATCTTTTCAGCTTATGGATCAATCATTTTGAATGTTTCAATGAGCACTCAATATTTTAAATTCTCCTTTGATTTATAAACCAGGGGCCTGAAAATTACGGGGCATTTATTTTCCTTTACTTGACTGGTTGTCTATGATTTCTAAAAAAAGCAAAGAATCTCCTCAGGTCAGTACCATTCATGCTGCTGTCATATCTGTGATAACATCTAACAGAAGCAGGGTAGCTTCACTAAATAAATGGACTAAGCAAACAGTTTCCAAGAACAAGGCACCACTGCCAGTGCTTTGGGAAGATTCACTGAGTATACCCCTGGACAGTCTCTCACTCCTATGCTCTAATCCCACTTGTTCCCAGCCAGCAAGGGCTGTCTGGCTTGTCCCTTTTCTGATGGACCTGAATCTGAAGTACTCAGTTACTACCCCTGACGATGCTGCAGCCACAACTGTTTCAGTGCAGGAGAAGAATTTTAGGACATTTCACAGAAACCTTAAAGAAGGGCCAAAAGGTTTGTCAAAAAATTAGCTGAAAACAAAATAACAATCTCACCTATGGAATTAAGCTGATACCTTGAGAATGTTACAGTAAAATGCCTTTAATTATTCAAACTATGTGGCAGTGTCTTTTGAGTTGCAGATGAATTACTTCTTTTACTGTAGCTTCAGTTATATATTTGCACACCGAGTTTTGCTGGAAGTGAGGGTACTGAAAAATGACCTATGTGACATTTTCAGTAGGAAACTCATTTATATACTTCAGGGTCCTGGAGACAAAACCTCACATTTTAAGGTGATGAACAATATATTTTATTTAATTCAATCTTCTTAAGGAAATTAATAAAAAAAGAAAATTAACTCCAGACAAGAGAGAGACTGAAGGTAGTTAGGGTGAAAAATACATGGAGTGGACTGAAGAGAACGAAGTCTAATCATGAATACAATGGAAAATAAAAGCAAAGTACAAAGCTTGAATATATGCTATCACAGAAATAGCAGCCACAGAGCTTGAATTTTGACAAAAAGCACTGTAGTCTGTGCAGATGCCTTTCCTGATTTTTATTAAATTAACTTTTTATACACTGATATCACTATGTAAATTGTAAAAAGAACTGTCTTGAGAACATTACAAATATGATTTTGAAAGTTGCGAGAGCTCAACATGATATTAAATGTCAGAACTCACACACGATTTTTCTCCCCAATTATACTACTGCTCTTTTAAAGAAAGAGGAAGGCTTCTTCTCTTGTAAAACAGCAATTATAGTCTACTGGACTATCTTGTTCTGCATCATACCCTGCTGGGCAGAACGCAGAATATACTAGTTAATCACATTTCACTTTAACCCTAGAGGAAACTTCCGTCTTTATGAATCAAAGGATAAGTGAAGCTGGTAAGGACACCAAGAAACAGACAGACATGAGGGGCGAAACACAATTCTCAGTAGGCATAATCTGCTCTTCACTCAGAAGCTGAATTCGAGCTTTCAGTCCTTTCAATGACTAACATATATTTGATATGTCTATTAGATTGTCAGCTTTCATACTGCATACTTTCTTTCATGGACATTTTTCTTGTTTTGAAGAATCTATAAAGATAGATTAGATAGGATGAATAAGATGAGATACGATGAACAAAGACTATAGACATTGAATAAAGCCTACATTTAGATGTCTCAATTTGATTAATACTTGCATTACTCTTTCAATGTCCAAGGCATTTTGAAGATATTAAATAAGATAAATGTGTTTCTCAGGAGTCTGAGATTCTAAAATGCAAATTTTAAAACAGAATTTTAAATGATACTGCCTATTTTTCTGATTATAAAAACCCAATAAGCCCTTAAATTTTGAGCTTTCTTCAAAATATTTTTTTCTTTTTATTTAAATCATGTCAAAATAAAGATGCATATTTTTCGGTCTTCCATCTCTTATCCATTTCCTAGGGTTTTTTTCATATTCCAATTTGCAACCAATGCTTATATTTTGCCCACTTTCCGATTCAGAAGTTATCACATCTGTCTTGCTCATAACTAGCCTCAACTGTAAATCAACCTTGATGTGTTAAAGTAGCTAAGACTCACTGGCCAGAAATGCAGGCAAAGCTTCTACCTCAGGCCACCAATGTGACATTGCAATAAGCAGAGAATCATAGTAACTCCACACCATCAGGCATGGTGAGTCACCTTAATACTGCCAGTCACACCTATAAACCACATCCTCTTTAATTAAGATTAATTCATGCTAAAGCTCTGTTAATGTTATATTTGCATTTTACCCTACTAACTAATAAACGTCACTTTTTGATAAAAATTAAATAAATCTCTTCCATTTCTATCTTATTTCTCTTGGAGAATAGTTCATTAACCTTTCCTATTTTATTAGAGGTCATCTATCCTGTTATCATCTTTCCATCACCTAGTTATCATTCCTTTCTCCAACACAGTTACAAACAATTATCTATACCTTTTTTATTTGAAAAGGAGTTTGTACTTTATTCCCACCATAAATTCTCTCTCCTTCTCTCACATACATACACAGAGACATACATAAACACACAAATAGGATGCGAACAAGGTTAGAGATGTGAGATGCATCCAGCATGATTTTAAGCTCCCTTACAGACAAGTCCTATGGAATTACACAGATAAGCTCCAGGGGATTTCATAGTCTTCCTTTGAAATCTATAAGCAACAATAAACTACTCATTAGGGAATTCCAAAACATAACCGCTATCAAAGTACACAGAGTGATTCAGGAACTAAAACCAGGGAATGGATCATCAAGCCCACACAATCAAGTACTATCCCAAAAGGTCCACAGACTGTTTCTCACTCACAAGAAAATCCTGCATCAAATTTTAGACACAAAACTACAATTTACTGCAGTAAAGGAGTGGGAGAGACAAAGCATCACAAGGTGCAGGAGGTAGAAATAAACGGACGCCTGTAAAGTTGAAAGCCGACAACGTTTATTGCTAAAGCACACACATATTTATAATCACATATTCTGCAAAGTCACTGTACGCGCACACAAGCATAAAATATGATTGGTTGTATCAACTCTATACACGCGCATAAACGTAAGACATAATTGGTTATACCAACTCCGTACATGCACATAAGCATAGGACACAATTGGTTATACCAACTAAAACATGCGAAACTTGTCTCTGTCTAATTGGTCAAGATAAACTGCCGAATTGAGGTTCTTTATGCCAAGTTCCCTTTATCATGGAATGTGCACCTGTGTTCTAATTGGCATCTTTCTTTTTTTTGTCTTCTGTTTTTTATTCTGGTTAAGGTCTTCTAAAGGCATCTGAAATGCTCTTGTGACCGTTAGCTAAATATATGTCCACAATTCCCCCTTTTTTTTTGTTTTTTTGTCAATTAACACCTGCTGTATTGCCCGTTGCAAAGATCTATGAACACAATTAATTAAACACGGTAAAAGCAACATTATACCTAGTAAAATACATAAGAATAAAAGAATCCCTGATTTTTAACAAAGATACAAACCAACTCCTAAGTCCCCATCCCGCAGCTAAATGCTCTAAGCCGAAATGGCAGCTTTCTTAATTGTATTAAAGCTCTTGTAGCTCCTTCTTGCCTCTGCAGTTCTGTTATCTTGTTTATTAATTGCTCCACTGTGCAAGTTCCTCACGTCCATTGTTCTTCTGGTGGTTCAAAGTCCGTTCATACTGCAGCTGTCATATACTCCGGCCCACTTATGCTAACTGCGGCCTACTTATGGTAACTCTAAATAATCAGGCTCAAAGAAATCTCCCCCATTTTCCATGAAATCTCCCACAACAAGGGTCTAAGGTTTCTCAAACTCTTACTATTTTCTACTGCATTTTAGAGGATGCCCCTCAAGGTTTTGTGCACACTGAAAATTTTTTTTTTTTTTTAGTATTTCATTGTATTCCCAAGCACACAAGATTTTAGCCTGGCTGTCTTCATCACAAATTTCTTGCAGTTTCTCTCTGCATTTTCTTGAGCATTTGAAATATAAGCATAGTTAAAATTGTAAATTCTTTTCTCTAGCTCAGCAACAGAAATGGAGGAAAGTTGTCTGGCTATCAACAGAGCAAAGCGCTACAGCAGCCCAGCTGCATACAAGAGCCACGGCAAAGTGTGACAGGGGTGACAAAGGTGTGCAGAGTGTGCAACACTTGGCAGGTCTTGCATCAGAGCTAAGGAACAGGAGACTATTGGAGGTGTGGGAGGTGGAGAGCACATCTGCAGTGGGGAAAAACAGAGTGGAGAAATATACAGTTAAAGAGGGGAAGAAAGCGCATGAGATAGGAATAAGGTAAATCTGCCAAAGGAAACAGAGAAATGGGACAGAGGAACATCACAATACAAAAAAGAGCCAACAAAACTGGGGAATCTGTACATTGCAAATAATTTGCCATCAATTAAGTTGCATTTCTACAGACAGCATTAGAAGCTTTGATACGGACAAGTCAGGAATCATACCTTTTGGGTGAGATCTTCATAGCATGTCATACTTTGCTAGATATGTAAATTGAGGAATCAAATGACATCCCCTACAGGTTCAGCCTGCTGTTGCTTATCTTAATATCTGTTTTGATAGCAGAAAACTAGTTAGTTTCATTAATTTGATGTATTGCAAGGGAATGAAAACTTGAGATTTAATTTCTTAAACAGCTACAAACTTTATTTATACATAAATTAAATACTGCAAAAATTAGAAGCTTCTATCTGAAAAACAAAATACCATGACTGATAAATCAGTATGTTAATTTTGTACTCTGAAGTTCAGAAGGAAAGTTAGAATTTCCAAATGTGAAGTCCCTCTTTTTGTTGCATGTTGGATAGAAAAAAAAAAAAAAAAAACCAGACAGAAGAAATAAGAGGTACTTATCCATCCATGAAAACAGCAATGTGTTAAGTTAATTTTAGTATTTGTCAAAAGAATGAAAATAGGATGGCACCATTTTCCAAAGCTGATGGTCTGAAAACTACTACTGGATCTCCCTGACTGATCACCCGAGACACAAATACACTCTAAAAATACTTTATCAAATATAAGTGGACCTTAAAGAACAGACTGCAACGACTTATGCCATAGATTGTTAAAAGAAATACGCACTCATGTTGCTGTGCTTTAGGCATTACTGGAAGGATGAATGTACTACAGTGATGTACATTAAATCAAGTACATTGTAACAAGAACAAAACAGAGTAGAATATTTCACACAGTTCCATTGTCCACAAAGTCATTTTTACAGCAAACTGATCATTTTGTACTGGTGACTTTTCCCTTTATCTCCATCTGCTATTAAAAAGTTGGGGTTTTTTGGTTTTTTTAATTCTAGTACTCAATTATAATTTCATAAGGAGAGATCTCAGCTGGTACCTGAGATAATCCTTCTACTAAGATGGAACCTACATTACAAAAGTCTTTGAAAGCCACTTTTGCCAACAGGGTGTAATACTATGGTAATAATAAGACTTAAAGACTACTGGCACACCACTCTCTGTTGGTACCTGTAGCCTATAAGCAACTACAAGTTGTTCTTTGGAAAATCATATTTTCACAGAACAACTGAAAGACCTTATGTTTGCTTAAGCCCTTCCCTATGGTAATTACCTGTAAAAACTTACCACTTTTTAGAGTTTTGCTGAAAAAATATGGAAGAGAGAGACTCTAAACTTCTTCCTAGTCGGTGTTGTCATTAGATTGAAATACACATTTTCCTGTTTCCATAAGTGAAAGTGATGTGCAGTGAAAATAAAAGTAGACTCAACATTGCAAAGATGCCATTCTATAGTTGATCGTGCTCAGATAATGTATTCCAGAGATAAGGACTAGATTAGACAGAGACTTATATTTCTCTCCTGACTGCTCCCTAGGAGTAGGCATAGTAGACAAAAGATGATGAGATTCTATCAATTACAGAAAACTCCATAAACCAACATTACTCATACAAAAAGGGTATTTTCAAGGAATCGTGACTTTGTTTTCTAACACATGAACAAAGAAGAATAGGTATAATAATACCTTGGACCTTGCTGAGATAGGTTGTCTAACTTTTCTCATTTTAATTTTATCTATCACATAAATATTGATCATTTTAATATGTGACTTGATTATAATGCTTCTTAATAACTGTATTTCTATATCCTGGATTATGCTGCACAAAGTCTTATCTGTTTGTATATAGTAATGAAATGTTTCACAAGCCATTCTTTAGAATACGTCAGGTTGGACAGACTTCTCAAAGCTGATCTCTGATATAAGGTTTGTCAAGGGGACTTGAGCTATTTTTCAGTGGATTTCTGAGAATTTCTTTCGAAATACTTTGCTTCCCACCAAGTCTTAGATAAGTTACTAGCAGAAATGTCAGCTGAAATGTGACAGCAGAGCTGAAAGGTAAGTTTCTTTCACTAAACTGCTTAAAGGGCCAGCCTGCAGAGAAGTTAAAAACACGATATGTGAAGCTTTTTTGAAAAAAATGGAATTGGCCATATTGATCAGCCATACTGATGTAGAGCTGTTTATTTGGGTTCATATAGATATGTCATCTATATTCTTGGTTTTGTGCTACATATTTTAATAAATGTTAACAGAAATATATGAACAAGTTGCCCAATAAACACAGCAGTGCCTTCACACTCAGATAAATGATAATCTTTTTAGTCCAAATAGATTGAGCTAGCTGAAATGAAATAATATAAAAAGTAAATGAAAAGGGTATAGGTGGGATTCTCACTTCTATTAAAAGACTCCAGGAAACTGGTTCTCCCCCAAACCAAAATGAATTAGTTGAACTGCATGCTGAACTGAACCGTCAAGAAGGCCAGTTCACTCGTCCTTATCTAAAGAGGATTGTTTGCAAGTGTTTGAATCTCTGCTGAACAGCCTAATGCAGTACTAATCAAAAGGCACACTGCTTTCCTTAGATGTGAAAGATGGAGGTTTTTCTGAAACTCTGATATTCATTTCAGCTTCAAACTGTCAGTAATAGATTGCCACTAGCCAGTAAAAAGTTCACTATGAAGAATTATATGTCCTTTCTGTCCTTGGTCACAGTTACTGTGTTATCTACAGTAGGCAATTTTCTCGTATGTTCTTCAGAAGGTCATTCAAAACTCTTTTACTTGGCAAGATGACAGGGATCTAAAAATATTATGATCTCCAGGCATTTAGCTATAGTTAAATTTCCCAGTGTTCAAAATAAGATGAAAGTCAACAAGAAAGGTTAAACTCAAACAATCAGGTGCTTATAATTTACATCATATGAACCCATAGCCCAATTTTGTAATTTTGTCAGTTTAAACTGTCATATTTAATAGAAGTACCAAGGGTAGTCAATATATACTAGCCACTCCTAGAACATCTGTGCCTTCTTCATATCTAATTCTCACTTAAATACATATGTAGGGTAGTACCTTCTAGCTTAATTTTTCAGTAAGAGAAAAAGGAAATAGCCTGGGAAGTTGACTATTCATACTTCACCTCTAAAAATAGGCCCTCATTATGTACATTTCATAATACTTCTGAAGTATACACAATAACAGAAAATTACACATGGAAAAACACTTTTCTGGAATTGTTGTAGAAAAAGGCCTCAAACTGTGCAAGGTTTTAGGAGAGGTTTGGTGAGTTTTGGGGGGTTAGGTTTGTATTGGGGGGGGGGGGGGTAGTGGTATGGGGTAATTTTAAACCAAGATTGCAATGTATGTGTAGTACAAAATAAATCCTAACAGCTGTCACATTTATATTCAGTCATTGCTTCTTTTTAAAATATTTCAGATGACCCCTTCATAAATCAGCTTTGTTTTGAGTACACATGATTTTTGAGAGTAACAGCTGCGTACACAAGTTCCAAACAGATTTACTACCTTTGATAGTGATAGCATAAAAATACAATAGGGAAGGGATTCTTAAGAAGACATGTTTCAGCTAACAAGGACTAAATGGAAACAATGGAAACAAGAAGGAAGGATCTGCATTTTTCCAGAGTCAACTGCTTTTTGGTTGGTTGGTTGGTTTGTTTTGTTTTTAAAATATTTGGCTATGAATGCTCTTATGAAAAGAGGGTCTTAAGAAGATGATCCATTTGAGTAGCTTACAACTGATATGAAAAATGTGAAGAAATGAGAGAGAAGATAAAAAAAGATATTAGAAGTAAAAATTTTGTCAGATGTAGCATATATAGCTGGTACTCAGCTATCAACAACTATTAAAAACCCCATCCTCTAATTTAGACTCTTGGGTTGCTGTTAGTCTTTAATCTTCAGTTAATAAATGTCTGAAACTTGCCTGACTGGAGTTTTTAAGGTATTACTAGTCTATAATTGTGCTTGTTAGTTGCAGGCCAAGGTTTATTATCTAATAGGCCCTCATAAAACAGAAAACCTAGTAACCTCCTAAAGCTCATCAGGTAAAAGGAATCTGGTCTGAAGCATTGCCTTTCATGAAGCTCAAGAGCACTGAAGCTTTACTTTCTATGATTAAAATTGTGCTTGGGCAGGGAACAGAGGACTGCCCAGCCTCTGCCATTTAAGGATGGACAAGGGAAAGACAAGGATATCCAATGTGGTCATGAAATTACTACTGGCAGAAAAAAGGAAGATTCTTGCACTTTTTGATCAATTTATAATTCCTCTGGCAACATCAGTTGAAGACACAGTCCTATTAAATATCACTGTCATGAAACTGAATTCTGTCATATTTCTGCCAGAATTGTCAACCAATGCTGACGTAGAAGCATCACTGTAGTTTAGAATTTTCAGCACCAACTATTTTGAGGAATTTGGTTTTCAGTTTTACTTAGGTTTACAGCTGAATTTTTAAATAGTGCATAGTATAAAACATGCCTGGAAATACTTCCTTTTCTCAGTCTATTCACGGTAAGTTAAAAAACAAAGGAAGAGCTCAGAAACAGGAAAATTCCCAAATACAGTCAAGTTGCAGCTATCTGTGGCTGGATTTCTGTTATGTACTACTCGGTCCCACTTTCCCAAGCAAGTATACCAAGTTGAAAAACATTCTATTGCTAGGTGAAATACATTCAGCTCTGACCAAAGCAGGTGAAAAAATGAGGTGATAGCGTGCAATGGGAAGGAAAAAGAAATCTGATGACTAACTGAGCATCATCCTTACCCAGTTCCCATTCTCCATCTCTTTGTTCTTCACATGTCTGTGAAGGCACGAGGTTCTGCTCAAACTAATTGCTAAGCCAAAGCAGCCTGATCCTTTCAAGCACTGACAAAATAAATCTGTCACAGCAGCTCCCCAGTGTCTTCCATGTATTCTGTCCCACTAAGATGACCACAATGAGCCATACAATCATCATATTCAGACAGCATTACTGTATCTCACTTTATTTAGGGACAGACTGTGAAAATAATGAGAATCCTCCATCTGCATCTCATCCAGCTGCCCGCCGCCTCACTAAGCCAAGTGACCGTGAGCATATTCTCCTCAGTACCAGTCTTTCCACAGATTCTCAATGCTTTTCTATTCTCAATTCAAAGTCTTAATTCTCCAATTGATCCATAGATCAGGTTTTCAGCTACTCGGTGACAGTCATTTCAATGAAGCCTTTAGCTTTATGATTGATGATACAATACAACTTTTAGTTAGAAATCTAGGATTAGGCATAATAATAAAAAGCAACACAATACAGTGGTCTTCTCCCTTAAGGGGATGTGAAGCATTATGGTTTTTCCTAAGGAAATTAAGCTAAATCATATCATGGGAGAAACAATTTTGGCAAAAGCATAGAGCTATAAAAATGAAGGAATTTGTGTAGCTGTCAAGTATGCATTAGCACAGAAAGACAGTAACAGAATGCCAAAATTCTCAGAAAAAAAATGTAAATATAACATTTTTGAGAAATATATTTAATAGAGGGAGAGAACAAAAGAAACCCAAACTGTTGTGAAGAATAAATATTATTACTATTTTATTGGTTTAGTGTAGATGGAAAAAAAAGGCTTTGATATAGTGTTTTTGAAAGACTATAACCAGAAAAAAATTCTTTAAACAAAGAAGTTTTAGCACTTTCTGCAGTTAAGCAAGGTGTCAATGAACCAAAAATATATGAGGAAACTGAAAAACTCTTCCTTCTTCAAGTCTAGCTTCACAATGCTTAATAGCAAAAACTATCAGTTATTTGTTGAAATATTTCATAGGAATACTAATGTTAGTTCAGGGGGAAAAAAAGACAATAAATCAATTTTCTCAGATATGATTGTGAAAAAATTGAATTAATTCATTCTTGCCTATTTACTTTTGGCTCTACTTCAGCTGTATACATAAGATAACTAAGAGAATAAATAAGAGAATTGCAAGTGTGTGTAATGAAAGTTTAAATATCTAATTCCCATTAAAATAATGAGGAAAACACTACATTTCAAATCCTGATCCTTGAAGTATAAGAAACACTGAGGCCATGATAAATGGCTTGTAGGTGGTCCCTCAAATGGCATTAAACACTTTCACACAAAAGCTTCACATTTAAAAATGTTGAATACGTAAATTCATGGCATTTTGAGGGACTACTAGTGTCAAGAAGAATTCCACCCACAAGCAGTCATCTGAAAGAAGTTCTATAATTTTTCTAGAAGGAAAGGATCCTTTCTAGATGACTGATGTGTGCCTCTCTAGAAACTTTAGCCATATAGACTAGAGTGGGAAATAACTGATGAGAGTGTAATGACCATGTAGTAATACAGGGTGGAGGAGCAACTATTTTTACAGGATATAGCCTCATGAATGCTTTCTAAGCATTCCCCTTGAAACAAAAGGCCATTGTTTATGAGTTTATGTTCAAAGCGTAGACCTTCAGTATTCCATTAAGTTCTCACAAGCTTCTCCCAGAGGTGGAAAACACATCTTTCATGAGGGTTTCTTCCTAAGGGCTTTTATAATTATTAAAACCACTGTTCCTTTTCATTCTTATTCTCCAAGATAAGCCACACTTATTTTTTGAATGTATTTGGTTAAAGCTATTAGTATTCAAGTATGGACATGACCATTATCTGAATCTTCATTATATTCTCCATACCTCCACCCTTCAAACAAAACCTCAGCATTTGTAAAGTTTAATCAGCTGCATTTCACACCGTTCCCTTGAGATACATGAGGAATTATGTGTATTAACACTTTATAATAAAACAAGGATGATCAAAACCAGAAATATATTAAATGTAAGCATGTTATACGTGAACTTTTGTTTGAAAAGATGACACAGTGAACTGAAGTACTATTTCAGGCAAACAATGTACATTGGCAAGGACACAGGGAAAGATATCCCAGTGTCCAGAAAGCAGAGTCGGCGATAAGCCAAGCAAGAGACTTTGAGGGCACATTGAGTTGAAGAGATGAGAGAATTCTGGAATATGTTGGGAGTTTAAGGTTAGAGAAGCTATTCAGCAAGAAGGGAAGAAAGTGAAGGGAACAACTGGGACAGTTATTCATATGGGGAAAAAGAGATATGTTCAATTAAATCTAATATTAGTGAGCAGAATCATCATAATTTTGTTTAAATTATGCAAGTTTATACTCCTAAAGTAAAATAATGGCCTATTTCAGGTTACTGTGTATTTCCATTTGAACTTAAATTAGTAAGAAGCATAAGCACCTTTTTTTTTAAAAAAAATTAGTCTATTTTTATTTCATTATCTGAAAATGTATGCATTTCTAGGAAAAAAAAATTCAATCCTGTCTTCAATCTTTTGACAACTACTTATTATATATTTCATGATGACAATGCCTCTATACCTTAGCATCTCAACTATGTTGAAGTGCCCTCAAATACCCACAGCAGGATACATTTAAACTAGTTTATAAATTGTTCATTTACTAGTACATACATTTAGATGAACTGCACTCACAAAAACTCATTTTTATTTGTTTTTCTAGCTCTTATTGTTTCAAAACTCTAAGACTAACTTCAATTTTAGGTTTTAATTTCTGTATCAAGAAATACAAATTCACAGAAAGGAACGACTATCATTTAAATTAATCCTCCTTCATATTTCAAAAGAGAATGGGATATAAGCATGACTGAAGGTTTACACTTTTTTTTTAAAATCTCTGAATCAGTTTATCTTTTGTTCAATGGAAGATGCTCAATAAGTGAAAAATTCCTCAACACAGTGTCCCAGAGGTATTTGTAGAAACTCTGACGACCTTAACTCTGATAATACTTATATCAATGCAAGACAGGAACACAACATCTAGAGCTAATAAAATCATACTAAGGAAAAGGATAATTAGCTCCACAGAATTCACTTGAACTATATAAAGATTGACTTTTTCCTGTAAGTCTTATTTTTCACTCTTATTTACCATAGTGAGATGAGCCAACTTGGTCCTACATTTGGTGGAGCTTAATGCAGCAAGAGAATATAAATGATTTGCTTTATAGAAGTACCCCAAGGAATACACAAAGAGCACATAACAGAGATGTTCTCACCAGGAAGACAACTTACAGAACAATACAAAGTAGTTCTGCTGCTGTTGATCTGAAAAGTCCAGGGAAACCAAAAATCATCTTATCAAACGCCAGTCTCAAGTAGTTTGTCCTTATCAAACCCCAGTCACAAACTGGAACCAGAATAATCAAATGCACCATATTCCATAACTGTAGTTATTTCTGAATAACTATAAAATTCTTCTGACTTAAAAAACCTGAAACTAAAAACCACAGAGCTTCTTCCTTACCTTTAATAAGAGAATAAATTATTTGTTATGCAGAGGCCGCACTTGCTAATTAAAACTGTAATTAATTGTTTTGCAAAGACTATAAAATTGCTGCTACAAAACTAGCAACACTTCTCAGAGCTATTAATAAGTTAATGTCAATGGAAATCAAGAAAAGCCACACATTTTAGTGGTATAAGGGATACTAACTGAATGTGTAAACCCAAAACGCAAGTAATGAAACAACGTTATTCAACTTACCATCTAACTCCATATGCTGTAGGAATTAATGTTTTATTGGATTTTATGGTAACAGACATTTATTCAAATAACCTATGGGTTTCTTTTCAAAGAAGATGTCTCCTATTCCAGTATAAATAAAATACAAATAATTTATTATGAATCAACAGAACAACAATCTCTCTAGCTCATTCTACTTTTAATTTCACTTACTTTGAAAGTGCAAAAGAAAGGATTTAAATTTATCATTGCTCATTAAACCTGTAAAAGGCTGTGTTAATTGGATGTCACCCTTTCTAATTCACTTACGTGTTTGCTGACAATAAAGACCGTATGATTTAAGAGCAACTGATTCTAAAGACATTATTTACTGACTTCACTGAAGTTCATAGTCTGAAGCTGACACAAGGTGTTAAGGATTATCCCTTAAAAAGGAAAAGGATGAAGGAAACACAATCATTCTAAATTAAGAACTGGAGAAAAGAATTGAAAGTGTAAAATATACATTAATACCTTTAGTATTCTTAAAGCCATAATTCAGTGTCAACACAAATAAGGATTGTACATTATTTTGGTAAATCTCACTATTACCACAAAGAAAAATCACATTGGAAGCTAATGTTCTTTTGACAAACTGAACACAACATTTTGCATCACTGAATTACATGCCAACTCATGCCTACCTAAAGCATCACAGTTTAGCCCAACCACTCATAAGGGAAGTAAAAGACTGATATTTTGAAAACCATACTGAAAGCAAGGGAGTGGCTGAAAGACTGCTCTATCATATATCATAATAATTGGTGATAAAAAGATGAATGTATATATATATACACATACACAAGACAAAATTTAAGGTACATCTAATAATTAGTAAATTACTTCAGAGCCATAGATGATGGGAAATATTACCGACAAAGTGTATAACGACCAGTTTAGAATTATTTTAAGAACTGGGCATGATAGTGTAGTATGTGGTTTTAAAAAAAAAAAAAAAAAAAAAGAAAGAAAGAAAAGCACCATTAGGTGTGAAAAGGATTGTTTAAAGCAAGCTTAAAATGTGAAGGAGAAATAATAATAGACAGAGGGAGACGTTTGTCATACTGTTAAAGAGGCAAGACTCAGATTTTCCTGAAATTGTCTTAAAACCCAGGATCTCTCTCCAGAACAAAGCTAACTGTCAAAAATTACACCACAAAAAATGACTCATGGTTGAAAGCTATGCTAACTTCTCTGTAGATTAGCACTGCAGTTGATAAAACCCACTCTCTCTCTCTCTCTCTCTCTCTCTGTGCCCTTGGCAGGGAGTAAAACCAGCAGTGCCTCAGAATTTGCTTGCACAGACGTGGCAAACCATGTACTTCAAGTTGCTCATCTTCTGAGCATCATTAATGCTCAGCTGAAGACTTTGGATGGCATTATTAAAAATGACTAGTTCAATCCCTGTTTTCTTTCACATTCAATTCGATTTAATCTGTAATACTATATCTACTATGTCTGAAATAAACAGTCAAATGGCCAATAATCTTTTGGCTACCTGAATTTCTGTAAGAAAAATAAAAGGTTTGCTTTCCACTGCCCACACCGCCCACACCCACCCCCGGCCCTGGCCCCCACCAAGGGTCATCTTTTTTGTAGCTTTATGGAGTAAACAGAACACATGATTAATAAATTTAAAATTGCTCAACTTCTTATCTGATCACTAAGAGAAGAAAGGGGAGACATCAGAATAAGCAAAAAATTTTGTACGACTCAGTCTGGGTTACACAGATGAAAGTAGCTGACTTTTGCTGTCCCCAGACCGTAGTTCTTTTTCCTACTTCTGCATATTCCTTTAAGGACTTGTTCCTGATACTCAGAAAAATACTAAACACATGGACACTTAATGATTAAAATAGACCAGGAAATAATATCACAGTTCAAGTGATCCTAAATGAAAATAATGTATTCTTCAAAAATAAGTGCCTTTTAGAAAGCATTCTTTACGGTATTTGTCACAGACCACTTGGTATGAAAAGCAATGATTTTGTTTTCAATCTGTAATTATACAACTGACATAATATGCTCATTACAAAATACATTATTGATCTGAGATGCTAGAAGCTCTACAAAGTAAATCAAACTATTTCTACTTCACTTTTGAAACAAAATCATTGGAAATATTAGTGAGATGTTCATTTTAGACAGCCCTGTGTTACAGAGATCACGCAAAACTCTTCTTAGATTAAGACATGCTGGGAACCTGACCAGAACATCATAGATCATTCAGCTGAAAAAGAGTATGGCCAATGAAAGAATAGTTTCCAGTGGGAGATGGATATTCAGAGATTATCCTGTACACACTGGACTACAAAACAATAGTCTATCACAGGCAGCTGGGATATGATGTGAGTACATTGTAATTGTCTGCGGATGTGTGAGTGACAGCTGGCTGAATTGAGTGGAAAGATAGAAATAGTATATTCTATTTGGGGGTAGAGGAAATACAATAAAAGTAGAAGTATAATTTTTTGCAGCTGCAAAGCCTTTTTGACAGCAATTCGCTTCCAATCACTTTCAAGTAATGCATGAATAGGATAGTCAATGTCATTAAAATAATTTACTAGTCATCAGGAATAATAAATGAATAGAATAATTTACAATTCACACACATCCATTGCTAATGTAGACACCTAAAACATGTGGTTAGAGACAGCACTCTGCATGCTAACATGTCAGATGTGACACTGAAATCCACTCCTTAGACAAGAAATAGTAGCGGAAAGAGCAGTGACTGGAATAACTTCAGTGGTATTTCTCAACCATTTGCCAATGAATTTCTTCAACACACTGCTCCTAAAATAATCTTTAGAATTACTAAATGAAATCATGTGTTAACCTGCTATACTGCAAGCATGATGTGATAGACCTTCATACACAGAGACAACCTGTCTATTGAAAGGAAAATACCTGTAGAAAAAGGAAAAAGACTTAAATCAAAATTTTGGCCTTCCAAGGACATTTAATACAGGGCTGCTGATGTCTCAGAGCACTTCTAATCTGTTTTAACAAATTAATAAAGCATTCATTTTGTACAGGAACAAAGTTATAGTTGCAGAACAATGGCTGCGACTGAAGTACTGCTAAGCCCAGCATCTCCCTCCTGTCACAATGGCTCCTTCAGACTGACCTTTGGTAGCAATCTATAAACCCATCCAGCCCATGGGACATTTGAATCCAGTCTGTTGCCTTTTGCTGTGGTGAAAAAGCAAACGCTGCGGGACAGTTGCATGCTTTCCCCACTCTGGGTTTAAAGCTTCATCTGACCAGATAACCGAGATTACCATAAGGGGATCAGCTTGTCCCCAGTCCAATGAAGAAAATAAAGTTGCATAATAATATCCACATATACTTCAAAATAAAATCTGGGTAGATACAGTGCCGATCAGCGGTGTCGTAAACCCTCTATACCAACAGTAAAATCAGCATGGCTGTTGAGGCTGGTAAAGAATCGTTAGCACGCATCACGATGGACTTAAAACATTCAGGAGTTCAAAGCCTACAGTCTTCATACACAGATCACTGCAAAAACCAGTCATTGAATTCAAAGGATGATTGATTTAATAAAGGAAATTTTAAAAGTATGCGGGGACCTCTGGATTTTATTCTAACTTCTCAAAGGCTTTTTTATGTGCAAGAAAAAGAAATTATTGGCTGTGTCACTTTCTCATTGTCTTTTGTTTAAGCTTTAACTTTATTTAATTGATTACCTTAAGTGGAACTAAAATTTTAAAATATATAAGCAAAGCCAAAGAACAACAAAGATATTATGCCTACTTTGTAAATCTATCTTAATTTCGAAACATGTGCTTTGAGAATCTTGATCTCCAGTGGAATCTTGCCTGCCTATACTCTGAATATAAAGTGGAGATTTGATGCAACATTTAAGTTATTAGATGTATTTCTGATTATTCTAGGATCACGTGGGCATTGTAAAGCCTTACCACAGCAAGAGTACTGCTTCCGCTGTGAAGCTGTGCGCTCTTTCCATTGCAGAAACCCTTGACTTGGCTCCATATTTTAGGTTTCTCGGTTTATTCTGCAATTAGAGCAAACATTAAGTTTCTTCATGTCTAAAAAAATTCACTGTTAGTCCTCTTCAAAATTACAGTACAGAATGACTTCTTATGAACCGACAAAAAAATAATCTATTTGTTAACTTACAAGTGTAAGAAATCTTAAAACAGCCTTTTTAACAAACTTACTAGATATAAAAACAGCATCTTCTGCTTACATAAAAATTAGCAGAGAAGTGATCACTGAGTGGATTTGGGTTTGTATGTCATTTGCAATATAGGGTGGGGCGAGGCAAATAACTTTTTAAAGACCCATCCTACCTAACACTTCAGAAATTTCTCATTAAGCAGAGGCAAGAGAGTAATGTTCTTGGTTACATAAACTCCAAGAGTTCTTAAATGGCCTTAATGTCCCTTTCCTCGAAATCATGCTAAGAGCACAATAAGCCTATATATACGGAAGCCATGAACATGCACCCATAGCTTGTACAGATAGGCTCATTGTGCTCTTAGGACGACAGAATATGCAACCTCCCCTTTTCTCCTCCCTGCTCCGATTACTCATAGCTGAGAAAACCAACATTTTTCCTGAGCACAATTAGTATTCACCCACCAGGAACTAAGGGAAGAAATGACAGGTTTTGCTAGTGCTGTCTTACTGCCCTCAGACAAGTGAGAGCAATAGGTTATCAGAGAATTGGGAGGAACAGCAGTTCTTCCTGAAGCTTTTTGAAGGAGACTTAATAATCCCACTTAGGGATAAACTTTTGAAAGATAATAATAAAATTAGCAATGCTAACTCTACATTTAAGAATTATGTAGTACTACTCTTCTTAAGATTTCATAATACCTTTTCATAATAACCTTTTCACAGCATTAACTAAGCTAAAATACGTCTTAGTTTTCACACTGTGGTTGTTTTTAGCATCTTAGTTCTACATGCTCTTGTTACATATATCTGAAGTTCTTTTAAGTGTCGATCTTTGCTGAAATTTGGGAAGCAACACATATAGCATTTGCTATTAATACAAATAATTTTCTAATATTTTGAATACTGAATCAGTGCTATTCAGCTACAGCTCAGTCTTAATATTCTGCAATCCCAACAAAAATGCCTTCTGAAAATGTATTCACTCTCTTGTGAAAACTCCAACTTCCATATATGAAATGCTAGTTAAATATACATCTCAGAAGAGATAATGAACTTTATTCAAATAAATGAAACACTATATTCACTCAGCCTTATTTATAATTATAAGAATTTGTTTCTTCTTCATAACTTATCTAGTTATATTCCCAATACTGTGTCATAAAGACAAATTAAAAAAAAAAAAATCTTTGCAGTTTTGGAAATGTATAGTCTTTTGGAAATTGGAATAAATTCCAGTTTTGAGAACCAGATGAAAACTTTTATAATCTCACAAATGCAGCTGCCAATGTCAGTCTGGTTTTTTTCCCTATAAGTCATCCCAAAGAAGTATGATAATGGAAAAAATGGAAAAAAGTATGGAAAAAATGCAGTCTTTCGTAATTTTGCCCAATTAGTTGTCAAATGTAAACTAATCCTGGTCTCTATTTTTTCACCTCAAAGAAAAAGAGAAAAAAAAAAAAGAAAAATACATCAAACTTGTTTGTGTCAGTTCATATTTAGGAAGCATGAAAACAGGTGTGAAATAATTGTAACTTCTTTTTTTTTTTCACAAGCGATTGAAGTGAAAAACCGATTTTGCTAGCCATTATAGTGGCCACTGTGCCTATATTAATAAAATAAAAAAGTAATATTACTTCTTTATGTAGAAATGAATATGTAGCACAGTTCTTTTTAGAGATGCTAAGTGAGTTTGAAGGTTAACTAAAAATTCTGAGAGGAATACTAGAGACTATTTAGTGACTGCTCAAGGTTTTACTATTATTTTTAATACAAACCCCAAACCAGATCACTCTCAGCATATCCTTTTGATTAAGAGCCAGTATCACCATGAAATTAGTTTTTGTGCTGCAAGTAAATCAGGTCACCCATTTTTAAATTCTCATGCTTTATTGCCAGTTGGAAATCTTCAGTGTTTTAGAGATTTGCCACCATACTTTTAATAAATGTCAGTTGATGGGATTATAATGAGAATTAGAGAAAATAAAAGTTTTACATTAAAAAAAAAAGAAAGAGAACAGTTTAAGAATCAAAGGCTAACTTTTTCTGATTAGAAAGTTTTGCCTGCAAATTCTGAACAGAGAAAAAAAACTACAAAGTGAAAACATGTTTGGTTTATTATCTTGAGAAATTCATCTAGAACACTTACAAGTATCTAATACCTAAATCAAAATTAAAATATCAAGTGGCTTGGAAACAAAACGGATGGAGATTGGGACAGATATTGCTATAATTAACCGCAAAGTTTTCTGTTAAAGAAATCTCTGACTGTGGACACAAGATAAATGTAAAATTCAATATAAGACGGATATTATCTGAATAGCAGAAATCCAGGTTAGGGGCCAACATCACAGATTCAGATTCTTGATATCTGCTATCTTTATTTCACAATTAATATAGACAAAGGAAAGGTACATGACTAATTAAGTAAATGCGCTCAAACCCTCTTCCGTATAGAGAATACTAATTTAATTAATTAAAGAATTCCTATGTGCACAAGATACATTGTTTGCAGGACCACAATGCTTTTCGATACTTATTTGATATTACATCTGGCCACCACAGGTCTTGCCTTAAACTTCATAAACCTCAGAAACCCTGTGATACACAAGACAATCAAGCCTTGAGTCATTTGCCATACATAGGCATGGGGCATCATCTGAGATGCGCCAAGATACCATCGCCAGCCTCCCCCTGCCAAATTCTGAAGTCAACAGCTCTCCTGCAGATCCTACATTATATCTGCCTGCTACATCTAGATGTCCTAGCGCATCTCAGATGGCACTAGACGCCTCTGTGCTGGCAAGAGAACAAAAGCGTGTTATTACTTGCAAGAAGCATGATGCCTTCCTGCTCCATTAACGTATCGGATATAAATGCTGCTTGCATGCTGCTCAGCACATTTGAGGTGATTCTCAGTTCCTCACACCAACTTCAGGTCCCAGAGAATAAGCAAGCACAATGATTCACATCATTTCCCCTTCAATTTCTATTTCATATTCATACAATAAATGTGAGACTGACCTCAGGTGCTGTCATGACCTTTTTAATAACTGTGACAGACGGGGTCTCTAGTGATATGGAAGCAGACACTGAGGGAAGGTGAATCTCACAGTAGAGACTGAGGACCATAGGGTGGTCTCCTCACCTTTCTCTTTTGTCAGCAAGCATACGAGCCACAAACTGTCTGAGCGAGCTACCAGATGCTGTATCAGCAACCTTAGGAAGAAATGAGCATGAGTGCCCAGGGCCCCAGAGGAAGTCTTACTCCTCTTTGCCTTAAACAGTCACCGATTCAGATGAGCACCACAGTTCTGTCCATTAATTCCAGTTCCTCCAATACTTCTGGTATCACCTTGAACCAGGCTTCATGTAAAAATGTCAGAGAGTTATTCATATACTTTCAGAAAAAGCAAACTTTTTATGCGGCTACTCCCCACCCTCTGTGACAAGAGGTCAGTTGTGTCTGAGAGTGAAGCAGCTTAAGACTGTGTACTAAGACTGTCAAATACAAAGAGCATTGATCTCCTCATTAAATTTTAGTTCCAGTTGAGAGAATACAAGCTAGATGAGAGCATACAGTGAAATTCATATTATATCTGTTTAACATACAGACACAAATACATTCCATGTTTTAAATTCAAGTTCTCTCTCCTTGCTGCAGGGAAGAAGGACCATGATGTCTCAGCAGGAATTACAGTTGAGCATCCAAAGAGTGTAAGTTGTGTTTGAATGTTCAAAGGTGAACTGTAAACCTTAATGATGAAAATTCATTTTTCATTCATTATCCAAGGCCAGCAGGACCACAAACAAGGGAAATGGGTACATTCAGGGTACATAGCAAAGCCCCTTCTCCTCCAAATGCATTTTTCAGCCTTTACCATATGCATGTGTCTAGGCAATCAGGACTGATCAACTTTCTTCAGACTACATAGTGAATACAGTGATAAGCCTGACAAACATAATGAAGAAATTAATAGGCAAATACAGAAGAACTCATCAATGCTTTGCATCACATGTCCAGAGTCTGTGGTCAAAGCAAGGTCCCAATTTTAAGTTGTACTATTTGTTGTTGCTTAATGCACCTTTCGCACAGCAGCTGATCATTTTCTTTATTCCAGTATCCTCTAAGAACAGAGTACCTCAAGCTGTTACTGTCAGGTGGTATTCTTATGTCCACTATGCTAACATGTTTTGATCTCTCCAAACACTGAATGTAACTCCCAGATTGTTGTACAACAGTGAAGTATTGCATTAGTTCTCTGATACAGTAGGAATTACACCCAGAACAAAGCAATTTAAAAGTTTGTTTAAAAATATTGCATGTTCATTACTCAGTTTCTGGCCAGTTTGGAGACAAATATGACCTGCTGATTGAGCAGAAAAGACTTTTGTAACTGTACGAGACCTTAAGAGAAAAACCTTGGTCCCCTCAAGAAGCTGGATCTAATCAGATGTCATAGAAATTTCTCAGACTGATTTTTTCCCCAATTCCGACATTTTGTATTTTGAAGAATGAAAATTTAATATACAGTTTCTCCAAAAAATTGCAATAAAGACCTACCGAGCTTCACTACCAACCAGGAACTAATGAGAACTTGCTCCCAACTCCTACTTCTACGCAGCTGCTTCTTTTAGATTTTGACAGAAGGATCAATAGAACTACATCTAGTTTAAAAGCATGCATCACTTGAGAGAATACCTACTAGATAACACTGCCTCAATACTGTTATTCACTATTCATAATACATTAGTATTACTGTGGGATCTTGCGGTAAGCACTACAGTTAGGTGTGCATAATTTTGTAATAGTGACTTCCAAAGTGACCATACCCCTGATTTTTTACTAATTTAGTTCTAAATTTCCTTATCTTCTGTGTGAGCCCACACGATTTGGTTTCTCACATACAACACAGAGACTGCCAATGTGTCTACCCTGGAAGATCTGATATGTGAGAATGCATCTTCCAACAAAACCTGAAATGGTTTTTGAAGGATTTTAATATACAGAAGTGTTTCACCTGGATGGTGGATTTAGCTGCCTTTAAAGAACAGTGTAGACAGAAACTGTTGATGAGAACAGAGAATAGCATCTGCACTGGAGAGTAACCCCTAAATAAGGCAGAAAGAAGGTTGAAGAAAAAAGGAAGCCAAGGCAAGACAAGGTCACAAAGCAGATCACTGGAGATCTGCAAATGGAGCCCAAATGGCCTGGCTTTACACATTCTAGGTCATGCCACTTCTAAGTCAATGAACAGATAAACCAATTTTAGTTGTTTCAGCATTTTGAATAATTAATTTAAGGAACCAGAACATAAAATCCATTTTCCCTAAGTAGAAATGTCACATAAGAAGTGCCCTACTCTTTCCTCACAATTAGGTCACTGAAATATGCTGTGGCTTAAGACCCTGACATTCTTTCCTAAGAAACACTAATTTAGAATGGGAATACCTTTCAGACGTAAGTATCCAGCTTCAGAGATACTTCTTCTATTTAAAATATAAATTAAATGTAAATGTTATTCTATAAATGGACTATTTTCTCAGAGTTGCTACTTGAATCTTCCTATCTCATGATTTATCACCTAATACCTTTGTATCTGTCATACTATGATTTGTTACTAAAATAAAAATGACTGTCATCTCTGCATCAATAAGTCTAAGAGCCATACTTTTTCAGCCCTTGGAAATGACAAGTTTATCAATCAATATTTTGCTCCCTAATACCTATCCTTTATTCACTACTTTTTCAAAACAAATATTGTAGGCATCCATAGTTCTTGCAAAGATTTATTAGTTTATCTTTCATAGGCTGTTTCTACTATGATTAGTTTTTGTGTGGATGAGGATTAAATAGTGAACACATTTGTCCAAATGTCTTTACAGAGCCAATCATCTCTCCCAAAGTATAGAGCAGCTTACATTATTTATATGTTAATGGTCAGGGTCACACTGCCAGCACATTCCTAAGTTCCCGGTCTCTAAAAGAAAAAAAATTGAAGCCTTAAATAATTCAGATATCATTGACGAGAAATTGGAAGACTTGTTGGGCAAATATCAAAGTAATCTAAAGCTGGTA
This sequence comes from Astur gentilis, assembly GCF_929443795.1. Lineage (NCBI taxonomy): Eukaryota > Metazoa > Chordata > Aves > Accipitriformes > Accipitridae > Astur > Astur gentilis. The sequence continues at coordinate 2,404,899 of NC_064882.1, forward strand.
TGTGTAGAAGACATACTGTGCAATGACACGAGCAGACTTAATATTTTAGGAATGCTTCTGCTTGCACTGCAAAGTTTAATAGACCACTGACTGTGAAATGAGATGTCTTCCACTTATGTTTTTCTTCTTTTTTTTTTTTTTGTAATTCTGAACCTTCCTCTAATGAATAAAGTTTATTAATTATTGCTTGAATTTACTAGCCCCCCAAGTGCAATTAAACAAAATTAATGCAAATTCAAAGAGATATATGTGTTCAGGTGAAGTGCAAAAGCAATAGACAAAGTTTGGTGAGAACAAATTGTTCAAGAGCCATGTACTTAATAAGCAGTGCATGCTTACTTGTAATACAGCACAGTACAGTCCAAAAGACAGTATTTAAAGTCTTAAAAAAGGCCAGGAGTGAGGACAGCGATACTGTAAGATAAAAGCTTTTGTGCTCAAAAGAGATTATTCTCGATGTCTTTAATGGCATCCTTATTAGCTGTAAGTTTAAATTTCCTTTATGGGGAACAGGGAGAAGAAAAAAAAAAAAGAAGAAGAAAAGAAAACAAGCAATTGTTTTATTACATATCTCAGTATTATGCTGAGCCTGACCTCTCCCTCAAGATTAGACACTCTTCTATCACATGTCATTTGGAGCTGTCCATGAGTTACTTTGCCTTGACTGCAACCTTCATTGCAGTGTCTTTGACTTTACCAATGCAGGACTTTCCACTTAACCATTTTACTTTCTAGCTCAGTATCACAGACTGGTTTGGGTTGGAAGTGACCTTAAAGATCGTCTAGTTCCAACCACCCTGCCATGGGCAGGAACACCTTCCACTAGACCAGGTTGCTCAAAGCCCCATCCAACCTGGCCTTGAACACTTCTAGGGATGAGGCATCCAGAGCTTGTCTGGGCAACCTGTTCCAGTGTCTCACCATCCTCACAGTGAAGAATTTCTTCCTAGTATCTAATCTAAGTCTACACTCTTTCATTTTAAAACCATTACCCCTTGTCCTATCACTACGTTCCCTGATAAAGAGTCCCTCCCCATCTTTCTTGAAGGCCCCCTTTAAGTACTGGAAGGCTGCTATAAGGCCTCCCCAGAGCATTCTCTTTGCCAGGCTGAACAACACCAACTCTCTCAGCTTGTCCTTGTAGTGGAGGTGCTTGAGCCTTCCGATCATTTTTGTGGTCCTTATCTGGACCCAGTCCAGCAGGTCCATGTCTTTCATATGCTTTCTTAAATCTTCATGTTCTGCTTCCCTGAATGATCCAGTCACCAGTTCCAAGACCAAAGGCACTTAGAGGCCAACTTAGTTATCAGCTCAGGCCAATACAAGGCCTAACATTTAGATTCTTCACTATTTGCTGAGATTCACAAGCCTAAGTAAAGAACACAATCTTCTCACTGCATAGAAAAGTTTAGGTACTATTAACAGGAGACACAAAACAGCATAAGTGGCTTACTACTTAAGTGACCACAAGTACTGATGAAATTCATAGCCCTCAAAAAAAATAAAAAACCAAACAAAAAAACACACACATTTGTAGGGATAATTCTTCCCTCTGCAGATACATTTCTTCTCAGGACTCACACCCAGGAACTCTGTTCTGTGTATGTAACAAGTAAATAACATTATTTTTGTAAAAAGGAGGAGGAACTGGGACATATCCTATCCTCCTAATGCTCTTATTCTGTGTACCCATGCAAAGAATTTTTCATGAAGTACGTGGGATGTCAAGATTCAAACTCTTCTTCTACTTCTCTGGATTTAAACAAAAATATTTTTTTTCGGAAAATTACTCTAAACCTTGGTTTAAAGGGGAACCTGGACTCACATGCGTCTCAGTTCTTCTGTTGAAGGTGTTGCCTATGCAAACACGCCACAGGTTTTCACCAGCCTCACACAGCAGGCCAAAGAGATAAGTACACTTCCCCTTTTGAGTCAGTCTGACTTTTTTGCTTCCCAGGCTATAAGTCCACAGTTTAGCACAAGATGACCTTCTAAGTGTAAAGGGGAATAGCCAGCTCTCATAACCCCTGAAAGTTTTCTCAAGACACTAACTAAAAGGCCAGCTGGTGATCTTAAATGCCAGGAGTTCAATGAACTGTACACTTCAGGAAATTGCTTCACTAAAACGGATGGTTTTCTGCTCCTAATGCTGGCCATCTAAGAAAAGAAAATGCTAGAGGTCCTGTCTCACCAGTTTTGTAACAAAACTGCTTAGTTTGACAACTCTAGCCATCCAGAAAGCTTCAAAAAGATCCTTTCCATATTTCCTTTCCAATAATAAATCAGGCAATAATAAATGGGGCTTGTTTGCTGTCCAGAATCTTTTAAATCACAGTACTAACTCAAAAAAAGGCTGGGTTAGGGAAACAAGATTCCCAGTATGAAGCAAGTCTCATTTTAAAATGAAGTAACCATGGTTAGAATTCCCTTTCTTAATGTAGTGGAGGTCTATTCTGATATGGGGAACTAAATTAATAATAGATACTTACATCATTTCTTGAGAAGCCTTAATAACTCGTTTGTTTGCAGCAGCTCTTTGAAAATCATGCAGCATAAAAGAGAATAGTAATGAATCTTTGCTTTGAAAGAGCACTTCTTACCAGCACAACTCAAAGCATTTTATGAAAAACTAGTATCAGTATCATTCAGATGAGTAACTAACATGCAAAAGGAATTCCTAGCCTGAGGACATGGGTCACACTCAAGGCCATACTTAGTAGGCCACACTGTTCTGAAAATACATTATTTCAGGTCTTTTCTTTGTCATGATGTTCTCTGAGTCACGGCTGACAATTTTTCAAGCTATTGTGCTCCCTCTGTGATATGCGGAACTGGTGGAAATGTCAGATGCATGGTAAAATAATAGCTGTTAATATGAGAGTCAAACTCAAATGGAGAAACAATGAATAGTAGATGGGTATTAGAATAGTAAAGGAGAGAAATGAAAGTGAGGTACTTGTTTCTCCAGAAGAGCCTCAGATCTGGGCTCTGTTCATCTTCTCAGGTGGTCCCATATGATGAGAGGAAAAACTGTATCATAAAGGATTCATATATATATATATATATTCGTATAAGTACACATTGTACTTTTCACCTAATAAAAGAAACATATGAAGGGAGAGCATTTCAGACACCTCTTACTCCATATTTATTTCCAACCTTCAGGAAGGGGGGCTTGGTGCTGTATTCAGTTGGCAGCTAAGTTCATAAAGCTGTGTTAATGCATGGTCTCACAGTGCTAGGAATATGACCCTGAGCTTTTTCACTACACATTTTTCTGAATAACCTCTAATCTCTCCTTCCATAGCTGGCTCCCAACCTTTACATTGATTTTGTTAATTCGTTTTAGGGCCATCTCCCTTCTATTCCAGACACTGCAAGTCCCAAAATCTTGAGCTACTGTGAGGAGAAGACAAAGCCATGTTTTGCCCTTAGAGTTACCATGCAATTACACTTGGCCACCATCTGTCTGCCCCCAATAAGTACTTCAAGCCTGATGGTAGCACCTCTTCCCACTAGTCTATTTAAGTTGAAGATGAATGCCTGCAAAGGAAGAGTTTTAATCATCTGTGAAGGTATTAATTCATGTAAGTGCCACCAGGCATCTCACCAGCCTGACTGAAGTGTTTCCAGCCACTCCCATCCCGTCTCACGCTCCAGTAAAAGGAAAAAAACCAAACCAAACCAAACCAACCAAAACCTAACTCACTTCAAAAAGCCTTTCCTCCTCCTCTACCACATCCTTTTTTTCATGTGAGGAGAGGCAAAGACTTTACATCATTGAGGATTTAATGTGTGAACATAGACCTTTACAAATCAGGTTTCAGAGGTTTGACTTGTACCACCTGTGAACTTCAGCTTCCTTACCATCAGTTAGTAGTGTCACCTAACTTAATAAGCCCGGAGACCTTTACCGTCTCCTTGTTCTCTCTACTCCCAAGCTACTGACTGACCATTTTCTTCTACAAAAGCATTAAAATAAGGGATTTGCACATACTTAGGGAGATCTTTGCCACCCTACATTCAGCCCAGAACTTAGTCCCAAATAAGCCCTGTATCAGCTTTAGGACTAGCAACAATTAGAGTTCTCCCTATTCATTTTATGAAGCTTCCAATCTATTTTATCAGTCTAAAAATCTATTGTCTTTCCAAAGGCAATGAAAACCCATGAAGAACCTCCTAAATGAGGCACTGCAGCATGCAAAGAAGATCCACACATTGCCTCTGGGCAGTAGAGAGTTTTCATCATTTCTGTAAGACAGACCAAGTAGCAGCTTTCATAAATTTATCAGTATTTAACATGATGGAAAATCATGTTGATAAATCTGTGTTCGAAAGTAGTAGAATCACTTAAAAGTAAAATTCATAACTCTAATTTTAAATCAAAAAGCTAATCAGCTAACTTTAAATCTACAGAAAAGTAGATAGAGGGCTGGAGAAACATTAAGGCTGTATTCTAATTTCGTACAGCTTTCCTTATGCTCTCTATGACTTTCTGATAATACGGCATATAGTAAAGGCTGTAACAACTATTCATAAATTATGAAGTATTTAAAACCAAAAGTATACGTGTTAGAAGTTTAATATACTTTCTGTTCTCTGGTCATAATGATGATTTCATCGCATCACCACTTCCTAGATTTATTTTTCTTTTTAATAAGGAACATTTCATTTCAGTATCTATGCTACAGAAAAAGTGACGAGAAAGAAGAACAGTTCTGCTATTTATGGACCTAATCCTTACATGAGTAGCACAAAGTGCATGAGATACAACTTCTCATGTAGGAACCACTCCTATGACTATGAATAGCACATTCTGTGAACGAAACAAGGATCGAAATTTTGGAGGAGCTGCTAATATCAATAAGGTCACAGAAGAGCACTGATTTACAATCTCAGAAAGCAGGGGAACAAATGCAAATTGTTTCCTGAATGCATCCCAGCGTCTGGCCAAAAAGGAAAGTAATAGCACAGGAGAAAGTAGTCCACATTCCAGATACAGGGTGAAAGCTACTGCATAATTGATAATGAATCAAACATAAATCTGTGAGAAGTGGAGAAATCACTACATAGTTAAGGATTCTGGCTGAGAAGGTAACTGCCATTTTAACATATGTTTCTTGACAACCAATTTAAGCAAGCAAAATCAAACCAGTCTGCACATCTTCTAAAAGGAAAAAAAAACGCACTAGCTATAAATACCTTCTTTTGGTTGGTGATTTTTGCCCCTCAACATTTTAAAAAGTGAAATGAAGTCTTTTAAACCAAGTCTCTTGTTTCATATACATCAACAGATGCAAAAGACCACTGAGGGGTGTGAGGAAGTCTAGATCATGTTAGAAAGCTCATACATGCAACATATTTGTTATTTCCTTGATATTATTTGCCACAGCATATGACTAATCCAAGAGTTACTTAAGCTTCCACATCAATGTTTCCATTTTCCATCCATGAATGCAACCAGTCTGTATGGTAAATTACACATCGAATGGTCAGGGTACATGTCAAGAAAAGGTCACAAGAAGATATAAATTACCCTTCGCTCTAATTTGTACTTACACCATCTAACAGCACTTTGCTGCACTGCATAGATTGTATCAGCTTTAACTCATTCAGTAACAGCAACTCATTTGGTAACGTTAAGCACTATGCAGGAGGATTAATGTGTTAATACTTCATGGAAACATGTGGTTTATTAGCGATTTATTGCCTTGGGGTTGTTGCTTTTTTGTTTCACCTCTGCATGCAGGCTCTGAGTGATGCTTACTGGGAACCATGCTCACTGCCACATGGCATGGGCAGAGCGATACTGGATACTGTGATGGTTTTGACGTGTATAAGGTAGCTAAACCAAGCTCTGATGTCCTCAAATCACAAGTAGCAATACACAGACACACATATATGGACTACAGATGGATCCAACATTTGAGCACCATAAAGGGTATAAGCTACATAAAGCTGCCACTCTTTCTTACATACAACTGACTACATTCTCATTCACTAAATTGTTCCCTGATGCTTGCACCTCATAGAATAAGCCAAAAGAGCCCCAAAGTATGGTTACAGAACTGACCTGTCACCCCAGCCCTGGCAGAAACGACTGACTGTGCATGTCAGTGATGATGGGCAGAAAGGACAACCCTTTCCTTAGCCATGTTTCAACACAGCTCAATCACTTCACTAAATAGTAACTGAGCACAATTGCTTCAGCAAAGAGCAGCTTAGAGCTGTAGTGAGGTCCATAACTCCCAAGAGTTTTCCAGGGTTCTCTGTTACTGTGCAGAAACAGAGTCCTTTACATGGACTGCTGAATTGACTTAAGAACATGCTGCCTCTCTAAAACAAATGGATGACTTAGCAGTCCTCTGGTTTTCTTTGTAAGATGTTTTCACTTGCTTATTCAGGCACTGTGTAAATCTGAGATCTCCATTAAAACCATTATAAAGAACACTTTTCGTCTGATCCCATTAATGAACCTCGCATTGCACCTAAAGGATTGTTAAATGGTAGTGGTTTATCAGGAAGAATAAAAAAAAAAAGTGACTGCTCTAATGGTGCTACAATCCACTTAAAAAAAAGTTTTGCCCCAAAGTTAAACCCTTAAAAAACTGAACTACAACAAAGGGCATTCCTGTGTGCACATGTGTGTGTTTGTATGCAAGAGTAGTAGTAGGAAATACTCTCAGGCACTGAAATATACATATCTGGCATGCATAAATTAATGTTATAGGGGGTTTGTGTACATGCCAGGAATGATACAAGCAAGAAAGATGACAGTAATATGTTTTATTTCATTAGTATTGGCATAAAAACATCACATTACCATTTGTTTCCTTTATGAAACTCAAGACTTAAATTGAAATCTTCCCTCTAACATAATATATTTACACACAAGGAAAGTAAGTGTTCAATTTAGCACTAAAATAACAGTTACAATAAAAATTATAAGAAAATTACTTTTACTTTGAAATGTCATTTGCAGTAAAAATACTTGTAGGTGAAAATATCCTAAAAAAGGAAAATAAGCTGTCTGATGCAAAGCATGATTTTAACCTCATCTGTTAATGCAAGGTGCTTAAAAAGTTATACTTGAAAGAGAAATGTACTGAAAGCATTATTCTATTATTTTTTTCCTACTGTGTATTCCATTATGACATTTGGATACATATTAGATGATTTTAAACACAACTAATATTTTGTATATAATATTTATTAAATGCAATACAGAATATTAAATGCAACATAGAATAAATACATTCAAGTATGATTACAACAATCAATCAATCAGTATGTCTTATTCGATTTATATTACAGGGTTTGGGTATTGCCACTCATATGGGAAATCGCTTCCTTGTGCCCTAAAGCATATATCCTTTGGGGATTATAATGCATACTAGTAAAAAGGAAAGTCTTAAAGGGAAATACAATGAAGTTCCATCAACCAAAAGAAATATTTGTTTGAATGAGTTTACAACCTTTTTCTTCCTCCCCTTCCCCCCTTTTTAGAAAGCTGATAAGCAGACTCATGAAGCAGGCTTTTCCTCCAAGTATCTTCTGAAAAATGACCTTCAATAGCACATTAATATTCATAGCTCTGACATTCAGTATTCATTAGTTTATATCCCTGCTTCCTTTTCAAAAGCAAGACATAGGCTCTTGCTATCCCGTGTAACACCTTGAAACCGCGATAACCTCACCTCGCTCACGTGCCGTCACTTCACATGACCACTGAAGTCTGTTTACTGACACTTCTTTCCTATACAGCGGGCAGCCTGTCAACCTGGCTACTCACCTTTCCAAAGGCTGCAAAAACTACACACCGCATTAAGAAAAAGCTGGCACAGTTCTTCAGATAAAAGAGACACTTTTCCCCAGCATGTTACTGTACTTCCTTGATCCGCAGTCGGGAAGCGTTACATGTCCTTGCACATTATTTTAAAGTGTTTCCTCCCTCCTGCCTTGAAGCAATTCTGTTTGTCTCGCACAAAGGGGTTTTTTTGTGCAAGTTTGGCCTTATCAAGAGAGCTCAAGAAGTTCAGTAGAAATTTCCTTCCCTTCTTTGACACATGAAAGTATAAACAAAAATGCTGAATACTTGAAAAAAGCGCAGTCTACATACAGAAAAGAAATGGTGGGATTTTAGCCACATGTTTTATACCTCTACGTTGTTATTAATGAGAATTAACATGGAAAAAAGAAGGCTCATGTTTTTAGCCAATTAGCATCCGACAGATAGCACTCTAGGAATTCAGTCTGCAGCCCTAATTTGTAGCAAAGAAAGCATTTTTGAAATCAATGTCTCTGAAATAGGCCTCAAAGCAAAGTTAATTTTTAAGCATTGTTGAATCAGATGCTCATACAGAACACAGAGCATGCCAGACATTGTATTTATTATTTTAATCAAGCTGTCCAGACAAAAAGCCTGGATAGTAAATTAGTTTTGTAGTTTAGAAATACTAATTAAAAAAATATAATACTTCCGTAATTCAGTGTACTCTAAATTCCTTTCCGTTTTGCTCACTAATACATACAGGACCCAGAATCAACAAATTCTTTCTACAGGTTGGATAATTCATTTTCCCCTAGAAAAGCTAAAAATTGTCAAGAAACACTTAGAGTATTGACCTATATTACTCATTAAATAATGCACCCTAAAAATAATACCATGTCAGATGCTTTTCTACACAGAATTATTAGAAAATAGTGCCCTCAGTTAAGGGGCGGGGGGCAGAACACCAAAACCTCAAGCATTTCAGTTTCAAGAGAGTAATTAATTTACAGGATACTATAAACAATCACAAATTCTTTACACACAGGCCTCACATACTAAAAAAACCCAAGCAAAACATGATTACTATCCAAAATGAATTTGAGTTATTCAGTATATCAGGCTCAAATACCAACTCTGATTTATGTATCATATCTTAATGATAGTTTCACCTACCGGAATGAAAAGTTAATGAAACTATTGTCTCTGGGATCAGAAGCGGTATTTTCATTAGAAACTCAATGTTTTATATTTTCTAATTATACAAACAGTCTGATCAAGTCCTTTCAGGTTAAATCCCTCCTGGAGCCTAAATTTTCTCATTGAACAGTATTGAGTTGGTCTGAATGATAACTTCTGGTTAACCTCTCAGATATTTTTACTTTTACATACAAAGCAAAACCAAAACAAGAAAAAAGTTTGCATATGCCATTAAAAGAATTCCAAGGAACACAGGCATAAGAAAAACCTGCTAGCTCAGCTAGTCCATTTTCCACTTTCTCAGGCCTCTCCCTTCCTTTTAGTGTTAGTCAGTAAACTATCTACTGTTAGAATACTATTCCTGCAAAACAGAAATCTTCAAAATTTGAGCATCTATGATAAAACTATTTGCATGTTACAATATCATACCTGAAAATGTAATTTTCTAGAGCTTTCAGTTTGTTTTCTCAACATAGGGAAACAATTTCCATCTACTTTTATGCCTAACCATATTATGGAGAAATACATAACCTACCCACAGCTCAGTTCTACCATTACATTTGAGCATCAGTGTTGTTTTATACCAGGAGTTAAGGTCATGTGTTTACACTTAAATGCTTAATTAGAAGCCCCATCCCTGTCAGGGAAGGGTGTTAGCCTGAGAGGGAGTTACTATACTGTTAGTGAAGTCTGGAAACAAACATTTTGCTAGCTTGAGTGCATAAGGCTTTTTAGAGCTGTTTTTTATTTTTAATAACATAAAGGATTGTACTAGATTGGGAAGTCAGTATCACAGCTCTAGATTTATAGTTGTTTCAGTTTATTATGCTGTAAATAAGGCCACTGCAGGATGGTCAATGGTTTATTTGAATTTAGCAGCACTTCTCAGTGAGATATACATCACAAAAATATCATCCTTACTTCATGCAGCTTGTCTCTCAGAGGAGAAGCTATTCTCAGGAAGAGTTCAGAAGTATTTCCTTAGCAGCTTATGCTCAAGGCATAGTCATGAGGCTTGATGAGTACATTTAAACAGAAACTATGGATGTTGTGATTGCTAAATTGTCGTAGACATAATCCCCTATTCTATGGGTCTGTCAATACACATCATGACTTAGAAGCTAACAGTGTTCTGTTATGGCCTTTATACAGCCCTGCTCTTGGGAGGAATCATCCACTTCTTTTTCCAAAAGCTAAGGAATACAGAGACTGAGGAAAATAGATTAAACTCTCCTTTCACGCTAAATTGCCTCACTACCCATTTAGTCAAAGTGCCTTTGTGGGACACTTAGCAAATTTGGAACTGAATATTCTTGAAAGTCAGCTGGATGCTTTGACTGTAATATTATTTGGGAAACTGTTTATTTCTCTGCAATAGCAGGTTACAGATATAAGAAACAACCACATAATTCTAATTATAATTCTGACCAAAACAAAGCAACAGGGAAAGTATGTGAAAGAAAATTAAAGCCACAGTTCAGTATACTTTACTAGAAAAATCATATAATTAAATATAGTTTCTGAATGCTTATGAAGAACAAAAACACCCTGGGGTGGGACAAGAGAGAAAGGCAAAGGCTTAGTCAATAACATACATCGCATCTTATACACACAGCAAACTGAAACAGGCTAGTATATCAACTTCTTATCAATTCCATTAACTTTGTATGCTTTCCATTACTAAAAAAAATAAAAGCATCAAAGAACATATGCTGGTAAGGTTCATGCAGGCTACAGATAAGACGCTTTGCCTCAACCGTTGCAGTGCTAACTAGTGGCTATAGGATCTCTTGCTGGTGATCTGTGAAAATAGTGACAAGAATAATGTGAGAGTGTATAGGCAAACTGATATGCACCTAGATTATTGAAACATTTAGGTAATCCCCCCTTCCTTTAGAGTAGGGAAAGGTCTTCAGAAAAGCCCTGCCACATTTAGTTTATCAGCAGCCCAACTGAAGCAAACCTCTGCATCACCTGGGCTGTCTTCAGTATTGGGCACTGGAAAGCTCAAGAATGTGATGACATCCAAGAGAAGCAGTTCTTGCACAGCAGACAGGGATGAAGTCCACTGATGTTGAAGACTGCATTGCCATTCAGTATTTGTATATTCAAGTCTTCTGTCTCCAACACTTTTGGAGGTACATAAATTTCACTTCCATTGAAGTCTTTGAAAAAGTGGAGTACTAATAGTTCCACTAAATTATATTAACCATAAGTAGAGTCAATGCAGACATCGAAACACTAAAAAAAAGTATGTAAGAATGACTTCTACTTGTGATTTTCAACTTTTGGAATTAAATGGCTGAATTTGCTTCCTTAAAACACATATTTTCATTTTACAGAGTGTATTACATATAGTAGTAAACATCTATATACTGCCCTTAAGTCCTTTCCTTCTTTGCTAATTCCATTAAACTGTTCAAGGAAATATGCAATATAAGCAAGATATATTAAGTTTCATCTTGCCAGGCAAAGCCCTCGCTCACAGGTATAGACGTGCAGGTTGAAAGGAAGAAACAGGATTGTCTCAGCACTATTCCTTATCTCATGCAGCCAGAGCTACAGTTAAGATGATTTTGGAAGTATTTTTGCTCGGAAAAAAAAAAAAGAAGAAAAAAAAAAATTAGAGTCTGAAATGGCCTTCATGGCTTACTGTAGGTTTGATTTTTTTTTTTTTCTTTTTACTGAGCTGTTCTGCAAAACACAACAACATAATATGCCTCAAGTTTGCATATCATGATGAGCCGCACAAGGCGTTTTCTTTAAATAGTTCTTTCTTCAAGGGGACAAAACTGAGGATGGGTAATGCTTGAGCACCTGCTTCTTCTGTCACAATCAATAACTGCAGGTGTCAGTGTGGTACTAACAATAGCAGCTGCTGGTTTCTCTGTAAGAAGCCACAAATGAGGCAAAACAATAGGCCAAAGACAAAAACTGACTAAAGCTTTAATTCAACCTTTACGTGCCTCTATTAATAGCACAAGTTCTCAAAAATACATATACGTACTAGGAGCATCAGTTGTCTTAAAGCATGAGATGCTACCAGTGTTAAACTACCAGGATGTATTAGTAAGAGTGCAGCCAGCTGGTCAAGGTAAGTGATTCTTCCTCTCTGTTCAGCACTCGTGAGGATACAGAGGAGATGGAGCCAGATTCTTCTTGAAGGTGCATGGTGGTAGGACAAGGTGCAATGGCCACAGGTTGAAACACACACTAGGTTTCCCAGAGAGGTTATGGAATCTCCATCTTTGGAGATACTCAAAACTAGACAACAGAGCCCTGAGAAGCATGATCTGATGAGACCTGTGTTGGACTAGATGACCTCCAGAGGTTCCTAAATTATGATTCTATGCAATGTACTAGCAAAAAGCATAAAGACACATCAATGGGAAGGGTGAAGCAAATCATTGTCTAGTAAAGAGAAATCCAGGAGATATGAAAGATTGGGAACATGGAAATATAGACCTATTATCAAAGATTACGTTGGACAAGAAAACATAATGTGAAACTAAGAGAAAGAATGATTGTAACCACCAAAATAAGAATGGTATTAACAAACTGTTCAGAGAGAGTATTTATTGCATATAAGTGTAGTTAACACTGTTTTGTTGGCCAGTACAGAGAAAATAAAATAGCCAATGTTAGCAGAAAAATGTGGTTCAAAACTGTGTTCTGTCAGAGCTTTTCTAAGGTTTTTGAATGTACTTACTGCTCAGCATGCAGAAGTCACTGCTATTATACTTCTGTAGTGTTGCTGAAATAAGAAGGCTTATTATTTATAACCATCCTGTCACCAAGCGATGCTACAAGTTTGACATTTTACTGCTGAAAATGTATTTTATATTCATTAGCGGCTTTCCGTTAAACTTTTGTTTTTCCATACAATGACTCACATTTTTCAGTTTGGGGCCAAAATAAGACATTTTAAAATTCTGATGTTTCAAAATATTTGTCATACTCATTTTCAGAATTTCTTTTTTTTTTTTCTTCATTTGCCATTAAGCACAATAGAAGGAGCACTGTGTAGGGATACTTGTTTCACTTTTATTTTCTCTTTCTTTTTGCACTTTATTTTTTTTTCTGTCTGTACCTCTTCATAACTTATTCAACTTCCTCGAATGAAAATGGTAACATTGGTCTAACAAAAAAAGTTAAAGGGAAAAGAAAATCAAGGAGGAAGAAGAAAGAATTAACCACAACAAAAAAAAGACACAGGTTTCTAAAGCATTTTAATCTGCATATAATTGTTTTTTTAAAAGTTCTAATTTTTAACATTTGCCTAAACCATTTCTAATTCAGCTTCCTAAGAGAACAGCTTTTAATGTAATTCTGTGTTTGCATATTTATCCCTCCTGCACAGTTTGTTTTGGATCTATTAGCAAATTTCAGCCATATTTGAAAAAAAAGCACTTAGGGATAGGTTCCTGCAGGAGCTCTACACAACATATGGCTCCATGGCCACACGATGCTATAGGGCCTTGGTTTCCGAGAAGCTAAGATGCAGCATATTCTGCTAAATGGCAGTCAAAGGGTGGCAGCCAGCTGCCTGTCAGCAGACTAACGTAAAGTAGTGAAGGCCCAGTTACTTATTGCCTGCCAGCAATAGAAACTGAATAGCTGGGGAACAAGATCCTGGACTAGCCCCTAGCTCAGGAGTGAAATTTTGCTTCCTCAACAGCCACTCATGAGCGTAAGTACTCAAAATATATGCAAGTTGAACAGCTGCAGTTTAGCTCTTTTGTATGAACAGAAATCATTATTAGGAGGCTGTCTCCCAAACTCTGGGAAGAAAAATTACCAAAAAAAAAGTCCATTCATAACTGGAATGTCTGCTGTCTATCTATAACACATAATATGCAGTCTTATCATTCCTTATGTACCTTGAGTCTTCATATTCCATGGACATATCAAACTGTGGTTATATTATGCAGCAGCACTGCGAATGTACTTCCTTTACAATTTAATGTAGGGCTTCAACAGTGTTATCAGAAAATTTAAGTCTGCCTGGATTTCAGTTAGACCATATCTACTTCTGCAAATGTTATTACTAGGATGTGTAAGATTATGCAATCAAGCCAATTATAATTACATTGGAGAATAATAGCACTCCGCACTTTCAATGCCAATAGCATTTCAAAAGCATCCATAATAAATTTCTAGACATAATCCAACTGATTTCCTGTCTTTGAAATAGGATTTTATTCTTTTCTGAAGGTGAAAAACCTATTTCCATTTCCAAGATTCAAAACTGAGTTAGACTGCATTTTTAATGTAATTTGTTTTGTTAGTATAATTAAATCAATAACTATCTTTCAATAAATGCATTAACAATGCAAAATGAGAGATTCATTAACATTTTAATCCCCAGTTATGTTCTCCCAGACATCAATTTTTTTCCCCTTCTAAGGCATCTATGAGGAAAACATATTCAATTGCATTTTAAAAAGCCTTGAGGGCAGGCATAAGTACTGGGGATCCCATTGGCAAAAGTGGAACCATTCTCTACAACCACTTATTTTGAGAACCTGTTTTTTAGGACTATCCAGTCCTACCACATTAATTATTTGTTAATTATAGACTTCTTTTGGCCCCCCTCCCCACTCCCATCTTTCTGAATTCTGGTCATTGTGGGCCAACCATTTGTCCACATGAGGAGGCCTCCATATGGAGGATCAGGAAAAAAAAGCTTCAATCACAATGACTTTGTGCTGGTTGTGGCTGGGGTAGTTAATTTTCTTCATAGTAGCTGGTATGGGGCTATGTTCTGGATTTGTGCTGAAAACAGTGTTGATAACACAGGGATGTTTTCATTACTGCTGAGCAGTGCTTACACAGAGCCGAGGCCTCTTCTGCTTCTCCCCCCACCCCACCAGCGAGGAGGCTGGGGGGGCACAAGAAGTTGGGAGGGGACACAGCCGGGACAGCTGACCCCCACTGACCCAAGGATATCCCCACACCACATGACGTCATGCTCAGCATACAAAACTGGGGAAGAAAAAGGAAGGGGGGGGGGGGGGGACGGGGGACGGGATGGGGGACGACAACACACGACATTGAGTGATGGCGTTTGTCTTCCCAAGTCACCATTACACGTGATGGATCCCTGCTTTCCTGGAGATGGCTGAACACATGCCTGGCCATGGGAAGTGGTGAATAAATTCCTTGTTTTGCTTTGCTTTGCATGCACATGTGGCTTTTGCTATACCTATTAAGCTATCTTTATCTCAACCCTTGAGTTTTTTCATTTTTATTCCTCCAATTCTCTCCCCCAACCCACTGGGAGGTGTGGGAGTAAGCAAGCAGCTCTGTGGGGCTTAGTTGCCGGCTGGGGTTAAACCACAACAGACTTCCAGAGAGTTTCAGAGCTACACATATGTGTTCATTCATCTTGGTGATTTTTGCTTTCAGTATTAATGAGCTGAGCATTTTAACGTTGTTTTATGTTTTGTGATTTGCAAGAAGCATTCTGGTTTTTGCAGCAGCAGGCTTGGTATAGCCTACTAAAATCTTTGAATTAAAAATACATATAACTTTTCCACAGAAAAAAGTCTGAAAGAATCAACCTGACTTAGACAAGAACTTAAAAAAACACAAAAGGCAACTATGAAGACCTTTGATTTTCTGAAGACTTATGTTGTCCAGGCATGATTTATAAGTTGGAAATGGACAGCTTAAGCAATATTGTCTACATGGAGAAGTCATTCTTTTACAGAAAACGCACTGAAACTTTCTGCCAACTATCCCATATAAGTTCATCCTCACTGTCGATCTAGGAAAACATAATAGGTCTTACTCTGTTGAATGCACTGGTTCTGCTAATACTGAATTTTTAATTATTTCTGTCTTATTAATAATTAAAAGAAAAGCTTCACTATTTGTAACTACTACTAACACTAAAATACTCTTTTAAGCTACCAAGCTCTATATAGAGATCGTTTCTACCAGCAAATCACTCTGATTCTCAAAGCACTTTATACAAAATTTTACATTAATTTTTGATGCACTTACATTGGATTGCCTTATGATTTGTTTTGCAGTCTACAAACTGCTGCAATAAAGATGAAAGGGATCATTAGGATCATTGGGCATCACAACAGAGCAGTTCCATGATGTATCAGTGTGCTGACCTCAAAAAAGGTCTCATTTTGAAAACAACAAAGAAAAATATCTATGTTCCCTTTTATAGAATATTAGTGAAAATAAAAATATTTCTCCAGAAATTTCCACATTTTTACCTGTCCTGAATTTAATTAAAATGATCAAAGAATATTTAGATCAAAAGTCCCATGACTGAAAATTCAAAGTGCCTTTGGATATCTGCCCAGGTTCCTGGCTTTGCACTTCTGTGCTGCTTTAAATGGTTCAAAATACTACAAGGATCTGAGCATGCTAAGGAACTCCTTTTCAATGCTAAATATTTCTGATAATTTTGAATATTAAGAAATTAATAGATACAATATATTTCAGTCTTTTTAAGGCTACTTGCAGCATGCTTAAAGTTTTCATTTAGTTAACATAGAAATCCATTTTCCATGATAGGGAGTTTTATTCTGAGCTATTGCCTCTCTTTTAGTAGTCTGTACACTTTCACATTTACTTTGCAATATGCAGATCAAGCATCCCCCCTCTTTTTTCTCTCCCTCCCAGATATGTGCCATACAACTACAGCTTATCACCGTTATCATCTATATTTTGGTGAGATACAGACATTGCAATCACCAACGAGGTTCTTATTGTGTTAGTCACTGTGCAACCATGGAGGAATATTTTACATAAGCACCGGAATTGGTCAAACTCAGAATAACTGTTATGAAGTAAACTATTAATGAATTTTTACAGCTCTTCTGAAAGTCAGATGAGGTACTGAAACATCAGAGTAATAGAAAGTTTTCACTTTGCCTTGATTCAACATTTATAAGACACACTCCTACGTTTCCACAAATTTGTATAGGATTTACATAATGCTGTTCATCACATGAGTCTCTTCTATTGGACAAACCCACAATGCGCTGGTTCTCCTGATGTATCCCACAGGCAGTGGGATGCATCCCAAAGAGCAGGCCGTAGTGAAATGTGGAAGCAATCCTGCAAGAAATATTACCATTAAGAAAGAATGGGGTATTCTCCGTGATACCATGAGGTATTACAGGAGCATTTTAAGCACGAGCTAATCTCAGAGTGACAAAAAAATACCAGTTTCTTAGTAAGTCATAGAGCTACGTAAGTTTTTGTCCACTTAGTTCCACACAAAAGCTTATTGCTTCCATTTCTAACAGCATAAAACTAGCAAATTTATTATTTTTCTTACAGAAAAGTTTATTTCCAAGCACTTTATCATTTGTTGAAAAATGTTTTGAAGGTAACAAAGCTTATGAGTAAATGTATACTCTAAGACTGTGCTTTATTTTAACAAATAAAAGGTGGGCTTCTTTGTATAAATCGCAATGATACTGAATGCAGGCAGCAACATATTCTCACTGCTATTCAAAGCTATTTATGGGCTTCAGTCTGAGTGGATTCACACACTAAGCACATTACAATTGTAAGATTTTCTGCAGTATTAATAATTCTACACAGGGCCTTACCAATTGTTTACATTAAAGGTAAATGTTTCTCTTAATTTGCAACACACTTGTGAGTACTAGATTAAAATCATGTCCAGTTCATGTCTATCTACAACGTACCCCAATTCACCTTTCTAATTTGTAACAGCTACTATAATAGATTATGTGTTATATCATGTTCCTAACCTCTATTATTTTTAGTTGTAGAGTTTGGCATTGTCATCAATATTTTACTTTTTAATTCAACTGCATGATTTGAGTGAGTTTCTTAGTTTGTACCCTTCATTTTACCTCTGAAAGCAAAAGGTATAAAAGGATTTTAGGAAGGGGATTAAAGTATTTAGTCTTCCAGAGAGTGCTAAAGGTTATTTATCACCTTAACTCATGTGAAACTCAAACACCTATAAATCTCTCACCATGTCCCAAAGTACTAATAGTGGCAGTAGGCAAAATTAAAAACCACCCAAAGTACCACAGAACATTTATATCAAACTATATGTGACGTAATGTCAAATATCTCATCTAGTATGTTTTCCATGTCGGCCCTTAACTTAAGTGGCACCAAAATCCAAAGACCTTTCAACATAGAACCTGACACACCAGCCAGTGCCAGGACTGCAAAACCCATTTTCTTCAAAATCCTATACACAAGGCATTACTATTATGATGTATCTTTGTCTTTTTTTGGACAAAGTATAAATTTTTACTATCTAGAGAGCAGAATTGATATGAAAAATTAATGTTGTGGTTCGCTGGTTTGTCAGTGCTTGTCCTGCATGCCTGTTATTTTCTCCAAGTTTTCTATTTTATTTGAAATTCATTCTAAGGATTTATAGCACAATTATTCTTACAGGAACTATACTGCATCACAATTCTTGTGAATATCAAAAACTACACACTGAAATTAATTTTGTATATTCAGTGGTGGCTATTCAGCACAATTCTTTGCTTAACAACATTATTTCCTCTCCTGCTGAGGAATTTTTTTCTCTTTGTGCCTATTCAGCACTAGCTACTGGAAGTAGAACTGGTGGAAAAACTCTGAAAAATAGACTGCTTAGCTGAAATCAGAGCATTTAATAAAACTGGATTATGTTGTTATTTAATTTCAAAAGAAAACTAGAAAATAAAGCTCTGAGAAGATGCAAGCAGGAAAAAAATGTTCCATCTTTTAGTTTTCAAATCATTCTTTGTTCAAAGTCTCAAATTTGTGTAATACCATAAGTCTAAATTTTAACACACAACAGTTTCATTTTGTAAAGATACATTTTGATTAACCTATCTTAAAAAATCTAGATTTTCCTAGCAACAAATTTAAAAATGTTAGGGCTTGTTCAATGGGGGGAAAAAACAAACCAAAAAAAATGTCAGTGCCTTCAAGTCTTTGCAAAATTTCTCTTCATCTATTTAACCTGTTCTGCAGATACTCAGCTAAAGAAATTATATTAGGACAGAATTCAAGCAGTGTCTTGGGAAGTGAGTGAAAGGGAAAGAAATAAGAGTGGAAATATCAGACAGTTTGAGGAAGATCAACTAATACGAGAAACCATTTTTGGAAGCAAAAGCTAAAGTGAGGTGAATCGTGCAAGACTGAAGTGTGATACAGCACTGTAGCTTAACTTTTATTGTTTGAAGGCAGAACTACTCTGGTAAGTATCTCTGCTCTAGTCTCTCCAAATGCCCTCTCCATGTCCCAGAGAAACAGAAATCTCAGTTCAGACACCAGCAGCTTCTTCAATCTGATCCATAAATGCCTCATCCAAACTTGATGGAATAAACCAAGCTTTCTGAGTCAGCCTGGACATGTTTAGAAAACAAGGAGGGAAATGACAGTACACAGACTTGAATGCAAACATGGCTTTTGGATTTCCATCATGGTCCAAGAAAAAAACGGAGCTTGAAAAAAAAAATTTTTTTTTAAAAAAGTTGTTGAAAAATAGGAAAAAGCAAAGAATTGAAATTTTCACGTAACATTGAAATTGCATTGAAAATTGTATGACTAACTTAAACCTGAATTAGCTCCTTCTTCTACAAACACAAGGAAGTTCTCCTGTCAAGGTTGTCTCTACTCCTGTATTTCCTGCTGGTTTTAAAGCAGTGGATGAAACTCAGCCACACATTTCAAACCTCCATGGTTAAGAAGCTGGGATACGCACTGACAAATAATATTGGCAAATAGCTAGCTGTAGTAATTACAGACTGGAAAAAATGTGCTGGACATGGCTGATAACAGGACTTGTACTGGATCAAGACTGACTCCCCAACTTCTCGAGGTCCCTTCCAGCCCCGTTTTTCTGTTATTAAATACGGTCATGCAGAACATGCATAATTTTCACAAAACTTTATTATATGAGACTCGTTATGGCTTTTGTTTGGGGCTGTAGCAGCTAAAATAGTTTGAGGTAGTGATGTGTTCTCAGTTACGGGCTCGGTAGGCTTGCTCCACATAACAAATACAGTAATTAACTCCACACTTTGGTTTCTATGCCCCTGCCAGGGTGCTGCAGGGGCTCCCTGGGGACAGCAGGGCAGGGCCTGGCAGCCACAGCCAGAGCCCATCCCACCACCCCAGCCAGGAGCTGGGCACCTGGGGGGGCAGCCCCATCCCTGGGCATCAGACACCTCCCTGGTTACGGGGATGGACCGAGGCTGGGCCGTGACGTTGGCCTGCAGGGCTGTGGGGAGCTGGAGACTGGCCCCACTGCGGTGTCGCTGGGACAGGGACTGACAACTCTGGGGGGCTGAAATGGCGTCTGGGGCCCTGGTCGGGTGGGGGGAGGCCCCAGGGGGAGGGCAGGGACAGTCAGGGCTGTTGGTGCCCTCAGGGACATGAAAAGCCCTGCTAAAGCAAGCAGAACTACAAGAGAGCTTGGCTTTGAGAATGCATTACATTATTTATAAACGTGCTAAATGTCTGCAGTATCACCAGATGCGTTTTTATATTTCTCTGTTGGCTTTAGACTGATTTTCCTTCACTGCAGAGCCAACTGGACATCAGTCCTCTTTTCAGCCTCCATCTTAATTCTGCCTATGTTCTTGTTTGGTCTCTTTCTTTCCCCTTGCAAATCCCTCCCTACAAACTCAGATAAAGAGCTGCATGGAGGAAGCCACTGGCTGTAGACAAGATGTTATTTTGGTGTTACAGGTTATTTAGAAACAGCACTGCATGGAGACAGGTACTAATCCTGGCATCCTACACTTCTTCTAGAAAACACAATAATAAAAAGTGGAGATGGAGGAAATCTTGAGAGATTACCCAGTCCATTTCTACATCCCAAGATGGAATCAGAGACACTCAAAACATCTTAGACATGCAATTTCTTTCCCTAATGTTTTGGGTTTTCCCCTCTTTTTCATCAGTTATACACTTATCTCCCTAATCAAGGCTTCTAGGTGGAAAAACTCCTACATCATGGCTCATGATACATCTTAGCTTTGCAGGCCAGAGATCATTAATCACATACCTTTTCATACTTCAGAAGAGAAGACAGGGATATTATCCGTCCATATGGTGCCACTCTACTCTCAGGTAAAGTGCCTGTGTGCTGCACCATACACAGATAGATTGCAACCTGTACGTAGGAGCATTAAGCAAGCTGAAAGTTCAAAGACAGATGTGAAACTATACAAGCTCTCAATACCAAAATGAAAAAATTTTGCTGAAAGTCTTTGGATTCATCAAAACCAAATAAAGTCCAAACCTTAAACCTGTTGTCTGCATCTCTGTAAATCTTGGATAAACAACCTGTAACCCACTGCTGTGTGTTTATTGTAACAGGTGAGGTGCTCAAGAGAGCAGAAGATACTCCACCAGCTGTCTCTGGTACTTTAATATGTGAAGCACAAAAAGGCTGTCATGAAACAATCAAGGAGCCTTCCAGAGGAATTCTGAGACATTTGAATAGCAGTCATCTAAGGGGGATTTTCTTTTCTTCTAAAGTTTCAGTCCCAAAGAGAAAAAGCACAGTGGCAACCAGACAAGACACCTTGGAAGGCTATTTAAAAGTGCTCCTGAAGACCTAATAGTGGTAGATTCAGAGTCTAGTCTGCTAGAGAGCAGTGTATTTTCCGAGTGGAAAGCTGCCAAGGTGTTTGTGTCTCACTTCATCGTGTCAGCTGATAACTGCTCACGTGAGCCAAGGTACACACTTGTTTAAATGCCCGCAGAATCACAGCTTTAAATTATAAAAATACAATTAAATATCAGCAAAATTCTATTTATTCTGATGATAATTAACTTGACATTTCTTCCAGCATGAATGGAAGAAACCCAGTCTTGCAGTAAAGGTAGCAGTCTCAGCTACTTGGCTTTTATAGTTAAACAGAATACAGGCTTCCCGTGGGATCTCTGCTTAAGATTCATAAATCTTGTAAAAAAGACAGTTGCAAGACTCATATTAAATTCACACATATTCTTAATGTCTAAGAAAAGTTAGATTGAAGTTAGGCTGTTCACGTAGCAGTACACTACCTACATTATAGTCTAACGCATCTCACCAAATCCTAAAATTTTGTTGCTTATCATCCTTCATTTTATGCTCAGATTGTAAATTCATTGATGGGTGATCATTATTTGGTTTTGCTTGTATAGTGTGTAAAGGGGTGGAATTCTAGTCCATGATAGGATCTTCTGTATGGCAGGAAATGGCAAGTAATCAAAGTAATATCTGATTTGCTGTAGAGTTCTCACTCAAGTAATTTTCTCCATATAATTCTTATTGAGGAGCGCAATGCTGTTTGGCTTCTGAACACTAGAATATGTTTTATATTTTATTTTAAATATACTTTATTCAGTGATTAGTTATTTAATGTTTGTATAGAACCCTGAACAGCAAAACACAATGGAAATTCTAAGTATTATTCATAGTCTTTTATCATGACATTTTATTTTATTTTATTTTATTTCATTTTATTTTATTTTATTTTATTGTCCTAAACTCTTTAAAGACTTGCACACTGCCAAGACACTAATTTTGGTCTTGGCTGTTTCTGTATACTATCTGAGCTTAGTGGGATGTAGCTAAATCCATGAGTGCAAATATTAATATTTTCTCAGAAACTTCAGATAAAAAACAAGTCAGAAAAGGAAAGTACCTGGGGACACCATTCACATGCAACCCTCAGACAAAGGCTACCGCTGTCTATGAACCCAAGCCCAGTTTGGAGCAGTACAGCTGTGTGACCTTTGATCAGTCTGCTGAGAAAACTGCTGAGAAGACCAAAAGGAAGTAAACCAAAAGCCATGTGAGGTAAGAAGTGTAAAGACACAGAAGAAAGTGTAAGTGTGGATACGGGGATAGTTAGTAGCATGAGGACATAAGAGGAAAAATAGAGACATTAAGAGGTTTAAAATGCTACAAAAATGGTGAACCAGAAGATGGCAACCCAGCAACATCAAGGATCAGCTCAATTTAAGGAGCTAAGGTGACTCCTCCTCACCTGACTTAAAAGTGCCTGAGCAGCACGTGCTTGTCAGATGTCTCATCCGACTGGTGAGCATATAATGCTCAGTCTGATAATATTAACCTTTTACCTACTAGCTCACTAGTCCTTGCTATCCACAGTGTGCTTACCAATAAATAATTGCTCTGTACAGTTCAGCTGTGTAAGTTCTGTGCTTCATGCTCACAGTAAAAAGAGCAAAAGGAGTAAAAGTTGCCAAAGTGAATCAGAGAAAGAGGTTTACAAATTTAATTCTCTTTAAGAAAAAAAAAGAGCTCCATAGAATTAGGAAAAAAAAAGAAAAAGTGAATTTTAGTTGCAGTACCATAAGCCTATTATGTCCTGAAGGCATTTTCATACACACAATACTGCCAGGAGCCTTTATATCCACAGTGAAGTGATTATTATGAAATATGCAGTCTCCTGGAGTCATTGTGCTAGTATATATTCCCTATAGAATTCATGCACAGAAAGTTTCGCCTGCAAAAACTATGTGTACATAAGCTTGACATATGAATAGGTAAGAAGAAATAAACTTTTCATATTAGAAAAAAAATAACACGGTTGCAATCAAACTCAAAGGGTGGCCTGCACAGTACTGAGTGGCAGTTTCGTAATCAGCTTCAGCGGTAATGTCTATATTGCCTTTGACATGCCTAAATTCTGGCTTAAATTTATCAAGACAAGGGATCTGCATCAGCAATATCCATCCTAAGCTGCCTTTGCCCCCAGGCCCAAGACACTAGAACATGCTGTACAAGACAGTCCCTCTAGTGTGCCACCCATCCACAACAGCGCAGTATGAAGTGCACTCCTCAGCTAACCTCTGTGCCCCGTTCCCACCACAAGACTCTCCAAACACATACTCTTAGAGGGGGCTTCATCTCATCATTATAATGTCTGTGCTAAATTTGTTTGCATGAGCTTTCTACCAGCTGCTGGTCTGATAGTAAGTGATTAGAAGCCCTTCATGAGAGAAGACCTCAAGCCTATTTCTTTCTCTGTGTGGAGGCCAAGCGCAACAAATGTCTCTCATAGCTTCCTGGCATAGGAAGGCACTGCATGGATTCCAGCTAAGGGGATGTCTATCCTTCAGCACATTTTATGGGAGACGAGAAAATTGAGAATTACCTTCCTGCCTTCCGTGCAGTGTCACCTGTGATATCTTCAACACTGGCACATAATGTTCAAAATCCTATTCTAGCTCCCAAGTGGGCAGCCTCCACTCCCTGGATTCTGGCTATTTAACTCAGACTAGTGTGGAAAAATGCACGACCGTGTTACAGAAATAGGCATCATCATCCAGCACATCTTCCTTCCCTGTAGACTTATCTCAAAGATGATGCTGATAACTCCCCAGCTGGCTGCCAAAAGGTGGTGTTCACCTTCTAACCCAATGCCCACTGCACTTTCAGTATCACTGCACTCATGCATCTTCAAGCTTACTGGCCTCCCTGCTTTTGGCCTCACCAGCTGACAGTTAACACCACAGGTTACGTGTCTACTCCAGCTATTGCTGGTCTCCAAACTTCACTGACTTTTCAAGCAGGGCCTGAGATTCTGCACGGGGGCAGTGATGTCCATGTTTAGCTGCGTAATTGCACTGGAGTGAATTTCACACTATCACCTGGACACCAGAATCTTGACAGAAGAATATCATATTTTGCTCTAAGGTCATAAATTTTCCAGGGACTCCAGGGTCATCCATCACAGCTGAGGTGTCTAGTCCTTCCCTGTTTTTCAGCTGATGGATGAGGAAGTACAATTTGAGATGCCTGGGTGGTTCAGCTTCAGCACAATTTGTGGTCTGTAGGGGTAGAGTGGAATTTTGAGATGGTCTTCTCCCATCCACACCAGTTTGAAGCTCTTTTTGTGATCCAGTTTATTCCACTTATAACGCACAGGAAGTACTAAACAATTTGTCTGCCTTTTTGGTCCTTAGACTTTTCTCTAATATATGTCATTTGAATAAGCCCACACTGGGAACAAAACTTTTCTAACAGATAATGTTCTGAAATGAATTTGCTGAATATGAAAGGGAATAAGACAGTCTCATACAAACTTCTGCACAATCTCTCTAAATTATATACAACGTATGGATTCAGAAACCACATATTTTTTTTTGTCCTGATACATAAATGTATACATCCGTTTACTCAGAGAGCTGAAAGAAAATGTTTCATCTAACCAAGAGAACTGTTTGCATACCTAAGTTAACGTACATTGTGAGCAATGGATGTAAAACTGACCACACATAAATAGCTAGTATTTACAAACTACCAGCATTTCAACACTGTCTCTGGCAGGGCTGGCACTTCCAAGCAGTTTTCATGTGCTAAAATATCTGGGTTAAATACAGTGAGAGAAAAGAACATCTGGGCTTAGAGTTCACATTGGCCCTTTCTCAGCATCTCATATACATGCAAACAAATTCAGAATTAAAGCACTGCAAAATGCTTTCTGAGGAGTTGCTTAAATTGCTGCAGATTTTCTGAAGAGTCCAGTATACACAAAAACTGCTGGGGTAATGTGAACTGGACACAGATAAAACCTATCTCAATATGCATAGGGAAAAAAATAAGTTCTCTAAAGAACAAAAGCCATTCATAACTAATATAGTTCAAATTATATCATCTTTGGCAGCATTAATTATGAACCATAATATATAATTATAGAAATCAGTTGGCACTAATGTATCTATAAAAGCAAGCAGATGTTTTAGAATTAATATCTTCTACAAACTTTTAAGTTCTATCAAAAATAAAACTTTTTCCAACTCACAAACATTTTGATACATTATGTAGGTCTTGATTTGCAAAGATGTGAAATACACTATACATCCACATTGCACGTCTTATCTATGTTAATTAATGAAATACAATTAGAAATAGGGCCAAACACAGGAATACTAAATAGTAAAGAGCAATTACATTTGTACCTTTCTCACCTTTGAAAGGAAAAAAGAATCTGTAGTCACTGTTCCTCTAAACATGAAGGAGTCAGTATAATCATTGACTCCTGCTTGCAAGAAACTATCAGGCTGTTACAAAACAATCAAAATAATGCTGGTAGTCAAAGAAGATAAGTTTTCCAAGGATACCCTAATTATCAGAGTACTTTCTATCATTAGAAATGGCAGAAAGATTAAATTAAAGATATTAACCACTTTGGGGCGTTGGACATG
This sequence comes from Astur gentilis, assembly GCF_929443795.1. NCBI lineage: Eukaryota > Metazoa > Chordata > Aves > Accipitriformes > Accipitridae > Astur > Astur gentilis. The sequence continues at coordinate 2,431,057 of NC_064882.1, forward strand.
ATCTCTGTGACTTTAAGATTCTAACTTAAAAAAAAATAATAAAAATCTCCCCCAGTTATGTCCACGTCAACAGTTAGTGCTGTACTATCACAAAGGTGTTTTCAAACCTTTTGCATTATGAATTCATTTTTCTGAAGATGACACTGCTGTTCTGGAGAGCAATTTCTAGCATGTGCCTAAGTGTTTTCCTGAGTAAAGATGAATTGATACAGATGTTCAGGTTTTATAAATAAAAGAAAAGACAGAAAACCTTTAAGTTCATTTGGGGGAAAAGAATAATAATTGCCACTAACCTGGATGCTCAAAAACGTGGGAAAAACTCAGAGTATGTCCCTGAAGTTTCAAAACCGGTAAAACAGAAGTTGCTCTTCAACATAGCTAGAACTGGAAAACATTTTTCTTCCTGAAATGTATTGGGTTCCAGATATTCTGATCAACTGCAATTTACACTTTAGATATGAAGTGCTACAACAAAGCAACTGAGGGAGGAGAGGAAGCAGATAAATACATTATGTGCCTTCTGAAAACCAGTATCTCTTACCATTCAGTGTCACTGTATGTGACAGCCATCTTGTTTCAAGGTGTGGGCAGGGAAAGGCAGATGCCTCAAATGACAGAGCTCTCGTAATGCAGATGGCTGCCCTTTGCTGCCTTTGGTGGCTGGTCCAGTGTGAGGGAGCTGGACAGCACTGTTCCTCACAGAAGCAGAAACTTTCCCTTCCACCCACATCCTTCCTCTGGGAGGGAAACAGCAGTAGGGAAGCCTGGTCCCAGCCCTTCCCTTGGAAGGACCATCCCAAAGCCTGGCCCCATCCTTCACCTCAGGGAGAGACATTCAGTGTTTCCTGTGTGGTGAACTTGCCTAGAGCCATCTCCAAGCAGGCAGATTTCTTCCGGTGGACTGATTTCTGACCTCTGCGAGTTACAGACAGATAATCAGACTGTTGAGTGTTAGGAAGGGAATAGAGTATCTAAACTGCATGAAAGATAAACCCAAATCAAATTTGTAGCTAGTGCAAGAGAGGCATAACTAAATTTAGTGAAGCTCTATCAATTTACATCATCCTAGAATAAGTCTCTTTGTACATCCAATAAAGATGAACAGAATAATTTCCAAAGCTTTCCATCTTTTTTAAGTTGCTGTCAAGTTTCCAGAGTGTTTTTGAAAATGATGCAGTGCTTACCTTTTAATTAGTAGTAAAATCTATTTTAATAGTTTCCATTCAATCAGTTTTTTAAATGGGTAAAACAGAAGTCAGGATCTTGTAAGCAGAATGGTAAGCAGATTTAATGCACTTTATTTATCAGACCCTACTTTCCATTCCACAGGATAACCGTGATTCTTCTCATGGAAGCCAAACTGCTCAGGGTGAAACTGATAGAGTTTCAAAGACCCTCCACAAATGGGTCCCTCCCATCTGCCATCAGCCTGCTCTCCAATTCGGTATGCAACCCCTCTTCATTTGCAAGCCTGAAGGCATTTTGACTGTGACAGTGTTTGGTAAGTCTTTAAGAAACCAGCTGGGACTCCAGAAATGGAACACATTAATTCCTGGTGCATTTGCACATGCAATGGCTCTAAATGTAAAAGAGTCAAAGGCTTTTGACAGTCCATCTCAGTCCTGACTCAAAGCCTTAGGCAGGTAATGTTTTATTGTGATATAAAAAGAGCACATTACTGGAGAAGAGAGGTTGTAACATGAAACAAACTTCCCTTGTTCTTTGAAAACTATGGAGTGACACTTACTTTGCCACATCATGCAAGAGGATTGAGAGGAACATGAAACAAGATGGAAAAATCCCCCTTTCAGTGGGAAGGAGGAGCTCTATCTCGACATGGATGGGAAATGAAAGCAACTCTGCCCAAGCTTTCTTCTTCTCTTGGCTCTGAGGATAGTGATACGGGGGAGCCCAGAGAAGAAAATAACTGAACTGACACACTCTCTGGCTTGCTTGTCTCTAAGTTTTCAGACATAGAATCAGCTGTGACTGGCCTCCAAACTCACAGCATTAGATGGAGGAAAACACAAAGACATCAGTAGCAAGAAGGCTGGAAGTAGGCAAAAGATTGCTGGGGGACACAGCTGGGACAGCTGACCCAAATTGGTGAAAGGATATTCCATACAACATAATGTCATGCTCAGCAGTAAAACTGAGGTAGTGGAAGAAGAAGGGGAAAGGTGGGTTGGCTTTCAAAGTTGGCCATTGCTTAGAGACTGGCTGGGCATTGTTTGGTTGTGGGAGGTGGTGAATGATTCCCTTTGCATCACTTCCCCCCCCCCCTTCCTTCACTTATTAAACTGTCTTTATCTCAATTCATGATTTATTTGAGTCTTGCTCTTCCTAGTCTCTCCCCTGTCCTGCTGGGACAGGTGTGGGTGGGGTAAGTGAGCAAGCAGCTGTGTGGGTGTTGGCCAGGGTCAAGACATCACACATACCCTTCTAAAACAATTGTCCTTCATTCAAGAATGCAATTCTTTCTTGGAAAAGATATTCAAGGTTCTCCTACAAAGACGTCATTGCAGTATTTATTCAGAGTAACAATGTGATGCAATTTTTAATATGTAATTTTCTTCCAGTTATTAATACATTTTCCCAGCATTTTAAAATAATTTTGGACCTATATCAGTTAGTATAAGATCCATTTCTACCTATGAATAGTGTTAAACAGCTGACTTCCATTTAAACCTTTGAAAAAAAAAATGCTGATGTCTCAAAAATAGTACATCAAAAAGAAAATGGCATCACAGTAGCAAAGAAGATATCAGCACTAATTACTGCCTAGTGTTCCACAGGCCACAGCTTCATTAAATAATGTAACAAGTAAGAATCTCCTTGTTTACAGGAAATTAGTTGTCCTCTCATTAGGATTTTTTTTTTTTAAATTATAAGTGAAAATAGCATAGGCAATTCACATGTATTCATATATTTATACAAATCATTTTCTATTGATGAAATGGATCAATAAAAACTATTTAAGCACATGATTTATTGTATGTGTGGTTTAGTACCTAGTCATCATTCATAGCATAAATATCTACCATGATCTAGAATCTCACTGATATGTGTTAACCATATTACTGTTTGCGTAACAGTAAATGTGGTTAAATTTTATTTCAATTTGCTGTGAATTAAAATGGAAGACTTGTAATAACTTTAGATTCTTGCTTTGCCCCAAGCCCTTCCTTCTTCTCTTTTCAGTTTAGCAAAATTTCTGCCCAAAAGCTACCTGCTCTTGCAAGTTCCCCAACTTTGAGCTGTAAGATTTTTCCAGACAATGGACTGTAAAATGAGATAAAGATTACACTGCAAAAATAACCTACCAGAAAAAGTCCAACTGTTCCAGACTAAACTGGTTTCTTGTGCTTCAGCCAGTTATTCTCACGTAGAAGACTTAATGCATTAAGTAGATTTTCACCACTGTCTGATTTAGTTAACAAAAGCTATCCCAACCAATTTGCACTGCTGATGTGGTTTTATAAACTCACTTTCATTTTTTTTGCTGATTCTCACAAGGAATTCAAAGGGGGGTTTTGCAATTCCTCCCACCTTTCCCACACTTGCCAAGATAAAGGCAAAAAATCGTATTGTCTATGGGCTGTAAAATCCATATTCTTCCTTTTTATTGGCTGTATGCCTTCCACTACTACCTGATGCTGTCATTCATAGGGGAGTCCTGTGATAAACCCCCTGATAACACAAAAGCTTCGTTATGCAAGAAAATAGCCAACAAGATCACTGGGAATACATAGATAATTAAATGTGTTAAGCTGCTTTTCCAAAATAAGTCATAATCAAGCCAGCACTGAACATCCATTTTTGCAATAAAAATATGTACTTACCTTGAATTTAAAAAAAGTATAAATGTATAAGGGAAAGATTCAGAATTAGGAAAAAGAAGAATTAGGAAGGAGCATCACAAGCTTTTACTTTCTTCAAACAAGATTTAGGTGAATGTAGTGGGTTTACTCATTTTTTCCTCGCACTCTCCCCTGAAAAGTAGTGAGCATAACTTAAATATCTTCCTGCAATACTTGCTTATGTAAAGAAATAAATATGAGCTTCTTTCCTTGAACTTTTAATGGGATTTATATCATGCTGAGTTTTATTTTGCTGCTCTTACTTTTTTCGCCTAATGCAAAATGAACAATCAGTTTCTGAAAATATAATTAATATAGTTTTCAATTGTGCAATTCTACAACATGAAAACACCATGACAAAGTTTTCAATAAGCTTTGTCTGTACTAGAAAGGCAGCAATGCTGCCTAGGAAATAAGCCAAATGTAAACAATCTCTTCATGGTAATTTGACAAGACTGTTATCAATTTCAATACATAAAGCAATACCATCTACTCCTCAAAAAATTCTTCATGTAAATGCCTCTTATTGTGATAGTCATGTTTACTTACTACATTTTTCTAATGTTTACTATTTATAGGATTCAGGGGTAAGTACAGAAAAGGGCTACCCAAAAACGAGCCTTGCTTTTGAGAGAATCTTTCCCATAATGATTTTTTTTTTTTTCCTTTTTTTAATTTATCTTTAAAAATGCAGCTCAGACCTTCTTCCTGCTTTGGCCATTTCTATGTCAGCTGCCCACTGCTACATATCAGCATGCCCAGACACAGAAGCATTGGAGTGACTGACAAGAGCCACTACTCTGATACTGATACTCTGTACTGATTGAAGAAAGCAGGGAGCTGCAAGGTAGGTCCAAATGGAAAAAAAAATATTGAGAAAGAGACTTGATAAATATTCAGATTTTCATTGCTTGTGATGCTTTAAAAGATAAATACTAATCTTTTTGTCACCAGTTAAATCTCTGCAAAAGGACAGTATGAATTAGGTAAAAAAACCCCTTACATCTATCTCCAGTTTGCTGTCAGATATTTGTGGGGATTTGTAAAGTCTGTCTGAAAAAAGATTTAGTGCTCTGATAGTCTTATTAGAAACTAAGTATTCATGAGTCAGGTAAGAACTACAGAACAGGGAAATGGAGCTTAGTATCTTAAACTATTCCATCTACATCTGCCACAATTCATACACTTCTGTGTAACTGATTTTCAGCCTGAAATTAGAAGGATTTCCAAATCCTCTTCACTTTGACTTGTTACCAAAGTTAATAGCAAATATCTCATTGTTTTTAATAGCTGTGGGTTTAACTCCATGCAAACTGCTGAAGAACCCACTCTGCTTTCTGAAGGAAAAGTATTTATTTATGGGAACTGTACTGTAAATAAAATGCCTGGTGTGAATCAAATAATTTAATTTGACACATAATTCATCATTGCTGTGAACATAAATCATCCTGGGCTTGCTTAGGTACTTTTTATTGAATCCTTTACTCTGATTTTAATGACTGTATCCTAGTGAAATCAACAGGAATTTTGGCTGAGCTACTGTTTCAATTGCATCAATTAAAGCTCAGACAGTTAACATATATGTCCCCAAATCCTTTTGAAATATAGTTGTAAGAACTTCAGATCTTGGCTTAAGGACAATACAATTACACTGACAAACAGGAATGCCCGGTTAATAGCATTAATTAAACAGTAAAGAAAATAGTTACCATAACTTACCAAGAGTAGGAATCATTGCATGTGAGTACACACACATTTGGCAAGAGAAGTGCTTCACAGAATTCAGCTTTAATCCATATAGACAATCCAGTATAACATGGTGGGCATTTAGTTCCTTTCTACCTTCATTTAATTCCTCTTACTGTAAATCTACACTTTCCAAAATAAATTCAGTTGAAATATGATCTGGTTTTGTCACGTTTTAGTGAAACACTGGTAAAGTTCATATATGCTAAATAGTCAGGCTTTTCTTTCTTCTTGCTTCAGCCTTCTCTCCTTCCCTAAAGATTTTTTTAATCTTTATTCACATTCTGTACATCCCCAAAGTGCTTTGCTTTACTGCTCCAGCAACTTCACAGACAAAACTAACAAAGCAGACACTTTAGTGATTTATTTGACAACAAATTCTCATCTATGCGGAGTCCATGAGAAACCAAATCCTAGTCCTGAACACCCTTGAACTGAGGAGAAGTTTGGCTGCTACAATCTCCCAGTATGACTTTGGAGAATATTACCAGGGGAAAAAACATGTTTCCTTTAACTGAATTATTTATATCATTACAAGTCTCCTATTCTGAAATTTTCCAATGCTCAGTCATACAGTCTTATTGGCTTAAAACATGCTGAAGTATTTTAACAGCATGAAGAACAATGTAGACATGCTATATCTTGATCAAGAACTCTCCTTCTCTCCTTTGATCCCTACAAAAACAGTCCATTATCCAGAAAAGGCTGCAATAATACAGTGGGAAATCCAAGCTCAAGCACTTGACCTGCTTCTGCCAATTCAAGGCCAGAAACAGAGTATGCCCATAGTGCCCAGGGAATGAGGATGTAGAGATGCCCATGCCAGCAGCGTGCAAGCTGGTGTCTCTCCTGGCAGTTGCTTAGGGTAATCAGTGCAGTGTCGTGCTCACCCTACTCTTCCAGCCTGAGGGAAGTACACAGGTATCAACTGAGTCCGATGCAAGACCCTTTGCTCACACTTTTCCGCTGTTTAGCTCACTCTGGTTGGAACAGGGATTTACTGGAGTACTAGAAGGTTATAAAGTCAGCCTATTTTGTGGAGTAAGCTGAAAGAGCTGAACTGCCGAATGCTCTCTCGCTCACTGAGACGGGAAGCTCTCCTCAAAGGAGAGATTCAGGTTGGTGTCTTTGCTTTCATTTAGGCAGAATAAGGACTTGACTCTCTTCCATATCCCAAGTAGTAGGCACCTTTGCTCCCAGTTTACTAGTTATTCTGTAATGGCTCTCTATCTATGCTTTTGTTCGCAGAAACTTTCTCATCAAAACATGTAAACTTATATGAAGCAGCTTTGATATAACAGAGTTTCATCATGGCTTCTAGCATATAGCCTCAGAACTAAAGAATAAACCAAACTATTCTGATGAAAATCTCATTATAAGAAGCTGAATACTAATGAGTCAGGAGAAACGAAACCAGAATAGGCTAAAAGAAAGCGTCATCATGGCTTCTAGCATGTAGCCTCAGAACATTTGTACAGGGTAGCTAAAGCATGCTATGACATAAAAATCAACATAAAGCTCACCAAACAGCCACTGGAAGTGTGAAAATCCATCATAATTCTGAGCGCTCAGCACTGGCAAGACCAATCCTCTGCAGAGACCGTTGGAAAAGCCGCCGCTCATTTGTTGCTTATGGTTTACACAACAGGTATCGAGCAAAGCCAGGAAAAATAGCAATTATACATTGTGAGGAAAACTATTTTTAACCTGAAATGTGAAAGTGAAATGCAAGAACACTTTCAAAGAATAAAACACAACTGTTGGGTAAGTAGATGGTTCCTATGTCGAATATCTATTAGTACAGTAATGGTATTGGTCTTATATTATAATAAATGAATTATCAATAAATATAAAATTGTCTCATATATCTGTACTTTACTAATGTTAAACACATACAGTTTTACATCAAGTATATGTGCTTATTGAATATATAATGAGTGTATATAGCATATAGCTGGATGTATTTCAATATTTAAGACATCAAACCATTTATAGGATAAAAATATTAAAAACAAGCCAAAACATTATTTGATAGTAAAAGACTGAATGAATTACAAAAATTATTTGAATCAAGCATTTCTTTAATGTTTATATTGCATTTGTTTCAAGTAACACTTTTGATAAGTGAGCTGTCATTAATAGCTGAGGTTAGACTTCTAATTCTGTGCTGATGCAACAAAATACTTAATCAGGAGGTTTCAATTAACAGTAGGTATGCCATTGCACTGGAGGTGTGCAGATTCAGAAACAGACAGCAAGCAAGACAAAGGCCTACTACAGATACAGGTAGTAGCAGGCAGCTGCCTGCGGGGAAGCTAAAAGCACTGTTGGGAGCACAGACATTAATAAGCCTGCTATAAAAGCAGAGAAAGCAAAGCATAACAAAAGCAAGGAAAATATCAATCTGGCCAAGCTTTCTCCTCTCCCTCTTCCTACCTACACACTCACACTCGGCAGGGGACAGACAATAGTATCTCATTGTCAGCATCTAAAGACAGACTACAATGCAATTTTTCTTTCTGGCATCTGGTATGTATTCCAGATAGCTCACTGACCACCACAGTCCATTGACATATCTAATTAAGTGCAAAAATAATACCAGAACCCAGGAGAGCATTTTTTTTCAATAACCTTGGACAGAATTTTCCATTTAAATTTCCAAACTGAAACTTAGTATTTAAAAAATTATGCAAGTTTGTTATCCAATTTGTTAGAACTGTAATGTAGTGATTCATATTCTATTTCCTCCTCAAACACATTCATTGGTTTTGCATTTTGTCCCAGATATTTAAGAAAAACTAGCAGTTGTAGCAAAGAGATCAAAAACTGGGGGGGAGGGGGGAGGACGGGAGTGGGAGTTAAGACATGGTTTCGTTACATTATTTTCAATTTTGCTTATCTCATTAGATGACAGTGTGAGAAGATATCACAGTTCCCCTGAGGTAAAATATGTTCCAGAAACAGGAATCCAGCATCTTTCAGTTTCCAGGGTTGGTGGAGACCAGCCATCCTGCATTATTTACAAGAAATCCAGGCTTAGACCTTTAGCAGTTGTAATAAAACTCTTGATCCTCTTCTAATAGCAGAGGTTAAATATCTTAACTCTCATTACTAAAAATAAATCTTATTACATCATTGGCCAGCTCAGAGGATAATCAGATTCTGATGATGTAATTCTGCAGTAGAGGACTATATAGGCATCCTCCTTTCTGCTACGTTCTTTTTAAATACAAGGTAATTCAGTAATAGGTATTTAGTCCAGAAAATCTGTTTAGTAGAAATAGAAGTTAAAACATACTAAGACAGTTCTATGAATATAATTCAGCAAAAACAAATATCAAAAACAGTATACAATGAATTTATCTCTTGACCTCTTATGGAAAGATGACGAGATTATTTCAGAGACCCATGGTCCTTTTACATGGGACAAAAGTCATATTAATCTTTTGTACTACATACTAGTCTCAGCTTTCTGTTGAGTCATATGCATGACTATACCATCAAAATCCATGCCCAGTGAGCTGTCAGAGCAACTGTGCACCAACAGGTTTCAGATGGGGCAACTGAAATCGGTATGAAGATTCTCAACAAGGAAAAGATCATCTTGTGAAGTTACAAGGCAGAGGGACAGTGTAATTGAAACAGCAGATCCATAAGAGGACCCATAAGACCTGCAAATGGTTTGAGGAAGATATCAATAGTATATCTACTATATTTTCTGCTTTCTCAACGGAAAAATGTGAACCGCAAGTTATGTCAAAGCTTAAAGAAGGACATTCACAAGAAGAAAGTGAAAATGCATGAATTTGAGTTGCAATTTGCAAAAATGTGTTAAGCATAGATTGAGACACATCTACAAATAATTATTCTGTACCATGGTTCCCCTTCTTTGTTTCTCTTTCCAGTCTAATGTTTCTTTTCCAGATTTCTTGCCCTATTTTCAGTACAATACTTCAGTTACAACTCTAAGATCACTATTGCACAGTTGGAGTTTTATACATGGAGCACCGCACACTGTTCAAGGTGAAGAGGGTTCCCCCAAAATTGCAGTTCTTTTAGCAAGAGTATTTCAATGGTGTTTAGGTCGCCAAGTGGCCAGAAAACTATGTTTTTCAATATGCTTCCTAGTGGATGCAGTCCATGATTAATTCATGTATCTGGTCAATTTCTGTTGAAATATATGAGACATAAAACTTCACTTTAGCTGGGATATATGTTGCTTATCTCTTCTTTAATATATGCTTTGTTACCGACTGAGGGTGAAATAAGAAATTAAAGTGACTGCCTTACACATCACACATACAGCTTAAATTTTTTTCATATTCTCAAAAGCATAAAAGTGTTACTCCACATGTACAAAGTAAGAATGGAGGAATATCTTTTTATACATTGGTGTAGTCAGAGACAGTCTCTGTCTTGATGCTATATATGTCCAAGTTAAACAGTAAAGTGTGGTCATCAACCTGATTAGAACCTATTTGTAAAATAGGAAATTACCTAATATTGATGATTTGCTGATACACCCAAATCAAGTAAGGAAATCAGGCAAACTGCCAATTAGCCGAAGTAAATACAGTCCCACCCTAAAATTTGGTTTTGGCCAAGCAGCATTTTCCTCTCAAAAAATATTCCATTGCAAAGACCTGTTTGCAAAATACATACAGAAATAGAGAAGATTGTTCATTTATCATGCTCTGTTATTAAACAGTGCCAACTATGTGTTCAAGACTGTGAATCAGACCTCTCTTAATTCCTTCTTATTTACCAAAATGTAACATACAAAATTAGCATGGGGATAACCAGTTTGGGTATCAGTTTTCCATCCTTGCAATCAGGTTATATTTTCACCTGAAAAGCTAGACATTTACATTCTTTAACAAAAGTGGAGATTCCAATGGAAACTGTCAGCTGCAGCAGCTGGAGCTCTGAGAGCAACTCAAGACTGGCAACCAGAAGCTGAGATTTCTTTTATTGTTGTTTGTAACTTAGTCTCAGTCAACAACCAGAAGAATCAACTAAACACACAGTCATTCTGGTAACATAAGAAAACCAATAGGAAACAGTCAAACAGAATAATAGCATATCTCTTTTTTTGCACTCATTTTTAGAAAATATTTTCTCTAAATGTTTATGATAACATGCAAGTGTTTATGATAACACTACAGGTATCAAAAGTATGAAGACAGCTGCCTGCCAAACTAAAAAAGATGGTTGGCATTGAATTGTTCATTTACAAAGAACAAGCCAACAATTCATAAATACTGTGGGATAAGATTGATTTTGGGGGGATTGTTTTGTTTGTATGATAGCACAGGCCTGGTGGACCCTGAAACAGACATGTTGAAGAACTCATAAAGCAAGTTTTCTCCCTGACTTCCTCCCCTTTGGGTTAGAAACTATTTTTATAAATACAGTGTTGTATTTTACACAGCTTCCAGTGTAAAATAATCTTCTGATGCCAACTGCTGCGGAATGCTGAGGTGCTTGACTTACAACTTTTGCTCTTGTAACTCTGCAAGAGTTAGGATAAGATTTAGGTGGACTTTATATCTGCAGTTGGTACTTCATCAAATTGTATTGCTCTGTCCAGGCAGATCAAGACACAATTGTAACTACTAAAATGGAACAGAGAAAATAATATTAGAAAAAAACCATCCAGATGAGGGAGCAATACATGGGAAATTTGGTCTAGCTGCTTCTTTTTGTCAGAGCAAGTATTGACCCCTTTTGGCACCAAAAAGCTAATCTAAGCAGCTTTGTTCCACCCCTGGAGGAGTATTAAAGAATAAACCTGTACTATTCTGATGAAAATCTCATTATAAGAAACTGAATACTAATGAGTCAGGAGAAACAAAACCAAAATAGGCTAAAAAAAAAGCCTTGAAACCAATGGTTTCACTGGAAATTAGTTTCACAGTATCACATTATGTATGGAGTTAGGAAGGCCATACTACTCACAAAAAATACAAAGGAGCAAAAGATTTAAGTTACCTGTACTATTACAATTATCTCATCTGTATTATAAGAATTATCCAAACTGATGAATTGCCTTCGTTCAGCTGGTAAAGGACAACTTCTGATGATAAAATAGTTTTTTCACAGGCTAAAAAAACAAAATAAAATCAGTCCCCTTTCTTTAAAATATCTGTCACTGTCACTTCCAGTACTTCCTCCGAAAAGATATTATAGGGAAAATATTTGGCCCAGCATCAACTCAGCATCATATGAGTGTGTCAGAAAAGGGCTGCAGAAGACTTTGGTTTTACTTCCTCATTCCAAAATAAACCAAGGAACAGGTCCTTCCCAACACATAATTGACAATTCTACTAAATTGTATTTGTTGTGGCAATCCCTGGAGGCCATTCTGGCTCTTCCTGGAGTGTTCATATTCCAGAGGCATTCCTGCTCACTTCATTGTTCCCTTTCTCTCATACACAAGAGCTACACAAATATTCCCTAGTTTGGAAATTGACTTTTTTTTTTTTTTTACAGCATTTTTTATTTAAAAAGTGTTTTACTTTTTGACACAAAAAGCGCCTTTACTCTTCCCCAATTTTTGAAAAGTACCGATTCACAGAAAAATAGTTTTCATTGACTAACACTATTAACACAATGATTAAGCACTATTTTCTTTGAATCATCACATTTCTAATATATTCTCTATGTTCTTTTATATACCATTTTACAGCATTGCTTTAACCTACATACAGGTCTTACATTTGACTTATTTTCCCTTCTCATGGTTCCAGGATAATAATTCTCAGGCAGTCTTTTTTGGATAAACAGTGTAATTTCTTACTTGGAATTGGCAGAAGAATTAATGTAATTAATGACACTAGGAATATATTTGTTATCATCAAACCAGAATTCTGTAGAAAAGTTTGAATACAGATTTTGGAAAGATGTTAAAGTAAGTTTTGTCTATTCAAACTACAGGGCTAGTAAAACCATGACATAAAAACAGTCAAAAGGGGAAAGTGTTACAGGTTAGCAGTCTCCACATTACCCTGAATTTTACTATATTTTAGTGATTCATTCTATCTAGTAATGCCAAAATCTAAAAACTTAAGATACTTATACTATCTAAATGTTAAATTCATGCCACAGACTGTCAGTGATTTGCTAATTTCTAATGCTTGCTGCAACATGCTTGTGAATCAATGATACTCCAGTACAGATTTAGATACATTCTTTAAATGATTTTATGACATCTGCAGAGCATAAGAAACCAAATCCTATTGAAAATCATTGGAAATTAGGTACATAGCATATATTTTAAAAACTACTCATTGCCAGACTAACCCTGTTCACATTCATAGCCACAGAAATCTAACCTTTGGCTACAATTTAATCAATGTTTAATGCTCTTTAACATTCATATTTACATTTAAAATTAAATTTAATTTTTTTGTCAGGATAAATGGTGCCTGAAAGTTGAATTCAAAAGTGCGGTGTAAATATAGCAATGTATGAAATACAGGATTTACAATTTAATTAGAAATACTCTGGACTTTTAGAGTAAGCAAGTTCACATTGGTTTTATTTATCTAGAGACAAAATACAAGGATTCATTAATACTTTTTTTTACAGATAATTTACAAGCCAGAGGGCAGGAAAATTTAAAATTCAGAAATATACAAACAAGCCTAAAACTACAAAAAAAATGTTATGGAAATTTCCAAAACTCCCTGTAGATAAGCACGTATTTTCAGTAGACATATTTTGGCAATATCTACAGAAATGTACTAAGGGCAGAGTTAACAAAGAGTTTCTTTGTAGTTACCAGTACAGAGTCACTCCGATTAAATGCATATAAATTTGGAGCAGATGACCAGTTGCCACTAATCTTTCATAAAGCCCATGGAAAACTGTGATAACATTAAAGTTTATGTATTATTCTAGACAGAACTAGTTTCAGTGATTTAAATCTGAGTAAAAAGCAAGCTTTCTGCTTGTATAATTCAACAATTCAGACACACATTAATACTAAGTGGATTTATACACACAAGTGGCTCCAGTCTATGTGCATTGAAACATAATGTGAAGTCCATTTTCAGGCTCTTTTGACTTGTGTATCAAATCTCAGATTGTGAAAGAACGAGGACAGATGTGTAATATACCTGTGTTGAGTATTCCCTAACCATATGCCACAAACTGTGTTCCCTTTCCATCTAACCTATGACAGGTTGAAAATGAGCATTTCAAAGTTGCAGCCGAAGGACTTTAATCTTTATCAAAATTATATCTAACCCTTAGTTTAATTAATACAGACATTACGATCATAACAAAATAGTTTGCAATGTAAACGTTCAACAGTTTTTGCAGAAGATGATCATAT